>NC_079313.1:117314237-118564237 GCF_029931775.1 Euleptes europaea | reverse complement strand
AGAGTTGAATCAAGCTGCAGTTCACCTACCACAGGACAGCATAATGTCTGAATGCAGTTTGGCAATGGAAACTCCTTGATCAGCAGCTTTTGTGCATGTGTGTGTGCTTCAAAGTCTGTTCAAACATTTGCAGATAATAATTAAGGGGTTTTCTCTCCCCACCGTACACCTACATAGCCCAATATATTATTCTGCTCAGCTCCTTTTCTGGAAGAGGAGCTTTTTCTAAGTGGCATGCAGAGATTTTGTCCTCTCTGAGGATCACGTAAAGAGCAGGTGAGAGAGAGTGAAGGAAAGCGAGCGTGGCAGGCTTTTAAGAGGCTCTTCAGACTCCTTGGGATGAATGGCAAAAGGCTGTGACTTCATTTGAGATCACATTCACACTTGAATTGCCTATCCGAGCATAGCAAAGGGGAGCTTGGTGGAGGGGGGCAGACCTATGCATATTTATCAGTAGCGCAAAAGGTTGATTGTGCCTGTTCCTAAGGCAGCCTGATGGCATTCCTTGTGGCTCCAGTGGAATTGTGTGTACAACAAGCTGGCAGTCAAACTCTAGCATGGGTCTCAGTGCCACAGATGGGCCA
This sequence comes from Euleptes europaea, assembly GCF_029931775.1. Taxonomy (NCBI): domain Eukaryota; kingdom Metazoa; phylum Chordata; class Lepidosauria; order Squamata; family Sphaerodactylidae; genus Euleptes; species Euleptes europaea. The sequence goes on along the minus strand of NC_079313.1, from coordinate 118,563,653 downwards.
AACTGCAGGAGAGCGTGGCACGCTCGTAGACCAGGTGCAGGCGTGGTTTTAGCTGGGGAGCTACTCTGAGATGGGGAGGCTCTAACTGCCCATGGCCCTGACCCCTCCCTCCCCCCCCCCACACACACAGAGGAAATGGGAAGAACTGGCTGGGATTGTGCTTGCCTGCCCCCTCCAGAGTTTGGGGACCAGCTGGCTGGCTTGGGGCCCACCTTGCATATCTGCCAGCCCCCTCTGGGTCTTAGGCGGCAACCAGCCAGATCAGTGGCCACCACATGCGCCCTTCCTGAACAAGTTGAGGTAGGGTTGCCAACCTCCAGGTACCGGCTGGAGATCTCCTGCTATTACAACTGGTTCCAGCCGATAGAGTTCACCTGGAGAAAATGGCCACTTTGGCAATTGGATTCTATGGCATTGAAGTCCCTTCCCTCTCCAAACCCCGCCTTCCTCAGGCTCCACCCCAAAAACTTCCAGTCGGTGGCAAAGAGGGACCTGACAACCTTAAGTTCAGGGCTTCTCCTTGCTTAAGCCTGAGTGGTTCAGCTGTGTGTGTGTGAGAGAGAGAGAGAGAGAGAGATGATTCCGGGGTAGGGTTGTTAACCTCCAGTTACTATCCGGAGATCTCCTGCTATTACAACTGATCTCCAGCCGACAGAGATCAGTTCACCTGGAGAAAATGCCACTTTGGCAATTGGACCCTATGGTATTGAAGTCCCTCCCCTCCCCAAACTCCACCCCCTCAGGCTCCACCCCAAAAACCTCCAGCTAGTTGCGAAGTGGGACCTGGCAACCCTATTCTGGGGCCACATCCTGGCCTTTTGCCCAGGGCCCCAGAATTACTATTATTTCCCCTGAGAGCAGCAGGAGCTGCTGAAGCTTTATACTCCTTCCTGGTTGGCCTGCTACAATTGCCTAGGATGGGTGGGGGAGAGAGCCTTTGCCTGCTTCTGTGCCTTTAACAGCTGGTGGATTTCTCTAAACCAGCAGTGGAAGCTTTCCCATTGCATGAACATCAGCAGAATCAGCTAAGGGCTGCAGGTTGTGAAAGGTACAAGGGAGGGAGCCGAAACTGTACCTCTCCCTGAATTGCTGCCTGCTTCCCAGCTCAGTCAGAGGTAAAGCCAAGGCAAGGGAGAGGAGGAGGCTGCATATGTATGCAGTAGATTGCACAACAGAATGGATAATAGAACCCTATGTAAACTGCAGGTGCTGTATATACAGTAATGCCTTTTATATACCCATTCCCCAGTTCATGTACTTCTTCGTGCTACTTACAAGCAATACCTATTACCTTTGTGTGTCTCTTCCTCCAAGGAGCTCAGCATGGGGTAAATGGCTCCCCCTCTCCGTTTGGTCCTCACTGAAAGTCTGTAAAGAAGGATAATGCCAAAGAGGTAGCCCTGGCAGTCTGTTGCAGCCAAAATGAAAGAGGAGTCCAGGAGCACATTAAAGACCAACAAAATTGGTTCCAACATGATTCAGAGCTCTTTATGCATGTGATGAAGTGTGCCCATCCAAAGCAGCTAAATTTATACTTCTACAACAAAAGAGGGGACAGTGGAGTGAAGTTACAGGGAGAAGCCAGCGTTTGGGTGACTGGTGCATGTTTTACTTCTCTCCACCCCTTTTCAGTTGCTGAAACTCTTAAGTACAAATTTAGCTCCTTTGTATGGACACTCTATGCATCTGAGGAAGTGAGCTGTGACTCGTAAGCACTTATGCTAGAATAAGTTGTATTAATCTTTGAAGTGCTTCTGGATTCCTGTTTCAACCTGTGCAGAGAGTGAGGCTGTGGGAGAGTGACTCACCCAAGATCACCCAGTGAGCTTTCTGTGTAGGGTTGTCAGCTCTGGGTTGGGAAATACCTGGAGATTTTGGGGGCAGAGGAGGGCGGGGTTTGGGGAAGGGAGGGACTTCAACACCATAGAGTCCAATTGCCAAAGCGGCCATTTTCTCCAGGTGAACTGATCTCTATCTGCTGGAGATCTGTTGCTGGTACTTGGAGGTTGGCAACCCTATTCATGTCAGAATGGGGTTGGAACTTGGGTCACCCAAGAGTTGATGCTCTCTTGTCTCTACACGCTTCCATCATGTGGTGGTGGCAGAGTGCTGTCAAGTCATGGCCAATTTATGGTGACCCCTCAAGAGGCTTTCAAGGCAAGAGACATTCAGGGGTGGTTTGCCATTTCCTGCCACTGTGTAGCAACCCTGGACTTCCTTGGTGGTCTCCCATCCAAGTACTACCTGAGGCTGATCTTGCTTAGCATCTGAAATCTGATGAGATTGGGCTGATGGACCATGACCCTAAAAGAGCGTGGCTGTCCTGAACAAAAGCCACACCTTTTTTTGGCCCTGGATCCTGCCTGGTGGAATGCTCTTCCTAGCAACATCAGGGCCCTGTGGGACTTGAAAGAGTTCCACAGGGCCTGTAAAACCGAGGTTTTCCACCAGGCCTACAACTGAGGTAGGGTTGCCAGGTCCCTCTTCACCATTGGCAGGAGGTTTTTGGGGCAGAGCCTGTGGAGGGTGGGGTTTGGGGAGGGGAGGGACTTCAATACCATAGAGTCCAATTGCCAAAGCAGCCATTTTCTCCAGAGGAACTGATCTCTATCGGCTGGAGATCAGTTGTAATAGCAGGAGATACCCAGCCACCACCTGGAGGTTGGCAACCCTACCCACAACTGAGGACCGCCACGAATGTCATCAGTGTTGACCTCCCTGCCCCCCCCCCTTTCCTGTTGTTTGTATGAAGTAAGAGGTGGGTTTGTTTGTATCTGCGCTCTCGGCAAATACTGTATTTTAGCACCATCCAATATTTAAATGGAGGATTGTAGGGGTTAAAAAAAGAAGAAGTACTACACTTGTATGTTAATTTTAATGTTGTTACTTGCACTGAGCCCAGCCTTGGCTGAGGCGGGCAAGTCAGAAATCGAGATAGATGGATAGATGGATGGATGGATGGATAGATAGCCTGAACCATCCATGTCAGGGCTCCATTGTGTACCTTCATCTGTTTTCCCAATGAAAGTGACATGGACTCCAGAGTATTATCTGTGTCTGGCTTATGTCCTTAACGTTGCAAGAGGGGATTTGAATCGTTGGCTTGCATTCCTTTTGCCGATGGCATTGTTAAAATCTACCAACCATTCTCAACCATCTCCCAATTCAGACTCCTTTTCCACCTAAAAAAGAACCAAAAAACAAAAGAATCGGCAGAGACACTCTCGTTTGGCTCCCGCTGGTGGTTCATCCAAAGGCAAAAAGATGCCCACGCTCGAAACACTCCCTGCTTCCCTGTGCCAACATGTTGTGGTGCGGCCAAATCTCTGGCCAGGCTAATCAGCTCCAGAACATGCCGGGTCCAGTTACAGAGGGAACTAAAATCTATTGGCAGGATGTATTGGCAGTTTAACACCAATTAGCACGTTAAAATACACTTACTCTCCGAGCCAATTTACTTGCCACTTGAAGTAATTAGCTCCATCTGTCTGAGTGGAGTGTTGTATGTAAAGCTTGGCTTCCGGAGAGGAGGGGGGAAAAGCACCACTCAAGATAACAATTTGGGGTTGCTCTATTTGCGAGTGCCAATGTCATCTTCCCTTCATGAAAAGAAATGCTTTAGAAAATTCTCTAGGTAGTCTATGAGAAATTCCATCCAAGGCTATAATTAGTACCACGGTCTAGAGAGCTCAGCGCCGATCTGGGAACTAAGGATTTGTCAACTTTAATCCCAACCAGACTTTAACTTCCCTTGACTGAATTTCCCCCCACAGTGTTTCTAGCCAGAAAAGGACCTGGGATTCGGCTCCTGTATAAGAATGAATAATTCTCGTGTAGCCTCAGCATTAGATTTTCATTCACGACCATGATGCCAGAGTGAACTCTGGAGCAACTGGAGGGAGGGCAGTTCTGCTCTTCTCCTTCCAGGTTTTCTGCAGAATATTGAGTTCAATTTTTACAACAGTTTCAAAATAGATTTAGACAAACCAGAAAATGCTCAGCCCCACAGTACAGCCCCAATCTATTGGAGATTAGAGAGCACAGCAAAAGCAGTTGGATTGCATTGCTAGAAAACCTTGTTGAGTCCAAAGTAGGGACACTGCGAATTTTGCTATGAACACGTCCAGCCGGTGAACTTAATCGTATTCAAAGGTGGTGATCTGATGTGTGCCAGTCACTCAGTCGGTTTGTGCTGAGCGGCCACAAATGTCTGCCGGACAGGTTTGCATCAGGTTTCCCCAAAACTGCACATACATGAAGATGCTGCTGATTCAAACTGATTAGTGACCATTATCTCCACTAAGGACGACGCTGATCATAGGAGGAGAAGGAGAAGAGTTGGTTTTTATATGCCGACTTTCTCTACCCCTACCCACAAAAGACACCCTGTGAGGTAGGTGGGGCTGAGAGAGCTGTGACTAACCCAAGGTCATCCAGCTGGCTTCATGTGGAGGAGTGGGGAAACCAGCCCAGTTCTCCAGGCTAGAGTTCACCACTCCAAACCACTGCTCTTAACCACTACACCACGCTGGCTCTCCAATGGAGGAGGAGGAGAGGTTAATTTTATATGCTAACTTTCTCTACCTTTTCAGGAGACTCAAACTGGCTTACAATCTCCTTCCCTTCCTCTCCCCACACAGACACTTTGTGAGGTGGGTGGGGCTGAGAGAGCTCTGTGACTAGCCCAAGGTCACCCAGCTGGCTTCATGTGGAGGAGTGGGGAAACCAGCCCAGTTCACCACAGTAGAGTCCCTGCTCATGTGGAGGAGTGGGAATCAAACCCAGTTCCCCAGATTAGAGTCCACCGCTCTTAACCACTACACCACACTGGCCCAACAAAACCCTTCCTGGTTCCCATCAAGTGTTTTTAAAAAGTCGGTGGGGCCGTGTGGGGCTCTTGTCCACTCGGGCTTCTGGCTGGCCATTGTACACCTGATGGGTTGTACAGATTGAAATTATATTGTTTCAGTTGTAGCTGCCACTGCAGAGTTTTAAATGACCCCTCTTCTCCCCTGGATTGGAGCTTCCTATGTGCTGTTGGTCCTGCCTCCTGTGGCACCCATTTTGTGATTTGCTCCCCCTTTGGTGGCAGCCATTTGTAGTTGTGCCCACCAAACTGTGTGAGAATTCCAAAGGTGCCCACAGGCTCAAAAAGGTTGGGACCCCTGGCGTAGATGAACCTCGAAGGAAAGGATTTTATTGAAACAGCATTCACTGATGACTGATTTATATGATTTGTGAGCAGAACATTTATGCAGCAGGGATGGGGGAGTAGTAGAACTCAATCGGGCTGTGTGAGATCACGCACACGCCTACTACTGAATCAAGCCCTTGGTCCATCAAAGTCAGTATTGTCTACTCAGACCGGCAGCTGCTCTCCAGGGTCTCAGGTAGAGGTCTTTCAAAACACCTACTTGCCTAGTCCCTTTAACTGGAGATGTTGGGGATTGAACCTGGGACCTTCTGCATGCCAAGCAGAGGCTCTACCACTGAGCCTCAGCCCCACAATCACATGGGTAAGGAGTAGGGCTGCCAGCTCTGGATTGGGAAATACCTGGAGATTTTTGGGGCGGAGTCTGAAGAGGGCGGGGTTTGGGGAGTGGAGGGAACTCAGCAGGATATAATGCCATAGAGTCCACCCTCCAAAGCAGCCATTTTCTCCAAGGGAACTGATCTTGGTCGCCTGGAGATTAATTGTAATAGTGGGAGATCTCTAGATGGCACCTGGAGGTTGGCAACCCTAAGTTAGCCCCTATCCCCAAGCTGTTCACTGCCCCCATACTCCCTCCCTATTTTCTGTTGCACTAGCACAAAATATTTTGCCAGAAACTTGGCTGGAGATCAGTTGTAATAGTGGGAGCTCTCCAGCTAGTACCTGGAGGTTGGCAACCCTAGTCAGAAGGCTTCAGTGGGGAACAGGAAGGGGATGAAACTGCCCTGTCTTGGAGCTGCACAGAAGAAGCAGGTTGGGCAATTTCAATTTTGTCCCCCCTACATGAATCCCACAACCCTGGAAATAGTTTTCTGGGGTGAGAAAGAACTGCCAGGGGGAGGGGAACAAGGCAAAGATCTGCAACCATCTGCATTTTCTGCTGATACATCACAGAATCCAACCCCTAGGCCTCAATCCACTCTCTTTCCAGCAACGTCTGTTGCCACAGCCTCTTTTTTCCATATTTCAGTTTTAAGGTCTTAACCTTAACCATCGGGAGACGCTCACACCTCTATGCTGCTCCCTTTCTGAAAAGATCTTCAACCCATTCCTGTCCCATGTTCTTTTTTCTCATTCCAGCTGCTACTTCCTTCCCCCTGACCTCATAGACTTATACTAAATAAATCAAAGTCGAGGAGACAAATTAGTCTTGTTTTCAAACATCTAGCTTCATTAAGGAACTGCGCACATGAGTACGCATAAGCGCCTAGAAATGCTTTTTGCTCACTTGAATGGTCTGTGGAGTATCAAGGTGAACCTAGGGCAGCGGCTATGCATTGCTGTGAGAAGCTGGTGTAACTTGAGGAGTTTTCTGCACCGAGTGTGTAAAGTGTGAAAATATGTGTATATGATTTATATGCCCATATCTATACTTCCAGAAGACGTGAGCTACTTTGCTGTGGTAAGCAATCTTAATATGTAGCTAGGGCAACTTGGGGGAGGGAAGACGGCATGGTACAGCCCAATCTCTTCAGATCTCAGATGCTAAGCAGGGTCAGCACTTGGAAGGGAGACCACCAAGGAAGGCTCTGCAGAGGAAAGCAATGGCAAATCACCTCTGCTTCTCCTTTTCCTTGAAAGCGCCTTGCTGGGTTCGCTATAAGTCAGCTGCGACTTGACGGTACTTTATCCACACACGGGGAAGCACGGAGAAAAAATATCTTGTCCCTTTAACAGAAGCTGGAAGGAGCCCTGTGGGGCAGAGTGTTAAGCTGCAGTACTGCAGTCAAAGCTCTGCTCACGACCTGAGTTCGATCACGACGGAAGAAGAGCTGTTGGGGGGTTTACATTTCCTTTTTAAGGGATTCCAGATAGTCTTTGCGTTTCACCAAAAAGTCTTCATCAGCCTTGCATCTCTCTTGAAAAATTTCAGTTCACCTTGATAAAGGTATAGGAAATGTCACAGCGTATAGTCAACCGTTGAATTGCTCTGAGAGCAAAGAATATCTGGGATCTGCGTTCTGTCCTGAGATTCTGAATGACTATCTTGTGAATTTCCACCAGATTTGGACTGTGGTCCCCACCACACGGTTTACATTTCCTTTTTAAGAGATTCAATTCAACTCTAACACCGTGAGTGAAACCAAGGGAGGGCTGTTCCGCTCCCGGTTAAACCTGTGAACAGGATTTTACTCCGTGTTGAAAAGACTCTTCCCTTACTGAATTTACACAAGTGAACTGTGGGACCACGTTTGCATACTCATTTGTACATATTGTATACATTTTTGTGATTGTCTCATTCAGTATCTTTTGTATTTTGTACTTGTACGTTTTGCATGCTCTAGTTAGTGAGATATTCATTTCATTCTTGTAACTTTATTATTAATACATTGTATCTTACTATTAATTAGTGTGCCGTTGTTTTGATTGAGAACCTCCAGGTACTAGCTGGTGATCTCCTGCTATTGCAATTGAGCCGACAGAGATCAGTTCACCTGGAGAAAATGGCCGCTTTGGCAATTGGACTCTATGGCATTGAAGTTCCTCCCCTCCCCAAACTCTGCCCTCCTCAGGCTCTGCCCCAAAAACCTCCCACTGGTGGCGAAGAGGGACCTGGCAACCCTACATGTCAGGGATCTTCTCAGCTGTTACCTCTGAACTGTGGAACTCTGTCTCCCAGGAGGTATAATGGGCATCTTTTCTGCAGGCCTCTGAACATAATGTTAAAACATATCTGTCCCAGAAGGCCTTTGAATCAACACTCTTGTGGTTGTTGAAGAGTGAACAATCAGCCCGGACTTACTCATTCTTATTAATGTACCCCCATGGGGGGAAAAGGCAGATTCCAGAACCAATAGAAATGCAAAACACAGGACCATTGAATAATCGGTACTGGGGATCATCAGGTAGTGCTCATCATGGTAACTAGGGTTGCCACCTCTGGGTTGAGAATTTCCTGGAGATTTTGGGGGTGGAGCCTGAGGAGGGCAGGGTTTGGGGGAGGGGAGGGACTTCAATGCCACAGAGCCCAATGGCCAAAGCGGCCATTTATTCCAGGGGAACTGATCTCTGTCACCTGGAGATCAGTTGTAATAGTGGGAGATCGCCAGTCACCACCTGGAGGTTGGCAACCCTAATGGTAACAGTGAGGGGGGACTTGTGTCTGGTGTTTCCCCCATTCATAAAGGATTAGAGTTGCCAAGTTTCAGGCTCTGGCCCACCTATTTAAGATTTGGAGGCTATTCTCAGAACCTGAGGGAAACAGGTTTAAAATCACTGGAGTGTCAGTTTCCATTGAATCCTAAAATGGCATGACATCCCTTCTAGGTTCATGACAGAGATGACATTGTGACACTGATGCAAAAGCCATTACCCCCTGCATTTTTCTCTCCCCCCCTGCCAGCTTACGGGGCAATGGTGGCAGGGTTGCCAACTCCAGGTTGGGAAATTCCTGGAGATTTAGCGGTTGAGTCTAGGGAGGGCAGGGTATCCATAGAGTCCAACCTCACAAACAGCCGTTTTCTCCAGGGGAACCAATCTCTGTTCTGTGGAGATCACTTGTAATTCTGGGAGATCCCCAGGTCTCACCTTAAGGTTGGTTGTGGGTAGAGTTGATGGCAGGACCTGGCAACCCTCTGTACACAAGAAGCAGCTCCCTGCATAGGGCATATTATATATGCATGGGTGATACACGAGACTGGAGATGGAGTTCCAACAACAACCGCTTTATTAACAACCTAGAACTGAACAGAACTGTCAATGCTCAACAACCTGCTTATATGCCAATCCCAACCATGGAACGTCATGCGCCTAGGGCTGCCAAGTGCCCGGTGGTGGCGGGTAAAATCCCTCCAATCCATTGTGCTGCCCACCAACCAGCTGACGGCTGGCGGGCAATGCGTGCACGCCCACCGGCCACACAACGTGCCTACATCACTTCAGGGTTTCCCTGGAAGCTACGCAGATTCTCTAGCAACCTCCGCAGAAACTCTATGGAAACCATAGAGTTTTGGCCGAGATTGATAGAGCGTCCGTGTCACTTCTGAGTAAACCCGGAAGTGACGTAGGAGCGTCGCGCAGGGTGTGCACACGCATTGCACCAGGCATGCGTGCGTGCTGCACGCTGTACAAAATCTCCCGCCGATGGAGCTACAGGACCTGGTAAGCCTACACACACCCCAAGTCTGTGATTGGGCGCCTACAGTTCGTGGTCCAATGAGAAGTAAGGGTGAAGGAGCCTGGGGAAAATAGCAAGCTCAACATGAGTCTTACTTTTCTACTACATACATAACAGGGCAACAAATGGAAAGCTAGTCAGATAGTGACATGGGTGCTTCTGCTTCCCTTATTTCTAATCTGCAAAATGGTGCCTCCTTGTTTGTCCCAGAATGCAATTCTCAGGATTGATTCTTGGTTCTTCTCCCTCTTGCCTTACTGCCAGCCATGTAGCTGGAAACTCAGAAGTCTCTCTCCCCTAATGTAACTTCCTAAATTAAAACTTTTGTATCTTTAAGTGGCTGCATCTCCCACAGCGGTTCTTTATAAACAAAAATCTTGCTATGCCAAGAATAATCTGGCACTAACAAATCAGCTCTATTTTACATTTACCACATAGATAACATTGTTTGCTTAAAAATGTATGTCCTGCTTTTCTCCCATGTGGGCACCCAAAGCTGCTTATCACATTGTTCTTACCCGCCTCCACTTTATCCTCACGACAATAACCAGGGTTGCCTGGCAACTGGGGGGAGGGTTGGGGGCTGGGACATGGTAGGAGCACTGTGGTGAGTGTGATGATGTCACGGAAAACTCGGAAGCGGCGGTGGTAGCTCTAGGAATTGGCAGAAACTCTATGGTAAAGCCATAGAATTTCCAGCAATTCCTAGAGCTACTGCCGTCGCTTCCAGGTTTTCCCCAGAAGTAATGTCCTCATGTTCGTGATGCTAGTGAGTTTTTAAATTTTTTCGATTGTTGCTGCTTGGAGTGGTGGCAGACAACAGGAGCTCAGGGTAGGTCAACCCCTGTCCTTTTGGGGGCTCAGCAGGCCTAATAATAACCCTGTGAGGGGGGTTAGGCTGAGAGATGGTGATGGGCCCAGGGACAGTCCACAATCTTCCATGGCAGAGCAGGGATTTGAATCCGGTTGTCCCAGACTCTAGTCCACCATTAACCATTACTCCATGCCAGCCGGTGTGTAGAGGTATCACTATGAGCTTCAAAGTGTGTAATGCTGGCAACCCTCAGGTTAGGGTTGCCAGGTCCCTCTATGTCACCGGAGGGAGGTTTTTGGGGCGGAGCTTGAGGAGGGCAGGGTTTGGAGAAGGGAGGGACTTCAATGTCATAGAGTTCAATGGCCAAAGCGGCCATTTTTCTCCAGGTGAACTAATCTCTATTGGCTGGAAATCAGTTGTAATAGCAGGAGATCTCCAGCCACCACCTGGAGGTTGGCAAATCTACCTTAGGTGCATTCTCATGGCTATACATGGCCGTGCTTTTGCTCTCTGATTCAAATTAACTTTTTCTGTTGTACAAATCAGAGACTTTGCAAGAATACTGAAGAGAAGACATCCCTAACAAACAGAGGCACTTGCAGGATGTGACTATTCTCTGGGGGACATGTTTGGTTTTGTCTTGTTTGCGAGGCTTGCTGTTTTCATATTCCATAGCAATCTTGGAGGAATATTTTGAAGTAGGGGTTCCTGACTTGCACCAGGGAGCCAGTGTGGGAAAGGATTAATGCAGCTTTAATTTGGGCAGTTGCCAGCTAGCTAGCAATCGTTCAGACGTGTGTTGGTGCCATTTTTTCTTTACTCTCTGAACTTTCCTTATAAAACAAACACAATATTCTCCCCTCTCCCGCCTTGTTATCAGCTGGGGAAAGAAGCGCTTTGGAGAAACGCCACGCGTTCCACTCTACTACCCCCTATTAACTTCCTAAGCACCCTGGAACCTTTGCATGAAATAATACCAAGGAAGCTAATTAGGGCAATAAACCATTATGATTTTTTTTGTCAGGCACTCGGAGGAAGCGAACATAACTTTCGAACTTCCCCTTTATCGTTTTTTATTCGTGCACATTAGCAAGTGTAGTTCCTTACCATCCTCTCTGCCAGCTTCCATAATGAGACATTACTTTGCAGTCAAAAAAATGGAATGGGGGGGGGGGAGGTTTGGAGCCCAAATGAAAGCCAAAAGAGTGAATGGAACATTTGGGGGCGGGGAGTGAATGACTGTTCATTTCGTCGGAGGGTTCTCTACGCTCAATACTGCATTTTTCTTTCTGCTCTTTTATACCCTGCTGTGTTGTGAGATTCAGAAAATGGCCTGAAGTCTATAAAAACATTCAAGGCAGCACCAAAAATGCAGGGGACAAATTAGGGTTAGAACATAAGAACATAAGAAAGGCCCTGCTGGATCAGACCAAGGCCCATCAAGTCCAGCAGTCTGTTCACACAGTGGCCAACCAGGTACCTCTAGGAAGCCCACAAACAAGACGACTGCAGCAGCACCATCCTGCCTGTGTTCCACAGCACCCAAGGTAATAGGCATGCTCCACTGATACTAGAGAGAACAGGTATGCAGCATAACCAGCATCCATTCCAACTAATAGCTATAAATACCCCTTTCCTCCATGAATATGTCCACTCCCCTCTTAAAGCCTTCCAAGTTGGCAGCCATCACCACATCCTGGGGCAGGGAGTTCCACAATTTAACTATGTATGCGTTGTGTGAAAAAATACTTCCTTTTATCTGTTTTGAATCTTTCACCCTCCAGCTTCAACAGATGACCTCGCATTCTAGTATTATGCCAACTCCGAGTTGGGAAATTCCTGGAGGTCTGGAAATGGAGCCTAGGGAGGGCAGGCTTTGCAGAAGGGAGGGAGCTCAGCAGGGATATGGTCTCATAGAGACCACCCTCCAGCTCAGACATTTCCCCCAGGGCAACTAATCTCCATTGTCTGGAGATCAGTTGTAATTCCAGGAGATGTCCAGGCCCCATCTGGAGGTTGGCCACTCTAGAGCAGAGGGTTGGACTGCATGGTGTCTAAGGCCCCTTCCAACGCTATTTCTGGTTATGGTGACCCTGAAAATGCTCACAAAAAGACCCCCTTCGATTCAAAAAGCCATCAAGCAGAGGCAAAAATGTTCACCTGTTGCTTTTATGGAGGCTGTAGTGGTGGCTCAAAAAGGGTTTCTGCCTGAAGCCACAGCCCACAGCCACCGCCCCCAGCAACCACCTTCAGCCTGCTTCTCACCACCTCTGCTCGCTCTCTTTTCCTGGAACGGCTAATACTCCTTTGCTCCTTATCCCCCAAGCATCTCTAAACACAGTGTGACAACAAGCCATGCACATAGGGCTGCCAACGTCCAGGCGGTACCTGGAGATCTCCTGCTATTACAATTGATCTCCAGATGACCAAGATCAGTTCCCCTGGAGAAAATGGCTGCTTTGGAGGGTGGAGTCTATGGCATTATACCCTGATGAGGTCCTTCTCCTCCCCAAACTCTTCCCAGGCTATTCCCTAGGGTTGCCAAGCTCCAATTCCACTGTGTATAGCTGGGGTTAAGAATAGAAGAAGAGCCCTGCTGGACCATGCAGAAGACTCATCTAGTCCTCTTTCCAGCAGTGGCCAGCCAGCTCCCTCAATGTAGCTCACAGGCAAGGCCAGGAAGACCACAGTCTCCCCCCTGCTTGCTCCCAGCATCTAGTATTTAGGTTTATTCTGCCTCTGAACATGAAAGTTCCACTTAATTATCATGGCTCAAAGTCAGTGGTAGACCTAGCCTCCATTATATTTGTGTAGCTGCCTCTTAAAACTGTCCTGACCTGCATGGCCCAGGTCAGGACAGTCACAATCTGGTCACATCTTGGAAGCTAAGTAGGGTTGCCACTGGTGGGACGTTTTTGGGGCGGAGCCTGAGGAGGGTGGGGTTTGGTGAGGGGAAGGACTCCAATGCCATAGAGACCAATTGCCAAAGCGGTCATTTTCTCCAGGTGAACTGATCTCTATTGGCTGGAGATCAGTTGTAATAGCAGGAGATCTTCAGCTAGTACCTGGAGGCTACAATAATGAACAACACCTGTGCCAATACTAACGTAGTTGTGGGAAATGGCGGCACGAGGGCTGTAGAAATATAACACCACACGGGGTGAGAGTAAAAACCAGAAATAAACTCAGCAAATGGAAACATAAACAGGAAGTACACTATCAATAAAAAATCATAAAGGCACGTCTAAATATGAGACAACGTTTATGGCATAAAGCCAATGTTCAGAAATAAATGAAGTAAAAAGCATTACATCATGCAATGAGACAAGCAAACATATAGCACGTGGTGCTCCAAAATGAATTCAATCCACAATGGGTACAGAGGTTTCCAGTCCAAAACATACAGTCCAATATCAAAAGTCCAAAGGAATATTGAGTAGAAAGGTCCAAAAAAAGCAGTTGAGGAAAAGAACCAACATAAAAGGGAGAACGTGTGGCTAGTCGTGGTATCACGTTTCAAAGGCTTTCTTCAGCTCCAACGTTGCTAACATTTACCAGCCCGTAGGCTACAGAATAATACAGTAGGTTCAGATGACCGTCATCTAGGGAATGGGTCTATGTGGAATTCAAAAGCGCATATGTCCTCATGTGAGCGGTGATTTACTCCTTCTTTTCCGTGAGGGAAAAGAAGGAGTAAATCACCGCTCACATGAGGACATATGCGCTTTTGAATTCCACATAGACGCATTCCCTAGATGACGGTCATCTGAACCTACTGTATTATTCTGTAGCCTACGGGCTGGTAAATGTTAGCAACGTTGGAGCTGAAGAAAGCCTTTGAAACGTGATACCATGACTAGCCACACGTTCTCCCTTTTATGTTGGTTCTTTTCCTCGACTGCTTTTTTTGGACCTTTCTACTCAATATTCCTTTGGACTTTTGATATTGGACTGTATGTTTTGGACTGGAAACCTTTGTACCCATTGTGGATTGAATTCATTTTGGAGCACCACGTGCTATATGTTTGCTTGTCTCATTGCATGATGTAATGCTTTTTACTTCATTTATTTCTGAACATTGGCTTTATGCCATAAACGTTGTCTCATATTTAGAAGTGCCTTTATGATTTTTTATTGATAGTATACTTCCTGTTTATGTTTCCATTTGCTGAGTTTATTTCTGGTTTTTACTCTCACCCCGTGTGGTGTTATATTTCTAGTACCTGGAGGCTGGCAACTTTAAAGCTAAGCAAGGGCTGACCTTGTTAGTATTTGGATGGGAGACCACCAAAGAAGTCCAGGATCACTACGCAGAAGCAGACAGTGGTAAACCACCTCTGAATGTCATAGAATCATAGAGTTGGAAGGGACCACCAGGGTCATCAAGTCCAACCCCCTGCACAATGTAGGAAATTCACAACTACCTCCCCCCCACACCTAGTGACCAGAAGATGGCCAAGATGCCCTCCCTCTCATCATCTGCCTAAGGTCATAGAATCAGCATTGCTGACAGATGGCCATCTAACCGCTTCTTAAAAACCTCCAGGGAAGGAGAGCTTACCACCTCCAGAGGAAGCCTGTTCCACTGAGGAACCGCTCCTGTTAGAAAATTCTTCCCAATGTCTAGACGGAAACTCTTTTGATTTAATTTCAACCCGTTGGTTCTGGTCTGACCTTCTTGGGCAACAGAAAACAACTCGGCACCATCCTCAATATGACAGCCCCTCAAGTACTTGAACATGGTTATCATATCCCCTCTCAGTCTTCTCCTCTCCAGGCTAAACATACCCAGCTCCTTCAACCTTTCCTCATAGGACTTGGTCTCCAGACCCCTCACCATCTTTGTTGCCCTCCTCTGGACACGTTCCAGCTTGTCTACATTTTTTTTAAATTGTGGTGCCCAAAACTGAACACAGTACTCTAGTTGAGGTCTAACCAGAGCGGAGTAAAGCGATACCATCACTTTGCCTTGTCTCTTGCCTTGAAAACCTTATGGGGTAACCATAAGTTGAGGTCCATAATGGTGTTTCACTGGGAAGAGGCTTTAAGAGTAGCCCAACATGGAGCCCAGAAGCAACATAATGGTGCATTTGATTCTGCGCACCCTCCCTATTCACCCCCCACTCCACCCCAGAGCCCCTGTTGGTTGCTCGGCATGGCCTGGCAACCCTATACCTCTTTTCTGCCCAGGAAAGGCCATAGCTAGCTAACAAGTCTGAGCTGGTAAAAAACGCTTCTAGCCACAGCTGCCACCTGCTTATCTAGCTGTAGGCCTGGGTCAAAGGTAGGGTTACCAGGTCCCCCCTCTCCATTGGCAGGAGGTTTTAGTGGGTGGTGCTGGGGCGAACACACACGCGGTTTGGTGCTAAAGCAGATGCGGCGATACAGCGCTTCCAGGAGTAAACCCAGAAGGGATGTAATCGTGGTGTGCATGGCCATGTATGCACACGATCCCCACTCTGGAGCAGCCAGGCGGATTGGCGGGCAATTGCCCGCCGAGACCACCCACCTGGCATTCCTAGTCAAAGGGCACTCCCAGCCTACAGACCTGTTCCTTCAAGGGGAGGGCAACCCCATCTATTGTGACACCTTAAATCCCAGTGGCCTTCCACCCACCAGTTGCACTTCCATCTTGTCAGGAATCAGCTTCAGTTTATTAGCCCACCTACCTTCACTCCAGAGTGGCCTCCAGGCACCAGTTCAGGGTTTCTACAGCCTCCCTGGGATCAGCCGGAAGCACGAGGTAGAGCTGAGTGTCAACTGGAGGCTGGTGACAACCCAGCTGAAATCTTCGGCTAACCTTGCCCAGGGGTTTCATGTCGATGTTAAAGAGCATAAGGGACAAGATGGAACCTTGCGGGACTCCATAGGCCATTGGGCTGATCAGCAGTCCCCCAGCACCACCTCTTGAAAACTGTCCTCCAGATAAGTTGCAGAAAAGAGCAACTAAGATGATCAGGGGAGTACAGCAACTGCCCTATGAGGAGCGATTAAAACACTTAGGGAGGTTTAGCTTGGAAAGAAGGCAGTTAAGGGGAGACATGATAGAGGTCTATAAAATTATACAAGGACATAACAGTGGACAGGGAGAAGCTTTTCTCCCGCTCTCATAATACCAGGATGCGGGGTCATCTGCTGAAGCTGGAGGGTGAGAGACTCAAAACAGATAAAAGGAAGTATTTCTTCACACAACGCATAGTTAACTTGTGGAACTCCCTGTCCCAGGAGGTGGTGATGGCTGCCAATTTGGAAGGCTTTAAGAAGGGAGTGGACATGTTCATGGAAGAGAGAGCTATCCATGGCTACTAGTCAAAATGGATTCTAGTCATGATGCATACCTATTCTCTCCAGGATCATAGGAGCACGCCTAATGTATTGGGTGCTGTGGAACACAGGCAGGATGGTGCTGCTGCAGTTGTCTTGTTTGAAGGTTTCCTAGAGGCACCTGGTTGGACACTGTGTGAACAGACTGCTGGACTTGATGTGCCTTGGTATGATCCAGCATGGCTTTTCTTATGTAAGACTGGAACCACCACAAAATGGTGCTTCCCAGGCCAAGTCTGAATGGGCGATCCAGGAGGCTACCATGATCAATGGTCTCAAAAGCCGCTGAGAGGATCATACAGACATGTCAACAGCCCTTCATCTAGTCCCCTATGCTCAGGGTCCTCTGTAGGTAGGGTTCTCAGGACTCTCTTTGCCATCGGCGGGAGGTTTTTGGGGAGGGGAGGGACTTCAGTGCATAGAGTCCAATTACCAAAATGGCTATTTTCTCCAGGTGAACTGATCTCCATCGGCTGGAGATCAGTTGTAATAGCAGGAGATCTCCATCTAGTACCTGGAGGTTGGCAACTCTATATGTAGGTCACCAGGCAGAGAAATGCTTGTAAACTGGAAGAGAGAGCAAGTTCTTTCCCTTTTCTTCTTCTTTTAGGCTTTCAGGGGTTCCATAAATGACCAACCAATGAGGACAAGCCAGCCGAAAGTTTGTCGTGGGGCTAGCAACTTCTTTGCCCGCCTTGGCGAGATTGCTTTATTTATGTCATTGAGTCGGGTGCTGATGCAGAGACGGCCTGCAACCGGGCTGGAAACGTTATCTTTGACTGCTCATGGCTTGATTAAGCTGCTAAAGCCCACTGTAATTAGCGTTAGGGCTAGAACAGACAGGCCCCCAGAGAGACCAAAGCTCTGAAACCCGCAGCAGCTTCATCAAGTCGTATTGATAGAAACACAACAGCTGGAACCGCTAAGTGGCCTTTTCTGCCCGTAAAGTACCTAAGTCGAAACTTTTAAAAAAGAAATATCACCCTGCAGCTAATCAGCATAATCTGTAATTAAATGCACCAGGCTATAATCGAGTGGAATTACCAGGAGCTTGGCGTACCAAGCCTGATCCTATTATCAACTCACCACACAGCCTGAATCTCAGGGCCACCCATCTATATGAACTGTCAGTTCTTTTATTCACAGCAATGCGCTTGTAGCACCCGGCCCGCCAGTTGATTTCCCTTTGGCCACAGACTGCGAAAAGGCACCTGGCCAAAACTGCTACAGCCATGCCGTTTCCCAGGGGGTTAAGGCGTGCGGAACAGTCCGTGGTTAACCAAAATTCCTCCTGACTTGCATTTAATGCCCTTTGTTATTGTTGTTGCAGATGGAAAATGCTTCCAATTCTTCAGCGTTCCATTCCACCTTATCTGAAGGAGAAGACCTGATTTTTGGAACATTGTATTCGCTTTTCGGTAAGGAGAAAAAGCAAAACACGAATGCCTCTTAGTTTTATTCCAACAAGCCAGACAGGCTACCAGCAGATCTAGCATGAGCATGTTCTGAAGACCTTGGTGTTTGTTTGCACCATTGTTTTATTGCTTTAAAATGAGTTGCTTTTTGGCTTCTTCGGTAAAGGCGTAAGAGTCCAAAACATTTTGTGTTTCGGAGAATGCCACCAGGCACCTGAAATCTCTTGGGAATTAAAATTCTGGCACAAAACTTGGTAAATGGATTTTGATACAACCCTCAACCATCTGTCTCACTTTTCTTCTTAACTACACTAAGGGATTAATGGTGCAATCCTAAAGTGTTATACCTTTCTAATAGGGTTGCCAACCTCCAGGTACTAGCTGGAAACAAATCCAGTTCACCAGCTTAGCCTCCACCGCTCATGTGGAGGAGTGGGGAATCAAACCCGGTTCTCCAGATCAGACTCCACTGCTCGAAACCACCACTCTTAACCTGACTACACCATGCTGGCTCCCAACACTTGATTCTGCAGGTCATATAAATTGGTCTTTAGATACTGCTTCTGAAGAACATTCTTGGAGCCAGAATTCACTGACTGTGATCTGGGTATAGTAATAAAACAGCCTAAACAGAGAGCTGGTATAGCACATATGAAGCTTATACTGCTCCAGACAATATCAAGGTCAAGTGGAGAGGGACTTGGCTCAGTGGTAGAGTATCTGCTTGGCATGCAGAAAGTCCCAGGTTAAATCCCTGGTTTTTCCAGTTAAAAGGATAAGTGATGAGAGCCAGCGTGGTGTAGTAGTTAAGAGTGGTGGACTCTAATCTGGAGAACTGGTTTCGATTCCCCACTCCTTCACATGAAGCCTGCTGGGTGACCTTGGGCCAGTCACAGTTCTCTCCGAACTCTCTCAGCCCACGTGGTCACAGGCAATGGCAAACCACCTCTGAATGTCTCTTACCTTCCCCCCCCAAAGATATTTTATTAATTTTTTAACAAGAAAAACAACAACACATACATACATTTACAATCACACAGATTCTATTCCTTCGGGGAATAGATTTCTTCTTACATCTAATACCTCTTATAAGATTATTTCAGTGTTATACAATATACTTAATAAATCCTATATCTGTATAACCTAATCATTATCTATATTATCACTATTTATGAAATTTTAATCTATTCTTTCCATTTAACATATTCAAAATAACATTGCCATTTCTTCCGTGTTTCTTCCATCAGCTTTTCTTTCATCATGTTGGTTAATCTGGCCATCACCGCAAATTCTTCCATTTTCTGTTGCCACTTTTCCAAATCAGGAATGTCCTCTTGTTTCCAAAGAGCTGCCAATACTAATCTGGCCGCCGTTGTCAAGTATCCAAACAGTTCTTTATGGTTACTTTGCAGATTCTCTGGTTCCAACCCTAACAACATAGTTTCTGGACTCAAAGGAAATTTGATTTTGAGTATTTTCTGCATTTCTTGATGTATTTGTATCCAAAACTTCTTGACCTTTTTGCATTACCACCACATATGAAAATAAGTTCCATCTTTATCTTTACATTTCCAACAATGGCCATCATAAGATTCATCCATCTTTTTAATGTCCATTGGAGTAATATACCATCTAAAGAATTGCTTATACCAGTTCTCGCGTGGATTGTTGCTGGCTGTAAACTTAATTGACTTAGTCCACAGTCTTTCCCATTGTTGCATAGTAATCTCCTTTTTAAAGTTTTCCATCCATTTTATCATGCATGACTTGTCTTGCTCTTGCTCTGTTTCATATTTAATTAGTAGTTTATATATCTTTCCCAAAATGTGGTCAGATTCTTTGCTAATTAAATTTTCAAACTCAATATTCTTCTTTATAGTCCCCTGTTGGTAGCAGTCTTGTCATATTTTCATAATCATCTGGTTATACATCAGCCATCCAATTTTCCTTGTCTTCTTTATCTCATTCCAAGATTTTATTTCTCCTTGATCATTCAGCATGTCTTGATATGTTATATAGTCTATGTCTTTTTTTTCTCCCTTGCTTAAATAAGTATCAGTTGGAGACATTATCCACAGAGGTGAGGGGCTCAGTCTACTTTTATTTCTGACCCAAATCTTCATCAGTCCATCCTTGATAATATGTTTCTCTCTAATGTCTCTTACCTTGAAGACCCTACGGGGTCGCCATAAGTCAGCTGTGACTTGACGGCACTCTCCACCACCACAGGAACTGATATGAAAGACCTCTAACTGAGACCTTGGAGAGCTGCTGCCAGTCTTTGTAGATGAAACTGACCTTGATGGATTGATAGTCTGCTTCAGTATAAGGCCGCTTCATTTGTTCAAGAATTGCCTGCATTAACTGGAAGAAGACTTGGTTTTTATATGCCAACTTCCTCTACCTTTTAAAGAGAATAAAACCGGTTTACAATCTCCTTCCCTTCCTCACCCCACAACAGACACCTTGTGAGGTAGGTGGGGCTGAGAGAGTTCTGAGAGAACTGGGACTAGCCCAAGGTCACCCAGCTGGCTTCATGTGGAGGAGTGGGGAAACCAACCCACTTCACCAGATTAGAGTCTGCCGCTCATGTGGAGGAGGGGGGAATCAAACCCAGTTCTCCAGATTAGTGTCCACCACTTTTAACCACCACACCACGCTGGCTCTCTTAGGTGGAGGTCTTTGACATCACCTATTGCCTCATCCTTTTAGTTGGAAATGCCAGGGGTTTAACTTGGGACCTTCTGCATGCAAAACAGATGTTCTACCACTAAGACACCACCTGCCAATAGTGGCTAAGAGACTACATTAGCAGTCAGGAAGCCCCCGATTTGAACCTTGTCTCTGTCATGAAACCACTAGGTGATGTTATGCAAAATAATAAACATGAAGAACTGTGGACCCCTAAGCATGCTCTCGAGAAGCAAAGTGTTATGGTTATGGATTGCAGCC
The DNA here is from genome assembly GCF_029931775.1 of Euleptes europaea. Taxonomy (NCBI): domain Eukaryota; kingdom Metazoa; phylum Chordata; class Lepidosauria; order Squamata; family Sphaerodactylidae; genus Euleptes; species Euleptes europaea. The sequence continues at coordinate 118,542,819 of NC_079313.1, read as the reverse complement.
ACGGTAGCCATTCAGCGCTGTAGCCACAGCCTCGCACGGAGAACAGAAACTCAATACACATGATCCCAGCCACCTGCCTTCCCAGGGATTTGTCTATTTCAGACTTCCAGAGACGGCAGGGGAAATTAATCAGTGTCAGTCCTGCCAGCCTCCTGGAGATGCTTAATGATGCACTGAAAAAGGGATCACCGCTGTCAGGGAGAAAAGGGATTGATGGCCCCCTAGCAAAAATAACTCGCAAGAAGGAAGGGATCGACCTGGGTGTCCGATCAAGCAAGCGCTCCGGGCCCTTAGAGAGGCAACGGACCAGATTCCGCACTTTCAGGACCAATGCAGCAGGACTGTGCCAAATGGGAGGTCATAAACATTAAAATAGGGACATGCATGTAGCTGAATGTATTAGTATTCGGGAGGAAAAATGGCTACTTTTAAAATGCAACATGGAGCGTATTGTAGGATATTTTCTGCCACACATGCTCAAATGTGTACAAATCCTGCACCTAGACAATCCAGATTGATGAGCAAAGGGGCTCAGTTCCATATACTGCATGTAAATTGGACAAGGTAAAAGGTAAAGGTCATTCCTGACCCCATGGGTCACCCCATGGGATGACGTCACATCCCAACGTTTACTAGGCAGACTATGTTTACGGGATGGTTTGCCATTGCCTTCCCCAGCCATCTACACTTTACCCCTAACAAGCTGGGTACTTATTTTATCCACCTCGGAAGGATGGAAGGCTGAGTCAACCTTGAGCCGGCTACCTGAAACCAACTTCCATTGGGGTTGAACTCAGGTTATGAGCAGAGATTTTGACTGCAGTACTGCAGCTTACCACTCTGGGCCACGGGGCTCCTAAATTGGACAAACTTGCAACCTTTTTCAAAAATAAATTATGTCAAGTTATGCACATTTGCCCAATTAAACAATTTAAAAAAGAGAATGGTCCCCTAGCTCTTATAGCAGGAGGGAAGGTGGTATCATATAGCCTGATCTAAGCAGGGTCAGTACTTGGATGGGAGACCACCAAGGAAGGTTCTGCAGGGAAAGGCAATGGCAAACCACCTCTGCTTTTGACTCGCTTTGAAAAACTCTTGCTGGGATCACCATATGTCATTGGCGATTTGACAGCAGTGATGCACATATGTCGCTCTTATAACGAAGGGGTTTGTGGGGTAAGCAATACCAGCTGTAACCACAGAATGATGACGATGGATCACGATGGGTAGCCGTGCTAGTCTGTCTGTAGCAGTAGAAAAGAGCAAGAGTCCAGCAGCGCCCTAAAGATGAACAAAATTTCTGACAGGGTATGAGCTTTTGTGAGTCACAGCTCACTTCTTCAGATACAGCTAGAACGTCAGTCCTAGATGGACTGACGGGATGGACTCACATTCTAGATGTGTCTGAAGAAGTGAGCTGCGGCTCACAAAAGCTCATGCCCTGCCAGAAATGTTGTTAGTCTTTAAGGTGTTACTGGACTCTTGCGCTTTTCTACTGCTACAGAGTGATGGTTTAAGATTTCCCATCATTGCCAGCCAGACTTCAGTGATGCGTACCAGCCACCAACTATCAAACCACCTTCTCTTTTCACCACACATGTAAACATGTACACAGGTTATAAAGGGCATGCTTACATGATTCACTCGCTTTCCCATTGCATCTGAAGAGTTATGGGGACAGCCCCAAAGGAAGAAGGACCTTCATAGTGAGCATCCCATCATACAGAATTGTATGGCCCTTCTTTGGAGTGGAGCCTTGTGGGCAGTCAACACAGCATCAGTACCTCCAAGAATTGGTAGTGGAAGATCCCAGAGTGCAATAAATGGCTTCCAAAAGCACCAACGAGATGTGCTCTAAATAGCTATCACCCACCGGCTAAGAATAGCTCAGCATCCGTTCCTGCATTGCTGCTGATGCCACATTAGAATAAGGATGGAAATAGCAGTCACAATCTCGTGCCAAAAGTTTCTTGAAAAGTCACTGCAGGCTGCATGAGCTCCCCCTCCAGCCTTCCCAGTGCTACCGCTGACCTAAATTATTGCGTTGTCCTTGACCACCACAGCAGACCTTAGCCATCATCCTGATGTTCTGAGTCAGACTGGCAGTAGCCTTCCTGTTCTAATCCATGAGCTGTTTTCCTGTGACAGTTTATTCTGAAGTCAGGCTTAACAAAAGGCAGTCTTCCTTCCAGGAGCCTCGTCAACAGCAAGCAGGTATGCTACTCTGCCTGCTCTGGATTAAGAGAAAAGAGGAACGGAAGATCTTGTCCTGGAAATTCTAATGGTGCGAAAGGCTTGCCCATATTTGGCTCATTGGGGAAACCCACCAGTGTTCATGTAGATTTTCCTAATAGGCCAGATAGTACTCCCTGAGGACCATTTCAGGATTAGGGTTGCCAGCCTCCAGGGAAAGGTAGAGTTCAGGGAAAGAACTTGCTCTCTCTTCCAGTTTACAAGCATTTCTCTGCCTGGGGACCTACAGATAGGGTTGCCAACCTCCAGGTACTAGCTGGAGAATCTTGCTATTACAACTGAATAATGAAGAGGGACCTGCCGGTGATGAAGAGGGACCTGGCAACCCTATTTCAGGATTTTAAAAAAATGTGTAGGCAAAAACTAAAGCTCCGTGTGCACCACAGTTACAATCTGATTTGGACATCACAAGTGTGAGAATTGAGAAGAACCCACTAATGTTACACAGGATGCAGGGTGGGGAATGTGGCCCCAACCTCGTATTCCATAACATAGAAAGAGACCCTTAAGGCTATTACCAGTCTCCTCACTTTTTATCAGACTGCTGACTAAGGACTAGGGTTGCCAGCGCAGGGTTTTAAAATACCTGGAGATTTGGGGGGGGGGTGGAGCCTGAGTAGGGTGGGGTTTGGGGAAGGGAGGGACCTCAGCAGGGTATAATGCCAAAGAGTTCGCCCTCCAAAGCTGCCATTTTCTCCAGGTAAACTGATCCTGGTCGTCTGGAGATCAGTTATCATCCCAGGAGAGCTCCAGCCACCACCTGGAGATTGGCAACCCTACTAAGAAAAGGCCCCTAAGAACCCCTTTTACATTATGGTGTACACAAGTTGGGGCCACAAAGCATACAGAGAATATACACCTATTTTGATTTGTCCTTTTGTGTAATGATTCTCTGTGGCAAAAGTTGGCTTTAGGAACTGAAGTTGGGTTGCTTTAAAGGGATGGAATTGTGGTGGTACTGTGGGATTCCAGAGCTCCTGATAAAAATGTTCCATAGAAGCCACAAGAGATTAAGGCAGACAGAAGCCAGAAGTACTTCTTTAATGCTGCACTCCTAAACAAACCAAGGACATCCTAGCCATGCGTTAACCACCATTGTTAAGCTTTTTTAAGCACTTCAAAGGTCTTAAAAAGGGAGGACTCTGCTAAGGATTGCACTGTGAAGCATCTGTATAGGGCAACTGTTGGAGCTCCTGGTTTAATGGTACTATTTAATCTATAGGATAAGGTTAGCAAGGAAGGCAGATCCCCGAACTCAAGGAGCTTACAATCTGAAGTTAGGCCAAAATATCCAGGGATGACATGAAATGCAACATCACCTCTGTCACAGTCACTCCCAACTCCAATTTAAGTTAAAGGAAGGATCTTTCGGCCGGAGGAAGGATTCAAATTTTATTTTGTTTGTTTTGTTTCCCCCCTTCTTTGTTTTTATGTAATTACATTTCATTGTTGTGAACAATTACACCAAAACAGAAAGAAAAAAGAGAGAAAAATTATGCATACAACTTAATAAACATAATATTGTAAACAATAAGCATTATATGATATTATCCTAATTATCATGATTATATTTAGCATAAATCATAAAATATCCTATACAGTACATGATAGAAATGTGTGTGTGTGTAAAGTGCCTTCAAGTCGCAGCCGACTTATGGCGACCCCTTTTTTGGGGTTTTCATGGCAAGAGACTAACAGAGGTGGTTTGCCAGTGCCTTCCTCTGCAGAGCAACCCTGGACTTCCTTGGTGGTCTCCCATCCAAATGCTAACCAGGGCTGACCCTGCTCAGCTTCTGAGATCTGACGAGATCAGGCTAGCCTGGGCCATCCAGGTCAGGGCATGATAGAAATAGATAAGGGAAAAAACTTTCTGATGGTACTTCCCAAATAATAAAGGTTGATTTTACATATTGTATTCATCTATCCATAATATTTAAATGTTTGTCTCCCCCTTTTAATATCTTTTTCATACCCTATATCAAGAGGATTAGTTGTTATTATTAATAATTTATATTATCATTTTAACAATCATCTTCTCTTTTTAAAGAATGGAATAAATATAATGCTTTCCATTTATCTTGAAATTCTTTAATTGGTCTGTTATTCACACTGTTAATTTTGCCATTACTGCTTATTCAGCTATTTTATTTTCTTAATCCTCTCGGCATGGACACTTTCCATTTTTCTGCAAGTGTTACTCTGGCTGCTGTAATCACATATCTGAATAATTGTTCCAAAGTTTTTGTCATATTTTTTGGTAAAATGCCCAGTAACATACTTTTGGCTTCCATTGGAGATTATAATTTTAAAATTTTCTGGGTTTGGGTGTGTATTTCTTTCCAATTATTTTTTGTCTTTTTGCACATCCACTACATGTAATAAAAAGTACCGTCCACCTCTTTACATTTCCAACATTTCCTTTTATAGTTCTTGTCCTTCTCGATATTCTTTTGGGTATTTTTCAGGTTTTTTCTTAATCAGTTTTAAAAAATGTCAGCAATAAAGGGAGCCAAAAAAGCAGATCCCGAATAATGCTGAATTTTTTTCAGCATTATTTGGGTCGCTTTGGCCTGCTGCCATTTCCCCCCTCCTTCCCCCCTCTCCTCCTCCCTTCCCCTTCCTTACATGAGTCAGATCCCTGCTGCCTGCGGTCTTGGACCTCCACGTGGAGGTCCTAGCCAGCGAGCAGTGTGGATCTGAATGCCCCTGCGTTCAAATCCATGCTGCCTGTGGGCTTGGACCTCCATGCCCCAGTGGTGCAGAACTGAATGCTGGGCTCTGCGGGGAACTGAATACTGGGCTCTGCACCACTTATTTTTCAGGTTCGAGTTTAATAAACCCGAAAATTTTCAAAATTTTTAAAAAAGCGAAATCCATTATATTTGGCTTTTCAGATTTTTCAAAAATGTCCACATTTATTGAACCAGAATCCTAAAAAAATACCGAAAAAAGTGCACAGCCCTACTTGTAAATCTTTGCCTCCCCCCATCCCAAAATAAGGAATTGACAGTGGTTGGGGTACATCCTTCTAACTGAAACAGCTTCTCCAGACCCTTCCCTTTTTGCCCACTCTCAGACGACTTAGACAGCCCAACTCAGCAATCTCCATGCACTGATAATAAGCAGCCAATTCAACAATAAACCTAATGGATATACACTGAGGGAAAAAAGTATTTGATCCCCTGCTGAATTTGCCCATTTGCCCTCTGACGAAGAAATGACCAGTCCATAATTTTAATGGTAGGTTTATTGTAGCTGTGAGAGACAGAATAACAAAAGGAAAACCCCCAGAAACCCAGAAGACAAAAGTCAGAGATTGATGTGCCTTATAATGAGTGAAATAAATATTTGATGACTTAGTACTTGGTGGCAAAACCCTTGTTGGCAATTACAGAGGTCAGACGTTTCTTGTAGGTGGCCACTAGGTTTGCACACATCTCAGGAGGTATTTTGTCCCACTCCTCTTTGCAGATCCTCTCCAAGTCAGTAAGATTTCGAGGCTGATGTGTAGCTTCAGCTCCCTCCACAGATTTTTGATGGGATTAAGGTCTGGAGACTGGCTAGGCCACTCCAGGACCTTAATGTGCTTCTTCTTGAGCCACTCCTTTGTTGCCTTAGCCGTGTGTTTTGGGTCATTGTCATGCTGGAATACCCATCCTTGACCAATTTTCAATGCTCTGGCTGAGAGAAGGAGGTGCTCACCCAAGATTTGACGATACATGGTCCCGTCCATCGTCCCTTCGATGCGGTAAAGGTGTCCTGTCCCCTCAGCAGAAAAACACCCCCAAAGTATAATATGTCCCCCTCCATGTTTGACGGTGGGGATGGTGTTCTTGGGGTCGTAGGCAGCATTCCTCCTCCTCCAAACACGCGAGTTGAGTTGATGCCAAAGAGCTCGATTTTGGTCTCATCTGACCACAACACTTTCACCCAGTTCTCCTCTGGGTCATTCAGATGTGCATTGGCAAACTGCAGACGGGCCTGTACATGTGCTGCCTTGAGCAAGGGGACCTTGCGGTCTCTGCAAGATCTCAGTCCTTCACGGCGTGGTGTGTTACCAACTGTTTTCATGGTGACTATGGTCCCAGCTGCCCTGAGATCATTGACAAGTTCCCCCCATGTAGTTCTGGACTGCTTCATCACCGTTCTCATGATCATTGCAACTCCACGAGATGAGATTGTAGCCCAGTCCAGCCTTTTGCAGGTCTACAATCTTGTCCCTGACATCCTTGGACAGCTCTTTGGTCTTGGTCATGGTGGCTAGTTTGGAATCTGATGGATTGATTGCTTCTGTCGACAGCAGAACCCTAACCCTAACCCCAACCCTAATCTGGCTGGTTGATAGGGGATCAAATACTTATTTCACTCATTATAATGCACATCAATCTCTGACTTTTGTCTTCTGGGTTTCTGGGTTTTTTCCTGTTGTTATTCTGTGTCTCACAGCTACAATAAACCTACCATTAAAATTATGGACTGGTCATTTCTTTGTCAGAGGGCAAACGGGCAAATTTAGCAGGGGATCAAATACTTTTTTCCCTCACTGTAGTTAATGAAGCCATAAGCAAAGGGGACCCAAATTATACTTTGCAGTAGAAATCATTGTGGAAACAAGGACGTGGGGTTCCAGTTCCTTCCTCTGAATTTGACATATATCAGCTCTTAAATGTTTAAGAATTAGCTGGTTCTGCTGTGGCTTTGGTGGCGAAGAACCTGGCTATATCAACCATTATGTATTTTTGGCATGTTACTGTTATCATAATATTTAATTTGCAAACTAATCTATTAGGAAACCATTCCAACTCTCCCTCGTGTGCTTCAGGAGTAATCAGGTCCTCCTTTGCAATTACATAGGAAAAACTCTTTCTAAATGAAATTAGCATGACTTAATAGAAAAATGAAAATCCTTGGCATTACATTTTAATTACTACTGTTGTCTCAACTAAGTTCAAACAAAAGAGCAGCTTCAGTTGGATTTGCCATAATCCAGGATGTTCCTTCTTGCATTTCTTTGGTGCATACAATATATTTTTGTATGAAACCTATCCTCGTGAGAAAGAATGCCCTCCTTGTCTCTCAAAAAAGAAAGAAAAAACTTGGTCATCCTTGGGAGGACAAATTCCACTTGACAACATTGAAAATCAGGTTTTGCAGTCCAGTTTGTCTAAATGCTTCTTAAAAATCAGTAAACCATTTGCTAGAAGGAAGAGCATTAGTAGTCTAGGTTGCTTCATTTATCTTAGGGATGATTTCACGCTTGCTCTTTTCAGGCATTACATTTCTGGTGCCCAATCTGGGAATTATCCAATTTGCATGTGGATATCTGTACAGTCCAGGGCTCTGCCACATGATAAAACATATCAGAAGAGCCAAGCACAATCAGGCCAATACACCATCTAGTCCCACATACTTTTTCTCCGTTAACCAACCATATGTCCCCAAAGGCCACAAGCAGGGTCCCAGAGGGCAAAGCCCCCGCCAGTTTGTGTTTACCCAGGAACTGGCATTCACAGTTATATTGCCTCTGAATATGGAGGTTCTGTTTCACTAAAAGCCACTGACTACCTATCCTCCATGAACATGTTTAATCCTCTTTCAAAGCCTTCTAAGCCAGTGGCCATCACTGAATCCTGTGGCAGTGAAGAAGTATTTTCTGTCCTGAATCGACTGCCCATCAACTTCATTGAGAGTCTCTCAGTTCTGGTATTTTGGAAGAGAAAAAGTTCTTCTAAATCCACCTTCTCTCTCTCTCCTGCTCCCCAATACACAATTACATAAACCTTTCTCATGTTTCCACCTTAGTCGTAACTGATGCTCGTGTGGAGGTGGGGAATAAAAAAGATAGAAATGATACCAATTTACAGACCCGTTATTGGTCACGCAACTTATAAACATCTGTGGATGACAGGTAAACTTGAGATACCATTCTCCAGGCGTGTAATATGCTTTCTCCAAGTAACTCATTGACTGGATATACCACTATGGGACAGGCCTTTTCATCATGGGTATTGCCTCTGATTTTTCCTCAGGCATAGTGTCTCTCTTTGGAAACTGTCTCCTCCTCCTGGTAGCCTATCGGAAGAGAGCCATCCTGAAACCTGCTGAATTCTTCATTGTGAATCTTGCCATTAGCGATGTGGGCATGACTGTGATCCTTTTCCCCTTGGCCACACCATCCTTCTTTGCACACAGGTAGCTTTTTTTCTTCCATCCTTATTAATCGGTTATACGCTTGTAGCCAACTCTTCCTCTAAGGAGCTCAGACAGGCTTCCACACAGAAGTCCCCACTATATCTGGGAGCATCCACACGATGTGATACCCAGTCCGGGCATGGTATTTGAGCCTCCTGTATTTTCTCCCCAATAAACCACATTAACGGAAGACCTCCTTGAGTCCAGATCCTTGGGGATACTGCAGGGTGGCATTTATGCAGACGCTGTGCCTGCAGCCAATCTGAAGAGGGGGCAGAGGTCAGATCCACATGTTCTTCCTCCCTTTTCAGCCTTTAATGGGCTTTTTTCTTTCACAGCTGAGCAAGGATGTAGCTTTAACCAGGGCTCAGCTGGGAAGGGTTAAAGGGAAGGGGAAGAGGGAACAGTGATTGTTATTGAGCAACCAAAATGATTAGGGGACTAGAGCAACTGTCCTATGGGGAGCGGTTAAGATGCTTAGGGCTGTTTAGCTTGGAAAGAAGGCGGCTGAGGGGAGACATGATAGAGATCTATAAAATTATGCATGGTTTGGAGAGAGTGGACAGGGAGAGGTTTTTCTCCCTCTCCCATAATACTAGAACGCGGGGTCATCTGCTAAAGCTGGAGGGTGAGAGATTCAAAACAGACAAAAGGAAGTATTTTTTCACGCAACGCATAGTTAAATTGTGGAACTCCCTGCCCCAGGATGCGGTGATGGCTGCCAGCTTGGAGGGCTTTAAGAGGGGAGTGGACATATTCATGGAGGAGAGGGGTATTTATGGCTGTTAGTTAGAAGGGATATTAGTCATGCTGAATACCTATTCTCTCTAGTATCAGAGGAGCATGCCTATTATATTGGGTGCTGTGGAACACAGGCAGGATGGTGCTGCTGCAGTCGTCTTGTTAGTGGCTTCTTAGAGGCACCTGGTTGGCCACTGTGTGAACAGACTGCTGGACTTGATGGGCCTTGGTCTGATCCAGCAGGGCCTTTCTTATGTTCTTATTGCTGTCAAAAGCAGAATAAAAGGCAGAATAATAAGAGCTACACTGGTCACCCATCTGTTTCACGACACAATTCAAAGTGCTGGTTCTTACCTTTAAGACTCTAAACAGCTTGCGGCCAGCGTATCTGAAGGACTGTCTTCTCCAACCCTGTCCAGTGTTCCAGTTAAAAGAGCTGCCTGCCAAGTCCTGCTCTCAGGGTTGCCATATGCCAGCGGTTCCCAATCTGTGCTCTACGGAGCACTTGGTGCTCCACAAAACATCTCCTAGTGCTCCGTGAAGAGACTGGAAAGAAAAATACCACTGTCATTCAGTTTTGAATATGGGTGTTAAGTAGGGTTGCCAACCTCCAGGTACTTGCTGGAGATCTCCTGCTATTACAACTGATCTCCAGCCGATAGAGAACAGTTCACCTGGAGAAAATGGCTGCTTTGGCAATTGGTCTCTATGGCACTGAAGTCCCTCCCCTCCCCAAACCCCACCCTCCTGAGGCTCTGCCCCAAAACCTCCCGCCGGTGGCAAAGAGGGACCTGGCAATCCTAGCGCTAGGTGAAAATTAGTGCTCTGTGACAAATTTCTCTCCTGAAAAGTGCTCCATGACTCAAAAAATTTGGGAACCGCTGCCATATGCCATTGGCCAGCAGGAGGGGGAAAAAGAATTAATTGGGGAGAGGGTTGGGGTCACTGGGGATGTGGTGGGTAGGTAGTTGTTAATTTCCTGCATTGGGCAGGGGGTTGGACTAGATGACCCTGGTGGTCCCTATGATTCTATGAAATCACCACTAGGTGACTGTGTCACATCACTTCAGTGAAAAACCTGGAGGTGAAGTCACCCCTCTCTAGGAATCACAAAAACTCTATGGTAAAAATCCCTCCAGGAAGTGATGTTACACCTCTCTAGGACTCAACAGAACTTCTATGGGTTTACCATAGAATTTGCTGTGATTCCGATCTTGTCGCAGGCATGAAGTATTGATTATGTAATGGAATGTGTGTGGTATATTGTATGTGTTGTTTTATGTTGTTTGGAAAATAAAAAGTTATTAAATAAATAAGGGGTTTCCAGGGAGGCGTGATGTCACTTCCAGATTTTCCCCAGAAGTAACATAATACCATCGCCCAATGACACCGTCCATGTCCCCACTCCCCTTGGACTCCCACCAGTTGCCAGCCACAAGCTGGCAACCTTATCTGTTCTCTGTGTCCCACCTTCAGCAGTGAGATGTATGGCGACTAGAATGCTCTACCTCTTGAGACTCACCTGGTGCTGTCTTTACTTACTTTAAGTCGCCAGGCCAAAACACATCGTTTTACGTAGGCTTTTAATTAGGGGGGCTATCTTAAAAAGGTAAAGGTAAAGGTCCCTTGTGCAAGCACCGGGTCATTCCTGACCCATGGGGTGACGTCACATCCCGACGTTTTCTAGGCAGACTTTGTTTGCGGGGTGGTTTGCCAGTGCCTTCCCCAGTCATCTTCCCTTTACCCCCAGCAAGCTGGGTACTCATTTCACCGACCTCGAAAGGATGGAAGGCTGAGTCAACCTTGAGCCGGCTACCTGAAACCCACTTCCGTTGGGATCGAACTCAGGTCGTGAGCAGAGCTTTTGACTGCAGTACTGCAGCTTAACACTCTGCACCACGGGGCTCATACTCCCTTTATCTTACTCCCTTTTTTAATGGTCTGCTTCTGTTTCATGGGAAGTGTTTTATGATAGTTACGGCCAATGGCTTGTTTTTCTATTGTGATGTTATTTCAATTGTAAACTGCTTCAAGCAGCACACCGAAGAGATGGTGTAGAAATGTCCTAAATCTGACTAATTTCCATATTTTATACCAGTTACAGAACCAAACATTCCTGGCTACAGAATTTTGTACATCATATACAGGCCTTCTTTGTGGAATAGTGTAATTATAATTCCTGCTCACTGGGTTGGATCCTGAAGATCTGTCATGCTAGCAAAGGTGTTTTCCCCCAAAGGCAGAAGAGTTTCTTGCTTCACGGGAAGACGCCTTGTATCAGACAAAATCACCTTTGGTTGCACGACAGATCTGTAGGCTCCAACCCACTGGCTCGTATATTTTTAAATGGAGTATATGGAGACTGATAAACAACTATAATTTAAAAAAAAACCAATATCTATGGGTTCAATTTTTTAAGAATGTATATATCTTTTTGAGCATACACAGTCCTGGAAAGCTATTTTAGCTGGGATGCATGTGTGAACTGCACTTTCAATCCACGTGGCTAAAGTGTCTCTTTACAATTGCAATAGCCAACCCAAAAACACCTTAAGGGAAAGTCATTTATTTTGCTTACTTATCTGTCCCTTCCAGGTGGCTGTTCAACCATGCCATGTGTACCTTCTATGCCTTTTGCGGAGTTCTCTTTGGCCTGTGCAGTCTCACCAGCCTAACAGCGCTAAGCACCGTTTGCTGCATGAAGGTCTGTTATCCGGCATACGGTAGGTGCTGGGAAGCATCGCTCCAGTATCCCGTCCTCTTTCTCGTCCTCAACGTCTCGGTCGACTCCCGTCTTTCTACCACCACCCCCTTTCACAGGGTTAGACGAGTCATGAATCTCTTAGCAACATCTCTCCTAGGATGACTTTCCATTAGGGAGCCTATTCATCAAATGCTTGAAATTGCAGTAATTAGCACCAAAAAAATAATACAGCAGCTACCCATTTTCCCTTTTCATTTGCATATGCAGATTAATCATCAGCCTGTTTGCTGGGTGAGGAGTGAGGGGGGGAGGACAACTTACTTTTCAACACTACCAGTCACCAGAACATTTCCCCCTCTTTCCAACACCAAAACAATGTGGTATCTTTTGTGACGTCATTAAAAGAGGGGCAGAAATGCAGAGAGGAAAAGTTCAAAATCCCTCATGCACATTAGCATGTTGATGACAGTGTCGACGCACAATCTGAGAACATTGAGACCATTTATGCAGGGCTCTCCCCTCCCGCGCAGTCACCCCTGCTGACTGCTTCAGGGCCTTCCTTCTGATTATGCATCCCTTTCCCGACTGTCAGATGTTGCCTCGCACTCCCCACACGTTTCCACGTGTTTTGCCCACATTTTCTAGATTCAGGCTAAAAACGCGGGGAATGTGAGGTGACCTCTGATGGTCAGGAAAGGCATGCATAATCAAAAGGCAGCCCCAAAGCAGTCGGAGGGGTGACCGCGAGGGAAACAGCCCTGCATTAGTGGCCAAAGAATCTGCCTTGAAAGGCCATCATTCATCCCCTTTGTAGGATGTACATGGATCGGCAGCAATGAAGCACCTAGGTCAAAACCAGCCTGGCCTCAAAGCTACCACTATGGTCATCATTTGACTGTTAAAAAACAACAGCCAAGACTGGTTGGTTGACTGGTGAAGTAGATCAAAAACAGTGAAGCATTTCAAGCAATAATTTAGTAGAATTAAATATATGGCATCCATAGAAAGAAAGACGTTCCACGCGTGTCCCTGCTAACCTTCTGCAAGATGTAACTCACACATTCTCTTTTAGGCCAGCAAACTTAACAACATATATCTTCTCCTCAAACAGTGATTGAAATAAAAATATTACACAAATAAAGTGAACTGACTTGATTTGCAGACAAACGCCGCTTGTTATGTTATCCAATAAATTCCTTCGGCGTCAAGCTAGAATGAGTAGCATCAATCCTAAGTATACAGATTCTAGTCTCTTGGCATCCATCCTGAGCGCTAAGTATGATTCACTGCTTGTTTATCCCCCAGTAATGTATAGCAATGTATTTTAGATGCATTGTACCTGAGATGGGAAGCATTGGCCTGGCCGCCAGGCACCTCTGTGACGGACAACAAAAGAAGCTGGATGTTCTGCAGAGAGAGTTTAAATTGGAAAGATGGTGCTCCTTCCCATGAATCATCATCAAACTGAGAAAGAGTAAAGTGGCTTCTACAGTGTGTCCCCCTGGGAGGCAAAAACGCACACATCATGGAAGACACTGTGTGAAGCTCAGTGGCGGAGTGAGAGCGCTGTCTTGTTTATTCTGAACGGATCCAGTATGAGTAGGGTTGCCAGGTCCCTCTGCGCCACCGGCTGGAGGTTTTGGGGGCAGAGCCTAAGGAGGGCGGAGTTTGGGGGAGGGGAGGGACTTCAATGCCCGTTGGCAAAGCAGCCATTTTTCTCCAGGTGAACTGATCTCTATCAGCTGGAGGTCAGTTGTAATAGCAGGAGATCTCCTAGTATCTGGAGTCCGCCAACCCTAATTATGAGGGCTTTGCTGAAAGGGTGCTCACTGGGAGTCAGGGCCCTTGACAAAAGAATGTCAGCTCATTAACAAATAACATCAATGGGAGCTAGAGTTGCCAGGTCCCTCTTTGCCACTGGTGGGAGGTTTTGGGGGTGGAGCCTGAGGAGGGCGGGGTTTGGAGGGGACTTCAATGCCATAGAGTCCAATTGCCAAAGCCACCATTTTCTCCAGGTGAACTGATCTCTTTCGACTGGAGAACAGTTGTAATAGCAGGAGATCTCCAGCTGCTACCTGGAGATTGGCAACCATAGTGGGAGCTAATTGTGGAAGATGACCTCCTGAAATGTAAAGATGCATGCCTATTCTCTCCCGTATGAGAGAAGCATGCCTATTATATTAGGTGCTGTGGAACCCAGGCAGGATGGTGCTGCTGCGGTTGTCTTGTTTGTGGGCTTCCTAGAGGCACCTGGTTGGCCACTGTGTGAACAGACTGCTGGACTTGATGGGCCTTGGTCTGACCCAGCATGGCTTTTCTTATGTTCTCATGCCTTGGTAGTCTTACAAAATATATCCCGAAAAGGCTTGCAGATGACCTGCAAAACATGGCTTGGATAAGGATGAGAACCAATTCAGAAGAAGAAGAAAAGAGACCAATTTGTCGTGGAATGTCAATGGGATTAGAACTTTTTCTTGAAAATAGGCACCCTGAGCACCCTTTTCCTAGGAATAATAATAATAAGAGTTGGTTTTTATATGCCGACTTTCTCTTACCACTTAAGGAAGACTCAAACCGGCTTCCAATCACCTTCCCTTCCCCTCCCCACAACAGACACCTTGTGAGGTAGGTGAGGCTGAGAGAGTGTGACTAGCCCAAGGTCACCCAGCTGGCTTTGTGTGTAGGAGTGGGAAACAAATCCAGTTCACCAGATTAGCCTCCGCCGCTCATGTGGAGGAGTGGGGAATCGAACCCGGTTCTCCAGATCAGACTCCAACGCTCCTAACCATCGCTCTTAACCACTACACCACACTGGCAAGAAATTGTGTGTCTTCAAGGGAGGTGCTCCAAGTGGCTGCTTGTGCCATGAAGCGTCTCTGGGCCGCGGAATTTATTGTCATATACCAACAGGGCCCTGCAGTAGTTCTCTATATCCCCATTGCAGTGCCCCACTTTAAATATCTTTTGGAAGGCAGCCTCTCCTTCTCTTGCCATTTTAGTCTCTGCTTCCCCGATGACTGTGAAACACACTGTCACCCGCGCACCGGCTTATCTTTTCCACAATGCACTTGTGCGTTTTCTCTGCTAGCAAATGAATAATCTCAGCATATCTTTAATTGCTTTAGTTTCAAAGAAATGTTATCCCTACAGACGTCTGGCTTTTTTTAATTAAGCCTTTAGAAGATCAGAGTCTTTAAGAGTTAAGCAAGGGAAGGCGTGGGACACAAAGAAACTCCTGCTTGCACGGCCCACATGGAATATTCTCTCATTTTAATAAAAGCGAGATTTCAGTTTACATAAAAGACCAGCTGTGCCACCACTGTACATTTTTGTATACAGTATCCTCTCCCTAATTTTAAAAAGAAGTTACTAACCCTTACACATAGCTCCTAATTGCCAATCAAGAGTCTTGAAGGGCCAGACGTGATTTTTAAAAAACAAAAGAAGCATCTGGACCAGTTGTAGGTCCTTTGTCTACAGTCCTCAAAGCTGTTTCATTTTCATTGCATTTCTTCATTATCTTTATTTTATTATTATTTTATTAGATTTATAACCCCTCTGTTTTCTAGGGTTGCCAACTGCCAGGTAGTAGCAGGAGATCTCCTGCTAATTCAACTGATCTTCAGCCGATAGAGATCAGCTCACCTGGAGAAAAATGGCCACTTTGGCAATTGGACTCTATGGCATCGAAGTCCCTCCCCTCCCCAAACCCTGCCCTCTTCAGGCTCCGCCCCCAAAATCTCCCACCAGTTGCGAAGAGGGACCTGGCAACCCTACTCTTTTCCCAGTCGTGACTGGGCTCACAGCGGCTAACAAGGCACTGAACAAGGCAGCATTATACATAAAACCTCAATAAAACATAACACAGCATTAAAAACCACTAAAATTTCACAAATTCATAATAAGCCTATAAAATCCATTAAATTGGTCAGCACAGATTTCTAACACACTGGGCCTAGGGTTGCCAAGTTCCAGGTACTAGCTGTAGATCTCCTGCCATTACAACTGATCTTCAGCCGATAGGGATTAGTTCACCTGAAAATGGCCACTTTGGCAACTGGATCCCCTCCCCAAACCCTGCCCTCCTCAGGCTCCACCCAAAAAACCTCCTGCCGGTGGCAAAGAGGGAGCTGGCAATCCTTCATAGTAAGCAGGGGAGAAAGAACAACAATCCTGCCCCATCAAAATCGATGGAATAAAATAATGATCAAAAAAATTAAAAGAAGGTAGGCAGGGAGGCCAGCTATGATGATACATATCTTTGCCGTCCTCAGCCATAGGCTTTAGCATCATTGGTTCTTCACTAGACCCTTAGTCTGGAGTTGCCACTGTTCACGGTGTTATTGATAACCCGGTCATAATCAACCCGTTGTACTCCAGTGCTTTCTAGACATTTTAAAGATCAAATTTAGGGTGATTTCTAAAAGTTTAAAATACAGTTGCAGCACCATACTATCCCTTAAAGACGCTTAAAGCACAATTGAAACTCCAAGGACTGGTGCCCCTTTAAAATTCTATCTCTTCCTGCTTAACTAATTACTTCCAGCTCTCCCCAATCAGGTGTCTCCAGCTGGTTTACTCATGGCATTCATGAACCAATTCTAAATTATTGGGGGGGGGGGGTCCCTTCTGGAGGAAGAGAACATTAACACATTTCTTTTTGTTCTTTCACAATCACACAATTATAATCATACAACAATATTTTTCAAAAAAAAAATGAGCAGTGACTTTGGTTTGCTACAACATGAAAAGCAGCCATTAAGTGGTCCCCCCTCCCAGAAGGAAACAAGGATAATTTAGAAGGACAGCACCAGCTGAGAGAAAGCCAAAATTAATTAATTTTAAATTAAATTAATTAAAAAACAAAGCAACAAAAGGAACACTGAAAAGAAAGTGGGAGAGAGCCAGCGTGGTATAGTTGTTAAGAGTGGTGGTTTGGAGCGGTGGACTCTGATCTGGAGAGCCGGGTTTGATTCCCCACTCCTCCACATGAGTGGCGGACTCTAATCTGGTGAACTGGATTTGTTTCCCCCCTCCTCCACACAAAGCCTGCTGGGTGACCTTGGGCTAGTCACAGCTCTCTTAGAGCTCTCTCAGCCCCACCTACCTCACAAGGTGTCTGTTGTGGGGAGGGAAAGGGAAGGTGATTGTAAACTGGTTTGATTCTTCCTTAAGTGGTAGGGAAAGTCAGCATATAAAAACCAAGTCTTCTTCTTTATTGCGTAGATTTACTTATACGGGTTTTTTAAAAAACACCTTACTTGTGATGATGAATTTTCCATGGCTTTTGTTTTCAGATTTAGCCTTTGACCAGTATACAGCTACATGCAACCTTTGTACTTAGAAGTGGAATTAATTAATCTTCTTCTCCTCTTTATCCCCATTTCCATCTCTCTTATCTACTCTTGTCTCTTCCCCAATTACATTTTAGATTACAAGCTCCTCAGAAACCACATACTCTGTAGAGTGCCGTGCGATTGAATGGCATGATAAATAATAAATTGTGAAATACCCAGTCTCAGCCTGGGAGAGATTCTTTTCCCAAGCAGCCCCTTTTTAAAAAGATGGGCTGCTGCTGTTTGGGTATCTTAAGCTGCTTTCAGATGGGGGTGCAAGACTGTGCCCCCGCCACAGCAAGCCACACGGGAGCACACAAAAACACTGACACCCCCCATTCCCTTTCTTGCTCCACTTGCGGCAGCTGCTACCCCCGTCCTTGCTCGTCTGTCCTCCCCTCTGTTCTCCATCTCATCTACACAAATGTGTGAATGCAACGGTGGTTTCGCCAGAACCCCCTTGGGCCCAGGACCCCTCCTTATGCTACCCCACAGTGCTGCTCATCAGGGAAAGGGGGAGAAAGGTGTATCACAACTCTATCACTTTGTGAGCAAAACTTAGTTTTTCCCTTCCTGTTAGTGACTACAGGTGGAGCATCCCAACAGGTGCTCCACCGGCAATCACCTCACATTTTCCCCTTTAAACCAGAGAAAAACAGATTTTGGTCATTTATGCATGGGTACTTTCATTTATGTCCACCCCCACCCCAGTCTGTCTCAGTTGTTCCTTGGAGTTATGCATGAGTTTTCCATCCATTAGAGATGACCTCGCTGCCAGCCCTCACAAACCCCAGACCTTCCCATTCCTCTATTAACCCGATTCTTCCCTCTTGCCTGAGCTCAGCCTGGGTGAAATCCCCATGCATAAGGCAAAGTGCAGGACGAGCAAGCTTGGTTTCGCTCACAGCCAATTACAAAGCAGCATGTCCAGAGGAAGGGATTGAAATACTTCCCTCTTCCTCACATCTCTTTCTGAGCAGAAGAAAGGCTTTTTAAAACCTAGGCTTGGATTTCTCCCCCCACCCTTTCAGATTGCTCCGTTTTTGTTGCTGTTCTTAAAATGCTTTTTTATGCAGCATTTCAAGGGGCGGGGATTCAAATACTTCCGGATTTGAGCTTGGAGACTGCTGGCGCATAGACTCTCAACAGGAAAGTGTGGGTCTAGCGAGCAACGAAAAACTCCCATGCATAAACGACCTATAAGTCAGCTGTGATTTGACAGCAGTTTCCACCACCGCCAGGCAGAAAGGTGGCAAGGGTCCTTCTGCTACAGACAGCTCCAATATGTTGCTTTGTAAGGTCTCTGTGTGATCCCTCCTCCCAAAGCAAACGGGAGTTACTCTTGCATACTGAGAGGATAATGTAGGCCTTGCATCCGACGCTTTCTATCAGACCTGACATTAAAGGTAATGTGTTGAAAAGGCTTCTGAAAATATTTGCCAGTGCTGCTTGGCGGGCGCTGGTAAATATGCAGTTTCGTGCTCAAAGGGCTATTTGTCAGGGTGTTTGCAGCAGCTTTTCACAAAAGGTGAGGAAGGAGGCCATGCATGCAAATAGTGCTTTCCCCAGCTGCTCTCTGAAAAAAAGGTCATTCATAGACAACATAAATCTGGAGACCTAAAATGTAAATCTTTTCCTTGAACAGAGTGTTAGTTATTGCTTCCTAAGATCAATTTTCTAAGGGACGAAAACTGAAAAGAGTAGTTATTCCAGATAATGACACCGACTGAGATTGGGAAGGTGGAAACAGCTCCTAAGAGGGTCAGATCTGCAAAATGCAGGCATACGTTTGCAAACAAATTCTGACAAGGAACAACCACCACAATCATTGACAAAGTAGATTCTAGTCTATGAAAGCTTAGGCTGGAATAAAAAATGGTTAAGTCTTTGAGGTGCTTATTTTTGCTGGAGGAGAAAAAGCTCTTAGTTATAGGGCTGCCAGGTCGCTCTTCACCACCAGCAGAAGGTTTTTGGGGCAGAGCCGGAGGAGGGTGGGGTTTGGGGAGGGGAAGGACTTTAATGCCATAGAATCCAAACCCATTTATTAAACTTTCCTGTGTTTTGAATGCTCTAAGCCTGATCTCTGGAAGAACACCATGCATATTCAGTCTTGCTATCTAAAGTGTGGTGAATAGAGAGCAGCAGCAGAGAAGCTCACCATTCCCAGAGCACGATCGCTCAGATTTGTAAAGCTGTGGTAGATCGCCCCTGTGCTAGCTTGTGGAGCGGAGCAGGAAGGCACAGCAACTAATGAGAGCCTTGAAATGGCGTGCAGGGACAGAGTATGACTCCATCTGGCAGGAGATACTCTCACAGTGCATTCTTAAGGAGAGTTACTCCAGGCTAAGCCCATTCATTTCAATGGGCTTAGACTGGAGTAATTCTCCTTAGGAATGCACTGTGAGAGTCGCTGGTGACAGCAGGGGTTACCCAGTTTGTTTTTTGGCACCTCTGGAGAGTGAGGGGAAGGGGCAGCATCGCCAGGTGGAGACCTGGGTAGGCCACCGGGGTTTTCCCACCTCCCAGGGGCCAACCAGAAGAAACAAGGAAGGGCTTGCAGGTCTGTGCTTGAATTATTGTGCTATATGATGACCGACAAAGTTGGGTTTTTTTCTTTATGGTGAAAAAGTATCCTTTTGCTAAGTTCATAAGAGGATCATAAATTCAGTTTGAAGAGATTTATGCATTTAGGTTAAGTTTAGATTTCATTTTAAACCAGGTTATTTTTCAAATAGGAAGTCATTATAGCAGAATGTGTTTTTTTTAATTAAAATGGGATTTAAATTTTGCAAACTTTAATTTTATTTTATTTTTTATTTTTCATTTATAAAAATGACATTATATGTTAAAGGCATTATATTGCAACATATAACAGAGTACATATAGATATAAGCCATCCATTTTTTTTCACTCCAAATATGCAATAAACAATATTGGTCTTTCAACAAATTTGTCTGCAGACACATTTGAGTTGCTTTGACTTCTATGGCAATATTTTAACTTTTTTTTAAAGCCATTTTCTATATTTGATTAAGCCAATCAAGAGAACACGGTGATAGCAGGATGTTTTGATTGATCTTTTTCAGATGAATAAATGGTATTCTTTCTTTTAGATATAAAGCATACTGCTTTTTTCCTTGTACGAAACCACCAATCAAATTACGAACCAAAGATAGTTTCTCTCTTACAGACAAGTTTCTCTCTCTCACCAGGATTGTACCCAGGGTTGGGCCAGTGGGTGTACCTTCCCACTTTCTCTCTCGAGAAGAGAGAAACTGTTGGAGAGAACTTTCTCTGCTAGAGAGAAACTGGAATCTTCAGTTTGTTAGCAGCCGTAATATATGTATGTTATTCATAAGGCTTTCAGCTTTTTGATTTGTGGCTGATTGCACAATGATGTTACTTGATTCTTCTTGTGCGACTTTCTTATTTATGTTTGCTTGCAAGTAGCCATTGGCTCTTCCTGTTCCTAACATATACATTCCTTCTGCATACATGTAATTGTATGAATTTTTCAAAGTAGATCTTCTATGTATTTTTCATTGGTAGTGGGTCGTTTTTGTTCCCTTTTGTGCTGCTGCACTTTTTTGTAAGTGAGTTTAATTAAACCATGGTTTTGTATGATGCTTAAACCAAGTCACAATGTCATTTTTAAAAGCCAAGTTTTTAAAATTGTTTTTAAAAATGTTTGTTCTGATGGGGCACAATTTCTCTCTCTCTCTCTCTCTCTCTCTCTCTCTCTCTCTCTCTCTCTCTCTCTCTCTCTCTCTCTCTCTCTCTCATAGGATCATAGAGTTGGAAGGGACCACCAGGGTCATCTAGTCCAACCCCCTGCACAATGCAGGAAATTCACAACTACCTCTCTCTCTCTGTCTTTTGTAGGCAATAAGTTCTCTCCCACTTATGCCGGGGCATTGCTAGCGTGTGTCTGGGCTTACGCCCTCATCTTTGCAGTGGCTCCTCTAGCTGACTGGGGCAGTTATGGACCAGAGCCCTATGGGACCGCTTGCTGCATCAAGTGGAAAGCGTCAACCAGAGAAGCCAAGTTCTACATCATGGCTCTCTTTGTCTTCTGCTATATCATCCCTTGCGTCCTGATCATCATCTCTTACTCACTCATCCTTTGGACTGTCAAAGTGTCCAGAAGAGCAGTAAAGCAGCACATGTCGCCCCGGAGCAAGACCAACACTGTCCACAGCCTGATTGTCAAGGTAAAGGAGTAGATATATGAGTTGCCACTGGGATTGTACCCAGGGTTGGGCCAGTGGGTGTACCTCCCCACATTGAGCACTGCTTCACCCCACTGTCTTTAAAAAAATAGACTTAGAATCATAGAGTTGGAAGGGACCACCAGGGTCCTCTAGTCCAACCCCCTGTAAAATGCAGGAAATTCACAACTACTTCCCCCTCACACACCCCAGTGACCCCTACTCCATGCCCAGAAGATGGCCAAGATGCCCTCCCTCTCATCATCTGCCTAAGATCATAGAATCAGCATTGCTGACAGATGGCCATCTAGCCTCTGCTTAAAAACCTCCAGGGAAAGAGAGCTCACTACCTCCCAAGGAAGCCTGTTCCACTGAGGAACCACTCTAACTGTTAGAAGATTCTTCCTAATGTCTAGACGGAAACTCTTTTGGTTTAACTTCAACCCGTTGGTTCTGGTCCGACCTTCTGGGGCAACAGAAAACAACTTGGCACCGTATACATGACATTTAAAGTTGACAGTTTGGGGGGTGGAATGGAATGCAGAAAGATTCAGGTGCAAAAAACCAAATCTTCTTTCAGCTACCATGACTGTAAACATGGAAACAGGCTTAAGAGGGACATGGGAGTAACCTAAAGCAAGGGTGGCTCGCTTCTTTAGCCCAGGGTTAGATCCTCCTCCTGCTGGCAGTCCTTTTATCCCTCATGGTGGGTTGGCAGGGGGCACATGGGGGGGGGGAATTGTGGCGATGTGGTGGTGCCACTTCTAGTGCGACCCGGAATTGACATCACCACATAGGGGCAACACTCTAGCGTTTTATCAAAAACTGTATTGTTAGCACCACACAAACACACCAGTAGGTCTTCTCCTCTATCCATGGGGAATACAAAGGTATCCCATGACCGTTAACGTGTGCTTCTGTTTTGTTCCTTCAGAACTCCTGGAGAACAAAGTACAAAAAAGTTCCTTACTACAGATTATTATTTTAAAAAATGTTTCTGTCACACAGGTTTTGATGTGCCATGTAGGGAAAAAATAATGCTATGATACATGCGCTGAAGCAGGAAAAGGTAAAATATAATCAGCACACCGAGATGGTTTGCTCACTCATGTTGCATAGCTGTCTGTCATGATTTGACAACTTAATTTCACTGTGCACTCCTCTTTCCCTCCAGGTTCTTGAGAATTTTATCTTTGGTATGTTGGGGTTGCTTATCTAAAGGCAAGAGGAACTACATAGCTTGTTTGTCATCCGACTGGGTGCACTTACCAGTTCATAGGTTCAAGTAATTAACATTAATTAAAGACTGGTGCATTTAATACACATGCAGACAGAATTCTATTTTGAGCTGCATTTATTGCCTTCCAAAGTGAGGTTGGGAGAGGCATCTAGATCTCTCGACAATAGTCCTCAGCAGACATTACACTGGCATCCCCTTCACACAGACTGGGAGCTTGCTAACCACATGTTACAGTAGCACAATGTGCACAATTTCTGTATCGTGTGAATAGGGCAATGTGCAGATTTTTCATGTGGGTGCAGCTTTTCGCTAATGGAAACTGTGCACCCATATGGAAAACCAATGCAGTGCTCTGTTTACTCAATAAGGCTATGGTGTGAATTGTTCTACGGTAAGTTAACATCACATGTGGCTGGTGGGTTTCCACTCTGCATGAATGGTACACCAATATAGCATCTGTGAATAATGCCTCAGTGAAGCTGTTTATTTCCTGGGGACTTAGGGTGGATGGTTTCCTCCTTTTAGGGAGAGATTATTTAAAACAAGCTAATTTCCCATACATAGGGCCCATGGTTCATGGCATGCAAGGAACCCATTTTCTGCATTAGATACACTTCTCCTGATAGGAGACCCCTTCAATGGCTCAATCACTCAAACTGTACTGCAAATTGGAATGCACAGAAAAACACAATGGAAGGGGCTGCTTTTCCTTTCCAGGAGAGCCAGCGTGGTGTAGTGGTTGAGAGCGGTGGTTTGGAGCTGTGGACTCTGTTGTGGAGAACCCGGTGTGATTCCCCACTCCTCCACATGAGCGTCGGAGACTAATCTGGTGAACTGGATTAGTTTCCCCACCTTTGCACATGAAGCCAGCTGGGTGACCTTGGGCTAGTCACACTCTCTCGGCCCCACCTACTTCCCAGGGTGTCTGTTGTGGGGAAGGGAAGGTGATTGTAAGCCAGTTTGATTCTTCCTTAAGCGGTAGAGAAAGTCGGCATACAAAAACCAGCTTCTTCTTCTTCTAGCCACAGGTGGAAAAAACAACAATGCAGAGACTGCCCTGATTCCCTTCTCTACTATGAACTGCAGCAGATTAATGTAATACCAGCACCTTTGGGGGCACACGTGCACCATTGCTTCCTAACTGTTCTTTCTTCAGAAGAACAGAAACCCTGGCACTCCAGCTCAGTTAGGCAGGCTGTGGATCTCTAAGAGATTCCTCTGCTGCAGCCTCCCAAAACTGCAGTTCCCAGGAATCCCCTGAGGAAGCCTTAACAGTTTAAGAGGTCTAAAACCAGTATCGGTAGTGTAGCTATTCCCCTGGCGTGCGCTGCAGAGCTTGTTGGAAGTGTTTCCAGAGCTCTGCGAAGATGTGCCAAAAACCTGAGCCCGCGTCCAGATTTTATACATATGCTGCAAATGGTGGGTGAGACGAGCCAAGCATCTAATGGGAGTCCAAATTGATAGTGCTTGCTTTTGGAGACTTGGCACGGGCCACGGGGGCTGGCAGGCGTTGTCATTTTCATGCCACTTGTTTTCCCCTTCTCGCTCTTTGTCTTCCAGCTCAGTGTGTCTGTCTGCATTGGGTTTCTGGCTGCTTGGACCCCTTATGCCATTGTTGCCATGTGGGCCACCTTTGGAGATGTCCGCCAGGTGCCGGTCCTGGCTTTCGCCCTGTCCTCCATCTTTGCCAAGTCCTCTGCGACCTACAACCCTCTGGTGTACCTGCTGTTCAAGCCGAACTTCCAGAAGTTCATTTCCAAAGACCTGTCCCTGTTGCACGCCATCTGCACGGTCTTCTGCTGCAGCCGGCCGAGGGTTGTCGCCCTGCGGTCCTTCCACACGCGAGACGGCAGGGCTTCCGTGAGGCTCTCGAAGCCTTTCGCCGAACACCGCGGGTCCTGCAGGAATTGCTCCGACACTTTCGAATGTTTCCGCAACTATCCCCGGTGCTACCGCCTGCCGCCAAAGGCCGACGCGACATCCAAGACTAGCCCGCTGGTGATTCTGTCAGGCAGGAGAGCTTGCAGGCCGAGTCTGAAAAGGACCATGCAGGTCATGGTGCTTGTGACGCGGAAGAAGACGGGGATGGGGACTGTGAATGTGGCAGGGGATGTTCTGCCTGCCAATATTGTGAAAGATCTTATATGAGCATGGCGAGAGGCAAGGGTTGAAAGGCAGGGGTCGGCCCCTTTCTGCCTAGTCCAATGGGAATGTTTTACTACAGTATCAAAATCCATCATTTTTTTCCCATGTGTATGGTGGTTCCCAAATGTGCTTTGCAGGTTCAAGGATACTGCAAATCTGACACCAGCATTTCTCAAGGTCTCTTTAGCCTCCTTTATTCCCTGTTTCAGCCAGGATTCAGCCAAGATCAAACACATGCTTTTTTGCCGAACTGCGTTTGATCCTGGCTGAATCCTGGCTGAAACAGGGAATAAAGGAGGCTAAAGCGACCATGCGTTTTCACCCTCAGATGATTTTCTTTCTTTCTTTTTAAAACAGTTGTAATTTTGCACACAAAATTTACACCTGTTTAAGAAAAAAGAATACTGGAGTAAAAGCAAATCTGGATTATTAGCTTTTTTTTTTTGCAATCATCGCAGTTACAGTCTCTCAGCGGCTGATCGAGTTGCATGGCACCAATGCAGAGACTGGTCCCTCACCGCCGATGCACTGCTCTCCTATGCAGACTGCTTGGCTCTTTGTGCTGGCAGTCAACCCGTGGCGGTTGCCATTGGAGGGGAGGGACCATGGCTCACAGGGTTCCGTTCTGACTCCAGTGAGACTGCATGAGCAGTAGTGCGCACTGTTGCTCGTCGTCGCACATCAGATGGGTGCGACTGACCTGCCACTGCAAGGTGGATCAGTTGCCCATCCGGCGTTTGGCCAACCCATGCCATCAGCACAGCAAGTGGGTACAATTGTTCATGCAGCCGTGGCATTGGTGCCGGCAGCTTGTGACACTGCTGTTTCTCATCTGCCACCATTGTCCTTGACCACAATATAAGATAGTTCCCTCCTGTGCCAGCTCTGATAGGTACAGATGCAGCCATTATTCTTGGAATTACTTGTTGGTTTCCCCCATTTTCTTTTCTTTTTTCTTAATAGTTAAAAGAAATCATGGTGCTAATCACGGTGCTAAAACCAACCAAGGTGCTAAAACCAACCAGTCTCCAACAGTTGTGTCACGAGCTTGAAATCATACAGGTTCCCCATCTATACCTGGGGATAATGTCACCAGTCTACCTCACACAATAGGCTCATGGAGGCAGAACACCTTAATGTCTAGAGCACTTGGAGGTTTCATGGCCTTCAGTATTTACTACATCCATCAATCCATCAGTATTTCTGAAAGCAACAACCCCCAGTTCTAGAGGGAGGAGTGACTGCCCAAGGTCACTCTACACCAGAATGTATTTTATTGCCACCCAAAGGCATAGAAGATCCTGGACTTCAAGAAAACAGCATCCTTTCTGGTCGTAGTGTATTTATACAAGTCTGGTTCTTCTACTACTAGCTCACTCAGTATTTTGTCATCATTTTCACATTCAGAGAAGGCAGGACATTCCCTAGTACAAAGGGGCCAGTGCTGGAAGACAACAGGGAAGTTATTGAAGATATGGATTACAAGGACCCCTAACGCCAATGAAATTTCACTAGCATTCTAATGAATAACTTCTCAAAGAAGAACCATGTCACCATGGAATAGCTACTGTAAACTGGCTAGAACCATCAAGCAGACAAATTTTATTACAACTTTGCCTGAATTGACAGTGCTGTTGAACTTTCTGGTTCATGCCCAGCAGTGTCCAGTTTCTTAAACTCTACCATCCGAAAAGTACAGGGTGGTCCAACTTACAAACACGTATCGTAAGATATGATAAACAGAACAATGCCTAGCAGTTCTTCTTTGTGAAGAAAGCTTTCAATACATACAGCGATCCTTAAAGATTATACACATAAGAGGAGATAAAATGCAGGTTTCAGGCTACAGGGAAGATAGCATGGGAAAGAATGTTCACTTTCTGCAATAAATTGGAAGAGAAATGGAGGCGTGTGGCATGCACTTAGCCATTCAGTCAGCGATTGGAATTATGTGATCCAAATGGGGGAAACCAGAAAAGAAATTGAATTCAGTGCCCTCCAGAAAAATTGGAACAGCATATGGAACAATAGCAAGAAAACTGCAGGCTACCTAAATGAATGGAGCACACACATTATGGCTGAAACGAAAGGCACAGTGTACAAGGAGTGAGAAGACGTGACTGAGCTGAAAATGCTAGAGAGACATAACTAAAAACCCCAAGGTTAACAGTCTTCACCTGCACAGTGATTGTGGGGCTACGAAACTCTGCCTAGGAATCATTTTCCTGGCATTGTCTTCATTTAGCATGTGATTGTGGGTAAAGAACGCTGATCTCCCTGTATCTCAGCGCCCCAGTTTGTAAAATGAGTCACCGAGCTTGGCCAAATTCTCCTACAGAGAGAGACTGTGCACAGAATTCTTAAAACGATTGGCTACAAAATGCTGTCACAGTGATTAAAATGGCAAGACCACTAGAAGGCTTTCATATACAAAAATTTAGAAATCATATCCCTTAATATGTGATGATAGAAAGCACCACCCAGTCACAACCCACTTTCGGCGACCTTGTAGGATTTTCAATTCAAGAGATTTCAGAGGTGGTTTGCCATTGCCTGCCTCTGCATAGCGCCCCTGAACGTCCTTAGTGGTCTCTCATCCAAGTACGAACCTGGGCTGAACCTGTTTAGCTTCTAAGATTTGATGAGATCGGGAAAGTTCACTCCACTCCTCCATAGAGATACATTGTATCTGGATATATTGTATCTCTATGGAGGAGCGGGGCGAACTTTCCCACCGTTTAAAGCACGGCTCCTCCATTGAGATACATAGCGAAGATCGCACTAAAGAATCTGACTGCAGCCACTTTGCCAATGCTTTTCAATGGAGGATGGGGTGACCCCTTCCAGACCCCATAACTCCGTACCTCCTAACCCAATCTTTACCGAACATGGGGGTTCTTGCAAAGGCAATCCCTTCTAGCTACCCTGAAAATTTGGGACCTCTACCTGCAAAAATCCCCCCCCCCCAGGAACCGCAGAAAGCCATTCCCCCAAAAGCCAGATTTTTATCCAGCTTTTTTGGGAATGGCAAATTCGGCTTTACCAACCTCCCGGATTTTACGAACTCGGTAAACCTGAACCAGAAATTTACCAAAATGGCATTTTCTCGGTATTTTTTCGGTATGGTTTTTACCGAATGCACAGCCCTAGACAGCATACATGGGACTCCAGGATTACCAGGATGTTCCTTATCCAGAAACTAACGAAATGCAGACCCATTTTGCTGCATCACGTGTCCTCCAACCCTACCACAGGTCCTAATAGAATTTCTCTCAATGTGAAAAACATCTTGCAGACTTTTCAGTACAAGTTGCAATTCTGCTCTCTCCAATCATTCATAACACAAATCAACCTGAAGCCCTTTAAATTATGACAGTTCCTCAAAATTTCACTGTTCCTAGCCATTTTGGAAGGTCTTGTTTGTTTTTAATGTTTTTCTAATACCCAAGACTAGCCCAATCTGATCAAAAGCTTGGAAACTAAGCAGAGTTGGCCAAGGTTAGTACTTGGATGGGAGACCACCGAGGAAGACCAGCATTGCTATGCAGAGGCAGGCAACAGCAAACCACCTCTGCTCATTTCTTGCCTTAAAAATCTCATGGTCCTGGAGTCATTGGGCTTTTATGCAGGGGCTTTTCCCTACAGTCACCCCCGCAGACTGCTTCAGGCCTTTTTAAAATTATGCATGCCTTTTCCATCTGTCAGAGGTCACCTCGCTCTCCCAGCATGTTTTGCCGGCATTTTCCAGATGCTGTTTTAGCCAGAATCTGGAAAATGCGGGCAAAACATGTGGGGAGAGCGAGGCGACCTCTGACAGACGGAAAAGGCATGCATTATCAAAGGAAGCCCCAAAGCAGTCAGCAGGGGTGTGACCACAGGGAAACATCCCTGCACAAAAGGCCATTGTGAGTCAGTTGTGACTTGACAGCACATTATAATAATAATTATTATTATTACAACTAAAAGCTCCAGATTATTACAAACTTATTTAGGTTGGAAGTGGAACTAGGGCTTTGGCAAAAGCAGTACTGTCTCTTTTCCTCTTTTCCCCTCGCAATATATTCAAAAAAGGAATACCGTGACACCTTAAAGACAGCCTCATAACAGAGTTACACGGCTATCTAAATGGAACGTGTAACATCTAGTAATCGAAAACTTGTGATGTCGTTGCAACGTTTGTTTTCCCACTCCACCTCATTGGCTGGCGCTTCTGGGAGCGAAGAAACACACAGTGAGATGATTCCATGGGACTGCCGCATTTGGCAGCAGCCCGGCATCATGAAAAACATCTGGTTTGGGTGTGAAAGATGATAGCACCATTTTCCTGTCTTTGATCATTAGAAGCCAGCTGTACAGACTGTGTGGTCCTCCTGAGACGTGGACTGCTGAGAATACACAGACCAGTACTTTGGTTCCTGGGTACTTCTGGATTTTGAAATAGACAGTCACCTTCAAAAATGATACACAGTTGGACTTTTAAAGTCCTTGTGGTGTAGTGGTTAAGAGTGGTGGTTTGGAGCCATGGAGGCTAATCTGGTGAACTGGATTTGTTTCCCCGCTCCTACACACGAAGCCAGCTGGGTGACCTTGGGCTATTCACAGCTCTCTCAGCCCCAGCGACCTCACAAGGTGTCTGTTGTGGGGAGGGGAAGGTGATTGTAAGCTGGTTTGATTCTGCCTTAAGTGGTAGAGAAAGTTGGCATAAAAAAAACCCAACTCTTCTTCTTTTTCCTCTTTTAAAGGCCAGCGCTAAAGCACAGAGCATTGGTTCATTATCTAATAGCCCCAGATCCAATAGTACCCTGGTGAAGGAGGACTCTGGCACGGGAGAGCACCAGTGTCAGAATAACCACTGGATTTGTTTAGCTCCAGGTTGAGCACGGTCCCTGAGGTGTTCGAGAGCAGCTCCTAGTGCTTCTGGGATAACTTTGTTATTAATGTACTTTTGTCGTGCCCCCACCCCCCCCACCAACATAATCACGGTCACAACAAGTCCCCTCCCCAGATTTTGCACTTCTTATTTCATTCTTGGGATCCTCTCAAAGTTGCTTTCCCAGCCAGCCATCCGTCACCTTGTTCCGACATCCTTGCCTGCAAAGGGAGGGGAGCTATTATCTCACCCGTCTGGGCAAGGTGGGCCCACTGAAACTGCAGAGCGATCCGACCACTTGCTCAGTTATCACTGCCAAACAATCTGGGAGCTAAGCTGGAGGGTGGAAATGGCAATCCAGAGCCAGTGGAACTTAGACAATGCTTGCCTCCCCCCCGCTCCACCCCCATAATGCTTAATGAGATGCTCATTGCCATTGTACACTCTGTCAGTCGTTCAGTATCATTAGGAGTCACGCAGCTCCAACCCCAGAATGTGCAGCTCGCCCAAGAGCCCTGGAGAAGAGTGTGGAAGGAACACATTAAAACACTTGATGAAGGAACGGCTGAACTATTTGCTCTCTAGTGAGCCATCAGAAGAAAAGAAGATCAGCCACCGTCTGCTCCGCCGCTGCCGTGCTCTATATTCTTTCCACAACGCAGGATAAATGACTTGTCTCTCCCTGTATCCTGTAATCTGATTCTCATCTCCTTCTGGATGCCTTCTCTCCAGTTGTGGGCATTGCTATTCTCTATGCGAATTCCTGTAGAGGTGGGGGGGGGGGACCAATACTGTTATCTTCTTCCAGCCCACCCAAGAGAATTTTGGAGGGTACTTTTAAGATTGCTTTGCCCTCTACTATGGACACGTTGAGGGGGGACATCACTTGTGTCCCCCTTTTACTGCTAGAAAAACTGGGGCAGCAGAGATGACGACTTGCACAAGGATTTGTGCCAATCCGTGGGCAGACAAGGCCCAAAGAGAAGCCAGGCAGCCTACCGACTTGGGATGTCATGGTGTACCTAAGAAGCTGCCTTCTATCGAGTCAGACCATTGGTCCAACCAGCCCAATACTGTCCTCTTCACCGGGCAGCAGCTGTACAAGGTCTCAGGAAAAGATCTTTCCCAGCCCTGAGATTCTTCTTCACCCTGGAAATGCCCAGAATCGAACCTGGGAACTTCTGCATGCAAAGCATGTGCTCTACCATTGAGCTCTGAGCCCTCAAAAAGACCTACCTTTGCTTCCACTTGATAACATTCATTGTGTTTATTCAGTGATGAGTAAGACTAAGAAGAGTTTGGGGAAAAAAACACCACACCAAACTACTCTGTGGGAGTCAGGCCAGGAAAAAAACACAAAAGAAAACCCAGACAAGACCTGAAATGCTTTCCTCTTGTTTAATTGGGGCACAGAGCAAGAAATCTGTAAGCACGTCGTTGCTGGCAAGTAATCTCCTCTGCTTCAGTGAAGCCTTTCTTTACGCAGGGGAGATAATGTCAGAGGAATTGCTACATCCAAGGAAGACAAGATGAAGGGATACAAGGGAAACACACATGCTCACACGCACACACACACACAAACCCCCAATGGCTTTTGCTGTTGGGCATGCGTCTATCAGACAAAGCAACATGGGTACACCTATGAAGACGCAGACAGGAACCTTCTTTCTTGCCTTTTTGTAGTGGAGGGGCATAGTTTCGATCAACACCACACCGACGGTTCCTGTTCCTCAATGCTACCCACGTTTCAAAGGAGGGCTGACTGAGGGCCAGCCTCGTGCAATATGTTACTTGAGCGTTTTGCTAGCTGTTTCCGTTCTTAGCTAGGCTAACTTGCCCACTGCACCCTCTTTGCAAAGGTAGTATGCAAACACACAGCTGGTGTATGCAAAAGAAAAAGAAAAACCAGAATGATGTCCTCTACTGAGGCATCAACTAGATGCTCTTGACTAGGAAGGAAAGTTTCAGGGTCCGGGCTTCGGACCCTGGAAATGAACTGGAGTGAGCTTTCATGCCGCTGACAACTTGAGGAGGATGCAGCTCTGCTTAATGCCATGTGGGCAACTGAGAGTCCTTCTCTCTCCGCCTGCCTGCGCTGCACTACAAACTTTGGTTTTCTGCATGTGGGGTTGTAAATTACCCCTGGCTGGTCACCGCAGAGGGTTGGATACTTAAGATCAACTCGGACCGGTCCATGGATTGCAGCCCCTAAAGAGGCAACTGTGAAGTTGGCTGCAACCTCAGGCTCGGCCATGGGGTTTTGGTGAGGGACCGCATTGTTGAGTGCAGACGGGATTGGTGTGTGAAGTTGCAATCCAAATTAGCTGGGGGCGGAGGGGGGGCATCTGCATGTTTGGTTAAAATAAGGTGAGTGGCTGGGCTTGCCAGGTTTCCAATTGGGCACTGCTTGTGTATCTTTAACTGCACCTTGTAGAACAGATATTGGCAGACACGGGTGGACTGGCCCTTTAACTTACTGGGAAGGCTGCTGGCAGCCAGGAGCAAACCTAGCTCAGTGTCCCTGCAGGGTCCTTTCAGCTTGGACACAGACCACAGCAGTGATAATGGGAGTATAGACTTGCATACATTGGTAGCCACCATTCTAGGGCGAAGCTGAGTGGATCCTGTGGGGCCACTTGGGTCACCCAGAGAGCCAGTGTGGTGTAGTGGTTAAGAGCAGTGGTTTGGAGCGGTGGCCTCTGATCTGGAGAACCGGGTTCGATTCCCCACTCCTCCACATGAGCGGCAGAGGCTAATCTGGTGAACCAGGTTGGTTTCCCAACCCCTCCACATGAAGCCAGCTGGGTGACCTTGGGCTAGTCACAGTTCTCTTAGAGCTCTCTCAGCCCCACCAACCTCACAAGGTGTCTGTTGTGGGGAGGGGAAGGGAAGGTGATTGTAAACCGGTTTGACTCTTTCATAAGTGGTAGAGAAAGTTGGCATATAAAAACCAGCTCCTCTTCTTCTTGCTCCAAAATCCCAGTCCACCCCTGTCATCAGATGATAATGCTCATCTCCCGTTCCTTAGAAAGTTTCATCTGCTGACTTCTACAGGTGAAGGTGCTGTTGAAGACACCAGGGCAGGGCAGGCCATTTTACTGGGCCAATTGGCAACCTGACCAGTTTCCCCCCAGTTCAAATGAAGACACAGATAGACTTGCCCTCCCCCAAATGTGGCCTATGAAGCAGATCTCCAGTTTGTCCAGAAGGAAATGGAATCAGAGAGCAGAAAAGCTGCCTAGCTATAGTTGCTTGGTATCTCTCCCTTCTGAGCTGTTCTTCACGTAGTATCTCTCAAGAGCTTTAGTGTCATTCAAACTGAAAAGAGAAAGACCAATAACGCAGACACTTTTGTGTATTTGTGCTGGCGTCTTCATCGAATTCCAAGCTGCCATTTAGATGCTTTGTACCCGAAACCCCTTATGCAGTCTCCATTGGGTAAAGTGTTCTTCTCCCTTGCTTGCTGTCCTTAAAAACTAGCATGTAGCATCGTTGTGGGTTGTCGGACAGTCGCTGCAGGAGCGACTTTGCTTCCGCAGCATTTGCCAAGCGATCGCGGTGGCTTTTCTTAACAGCCGGTCGCTCGGAGGCTTGTAAAGCACTTTGGGATCCACCGTGATGGAAGGAGCTTTCTATATGTATACGCGATATCCTAAAGCCAAGAAAATACTGGTAGTAGCTCTAGCTAGCATGGCAAAGCATGAGTCGTGTGAAACGTGGCAGATGCCTTGGCCCACTGGTGGTCTCAGCAAAGCTGCTATTACCGAGCTTAACTGTCTGAGATGCGAGTGGGATGGTGAACAAGAACGGGTTGGGACTTCCAAGTCGTCCCAGATTTCCAGGACTACAATGCAAATGAATGCACCCAGACCAAAGCAGGAGCACATGCAAATGGTTAACCGAGCCCAGATTTTGCAAAGTGACATGCACATTGCCAACTTAACCACCATAATGTGTCTTATTGGGGTCCGCAGAGTAGCAGGCGAGGCTGCATTAACCATTAGCCTTACTATGCTATCAAACAGAGCCCTGGTGTAGAGGAAGCCCATCGCAGTGGCAACAACCACCAGTCAGTGCCTCTGTACTAATGGCACCTCTCTTTCTAGAAAGGCTGCGCTTCCCGTTGGCTTTGAAAGCAGCCTGACAAAGCAGTTTTCCCTGGCGAAAAAGACCAGTGGAGGAAATAGCTTTACCTCCTATATCTGTGTGCCAGGCTGAAACAGGGTCATCTATAAAGGCAGCAAACCCTACTCAGTATGGAATGGGTTGGCAGGCTGCAACCCAGAAATCTTCCTTGCGGCTTTCAATCTATTTCTGGATTGAGAGACTAAAACAGCTGTGCTATTTTCCACCCCCTTTTTCTCCTGGTTCTTTCTGCCGTTTCCTTCCCCTGCTCAAGGTTCAAGGTTGACTCAGCCTTCCATCCTTCCGAGGTCGATAAAATGAGTACCCAGCTTGCTGGGGGTAAAGTGTAGATGATTGGAGAAGGCAATGGCAAACCACCCTGTAAACTCAGCCTGCCTAGGAAACATTGGGATGTGACGTCACCCCATGGGTCAGTAATAACCTGGTGCTTGCACAGGGGACTACCTTTACCTTTTTGCCCTGCTTGTTATGGCCAAGTCAGATTCCTGGAGTGCTATGGAGCAGGTCAAAGAGGACAGCAGAGCAAAGGACTTGGGGGAAATGGAAACAGGGTTTTTTTTAAAGCACATTTCCAATTTGTTGGAAAATCAAGAGAGATTTAGTCAGTCTCTGGGTTGCAGTCTGGTGACCCCATCTGCGACATATGCCGAACTTTCTCCCTGCACTAGGTTCTTTGAAATCTCTCCACTGTACTGCCCAGGGTGGCTGTTTCCTCATCACACGAGGAAAAGAGTGGCTGGGTAGGGAGAAGAAAGACGGGGGACCTCATATTATGGTTGAGTTCAGGACCCTAATTTTCCTTTGCTGGGTCCCTGTGAACGTTTTCATGCGGGCACTCAAATCTTTGCACAACTTGGGCCTTAGACATCTAACCACTCTCCACCTCTACGAGATTCCTGCCTACAGGAGGCCAGGTTAGACATGACATTCTGGGCTTCCAATCTTATCGGTGCTATGCAAAGACAACCTCTTAGATCAGGGTAGCAAACGAGAACACATGCCAACTGTTTGCGAGTATTTTCTATACCCTTAAAAATCTGGAAATCCCACCCCAAAACCTGAAGACCTCACTCCAGACCACCCAGTGGCTGCCAACGAACTACCAAGGGCTACAGCTGTGGTCTGCACAGCCACCACCCCTGCCACATGACAACACCAAACCCTTCTATTCCTCTGCTTAAGAACTCCGTCGTTGTGCAGAAATTGTACTTTCCCTCCCCCCCCAAATAAATTTGCTCGTGCAAAACTCCTATTAAACACTGGTTCAATTAAGTGTGAGTCTTCTGTTTGCCGTGCTTCACCTTCTGTTGAACTAATGTAGCTGCTAATGCAAGTCCCTTCAGGGCCCAAGACTATGGAAAGGTTTCAATCTCCTCCGTTAATGACATCATATCAAGGAAAGGGGAGGACAGCCCATTTGTCAGTGGCTCGAGGACTGCGCTTGAAGCTGGGAAAGAAATGCGCTTTCTCAACCAACACTCCGTCCCCTCCCACCTCCCCCAATACAGGCCAAATTTCCATTCCAGCTGATACACGGATCATTCCTGCATCTTTAAATACAAACACATGGCCAATGAAGCTTGGCTCTAAGGCTGTCAACCTGCCGCTGCCTCTGGGCTTTTAATTGCTGCGCCCAATGCAGCCATTAGCACGAGGCACTCTTTTATCTCCAGACTCGTGATGTCTACATACCAATCTGCTTTGAAAGGCACAAGAGCAGGCCAATTAGTTTTTGTTCTCCGATCAGCTGGCAACCTTCCTTGGATCAAGTGAGCAAGCAATAGGTTTTCTATCTCGTAACCGGGACACAAGAGGGAATGGGTGGGTTGGCGGAGCAGCTGCTGCCTTGCTTGCCGTTTTAATGGGAGATTTCAAGGGTCATCCAGTGTCCAGGTTGCTAGCTAGAAATAAGCAAGTAATCATATAAGCTAGCAATAAGCAAGTAATCATATACTCCTGACCAAAAGAAGACACCTGCTAGCCTTAGGGTTGCCAGTTCTGGGTTGGGAAATACCTGGAAATTTTGGGAGCGGAGCCTGAGGAGGGTGGGGTTTGGAGAGGGAAGGGACTTCAATGCCATAGAGTCCAGTTGCCAAAGCGGCCATGTTCTCCAGGGGAACTGATCTCTGTTGGTTGGAGATCAGTTGTAATAGCAGGAGATCTCCAGCTAGTACCTGGAGGTTGGCAACCCTAGCTAGTTTCCAGCTTGGGGTAGCAGTGCTGATTGAATATATTGAATCCTTGCAAGCAAGTTTAAAATCTAAAATGAAGACGACACAAGGAAAGGGGTCCTGCGAGCAACAAACCTCAGGTAAAACTGCCATGCATAAATGACCAATGTATTCAGAACATGGAACCTAGAGAGGGCATATGACCCCGCTCTGCCATATACACTTTGAAGTAATGCATGAAGCCCCTTCATTTCACATAGCTTCTCTGATCAGACAATTCCTTGTTAGCAGATCCTTTATGTCTATCATATCATGAGTGGGCAAGATCAAGGGGGGAAAAAAACCCAAGGGATGAGATGTACTTTGATTCCACATGGAGGTTTTGACCCAGTTTGAGTCACTAACTGCAGCTGCCTTCCTTGGAGCTTCCACAAGACACTGCCCTCCATTAGTCCTCCTTCCATAGTTTCATTGTCCTGACTACATTCTTTCTGAAGCCTGTTTCAGTATGGTCTTTCCTGTCACAATGCAGTCCAAGCACATTAGTATACTGGTTGGTGTGCTTTAAATCATACCACCCATCTTGGCACCCTCTTCCCTGTATTTATTTGCTTAATTTATACCCCATCCTTCTCCCCAATGGGGACCAAAAGTGGCTTAAATCCTATCTCCAAAAATGTTGGGAACATGGGCTTTTTTATTGGAAGTTGCTATTATCAGGACACTCAATTAGGGCTTTGTAGAGGTCTCTGTAAGAGTAGTTTGATCTCCACCAGTTAACAGTTTTAGCTCCCTACCATGCAAAGCTTTGTTTTTGGATTTCTGCATAACAGCCCTCTGTTAAAGTCACAGGCACAGCCTAATCAGCGATGCTAGGTACATTTAAGCATCATGTTGTACACAGAGTTCTGTGCTGTGTGTATACAAGCACATGAACATATGAAGCTGCCTTATACTGAATCAGACCCTCGGTCCATCAACATCAGTACAGTCTACTCAGACTGGCAGAGGCTCTCCAGGGTCTCAGGCAGATGTCTTTCACATCACCTACGGCCAGCCCTACTTCCTCCTGCTCTTGAACACATGAAGCTGCCTTATACTGAATCAGACCTTTGGTCCATCAACGTCAGTATTCTCTACTCAGACCAGCAGCAGCTCTCCAGGGTCTCAGGCAGAGGTCTTTCTCATCACCTACTCACCTAGTCCCTTTAACTGGAGATGCCGGGGATTGAACCTGGGACCTTCTGCATGCCAAGCAGATGCTCTACCACTGAGCCACACACACACACACACACACACACACCGCAAGATGGCACTTGGAATAGGCTTGTCATTTGCCCACCTATGGGTGCCAAACCCTTGCCCTTGGCCCCAATCCCTTACCCTCGATGA
Source organism: Euleptes europaea (assembly GCF_029931775.1). Taxonomy (NCBI): domain Eukaryota; kingdom Metazoa; phylum Chordata; class Lepidosauria; order Squamata; family Sphaerodactylidae; genus Euleptes; species Euleptes europaea. Next base: position 118,505,421 of record NC_079313.1, on the reverse strand, counting down.
TTTGGAGAGCAGGAGAAAAGGGGATGGGGAAATAGCACCGAAGGGGACACTTCAGGAATTTCTCCAGTCTCTGTGGTGAAGACCATATAGACTGCAGGGATTCCTAGAACATCAATTGGAAGTGATGTCACATTCTCCAAACCTCCATCCAGAAGTGACGCCACATCCTCTGTGGCACTCTAGGAATCTCCCCAGTTTCTATGGTCATTACCATAGAGATTGGGGAAATTCCTAGAGCATCACAAGAGAAATCACATCCCCTGAAACTCCACCCTCCCCAAGCACCACTCCATTTGTCAGTGCAGGGCTGGCAACCCTAATCTGGAAAAGTAAGGATATATATTCAGATAAACTTTGCCACGTTTTTCAGTGATGGCCCATGGCATCCTTGTTTTCACATGCAAAGTTCTGTGTAAGCAGAGTGATTCCCAGCTTACACCAGTTCCACCACTGATAGGAGCCTCTCCCCTGGGACAAGGGGGACATTTCTGACATTCATGAGGATGACATAGCCTTTGCACATGCAGACCTTAGTGCACGCACAAGAGACCCGTGGCGATATCAATTATCATTTTCTAGGAAAGACATGGAATCAGCTGTTTAGCCATAAAGTGTTTATTGGGGCACCTGTTAAGTACTGATTCTGGGACGACTGGCCGTGTAGAAGAAGATATGTTGACAGGCTGAAACAAACTCTGCCTGCTGCAATGCCTTCGCCAGCGTGGCTCTAAAAGGTACAGACCTGCCTTCCTTTGCAGCTGTTCACCCTGGCCGATTCTCATGCCCGTTTTATTGCAAGATGGCTTTTTTGGCATGCTGACCAGCTTTGCGAACAGCCTGGCCTCTGTCAAAAACACACCTCACCACTTAGCACTACTTTCAGGGCAATTCTGATACAATTTTCCAAATCGCCGCAGTTAGATTTTGCACGGCAGCTGCCTTTGCCACCCCGCCAGCGTATCAAAACTGTTGTGTAAAATCCTTGCTTTGTTGGGCAAACGAAAACACGGGCGACGCACAGGTTCGTTTCCCCCCCCCCCTGCCGTCACCGTCTGTACTTTGGGCTCCCTGAGCAGCTCCGAGCCTGACACCGCGGACCCTTCTGCAGCTGCGGGGCCATAATAATTACCCTTGGTCAATGAGCCGCGATAAAATGAACCCACTTGAATATCAGGCAGGGGAGTAAAACTCCTGAGCTGACAACTCCTGTTTGCTTTGGGGCAAGGCACACAAGCGTCTCCCGATTTCCTCCAGAATCAGTCAGCAGAACCGGCCATCTGGTCTGACAGACCTTAATAGGAGATCGTCTGCCGCGCTCGCCCCTGGAGCCAGTGCCGTGCCGCACACTTGGCCAGGTTTCGGAAGACTCTGGTGCACGTCTGCGTGTCGCCGAGCGTTCTCTCTTTTTCCAAACGTTGGGGAGGGGGGGCTCGAGCGGGAATTATTGCTCGAACCTGAACCTCCAAGGGATAAAACTCAAGTCTGGCAGCCTTTTCTCTCAGACAGACTCATCTGCGCACAAAGTTGTGCTGAAATCTGTTGCCGTTTAGACACGGAGGCCTTCTATGGGAGAGAGATTCCAGCAGGCCTAGAGAAAAACGCCTCGTCCCTTTAACAGAGGCTTAATGTTTAGAAACGGGCAGGTGAAGGACGCAGGGATTTTCCCCAGGAGGAAAACACCATACCCTGCTCTTCTGAACCATTAGGGTTGCCATCTCTGGACTGGAAATTCCTAGTGATTTGGGATAAAGCCTGGAGAGGCCAGGGTTTGGGGAGGGTGTGAACCTCAGTGTCGTATAACAACAAGAAGAGTTGGTTTTTATATGCCAACTTTCTCTACCACTTAAGGGAGAATCAAACCAGCTTACAATCACCTTCCCTTCCCCTCCCCACAACAGATGACCTGTGAGGTAGGTGAGGCTTAGAGAGTGTGACTAGCCCAAGGTCAGCCAGCAGGCTTCATGGGGAGGAGTGGGGAATCAAACCCACTTCTCCAGAGTAGAGTCCACCTTCCAAAGCAGCCATTTCTCCAGGGGAAATTGATCTCTACAGTCTAGAGCTCAACTGTAATTCCAAGAGATCTCCAAGCATCACCTGGAGGTTGGCAGCCCTAGATTGCTTCCGCAAAACTTTCTGCCTCCTGAGGCTGCCTTTAAGCTGGAGCAAAGAAAATTTCCAACTTAAAGAGGAAACACCCAGACCTGGATAGCCCGGGCTAGCCTGAGGTCATCAGATCTCGGAAACTAAGCAGGGTCAGCCCTGGTTAGTACGCGGATGGGAGACCACCAAGGAATACCAGGGTCACGACACAGAAGCGGGCAATAGCAAACCACCTCCGAACTTTTCTTGCCTTACCGTAAGTCGGCTACGAATTGACAGCACGCACACACAAAGAGGAAACAGCACGGTGGCTGCGGGGAGAGACTCCATGTGAAAGCTCACTCGGCTGCCGATCTGTGGAGGGGGGTGGTGCAGCTTAGTGTCATTTTCAAAATGGTGGCACTGAGCTTCAACCTCCAGCCCCCCACCCCCAGACCTTTAACAGAGCTTTTTTATCAACTGTGGAGGATTGCCAGCTTGCAGAGGTACAGAGGAGGGCAGCATCTATGCCTGGCAAGATACTCTTCTTTTGGTAGGCGTTTCTATGTTGAGGCAACAAGCAGGAAGTGTAATGCCTGAAATCATTATATGCTATGGGAAATGAATTGGAAAGGTATTCTTTGGTTTGAAATATATTCTTTGTACTCAATAAAGTATATCTGCACTCATGAACATGCCACACTCAGCATATTAGAGGTGGCTTGTATAGTTACACCAAGCACTTGCATATGTTAGAGGCCCCAAGTATAAGAGGCCCAGTGTTGCTCCTTAGTTAGAAGCTAATTAAAAAATCCATAGATGGCCTTAGTATATTTTCATAAGCTGGTTTTCCAGAGATAAGAACCAGCTAGTAACCTCCTTAGTTAGCCTTGGCAGGCACCAAGGTCCAAGATAAGGGTAGCAATGATTTAGGATCAAACAGAGAAGCACCTGACAATGGTGGATCTTCTCTGCTCATTAGTGAGAATGAGATCACCACTTTCTCCGCAACGCCTCCGATGCTCTAATAGGGTATGCTAATCCAGGGGTCCCTAGTATTGGGTATTTGGGTCTCTACGTTATGTATTGCGTCTTTGTAGCACCCATTACCAAAGATTATATCCGTGCTTGCAATCCTTTGATGTTTGTGTGAATTGTCCTGCGCTTTGGGCAATTTTCACCAGGTGTTTTGTGTATTGGCCAATAAACAAACTGCTTTGCAATCTTCAACCTCCTGCTGTCGTATTGTCATTGGGATTTGATACAATAATACAGGCATTTCAGAAGGAGGCAGGAAGGGGCAGTGCCATCGGTGAGTGGCATAGGGATGGTGGATGTAGACACTGTCCTTGCAGGCTTCCATCCCACTCACTGCTGTTTCTACAGTGACGGTGGCTTTTCATTCCCTAATGTGGATGACAGGCTGGTAAACAACATCCCATTAAATCCCTATCTGAAGAGACAGGATGTTTCTCTCCAGGCCTGTTAACTAGGGTTGCCAACTCCAAGTTAGGAGATTTTGGGGGTGGAGCCTGGGGAGGGCAGGGTTTAGGGAGGGCAGGTGCCTCAGCAGGATACAATGCCATGGAGTCCATTCTCCAAAGTAGCCATTTTTTCCAGGGGAACCGACCGCTGTCATCTGGAGTTCTGTTGCAATTCTGGGGGATCTCTAGGCCCCACCTGGAGGCAGGCGACTCTATGTGTTAGCAACCCTACAAGAGCAGGTGGTTAGGCTCCTAAGCCTTTAACTAGGGTTGCCAACCTCCAGGTAGTAGCAGGAGATCTCCTGCTATTACAACTAATCTCCAGCCGATAAGAGTTCAGTTCACCTGGAAAAAATGGCCGCTGTTGGCAATTGGACTCTACGGGATTGAAGTCCCTCCCCTCCCCAAACCCTGCCCTCCTCAGGCTCCACCCCAAAAATCTCCCACCGGTTGTGAAGAGGGACCTGGCAACCCTACCGTTAACAGTTGTGTAGACAAAGAGAATTTTGGTAGGTGCATAGGGTCGCCAATCTGCAGGTACTAGCTAGAGATCTCCTGCTATTACAAATGATCACCAGCCGATAGGGATCAGTCCACCTGGAGAAAATGGCCGCTTTGGCAATTGGACTCTATGGCATTGAAGTCCCTCCCCAAATGCCGCCCTCCTCAGGCTCTGCCCCAAAAACCCAGGGTTGCCAAGTCCCTCTTCGCCACCGGTGGGAGATTTTGGGGGCAGAGCCTGAGGAGGGCGGGGTTTGGGGAGGGGAGGGACTTCAATGCCATAGAGTTCAATTGCCAAAGCGGCCATTTTTCTCCAGGTGATCTGATCTCTATCGGCTGGAGATCAGTTGAATTAGCTGATCTCCTGCTACTACCTGGCAGTTGGCAACCCTAGAAAAACCTCGTGCTGGTGGCAAAGAGGGACCTGGCAGCCCTAGTTCTGCTGCTCTCTCTGCATGCTACGGGGCGGCCCTCCTCGCCCTCTCCCATTCAGAAATGACTACAGTCTTAAAAATGAATATATGTAATTTCTGCAATTTAACATCTCTGTAACCATGACACAGTCTTATTCACGAGATCCATTTCAGGGGTGGCTACCCATTTTTATTGAGCAAATATCCTATTAGTGGTCTGAAAGCCATTACTGGCAATAGAGCCCTCAGGAACAGAATGTTAAAGGTACAAGAAAGCATAAATACTGCTGAAAGATTGGTCATCTCTGTCCCAAATATTTTTATTCAATATTAATTACTTTTTAAAAAAAAAAATACCATGCCCAAGTCCTGTCTTAGTGTCATTAATTTGGGTTAAAATCACCAATCTGCACTTTAAGGGAAATTCTCAGAGCCATTTATCACAGACTACACTTCAACTAGCTCTGTGTCCATAAATTGAGGGGTGATTAACAGAAGGGCCTGAGGATAATCTTTCCCCTCACACTCGGCAGGAGCGGCCCTTATGCAGTTCTGTGTCCTGTTTTATTAATCCACTCAACCACGTACGTGGATTCATTTTCCTTATTCCACCAGTTCATAAGTCTTTGGAAAAGAGAGACTGTGAAGCGGGGCCAGGGAAGAAAGGCAGCATGGTATAGCCCCATCCCCTCAAATTTTGGAAGCTAAGCAGGAATGAAGGAAGCTGATAGGAAGAAAGTAGATTCCTTTGATATGTGACATTGGAGGACAGTGTCATGGATACCGTGGACGGCCAAAAAACAAAAACAAATCAGTGGGTTATAGATCAAATCAAGCCTGAACTGACCCTAGAAGCTAAAATGACTAAACTAAGGCTATTGTACTTTGGTCACATTATCAGAAGACAAGAGTCACTGGAAAAGACAGTCATGCTAGGAAAAGTTGAAGGCAGCAGGAAAAGAGGAAGACCCAACAAGGGATGGATTGACTCACTAAAGGAAGCCACAGCCCTCAATTTGCAAGACCTGAGCAAGGCTGTCAAAGATAGGACGTTTTGGAGGACATTGATTCATAGGGTCACCATGAGACGGATGCGACTTGACGGCACTTAACACACACAGGCATAAATGGTACTTGGATGGGAGACCACCGAAAAAGACTCTGCAGAGGAAGGCGATGGCAAATCACCTGCTCAATCACTTGTCTTCAAAGCCCCTTGCTGGGGTCACCATAAAGTGGTTGCGACTTGACAGCACTTAAGTACGTACACAAAGTGGGGCAGGGCTCCAATCCTAGGGGTGCCAACTCTGGTTTGGGATATTCCTGAAAATTTGGGGGAGGGGGCGAAGTAGGGATGGCTGCCATTCCAAAGCTGCCATTTCCTCAGGCAGAACTGAGAAGCAAGGAGCAAAGGCAGGTTTACTTCGGGTTGTTCAGCCCCAAGCAGCACTGCAGGCGGCCCTCTCTGCCAGCTCCCCCCCCCATGCCCGCTCTTCCCATCCACTCCCATTCAGATGGGGCCAGGTTGGTCCCAGGCTGTGGTGGGAAAAGCAGCAGCAGCGCAGGGGACGAGAAGGAAGGAAGGAAGGGAAGGATGGAGGGAGTTAGGGAGGGAAGAAGGAAGGAAGGAAGGAAGGAAGGAAGACTGATTTGTGGAGATCAGTTGTAATTCCAGGAGATCTCCAGGCTTCACTGGGGCGGGGGGTCAGCAACACTATATAAGCTGCTAAATTCTCAAGCTGCCAGCGGGGGGGAGAGCCTGGAGAGGATGGGGTTTGGGGAGGGCAGGGACCTCAGTGGGGTATAATGCTATGGAGTCCACCTTCCAAAGTAGCCATTTTCTCCAGGATGACTAGGGGTTGCCAGGTCCCTCTTCGCCACCAGCGAAAGATTTTTGGGGCAGAGCCTGAAGAGGGTGGGGTTTGGGGAGGGGAGGGACTTCAGTGCCATAGAGTTCAATTGCTAAAGTGGCCATTTTTCTCCAGGTGGTCCGATCTCTATCGGCTGGAGTTAAAACACCTGCGTAATTAACCAAAAAAAGTATGAGTACCAACTCAAACATTAGTTTTTACTAGGAAATCCTTAGAAAGAAATGAAGCAGCCTTGTTTTTGGCACCAATGAATTCCAATGTTAAAGGTATTATGCTGTATTACTTTTGTCTGTTACATGCCTGTGTACTAATAAGGACGCTTTGCGTAATTAAAAATTTGTCAAAAATTGTTAAAAAATTTTTTTAACAGGAATTTAAAATTATCTATTATCAGGCTGAAGAAGCGGACTCCAGCGAAAAACGTTCATAAATTCCAGAAGACGTTTCCTATTGATATATTTTTTGCATCTACCCTTTAAAAATACCGGGATTTTTTTCCTGTTTCCTAAAGAAAAGCACTACGCTTTTTAGTCTTATTGGACATTATTTAAGACCTATATTATATAGGAAATCTTTTTGACTCATTTGAAGAATGACCTATCTTTGTATATAGTTTTGTGTTAAATTAGTGTTTAAGTTTGAGTTTCTGTTTGCACTGCACTATTGTTTTCACTATTGTGTAATACACTTTTTGATATTTTTTCATATAAGAGCTATGTGCTGGTTCCTTCTTTGCACTACCTGGCAGTTGGCAACCCTAAGGATGACTGATCTCTGTAACCTGGAGACCAGTTGTAATTCTGGGAGATCTTCAGCTACCACCTGGAGACTGGCAACGCTACCTTCCCTTGATGTTGCTTCATCACACTGGTATTCAGAGATTTACTGCTTCAGGATGCAAAAGTTCCCTTTAGTCATCATGCTAAAGATGCTCCGAACAGATGAAAAACTACAGTTTCCACTTCTGACCTCCAAATTTTGTGCTGCAGCTATCAAAGTACACCTTTTAGGTAGGGTTGCCAACCTCCATGTAATAGCTGGAGATCTCCCACTACTACAACTGATCTGCAGCCGATAGAGATCAGTTCCCCTGGAGAAAATGGCCGCTTCGGCAATTGGACTCTATGGCATTGAAGTTCCTCCCCTCCCCTAACCCCGCCCTCCTCAGGCTCTGCCCCAAAAACTTCCCGCCGGTGGTGAAGAGGGACCTGGAATCCATACTGTTAGGACAGGGGTCGGCAAACTCATTAGTCAAAAGAGCCAAATATCAACAGTACAATGATTGAGATTTCTTTTGAGAGCCAAATTTCTTAAACTTAAACTATATAGGTAGGTACACTGTTTATTAACTTAATAAACTTTAATTAAAGTTTTAAGTCTTAATTAAACTATAGATACACTGAATAAAACTTGATATCATACTTAATAGTGATCTTATTTATTGATAAAAATTAAATTGTAAGTCCCTGCCATTTCCCCCTCCTTTTATCAGTTTTGAATCTCCCACCCTCCAGCTTCAGCAGACGACCCCGAGTTGTACCATTACGTGTGTCCCAGGTCGGGGGCCCCACCCCGCACCCCGGGGCTTTCCCGCCACCCTCCTCTTACCAGACAAGCCCCTGCTGTCTCCAAAGTGTGCCTCTTCCCTACAGGGACCCGCAGGCCCAGAAGACGATGGGGGAACGGATCGGCACTGCAGAAGACGGGGCGCTGTGGCCCAGTGCCGCTGCCGGTGACTCACCGCCAAAGGAAGCCTGCCCCGCCCAACAGCTGATAGGCGAGCGGGGCGGGCCAGGAACCACCGAGCTGCCCACCCAGCAATCGCGCGGCTAGAGGGGAGGGCAGGCTTTAGCCTCCCAACCATTGAGGGAAAGGGGGACCCAGCCATTCTCCATGGCGGGGTGGGGGGAGAGACAGCACACCCGCTCGCCTGCTCTCTCTCTCTCTCTCTCTCTCTCTCTCTCTCTCTCTGGTGCGCCAGCTCCGCAGCCCATCTGCCGTGTTGAAATTATAGACTAGAAAGTAAGCAGATTGTGGTGATCTAGGAGACAGCTAGTTGACAGCTGAGATCACATGACAAAGTGATGACTAATGCCAGCTCATCATGACTCTGCAGTAAAACTGGACAGAACAGGTTTTTACCTGGGAGCTGGGCAGCTATCAGTGGATTGGCTGATAGACTGAGTCAGTAATGTATATAACTGTGAGATACCTGTACAAAGGTGTGGGGTGTATGGAGAAAGACTGGCGAAGCACTTTGATTCACTGTATAATAAATAGCACTAATTTAAACCGTGCTTGACTCTGCCATATTCACTTGGACTGGGTGGCTAACAAAACTAATGAACGCCATCATGCCGGCGCTAGCGGGCGCGAGAGCGGGGGCTCCGAACCAAGTTCAGAGAGTCGCACTCAAAGGGCCAAAGAGTCGGATGCGGCTTGCGAGCCGCGGTTTGCCGACCCCTGTGTTAGGAGAAGATTAACTGAATTACTGTACGATTTTAAAATATTAAGCGGGTTATGTCAATTTATGTGATGTTTATACAAACTCCATTCATATACTTTAATTTGTAACTTTTATGTTTAGGTTATATGTTGTATTTTTCTAGCTGGTCATTGACCGTGTTAATAAAATTTAATTTGATTACTCAAACAGCAACTCTCTTCCCTCTGCTGGCCAGAAATAAAATTGCTTGCTTCTTGACTATGAGCCACAGGCTGGCTCTGAATGGGGGTGTGAAATTGCATCTCCACAGTGGAAGCAGCAGCAAGCCGGTTAGAAGCAGGGAGGGGCAGTATTCACATGTCTCTGCCCCACACCGCTCCCTACTGACACCACTCCTCCCATTCCCTTCCCCCTCATTGCATTGGGGCAGAAGCGCTGACTGGACAAAAAACTTTCTGGGCTACCCTACAGGCTGGCAATCCCCCCTTCCCCCAACTGTTAAAAAATCAAAACCCTGTTAAATGTAGGCAGAGTGCCTACGCAGTAGTCAGGACACTGAACTGATTAACAGTGAAGAAAGCCTCATTTAGAATCACAGAATCATAGACTTGGAGGGGGCTATTCAGGCCATCTAGTCCAACCCCCTACTTAATGCAGGATCAGCCTAGAGCATCCCTGACAAGTGCTTGTCCAGCCTCTGCTTAAAGACTGCCAGTGAGGGGGAGCTCACCATCTCCCTAGGTAGCTGATCCCACTGTCGAAGAACTCTTACTGTAAAAAACGTTTTCCTAGTATCCAGCCGGTACCTTTCTGCCCGCAATTTAAACCCATTATTGCGAGTCCTATCCTCTGCTGCCAACAGGAACAGCTCCCTGCCCTCCTCTAGGTTTTGGGGTTGGAGCCTGAAGAGGGCGGGGTTTGGGGGAGGGGAGGGACTTCAATGCCATAGAGTCCAATTGCCAAAGCAGCCATTTTCTCCAGGTGAACTGATCTCTATCGGCTGGAGAACAGTTGTCATAGCAGGAGATCTCCAGCTAGTAGCACCACCTGGAGGTTGGCAACCTTACAGATGCCCCTATTGACTAAGACTGCCCCTGACAAAACTTCAGTCCCAGAAAAAAGGTGAAAACTGAGCATCTGGGTGCTCTCGGATGGCATTAGCAGTCTTGATGTGTGGTTCTTTGTCTGACTTTCCCATTTCGATTATCTGTGCCTCACTCACCCAGCACCCCCCCCCAAGCACCAGTCACAAAAAAAATCATCTCCCCCAAATGCAGTCACCTGGGATTGTATTAGTCTACAGGGCAAGATTTCCACCGTGGAGGAAGCAATTGATCTGGTCTTCCAGCTGTCTCAAATCAAGGCAAACAAAGTTCTGGGAAGCTGTGTTCCTGGACCGGGAGACAGAGAGGCAGTATATAGTCTGTGTGTGTTAAAGGGGTTCTTTTATGATCGACAAGCCAATCAGTTTGGAGCCCTTAATGGGTTCATCAGTGGCTCAGCCCGTCAGGTATGGCACGTGAGTCAGGATCCCATTACTTTCTCATTTGAGAGGCTTATAGCTCTGTGGGGTGGAGGGGGAGGATCTAGCTGTTGTAAATCACCACTCCAGAAATTTATGGTCCTGACTGCTTGGGCAGTCATTTGACTCAGATGTTGTTACTTGGCATTTGTTACTTGGCAGTTGTTGTTGAGCCCGCTCTAGACTTGAGGTCAGCGGAGAGGGGTGAGGGCCAAGAATTCCTAGCCTCAGAGTGTCGTGCAACCTTAATTCAGCATTTAAGCCCCCCACATACACACAACAAACCCAACCATGGGAAGGAATATTGTCAGTCTTCCTAAACAGCAGTGGACTCTGATCTGGAGAACTGGGTTTGATTCCCCACTCTGCTGCATGAGCAGCGGAGGCTAATCTGGTGAACCGGGTTGGTTTCCCCACTCCTACACATGAAGCCAGCTGGGTGACCTTGGGCTAGTCACAGTTCTCTTGGAGCTCTCTCAGCCTCACCTGCCTCACAAGGTGTCTATTGTGGGGCGAGGAAGGGAAGGTGATTGTAAACAGGTTTGATTCTTCCTTAAGTGGAAGAGAAATTTGGCATATAAAAACCAACTCCTCTTCCTCTTCTTCTTCCTCTTCTTCTTCGACACTGCCTGGCAACCCTGTCTCCCTTTATGCCACAGTCCTGCTCTGGGAATTAAGTTCTCACCTGCATTGGGCCCTGCATGCCTGGGAATTAAGTTCTCACCATGGAACTCCGAGCGCAGGTCTGTTGTCAGCCCATGTGTCCAGCACATGGACTTCCTAGCTTGTGGATCTGTCCTTCAAGATCTAAGAAGTTATTGTGACATAAGATTTCCTGAGCAGTGGCCCATTTTTTGCCTGATGCACAAACTGGACGCAGCCATTGTACATTGCCTTTGGCTCCCGAAATAAGAATCTGAAAGCAGCACTGTCGTATCAGGCGAATGGTCCATCTAGTCCAGCATCTTGTTTCACACCGTGGCCAGTCTGGTACTGCAAGGAGGCTCACAAGCACAGCCTGGCAGACAACAGCCTCCACCTTCTCATTGCCCCCTCCTTTTTGCCTGCCTTGAATCTACTGCCCATCAGTTTCATTCATGCACAATGAACTGTATGTAGTCAAGTCAACTTAATTAATATGGTCTATTTGATCAGCCAGAAGTTAGGTTATCATATTGTCCAACTTGATTAAACTGTAAAAACTGTTACAAATTACAAAAATTGATTTAAAAAATCTGGTATTAATAAGATATACAAAATTAGTGCATGACACAAAAGTGGCTTTCCAATTTGAGATTACTGAAAATATAAAAGTATAAAAGAGTTTAACAGTTTTTTTCTACCCTATTTTTGCGTATTTTAATTGCAATGGCGCAGAATGTAGCAGCGGGGAGCGAAAGATGAGGAATCTCCCCCATCAGAAGCTTCTTAGACAGGAACTCAGCCGACTTATCTAAGAATCCACTAATCAGGGGATCAATAAGTCTAATACGAGCCTCATGATAAAATGTAAAGTTGACTTGACTACATACAGCTCATTGTGCATGAATGAAACTGATGGGCAGTAGATTCAAGGCAGGCGAAAAGGAGGGGGCAATCAGAAGGTGGGGGCTGTTGTCTGCCAGGCTGTGCTTGTGAGCCTCCTTGCAGTACTAGACTGGCCCCATCAGAAGCTTCTTAGACAGGAACTCAGCCGACTTATCTGAGAATCCACTGATCAGGGGATCAATAAGTCTAATACGAGCCTCATGATAAAATGGACAGAGCTGTATGTACGTGTTTGTCTGGGGATTTAATTAAATGCTTTTATCTCAACTTGCTCCCAACAGGAGCCAAGATGGCTTAGTAGAAGGCCAAAACCAGATCACAGCATGCTTCCTCAAATGGCAAGAATAACAGAATGCATGCCACAAAGATCAATCAACTGACTTGCTAAATCAGTTGACAAACATGAATTCAGTAAACTTGAGACTCAGCAGCACTGGTTGGGCTGCAAGAGACCGAAATGGATGCTTCTTTGGAACTGATCAGCTAAGTGTTACAAATTCAGTCTGCTGTTAAAAGCACAACTCGAAGGGCTGGTTCGAAAGATGCCAATCCTAGCTCTCCTGGTGCGAAGCAGACTTGGAATTATGAGTGTGCGTATCCTGACGAGCCAAAGAAAGTAACCTTGAGCTTCCAGACTTTCTAGCAGTAGGCCGTCTCATGTTCCTTCTGTGTTTCTACAAATAGCCTTCTTTGGGTTGGATAAGGCACATATCTATTGAGATAACCCCTGCTTCCCAACAGCACCACCACAAATGACATTCTGAACAGATTTAGAGATGTTCCAATATAGGGTCAGCTATAGGAGATGAGTTATAAAAAAAAACCTTCCCTGCCTTAAGTCATGGTGTCATCTTAACCTTCCTAGAAATCTCTTCCCCCAGTCACTGATAATGCTGGAGACTCCCTGGGGAAGAGTTAAATGCCAAGGTCGCTTTTCTCTAGCTGGCTTCTGCCACTTTGTCAGCATCACTAAACCCACACCAGTGCCAGCCATACTCGAGGCCTTATCGTGTTCTACCACAATCCCCACATTTATACATTTTTAAAGAGCCAGAGCCTTAAATAAATGGAAAAGAAGGTCAAGGCAATGCTGTGTCTGAGAGGGAAAGCCAAGGCCTTTAACTCCATGGAGCATATCATGGCTAGAGAAAGTGAGCCAGAGGATGCCATCCTTCACATTGGAACTTCTAGACAGAAATCAGCATAGGAAGCCGCCTTATATTGAGTCAGCAGGCAATGGACTCATCTTTCCTGACTGGTAGCAGCTCTCCACAATCTCAGATGAGAATGGTCTCTACTCCAATAGCTGCTACTTGAGATTTCTAAAAATGGGAAGTCAAGGGACTGAACCCAGGAACTTTGATAGGTGGTGCAGCTGAAACAAAAGCTAAAGTGGTTTTAATAATAATAATAATAATAATAATAATAATAATAATAATAATAATAATTGTGTGCAGTCAGCTTGCAACCAACTCATGGCAACACCAGGACCATGTGGATTTCAAGGAAAGAGATCAACAGAGGTTGTTTACCCTTGCCTTCCTCTACATAGCAAACTGAGTCTTGGCGTCCTATCCAGGTAGTAACCATGGTCGACCCTGCTTAGCTTCAAAGATCAAACAAGATCAGGCTGGGCTGGGCTATCAAGCTGCTAATGTGAATAGAGGCTTTATTAATAGAAGCATAGTATCCAAAGGGCTGGCACTCAGTGATGGTACTTCATGTAGCTCTCATTGGTCCTGAGAGTGCAGAGGCATTTGCAATGGCAATGGAGCAACCATAGTGCCGTTTTCCCACGCACTTTCCTTGCCTCAGCCCCCTGTGGTTGCCTTTCCCTCCTAACATTGGAGGTCTGGGGGGCTTTTAGAAAACCCTGGAAATTGCTTGATCTCTCTCTAGGAATCACCCAAATGCTATGGTAAAAACCAATTCCTAGAGAGGACTTATGTCACTTCTGGGAGTCACTACATTAGTCCTCTGTAGGGATCATCAAAAACTCTATGGCATTATCATAGTTTCTGGCAGCTCCTGGTGAGGTGCGGTGTCACTTCTGGGGTTTTCCCAGAAGTGACGTCATGCTGTCGCCTATGGCTGTCCCCTTGATCTCCCACTGGTTGCCTGGCAACCCTGCTTCAAAGAACTGAAGGGCTGCCACACAGACAAGGGCAAAGAATGGTTCTCTCCCGTTCCCACAGGAGGGTAGACTTCTGTTGAGCATCGGGAGAAATTTCCTCAGTGTACAAGCATTTCAACCACGGAACCAATGTACTCAAGGAGAAGGGGGCTTTTTCTCACTGAAGGTTCATAAGCAAAGGTTGGGCAGCTGCCTGTCAGGGATGCTCTAAGTCTGGATTTCCTGCACTGGCCTGAGGATCGGACTAGATGACCTCGAATGGTCCATCCAACTCTAGACCTCTACTACTCTGCCACTAAACTACGGTTTCCCTACATTCCCCTTGGAGTCTAGCCCAGTTCATGGCCTTCGAGCCTAAAAAATCCTATTTTCCCCTGCGCTACAAAATTTAAGCGCAGCATTCTCCCTGAAGGAAGGCTTACTTTCCCCAAAACAACAGAAAAGGAAATACAAGGTCTCCAATCCAAGCTGCTTTCCTTTTAAATTCCCCATGGGAAAGCCTCCCCCCCCCTTCTGCTTTGGAACAATTAGCAGTCTCTTGGTTAACCACTCTGCGGTTAATTCTAATTGCTTTCTTATCGCCCATTTTTTATTGCTGATCTCCCCAGCATCTCCATCTGAGAGCTTATTTTATGATGTACAGCAGGCCTCCTGTGAAGCTGTTCTTTGCCAGACCTCGCCCACTCCCCATGGCTCAGCGGCTCGGCATGTCCAGGATTTCAAAAATGAATCATCATCAGAACCCCTTTCCCCCACATTAGTTTTATTGCCTCTTGGTTTGTCACACATAAACAAACATTCACACAGCAGCCTCAGCAGCAGTATTAGTTAAATGACATTAAATGTCGGATTTGGTCTCCCAATGAACTCTCCGATTCTCATAAGCCCAGTTCATGCACAGCCAGACTCACTGGTCAAATATGAGAAGCCCAAATGTTCAGATTGTCTTTAAAATCATAGGTGGATCATAGAATCATAGAGTTGGAAGGGACCACCAGGGTCATCGAGTCCAACCCCCTGCCCAATGCAGGAAATTCACAACTACCTCACCCCCCACCCCCAGTGACCCCCTACTCCACATCCAGAAGATGGCAAAAAAAAAAAAAAACCCTCCAGGATCCCTGGCCAATCTGGCCTGGAGGAAAATTTACTTCCTGACCCCAAAATGGCGATTGGCAATACCCTGGGCATGCAAGAAAGGGCCTTGAGAATCAACCACTGATGCAAACCTGATTGACCGTACCAAGGAAGCCACGGCCCTCGGTCTGCAAGACCTGAGTGAGGCTGCTAAGGATAGGACGTTTTGGAGGATGTTGATTCATTGGGTCACCAAGGGTTGGGATTGACTTGACGGCATGTAAAACACACACACACTGTGATCATTGCCCGTTGATGGCTTCTGGTTCCTGCTTTCACATCCTCCTATTTTTCATACAAGTCATAGCTGTTCACTGTAACTTTTTGAAGATTCATTAAACATACATCAAATCACAATTATAAATGGAGCATTCTGGGCAGAGAGGGAGATATTTATGATACCTAGCAGGGCTGTTTGTGTTTTTACAGTTGCCTCCCTCATCTTTCCATTGAAATAAATCTAGATACCCTTGCAGATTTACAAACACCATCAAGTCCTTTGAGATCTGCTACTTGTAAAATATCAGTTAAGCGCCAGCCTGGTGAAGTGGTTAAGAGCAGAGGTTAGGTGCAGTGGACTCTAATCTGGAGAACCAGGTTTGATTCCCCACTCCTCCACATGACCAGCAGACTCTAACCTGGTGAACCTGGCTGGTTTCCCCACTCCTACACATGAAGCCAGCTGGGTTACCTTGGGCTAGTCACAGTTCTCTTAGAACTGTGTTCTCTCAGCCCCACCTACCTCACAGGGTGTCTGTTGTGGGGAGGGGCAGGGAAGGTGATTGTAAGCTGGTTTGATTCTTCCTTAAGTGGTAGAGAAAGTTGGCATATAAAAAGCAACTCTTCTTCTGAATCAAGGAAAGAATGTATTGTCTTCATTAAGAATGCTTCTGTATTAACCCTTTTGGATGGGATGGCTGCCTTTGGTTCATATGGTGGTGGAGTTTCGTTGGTGTCTGTTCAGTAGGTGAGATGATTCTACATGGAGATCTGCATGGTCCGGTAATTAAATGATGGGGGGGGGGCAATTCTGTATTAACCAGGACATGACTGCCAACCAGTAGGAGCTTTGGGGGTGGAGACATGGGGGCGCACCAGGGTTACATGCACCATAATACCACTTTCAGGAAAAACCAGCCGTGACATCACATTGCTCTAGGAATTGCTGGAAACTCTGTGGTAAAAACATAGTGTTTTCAGGTGATTCCTGGAGTGACATGACATCACTTCCAGGTTTTCCCCAGAAGATATGTCATGCTGTGTGGAATGCCGAAAGTTGCCAGCGGGAGGCGGAAGACCTAGGTACTATGCCTCCAATGAGATGCACCTGCATGAACTAATGTCGATAACATGGACTTAAGCAGTAAGCGGTAAGACCATTTTTAAAATAAAAAAAAACAGTATTTATCACTGCTAGCTAAATGATTGATTGGATTACTATTTATTTGGCTGGCTGCTAAGCAGTGGGCATTGGGAGGAACTAAGAATTCCATTTCTCTGTACTGTACTGTATTGTTCTGCTTCAATAACATGAAATGCAACATCCCAGACAGGTGTGGACTGTCCACAAACAATTTAATGGATTGACAGATAATCGGCTCCCTATCTACCCATCAAAAAACAAAAAAACCCACCCAAAAACAAAAACCTGAGCTGAACTGGCGGGTGTTTGAGCAGCCCCTGTCAATGCTGGGAGATCCATAATTTCATCTTCTCCACATTTTTAAAAGGTATTTTTCAGACATGGAAGGCCCCAGTTTGGATCAAGCCCATGCATGGACGGAGGAAGAAATTCAATCCTTTACACCCCTTTATGTTTTTATGTATTTATTGGATTTATAGGCCACTCTCTCCTGGCCAAGACTATTTTCCTAATTTCCTATTTTCCTGTTCAAGTTTCCTATTGAAACTGCCTTGGAATGCAAATTATATGGTGCTCACCTCCCCCCCCCCCCCACTTCCAGGGTGGTGGTGGTTTTGACAGACAAAATGATGGACGGAAGGATTAAGCCCCCTTGCTGCCTGCATGATCCTGAACCAGTCTGAGGCCATCTGCTGCTGAAAACTGAACTTTAAACGATGCTGGGAAGACCTGTGCACAGCTTTCCCAGCGTCTGGTCTGGTTTGACCCTAAGAATAAAGACGCACAGAGTACTTTGGATGACTCATAAGGGAATGATTCATCGAGTAGACTAAACATTGTCTTAACAAGGTGTGTTGTCGTCATTTCAACAGCTTGCAAGCAGAGCTGAGAATCACCACCATCCGAAGTTCTGACAAGATGAAGTTGTGTCTTAGAACACAGAAACCTTAGACCTAAGAAACCATTTGAATGCCTTCCCTTTTAAAGGGAAGGACACATAATTCAACATGCATACGTTTTTTTTCTCTTTTGTGGAAAAGTTAGAGAATGTAGTTCTATTTTTAAAAAATGGAAGAAATGGTTTGACAGAGCAGGTCCCCTTTGTTGCCTGGCAAAGCAGTATTCTTGAAAAACCCGCTTGAGAATCTGCCAGCGTGTCAAAATCACTGAGAATCATTACAGTCATCTCACAATAGAATAAGACAACTTGGAAGCTTTTTTTAAAAAAAGGGTATCCAGACTTAGAAGGGAAATGTTGGAGATGTCACTGTAGGGTTGCCAACTCCAGGTTGGGAAATTCCTGGAGATTTGGGGGTGGTGCCTGGGGAGGGAGTATAATGCCGTAGAGCCTGCCCTCCAAAGCAGCCATTGTCTCCAGGGGAACTGGGGAGAGAAGGAAGAAGAGTTGGTTTTTATACCCTGCTTTTCTCTACCAAAAGGAGTCTCAAAGCGGCTTACAATCTCCTCCCCCTCTCCCTACAACAGGCACCTTGTGAGGTAGGTGGGGCTGAGAGAGTTCAGAGAGAACTGTGACTGGCCCAAGATCACCCAGCAGGCTTCATGTGGAGGAGCGGAGAATCAAACCTGGTTCTCCAGATTAGAGTCCACCGTTCTTAACCACTACACCACACTGACGGTCAGGGATTCCGTCCGGCTTGCTACTGTCCCCATTGTGCTGGGCTGCTCCTAGCCAGCAAGGGGCAGCAGTAGCTCTTGTGGGCGCCCGTGGAGCGGAGGTGGCCGGCTTGTGCCGGCTTGTGCTGACAGCTCATATCTACCTTGCACTGGGCAAGGCCCCTGGCTCCTGGGGGGAGGGGGACCCGGTGACTCACGTTTGCCCCACACAGGCTCCCATTGGCAGCAGCTCGTCCCCTTTGCCAGGGCTGCCACATTGCAGCAGCAGTGGCTCCTGCCTACTTTGCATAGCCAGTCTGGGGTCAGGGCAGCCCTGGTGGGGAGCAGCACCCCTCAGGCCATCTGCCCCCCAAGAAAAGTTGCCAGGTCCCTCTTTGCCACCGGCGGGAAGTTTTTGAGGTGGAGCCAGAGGAGGGCGGGGTTTGGGGAGGGGAGGGACTTCAATGCCTTCGAGCCCAGTGGCCAAAGTGGCCGTTTTCTCCAGGGGAACTGATCTCTATTGGCTGGAGATCAGTTGTAATAGCAGGAGATCCCCAGCTAGTACCTGGAAGTTGGCAACCCTACCCCAAGACTTTCTCCAGTGGCCTTAATGGCCAATCTACCATTGTTTTTTATGGTAAAGTTTGGTTATACAGATTGGTTTCAAAGCAACTTCAAACATAGAATGGAAAAGAGGTGAGCACTGGGAAATTCTAAGTAGGTCGGAGTAAAATTCCTGAGGTCCTGGTTAGCATGTGGGCCATGAGGCTGGGAAAGTAATTTAGTTTTTTTTAACTGCTGTGTTTAGGTTGGGTCCGGGAACCTCTGTCTCTATGCCTCCTTCCCTCGTCCCTGCCTGACAAGCTTTTGCCACCCCCACCCCCAATCGCTTTGCAAACAGGATCCACGGCTGAGCAGTTTCAAAGGGTAGCCGTGTTGGTCTGCAGGAGAGCAGGTAGATCCGAATCCAGTAGCAACTTAGAGGCCAGCAAGATTTTCAGCGTATGAGCGGACAAAGAAGAAGAAGAGTTGGTTTTTATATGCCGACTTGCTTAAACTACTGGATTTCGGAAGTGGAGAAAACTGATGGCGTTTTTGTTTATAGGAGGGAGATAATTGTTATATTATTATGCGGTAATCTGATTTTAAAGAGCCTCGTGGCGCAGAGTGGTAAACTGCAGTACTGCAGTCCAAGCTCTGCTCACGACCTGAGTTCGATCCCAACTGAAGTTGGTTCCAGGTAGCCAGCTCAAGGTTGACTCAGCCTTCCATCCTTCCGAGGTCAGTCAAATGAGTTCCCAGCTTGCTGGGGGAAAAGGGGAGATGACTGGGAAAGGCACTGACAAACCACCCCGCAAACAAAGTGTGCCTAGGAAACATCAGGATGTGACATCACCCCATGGGTCAGGAATGACCCGGTGCTTGCACAGGGGACCTTTACCTTTTTAATCTGATTTTAATTTTGATAAGTTTTTTATATCCTATTTTATATTAAATGTTGTAACATTGTTACATATAGTGTGTATTTATTGGTCTTTGACGGCAAATAAAATTCAATTCAATATGCCGACTTTCTCTACCACTTGAGGGAGACTCAAACCAGCTTACAATCACCTTCCTTTCCCCTCCCCACAACAGACACCCTGTGAGGTAGGTGGGGCTGTAACTTGCCCAAGGTAACCCAGCTGGCTTCATGTGTAGGAGTGGAGAAACAAATCCAGTTCACCAGATTAGCCTCCGCCGCTCATGCGGAGGAGTGGGGAATCAAACCCGGTTCTCCAGATCAGAGTCCACCGCTTTGACTCTCAAAACTTCATACCTTCGAAAATCTTGTTATTTTCTAAGGTGCTACTGGACTCAAATCTAGCTATGGCTAAACAGAATCAGAAATTCCTACCAGCCCCTGATATGTTGTGACAGTCGACTAGGGTAAACTGGAAATGCTGTGTACAGAAAGACCAACAGAGATGATCCCATTTGGCAGGTACATTGGCCAGCTGCACTGACTGGATAATGTCCCTGTCAGGCACGTTTGCTGAATCATTCTCTCCTCTTGCTAGCTCCCCCATCATCCACTGCCCTGGGAAAGAAAACAGGACAGCAAGGAACCCAAATAAGAACGTAAAAACATAAGAAAGGCCACGCTGGATCAGAAGTCCAGCAGTCTGTTCACCCAGTGGCCAACCAGGTGCCTCTAGGAAGCCCACAAACAAGACAACTGCAGCATCACCATCCCACAGCGCCTGATATAATAGGCATGATCCTCTGATCGTGGAGAGAATAGGTATGCATCATGACTAGCATCCATTTTAACTAGTAGCCATGAATAGCCCTCTCCTCCATGAACATGTCCACTCCTCTCTTAAAGCCTTCCAAGTTGGCAGCCATCACCACATCCTGGGGCAGGGAATTCCACAATTTAACTATCTCTTAGTTTGGAAGGTTTCCACATCTTCACAAACACTGGAAATCATTTCGTTCTGTCTTAGATCAGTTACTGCGTTACAGAACGGGCATTGTTCTTGTTTATCGACGAACACAATGATGAATAAAGTTCACACGGCACAGCCCCACTCTCTGCTTTGGCCCTACTCCAGCAATGACAAGGATGTTGGATGGGAGCCCTCCTATCCTGGGCCTCCTCCAGATACAGCTGCTGTGATGTCAAACTGTCCCGGACACAAAAAGCCACTGACACTGGCAAGCGATCAAGGCTATTGGTCTGATGCCTGCAGCGGAAGCCTTTAAATTTTACTTCCTGTACTGGCTAATAGACCTCCATGGGACAGGACTTTTTTCATAGCAGCCTAATGCAATCTGTAAATGTAAACTGGCCCTGTGAGGTAGGTAGGGTTGCCAGGTCCCTCTTCTCCACCAGCGGGAGGTTTTTGGGGAAGAGCCTGAGGAGGGCGGGGTTTGGGGAGGGGAGGGACTTCCATTCCATAGAGTCCAATTGCCAAAGCAGCCATTTTTTCCAGGGGAACTGATCTCTATCAGCTGGAGATCAGTTGTAAGAGCAGGAGATCTCCAGCTAGTACCTAGAGGTTGTATTTATTGTGATTGAGCCACGTGCTGTTGTTCTTATCTACTCAGTTCTTGTCAGCATAGGTCTTGTGTTTTTTCTAGTACCTGGAGGTTGGCAACCCTAGAGATAGGTTAGGCCGAGACTGTGTACGATTGGCCCAAGCACACCGAGCAAGCTTCCGCGGCAGAGCTAGGATTTGAACATGTCTCCCAGATTCGAGCTTGACACTCTACCTGCTATACCGCATGTATCTTAAGTGCTTCCAACCTGCATTGGGGAGAAAGCCTCAAAAACGGAATTTAATCTCCCTTCCCATTCCTATTCTACCTGCCAGTTCCGATAACGGCAGCCTTTACTGCTAGCAAGACGATTTGTCTTCCGATGACTTAAGTGTCTTGCTCTCAGCTGCCTGTTTCACTTTGGCTGGCACGACAGAAAGGCCTAGGAAAGTGTCAGTTTTTCAGGACGTCGATGTGTGACAGTGGCAAGAGCTCATGCAGTGCTATTCAATGACATTGGCTCCAATGGGTCACTCAAGAGGGCCTGTCAGATGGGTAGTGGCTGAGCATCCCATCCTGTCACCAGCTCAGGGACAACTTATTCCAGAATCGTCCTACCATTTCATTTTCTGAGACGTTCCATTTGCCTTTTCACTATTTGACCAGCTGACATTCTTCTTCTTCTGTAATGCCTTATTTAATTTTATTTATATTAAACCCTTCTAGCCTAGGGTTGCCAATAGGGTTGCCAGGTGCCCGGTGGTGCCGGGCAAACCCATGGCAATTTGCCCCTCTGCCCACCGACCACCTGAGGGTCAGCGGGCAAACGTGCATGCGCGCGCGCACACCGCGCTCACAACACTTCCGGTTTACAACTGGAATTGCCGCCTTGCAAGGGGCCTTTTCCTCTTAGTCTGAGGCCGCTTTACCACTCAAACTAAGAGGAAAAGGCCCCTCGCGAGGCGGCACTTCCGGTTGTAAACCAGAAGTGACATGCACGTGCAAGCACGCGCAATCCTGACTGCAGCCCCATAGCCTCCCGCCGGAGGAGAGGGGGGACCTGGAAGTCCTAGTTGCCAACCTCCAGAAATTAGCTGGGGATCTCCTGCTATTACAACTGATCTCCAGCCGATAGAGATCAGTTCATCTGGAGTAAAGGGCTGCCTTAGCAATTGGACTCTATGGCATCGAAATCCCTCCCCAAACCCCGCCCTCCTCAGGCTCGGCCCCAAAAACCTCCCGCCGGTGGTGAAGAAGGACCTAGCAACCCTAGGCCTTTGCGATGTGTAGATGGAGCTGTCATTTACAGGGCAGCATTTTCTTGGTAGTTAGAGCAAGTATGCAAAGAAAAGTCGGCTAAAGGTCAGAGCCTAGAGCTATTTGTCAATCTCATAATATAGGGTAGGTAGGGTTGCCAACTGCCAGGTAATCAAATCTCTGATGGCCTATCAGCAGCTTTGCTGGGGGGAAGCCCCACTTGGTCCCATCCACTTTCTAAAAAACCCTGGGTGGGCCCCAGAAAAGGTGTCGGTGGGTGCCACGGTGCCTACAGGCACCACGTTGGGGACCCCTGATGTCGGGATTTTCCACACCATATCGGGAGATCCCAAGCCAAATATCCTCCTAAGTTGTGGTTGCCAACCTCCAGATACTAGCTGGAGATCTCCTGCTATTACAACTGATCTCCAGTCGATAGAGATCAGTTCACCTGGAGAAAAATGGCTGCTTTGGCAATTGGACTCTATGGCATTGAAGTCCCTTCCTTCCCCAAACCCCGCCCTCCTCAGGCTTCACCCCAAAAACCTCCCACCTTTCATGTGAAGAGGGACCTGGCAACCCTAACCTAAGTTGGATGTAGCTGTTTCATAATCCCAGCCAACACAAGGTGTATCCTGAGCTCTTCTGAAGCAATTCCTACTCCATTGAAGCTAAGAAAACCTTAACTTTTGGGGGAAAAGCAAGTGGAATCTCTGTTTTAAGAGTAAGCAACCAGATATAGCAATATTGTCACAGGACTCACTTCTGTCTAAGGGCATTGTCATACAAAGATGCATTGTCTCCCCCTGTTGATACCAAGCAAATGCAGCTGCTGTGTGCTCGCTCCCCATCTGGGATGTCAGGGAGGAAAGTGGTTATGCCAAAAAGCCCATCCCCCACCTCTTTTGTTGATTAGAATGGCACTTGGGTGCTCTGCAGCTGACCCTGCCCAGCATCAACCTGAAGAAACTTCATCAACACATTTGCAAGCGATTCCCGCTCCGTAGTACTGAACAGCACAATCAGAGATTGCTTAAAAGGTTGGTTCAGAAGTGAAGAATGCAAATATGGTAAGGGCTGCCCTCCAGTGGTGATTATTTGTCCAAACGCTAGCAAAGTATTTCTGCGCTTTCTACAAAACATACCCCACTGACGCTGAATTCCAAATCAGGGGTGAAGAGGCAGGGGTGTGGATTAGCCTTTTTCCAAGGCCATTTGTGCATGGGAGGTTTTGCCTTGGATTTGCCGCTCTCTAGATGCACATTTTTCTGATCCAAATTCTCAGAACTCTGCATGGGGGCTTACTGTTGAGCCTGAGAATGTGAGAATTCGGATGTGCATCTAGAGAGCGGCAGACCCAGGCAAAACCTCCCGTGCATAAATGGCCCAATCCCCAAGGTGACTTCTTTCAGCCTACAGAGGCTTCTTCAAACAAGGGGCTTTAGGTGCCATTTAAGGAAGCTACGGGAGGGCTTCAAACTTTTCTGAGTGGAGTGGGAGGATAAGGGTAGGATCTGCTTCCCCAGGATGCCACGTTCAAGGTCTTGCTGTGAGGCTAGCTCTGCACAGGTGGGAAAGGGATTGCATTCTGTTCAGTTTAGTACTAGAGAGTGGAATCTTATTGCTTGCCATTCATGTGAAAATAAGAAAATAAGAAAATCGAGTGGGGTTCCTGAATGGCTGGGTACAGGGTTGCCAATCTCCAGGTGGTGGATGAAGATCTCCTGGGATTCCAACTGATTTCCAGGCTTTATGGCATTATATCCAACTGAAGTCCCTCCCCTCCCCAAACCCTGCATTCATCAGGCTCCACCCCCAAAATCTCCAGGTATTTCCCAACCCAGAGATGGAAACCCTAGCTGGGCATGGTAGTAAGTTTACAGGAGGTTAAATGGCCATCTGTCAGCAATGCTGATTCTATACCCTTAAGCAGATGATGAGAGGGAAGGCATCTTGGCCATCTTCTGGGCATGGAGTAGGGGTCACTGGGAGTGTGGGGGGTGGGAGGTAGTTGTGAATTTCCTGCATTGTGCAGGGGCGTTGGACTTGATGACTTGATGAAATCCCTTCCAACTTTATGATTCTATTATTCCTTCTGCTTAGTATTGCAGTGCCTAGTATTTAAACTTTAACAGTGGTTCTTAATACATATGCTAAGGAATTCTATTGCTATCACTGCTTTTGGGTTGAAGTTTTGTTGTTAAAAAATAAATCTAGTGTGGGAAAAGGAATGGCAGTTTGCACATGGATGTGCCCCAATGCGCCATATTCCAAGGTTATGGAATCATGAAGTAGGTCAAAAATGATTCTTCAAGCATTGAACACACACAGACACACACGAAACTGCCTTATACTGAATCTGACCGTTGGTCTATCCAGGTCAGTATTGTATACTCAGATCTGCAGCGGCTCTCCAGGGTCTCAGGCAGAGGTCTTTCTCATCACCTACTACCTACACCTTTTATTTGGAGGTGCCGGGGATTGAACCTGGGACCTCCTACATGCAAAGCAGAAGCTCTGACTCTGAGTTACGGCCCCTCCCCTTTGTTGATTCCAAAATGTGATAGCATTATTGCCTATATATCTACCTTCCATCCGTCCACAGGTGGAAAAACCAAGTTTACTGCATTAACTAGGTACGAGAGGATATGCAAGACATTGGGCTAGCTTACACAGAAGTCTTTTTTAAGATTTGTGGCCAGCTTCAACCCATCATAGAAGCAGGGTAGCTACAAATACAGACTGTGCCCCATTTACTCTGCCTGTCTCCTTACAAAAACATTTTTCTTTCTCCTTTCCAATTGCTCTATCTAAGTATACCATGATTGATGGGGGTAGGGGTGGGGAGAAACCCCCCCCCCCAAGCAATGTGAGCTAAGGATAGAATGACAGTACAGATAACGTTCTGGATACTTGAGTGTTAATAGAAGGAGCAATTCTAACTTCAATGAGATGATAGTTTTGAAGAAGAGATCCTGGCACTGATTGGCACGAGTTTAGGCCACATTTGCAAGTAAATATTCAATTATTACATATCCAAACAGGTAAAGGTAAAAGGTAGTCCCCTGTGCAAGCACCGGGTCATTACTGACCAATGGGGTGGCGTCACATCCCGACATTTCCTAGGCAGACTATGCTTACAGGGTGGTTTGCCATTGCCTTCCCCAGTCATCGATACTTTACCCCCAACAAGGTGGGTACTCACTTTATCGACCTCGGAAGGATGGAAGGCTGAGTCAACCTTGAGCCGGCTATCTGAAACTGACTTCCGTCGGGATCGATCTCAGGTCGTGAGCAGAGCTTTAGACTGCAGTACTGCAGCTTACCACTCTGCGCCACGGGGCCAACAAACAGGCCCCGTTTAAAATCATGCTGGTGCAAAGAAATCCACACAGCTGAAATCAGTAGAAACCTCAATGCAACCTATATATTTTTTTATATTTATTTTTTGTACCCAGGGCAACCTAATCTAATGGAGTCCGCCTAGCAAAATGATCCATCGCGCCCCCTTCTTTTTGTTGTGCTCGTTTTTTCCTGTTCCGCTTAGCATCCTGCTGCAGGGAGAGTTCTGGCGCACTCAAGATCTCGCTCGGTGCTTTGTGATATTTTAATGGAATCTCCTCACGGCTGCCTTCGGATTGTTATCGTAGACCAACAGGGCGACTGCAATTTCTGTCTTCTTTGGCATGTTGTTTCTATTTATATCCCTCCTCTCAGCTCAGCTGATTCTGAATGCGGCCGACAATAATGATGCAAGTCTAAACCGTTCATCGGAATATAATAAGCCATTCCTAAAAGTGGCAACAGAAATATGTAGCACACTAACCAGCATTCAAGAATAACCAGTTACAGAGAGCAGAGGAGATAAGATATCCTTGGTGAGTATTTTGTGTGTGTGTGAAGTGCCATCAAGTTGCAGTTGAGTAATAGTGGCCCTTGGTGGGGCTTTCAAGGCAAGTGATTAAGCAGAGGTGGTTTGCCATTGCCTTCCTCTGCAGAGTCTTCCTTGGATAGGGTTGCCAGCTCCAGGTTGGGAAATACCTGGAGATTTTGGGGGTGGAGCCTGAGGAGGGCGGGTTTGGGGAGGGGAGGGACTTCAATGCCATAGAGTCCAATTGCCAAAGCAGCCATTTTCTGCAGGGGAACTGATCTATATCAGCTGGAGATCAGTTGTAATAGCGGGAGATCTCCCGCTGCCACCTGGAGGTTGGCAACCCTATCCTTGGAGGTCTCCCTTCCAAGTACAATCCCAGCTTAGCTTCCGAGATCTAACAAGATTGGGCTATACTATACCGTTCCTCATCCCCGGTGACTATTTTACCAGGTACCTAAAGCTCAAAAGGCATCAGGTGGGCAGCTGCAGGTAGGGCATTCCACACATGAGGTGCCACCACAAGGAGAACCTTGCTCTGAGTACCAACCCACCTTGTTTCAGATGGTGGAGTCAGCAGACTGCGGTGTTACATGCCCAGTTCCTTCACTCCATATCCATCTAAGGATGCCACAAGTATTGCAGCAAACAAATTTAAAAATTTCACCTTGTTCCATTGACAATCACACATGGATCAACCACTGGGTCTGTTCAGTTCCACACCGTATGATTTGAAAGCCTGTTGAACAGGTATGCGTTGGGTTTTTGCAATACTGCGTTGGTGCAAAAATGCTGCTGATCCAAAGAGATGAGCAGCCATTAACATTGTATGTGTGTAAAGGGAGGCCAAGGCAGAGCTGACTTATGGCGACCCTGTAGAATTTTCAATGCAAAAGACTTTTACAGGTGGTTTGCTGCTGCCTGGCTTTGTGTGGCAACGCTGGGCTTTGTTGGTGAAGAAGAAGAAGAGTTAGTTTTTATATGCCGACATTCTCTACCACTTAAGGAAGAATCAAACCAGTTTACAACCACCTTCCCTTCCCAACAACAGACACCCTGTGAGGTAGGTGAGGCTGAGAGCGCTCTAAGACAGCTGTGACTTGCCCAAGGTCACCCAGCTGGCTTCATGTGTAGGAGTGGGGGAACCAGCCCGGTTCACCAGATTAGCCTCCGCCGCTCATGTGGAGGAGTGGGGAATCAAACCCAGTTCTCCAGATTAGAGCCCACCTCTCCTAGCCACCGCTCTTAACCACTACACCAATCTGGCTCTAATCCAGGATGACCCTGCTTAACCTCCAAGATCTAATGAGATCGGGCCAGCCTGGGCCATCCTGATCAGGGCAAGGTCTCATTAGGCGAACACAGCATTTATTTATGACTGATTTATATGATTTTTGACGGATTTAACTGTCTACTTAAAAAGTTGCGTGCCAAACAGATTGTTTGGAATCTGGGCTAAAGAAATGCACAAATGAGAAGAGGGGGCCAATTGTGTCCATGCTTTGTACTTTTCACTTAAAGGGCTCTGGGAACTCTTCAGCCAAGTTTACCCAACATCTGCATTAATGTATCTTGGCCACCAGTTGAAATCTCTCCTGTTTCCCTGTGCTTTTAATCGCATGTAGGTTTGTATTTCTGCATCTTCTAAGATTGTGAAACTTTTAAACTCATAGATTGTTGTATCTGTTTTAGTAGCATAGTTATTTATTTAATACATTTTTTATCCTGCATAAGGAGGAGCTCAGGGCCATGTATGTTGTTCTCCTGCTCTCCTTTTTATCTTCACAACAACCCTGTGAGGATGGTGAGGTAGAGAGGGAGTGAGTGACTGGTCGCTGATCATCTAAAGATTGAGGCTTTCCTAACATTTTCCTGATAATGAATGGATTCCTTTGCCAATAAAGAGGGAGGGGCTGTGGCTCAGTAGTAGAGTACCTGGTTGGAATGCAGAAGGTCTGGTTAAATCCCCAGCATCTCCAGTTAAAGGGACCAAGGAAGTACGTGATGCGAAAGACCTCTGCCTGCGACCCTGGAGAGCTGCTGCCGGTCTGAGTTGACAATACTCACTTTGATGGAACAAGGGTCTGAATCAGTATAAGGCAGCCTCATGTGTTCTTCTCAGAAGCTGCCCGGGTAGCAGCTGCTTGCCTTCAGCCTGCCTGCATGTCCCTATGCTCGAATACCCTAATAAGATTTCAGGACTTGTGGGCTATACTACCCATTACACAGTTCCATGATTCTTTTTAGGGATATTTGTTCTTTTTTTGCAAAATGCAACACACACACCCCGAAACTGTCCTTTAAAGAGGGAGATCAGCATTGTGTGGGTGGCAATCGCAACAGCTGCGTTGAGCCTCGAAGTCTCTCAAAATCATTGTGGAACTGCATGCAATGCTCCTCTATTTGGGGGTTAGGTGTCACATTTGTAAACTGTGGATTGCTCTGATTGATGAACGCTCCCTTTGCCAGAACTAGGAGCTGCTAGTAATATGCAGTGCTCCTGGGGAGAGTCTTGGCCCATGCAGGCCATTTTCATGCAATGAGCAATTTCCAAATGTCATGGGGAAGGAAGGAAGGAAGTGAGGAAGATCTTGCTCGCAGCAAGCTAGCAGCCCCTGAGTTCTATCTGGGTGGGACTGTTCTCCTCTCCTT
This sequence comes from Euleptes europaea, assembly GCF_029931775.1. Lineage (NCBI taxonomy): Eukaryota > Metazoa > Chordata > Lepidosauria > Squamata > Sphaerodactylidae > Euleptes > Euleptes europaea. The sequence goes on along the minus strand of NC_079313.1, from coordinate 118,476,505 downwards.
GTGGCAGAGGGCTACATTCCCCCAGTGGAGACAGTCATGGGGAATCCCCTGCCCACATTCCTGCTGCCCCCACCTCTCTGAGCAGTGGCAGGAGAATTTTTTTTTAAACCTCAGCTTTGCTTGCAGTGCTATGACACTTCTGATAAAAAGTAGAAGTGGCATAGGTTAGCTCTAGGAATCACTAAAAACCTGGAGACCATGCCCTATGAGGAAAGGCTGAGGGAGTTGGGAATGCTTAGTCTGGAGAAGAGGAGGTTGAGAGGGGACATGGTTTCTCTCTTTAAGTATTTGAAGGGCTGTCACTTAGAGGAGGGCAGGGAGCGGTTCCTGTTGGCAGCAGAGGATAAGACTTGCAATAATGGGTTTAAATTGCAGGCAGAAAGTTACCGCCTGGATATTAGGGGAAAGTTCTTTACAGTAAGAGTTCTTTCAACACCGGAATTGGCTGCCTAGGGAGGTGGTGAGCTCCCCCTCACTGGCAGTCTCTAAGCAGAGGCTATACAATCACTTGCCAGGGATGCTCTAGGCTGATCCTGTCTATCCAATGGATAGGGTTGCCAGCACCAGGTTGGGAAATACATGGAGATTTTGGGGGTGAAGCCTGAGGAGGGCAGGGTTTGGAGAGGGGAGGGACTTCAACGCCATAGAGTCCACCTTCCAAAGTGGCCATTTTCTCCAGGGGAACTGATCTCTGTTGCCTGAATATCAGTTGTAATAGCAGGAGATCTCCAGCTACCACCTGGAGGTTGGCAATCCTGCTGATGGATTTACTGTGGCGTGAGCTTTTTGTGGGTGATGTGGCCTCTGGTCCCCAGAAGCTTACGCCACAGTAAATTTGTTTGTGTTTAAGACTTCATCAGAACACTGAGACCAGTTCTGGGTGCCACGCTTGAAGAAGAGTATAGCACAGTTGGAGCCAGTTTAGAGGAGGACAACAAAGATGGCTCAGGGAACAGGTCTGGAAACCCCCTGCTGATGAAGCCTGGAGATGTGACCTTGAAGCTGAGTCTCACTCAACACAAGGCAGTTCCATTAGTCCATGCATTCATTAGTCTGTGCCCAAAGGCCTTTTATGCATGGCTGTTTCCCTCGCGGTCACCCCTCCAATGACTTCAACTCTTTGTTTTGATTATACATGCTGTTTCCAACAGGCAGAGGCTGCCTCGCCCTCCCCTGCATTTCCGCACGTTTTGCCCATGTTTTCAGGGACCTGTTTTATCACAAATTTGAAAACATGGGCAAAATGCAGGGAAACGCAGGGGGAGAGCGAGGCGACCTCTGGCGGTCAGAAACGGCATGCATAATCAAAGCAAAGACCTGAAGTTGTCAGAGGGGTGACCACAAGGGAAACGGCCATGCATAAAAGACCAATGTTTGGCTGGGACCCTGCCTCTTAATGTTCACGTCAGTTCTCCGTGCAAGTGATGCTTACTCAGCAGGATGTTGGGGAGGGGCTGTGACCCAGTGGTAGAGCCTCTGCTTGGCATGCAGAAGGTCCCAGGTTCAACCCCAGGCATCTCCAGTTAAAGGGACTAGGCAAGTAGGCGATGTGAAAGACCCCTGCCTGAGACCCTGGAGAGCAGCTGCCAGTCTGAGTAGACAAGGCTGACTTTGATGGACCAAAGGTCTGGTTCAGTATAAGGCAGCTTCATGTGTTCATGTGATGTTGCCGCTATTTAGGAGCTCAGTTGGGCCCTCGCCATGGTGGGAACAATGTTTGCTTTTACGAGATATTATTCTTCCAGGTTTTGCAGGGCGTCCTCTGCTTTGCCATTTGTACTCTACTGCCTGCTCTGCACTGCTGGATTACTCCCACCCTACATCCCCGACGCTTACAAGCCTTTCTTGTGCCCCACAGGCTCTCAGCCTGGCTGCAATTCAGTAACAGAAATCTACCAACTTCCATTCTGTTGATAGCTTTAGGTGCATCGTTACCTGCTACATTTAACCCCATTTAATTTCTAACTATCCATCTCTATTCCCAAGCAATTCACAGAGTCTATTCACATACAAGATTAAAAAAAAAATCAAGTGTGACTCCATTTCACAAGTTATTTAATACTGTAAGTGTCCATTTGGACATGAAAATATGCTCTTCGAAAAACCCAAACCTGTTCACAACACCTCTATAAAGAGCGGCAAATGATGCATAAAGTTATTGAATCAAGCACAACGAGGGACTTAGCATGGAGAGAAAGAGAAAAAGAATACGGGAAGAGGAATTCATTATCAGAAATGTCTTGGTGGGGACCATGCTATTTTCTTTCCACTATTAGCTACCGAACAAACCAGTGGCTCTAAATCCACTGGGTGGGATCAAAATTTTTGTGAGCTGAGCCCTGTTTGCAGAATAGAGCTGGACTCCCACAAGTAGCATCTTAAGGTTGGGGGGAGGACAGGTGGTAGTGTCAGGCTCCGGCCTGGTACTCAGTGGTTAAGCCAGATGGTATTTCAAGGTCGATCTTTCTACGGAAGACCTGCCTATAGGTTGATTTGTGGGATTTGTCAAGTGGGCCCAGAGCTGACAGGTAGTGGGAAGGACCCCTCCCCCCGTTCTTGTGCCAGAAGAAGGGCCTTTTCTTCACATGATGCACAGTTAAATTGCAGAACTCCCTGCCCCAGGATGTGGTGATGGCTGCCAACTTGGAAGGCTTTAAGAGGGGAGTGGACATGTTTATGGAGGAGAGGGCTATCCATGCCTACTAGTCAAAATGAATACTAGTCATGATGCATACCTATTCTCTCCAGGATCAGAGGAGTATGCCTATTATATTAGGTGCTTTGGAACACAGGCAGGACAATGCTGCTGCAGTCGTCTTGTCTGTGGGCTTCCCAGAGGCACCTGGTTAGCCACTGTGTGGGCAGACTGCTGGACTTGATGGGGTTTGGACTGATCCACCATGGCCTTTCTTATGTTCTGATGTTCTGTTCACATACCAGAGATGTTCCAATTCCAAGAGTGAAGCAGCAGTAGATCGCAAATGGATCCCACTGAAATTACTTTTCTAGAATCTCTAACCTCTAGAGTACATCTGGAACAACTACCTAGCTGGGCATCACACCCACACATCTGGTCAAATTAGGCATTCATAGGCAGTCACGGTACTGTCAGCACCTGCCTTGTGCATTAGCTCCACACTTTGCATTATGCAAGTACTTTCAAATCATTTGAATGCTTGATCAGCTCCAGCTCAGGTTGGGTTTCCAGCCATGTAAACACAACAGAAGGAGGAAATGAAAGATACCTGAAATATTTGCAAATAAATAAATAAATTTTATTTGCGGCTAATATGCCAGATAAAACAAATAAAATAGAAACTGACCATACAGAGTAGATGTTTACAACCAAGGGCAACAAAATTAGGAATCACCCAATTTTACACTTCAAGTTTAGGGAACATTGGGGCGATGTATCTTCATTGCTACAGCACAATATTTTGCAACCTGGGTAGTGATCGGTGAGCTGTCTCCCAGCAGAAACCTTTTGGTCCATTCACCCTCATCAACAGAGCCCATTTCCCTAATCAAAGGGTCAATAATATTGAAGCAGGCTGACTTGTAAAGGGGACATCTAAAAAATTCATGCTCCGTGGTTTCCAGCTCCCCTGTGTTACACTGGCAAAGTCTCTCCACCCTGGGGATCCTCTTAAATCTCCCTTCTACTATGGCAGATGGTAGGACTGCACATCTGGCCAGTGTATATGCCCTCTGATGTGTGTTTGAAATATTTGTAATAAATTGGTCCCCCTTCCCTCTGCAGATCCCCTCTAGGCTGTTCCTGGGTGCCCACTAACCCTTGGAGGGCTCATTTGGCTGCAGCAGAAGAAGGGGATCCCTGCTGCCCCTTCTTAAGAAAAGGGTACTTGATTTTTTCCCCATGGTGCAATTGGATACAGTCGTTCTTAAAACAAACCTGTAAAGTAGATCAGTATTTTTATCTTTGGGTCTGAGACTGAGAAGCTGTGGCTTGCCTAACCTAAGGCAACCTGTGAGTTCAAAGCAGGGGTGAGTGGATCTGGGGATCTCTTTCTGTGGCTGAGTGGGGCAGGCTGGTGGACGAAGATCAGGACTTGAGAGAGCCCTGAAAAAAGGGTGCTGGGACTCAACACCAGTAAATAGCATCACAAAAGGGGCCGTGGCTCAGTGGTAGGCCATCTGCTTGGCATGCAAAAGGTCCCAGGCTCAATCCCCGGCATCTCCAATTAAAGGGACTAGGCAAGTAGGTGATGTGAAAGACCTCTGCCTGAGACCCTGGAGAGCTGCTGCCGGTCTGAGTAGACAGTACTGACTTTGATGGACCAAGGGTCTGATTCAGTAGAAGGCAGCTTCATGTGTTCATGTGAAAGCCCTGTATAAGCCTAAAACGACATCCACCTTTTGTAGCTGAATCCCCCTGCCGAGTCATGTTCAGCTTGTGGCTGCAATCCCCAGACTCTTTTTTTGTCCAAGAAGAAGAAGAGAGCAGAAGGGCAGTGAATCCGTTGTGCTCTGGCTCCTTACACGGCAGCCCATGAGAAGTCCTCGGACTGCGTCCCCCTGACTTTTCGCCCCCGCCTGCTTTGCTGCTCAAGAGACCCATCACATCTAACGATGCATCATTACATTTCCTTCCTCCACGCCAGCCTCTTTGAATCTCATCAGAGTTTACAGCAGAAGTCTGACTTTGCCTCCGACATCTCGCTGCCTGCGATTCTCCCATCAGACGGCGCCTGTGTCCGTTCTTGGCTTGCCGCTGAAAATCTGAAGGACTTGTTCTTCTCTCCAGCGTTGGCAGGGAGGATCATTTCTCACAGGGCCCCAACTGTAAAGGCACTCACCAAGGGCAACTTCACCTCCAAGGAAGATGAATGGCAGCTCCTGCCCCGCTTGCTTCTCGGAGAGGCCTTTTGGCTAAAATGACCAATGGGAGCTGCTCTGGTTCCTTTAACTAATCAGCTGGAACATCTGAGCAATGGCAGTCATTAAGAGAGGGGACACGGTGGCGCAGCCCAAATGGCGAGGGGGTTGCTTTTGCTAAAATGCGCAATGACAAAGGATCCCTCGTTGATGCCGCGCTTGCCCATCTAGAAACACAAGAACAGCTGCCGATAGCACAGTTTTTTGGCAAGCCTCCAATCATCCAGATGAGGATCCTTGGTCATTTGTGAACCCAATGCAAGATGTTGCTACAAATCATCAGCTATTTGCAAAGTGATGATGAACATAAGAACGTAAGAACACAAGAAAGGCCATGCTGGATCAGACCAAGGTCAATCAAGTCCAGCAGTCTGTTCATACAGTGGCCAACCAGGTGCCTCTAAGAAGCCCACGAGACGACTGCAGCTCCTCATAGGAATGGATATAAAAATGGCAAATGAGATTCAATGTGAGCAAGTGTAAAGGGATACATATTGGGGCAAAAAAATCCCAACTTCACATGTACACTGATGGGATGTGTGCTGGCAGCGAAAGATCAAGAAAGGGATGTTGGGGTTTTAGTGGATTGCTCAATGTGCGGCTGCTGAGAAAAAGGGAAATTCCATGCTGGCCATAATTAGAAGAGGAATAGAGAATAAAACTGCTGGTATCATACTGCCCTTGTACAAATCTATGGTGAGACCACACTTGGAATACTGTGTACAGTTCTGGTCACCACATTTCAAAAAGGACATTCGCAGCATTTGTCTGTAATCATCAGTTTTGAACGACTTGAGTGTCAGCACTGACCAGCACTAGAAATCACGCACAGACTGTAGTATATTGTACAGTAACCCTGTTTAATAGATTGTAATTTAAATTTTCCTAATCCGAGGCTATCGTACTTTGGTCACATTATGAGAAGACTCACTGGAAAAGACAATAATGCCAAGAAAAGAGGACAACCAAACAGGGGATGGATTGACTCAACCAAGGAAGGCCTCAGTTTGCAAGACCTGAGCAAGGCTGTTAACGATAGGATGTTTTGGAGGCCATTCATTCATAGGGTTGCCATAAATTGGAAGCAACTTGATGGCACGTAACCCACCCAATTCAAATTTTATTGGGATTATATACTTAATCTATTGCTTCTTGCCTCAAGACTTTAAAAAGAGAAGTGCGAAAGCAAATAAGAAAGGAAGCTTTTGTTAAATGTGGGGAAACACCCAACACTTCAGGCTAGGAATGTGTCAATAAGCTTCCTTCAAAACAATTAAGTGAATTCTGTGCCGCAACGCTGGAACGTTATCCAGAAATGATGACTGACTTCTTTCCCACAAATTACCACCAGAGGGCAGAAAAGACCAATTTGGCATAACAACGTGCTCCTTTAATTGGTTAAGTATGGCTATGCTGGGGGGGGGGGGAGGAATTCTACAGGGAATTATCTGTCCAGAGAAAACATCCCTGTTTGAATCTTCTGAGACAGGCCAGCAGAAATTTTAACGAAAAGAAGAGAACTTCAAACTTTGGCATGGAAAAGAAATGAAGACAATATATATTATGGAGATCTGACCTTTATGTATATATGATGTCAGGTCCCAACCCCTGCCTTGGATGCCCCAGGCTAGCCTGATCTCGCCAGATCTTGGAAGCTAAGAGAGCCAGCATGGTGTAATGGGTAAGAGCAGTAGACTCTAACCTGGAGAACCGGGTTTGCTTCCCCACTCCTACACATGAAACCAGCTGGGTGACCTTGGGCTAGTCACACTCTCTCAGCCTCACCTACCTCACAAGGTGTCTGTTGTGAGGAATGGAAGGATATTGCAAACCGGTTTGATTCTCCTTAAAAAGTAGAGAAAATCAGCATATAAAAACCAAGTCTTCTTCTAAGTAACATTGGTCCTGGTTAGTATTTGTATGGGAGACCACCCAGGAAGTCCAGGGTTGCTTCTAGGGTTGCCACTTCCATGTTGGGAAATTCCTGGAAATTTGGGGGTGGAGCCTGGGAAGGATGTGGTATGAGGAAGGGGAAAACCACAGCAGGATACAATGAAAAAAAGTTTACTCTCAAAGGAACCACTTTCTCCTGGGGAACTAATCTCTGCAGTGTGGAGATCAATTGTAATTACAGATCTCCAGTTGCCACCTGGAGGTTGGCAATCCTTGTTGCTATGCAGAGACAGGCAATGGCAGACCACTTCTGCAAATCTCTTGCCTTGAGAACCCTACTGGAGTCACCATAAGTTAGGTGAGAATTGGCACTTTCCACCAGCACCAAACCTAGTTGAAGCCGAATCTTTTTCCAAATCAAAAACAGAAGGACTGAAAGTATCTTCCAGTACAGAAAAGGAGCATTCAGATGGTTTGTGCTGCTTGCAACTGCAAGGAATAAATTAGTTCAGAACTCCAGAGGGGAAGCAAAAAGAGACGTTTTCTCTTTGCAAGGTCTATCAATACCTTTTGTGTAAGGCGCAGGTTCTGCTCACACGGGCAGGCCGTTCCGCAGCTACAGGGTAAATGTTCCGTTCCTTAACTCTCCAAAACGCATTCATGCCTCAGAAATGTACTTTTGCAGAGCTGCTCTTCTGTTATGCAAAATTGTGTTTTTGCATAGTCTGGCACTGGAGGGAGAAAAGACAGAGTCTGGATTGATGGGTTCCAGCTGCTAGTGCCTCCCCTGTATTCCTGGAATACCTACACTCACCTGGCTAGAATGCAAGACACAATTTGAATGTGGCCAGATAAAAAATTCCTAAGGGTTTTTTCCCTCCAGCTTTTAATTTTTTTTTTTTTAGCATTTTAGAAGTTTCATGGCTGCACCATGGGGACTGATGGTGCTTTGGGCTTAACAATGGCCAACTGTGAGCCTTCTTGCTTACCACCTGGGCATCCTATATAACGAGGGTTGCCAACCTCTAGGTACTAGCTGGAGATCTCCTGCTATTTACAACTGATCTCCAAACGATAGAGATCAGTTCACCTGGAGAAAATGGCTGCTCTGGCCAATATTGTCTACTCAGACCAGCAGCTGCTCTCCAGGGTCCCAGGTCTTTCACATCACCTACTTGCCTAGTCCCTTTAACTGGAGACGCCTGTTACAAGCTGAGCCACAGTCCCTTCCTCGCACTTGGGGGGGGGGCACACACACACATACACAGGGTGAAAACCTTCAATAATCAATAAAAATAGTTTTTATGAATGCAGCTGGGGGGCAGAAATAAATCTGCCAGGCATGGACCGCCAGCCATGCAAGCATCGGACTAGACAAAATTGGATTACAGCAGCATTTGAAGGGCTGAAAATAGGTGCAAAAATTGCATGTGGGGGAAAGGAAGGGCTAATGGGCCTGGCACGTCTATCATCCCAGTAATTACAATCCATTATATGATGGCAACAAAAATGGCCCTGTCTGTGTATCTCTGAACACAAAGGTCATGGCACATCTCTTCATAAGAAAGGGGCCAGTGAAGTAGTTGGGACATTCTCACAGAGTTTTCTGCTGACGTACAACTTGAATTAACAGGAGATGTTATCAGGGTAATGGGATGTTCCACAGATGTGCCAACGGAATCGGCCACCAGAGGTCCCCAAGGCTGAATCGCCCCACTAGTCAGCCAGTTCCCAATCCACAAATTCCCAATCCAGAGCGGAGGCAGAAGCCAGGCGGTTTGTGGCAATCGCCTTTGAAATCAAATGCCGGGGGCCAGCTCTACCACCCTCTGTTAGGACTGTACCGTAATGAGTAGTGTGCCAGCATTTCTTTCCAAAATGCAGTTTTTGCAGAGCTGTTCTATAGTGGGGCTCCAAAGAACTAGTCAATTAAAAAGCCAACTGCCCTCAGAAGTGGTGTTGTTACAAGCAAACCTGGGAACCTTTCCTCCGATCACCGCAAGTCTTTCAATTATTACAAATTGCTGGCCTCCCCATCCTCCCCGCAACTGGCTTGGGGTTCACTGCTGATCAGGACTGCCCACTAGCTGAATTAATGCCATCTTGTTTTATTATAATATGAAATATGAATTTTAAGGTATGTTTTAATGTAGATTTAAATTGATGTTTTTGTAATTATGTGTTGAGCCGCCTTGAGCCCGGCTTGCCAGGAATGAGGGCAGGATATAAATGCAAATAACAAATAAATAAACATCTCATACATCAACCCAGGGCAGAATATTCTGGCCAGATTTTCTGACGTTGCTAAATAATTTTCTGGAAACAGCCTACCGAAGCATCCCACTACGGGTGTGGGCAGGTTGCTGAATTCATGCCCAGTTTTTTCCCCCCTTAGAAACAAATGAACCCATCCACGTACGTCTGGAATGTGTTCCTTTTGAGTCTCCAGTTTATGGTTTAGGTCAAATGTTAGTGCTTTAAACATAAAAGCAGCCCTTCAGGGTGTGTTGCCAGCAGACTCATGCTTATAATGACCGGAGTCCAATGTTCAGGAAGTATCTAACAGTGTGCTCAGGGTAACAATAAGCATTCTAGCCTCTGTTGTCCACTCACAGACTGACAGCATGAAATCCTAGAAGCCCCAATCACTGCAGGGAAATTTATTCCCAGTTAAGAAGGCACATGACTCCAGCCTCAATTTTTAAGAATGCAGTATGGGGCAGAGAAATTTCACAGCAATCCAACAATGTGAGACAGTTGTGATAGAACCGCTATTCATGGGGAGAGGCTGTGGCTCAGTGGTAGAGCCTCTGCTTGGCATGCAGAAGGTCCCAGGTTCAATCCCCGGCATCTCCACTTAAAGGGACTAGGCAAGTAGGTGATGTGAAAGACCTCAGCCTGAGACCCTGGAGAGCTGCTGCCGGTCTGAGTAGACAATACTGACTTTGATGGACCAAGGGTCTGATTCAGTAGAAGACAGCTTCATGTGTTCATCAAGCATCTAACCTCTTAAGGGCCAAAGTAGGAATCTGTGATGCCAACTGGGCATACTCATTTCCTCTGCCCAAAACCCAATATAAAAGCAGGAAATTTTTTAGCTAAAATCAATACATTATTTTTACATTGACCAGCTGTCTGTAAAACGAGCACATCAAGTCTGCCAACCGCCCACCCACTGAGCGTTAGAACAGATTTTATTTAGCATTCTTTATACTTATTTTCTGCTGTCCTTGGGAAAAGCTCCTAGCAGCTTGTGTCAGAATGCCAGGGGTTTCCCATCTAAACACAGATCAGGTCCAAACCTCCTTCACTTCGCCTGGAATGTCTTGTCTCATTATTACTAGTCATCAAGAGAGAAAGGCAACGTATTGTAATGTTCTTATGTTACAGACTGGGAAGCGAGGTGAAGAATGTCTTGTCTCATTGTTACTAGTCGTCAAGAGAGAAAGGCAACGTATTGTAATGTTCTTATGTTACAGATGGGGAAGCGAGGTGAAGAATTCTGATTTTTCTGTCGGCTACTAGTTCTCATGAGTCAGGGTCTGAACCCCTGCCTCCCTGAACATATGAAGTTGCCTTACTGAATTGGACCAGTGGTCTATCAACATCAGTATTGTCTGCTCAGACTGGCAGCGGCTCTCCAGGGTTTCAAGCAGAGGTCTTTCACGTCACCTACTAACTGCAGGTGCAGGGACTGGAACCTGGGACCTTCTGTGTGCCAAGCAGATTCTCTACCTCTGAGCCACAGTTCCTCTGATTCCAGTCTAAGGCTGCATCTTCCACCACACTCACTCTCAGTACTGTACAATAGCAACAGAGTCAGGGTAAGGGGGCAGGACACTTGTGCTACCCTGCAATGCCAGCGTAATATCAACTCAACACTATTGCTCCGATATGCCTGTACAGGAGAACATACTGACCAAGTGGCTATTCTTCTGGGCAATAAGCGTTGGAGCTGCTCTAAGCAGGCAGAGAAATGACATGGCACAGACTTTGTGGAGCTTTCTCAATTCAAATCGCAGGTGAGGGATTGCATGTCCCCCTCTAAGGGTGGGAGGGAACCAGGCAGGGGGCAGGGCAGAAAAAGCCCTGGCCCTGGTCGAGGCCAGCCAGATACTCCTTGGGCCAGGGACCACCAGTAAGTTGTGGATTCTGGATTTTGTAATACGCCCTGAGCCTGGCCTTCGGGCTGGGTAAAAATGCAATAAAATAAAATAAATAAAAAATAACACATTACTTTCCTCTTGTGCTGGGAGCCGCTCCACAAAGGGGAATATCCAAACAAGTGTGATTCCGCCACAGGCAGTCTGAAATGGCCCTGCTCCACCCCAGGACAGCTTCAGCTGGTGATTCTCTGCTTGTGCAGATGGGCCTCGGCAAGCAAGCTTACGTCAAATGATACTGAAGCAGACAAAGAAATTCTGTGCGTAAGAGAATGGAGCTCAAAGTTGCCGATAAGGGTTTGTCCAAGGAAAAAGGGATCACTTTGCTCATTTGTCTCTCTGTGAAATCAGCAAACAGAAGACTTTCAAGGATTTCAAGCAATAATACCGGCTGCTGGCTGTGACCAAGCTAACAGTGCTGTCCGGTACAGAGTGAGCCAATCTTCCAACGTTCCTACAACACAGCACAAATATTTTCAAGTTGACTGGGTGGGTGGGGGCAAATAAAATATGTGATGGATTCTGATTAAAACTCTGCATTGCAGCTTGATAAAGGAAGAGAGGAGGATTCAGAACCAGGCCTTGCCAACCTTCGAAATTGGAACACAGCTTAATGCACGCTAAGAAAAAAATGCAAGAGACCACGAGGTTTTAATCATCTGCGTTTCGCTCATGCACATTGACAGGAATTCTGGGAGTGTTCTCACCCAGTGCGCGGAGTCCCTTAACGTGCCAGTAGTGCAAATTACAGCTGGGCTTTTAAATAATAATTTACTCATTTATGATTAAAATGTTAAATTCACAGTCCTAGTCAGCATTACCTCCCCCACCCACGTGACACAGCAGATTAAAGAAAGGGCAAGTTTAAAGTGCACCGAAGGTGTCCCACGGAACCTTTTTAACAAACATTTCACAACGCAAATCGCTGTGGGGGGTGTAACCTGGTTATGTAAGAATCCCGACGTAGTCGGGTGTTTGCTGTTCAAGGATTCAGCAGAGACTGGGAAACAGTCCTTTGGCATCAATCCCGGGCACATCTTTTGGAGTTTCCAGGCAGTGAGCTGACAAATAGTGTACTGTGCACGTTCAGTGACCAGCAAGTATGACGTGAAGACTCGTCTCTCATAAGCTGCCTGTCTTATATGAAGAGAGTCTCTTTCCATTACTTAAGTTTTTTTAAAAAAAATTTGGTGCAATCAGAACAAGCTACCCCACTCCGTCCTGCTACAGTAACTCTTGCTCATCGTCCTCCGACCCGGAGGGTCCTTGTCGCACCTCTTCATACCATTTGTTGGTGAGGGTTTTCATCTGTATCCGTCCGTGGTGCAAGTCCTAAGGCAAAGGAAAATGATAGCTTCCTAGTTATTTATTTATCTACTTCATTCATATCCTACCTTGCTTCACAAAGTGGCTTACATTTACCTCCTCTCCTACATTTTATCCTCACAACAACCCCGTCAGGTAGGACAGGCTGAGACCCTGCGACTGGCCCAAGGTCACCCCATCAAGCTTCCTCGGCAGAGTAGGGATTCGAACGTGAGCCTCCCAGATCTTAGTCCAACACTCGAACCAGCACACCATGCTGGCTTTTAGGGAAAAGGCATTCTAGTCTCTCCCTGCACATGAGGCAGAACAGGCTTAGTGGTCAGGGCATCAGACTAGGATCTGGGAGACCCAGGTTCAAATCTCCACTTCGCCATGGAAGCTCAGCGAGTAGGGAGGGGCCGTGGCTCAGTGGTAGAGCATATGCTTGGCATGCAGAAGGTCCCAGGTTCAATCCCTGGCATCTCCAGTTAAAGGGAATAGGGAGGTAGGTGATGTAAAAGACCTCTGCCTGAGACCCTGGAGAGCACCTGCCGGTCTGAGTAGACAATACTGATTTTGATGGACTGAGGGTCTGATTCAGTATAAGGCAGCTTCATGTGTTCAACCTCGCAAGGTGGTGGTTGTGAGGATAAAATGGAGGAGCAGCAAATGATGTTTTAAAGCCACTTTGTCCCTTTGGGGAGCAAAGTGGGATATAAATACCTAAATAAATAAAGTTGTCTTGTGTATATACATTAAACACAAAACTGCTAAAAGAGGGCATAAGGGGGGCAATTTACACTAATACAGACAAAGAAGGATTGGGTAACCCCTGGAACAGAACCTGGCATCTTGAAATCCCAGCTTCCATTTCTCAAGTGTGCTTTACGCACTATGCTCTTCATGTGTGAACCTAAGATGTTTTTAACAAATATAAAGACTGAATAGGTCTTTATATAGGCGCAAAAACAGGCATCACTCAGGTTTGTCAAAAAGTTGGGACTGTCCTCAACCAGGGCCAGGGCCTTTTGGGCTCTGACCCCAGCCCGGTGGAACTCTCTGTCTAGTGAGACACAGGCCCAGAGGGACGTGACTCAGTTCCACAGGACCTGTAAGATGGAGATGTTGCTCCAGGCCTATGGTTGAGGCAGCAACAGTTCCACAGATCAACTGGCCTCCCTTCCCTCTCCTTCCTCCTTCGTTCATTCTTTCATTATTCTTTGGCCTCTTGCCTACAACCATGGTGGCCTTCCTCACCTTCAGGACAGAACCAGTGTGGTGTAGTGGTTAAGAGCGGTGGTTTCAAGCGGTGGGCCCTGTCTGGAGAACCGGGTTCGATTCCCCACTCCTACACATGAGCGGCAGAGGCTAATATGGTGAACTGGATTTGTTTCCCCACTCCTACACATGAAGCCAGCTGGGTGACCTTGGGCTAGTCACAGCTCTCTTGGAGCTCTCTCAGCCCCACCTACCTCACAGGGTGTCTGTTGTGGGGTTACAGAATCAGCATTGCTGACAGATGGCCATCTAACCTCTTCTTAAAAACCTCCAAGGAAGAAGAGCTTACCACCTCCCAAGGAAGCCTCCCGAGGAAGCTTTCCTTTCGTGGCATGCATATTAGTCTTCCATAAAAGTGACTAGTCGCACATTTTTTTTTGTGAGCCTGCCTGCCTTTACATACCTCTGCCTGCCTTTTCAAAAACGAAAAATGGAATAAACTTTTGTAAAACCTACTGAGCCTATTTATGTGTTTATTTAGCCTGGTCATCTGGAGGCAATGCCTGTTTGCCACAGGCGACCAGTTAAGTTGCTGTTTGCAAACCTGACCTACCCGGTACTCTGGTTTTAGGTGTACCTGATGATCAGCTTGATAAGATGGATTTCTTGACAGCTAGACTGGGAAACTATGGCTACTAATGAACCCACAGGAATGTACTGGTTTCCCAGACTGGCTGTTAAGAAGTCTGCCCCATCAAACTGATCAACAAATCCTATGATGAGTACGTCCCACCCAGGGAGATTTATTACAGCTAAAACAAGGAGTCAGCACAGATCAGGCATACAACTAACCCCATGACTCCTTACTGGAAGGCACTGCATTTTACTTCCATTGCAGGAGCTCATCTGCAATCGACCCTACATCTGCATGAGCCCCATCAAAGCGGGTCAGCTCAGAACAGGGTTGCCGACCTCCAGGTGGTGGCTGGAGATCTCCCGCTATTACAACTGATCGTCAGCCGACAAGAGATCAGTTCTCCTGGAGAAAATGGCCGCTTTGGCAATTAGACTCTATGGCATTGAAGTCCCTCCCCTCCCTAAACCCCGCCCTCCTCAGGCTCTGCTCCAAAAATTTCCGGGTATTTCCCAACCCAGACCTGGCAACCCTAGCTCAGAAGCAGCCTTCCTGACCTCATTACTGTGCCTGACTTAAAATCAGAACTCACCTCTTGTGTAAGTCGTCTGGTAAAGAAAGGATTCAAGTATTTGGCATCAAACCACATGAAGCCTTTGAGGTCCTGGCGCTTTATGTAGTGGGCTTCATACTCTTCCTCTGTGAGTTCTGATAAGTGTTCTGATTCAATGGTATTTCCCTAGGAAGTTCGGAGAAAGGACAGAGAATGACCGTCAGTATTGTAAATACCTCCTCCTTGGTGTCTTTGTTCTTCGGCCTCCTCTAAGTATTCTGTTTATTGAGACTGCAGCCAGAGTAATGGGACAAAAGCATTGCCAATTTTATAACATGAAAAAGATCAGCATGGAGAGGAGAGGAGAAGAAAAGAGAAGAAGGAGAAGGAGAAGGAGAAGAAGAAAAGAAGATTTGCAGCAAAATGGAAAGCAGATAAATGCCCAAGGTTAACGGAATGGAAGAACAAATTAGCTGAATATGCTGTCGTAGCAAAACTAACATCGCATATATAAAAAAGACCAATATCAGAATTTTAGGAACAATGGAATGCATTTTATACATATATGGCTGAAAGTTTAGGTGAGAATTAAAGCAAAAAGAAAAAAAGATTTAAGATATAAATGTTTTATAAGAAATTCTTCTGTAAAGCAAAGATAGAGGAAAACAAGATTAAGATGTACTGTGAAAGTAAGGCAAAGTTAACTTAGTATGGAAGAGAATTATTAGAAATGTAAGTAATACATTCTATATATAGATGTTAAACTCACTAATTGTTATATGTATGCTCCAATATTAATAAATTTCTTTTTAGCTCCAAAAAAAAAAGACCAGCAGAAAGCAGAAATGTCTATGCAATAATAACCACTGATTGACAAGGCAATTTGCATCAAACTGGAATGACCAATGCAGATTTTAATTAGTAGCAGGCTTGGCCCTTATCAGAGGGAGAAATGTGGAGGGACAAAAATAGCAAAAACACCTGCCAGGAACCTGCATTTAACCAGAAAGATTTACTTGCACTGCTGTCTTGCCTCCGTAATGCCCAGTTGCTTTTCATGGTTTGCTTCCATTGCAAATAGGCCGGGAATGGGGGGGGGGTCCTCTCAAGACAACCTAGGCCAGGGTCTTCTCATGCCTTTCAATTTTGGCCCTGGAACTCCCACAGTCATCCTGAAGCTGGTGGCCAATTTTGAGATTCCTGGAAGAGTCTACAGTGGAGGAGCACCACTGCGGCATTGACAGCTGCACAGTAACCATGCTTTTGCTGCGTAGAGCAAGGAGCTGCCCTTTGTCTGAATGCTTACTCGGTTATCCCACCGTAA
The DNA here is from genome assembly GCF_029931775.1 of Euleptes europaea. Lineage (NCBI taxonomy): Eukaryota > Metazoa > Chordata > Lepidosauria > Squamata > Sphaerodactylidae > Euleptes > Euleptes europaea. The sequence goes on along the minus strand of NC_079313.1, from coordinate 118,460,519 downwards.
AGTGGCCTGCTCTAGAATGCTACCTCTGTAAGAAGCAGCAGAGGCTGAAGGTAGGGGTAACCGTTTTGCAGTGCATCTACTTGGGCAAGATGGTCACCTCAAATAAGCTCTTTCAGGCTCTCTTCCCCTCCCTCTCCTTCACAGAATGGCACATCTGCTTGATTTTGAGTCCCTCGCCAGTAATTTACATCTGCCCCTTATCGCTGAAGTACGCCCTGCCCTCTTTGAGTGACGGGTGACTCACCATTGATGTTTTCATCAGCCACTTATGGGTGACTCAGCCCCATCAGGCAGCTCAACGTCTGCATTTCAATGGCGAGGTTATTTTTAAAAAAATTTTTTTAAGGCAGCTGACTCGTAATTCGATTGTGCTACATTTATCATTCGGATGCTGAAAGCCTGCTCCAAAAGCAGCAGATTAAGGAAAAGGCAGAAGATCTATGCACAGAGAGGAATATTCAGGGGTTTCACGAATCCCCGGCCCGCTTGCTCCTCTTCTGCCTTAATTCCCATATAGTTCAGCAGGCTGTCACAGTGCCTGAAAGCTGAGAATCAATTTGCTCAAGTCGGGGGCGGGGGGGGGGAGGGGGGTTGGAGAGCTCACCATTTTTTCCGTCTTGCTGAGGTTAATATCCTTCTTGTTCTTCCGACGGGCTTTAGACTCTTCAATATCGATCAGCCTGATTAAGGGCATGGTTCCTCCGCCCAGCAGTAAAATGGTGAACAACACGATGATGATGGTGGTGGTCCCAATCAGCTGCCGCTTTTCTATTGGTTCCAAGCCCAGATGGAGACTCAGGGCATAGGGAATGGCCCCGCGTAAGCCTGAGAAGACAAAGACAAAACAAAAAACAACCCCAGAAAATTTCAAGTGGGCAGCAGCATTGGTCTGCAGTAGAAGAGAATGCCCTGACCTGGATGGGCCAGGCTAGCCTGATCCAGTCAGATCTCAGAAGCTAAGCAGGGTCGGTCCTATGCCCTATGAAGAAAGGTTAAAATGCTTAGGGCTGTTTAGCTTGGAAAGAAGGAGGTTAAGGGGAGACCTGACAGAGGTCTATAAAATTATGCATGGTATGGAGTGGACAGGGAGCTTTTCTCCCTCTCCCATAATACTAGAACGCTGGGTCATCTGCTGAAGCTGGAGGGTGAGAGATTCAAAACTGATAAAAGGAAGTATTTCTTCACACAATACATAGCTGAATTGTGGAACTCCCTGCCCCAGGATGTGGTGATGGCTGCCAACTTGGAAGGCTTTAAGAGGGGAGTGGACACGTTCATGGAGGAGAGGGCTATTCATGGCTACTAGTCAAAATGGATGCTAGTCGTGATGCATACCTAGTCTCTCCAGGATCAGAGGATCATGCCTACTATATTAGGTGCTTTGGAACTGCTTGACTTGATGGACCTTGGCCTGATCCAGTTTTTTTCCCCAACAGTCTGATGCGGTAGGGTCTTATCTAAACTTTTAGCAAAGTGCTATTAAACATGCATAACTTTATTTGCACCCAATCATCTGCTATTAACCCTGCCTCTCCCTTTCCTCCCTGTGTGTCCCCCCTCCCCCTGTTGAAATCCCTAGCGTAAGCCCCACAAGGCAGGGATCTTGTTGTGGTTATGTCTCTCTGTAACATGCAGTGTCCTTTTGCAGGTCCAAACAACAACACATTGTAATTAAATAGCACCCCCCCGAGCCCGGTGTTGCCGGGGAAGGGCGGGATATAGATAAGAAAATGAACAAATAAATAAATCCTTACCGCTAAACCACATGATGAACATCATTTTGGGGGTGATCTTGTGATCGCGGAAGAAATTGAGTAGGTAGGAGAGTGGGAAAATATTGACAGCTCTGCCAAAAAGCACGAGTACCTGTCAAGAGCAAGCAAAGTTAGCTACAGGATGAAAGGGAGAATTCCAGAGAGCTGGGGCAGAGGAGCAATTTCAGTATGGTACCAGGGTGGAGGAGAGAGAGGTTTAAATCCCCATTCTCCTATGGAAGTTTGCAGGGTGACCTTGGAAGGATTGCTCTCTCAGCCTAACCTACCTCGCAGGGTTGTTATGAGGATAAAACGGCCAAAGGGAAAATTGAGTACGTCACCCTGAGCTCCTTGGAGGAAGTGCAGGATAAAAAACAAAGTGTGTAAATCAGGGGTGTCAAACTCAATTGTTACGAGGGCCGGATATGACATAAATGTCACTCGGTTGGGCCAGACCATGCCTCACCAGCCCAGACCGAGGGGGGGGGGGCTGCCTCGGCTGACTTGCAAGCCAGATAAGAGCTCTTAAGGAGCCGGAGCTGGCCTGCGGGCCTTATGTTTGACTCACCTGCTCCAATGTCCTTTTTACAACGATATAAGATCGCAGTACATACTCCCCGTATTGTCAACCATCCCTGGGAGATCTGAAGAAGCTAAAGTTTCCCTTCTCTTAGCATACTCCTCCCGGGAGATAACCCCAGAAGTAGGTTTTGCCTTCGGTCTTGTGGGATCCGCAAACAGCTGACGGAAAATCTAACCTCATAGATTATCTTTCTTCCTCCTATTCAAATCATCTTTCTCAGAACCATTAACAGTCTTACTATTTTGACCTAACTTTTAAATTTTATTTTATCCAGAGCTGATCTTGCATTGAAATAAATTTGATTTGATTTGATACCCCTGGTCAAAATAAATACAAAACGTTATCAGAGCAGTCCAAACAGGAAATCATTGGTGGAAGGGAACAGTTCTGACCCCTTCTTCCAGCCAGTTCACAGGCAGAGCTGCTGCTGATCCATTTTCATTCAAGCTGCTTAAAAAGCCCGGGTTAGGCACCACCTCCATTACTACAGCTGAATAAACCTGTTCCAGATACAAGCTGCATATATTTACCAGACACTTGCTGAATAGCAACAAGTGAGCAGCATTAAATAATTTAAGGCCAAGATGGCATTAATTAAAAGCCCGAGGGTTAAAGAGAATGCAGATCTCGCTCCCCGCAGGGGATGCCCGGGGACAGTCCGTTTCAACTTAATAGCTCCCCGTGGTGGAGCAGCTAAGAGGCAAGGAGACGTTTTCTCTCGAGGGCCAAAACGTTGCTCTTGGTTACAAAGCGATCCCTCCTCCCTCGAGGTTTCCCTGCTTTCAGTGAAGAAGACAGCAAACATGACCAAGGTGATTAACTTCTTTCCACGAAAACAGAAACAAATCCTACCCCCCACCTACATTAGTAAAGAAAAGATAGATAGCATTACCCAGCATGAAGAAGAGGAAGAAGAAGAGGAGCTGTTTTTTTATATGCCGACTTTCTCTACCACTTAAGAATCAAACCAGCTTACAATCATCTTCCCTTCCCCACAACAGACACCCTGTGATATAGGTGAGGCTGAGAGAGTGTGACTAGTCCAAGGTCACCCAGCTGGCTTCATGTGTAGGAGTGGGGAAACCCACCTGTTTGAACACATGAACACATGAAGCTGCCTTGTATGAATCAGACCCTTGGTCCATCAAAGTCAGTATTGTCTACTCAGACCGGCAGCAGCTCGCCAGGGTCTAAGGCAGAGGTCTTTCACATCGCCTACTCATCTAGTCCCTTTAACTGGAGATGCTGGAGATTGAATCTGGGACCTTCTGCATGCCAAGCAGATGCTCTACCACTGAGCCACAGCCCCTTTACCAGATTAGCGTCTGCCACTCATTTGGAGGAGTGGGGAATCAAGCCCAGTTCTCCAGATCAGACTCCACCACTCCAAAGCACCGCTCTTAACCACTACACCACACTGGCTCTAAATCTAAATAAACTAATCATCAGTATTTTGTGACAGAGCGGATAAAGCAGGGCTATGGGTTCGATATATAACCAGCAGATAACAGCAATGGCCCCCGTGACCCCACCCAAATGGGAATGATGTTGGGGTCTGCAGTGGGGGGAAGGAATCAGATAACATTGTTCCCCTTCCTCTGCTACTGGAAGTGCTCTTGCACTGATAATCCTACAGGAGCCAAGCCTTTACATTCTGACAACCTCAGATTTCATTTTGCAATGGAAGCAAATGTCTAAGTCCTGAAACACTTTATAAGCCATAACTAATATATGGAACTTCCATGTTCAGAGGCAATATCTCTCTTCGAGCACCAGACCTGGTGGACAAACCACAGGCTGTGGCTAAGTGGTAGAGCCTCTGCTTTACAGGCAAAAGGCTCCAGGTTCAATCCCCAACATCTCCAGTTAGTGTAGTATAGTGGTTAAGAGGGGTGGACTCGAATCTGGAGAACCGGGTTTGATTCCCCACTCCTCCACATGAGTGGCGGACTCTAATATGGTGAACCGGGTTTGTTTCCCCACTCCTACACAGGAAGCCAGCTGGGTAACCTTGGGCTAGCCACGGAGCTCTCTCAGCCCCAGCGACCTCGCAGGGTAATTGTTATGGGGAGGGGGAGGGAAGGTGATTGTAAGCCGGTTTGATTCTTCCTTAAGTGGTAGAGGAAGGCATATAAAAACCAACTCTTCTTCTTCAACCACGTGGGGTTGGAATCTAAGGGGCCATCCGACTCTCAGGATGAGCCCTTCCATGAACAACAACACTTTCCCATGAATCTCCCACTCACTGAAGGCCTCCTTCTGGGAGACTTTTTCAACAGTGAAAAATTGGGTTGGACCCAACCTAAAGCTCTTACACTACTTCCAAAAGTATCCCCGACTGAAGCTTTGACCTGACTTTATGGGGAAAGCCTCTCACAACTGGAGTGCAGCCACCAGGAATGTCTTGCCACTATTCCTGTTTTACACATGGGGAACGAAGGCTGACGAGCCAGACGATCCGCTGGGTTCCTGGCAGAGCAGCCGAGAGAATTCAGGTCCCATATATTTATGGGACACTCTGTAAACATTTTGGAGGCCCTATAAAAGGCAGACCGGCAACAGTTCACACAAAACAATGGGGGGGGGGGAACAACCACTGAACGCAAATAACTAATAAATACCTACTATGCACCAGATGACAAAGGACATTTCAAACTTGTGAGGAAAGCTAAAAATCGACAGGCCCAGAAAAGCAAAAACGCACGTTTCTGAAAGAGAGAACACACAGAGATAAGTAGTCAAACAGTGGAAGGGTGGCCAATTCAAAAGTGTGTGCATGGCCCTTTTCCCTCTGCAGTATATTAATTAATACTGGCCACATTTGCCTAATCAAACAGAGTGGGGAATTTAAAAACCGCTTGATGTGCGTGCAGCTGCATTTATTAGCAAAAGTTATGAGAAATGGGCGTAAACTTTTTTTTTTTTTAGAGGGGTCATCTTACATTCAGGGTCATCTTCCTTTCAGGTCAATACAATATTTATTTTTCTGTGCACCAGCTCTCACTATCGCATGTTTAAGATGGGAAAGGCCAGCCGCTTTTCAGTCCGGATCTGTCAGTATCGTAAAGGTCTCAGTCTTCCCACTCAAAAGAGCGAGGCTTCTATTTAGAAACGGAGACTTTCTAAGAACGGACTGCATCCTCTGGGTTTATCCACCTTCCTTCCTTCTAATTGCCCATCCATGCTGTGGGTTCCCCTCCCCACCCCCATCCCCCCAAAAATGTCTTGATATCCAAAAGCTATGAACAGAAATGAAGGCATGTTGAGTTTCTTGCATCTAAAAATAGCCAGTGGGGGAAAAGAAGTCAAAGAGATCTATTTTGTTATCAATCTTGTGGCAAGACTCAGCCAGAGCCTTGAGGACGAGGGAGAGAGATTTACTGCACATTCTATCCTGTTTGTCAGTAAAGGTGACTTTAGACTGTTTGGCAGACTCCGTATTAGTAAGTCAGTTTTGCAGGGATGGGCAGAAGAGACGGGCCCACAGGCCAGATTACACTTCTGTTCCTCTCCGCATTTGTTTGCCTGAAATGACCTACAGAACATTCAAAATGACTGGTCGAGAATACATGTGACTGAGGAGCCGGCCTGTGCTGAAAGAGTTGTGTGTTCACACACCCGACACAGGTTTTGCAGTTTGAGGGTGCTTTTAGATCAGTGCCTACTAATGGGAGGTTCGGGTCTCCCCCCCATGGCATGTAGAGCCTTTAAGCCTACTTTGGTTGATACACCAGTTGCAGACAGGGTTGCCAATTCCGGATTTGGGGAAATTCCTGGAGAATTAGGGAAGCAGCCTGGGGAGGGGAGGGGCCTCAGCAGGGTATAATGCCATAGAGTCCATCCTCCAAAGTCGCCTTGCTTGTGGGCTTCCTGGAGGCACCTGGTTGACCACTGTGAGAACTGACTGGTGGACTTGATCGGCCTTGGTCTGATCCAGCAGGGCCTTTCTGATGTTAATTTAAAATGTGTCACTGCTTGGTTTTGCAGTTGCCAAGCAATGAAATAATGAGTGTGAACCCTCATCACCAACCCACCAATTTGCATCCATGTGCAGCTATCTGCTATTATATGAGGGCAAAGTGCATGATTCTCGCCCTGCCATTCTGTCCTTATGGCAACACTGACAGAGACCTAGGCGGGATTCATGACTGACGCCTCACCTGGGTCTCCCCAGCCCTAATCCAACTCTCTAATCACTACACCACATTGTCTAGTGTGCAGGGAATACGAATCACTGGGAAGGGGTGGAGAGGATGGGAACTGAGAGAACGGCAGCACGTACCGCACATGAACGCAACGGTTCTCAAAGTCTGCTGCATCAGGATCTGCGTAACTGGAGATAGGTTGTGGTGAGTGTAGTGAGACATTACGATGCCGGAGAACAAGATAGCCATGATACCTGGGGGAAATAATGCACTGTCAGACAAGTAATGCTTCACATATCCGTGCATCATTTTACAACTATTTCCCATGAGCAAATTTTTATCTCTGTTATGGAACAGGGAAAGCAAATCAAGCAGTGATTCCCTGCAGCTGACTCAGGTTGAGGGGTTGTATTATTCACAATAATTGCATGCCGTCAAGTCGCAACTGACACATGGCAACCGGGGGACCCTGGGGTTTCCAAGGCAAGAGGTGAGCAGAGGTGGTTTGCCATCACCTTCCTCTGCATGGCAACCCATGTCTTCTTTGGTGGTCTCCCAGCCAAGTACTAACCACAGTTGACCTGCTTAGCTTCCAAGCTCTGATGAGATTGATCTAGGCTGAGCTATTAGGCTGCTGGTTGCATTATTGCTGGGACATAAATCTGGCAGGCTAAAAGGGTGTCTTGAAGTCAGTGGACTCCGAAGGGGTGTAACTCTGCTTACGATTGCACTGCTAAGCACCTGGTTCAATCTGTATAGGAATACCCAAGGCCAAAACTGAGTCGGGGAGGAGCCATGGCTCAGTGGTAGAGCCTCTGCCTGGCAAGCAGAAGGTCCCAGGTTCAATCCCCGGCATCTCCAGTTAAAGGGACTAGGCAAATGGGTGATGTGAAAGACCTCTGCCTGAGACCCTGGAGAGCCGCTGCTGGTCTGAGTAGACAATACTGACTTCATTGGACCAAGGGTCTGATTCAGTAGAAGGCAGCTTCATGTGTCTTTCACAACATCAACCACAACAAAAAGGCAGCTGCTTCAGCACTCCCACAAGCTTAGGGGGCTCCTCCTGCATATGCAAGAGCTTCCTTATTTACTTCAAACTTACTGGGGGTCCATCGAAGTCTGTATTTGTCCCTGAATGGGAAGGGCCTCTCTATTGTGCAGGTGTTCCGCATTTGCATTGAAGCTCATGCAAAGTTTTTACACCAGGCTACCAGAGACTGAATCATTGTAGGACAAGTTCAACCTAGTCCACCGTTCCCTGCTCTAAATAGGAAAAAAACAGACAAATGACCGAAAGCCATTCTAAACTGGGGGAGGGGGGAGGTATCATCTGTGCTTCCAGCTGGGCTCTGACCTGATTGCAGAAAGACAAGACTGCATCAAAGGAAGTGGGATCAGAATTTGGAATTTCATACCGAAGTGGGGGAGAGGGAATGGTTTCTCCGAACAACTGGAATCAGGACTAACAGCTGCATCTGAAACAGATTACGGCAGAGCAACCAGTGCTGAACTGCATTCACTCAAAAGTGGATTTCTTTTCATTCTCTGCAATGTTCTCATTTGCAAACCACTTCAGATGCTTGACGAAGCCACAAGCAAAGGTGCCCTTCAGATGCCACCCCAGCTGAGGAGTAGTAGTTAGTTTTTATACCCTGACTTTCTCTACCACTTAAGGAAGAATCAAACCAGCTTACAATCATCTTCCCTTCCCCTCCCCACAACAGACACTCTGTGAGGTAGGTGGGGGCTGAGAGAGAGTGACTTGCGATGCAGAGGGAGGCAATGGCAAACCACCTCTGTTCATCTCTTGCCTTGAAAACCGTTTGAGAAGTTCCCATATGTCGGCTGCCACTTGACAGCACATAATTATTATTAAAGGCAGTTCATGGGAGGGAAGGCATCTTGGCCATCTTCTGCGCATGGAGTAGGGGTCACTGGGGGTGTGGGAGGGGAGGTAGTTGTGAATTTCCTGCATTGTGCAGGGGGCTGGACTAGATGACCCTGGTGGTCTCTTCCAACTCTATGATTCTAAATTACGCAGAACTTTGGGCGACTGGGGCTGAGATGGCAAGGGAAAGGACTGGGCAGCTACAAGATAACCGGCACTCCGGCTCTGTCGTATGGACAGGAAAAGAGTCACAATTTTTTGTTTTTTTTTAAATTGAGGACATCTCACAGGAGCCCTTGGTAGGTGGGGATAGGCCTCTGGTTCATTCATTGCCCAACCCTACCCAAGATGAATCACAAGAAACAGGGCAGAGTACACAGCTAAATAAATAACAGTCATACGAACAAAAGCCGATGAAAGAACATGTTTGCCAACGGGGGATTTAATATCCTGTTTAGCCCAAACCAAAAAGAAGTTTTAATAAGATCTGATTACAGTGAAATGCCATCAGCTCTACTGAACAGGAATGGAAGAGAACAGGTCAAAGGCAAAGAATCACAGAGTTGGAGGGTACCTCCAGGGTCATCTAGTCTAACCCCCTGCACAATGCAGGAAAAATGCATCTGCGAGAGATTATTGTTCTTGGAGGAAAAGTTGAACGTTTCTCTAGTTACAGTATCTCACCCCCCCCCCCAAATATCTCACCGTTCAGCTATTTGCTTTTGAAGGAAGTTATTCTCATTTTGCTTTTTCAAAAGTGATAAAATTTAACACGGTTCATTGTGAATTTTCTGTACCCACTAGCTATGTATTGTGGCCTCTTCGAAGTTACCATTAGCTTGTGCTGAATTTCAAAACGCAGACTGGGAAGTGGGATCGCTATTTCAGCCTGCTGTGAAAACTTCAGGCGCAAATCCACTGGTTCAAGCTCGCTACGTACCACAACACGGAGCTCTAGGAAAGGGGACCGAACCATTTCAATGCTGAAATGACTGCATGTAGCATCCTGCGAGATAACGCTTGAGAGAGCCCTGGTCCCCTCCGCCTTTTGCCAAGCCCTGTGGCTATACTCATTCTGATGTACAAGTCGCTGCATGACAAGCAGGAAAACATTCTTATGTGACACAAAGAATAAGGGGAAATGGCCGTGTATTTGCATAATCTGAAAACAAACATTGATCTGATAGTAACTGACAGGCTCAGCAACCCTCAAAAATGTCATAAACCCTTGGCTGGTTTTTAAAAAATGCTCAGTTATGTAACGGTGCAATTTTTTTTAGAAGGCAATTCCTAACTCTTCATCAAGTCTTTATTAAATCAGTGAATTTGCTCCAAACACTCTAATTATTACTAGTTCCATAGTTTTGCAGTTTCACGCACGAATGCAAGTGCTATAAAAGGACAAGAATCTGTTTCTTTAAGGAATTTTTGAGGGCAAGAGGAGAGCTTGAAATCTGTTCAAATACACAAGTGTTACTGTTTTTCCTGGAATCGAACTGGCCATCAAATGAGCCACTTTCTTTTGGAATCTGCCTGGATGCAATTGTGATTAGTGTCCCTGTACAACTGTGGTTAACAACCAGGAAGTAAGAGGATACAAAACCCTGTAACATGCAAGGTAAAACAGATTTCAAGCACTGATGAGAGGCGGACTTAAGACTAAAAAGATTCCCATTCGCAATAAGTTGTGGAAATTTTGTGTTTGCAGAAGGAAAGGGGGACAATTTTTCAGATCCTAAGGACTGACACTTCCACTATTTGAGTACCATCCCTCACTGTGGCAAAATCTCATGCAGAATTACACAAAGTTAACCCCTGCTTTACTGAAATGGTCAGAGCTGCAGTTGTGTGCCGTATGATTCTCTTTGGATGTCACAATGAACTGTGTTTAAACCACAGATCATTCACATGACATTAGTGGTCACATATGTGAGGGGAAAGTGCTGGTTCTGGGCTAAAAAACAAGGGGCAGTCCTTCATAATTAACACATGTCTTTCTTCTCTTTTGTTCCTTTCAACATATGCAAGATTCACCAAGAACCAGTGCTTCACTATATGTCCTGTGAATCAAGGCAAGGACATACACATCCTGAGCAGACGCTTCCAGCTGATCTTGTATTGAATCATAGAGTTGGAAGGGGCCATGCAGGCCATCTGGTCCAACCCCCTGCTTAAGGAAAGGATCAGCCTAGAGCACCCCTGACAAGTGCTTGTCCAGCCTCTGCTTAAAGACTGCCAGTGAGGGGGAGCTCACCACCTCCCTAGGTAGCTGATTCTACTGTCGAACAACTCTTACTGTTAAAAACATTTTCCTAATATCCAGCCGGTACCCTTCTGCCCACAATTTAAACCCATTATCGCGAGTCCTATCCTCTGCTGCCAACAGGAACAGCTCCCTGCCCTCCTCTAAGTGACAGTCCTTCAAATACTTAAAGAGAGTAATCATGTCCCCCTTCAACCTCCTCTTCTCCAGACTAAACATTGAAATAAACTGATCAGACATGCACTCCTCTACTGGAAATGCTCTCCATGGTTAAAAAATAACACCTGACCCAATGCTGGTCAGGGTTATCTGTAGCTTTGGTTTCAATGAACCTGCTATGTATTCCTTCTTTCAATTTGAGACTTAAAGCAGCTTCAGAAAGATATCGCGGACAGGTAAATTCAGTACTGCGCTGGGTTGAATGTTATTTTCCACCTTGAAACTCTGAACCCATCTGTCCCAAAGATGTTGATCTCCCTTGCTCATGAAAAATGCACACAACCCAAGCAACTTTCAAAAGGCCTTTTGGGTTGAGTGTCATGGAGACAGGAGCACCGTTAGTACCCCCACTTATTCTGTAAAGGCTTTACAGACAGAAAAGAGTTTTTATTACAAACATTAGGGTGCATGAGAGCTACAACTCTTGCAGAAAGTTACAGGGGAGAAATACACCAAGAAGCAGAAGTCTCAAAGAGCTGAAGCATGACTACAAACCAACTCAGCTTTCCCTTCGAGCTTATTCTTTTCGTTGCTTACCTGAGAGAGAGATGCCTTCCGAAAGTCCGTATGGAAGATAAGCAAAGATGATCATCATTCCAAACTCCAGGGAGGGAGTTTTCCGCAAATCGATGTGCTTTAACACGTCAATATCAAACCGGTTAAGGCAAAACACAAGGAAGGCAAAGCAACACAAAAAGATGGTTAAAAATAATGTGCACAGCCCATTATAGCTTATCATCAGGGCAGAACAAGAGGATCCGGTAGTCCTGGTGTGTTGTACTAGTTAGAGTGCTGGACTAAGATCTGGGAGACCCAGGTTCAAATCCCCACTCTACCACGGAAACTTGCTTGGTGACCTTGGGCCGCTCACACCCTCTCAGCCTAACCTATCCGACAAGGCTGTTGTTGTGAGTCCAAATGGAGGAAGAGGAAATTATATTTGAGTCCCCACTGGAGAAAAAAGCAGGGTATAAATATCCAAACGTATGAATAAGGAATCATGTGTCTGTGACCTATAAACCTTATTCACCCAGAGGCACAGAGCGCCTCTCTTGTGTTTCTCACACATGAAGTTGCATTCTATGGAATCAGACCATCGGTCCATCAAGGCCAGTATTGTCTACTTAGACTGGCAGTGGCTCTCCAGGAGCTCAGGCAGAGGTCTTTCACATCACCTGCTGTCTGGTCTTTTAAAATGGCTATGCCAGGAATTGAACCTGGGACCTTCTGCATGCTAAGCAGATGCTCTACCACAGAGTGAGCCACAGCCCACTCTTCATGTTATTTAAGCGACATTATTTCAAGAGACACGACATATGCTCATTTTCCCATGCAAGGAAGCTCAATGTTATAAGAAATGTCAAAAGAACTAACAGTTCAGTCCTTAAAAGAGCTGTACCCTTCTACGTCCACTGCAGTCAATGGGTAATACTCTGCTTAGGAATACACTGTAAGACTAAAGCACAGGACAGGCTCACTCTTTGGATAGGAATGATTAGATGATTAGATTACAACAGGAACCCCAGCTCTTCAGCTCTGTTAGCTTAACCTTTAATCCTGCCTTGTATCTCTTGAAGAAGAGGAAGAAGAAAAAGGAGGAGGAGTTGGTTTTTATATGCCGACTTTCTCTACCTCTTAAGGAAGAATCACACCGGCTTACAATCACCTTCCCTTCCCCACAACAGACACCCTGTGAGGTAGGTGGGGCTGAGTGTGACTAGCCCAAGGTCACCCAGCTGGCCTCATGTGTAGGAGTGGGGAAACAAATCCAGTTCAACATGTGGAGGAGTGGGGAATCAAACCTGGTTCTCCAGATCAGAGTCCACTGCTCCACGCTGGCTCACTTGGTGTGTCACCTGGGCCGCAATGCTATGCACAGCACAGCTTTCTAAATCTTCCTGCCTTCAGTGGGGCTTCAGCCACCTAATGGCACAGAGCACTGTAGGGGTCCTAAGCTGCTGACAAGGCAAGGATCTTTGTTTAAGTCACTAGTGGGCAAGTTGGTAAATGTGTCTGAATTGCAGACTTTCTCGAGGTTTTGGCTGAAGATAACCATGCAGGGAGTTTCCCCAAGACTTTGCATATCTGGTCTTTGCTTCTGAGCCAACTATCAGCATACAAAATGCTCGTGTGGAACAAGGGCTGTTTTACCACTCCTGTGATGCACACGGATTTTTGCTAATCTTAAATCATTCTCACCGGATGCTTGCCCCACGCTTTTGAAGCATCCGAGTACCTCAGAAGACTCTTTTGGCACCTTGAAGACTAACAAATTTATCACCACACTTTTTTTGTGTGTGTGACTCAGAGCACACGCGATTGGATACTAAAAAAATGACACCATAACTTCCCTAGGCACATAATAGCTAATGCACTTAATAGCTAATGTTTGGTCGTAATAACTGTTCGGTTTAAAATGATTCCTTCCTGACCTATCTCCAAGCAAATAGGATGCTGCCCCTGCTTGGGGAGAACCTTTTCAGCATCTGAAACAGGAGTGTGATTTCGGGAGTATCCATCAGAAGGAAGAGGGGGTATAGATTGGTAGTTTGGCACATGCTTCACTTGCAGGAGATCTCACGTTCAGCTCCTGGCATCTCCAGGGTTATCAGTAGGTGGCAGGAAAGAACTTTTCTTTCCCCAAGACCCTGCAGAGCTGCTGCCAGTCAGAGAAGACAATACTGAGATACAGTCTGACTGGATAGGAAAAGGAAAGGAGGGGAGAAGAATCAATTCTGAGATTCACCGGTGGGGGTTTCTGATACTGATCCTGAATCACTGAGCAGGTTTGTTATCCCGCACGACTTCCCAGATTAAAAAAAATAATATCAGTAAATAAATCAATTTTTTTCAAAAGTAGTAAATCCTCCTTTGATTAAACACTGTAGAAGAAAGGCATCATTTTGATTTCATTTATATGCTCAAATCATCCTGGATTAATCTTCTATGGCATGTATGAGTAGAATCCAACCAGGTTTTCTGCTTGTGAAAAAGGAAGGGGGGGTCTTCTTTGACCACCAAAAAACCTGTGGGACTTGCATGGATAGAAGACATGCAGGCCAGGGTTTTTCCAGGGGGGGGGGGAGATTCGGTGAGACTGTGCGAAAATGCTGTTTGGATCCGACCCCGTATTTGTTCTTTGTTAGACACAGCTTTCAGGAGACATGACTCTACGTAGTCATTTTGCTCAAGAACTACCAAAAACCAAGCAACTAATTAAGATCCTTCTCTCATTAGCATTAGTTTGGCTCTTCCGCCTTTTCATGTGGATGCTGCTTCTCATGGCAAGCGAGCACAGATCCACAAACTGGGGATACCTAATGACGGAGGCTTTCTATAATCAGAATAAAAGACTAGCACTGCAGCCAAACAGTTGCGGCATAAGAGATGTTGAGGCTCAAACCGGCTTCACACGGGTCTTCTATCTAAGCTGGCAATCCTTGGGGCAGGGGGGAGGTACAGGAAAGGCACATAATTTTACCTTTAACCCTGGCTTGAGTGATGTTTTGGCTATTAGATCCCAGGAAATACTGGTAATGAATTCACTCTCTAAATGTTCAGAAAGTATTAGGTGCTGTCTCCACAACCGGAAACTGCATGCCCCCTTATACTCTGACCTGGATAGCCCAGGCTAGCCCAATCTTCAGATCTCGGAAGAAAAGGTTAGCGCTGTCCTATGGGGAGCGGTTAAAATGCTTAGGGCTGTTTAGCTTGGAAAGAAGGCGGATAAGGGGAGACATGGTAGAGGTCTATAAAATTATGCACGGTATGGAGAGTGGACAGGGAGAAGCTTTTCTCCCTCTCTAATAATACTAGAACAAAGGGTCATCTGCTGAAGCTGGAGGGAGAGAGATTCAAAACAGATACAAGTATTTCTTCACACAATGCATAGTTAAACTGTGGGACTCCCTACCCCAGGATGTGGTGATGGCTACCAGCTTGGAAGGCTTCAAGAGGGGTGTGGACATGTTCACGGAGGAGAGGACTATTCATGGCTACTAGTAAAAATGGATACTAGTCGTGATGCATACCTAGTCTCTCCAGGATCAGAGGAGCATGCCTACTATATTAGGTGCTGTGGAACACAGGCAGGATGATGCTGCAGTCATCTTGTTTGTGGGCTTCCTAGAGGCACCTGGTTGGCCACTGTGGGAACAGACTGCTGGACTTGATGGACCTTGGCCTGATCCAGCATGGCCTTTCTTATGGATGGGAGACCACCAAGGAATTCCAGGGTCGTTACGCAGAGGAAGACAGTGGCAAACCCTCTCTGTTAGTTTCTTGCCTTGAAAACCCTATGAGGGTGCCATAAGTCAGCTATGACTTGACGGCACTTCTCTCTCTCTCTCTCTCTCTCTCACACACACACACACACTCTGTATTTTGTATCCAAATTGCTTATAAAACTTTTGGCTTCCATTGTTTGTGTACTTCTCCAAGGCCTCCTTCAAACAAACACCAAGCAGCATGGATGCCACTTGAAATTCAATCTCTACCACAGCTGCTCCAGACAGCTGTTCTGTGTGTAATGGCTCACCAAACAGAATCACCTACCCCAATGCAATTTTCTTCATGGCATGAAAAACCACCAGCAAGAATCCAAAAACAACAGCAGGGTAATTGTTTATTAGGGCTAACTGGGTTTGGATTTCATTAGAACCTCTTCTTCAGACTGTATGTGAAAGAAAACAAGCAAAGCAAAACTCATGAGGGAGAGAAGCTGACTTTGGACCGTGTGGAAAGCCCAATTCCACAACTGTAGCTGCCATAAAATGGAGAAGTATTTAGGCCTGATAGTGAGATCCTGCAAAGTGGAGACAGAAGTGGCTTTTCCCCGTGGCTTTCCCCCCATCACTTCTGGCCCCATACACTGCTTCATTTTATCCCCTCGTTTCTGCATGTATTTTTGAGCTTTAGTTTTCACTTTTTTTTTTCCTGTTCTTTTGAGACCACTTTGACCCTGATCTTTGTCTGGAAGCTGAATTTGAATTAGTCTTTTTTCTCACACGTAATGTTTCTGTTGGTATTCTTTGTCACATACACCAGCCCACCTTTTTGATGATTGGACTGCCATCATCACTAAACCACTCCCTCTCCTCCCCCTTGCCCTGAAGACGAGTAGTTGTGTTTTTTATTTTTTTAAGGCACTAACATATCAATATACAGTGCATTCCTGACTCCTGAGGACAAAAGTCCACAGGAGGCCAGGAAGGGGCTGCGCCGGCGTTTGGGGCCCCTCACGCCAGCATCCGGGCTACTTACGCCACTGTATGTGGCCCCAATGCCAGTGGGGAGGCTCGGAAGCTGGTCTCCTGGTGCTGCCACAGCAGCGCCACCCCGGAACACCAACGGGGCCTTCCACCGGTGTCCCACCAGCGTAAAGGCCTGTGCCGGCATTCCAGGAGCATTCCGGAGTCCTAGGGGGCATGCCCAGGGCGTTCCAGGGAGTAGGGCTGCCTGTAGGCAGCCTTGTGTCCCCTTGTGCCCCAGGTATGCCAGCGGGGAGAAGAGTGAGGCTGCACCTGCTTTTTAGCATACACAGCCTCGCTATTTTCAATGGGGTGAAAAGCTTTCAGGGGACGTTGGTTCTTGTAGGTTATCCGGGCTGTGTAACCGTGGTCTTGGTATTTTCTTTCCTGACGTTTCGCCAGCAACTGTGGCAGGCATCTTCAGAGGAGTAACACTGAAGAGGAGTCAAAGATAGGACATTTTGGAGGACTTTCATTCATAGGGTCGCCATGAGTCGGAAGCGACTTGACGGCACTTAACACACACAACACTGAAGGACAGAGAGACACTGTCCTTCAGTGTTACTCCTCTAAAGATGTCTGCCACAGCTGCTGGCGAAACGTCAGGAAAGAAAATACCAAGACCACGGTCACACAGCCCGGATAACCTACAAGAACCAATGAACTCTGACCGTGAAAGCCTTCAACAATACTTTCAGGGGACCTTGGAACGGCTTAGGAGGCACCGTAGCAGCACCTCCTCCCTGCGGTCCCCAGCTGCCAAACACTCAGGAAAGGACTGATAGTGTTGTAATGTTAGTTTGAGCAGGTGGTCTGAATTCCCAGCTTTCATTTTTAAAAAAAGTATCTAGCCCCTTCCCTTGTGGATATATAAGGAAAAAGGCATATCTCTGCAACAAAAGCAGCTAGAGACTTTTTAAATGAAAGCGGGGAATTCAGAGAAGCAACTTAAAGTATTATTGTCGAAGGCTTTTATTAAAGGAGTCACTGATAGGATGGAGAAACTTTTGAAAAAACATAACCTACAAACAGTGTTTAAACCCACCAAGAAAATACAACAAATGCTACGATCAGCAAAAGACAAAAGAGACCCCCTCACCTTTGCAGGAGTATATCGTATACCTTGCAGCTGTGGAGAAGTTTACATCGGGACCACAAAACGCAGCATACAAACAAGGATAAAAGAACACGAAAGATACTGTAGACTTGGCCAACCTGAGAAATCAGCAGTGGCTGAACATGGACTGACACAAACAGGACACAGGGTCTTATTCCAAGACACTGAAAGACTGGACAATTCTACCAACTATTTTGTCAGATTGCACAGAGAAGCCATTGAAATTCATAAACATCAGCACAACTTTAACAGAAAAGAGGAGAGTTTAAGAATGAATAAGGCTTGGCTTCCTGCCCTGAAAAACCTCCAGACTGACAAAGACAACATTCAACAATAGCCATACAGATTAGCTTTGGATTACACACATTAACAGATCACTTCAGGATACAATGGTTCCATATTAACATACCATACCCTCATTAGCACATTATCTTGATACTTACAGGACAATACTTTTGCAGGACAATACTCAGCTCAAACCCAACCCTTTCTGACTATATATTACTCTTCCTACACCCTTGACACTGAGAGACACTGTCCTTCAGTGCTACTACTCTGAAGATGCCTGCCACAGTTGCTGGCGAAACGTCAGGAAAGAAAATTCCAAGACCACGGTTACACAGCCCGGATAACCTACAAGAACCAACTTAAAGTATTGTTACATTATACCAATATTTTAGTGTCTTTAAAAAAAATGCAGCCATGATAACACTATATCAGTATAAGCATGTGCAAAAAATAAAAGGGGGGTGCTGAGATACTACTGATGATGACAGCACCATCCCTTGAAAATCGCCATTATTTAAGGCATATGTGGAAGAAAATAAACTGACCACAACTGTGAAAAGGCAGACGGAGGGCAGACGTGCAGAAGAACCGTGTTCAAAATGATTCCAATGTCTATGGATCGACTGCCAAGAAAATCAGGAGTAAGGCGAGCATGCGGAAAAGCCCTAGGAATGGACCACGGGTGTATCATAAGTTCAAGAAAACATCTGAATCTCTTGTTGACCTGTTTCTTGAGCCACAGGAGGAGAGCAGAAAAATGGGGAAGGGAGGTCATGAAGACCATCTGATTCCATGAGAACAATTATTATGGCTCAGGTTAATGCAAGATGTTCCTCATGCGTAACTTTTTTACACTGTGGATTGTAGCATAGAGTAACTGAAGGGAAAAAATTGCCTGTTGCCCTCACTGATGCCATTTTTATCTTGCTCAGAGCTAAGGACGAACTTTTGTAAACTAGGAGTTAGTAGAATAACAGGTAACCTTAGAAGCAGTTCCAGCCAGCTGAGCATAGCTGCTTATCAGTAGCCAAGGCCACAGTCTATAGAAAAACAAGTTTTAGACATGCGTAGTAGACCTTTACCTATGAAAGTGGGCTTTGGCAGATGACTGGATGCACTGTGTTGCTATGGCATGTTCGTGGTGGGAAACGAGACGATGCAACGTTAACGTAAAAAAGTGCATCAGTACATGAATTCAGAGGGGTGGGACTCAAAAGAATGCTTTGTGACTTTGCAGTTAGGAAGGATTCTTTGGACATGGCATAATAAAGTTGTCCTTAAAAATTTACTGCCTATGAGCGAACGATTTGGGTTATAAACCCCTTGTTGGGACCCAAGACATTTACCATCATAACCTCTCTTCGAATGGGCACTTTTCTAGCATGTGAACTAAAAGTTTACATCGGTTATGAGCCATGTCTCCCACAAATGCTGCAGGGCAAAAGGCATGTTAAATTCTCATTAAACTGGGAATAATGCACAGCAAGGAAGAAATACTAATGAGCACTAAGGTTACATCCCCAGCTGTTGCAAAACATAAATATTTGTTGCGCTTACAAGAAAACTGTCTCATCGCGCCATCTGACTCCCTGGCGAGAGAGGTCCTCAAAAGCACTGCACAGAGATCCCACATCCTGCCCCTTTTTCCATCTTACGCAACTGAATTATATCTCAGCTGCTGCACTCACCACAAACATCTTCTCCAAACCATCTGCTGTGCATTCAAGAAGTTAATTTCAAAGAATTCCACTGTGGGGAAAATAAAAATACTGAAGGATCCTGAAAATTAGGCTCCCATCCCCTTTGTCAAATATTTAGTGGATTCATCAATTCTTGTAGGTTATCCGGGCTGTGTGACCGTGGTCTTGGTATTTTCTTTCCTGACAGTTCGCCAGCAGCTGTGGCAGGCATCTTTAGAGGAGTAACACTGAAGGACAGTCTCTCAGCGTCAAAGTGTGTTGGAAGAGTAATATATATAGCCAGAAAAGGGGGGGGGGGTTGAGCTGAGTCATTGTCCTGCAAAAGTATCAAAGGTAATGTGCTAATCATTGTCCTGTAAGTACAAGGTAATGTGCTGATTAGGGTGTGGTATGTTAATGTGGAGCCACTGTGTGCTGAAGTGATCTGTTAACATGTGGAATCCAAAGCTAATCTGCATGGCTATTGTGGACTGTAGTGTTTGTTAGTCTGGAGTTTTTCAGGACAGGAAGCCAAGCCTTATTCATTCTTAAACTCTCTTAAACTTCTCTTTTTTTTCTGTTAAAGTTAGTGGATTATCTTGCTAAAAGTTGGGCGATCAGATAGAGTATGACACAGAATCACACCTTCCTCAAAAACAAAAAATTCGAAGCGAGCAAGCAATAAAATCTGCCTTTGCTTCAGTGACTAAAAATACCTCAGAATAAAGACAGTTACTTTTAAATGGAAGAATAGGAGGGGCACTGAATGTCTGCACTGTTCTTATTCTTTCTAGAAAGAATAAACAGGTGTCAAATCACATAAACATTATTTCCCATCAACCTCGATGAACCTGCAAAAATTTAACAGAAGCTCTACCCAGTGTTGCATTAGGAATAAAGGTAGCATTTGGGTGTTTTTTGGCAATTTCTTTTCCATTTTTCTGAATTCAAAAAACACTCTGCTACTAAACCACACATCCCCCACACTTCCTGATTTTGTAAAGCGATATCAACACAATGAGTAGGGTTGCCAATTTCCAGGTACTAGCTGGAGATCTGCTATTACACCTGATCTCCAGCTGATAGAGATCAGTTTCTCTGGAGAAAATGGCTGCTTTGGCATTTGGACTTTATGCCATTGAAGTCCCTCCCCTCCCCAAACCCTGCCCTTCTCAGGCTCTGCCCCAAAAACCTCCCATCAGTGGCGAAGAGAGACCTGTCAACCCTAACAATGAGTGCTGTCCTTGTCTCCTGCTTATAGAAGAAGTTGAATGGGTTTTTTTAAATGCAGACTTTCCCTAGCACTTAAGGAAGAATCAGACTGGCTTACAATCACCTTTCCTTCCTTTCCACACAACAGACACCCTGTGAGGTAGGTGGGGCTGAGAGAGCTCTAAGAGCTGAGACTAGCCCAACATCACCCAGCTGGCTTCATGCGGAGGAGTGGGGAAACCAACCCATTCTCCAGATTAGAGTCCACTGCTCCTAACCACCGCTCTTAACCAATACACCCCATTGGTTCTCATGCCACCTCGAGATGAAGGCAGCAGAAGCGAGGCAGCAATGAAACCCTAATGGAGAGGAATTATATAAAAGAGCTCGACGGCAAGGCCCGGCAGGTGTTGTAAACAATTTCTCTTGCAGGATAGGAAAAAACGGAATGTAAAGATCTTCAGCGGTAAGCGACTTTCTAAAATAATGATAGGGTTTCCTTTAAATATATACCATTCCCTTTCCCCAGGCTGAAATTTGATTTTACCTGGATCGTGTGGCTGCCACTCAAAGCAGTAACCCAGCATCGCTCTCTTTTCTCTCCTAGCAAACTAAAGTTCATGCTGTACAGCTCACTGCCTTGCACATTTCGCAGCCCCCAAACCATTTCACTTGCTGCCATTTGCAGGGGGCAAGAAAACTCGCATGGTGATGATGTCACATCCCATATTATTGTTTACTAGATGTTGCTGGAGGGGGGAGGAGAGGAGAGCTTCTGCCTGAGTGGCAGCCAGGCAGTCTCTGTACCGGTGGGCCTTTGGCCTAACAGTGGGCTCCAATCAGAGTTTTAAAAGTAATTCTAGCTACCATAGAAAGCCCAAGATATAGTTTGATGTAAATCCCTACAGAATGAGAATCAGACCCAAAGCAGCTGAACACTGTTGCCCTTGAGGTGGTGGTGGGGAACCCCTAATTTTTAATTGAACACATGAACACATGAAGCTGCCTTCTACTGAATCGAACCTTCGGTCCATCAAAGTCAGTATTGTCTACTCAGACCGGCAGAGCTCTCCAGGGTCTCAGGCAGAGGTCTTTCCCATCACCTACTTGCCTAGTCCCTTTAACTGGAGACGCCGGGGATTGAACCTGAGACCTTCTACATACAAAGCAGATGCTCTACCACTGAGCCACGGCCCCTCCCCAAATGTGTTATACCTAAAAAAACTGGAGCATATGCTAACAACAACAAAAAGACCCACTACTGAAAGGGCATGAATCTGTTATGACCACAGCAAAACAAAAAAACAAAAAAAACCCCAGCATATTTTATAAGCCTCCATTATCATGAAAGGATGAGTTATTATACAGCAACCTGAGCTTTAATGGGAGTCATACCCAACTGCAACGTTTTTATGCAGCTCCAAAACAGTTGCCCACCAGCACTGCAGCTCAAGAAAGAAAACAGATTGCCAGCAAAGAGGCCTTTAAAAAAATAGTAATCTCTTGAAGGAACGCATTGGAGAGTCATTATAAAAAATATGTAAACACTTCAAAGTTTATGCATTTACGTCTCATTACCTGCAAACAAAAGATGCGTGTGTGTAAAGTGCTGTCAAGTCACAGCTGACTTATGGCAACCCCAGCAAGGGGCTTTCAAGGCAAGTGAGAAGCAGAGGTGGTTTGCCATCGTCTTACTCTGCAGTGTCTTCCTTGGTGGTCTCCCATTCAAATACCAACCTTGCTTGGCTTCTGAGATCTGATGGTATCGTGCTATACCATGCCACCTTCCCTCCCCAAAAGCAAAGGATATTAATGCAGAAATAAGGCCGGTCAGAGTCCCCAGGGCTGCAGAACCAAAGAACATCTTCAGAAAATATCCCAGCGCCTGTAGAAAGGTTTGCCATCCGCTTACATCTGATGTATGTTCTCTTGTCAAACCTTCTGCAGTGCTGAGACCAGTTTAACAAAGAAAAAAAAAGACAACCAAGGCCAGTTAGTTTACACATCTGAATCTAAGATTGGCAAGCACCACACCATTTCTGTTTTTTGTTTTTTTTTTAATCTCAACAACCTACATTTCTTTGCTGAAACTGCTTTTAAAATGCATTTACTGTCCTACAAGTCAAAAGGCATTAAATCAAGTGCTGGTGTAATCCCCCAAAGGGGAAACACAGCTCTGCTAAAAAAATCTGCAAATCTACCCTTGTTTTTGTGATGCTCTCTTTGTATTGGTATAAAAGGACCAGAAAGATGCCTACTGCAGCAAAACAGGGAAAGTCCCTCTGACAGGGCTATGGTAACAATAAGCATTCAGGGGGGTGAGGAACAAAGGTAGAATGTGGAAGACCCCCCCTTCCCACCTTCCCACCACAAAATCAATGTGCTCTTTCCTCTGATAATCAAGGCACTGAAGAACACAGGAGGCAAAAGGTGGAGGAAGGTCAATACCCTAGGAAACACAAAACCCAAGGAATGAGGTCAAACTCTATTATAACCACCAGGGATGTGCTAGAAATTCTGAACCAAGCTAAACCCTTTGACCTGTATGGAAACCAAACAAATTCACGTATAGTTGACCATTCTGTGCAACTTTCCCTATACATAAAATGCTGAACCTGATTATTTGGAGAACTTATAAGCTCACTTTCCAGAGACCGGCGCATGGTGGCTCACTAGGACAAAGCAATAAAATCATAACAACAACAACAACATAAATCATCAATAATAAAATAAGCCATAACTAACTGCATTGTGACCACTATTCCCAACTGACACAATTACATTTATTTCTCGAACCATGTTTTGAGCATCACTGGGGATCAAATCTAAGGTTGCCTTCCCTCTAGTCGGCTACATGGCCAATTGTTACAAGGCACAATAATTTATGGTAGCCAGACATTTGATCTCTTTTTCACATCCTGCCCACACATTATCACACAACTTTTTCCTCTGGTTGCAGTCCTTTTCCCCCCTTCCATGTCAAGATCACCTTCAAAATTTCAGATCAGACAAACAGTATGTCACCAATGTTACGTGAACTTTCAGGCTTGGTGTTTGCACCAATAGAGATTCTGTGGAGGAGTCTTTTCCTCTTTTCTTTTCTTCGTTTCTTGGTTGTTGTTGTTTTGCACCCTCTCTGACATACAAAGCTACTCCACCGAGACAAGTCCTTTCCTGTCTTTTCTCTCTAGTTTATATCCAGGGGTAGTCATATCCTACTGATTTTCCCCATCCTACCAGGTTTCTGAAATGCCAGCTACGTCTATGTTCTCATTTAACACCAAGCACTCCAAATCTCATGTCTACCTGGGAGGCTTCTATAGCTGCAAATGAACACCTATACTTCATTTCCTTCCCAAGCACCCTTGGTATACACTTGATGATACTCTGGAGGCATCCATCAAAAAATATTATGTGTGACATAGTCTTTTTAGGCAGATATTTGACTGAATGACAGTAGCGTTTAAAGCATGATGACTTTTTTGGAATATCTGTAGAAAAGAGCAAGAGTCCAGTAGCACCTTAAAAACTAACGTTTCTGGTAGGGTATGGGCTTTTGTGAGTCACAGCTCACTTCTTCAGGTACACAGAAGTGAGCTGTGACTCACGAAAGCTCATGCCCTGCCAGGAATTTTGTTAGTCATTAAGGTGCTACTGGACTCTTGCTCTTTTCTACTGCTACAGATCAGACTAACACAGCTACCCATCGTGTTCTATCTCCTTGGAATATCCGAATGCACTTACTTTGTCAGGACAATCGAGACTGCATCATTGAGAATACTTTCCCCAAAGACCAACATGTTAAGCACAGGATCCACATTAAGAGCATTAAAGATGGCAATTGTGGCTACTGGGTCAACAGCAGATATCAGGGAACCGAAGGCAAAGCTGCAGTGAAATAAAATATGTTAGCATCACCTCTGAAATAATAAATGCGATGTGTGCCAGTCAACAACCTGGAAACAAACAGATGAAGATTCTTTGTGGAAGGAATGCTTTGCATTACTTTCCGCTACATCAGCTAACTTAGATAAAAAGTTACAAGTGCATTATTTGCATTCGGTCAAATATTAAGTTAAAAATGTTCCATCCTGAAGTTGACACTATCTGACACAGAATGAAAAACCAGGAAAGCTTCTATTCAGTACAGAGGCTACTATGCTTGGGGGCACATTAGACCACCAGTTACGTCGCTCATGTTGGAAAAGGTTTTGAGTTTAACTCTGCTTCCAGACTGCATTGGTGTTTCAGACATCCCATACACCGGATAGGTTGTTGCAGTTCTGCAAGTGTGTGCCTTCTGTTATACTTACTAGCCCATCCCAAGTCCACAGCACCCCTCAGCTGTCAAGAACAGTCCACTCACAATTATCTAGCATAGGGGTGTCAACCATGCGGCCTGCGGGTCGCTCGGGCCCCACAAGCCCAGCCAGCAGCCCTCCTGCGTCCCTCTTTGTCTTTCTCTCTCTTTCATTCTCTTTTTCTTTCTCTCCCTCACTTTCTCCCTTTCTCTCTCTCTCTTTCTTCCTCTCTCATCACTTTTTCTTTCTCTCTCTCTCCTCCCTCTTTCTCTCTCTCTTCCTGTCCCTCTCTTTCGTTCTTTCCCTTTCTCTCTCTCTCCCTCTTTCTCTCCTACCTGCTTCACTCTTTCCATCTCTCTCTTTCTCCCTGTCTTTCTGGACTGGGGGAGGGCTGCAGGCTCACCAGCCAAGGCAGCGCCCTCCTCCAGATCTGGGATGGTGAGCCTGCTGGGAGCTCGCTAGCCAAGGCAGCCCCCCCCCCCCGGGATAGAGACACAAACTTTATAGAAGACACATCCAAAGTCAATTAATTATATTATTTTTTACTTCATTTTTACTTAAAATACAAACATACTTAAAACAATAATAAGACTGTTAAATAAAAGAAAATGCTGTAAGACTGTTATTGTTGTGAGCTTATTTGTGTTTTAAGTAAAAAAACAATATCATTTTGCCTCTGTTTTTTATAAACTTTGCCTCTGTTTTTTATAAAGTTTGTATCTCCAGAATCTGGCATGACATTTTATGGTATTTATTGATTTATTTGGTACACATGGCCTGGCTCGACCAAGTGACATTTATGTCATATCCTACCTTCCTAACAAATGAGTTTGACACCCCTGATCTAGCAAGTCAAAACATATGTTTCAATTAATATATGAGAAAGGTCAAAACGGTGTGGTGCAGATGTAACTGGGGCACTCTCATAACCACAGTTAAGAGACTGGAGGAAGGCCCCAGGATCGCATGGCCCACCCCAGCTATGATTTCTCCTTTGGCCAATTTAGGAATAGTTAACTGTTACCCTGGCGCCAACATTAACTGCTAGCCAAGTTGCTGCTTAACCAGACTCAAATCCTCGTCAATCAGGAGATCTCTGCAAGAAATGTACCCCTTGCACCAGCTGCAGTGTTTTGTAAAAAAAATAATAACTTGCACAAGTAGGAAACGATGCAACATTTAGCAAAAGCTTACCTATCAGTCATGTTGAGCTTACAAATGACTTCAGCCTGAGGAAATTGATTAAAAAAAAAACACAGATTTGTTTCAGTTACCTATCATGCACTGAAAATGTTGTTTTCACCCCGATTGCATGCAGGCTTTTTCACCAGTTTGAGGACTGATAACTAAAGGAGTGTTGACAGTCAGTACGTATCCAGGCCAACACTGCTATCAAACAGACAGCAAAAAGCCACTCAATGTGAGAGGGTACCAAAGGGCCTACTTGAGGATATTCACTGATTGCTGGGGGAACAGCTCAGGAAGCAGCACCCCTGGTAGTGGCAATTTCATTTCTTGTCGGATCAAGGAGAGTAATTTGAGTCTGCTAATCAAGTGCATTTGCCTCTTCTTCCCCACAACCCCCAAACGGTGATTTGAGCATTTCATTGAGCTGGAAAAGGCACAGAAGGTGGCAACCAAGATGATTAGAGGAAGAATAAGAGTCGGTTTTTATATGCCGACTTTCTCTACCACTTAAGGAAGAATCAAACAGGCTTACAATTACATTTCCTTCCCCTCCCCACAACAGATACCCTGCGAGGTAGGTGGGGCTGAGAGAGCTCTAAGAGAGTTGTGACTAGCCGACGGTCACCCAGTAGGCTTCATGTGTGGGAGAGGGGAAACCAACCTGGTTCACCAGATTAGCCTCCGCCGCTCATGTGGAGGAGTGGAGGATCAAACCCGGTTCTCCAGATTAGAGTCCGCCACTCCTAACCACTGCTCTTCACCACTATACCACACTGGGTTGGAGCACCTTCCCTAAGAGGAAAGGCTGAAGAGTCTGGGACTTTTCAGTTTAGAAAAGTGATGACGAAGGGGGACATGATAGAGGTTTATAAAATTATGCTCAGGGTGGAGAGAGTGGCAAAGAGAATTTTTTCTCCCCTCTCCCAAAATACTAGAACTCAAGGGCATCCAATGAAACTGATGGGCCATCGATTCAGGATGGACAAAAGGAAACACTTCTTTACACAGCAAGTGATTAAAATGTGAAATTCGCTGCCAGAGGATGTGGTGATGGCCACAGACACAGACATCTTTAAAAGGGGATTAGACCGATTCGTGGAGGATAGGTCTATCAGTGGCTGCTAGCCTAAAGCGAACCTCCGCATTCAGAGGCAGTCAATCTCTGAATCCCAGTGCCAGGAGGCAACATCAGGGGAAGGCCTCGGCCTCTGTGCCTTGTTGTTAGATCTCCAGAGACACTGGTTGGCCACTGTGTGAGACAGGATACCGGACTAGATGGACCACTGGTCTGATCCAGCAGGGTTCTTCTTTATTTTCTTATGTTCACGTAAAAGATGGTAAAGGTCTCTACATTTCACATCCCCGCTATACTCAGAGATAAAAGAAAATGCCATGTGACATAAACACCCTGGGAAGGGAATGATCCCTCAACAACTGATCCCCTGAAAGCAACTTGAGAATATTCAGATGTTTCAATGAGGTGGTGTGGAAAAGAAAAGATTATCTGAAGGATCAAAAGCCTGATGACCTACTGACTTTAAAGGCACGGTGTCAGGATGACCACAGTGGGTAAGATCTGAATGCATTTAGACATTAATGAGAGACACCAGAAATTGCTCTCCAGTATCTAGGATTGTGCACACTGTTACCCATAGACCCACACTCACATGTGCGGGGCAGTCCATCCCCACATGCAATTCCTAGACCTGGGCTCTTGTGTCTGTTGTGGGGAGGGGAAGGGAAGGTGAGTGTAAGCCGGTTTGATTCTCCTTAAAAGGTAGAGAAGATCGGCATGTAAAAACCAACTCTTGTTCTTCTTCATTGATTTAAAGGGAGATACAGTAAAGATGATGAGGAAAGGCAGCTCAATAGTACAAGTACTTTTGGCAAGTTTTAAATAGCATTTAGCAGTAAAATATCCTGGCAGATTCAAATAACAGCAAGCAGTATAGTGCCTGCCAAAAACACTTTGGCAATTCACCTAAAAAGATAAATCAAATAATATGTCATGTGTCTAGTAATTTAAGAAAACCAATTCATTGTTAGCTCACAGCTAATCCCAGAAGAGCCCAAGAGGGTGGCTGTGTGCCTGTGTCTGTCAGTCTGCCCAACAGAGACAGGAGAAGAAGGAAGATTAGATAAGGGAGGGAGTGAAAGATCTGTAGCTGGCAAGATTGGTCACGGAGGAGGCCTGAGGCCTTATTTATTTATTATTTCCACTTACTACCCAGCTCTCCCCAGCCAAGAACCAGGCTCAAAGCAGCATACAAGAATATAGATATCCTATTAAATCAGTAAAAGCATTAAAACAGTTAAAATAGCCCTATAAAATCATACAAACATTATCCTAGTTTACCAAAGGCGCCTCCAGAGTGTAAAGCACAAAACACAAACTTCAACTAGGCGAGTAGGTGGAATAAATCCCAGATTGAATAGGGAAAAATATTACCACAGTGGGGGTTAGGGAGGCCAGCATTTATATGTAGGGAACCATAGTTGGCGTCAACCATAGCCTGGCAGAATAGATCTGTTTTACAGGACCTGCGGAACTCTGGTAGACCAGAAAGTTTGGAAGTGGGTCTGCAATAGAGACAGAGGGAGATCCACAGTATGAAATGGGAGTCAGCAAGGAGGAGGAGGAGCATGGGGAATGAGGGCCATAGTAAGAGAAGGAAGGGGGCAAGAGAAAGCAGAATGGGAGATGATAACTCTGCCCTTCTTAAAGAGCGAGGGCCATCTCCACGCTGATGGGAGAAGGGAAAACCTAACTCAGAATGACATGGGCCAGGGCATCCCTTTTATACCTACAAGCCGGTACCTTTTTTCTGACGGTGGTGAGAAACTGAAACTTGGTGCTGAGGTTGCTCTGAGGGGGATGCTAATGGGGCAGGAAATGAAATTGTCATGTTGATTAAAGGACTTGACTAAGAGTGCGTTGTGAGGGATAATCTTGAGTGGAGAGGAATGCAGAGCTATTGTCCTGCCAACACCAGTCCTTCCTTTTGGCCTGGGTGTGAGGGGATTCCAGAGAGTTACAGGATAGTCCTTGACTGGGGTGGTGCGACAGCTTTCCCATTGGAAGCTGGCTGACTCATCAGGACATGCATTTAACTATGTCTTGTTCTGATCATGATGAACTCAGGCGCTATAAAATGGAGTCTCCCTGCACCTCTGGCAATATAGGGCACTAAGGATAGGTTGCCAACCTCCAGTTGGGGCCTGGAGATGTCCTGGAATTGCCACTGACCTCCAGATGACACAGACCATTTCCCCTGGAGAAAAAAATGGATGCTTTGGAGGATGGCCTGTATGGCATTTTACCTTGTTGAAACCCCTCACCCCCCCAAAAAAAATCCATCCTCCCTAGGCTCCACCCACAAATCTCTAGGAATTTCCCAACCTGGAGTCAGCAACCCTACCTGGGAATAAAGCGTGTTTTGGGGAATCATAGTCACCAGCAGGAATTTTTGGAGTAACAATTTCCCATGCTCATGATTCTGCACAAGTTCATTTGAAAGCTTTTGCACAATATATTGCTTTTATGTCATGAATAGGAGCAAAGGATGGCAAAACAGTTAGAACGCTCCCCCCTCCCCCCCAGAGAACGGAAATCTCATTTAGCTACTTCTCTGGCTTAAGAGATTTCATCAGCCTGTTACCTGCATCCTGTCACACTATATTTCCACCATAAGGAGACCCATTTTTAGTCATGGAAGCTAAGCTTCTCGATATGCTGGCTGCTGTACCAATTAAGTAAATACTTTTTTCTGTATTTACATAGGGCTGCAAAATTAGCCTGTCACGGAACTGAAGAAAGCCATGTTAACTAATTGCATGAGTTCAATCACATGTAAATAAAATAATAACTTTGAAGAAGAAAAAGCAATCGGGTTGAATCCAAAGGTCATTTTCTGCCAATGTATCTCACTTCCATCCACAAGAGGAGTGCATGTACGATTTTCACTAACTCCTTCTTTCCGCTGCAGCCTGCTAAAATCTCGCTCTTGAGGGACACTCAGGAACACTGTGAGAGGGTGAGCACAATATAAAAAGTTGGCCTACGACGGCTTCCTTGTATAAAGCTTTGTCGTAATCCATGAATGTGAAACTTCACTTTTGAGGTCTACATAAATGATGAACGGGGAAAACTAATGTTTTGGCATAGCTAAATTAATGATTCTTCTAGGTAAGGATCATGGCTAGATTTATGGATAAACTACAGCTAAATAAGAAAAAGGTTTAGATTGCATTTCATAATCTGGCTCTGGTAAAGACTGAATTTCTGCTGTGGTGTAATTAATTACCTGGGAGTTCCTTGGTGTAAACTCTACCTTTCCTCTCCTTGCACAGGGATTTATTACAATTCTCTGTAGCTCAGAGCATAACAGCTAGGCCCTGCATCGTAAGAGTGGGAAACAGTTACTGTATCCCCTGTGCAGGAAAATATAAAATACTGGCCACTGTAAGGAACAGGACACTGTCAGTAAAGTGCAGCTCCAGATGATGCGAATGGCCAAAGGCTGTAAAGTATGCTACAATTTTGGGATGATGATTGAGGAGATAGAATGGTATAGGTTGGGAACAGGGTTCAGCATATGGCCTCCATGTCCTTCAACATGGCCAATAGACATGCAAACTTGGTAAGAGTGCTGTTCTCACTACAGCCGGTTTTATTTATAACAGCCAGTTCTGATGTGGATTTGTCCTACTTGCATCTATAAAATAATTATTACAGCCAAAGACAGGATAGCCTGACAGAATGTTGATAGAGGTTCTTGAAGCAGATCAGCCAACTACATGCACAAGAGTAATCTCCAACCATTCGAACTCCACAAATACTTGCAACTTCCTCTGTTCCTCAGTGTATCCCCGCATGAATTTGGAAGACCAAACCCAACCCTCAGGAGGACAGTATTTCATACAATACATACAAGAGCTCTCACCTGACCCAGGAAGTATATTCCTCCTCCAACAATGAAAGCTGAAATTGCTGTCCCAATCACAGAAAACAGGGTGATGGAGCCTATATTCTGAAAGAAGTTCCCCTGAAAAGAGGAGAAGGGAAAATCAGTTTAGACACACTGTAATGTGAGCCAGGAATAATCTGTATACCTGGACCATCCAGAACCAGTTTTCAACAGAAGGATGGCCTCTAAATACATAAAAATAATTACAGTGTGCAATGAATTAGAAAACTGCAGAATGCATATTCCTACCAATGAGCAAACACGTTTTTCAATATTCATTCCTCCATACACTTATCTGAAAATAAGAAGGCCCACGAAAAATTTCAGGGTGAATGGTTTATTTTCATATTTTATTTCTTCCAATTTCTCAGATGGCAAAAACTAAGAGACATGTACTAAGGTACCTGAAGTGCAGCAATCTGCAGCTCGCTTGCTCTCACTAGAACTGGGTGTTGTGCAATTATGCTTGTGGAAAACCAACACATTTATGCTCTAAAATTTTATCTTAAAAAGACAACAGTACCATTTCAGCACCATGTGTTGAGTTATAAATGGTTCACTGTATGTTGTTAAAGCAATAAAATAAGTTTAGGCTTGGTAAGAAACTATTGCATATATTTAATCCCTGGCAAAAAAAATGTTTCCCAAAAATAAAGGGGGGTGGCTTCTCTCCTTGGCATCCTGTATCTCTGCCTCCCCTCCCTTTCCTGCTTGCTTTCATATGAGCCTTATATCAAATCACACCATTGGTCAATCTGGCACAGTTATGCTGATTGGGGGGACGTTTCTGCATAAGGATCTGCTTTGGTGATGGCATCCCACATTGCTACATGGGTATACTGCCCTCCCTGTCTACCTGAACAAGACAAGAGCAATCTCGGCATCATCCCATTCCGATTAACACAGTTAGGTGATGAAACATTCATGAGGTGGTGGGGAACATCTGAACAGAAAATACCGGTAGGCGCATGTCCCTTTCCCACATTCCTACCCCTGGAAAGGACCTCAGGACTGCAAAAGAAGTCTGTTCTCCATACCCACCCCCAAAAAACAGGGAGAACCACTGAGCACAGTAGAAGTAGGGCAGCCATTCTGTGACACTTATCTGGGCAGCCTGAACTCAGAACCCCTTCCCTTTGATCATTTAATTCTCCACTCTTACAATAGATTGGTTCAGATATTAAGAACATAAGAACATAAGAAAGGCCCTGCTGGATCAGACCAAGGCCCATCAAGTCCAGCAGTCTGTTCACACAGTGGCCAACCAGGTGCCTCTAGGAAGCCACAAACTCTATGATTCTGGAATCATAGAGTTGGAAGGGGCCATACAGGCCATCTAGTCCAACCCCCTGCTCAATGCAGGATCAGCCTAGAGCAGGGGTCGGCAAACTCATTAGTCAAAAGAGCCAAATATCAACAGTACAACGATTGAGATTTCTTTTGAGAGCCAAATTTCTTAAACTTACACTATATAGGTAGGTACACTGTTTATTAACTTAATAAACTTTAATTAAAGTTTTAAGTCTTAATTAAACTACTGGTACACTGAATAAAACTTGATATCATACTTAATAGTGATCTTATTTATTGATAAAATTTAAATTGTAAGTCCCTGCCATTTCCCCCTCCCCATCCGGAGTCCTCGTCTGGAGGCCTGGTCTACCGCCATAAAAGCCCATTGGTAGACCTGGCCTCCGGCTGAGTCCTGTTGGGAGGCCAGGTCTACCCATTGGCTTTCTTGGCAGTAGACCTGGCCTCCGGAGGCCCACAGAAGCCAATTGGTAGACCTGGCCTCTGAAGGGGGACCTTTTCCCCTCCTCGGAGTCCAGGTCTACCACCAAGAAAGCCAGTGGGTTGACATGGCCTCTGAGGAGGGAAAAAAGTAAGTAAGGCATCCATAAAATTAAATCATGACAATGACTGACAAACACTGTACATTTTCCCCATCTGCATTCTAAAAACTCTGCAGGGGGGCTTATTGTTGAGTTGTGCATCGGAGTGGCAAATCCAAGGCAAAACCTCCCATTCACAAATGGCCAATAACCCCCATGCAGAGTTTTGAGAATCTGGATGGGGAAAATGGGCATCTGAGTGGCAAATCCAAGACCTCCTCCTCCTTGCTGCCGCCTGGGCTCCTTCCTACCTTCCCTCAAGACCCGACCCAGGACTGCCCCGGGCAGAGACTGACAGGCTCCGCGCCCCACTTACCTCCGAGCCCGGGAAACAGGCGGCGCAGTGCGGCGGGAGCGCGGCATGGACTGAGCCAAGCCGCGATGCCGGGCCGAGCAAGGAGGGGCGAGCGACGGGGGCCCCGACAGCCATCCCCAACAGGAGGGCGGGCTGGAAAGGCATTCTTTTGGCCAGCATGCCGGGGCTGAGAGGCGAGGCCAAGAGCGACCCAGGGCAGGGCAACGCCCCAGCGGGCCTGCGCGCAGACGCTGACGGCTCCAGCACCAGGCAGCCCTTACAACAAGGGAGAGGGGAGCCAAAGCGGGGCGGCCTAGAGGAGGCCCCGGGGGAGGTAGCTCTCGGGGCAGCGGGAAGACAGGCCCAGATGGACACCAGACGGCCCCCCCGACCAGACCACCCGCCGGAGAGGAAAGGGGAGGGGCTGGAAACCGGGAGGGCCCTTGGAAGTTCGGGGAAGGTGGAAGGGGCGGGAAGCGCTTCAAACCCCCGCCGGCCAGCTGGGTGGGACTGGAAAGGGCCGCACTCAAGGGCTCAAAGAGCCGCGCTTTTGCGACCCGTGGCCTGGAGAATCCCTGACAAGTGATTGTCCAGCCTCTGCTTAAAGATTGCCAGTGAGGGGGAGCTCACCACCTCCCTAGGTAGCTGATTCCACTGTTCTGCTCTTACTGTAAAACACTTTTTCAAAATATCCAGCCGGTACCTCTCTGCCCGCAATTGAAACCCATTACTGCAAGTCCTATCCTCTGCTGCCAACAGGAACAGCTCCCTGCCTTCTCTAAGTGACAGCCCTTCAAATACTTAAAGACAGCAATCATTCCCCCCCTCATCCTCCTCATTTGCACTGTACACTTTGTTTTTCAAATAACCCATTGTCATGATTTCCCCCCGGCGGAATTAGTTTGTCTGCTTCATTCCATATGAATTATTTTATTGCCATTAATTAAAAACAGATTAAACTAATCCACTTCCTGGTTTGCTTATGAAGAATCCGGTTCGTACTCAACTCGGTATTAACTAGTAAGATTTGCTGTACAGTAAAACTGTGGCCTCCATTCAAAATTAATCTTGGAATTAAAAGTTCAGATGGATTTAGATAAAAGTACACACACACATTCTTCCCTGAGCTGCCTCAAGAAAATCCATCTTTTGTTTTTACATTGCCACTAAGAGTATTTTTATCACAGTACTTCTTCTCATGTAAGAGCCGAACTACACAGGATGCTGGAATTCCAAGAATGGAACTCCCATTAAATGGCTTTACAAAACAGCCTGGGCGCAGGAGAGAATGGGACCATACAGATCAAAACAGGGGCACTCTGACTGTAGTAGCTTGGTCCTAAGATAAAACTTTTGATTAGATTTGGAACTTGTTTCAATTTTCCAATGCTCTTTGCTCTGTGGGCTGCTTTCTATGGCGCAACTCACAAAACACTATCGGGATCAGGACTGATCTGCCGGCATTTGGTAGAAGGGTAGTCAGGCAGAGAAAGACTGAACAAGATGGCCCTCTGGTTCTTTTGAGACCTGTGATCAGGCATAAGGCCGATATACGTTAATGCAAATTACAAGCCTTGCAAATTATTAAGATCTAATCTTACTGAGACTGGGAAGGGCAGCCATGAAGGAGCTAGAAAAGATTCTGAAGTGTAAGGATATGTCAATGGCCACCAAGATTAAGTTGATTCATGCCATTGTATTCCCTATTACTATGTGTGGGTGTGAAAGCTGGACAATGAAGAAAGCTGACAGGAAGAAAGTAGACTCCTTTGAAATGTGGAGGAGAGTGTTACGGATACCGTGGACTGCCCAAAAAACAAATCACTGGGTTATAGATCAAATAAAGCCTGAACTGACACTAGAAGCTAAAATGACTAAACTGAGGCGATTGTATTTTGGTCACATTATGAGAAGGCAAGAGTCACTGGAAAAGACAGTCATGCTAGGAAAAGTTGAGGGCAGCAGGAAAAGAGGAAGACCCAACAAGAGATGGATTGACTCTATAAAGGAAGCCACAGCCCTCAATTTGCAAGACCTGAGCAAGGCTGTCAAAGATAGGACATTTTGGAGGACGTTGATTCACAGGGTTGCCATGTGTTAGAAGCGGCTTGACAGCACTTAACATACACACAATCTTACTGTGATCCCCTTGGTCCTTCTCTAAGGACCAATTCAAGTATTCATACGTATTATTTGATTGACAACGTCACCAGGCAAAGACTTGTGTTAAAGTCTTTTCTGTTAAAGTATCAGGTTGATACTGAGAAGATACTGCAGACTTGGCCAACCTGAGAAATCAGCAGTGGCTGAACATGGACTGACACAAACAGGACACAGGGTCTTATTCCAAGACACTGAAAGACTGGACAATTCTACCAACTATTTTGTCAGATTGCACAGAGAAGCCATTGAAATTCATAAACATCAGCACAACTTTAACAGAAAAGAGAAGAGTTTAAGAATGAATAAGGCTTGGCTTCCTGTTCTGAAAACCTCCAGACTAACAAAGACAACATTCAACAATAGCCATGCAGATTAGTTTTGGATTACACACATTAACAGATCACTTCAGGATACAATGGTTCCATATTAACATACCATACCCTCATTAGCACATTATCTTGATACTTACAGGACAATGATTAGCACATTACTTTTGCAGGACAATACTCAGCTCAAACCCAACCCCTTTCTGACTATATATTACTCTTCCTACACCCTTGACACTGAGAGACACTGTCCTTCAGTGTTACTACTCTGAAGATGCCTGCCACAGTTGCTGGCGAAATGTCAGGAAAGAAAATTCCAAGACCACGGTTACACAGCCCGGATAACCTACAAGAACCAATCAATGTAATCAACAACGTAAAAACCAGGAAAAGCAGCAACATGAAAACTATGGTGCACAATTAAAAAAAAATATCAAAAAGGCTGGGGCAAAACAAACTCAACCAAAACAAAACAAAACCTTACCTTTCTCAACAGTTCCAGGAAAACACAAATGTAGCCTGGTTTGGCTGCTTTTGTTACCGTATCAGGAGTCAGACACTTTATTGTGAGATACAGCAACAGGTGGAGCCCACAAAGAATCACCAGTGTGTGTGGGGTGGGGAGATAAAATATTTGGGAATCCCACCCCCACCATCAAAGTCTCAACTTTCAGGGTTGTCTAAGTTCTTAGAAACTCAAGCAGGCCAATTTCTCCCCCCGCCTCCCCCCCCCCCACTTTTCCTCACACTCAGTTCTTAGCATTTCACCCCTTTTGGAGAACTTTCAGTAATCATCAGGCCGCTTCAATCCCAGCCCCGGGTCTGGCTAGTTTAGGAACTCATTTTTTCCTTCCAGCATACCGTGTATAACAGAATTATTCAGAAAAGCATTTTCCAGCATTGTGATTTCATTATCTGTGAAACTGTTCCTGATAGATTTTCTGTATTTCTAGTTAATTTTTTTATTGTATTGATAGTATTGTTTTTATTTTATTTTTTTAAATTTTGTACTCTGATGGGGAAAGGAGAAGATGAGAAAGATCTGCTTTCCTGGATCCGCTCTGTTTGCAGGAGCCTGGGTCCAACACTGTGGGACGCATCCCACACTACCGTGAACAGGACAAGTTGCAAATCCTTAGGGAATCCTTGGGAACAACATGAATGGAGCATGGGGGACCGCTGTGATAAGAATAATGGGAAATCCTCCACACCACCTCATGCACAGTTGAAGAGGAAGAAGAGTTGGTTTTTATACCCTACTTTTCTCTACCGAAAGGAGTCTCAAAGTGGCTTACGATCAACTTCTCTTCCCTCCCCACAACAGGCACCTTGGGAGGTAGGTGAGGCTGGAAGTGTTCTGAGAGAATGGTCACCTAGCAGGCTGCATGTGGAGGAGTGGGGAGACAAACCTGGTTCAACAGATTAGAGTCCACCATTCATGGGAAGGTGCGGGGAATCAGAAAGCTGCAAAATCACTTCACAGATTCACTCAGTTTGTAGTAGTACAGGAATCGGTTCACTCACTAGCACAAACCCACTGAACAGGATTCACAGCATCTTACCTTGTGTAATGAATATCCTGATTCAAATATAATCGGGGGAAGTAAAAGAAGAAAAAACATATTAGGACGAAACATTTCTTCTTCCTGCAAAATATAACAAAATGATGAAGAAAGGATTAGTAAATGTGTGGTAAGGGAAATTATATCGCATCATGAGTAAAACAAACAAAATCAAATGCAAGCGCTTTAGAATGTCTACCTAAATGATAGTATTTTAAACAAAAAAATCACCAGGAAATAAATTTCATATTAATCTGTCTCGTTTCCCACCACAAATAAAGAGGATTTTAGGATAGCAAACATTCTTGGAATTGCCTTTTAAATTGCTTTTCACCCCAGTAGCTAAAAAAAAACCCCAAAGCATTCTGTGAATTGCAGCAATCAAATAAGTAGTGTGACATAATACTATCTCCCAACAAATAGCTTTCCACGACAGGAATAGTTAATGTAATTAATGCTTATCAGAAATAAAAACAGGACATGGAATTGTAAGGTTAGATCCAGTTACTCAACAGCAGAAACCTCTGGTTGTATATCTCCCTTTTTTCTTCCCCCTCCCTGCAGTGCTTTCAGACCCTGGGAAAGTTAATTCCCAGGTTTGCAGGAGCCACGTGGAATAGTAGCCACAGAGGTCAGTGGCCTGTAGTGAAGGGGAAGAGGAAGTCTATGGAACCACCCTTTCTGCCTCTTCCATCAACAGCGCTATTAGTGCATGTGAGTCACAATCCTAAGAATCAACTTTTCCCGGATCAAATGGGGACAGTAAGATCCTTGCATAAGAATAAGAGAAGAAGAGTTGGATTTATTTACCCCGATTTTCTCTGCCCTTTTAAGGAGATTAAGAGCCCCGTGGCGCAGAGTGTTAAGCTGCAGTACTGCAGTCAAAAGCTCTGCTCATGACCTGAGTTCGATCCCGACGGAAGTCAGTTTCAGGTAGCCGGCTCAAGGTTGACTCAGCCTTCCATCCTTCCGAGGTCGGTGAAATGAGTACCCAGCTTGCTGGGGGTAAAGGGAAGATGACTGGGGAAGGCACTGGCAAACCACCCCGCAAACAAAGTCTGCCTTGGAAACGTCAGGATGTGACGTCACCCCATGGGTCAGGAATGACCCGGTGCTTGCACAGGGGACCTTTACCTTTTTAAGGAGATTCAGACTGTCTTACAATGGCCTTCCCTTCCTATTCCCACAACAGACACCTTCTGAGGTATGTCGGGGCTGAGAGAGTTCGGAGAGAACTGTGAGTAGCCCAAGATCACCCAGCAGGTTTTATGTGGAGGAGTGGGGAATCAAACCCAGTTCTCCAGATTAGAGTCCACCGCTCTTAACCACTACACCAGATAGCTGGATCTAGCCCACCTTTTAGATTCAGAACTGTAAGTGGTTCTGTGTGGGGCTGCCCCCATGGGCAGTTCTGGGGCCACAACAGATGAAAAGTTTTAACCTTTCTGATGGGGATGAGCAATTTGAACTTCATTATTCTGCCGCCTCTATTAATAAGGACACTGCCTTGAATAGTTCCGAATTCCTACAGAGTAAGCCTGGACCTCCAGGCCGTGAAAGAATATTCAACCACAAGAGCTACTTTTTCTGAAGATGCAATTTCACATTTTAATATAATTGCTAAGGTCTTTAAAAATTATTGGCAGTAATGGGAATTGGGAATAATGTGCTGCAAAAGTGCTTGACTCATACAAATTGGCTTTGAAACAACCATTTACTAGACTTTCAAAACATAAAGACTTTTTAAAAAAATGATACATGCTGGTTTCAGCAAAACAATTTTGTCAATTTTTCATGCTTTTCTCTGTTTTACAATCTCAAGCACAAAATCTGTGATGGAAGTTACACGGGACTGCAGAAATGTTTAAGAGTGCTGACTTCCTTAAAGAAAACGGATGCATTCAGTAATCTGTCAAGAGTTAGTTCATAAGCTATTACTTCAATGGCAGACCAACCTTGTGAATTCTCTCAAAAGAACTAGACCCACCTAACAATTTGGAGGACAACTTTACAGTGCTGATTCCTTAAGAAGGAACTCCAAGTAAGTGAATATAGTTATGCAACTATTGTGGTTAAGACCAAGAGCTAACCAATGGGTTATATGTGCTGTGTGGCTGAAATCATCTTGATACAAGCATACCTCTGAGCTATTGCGGGTTCAGTTCCAGCGAATAAAGCGAATATCGCAATAAAGCGATAAAGTGAGCCACATTAAAAAAATTTGGTCTCCCAGAGC
Source organism: Euleptes europaea (assembly GCF_029931775.1). NCBI lineage: Eukaryota > Metazoa > Chordata > Lepidosauria > Squamata > Sphaerodactylidae > Euleptes > Euleptes europaea. The sequence continues at coordinate 118,421,192 of NC_079313.1, read as the reverse complement.
ATATAAAAGTTATGTTTACACTATATTGTAGTCCATCACACTACACTGTAGTCTATTAAGTGTGCAATAGCATTATGTCTAAAAATGTACTGTAATAATAATGAAAAACTTTGAAATATGGCAAGAATTACCAAAATGGGACACAGACAAGAAATTAGCACACGCTCTTGGGAAAATGGAACCGATAGACTCGCTCAAAAACGCAATATCTGCGAGGCGCAATAAAACAAGGTATGTTTGTACTGTTACTGTTGAGTAAGGCACCCCATGTTTGGGAGGTAATGATTGTTTGTCACCTTCCCGATCCTTGCTGATGGGAGCTCATCCGGGATCTGAGAGGAATTGACAGGAACAATAAATCGCAACCATCACCTCACCCCCATCCTCAAATTGTGGTACCCCACATCCTCAAATTGTGGATCACTTTTGCAATGAGCCAGCTGGAGAACATGTACAGAACATGCACAGATGCATGCAATACTTTTAAACACTTTTTTTCCTGGAAGCTGATGGTCTTCAGATCTGGGCCGAAATCTGGCGATTGGGAGTTAGCAGATAATTTTGCTTTCATTTGCTGCTAATCTTTAGAGCAGCATGGAGCAACTACAGTAAAAAAAAGTGATGTTGTACAGCAAAATCTGCTTTATTCTGGGAGAGCCAGAACAACTTCATATGACTGCAAAGGGCAATGAAAAAGCAAAGACTGTACACCTGCAATTGCCTTATACAGAGTAAGATCATTGGTCTGTCAAGGTCAGTAATATCTACACTCACTGGAAGGAGCTCTCCAGAATGTTAGGCAGAGGTCTTTCACATCACCTACTTGATCCTTTTAACAGGAGATGCCAGGAATTGAACCTGTGACCTGCTGCATATAAAGTGAGTGCTCTACCACTGAGCCTACACTCATTTATCCCAAAATCTTAATCTCAGGGACCTGTGAATATTTGTGGAATGGCTTGAATAAAGCATTTAATTTTTAAATTACACTTCTTGTGATGTGGACCAGATGTTAACATTCCTTAATCATGGGAACACACTCAAATGCTTGGGAAAAATCTGTTTCTAGTGTTTTTATTCTTCCATGACAAAAAGGAAACATCTACTGAATTTATTCTTATCCCATTTCTCATAAAAAGGAAATGAGAATGAGTGGAAATCTCCCAACCCAGTGTCATTTTCCTGGTCTAAATATTTTTAAAGCTAGACTCTACTTTATTCTTTACAGATTTCCCATGATGTAAACAGTGTTTTCTTTTTTTGCTGTCAAGTTACAGCTGACTTATGGCAACCCCCGTAGGGTTTTCAAGGCAAAGACACATTCAGGGGTGGTTTGCCATTGCCTGCCTCTGCGTCATGACTCTGGTGTTCCCTGGAGGTCTCCCATCCAAACCTTTGCCAAGGTCAAGGCTGAATGTGTGTGACAGGCCCAGGTTCACTTAGCAAGTTTCCATGGCAGAGTGGGGATTCGATCCTGGGTTTCCCAGATCCCGGTCCGACCCCTTAACCACTACACCATTCCGGCTCTCAAACCTTGTATAACTAGAGTATATTCTAATCTTAGAGAGGCCTCAGTTCAGTGGGCAGCTCAGAATGCAAAAAACTTCAGGTTAAACCCACAGCATCTCCGGTTACAATGGCTCTCTGGAGGAAGGAAAAATATTCAGTCTGAGACCTTGGAGCATCACTCTAAGTTCAAGCAGTAAATGATGAGCCAGCATTGAGATGTTCATTTGTCTAATATTTCTGGAGTCCAGTTTCAAAAACTAGAAGGGAAAAAAGAGGAATGAAGGTAAACCCTCTTAGTGGCTGCAGTCGCTTGCAGCTGGGGAATTCTAAGTTTGGCTCTTCCTAGGAAAGAAATAAAAGGTGGAAGAGGACAGGGCTTGTTGGGAAGGGGAAAAAGCTGCTCAGTTAAGGATGTGGCCTTGTATAACCTTCTTTATTTCTCATTGGAAGAGGCTGCTTTCATGGCTGCATTCCCAGACCGGCTGGAATGAACAGAGCCTCTCATCAAGCGATATTGAAATGCTAGGTGAAAATTAATTTTGCTTCTTCCACACCACATCTTGTGACATATAAGGCAGGGAAGGTGAGACTGTTTTCCAGATGCAAGGGAAGTGGCTACAACTAGGAAAGTGATGGAGCTGAGTCATACTTGCCCCCAGCTCCAGGCCCTGCAGTCCCAACGTTTGCGGAAGGGGGGAGGCAAGTGTCCCCCCCACTTCAGGGTTTTCCGGATGATTTTACATTTCTTATATTCTGATGCCCTGACCTGGATAGACAAGGCCAGCTGATCTCAGAAACTAAGCACAGTCGGCCTTAGTCAGTATTTGGAAGGGAGACCACCAAGGAATACCAGGCTCACTATGCAGAGGCAGGCAATGGCAAACCACCTCTGAACATCTCTGGCCTTGAAAACCCCACCAGGTATCCCCATAAATCAGCTGTGATCTGACGGCAAACAAAAAACAGCCACACAGAGCTTAATGGACTTGGATGGTATCACTGTGGAAAACATTTTCTGTATCAGGACAGGATACCCTAAGTAAGGGGGCAGCTGAGTCAAATGCTGGCACCTCTTTCGCTTGATCAAATGATAAAGCCAAAACACAGAGGACATAGCCAAAAAAAAAAAAAAGGGGGTGTCTGCATACCTTCCAGTTGGCCAGCTTCTGAGATTCTATAATTTTTATAAATGCTCCCATGAGGATACCTAAAAGGGAAAAGAGACAGGAGAGAGAGAGAAAGCACAATATGAAACCAAAATGCTTCAACTCAGTGAAGTGTTCAAATGCTCAGTCTGCTTTCAGTGCGTCGTACTAAAACATTCATCATGCTCTAGGGCTATAATGAACAGCTGAAGTGATCTAATCCAATCTCCTGCATAAAACTCCATCCTCCACACATTAGCCAGCTGCTCCCCCTCCCCCTTCCATTATTAACCAACACTATTTAGGTACTACAATTATACAGAATTTCATTAAGGCAACCAAGACATGTCTATTCTACCATCCGGATGGATCACAACAGCAACAGTGACTTGGAAAGAAGTGGAATCTCAACCAATGGTCCTCAACTCAACAGAAGCGGGCAGGGGATCAGAATGAATGGAATGACGTAGCCAGCAGGAAAAGGTCAAAACAATAAAGCTTCATATCGGAAAGATGAGATATGCCGCTAAACTGCTACAGGCTAGACTGAGCAACTGTAAGAAAGGGAGGTCAATAATCTAGAAAACAGATCTAGAACTTACTTTTTAAAAAATGGGTCTGATCTATGTCTAAGAACACTTAAGTTCTTAAGTGTTTTCTTTGTACTGAATGAACATGTTGTAACTAGGTGGATTGTTCGAATTCTCTGCAGCGACATCCTTCTTCTAATTGTTCATAATTAAGACCTTTGTTCCCACTGCTCACCTTTCTTTAATCTCTTCTGTATTACGTATTCATCTGTCAAAGAATATATTCTGAAATACTACGCTTGTAGTCACATAAACAAAGGAGCAGGTCTTCTGATACCGATTTGTTTTGTAGGCCTTTCAAGAAATTCTGAATCTCAGTGGGCCAGGCCCAACTCTTGAACAGGCAACCAGTTGGATGTCCCACATATGCCTCTTCAAATATAAAAATCGATTTAAAATAATGTTAAAAAATGAGATGATGTTAAGGAGACCAACAGTGTATTTTGTGTGTGCTGTGAATTAGATAACTCTTCCACTGCTTTGGCTAAAATAGGATTCTTCCTCATCACTTGTTTTGCAACACTGTCCTGGAAACGACATTCATTCAGGTACAACATGTATCTAATCTTGACCTACCAAAATGATAACAAAATTGCAATCTTGCTTTGCCTGGCCAAAAAAATATTTATACAAATGGGATTATCTTGCAAAGCTATCGAATAATCAACAGCACTGAGGAAGTGATTACTGTAGCACTTGAAAATCTGAAAGGAAAACAAAACCTATTCTAGGGCAAAGCACATGGGTATGAAAAGGAGAATATTTGAGTATAAAATAGGGTGGAACTAGCAACCTGTCTTCCAGGCTCTTACTAGGGAGCCCTTTCAAAGCCTTGAATGGTACAAGGTGTCTGTTGTAGGGAGGGGAAGGGAAGGTGATTGTAAGCTGTTTTGAGACACCTTAAAGGAAAAGTGGGGGCATAAAAACCAACTCTTCTTCAATAAACTCCCCCCACCTCCATCCAGATTTTCAGTATTCCTTCCAAGTTAGTACAGGAGGATGACCACTTGGTCAGCAGATCCTTTGTAGCTGTTTGAATAAGTCACTGCCAAGTTTGGGGGTTCTTCCTTTTAAACTGGATTTAAAAGGTAAGCTGGAATAAACCTTTCATGGGGGAGTGAGCAGCAGTCTTCATTTTACAGTGGAAGTCTTTATTTTGCTTAGGCTACTCTAGTGTGGATCGGGGCAGAATGAGAAAGTGGGTCACAAGCGCATTGACATGTACCTAGGCAAACATGTTCCACTGACGACATGCTATAACAAAGCAGATTCCTAGTGAGGGGCTGTGACTCAGTCCTAGTGAATGATTCAGCCGAGCGAGCCTCTGCAATGCGTGCAAAAGATCCCAAGGGCAATTGCCAACATCTCTTGTTAAAAGGACCACGCAATAGGTGAGGGGAAAGACCTCCGCCTGAGACCTGGGACAACTGCTGCCATTTTCAGTAGGCCATGCTGACCTTGATGGATCAGTATAAGGCAGCTTCATATATGTTACTACATGTTCAATGATCCTTCCCCATGCTCACACTTTTAACAGAAGATCAGCTCTGTGAAGGGCTTGCTGAGATACCACTCACACCGCTGGGGATATGCAGAAATGGATGCTCATTCTGTGTTAGATTCACAAGGGAACCTCTGAATACCACTTTTTTGTTTCCCCACACAACCACTTGCCCCTTTTCCCTCTCTCCATTTCAGCAAATCTGTGGACAAATAACATTCACCCAAATGTGATAAACTGCTGAAAAGAAGGAATGTCAAAAATTGTCTTTTACCGAGATAATTTGAACACAAGAATACAGTTCATTTTCCGGTGGGTAATACTGCCGTGGTAGCAGGTACTCACCTAAAGAAACAACGGCAACACTCTCTGGCAAGAAGTGCAGCCTGTATCTTATCAATAAATGCACCAATATGATGCAGATAGCTGGAAGGAAAACAAAACAATGTTGAGGCACAGGCAGAACAGCAGCAATGACAATATTCAAACAACTTGTGCAATTATCTAATTACATTTAAAACAAATATGAATCTAAAATAATAAAGTAATAATTTATTTTTTAATATCTATTTATTTTATCTAGAATATTTATATGCCTGTCTTTCTCCTGAGTATCTTAGGACCCAAGGCAGGCACGAATCATCTAAAAACAATCTGCTAAACTAAATATTAAAACAACAGGCATAAAACATTAAAAAAAATATTTTTTTGAAAACAACCTTATGTCCCTACCAGCAGAGTATTCCCCTTTTACCCAGGCTGCCCCAAAGGCTCTCCAGAATAACTATGTTTGGCAGCCTCACGAAAGGACCGGAATTCTGTTTTACAAGTTTTAGAAATTCCAAGCAAGAAGGCCAGCAAGGATCTGACAAAGGGAGTTTTGCCTCCCAAAAGCTTATACCCTGGACATCTTGTTGGTCTTTAAGGAGCTACTGGACTCAAATCTTGCTCTTCTAATAAAAGAAGTTTTTTCTTTAAAAAAGCACTGCTCTAGGTATTGGGAGCAGACAGTGTGCTGGTAATGGCATAGGCACTAGCCAATACGCACCCCTTAGAGTCACAAACACGATGAACATTGCAAGAAAAGCCAGCTTTTTGAAAGTTAAACTCCCAAAGGCTTATCGTACCGTCCAGGAAACGTGTGGAAAACACCTTAGAAGCGTTTGTCCTGGATGCGAGTTCCAATTTCCCCCACACACTCCTGCCCGTTCTAACGTCTCTGAAACGTTTGCTTTCAGAACGCACCTCCAATAAAATAGCGTGCACACAAGAGGGGGCATGGAGGGAGCAACACGTAATCGTGACGTTGCTTGGGTTTCCCTCTACCTCCCCCCCCTCGGCATTTTGGATCGTCGTTGCAACGGGGATGACAGGACAATGGCCTCACGTTTTCTCCCCGACGCCTCTAGTTCTCGCACGCACACAAACCACACACAGAACTCTCTAATCAGATTGCATTGTAACCGACTAGTGAAACTAATGGGGAGGGGGGGGGAGTGTGCCCTAGACGTTGGGTGGTTGGGAAAACAGAGGGGTCTTGCAATCAATCGGGACCCAGAAGCAGAACAGGGAAAGTCCTTCTGCTTAGAGACTGGGGGGGTGCACTAGAAGTTATTATGGTTTAAATAAAGGGGGGGCTTGCAAGCACACACTTTTATTTCTCCAATTACCAGAGGCTGCCAGGAATGCTCGCTGTGGTGGTTTGGAGGTTAAGAAAGGGGTTTTTTTCCCTCCAAACACATGAAATTCCTATCGAGGCTAGTTAGAGAGCAGACAATTTCCCAATGTGATGGGGGGTGGGTGGGAAATGCTTGGCAATACAATCCACCCGCTCATGTTTAAGTGATGGTACAGTCCAAGCACAAACCAATCAAAAGGAGCGTGTCCCATCTGGGATCCTGTAACCTGCTCTCTTCCACCCCCTCCCCTTTGTCTCAATGAACAAGCCTCCCTTTGACCCAACAACAGCAACAGCAGATGGCAATAAAAAAATGGAGGACGCAAGCAAATAAAAGAGGGAAATGTTTGATTGGGACCCTGCACAAACACAAATGGTTGATCTAATGTTCCAACGTTCCTGTGTTCCTTTGTAAGACCACAAGCACTCTGGGGGGATTAAGTAACAATAATTATTGGTAGATGCAAACGGGAGGGGAGGGGGAAGGTGGGATGGGAGGAGAAAGGCTTTTCATTGGGTGTTGCAAAAAGAGGGGAGGAGAACTGAATAGTATGTAACTGAACGCACCCCTTGGATTGCCAGTTTTGAAACGACATAACGAAATACATCGTGGTATAGGCGTTTGGGGGAAAAACAGATGTCTGGCGCTTCCAAAGCATTTTAAAGCCGAAATGGGAGGTCTGAGGCAAACCACCTTTGTACAGTGAGGGAAAAAAGTATTTGATCCCCTGCTGAATTTGCCCGCTTGCCCTCTGACAAAGAAATGACCAGTCCATAATTTTAATGGTAGGTCTACTGTAGCTGTGAGAGACAGAATAACAACAGGAGAAACCCAGAAGACAAAAGTCAGAGATTGATGTGCATTATAATGAGTGAAATAAGTATTTGATCCCCTATCAACCAGCCAGATTCGATCCCCTATCAACCAGCCAGATGTCAGGCTACCTGGTATCTTCACTGTATGTAACGAGCTGAGATTAGAATCTCTATCTATCGGTCTGGGACTCCATGCAAGATCTCATCTCGTGGAGTTGCAATGATCATGAGAACGGTGATGAAACAGCCCAGAACTACATGGGGGGGACTTGTCAATGATCTCAGGGCAGCTGGGACCATAGTCACCATGAAAACAGTTGGTAACACATTACACCGTGAAGGACTGAGATCTTGCAGAGCCCGCAAGGTCCCCTTGCTCAAGACAGCACATGTACAGGCCCGTCTGCAGTTTGCCAATGCACATCTGAATGACCTAGAGGAGAACTGGGTGAAAGTGTTGTGGTCAGATGAGACCAAAATCGAGCTCTTTGGCATCTACTCAACTCGCCGTGTTTGGAGGAGGAGGAATGCTGCCTACGACCCCAAGAACATCATCCCCACCATCAAACATGGAGGGGGACATATTATGCTTTGGGGGTGTTTTTCTGCTAAGGGGACAGGACACCTTCACCGCATCGAAGGGACGATGGACGGGACCATGTATCGTCAAATCTTGGGTGAGCACCTCCTTCCCTCAGCCAGGGCATTGAAAATGGGTTGAGGATGGGTATTCCAGCATGACAATGACCCAAAACACATGGCCAAGGCAACAAAGGAGTGGCTCAAGAAGAAGCACATTAAGGTCCTGGAGTGGCCTAGCCAGTCTCCAGACCTTAATCCCATCGAAAATCTGTGGAGGGAGCTGAAGATTCGAGTAGCTACACATCAGCCTCGAAATCTTACTGACTTGGAGAGGATCTGCAAAGAGGAGTGGGACAATATACCTCCTGAGATGTGTGCAAACCTGGTGGCCACCTACAAGAAACGTCTGACCTCTGTAATTGCCAACAAGGGTTTTGCCACCAAGTACTAAGTCATCTTTTGCAAAGGGATCAAATACTTATTTCACTCATTATAATGCACATCAATCTCTGACTTTTGTCTTCTGGGTTTCTCCTGTTGTTATTCTGTCTCTCACAGCTACAAAGACCTACCATTAAAATTATGGACTGGTCATTTCTTCGTCAGAGGGCAAACGGGCAAATTCAGCAGGGGATCAAATACTTTTTCCCCTCACTGTATGTCTTCCACCTTGAAAACCATACAGAGTCAACAACAAGTTGCCTGTGACTTGATGGCACTTAATTATAATTATCTGAAAGTAGCTAGTTAATGTCTCCATCTGCATCTCCCCCTAAATTTCCATGCCTGTGAAATTTTCTCAAAATGTTAGCTCAGACAGGTTGGAGCCAGACTAAACTTTCCCTCCGTGAACTTTCCGTCCTCCAACTGCAGCCTGCAGACTACTGATCACCAAGGAAAGCTGCTCCTGGGAGAATGGGACTGCCTGAATAACAACACGATGGGCAGCTGCAGTGGAAACGGAACGGGTGGAAACTTCCAATGTGGTCTTTATCCAACCCTGTAATTGTAGCCTGTTCTCAAAATTAATCAACAGCACTGTGAATATTGAAAGAGACACATCACCCTAATCAACAGGCTGCTTCACCGGCTCCGTTTCCACCCCACCCCCCGCATCTGTCTGCCTGTATTAACTCCAGAACAGACTCAAAAATAACCGAAAGGAGAGGGCAGAATGCGTATTCACCTAACACAGTGGTTCCCAAACCTTTTGGGCCACCGCCTCCTTGGTTCCACAAACTCAACCCCAGCACCCCCTACCCTATCTTATAAAAAGCATTATTCAAAATAGGGGTTTGCATGACGCACTGAAGAAAATAATAACAATAAAAATTCAAAACATTAACAATTAATTGCACATCTACTCAAAATCAAATTAAAACTTTTTAATTGACATTTATTCAACAAAACTGATGAACTTGATCCAGTGGTACCAGCTCTTCAAAGTCTGGGGGGAAAACTCTGATAGTTTCCACCAAATCTGCCAGCATGGTGCCATAGCTTGATCTATTGTAAATTAGTGAACAACACAGTTGAAGGGGCCCACCTCTAGTGCCCCCCCGCTGCCCACTTGCCTCTTAGTGCCCCCAGGGGGTGGTACTGCTTAATTTGGGAACCACTGACCTAACACAAGAAGGGTAAAGAATATTGTCATGCCGCTTGACTGCTCTTCCTGTTGAGCTTGGGCCCCAGTTTCAACCGGAAGGATTGGCTTGGCAGGCGTAGGCAGCACCAGCTTAGTGGTGAGGGCCAGTGTGGTGTGAAGGGTGGCATTGAGCACTTCGTGGGTAGCATTTGGGAACCTGCAAGAGAATAAATATACAGCAAGGTCAGGCTAACCAAAAACGGGACTACATATAAAAACAGATCCTCCCTCCTCCCCCCAGAAAAAAATCTTCTGAGAGAAGATAACAGTTTCTATCATGGCTGGCCTCCTCCCCCTTCCTCTTTTTACATCTGATCTTTATGGGGGAACCTGATTGCTTCCCTAGGCTGGCTCTTGGTCTTGTGTGCAGATAGCTGAGCGCCATTGTTTTAAATTATTTTAAATTGTTTTAGATTGAAGCTAGCAATTTTAACTAGTATTAGACCAGGGGTGTCAGACATAAGACCCGCGGGCTGGATGCAGCCCCTTGAGAGCTCTTATCTGGCCTGCAAGCCAGCCGAGGCAGCCACACATCCCCTTGATCTGGGCTGGCGAGGTATAGCCCGGCCCAGCCAAGTGACATTTATGTCATATCTGGCCCTCGTAACAATTGAGTTCAATACCCCTGGATTAGGCCTTTTGAGAAGAAGAAGAGAAAAGAAGAGTTGGTTTTTACATGCCGACTTTCTCTACCACTTAAGGGAGACTCAAACCGGCTTACAATCACCTTCCCTTCCCCACAACAGACACCTGGTGAGGTAGGTGGGGCTGAGAGAGCTCTAAGAGAGCTGTGACTAGCCCAAGGTCACTCAGCTGGCTTCATGCGGAGGAGTTGGGAAACCAACCCAGTTCTCCAGATCAGAGTCTGCCGCCCATGTGGAGGAGTGGGTTCTCCAGAATAGAATCCACCATTCCAAACCACCGCTCTTAACCACTATACCACGCTGGCTCTTTTGTATTTATTGTAATGTTTCTTGCTTGATGTAAACCGGTCTGAGCCCAGCCTTGGCCAGGTATAAAGGATGGTCTACAAATCCAAAAATAAATAAATAAAATAAATAAAAGGAAATTGTTTGAAAAACAAACTCACTAACATGCAACTTATCTTAAGCCAGCAGGCCCTAATTACAGGCCAAAAATTATGACTCCAAAGAGGGGAAATAGCCAGGCTTATAGTCAACTGTGCATTGGAACTGTAGATGGAGGAGGCGGGGAAGGGCAGAGGTTGGCTTTTCAGACATGCCTGACCTGTGCATAATTGCCCAGTCTTCAAGGACACTACAGAGCCACAGTTGAGCACAAAGAATCTGCAAAGGAAGGGACATGGTCCTGTGAATAACCAGAGGCAATTAAACACATGAAGCTGCCTTATACTGGATCAGACCCTTGGTCCATCAAGGTCAGTACTGTCTACTCAGATTGGCAGTGGCTCTCCAGGGTCTCAGGTAGAGGACTTGCACATCACCTCCGTGCCTAGTCCCTTTAACTGGAGATGCCAGGGATTGAACCGGGGCCTTCTACAGACTGAGCCACAGCCCCTCCTAAGAGGGGCTGACTCTTTCAGCAGACAGCAAGGAGTACCAATAGCAACATTCTCTGCCAACTGAGATGTAAAAAATACAGTTCCAAAGGATCCATTCCCGTACTGTGGCAGAGACGCACTGCTCTACACAGCACATGCCACCAGGGGTGAGGTTTTTCTGCAACAACCAACCGCCTTCTCCTAAGGCAGTGATACCCAGTGGCTCTGCGATGCGCTACCTGTGGCTCTTCCCCCAAGTGGCATCAGCCTGTGACAGGAGAGTGAACAAGGTCATTGCTGGGTTGGGCTTCAGGTTGGCAGATGTTTCCCATTATAAAAGAGCCGCCGCTAGAGGATCTGGGGGGGTGGGTAAGTTGTGAGCCTCCCTGAGATGCGGGCCTCATTCCGGGGATGGAAGTAAAGGGCCTGTCCTTTCCACCCCTACCCTCATTTCTCTGCACCTTCGGTAGGCTCCTCCTAAGACCGGCACAACTCCCAGGAGGAGAGCAAGCAGACTGCAGAGAAGAAAGAGTGAAACCACCACAGCAGCCACCCAGGAAAAGAGTGGAGGGGCGATGGAGGTTTCACTCCCCTTTGCCCAAAGCCAACTGGTCCTCCTCCAAGCATCGTGGCAACCTCACTCTCGCATGACTTGCTGTGTCTCATGCTGAGGAGAGAAGCAGAGAGGGAAGCCCTTCCTCTCATTCCAGATGCACTCAGGCCGGCTACGGTTCAGCAGTAGTGGGGAGAGAGAACTGTACACATGCAGAGGTATTCCAGTAATGTAAATGTGTGTGTGTAAAGTGCCGTCAAGTTGCAGCCGACTTCTGGCGACCCCTTTTGGGGTTTTCATGGCAAGAGACTAACAGAGGTGGTTTGCCAGGGCTTTCCTCTGCACAGCAACCCTGGACTTCCTTGGTGGTCTCCCATCCAAATACTAACCAGGGGTGACCCTGCTTAGCTTCTGAGAGCTGACGAGATCAGGCTAGCCTGGGCCATCCAGTAATGTAAATAGTTACATCTTATATTATTTGAACGTGCGTGTTTGGTAGGGCGGTACACATGACATACGGTAGGTCATGTGGCTCTTTTGGTTCCGGAACTTTCATTTATGCAACCCTTGGTACATAATGAATATGGTAAAAGGATACATCTTGTCCATGCACCATACCCTACACACACTACACTCTACAGTGACTGCCGTGGCTACTCTTTCCGCCATTCCCATTACTCGCTTCTCTCTCCCTCCCTCTCTCTCGTGGTTCTGTCTGTCTGCAGTAGTAGAAAAGGGCAAGAGTCCAGTAGCACCTTAAAGACTAACAAAAATATTTTCTGGTAGGGTATGAGCTGTCGTGAGCCACAGCTCACTTCTTCAGACACAGCTAGAATGTGATTCACATTCTAGCTGTATCTGAAGAAGTGAGCTGTGGCTTACGAAAGCTCTTTAGACAGATGGAATCACATTCTAGCTGTATCTGAAGAAGTGAGCTGTGGCTCACGAAAGCTCATACCCTACCAGAAAATATTTTTGTTAGTCTTTAAGGTGTTACTGGACTCTTGCCCTTTTCTACTACTGCAGACTTTGTTTTACGGGGGGGGGGGAGGGTTTTGCCAGTGCCTTCCCCAGTCATCGTCCCTTTACCCCCAGAGCAAGCCGGGCACTTAAAGTTGAAGGGGGTGCCGCTTGCCCTGGTCACACACGTCGCATGAGGACAGCACCGGCTTACCTGGCAGGGCCGTCGTGAGGAATGGCGTGACCATGACTAGGGTGCGTTTGGAGCACTGCAAGGGGCCGCCGAACACGTAGCCTCATCAGCGCGACCACTTAAGAGGCCTGCTGCAGGTGACCAAGGGCGGCTCCCCTGCAGACGAGCGCACCTGCCAGGCAGGCTGTCCACGTCAGAGGCCTGGGGCAAGGCTCCCTACCTGCCCTTCCCACCCACGTGGGTATTGTGTGTGTGTCAAGTGCTGTCAAGTCGCAGCCGACTTAATGCCGACCCCTTTTTGGGGTTTTCATGGCAAGAGACTCACAGAGGTGGTTTGCCAGTGCCTTCCTCTGCACGGCAACCCTGGACTTCCTTGGGGGTCTCCCATCCAAATACTAACCAGGGCTGGCCCTGCTTAGCTTCTGAGATCTGACGAGATCGGGCTAGCCTGGGCCATCCAGGTCAGGGCCAGATAATACGTTGGTATTATCCGCACCTCTTGTCCTACCCGCCAGGCACCTTCCTGCCCCGCGTCTCCCCTCCAAGCCCTTGCCAGGAACACGCTCCCTCCCACAAGGAGCCCCTGAAGAGAAGCCACTCACTCCGCTCCCACCATCTTGGCGCGTCTTCTCCTTCCCGACCTCAATGTAAACCAAACACACACACCCCCACCCGGAGCACCATAGAGCGCGACGGTCCGCGCTTCCGGAGCGGTGTTTGCGACGCTCTGGACGCTGCCTGGGCCGACTCTATGGCCTCCCGCCGCGGAGGGAAGGAGGGAGGGGGAATGAGACGCGCGCGCCGAGAGGGGGCTTGGCCAATCGGGGCGTGGGGGCCCGTGACGTCATGGCCGAAAGCGGCGTTCCCCGAAACGCGCGCCGGGGAGTTCCGGAACGCTGAATCGCCGGCGTTTGCGCAACGCCCCGGTGTGGAAATGACTTCGGGCGTCGGTTCTCGGTATGCAACACCCATCTATGCATTCCGCGGAACATTTCTCTTATTTGTTTACACCCACGTGCCTATCTGTTGCAAGTAGCGGCGTTGGTGCAAAACAAAAGCCGTGGAGCAGAACAACTGGAAGGTAGCACGTTGGCGCGCGCGCGTTGGGGGCGAGGTGTCTTTTGAACCTTAATGAAAGGTATTCCACGGATTTTGTTATTTAGCAAGAAATATTCTATTCTGTGTTGATTCCGGATACTAAACTGAGGATGATGTTTCCGAAGCATTGCCCTGTTAAGATTCCTGAGGAATGCAAGAATTCAGTCCGAGGGCATGGGGCATATTTATCCAATGCACCTGTGTGGGTATTCCCCAAACATTTACCTGAGGCAGCTTCCGCTTAAAAATATAATAATAAAACAAAAACAGCATCAAAACACCAATTGCCAGTTACATACAAAAGAGTATGGAAATACAGAATCGCGCGTAACAGTATAGAGCTATATAAAGGGGCGTCAACCAGGGTAATCTAGAACTGCCAGTGTACACTCAAGCCCTAGGAAGAGAAACAAAAAATTTTAGCCAGTTGCCAAATAGTTAAGCGCCAGGTGCAGGATTAGGCAGACGCTGAAAAACAAGGTGCTACAACAGAAAAGCCCCTGTGCTACAGTGACATCAAGGCTAGACTATTGTAATGTCCTCTACATGGGTCTGCCCTTGAAGACAACTCAGAAATTTCAGCTGGTACAGAATGTCACAGCTCAGTTGCTGACCAGAGTTAGGCGAAGTATGCATGCCACACCCATTCTGCACTCTATTGGTTACTGATCAAACAAACAAACACTTTATTGCGGCCTTGCCAGAAAAATACATATAATTAGTTCCACGGGCAAATATACTCATATACATACTATAAGCTGTTACAACATAATCCTTCTTTCTGGGAACTCAGTCCTAAATAATCTGAATATATAATTACATAACCAATGGACCCCCTTCACTCCTTACGAATACTCTTAGATTGATGAATTTTAATCGCTACTGCACAGAACCTGGCAGTGGAGGATGTAACCTTCCTGTTTTCCCCCAATAACAACATCTGCAATAAATCTGCTTGCGGTACCCCTGTGACACCTTTTATTAGGGGGGAAATGAGCTGGGCACGAGCCTCATTATACCAGGGACAACCAAATTAAACATGTGCCACTGATTCCAGCTCCCCTGACCCACAGGAGCAGAGTCTCTCTGATATTGGTATCTTCTTAAAACGGCCCTCCAACATAGCCGAAAGGAGAGCCTGAACACGTGCTAAAGTAAATGCTCTCCTCTGGCTTCCTCCTTCCAACTGAAACAGATAGGATGAGGGGGCTACTTTGTACCTATTATTCTCTGTTGATATGAAGGCAGGACACCTCCCCACATCCTCCTGTCTTTCTATGTCCCAGATCCTCTGTTTAATTAGACTTTTGGCCTGTTCGTATCCCATCTGAGACACAACCTGTGGGTCCAGTCCTATTCTGACCAGCTTTCTAAAGACTGCCTGAAGCCATGATGATTTGAAATTATCCTTTAGAATCAGGGCGGAAAATCCCATTGGGTTGGTGATCATTTTAAGCCACATTAAGATAGATGCCAGGCTCACTCTGGCCTCCACCCTCACCATCCCTGTCTCCAGGCGGAAGTTAGCGTTTGACACAGAACTAGGGACTTGAAGGACTGTTCTTAGAAATTTAGATTGTACCCTTTCTAGAGGTACAAATTGTGATGAAGGGGCACCCACCCATACAGGAGTTGTGTCTGGGATTTCGCCCTAAACAGTTTGAGAGCTGCGGGGACGTAATGACCACCTTTTACTGATCAGTTACCAGGTTCAGCTGAATTTTCTGGTAATCACCTACAAAACCTTTCATGGCCTTGGGACCCACATACTTACAGGGCCGCTGTCCTACTGTGCCTTTGCAAGGACAGCTTCATTTACTTGAGCAGAGTTTGCTAAAGGTGCATCCCTGCAAATGGGTAAAACCAGCAACTGTTCATTCACGGACATTCTCTATGATAGCTTCCACCTGGAACTGCCTGAGGAGGTCAGGAAGGCTCCCACACTTCTCACAGAATATGCAAACCAGAGATGTTCAAGAGGGCATTTTCGTAAGGTGATTAGAACTTTAGCACAATGGTATAACTCCAGAGGTTGCTTTTATAAGGGAATAGGGTTATAGTCTCTTGTAATGTGTGTTATCACCTTCATTTCACTGCATTTTCTTCTTCTTTGTACCTCCCTTTTTGCATTTTGGCATGGTATGCCTTAAGACAATTTTTGTTTGCATTGTTTTCCGCTCATGTAACCCTAGTTCTGTTGCATTGTTTATTGGCTATCTTATGCTGTGTGTTTGAATTGGTTTCTACATTTTGTAATCCACCATGAGTCTCAGCAATGGAAATAAATAATCAAGCAGAAAATAAAGGGCAGGATTTGCAGAGACAAGTTCTGCCAAAGGTGACTTATTTTCAAATAGATTTATTGTAGTATCTCATTCAATAAATGCTGAGATTGTTTCCTCGGTCTCTCTGTTCTTCTGCTAGTCTGGGAATCCCTGTCTTATTATTCTTTTTAGGCTCCTTCCTAACAGGGTACAAGAGGGCAGCAATGGGTGTTCCACCACAGTGCCCCATCTGGGGTGATCTTCTGCCTTCATAAAGTGTCAAAAGGGGCCATAGAGGTCCCACTCAATGCAGGAGCAGCTTACATAGGATTCCTCTGTAGGCTCCCGTCCAAATCAAGACCTACTTAATTTCAGCAAGGTTGCTGCATCATCCAGCCAATGTTTTCCTGGGATCCGATACTTAAAATATAAGTACAGGGGAACAGTGTGGTGTCATGGTGCGACTTTCTAGACTAGGATCTGGGAGACCCAGGTTTGAATCCCTACTTTGCCATGGAAGGTTGCTTGGTATCTGAATCTGTAAAACTCAGACACCCAATGGCAATAGCATTTAAATGACATTAGCAGGTGTGATTGGATCAGGTGTGATATGTAGAAGAGGAGTAGGTGTAGAGAAATCAGCATTGGTAATAAGACATGAATACCAGGTGTTTATTCAGTCCAGGAGAATGCATTGTCTTGAGTTTCATTATTAGTTGCAGTTCAGCATGCTCTTTTTCTAATCTCCCTTTTAAAGGGACAACTATATGGACTAGTGTAAAAGTTGGCAACTTTACTGGTGTTGCTAAGGCAGGGATCCTCAACCTTTTTGAACCTGTGAGCACCTTTGCAGTTCTAACAGAGGGTGGTGGGCACAACCATACAATGACTGCTGTAGGAGATGGAGCCATCCACAAAATGGAGGAGGTAGAGCCAAGCACAAACTGTCAGGGAGTAAGTCCATGCATAACTCTAATACTAACTCTTCAGTATTTCAGGCAGAGGCTCTGTTTAACAGGATGTCTTTTAAAATGAACATGTTATTTAAAAATATTTTCTGGCATGTACACAACTTGCCTTCAGTAACACAGTGAAGATCCTTGTGCCTTGGGGTAGCTGCTGCCCAAGCAACTTTTCAAAAATCTGTACAGCCAATCAAATATCCAGGGGCCATTGAGAAGCCCCGCTGAGCAAAAGCCCCACCTGCCCCCCCTTTCTAAAAATATTTGGCTGACACCAAGTATTCACAAGGGACCTCTGTTAGAATCGTAGAATAACAGAATCATGGAGTTGGAAGGGACCACCAGGGTCATCTAGTCCAACCCCCTGCACAATGCAGGAAATTCACAACTACCTCCCCCACACACACACACAAACCCCTAGTGACCCCTACTCCATGCCCAGAAGATGGCCAAGATGCCCTCCCTCTCATCATCTGCTTAAGGTCATAGAATCAGCATTGCTGACAGATGGCCACCTAGCCTCTGCATAAGGGAAGGAGAGCTCCCCACCTCCCAAGAAAGCCTGTTCCACTGAGGAACCGCTCTAACTGTTATAAAATCCTTCCTAATGTCTGTACAACCAATCAAATATCCAGGGGCCAATGAGAAGCCCCGCTGAGCAAAAGCGCCTCCCGGACCCACCCCCTTTCTAAAAATACTTGGCAGGCACCAAGTATTCGCGAGGGACCTTTGTGCCAGGGAGACCAGTCACTGTAACTTCCTTGCTTATGTTTGAATTTGTAAAGTTGTTACACCTTGAACATTTTGCATTTCATGGCCTTTTAAGCCTGCTATTGTGAACTTCTCTCTCCCTATAGTATACCAACATACATATGTATACTAAAGACCAGAGAGAGAGGGACTGCCAACTAAGGATCTGCATCATGAGTCTGAGGAATTGAGTTCTAGTACAACAACAAAAACTGCTTAACGCTAGAACAAAAATTGGCACCACAAGATTCCTGTTTGTTTTTGCTGCAACAGACTAACAGGGCTACCCCTCCAGAATTTGCAGTACCGGAGGTGTGAAAGATGGAGCATGATTAACTGGAGCAGCGGGGAGTTGTCTTGAAAAGTGTTTATTATGCTTCTGGCTGAAAGGAGTCTCGTGCAACCTTAAAGAAACAGAAATGAATGTGGCTATTCCCATCCCCCCCCCCCAATTTACGCCACTAGTGACTGCTAGAGAGCCAGTGTGTTGTAGCGGTTAAGAGCGTTGGAGTCTAATCTGGAGAACCAGGTTCGATGCCCCACTCCTCCACATGAAGCCTGCTGGGTGACCTTGGGCCAGTCACAGTTCTCTCAGAACTCTCTCAGCACACACAGAGGCAGGCAGTGGCAAACCACCTCCAAACATCTCTCACCTCGAAAACCCTACAGGGTCGCCATAAGTCAGCTATGACTTGATGGCACACACACAAACACACACACACACACAGTGACTGCTAGGAGCATTGGGCGGGATAGGGAAGACTTTCCGAGCCCCCCTCCGGCTGTCCCAGGCAGGCAGCTGTTCAGCCCTCCAACAAACGGGAACGTTTTAATGTTTGATTCTTACAATGTTTCAAGAATGTTGGAATCCTATTAATTCATAATATGGTAAAAAGTGGGGAGTCTTCCCATTCGTGCAATAACTCCTCATACACATTCAGTTTATCTTCCGGGCTAACCGCAGATGAGGAAGCTGCGGTTTGCTACATTTGAAAGAAGAGATCATACCAGTTCGTGTAAAAAAAAAATACTTTACTATATAAAGCAATTACAAACCAATTTTTCCTTGAAGGCAAGCTTTCCAGTGCTTAAATCTAATTAGCAACAACAGAGGAAGACTTAAATCATGCCAAATTTGTGTAGCATGTTATTGCAAAGCACCAGTACAACTACTGAGTTGTTTTTTACACTGGCTGACCATCTAGCCTCTTTTTCATTTCCCCGCATTGTTTTATTGCCACTTAGGAAATATTCAGTCTCGAAACAACATCATGTTGGGGTTAGGGTTGCCAACCTCCAGGTGGTTAGCAAACAAAGAAACAGCTTCAAACTGCAAAACAATACAAGTTTGTATTAAACAACAAATAATCATGCACCATACATATGGTACAACAAACATGGACAATGTCCAGCCAAGTAAATTCTATATACAATTGAAGCCACCGCAGGGAATATTTACAGTCCTTGGCTTGAGAGCATCTCTTCTCTTCAAGAGGTAAGGTAATAAGTCAATGCTACAGAAGTCCAGTTTACTTTCTGTTTCGGCTTATGTCAGCCTTCCTCAGGGGCTCACTAAATATAAGGCAAAAATAAACATGCAGTACAGAACGGCATAAACAAAGAATCAACAATATCATATATACAATCATATACTCACACGCTAGCTGTATTCACACTGCTTATGCGTTGTGCCCAACCTCCAGGTGGTGGCTGGAGATCTCCCGCTATTACAACTGATCTCCAAGAGATTGAAATGAGTTCCCCTGGAGAAAATGGCCACGTTGGCAATTGGACTCGATGGCATTGAGGTCCCTCCCCTTTCCAAACCCCGCCCTCCTCAGACTCCACCCCCAAAGTCTCCAGGTATTTCCCAACCTGGAGCTGGCAACCCTAGTTGGGGTGGAGCTCTAGGAGTCACCCAGAATTTGCATGTTGGTGCATTCCCCCCCCACACACTTTGTACATGTTGGCCTGTAAAGCAGCAGCGGGAAATGGTTATAGCAAGAAACTTGACACACACATGAAAATGTTCCACCAAAGGGCTGTCAACCCTACAGTTATTCTGGTCCTCTTGTAGCATGGCTGGCATAGGAGGGGGTGGGGAGGATCCTGCTAGCTGGCTAGCAGCAGCTGAGGGAGATCTGGCTGAGTTTGTCTCTCCCCAGCACTTAGGCATGGCCAACAATGTGAGGTAAAGGGGTCTTGGTCTGAGAGTCCTAGCTTAGAGCTGGTAGGAAAAGCTGGCTGCAGAAACCTGCTTTGCAGTTAGAAGCTATTTGCCCCCCATCTCACCTGTCTTGTCTGTTTCTGGCTTTGTGTGTCTGTTTTGCAATTTGTTTTTTATCGTTCGCTGCTTTGGGTTCCCATTGGGGAGAACAGTGGGCTAATGAAGGGTGGGGGGAAGATTCACAACAGTTGTTGTCTTCCAGGCTGCCCTGATCCCCTTGCTAAAAAGGTTGGGTTTCAACTTCCAACAGGATCACATTGGATATAGGCAGGGTTTAGGGTTGCCAGGCCCCCCCTCCTGGCCACCAGTGGGGGATGGGGTGGGTAGGATTGCCTGATCCAGGTTGGGAAACTCCTGGAGATTTGGGGATGGAGCCTGGGGAGGAGAGAGCCCTCAGTGGGCTACAATGCCAGAGTCCACCCTCCAAAGCAGCCATTTTAACCAGGGGAGTCTGTAGTCTGGAGATGAGCTATAATTGCGGGGGATTTCCAGGTCCCACCCTGGAAGCTGGCATCCCTAGTAGGGTTACCAATTCTGGTTTGAGGAGGGGAGAGAGTTTAGCAGGGATATGATGTTTTAAAACCTCATCCAGGTCAGGCTTGGTGGTACTGATGGGTGACAGAACCCCCCCACCCAATTAATGTGCAATGCCCTTTTTAAGTTCTTGGGATCACCTTGGCCTTCATATTACTGTTCAATTAAAAAGGAGAAAGATCAAAAGGGATTCCACACTGTGAAAAAAGTACACCGAAGCTTGTTAACAATAGCTTGAGACATACAGTGCATTTAGCTATGGCCAGGAAATAGGGTTGCCAGGTCCCTTTTTGCCACTGGCGGGAGGTTTTTGGGGCAGAGCCTGCTGAAGTGGGGAGGGACTTCAACACCATAGAGTTCCATTGCCAAAGCGGCCATTTTCTTCAGGTGAAGTGATCTCTATCGGCTGGAGATCACTTGTAATAGCAGGAGATCTCTAGCTAGTACCTGGAGATTGGCAGCCTTACCAGGAAAGTGTTTTGCAGTGCCATCTGCACCAGACTGAACACTCTTCTAAATACGCTGATTTCGATTGACTTAGAAAAGTGTAACTGTGTTTAGATTGCACTGCAAACCACATAATCAGTCTATATACTCAGTGAGCCAGAGACCAGTCCTGAGCAGGTCGTCTCAGAATCCAGTCAAGTTTATTCAGTGCTGCTTACTCCCAGGAAAATGTTCTTTGGATGGCACTGATTGTCACATGTAATGTATGTATGCAACCTTTTGTCACTAGGGATGCCAACCACCAGGTACTAGCTGGAGATCTGCTTTTTACAACTGATCTCCAGCCGACAGAGATAAGTTCACATGGAGAAAATGGCCGTGTTGGCAATTGGACTCTATGGCACCGAAGTCCCTCCCCTCCTCAAACCCCGCCCTCTGCAGGCTCCATCCCAAAAACCTCCCCGCCAGTGGCAAAGAGGGACCTGACAACCCTATTTGTCACACTGCCCAGACACATGATAAAAAGTAGGAGTACAAGGAATGCTCAGTGTCTGATTCGTGCATGAGCCTTGATGCAGAAGGTCAGCTGAAGAACATTATCTGCAGGCCTGACTCCCATCAGCAAATGATATTTTTATGGCCATGTGTTTGGGTTGGCTTGAGCATTGCTCATAAATTGAGTGTATTTATGCTGATAACTCTCAGCTGCTCTTTGGGAGAGTCGTTACAAACCCACCCAGACATGCATCACAATTTGGCTGCGGTAGGGTAACATGGCGGAAGTTATCACAATACCTACACATCGTGGTTTTGAATGTCCTTCCTTTTTAAAGAATTTTTCCCCCAAGTGGAAACTTTAATTAAGTGCACATGCTTCTGCATCTCTGTATGCGTGCATGGCTTTGCATGCCTGAGCATTATTCATGGTCTTTGGACCAGAGGTTTTCTTCAGAAGTTGTATTTCTAACATTGCAATCCTATGCAGAGTTACTCCCGTCTAAGCCCGTTGAAATCAATGAGCTTAGAATGGAGGGATTCATTTTAGGATTGCACTGTAAGCGACATAAATTAATACTGTACAGTTATGACTCCTCCTTCCAGTCATATTTGTCTGTGGTCCCCTTCCCCCCTTATGCTTTTCAGTTGGCTCCCTCTGTTCAAATACCATCTGCTTGATAACTCTATTGATTCAGAACCCATTCCAGTTTAATGAGCTATCATCTATCTACCTAGTACATTTTAACCATGCCCTTCCTTCCAGAAGCACAGGCTGGCACACCTGGTTTTCCCCATTTTATCTTTGCAACAACTCTGTGTAGTGGGTTAGGCTCCAAGATGTCATCAGGCCAAGATCATCCACTGAGCTTCATGGAAGAGTGGGGATTAGAACCTGGGTATCCCAGAGCCTACTCTGGCATTCTAGCCACTACACCACACTGTTATAAGTCTTGCTTCCATTTCTTTTTTTACTTTGGTCTTCCTTTAAAAAAAAACCCATTCCATGCAAGCAAAAAAAAGAGCAGTGGTCAGTAGCGATATAGTGGTTTTCACCTGGGATCAGGCTTGTGAGGCTTCCCTGTTGCTAGTTCAGCTGCTGATAAAGGGCCAATGGGGTTTCCACATGGCAGGTTTCAGTGCAGTTTCCCTACCCCAGTTCCCCAGCAGCGGCCAACCTACCTCCTAGGGTTGCCAGTCAACAGCTGGCAACTAGCAGAAATCCAGAGGGTCAGGGACAGGGCGGGGGCATCAGGCAAAAGCAGTATGACACTTCCAGGGAAAACCTGGAAGTGATGTCACACCTTTCTAGGAATTGTTGGATACTCTATGGTAAAACAAAAGAGTTTCCCAACTGTTCCTAGAAGGGTGTGATGTCACTTCCAGATTCCCCCCAGAAGTGATGCAGTTCTGTCTCCTGATGGGAATTATTTTCCCTCCCACTGGTTGCTGACTGCTGCAGGGCAATGGGAACTGGGGGGTGGGAAATCTCCAACCCCCAGTAGGCAAATGGCAAGCCTGCTGCCTCTCTTGGGCCACCAGGGCTTTTGCAGTTTTTTAACCTCAGCATTAGAATATCGTTATATCGAGATACATTTTTAACAGTAGGTGTAAGAGGTTCTGTGACTCAAGTCTTTAGCCCCTTATGTTGCCTTTTGCTGAAGTTGTCATAAGCCGGCTGCGTCTTTGCAGCTCTTTACACACACACACATGAACCTGCCTTATTTTGAATCAGACCCTTGGTCCATCAGAGTCACTCAGACTGGCAGTGGCTCTCCAGGGTCTCAGGCAGGGTTCTTTCACATCACCTACTTGCCTAGTCCCTTTAACTGGAGATGCTGGGGATTGAATCTGGGACCTTCTGCATGCCAAGCAGATGCTCTACCACTGAGCCATGCCCCCTCCTCCCCCCACACAAAGAGTTCTGAGAAACTTGTTTCATGGGTACAGTGATGTAATGTCCTAGCCCAGCTTAGCCCAAGCTAGTCGGAACTTGGGTGCTAAGCAAGGTTGGCCATGGTCATTACTGGGATGGGAGACCACCAAGGACAAGTAAGTTGTTATGCAGAGGAAGGCAACAGCAAACCACCTCTGCTTGTATCTTGCCTGGAACACCCTGTGGATGAGTCGCCGTGATCTGAGTGCAACTTGACAGCACATTCTTCTGCTCGCAAAGGCATTTTGGTCTGTGCACAGTGTTATGCCAGTGAGTGCAAACTTCTTGCTTTAGCTTGTGTTCTGGCATCCTCTTCACTGGATCCTCATTTTATTTGCTTAATCGATACCCTGCCTTTCTCCACAACGGGGACCCAAAGCAGCTTAAGAACATAAGAAGAGCCATGCTGGATCAGACCAAAGGCCCATCTAGTCCAGCATTCTGTTCATACAGCGACCAACCAGCTACCTCTAGGGAGCCCACAAACTGGAAGACAGCAACAGCATTATCCTGCCGTGCTCCCCAGAGGCATTTAAAGAGGCACACTACCTCTGGTACTAGGGGGAGTAGATATCAATCATGATTAGTGGCCAGTGACAGCCCAGGCCTCCATGAATTATTCCACCCCCCTTTTAAAGCCTTCCATACCACATCCTGTGGCAGTGAGTTCCACAAATAAACTATACGCTGTGTGAATAAATATTTCCTTTTGTCTGTCCTGAATCTCCCACCTTTCAGCTTCAGTGGCTGATTCTGGGTTCTAGCTTGCATTGTTGCCCTCTCCTCCATTTTATCCTCACAACAACCCAAGAGGTAGGCTAAGCTGAGAGTGTGTGACTGGCCCAGAGTCACCCAGTGAGCTTCTATATCAGAGTGGGGATTCGAATCCAGATCTCCCAGATCCTAATCTGACACACTGGCCACTGCACCTCACTGTCATGCTCAAGTGGGCGTGTATTGCATATGCTGACTCAAGTGCTTCTTTGATAAGAGAGCACAGTACACTGAAACTGTGCCGTGCATGGGACATGGCTCAGCTCACTTTCGCGGACAGCCTTTAGACAGCTTGGCCTGTGGTAGATAGTCATGCTTTCTCAATGCAGCCCCAAAGGCCCCAGCAACTCATCAACCACTCATCCAAGGCGATGCCCAACACTCCTAGAAGAGCATTCCTTATCAAAGGGAGGAATTCAGTGTGTCATTTTTCTTTTAATAGATCCATCCTCACATGACTCACAGACCTGTCACACCGTCTGCAGAAACCTTGCTTGACCACAGGTCCATGTTTCACTTGTAAAAATTCATTACAGTGGCTACTGTGAGCCACAATGCTTCTTTGGTGTTTCTTACAAGAGCAAGAACAGCTGCCTGTGAGAAATAATGGTGGGAATCTTCCACCTAGGAATTAGTTCTGCACAAAGCAATCTATGCTCTACGACGCAGCAGGGCACTATTGAATAAGCGACTCAATGAGCAACACGGCAGCTGAAGTATGGCATTTTTTGGTCTCAGGAGGCTGCCTGTGTTCTCCTATGTCCATTAGCAGCGAAGTGGGTAGAGGACAGATTCTTTCTTTGTGAACAGGAGAATCAGATGATGTTCAGTGTGAACTGGATTTCCATGTGCTGTGCTTGCCCACTGACTTGAAGGTTTAGCTGTCCCCTTTATTGGAGATAAGCAATGCTTGGTGGCACTGCATGTGGTGTAGTGGTTAAGAGCGGCGGTTTGGAACGGTGGACTCTAATCTGAAGAAGCTGGTTTGATTCCCCACTCCGCCACATGAGCAGCAGACGCTAATCTGGTGAACTGGATTTGTTCCCCACTCCTACACACGAAGCCAGCTAAGTGACCTTGAGCAAGTTGCAGCTCTCTTAGAGCTCTCTCAGCCCCACCTACCTCACAGGTAGGGTTGCCAACCTCCAGGTACTAGCTGGAGATCTGCTATTACAACTAATCTCCAGCCGATAGAGATCAGTTCCCCTGGAGAAAATGGCCGCTTTGGCAATTGAACTCTATGGCATTGAAGTCCCTCCCCTCCCCAAATTCCCCCCTCCTCAGGCTCCACCCCAAAAACATCCCAACAGTGGTGAAGAGGGACTTGGCAATTCTATTCGCAGGGTGTCTGTTGTGGGGAGGAGAAGGGAAGGTGATTGTAAGCCAGTTTGATTCTTCCTTAAGTGGTAGAGAAAGCTGACATATAAAAACCAACTCCTCCTCCTCTTCTATGCTTATGCATTGCTGATGGGCTGAGCCTCTGGCCTTCATCCTCCTTCCTACGCCATACTGTGCTAAGGTATCACCACACTGTCCATACACAAGGCAACTTTCTTACTGAACTTTGTGTATCATTTGCATTCAAGAGGGGGAGAATCAGGCAGAATACTGAGAGCGCCGTATGCCTCCTCTAAAGGACATGTTCCACTATTATCAAATTTATCTTTCTCAAGAACAAATCTGGTCATGGTTGATGATCTTTGGGACATAACTTTGTCTACTCAAAACTGCAACTCACGCTGGAAATTACCAAATAACATCCTACGTAGGGTACTGAAACGCCTGTTTCCTGTAGCAGGAGGGAAGGCGGCATGATATAGCCTCATCCTGGAAGTGAATCAGGGACAGAACTTGGAAGGGAGACCATCAAGAAAGTCTTTGCAGAGGAAGGCAATGGCAAATCCCCCCCCCCTTCTTCCCATATTCCTTGAAAGACCCTTGCTGGGGTCACCACATGCCGGCTATGACTTGACGACACTTTACACACACACAGTTCCGGCAGCCTTGTGGTTTGCAAGTGCAGGAGGTCCAGTATTTGCTACCACATCCTTTTTAGCAAGGACTGAGGTTTTCTGTCTGTAAATGATTCACTTAAGCCATATTCCATCATCTCCTCTGCAATGTGAAATCTTTAGAACCTTCGTCTTTTTTACTTCCCTTTTTACATTTGGATTGGAAATTTGAGCTAAGGACACTACTGTTTGCCTGGTCACCTGTGCTTAGTTTTCTGCCGAGACACACAAAGCTACGTTGTCTACTGTGACTGGAGCAACTGTCCAGCATTTCAGATTGAGATCTTTCACATCACCTCCTACCACCTCCTACCACCTGATCACTTTAACCAGAGATGCTGGTAGAGTTGCCAACCAACAGGTACTAGCTGGAGATCTCCTGCTATTACAACTCATCTCCCACCAATAGAGATCAGTTCACCAGGAGAAAATGGCCACTTTGGCCATTGGACTCTATGGCATTGAAGTCTCTCTGCTCCCCAAACCCCACCCTCCTCAGGCTCCACCCCAAAAACCTCCCGGGACCTGGCAACCCTAGATGCTGGAGGGTCGTACTAGAGACCTTCTGCATGCAAAGCTGAGGCTCTGTCACTGAGGTACAGCCCCTTAGGGATATATTTTCTCAAATTTCTCTGGTGTGCATGTTGTTCTGCCACATCCAAAAGAGAACTGTGCTGTAGGGATGAAGAATAACTTGCCACCCACATTTCCCTTTCTAATAATTACATTTGCGTTTGTCAATTCAAAACATAACAGCACTTGCAATTCACCATGACCACAGTACACTTCAATATTACGTGTTATTTAGAAAATGTATAAGCCGCCTCTCTAGAGTCCTGCTAAAGGTGGCTAACAAAAAAAAAATCACGAATAAAACAAAGCCATAAAACTAGTGGGTAAAAAAGCAGCACAAAACACCATTCAGCAGCCCAAAATGATGTCCATAATATAGGTCTCAGAATAGAAGCAGACCCCAGAAACAGTAAAAAACATGGAACCACTCAGTTAAAGCTTGAGTAAAAACCAGGGTTGCCAACCTCCAGGTGGCACCTGGAGATCTCCTGCTATTACAATTGATCTCCAGATGACCAAAGTCAGTTCCCCTGGAGAAAATGGTTGCTTTGGAGGGTGGATTCTATGGCATTATATCCTGCTTCCTTCCCCAAAGACCCTCCCCTTGCCACACCACCCAAATCTCCAGGTATTTCCCAACCCAGAGCTGGCAACCCTCATAAAAACAAATGTTTTGGGCTAGGACCTAACATATAGTAAATCAGATGCCAGATAAGACTCGAGGAAATCATTCCACAGGCAAGGTACCATCGCCAAAAAACGTCCAGTCTCTGGTTGCCATTCGCCTTGCTCTGGCCGGTCATATTTGGCTTATTTGTTTAATTTATACCCCAGTTTTGTCCCCAACGGTTACGCAAAGCCTCTTACAATGATCTCCTCTCCTCTTTTTTTCTCTTCAAAGCAATTGTGTGAGGTAGGTTAGCCTGAGAATGTGTGACTGGCCCAAGGTGTTCAGAGTGGGTATTCAGACCTGGGTCTCCCAGATCTAGGCCTGACCCTCAAACTATAATTGACATAAAGCCACACAGAATAAAAGGCTTTTAAAATCTTGAACAATGTTTGTGTATATGTCAGGATGTGTATTGTGAAATTGTGTATGTATGATCACTGAGGAAGGCTCTAGAAGTCCAAAATGCATCCGGTCAGATTTTGGTCATTATATGTATAAGCATCAACTGTGTGTTTGTAATATTTGTAAACATTTATTCTTTGTGCTTTTTAGGAAGCCTGCATTTTAGGCCCTGTGTTTTTAAATACAATTGTGCACTATACAATAAAAGTTTATCTATTTGTTGTTACATTAGATAGTCTTTAGTTCAACCCCTTTGGTTTCCCCCTACTTAGGGTTGCCAACCTGCAGGTAATCTCAAAAACTCACAGAAATGGACTCACATGCAAATAACCCAAAATATAATGGGAATCAAAATACAAAAGTGCCATAGGTTCAACATCAGAATTCCAAAAATGGTGTTTCACTGTTACAATCAAATATGTTGACAAGGTAAGTATACATTCAATCATAGGTTCTTATATTAATGTCATTAAACAACTTTTAACTTTTTTAAAACTTTTTTTACAGGAACAACATTCCTTGTATTCAACACATGTCAGGTTGAAGGGAAAACATGTCAGGTTGAAGGGGAAGACAGCCGTTTCTATTCTTATGTCTTCATCAGTTCCTCTCCAATTACATATATTCATGGACTATCATCAATGGCCTGCAGCCTATAGGTTGGTACAGTCTCCTATTAGGTAGGTACTGATCCTACTGCCTCAAAAGGCTAGTTTCATGCAATATACACCATACTGGTTCCTAGCCCTCTGGTCCCTCTTCACCACTGGCGGGAGGTTTTTGGGGCGGAGCCTGAGGAGGGCAGGGTTTGGAGAGGGGAGACACTTCAGTGCCATAGAGTCCAATTGCCAAAGCAGCCATTTTCTCCAGGTGAACAGATCTCTATCGACTGGAGATCAGTTGTAACAGCAGGAGATCTCCAGCTAGTACCTGGAGGTTGGCAACCCTAGCCCTGGCAAGTGTTTAGATGGGGGACCTCCAAGGAATACCAGGGTTGTGACAGGTAACAGCAAGCCACTTCTGTTTGTCTCTTGCCTGGAAAACCCTATAGAGTCACCTTAAGTTGGCTGCCACTTGATGGTGGTTTCCACTGTCAGACAATTGGAAACAACATCAGAACTAAAAAGAGGAAGGAGGAAGTGTGTAAAGAAGAAAGTTGAGCCAGCTGGGTGGAAAGGGGGGAGGAATCTGAGAAGGTGGCAGTGAGGAGTGGAGGAAAGGGGGGCATTACAAGGACAGGGTGAAGGTAAAACCAGAAAGGGAACAAAACAGGTCACAGGACAAGGAGGTAGGCAAGCTGGAGGAAGGAGTTAGATCTATGTGGGAAAGGAGTAGGACAGGCAAAAAGACTGGGCTGGAGATAGGGTTGCCAACCTCCAGGTAGTAGCTGGAGATCTCCTGCTATTACAACTGACCTCCAGCCGATAGAGAGCAGTTCACCTGGAGAAAATGGCCACTTTTGCAATTGGACTCTATGGCATTGAAGTCCCTCCCCTCCTCAAACCCCACCCTCCTCAGGCTCCGCTAGGGTTGCCAGGACCCTCTTCACCACTGGTGGGAGGTTTTTGGGGCAGAGCCTGAGGAGGGCAGGGTTTGTGGAGGGGAGGGACTTCAATGCCATAGAGTCCAATTGCCAAAGCGGCCATTTTCTCCAGATGAACTGATCTCTATCGGCTGGAGATGAGTTGTAATAGCAGGAGATCTCCAGCTAGTATCTGGAGGGTGGCAACCCAACCTATGTAGGAAAGGAGTAGGACAGGCAAAAAGACTGGGTTGGGGATAGGGCTGCCAACCTCCAGGTACTAACTGGAGATCTCCTGATATTACAACTGATCTCCAGCCAATCGAGATCAGTTCGCCTGGAGAAAATGGCCGCTTTGGCCATTGGACTCTATGGCATTGAAGTCCCTCCCGTCCCCAAACCCTGCCCTCCTAGGCTCCACCCCAAAAATCTCCCGCCGTTTGTCAAGAGGGACCTGGCAACCCTAGCTAGGGACCGAGTGAAGCATGGGGAAAGGGGGGGGGAGAATAGGGGGAGCTGGCAGCAGGAGGACAATGGGAGTTCCCTCCCAAACAGGTTTGCTTCTTTTAAAATATGGAAGTCAAAACCACAGGTTTTTTTCCACCTAGTCGGGAAGTGGGAAAGATTCAGATGACTGGCAGTTTTACAGCCCCTGCCGGGTTGGCATGGGGTCACATCAGTCCCACATCACAGGAATGCGTCCCTGAGGTAAATGTCTGGCCTGTCTGTGCGTGTGGGAGGAGGAAGCCTGAAACCCGTAGGCTGGGCTGGAAAAAACCTGACACTTTTTCAGTGGTTAAATCCTGCATGGGAAACGAAACCCTCAACCGACTTTCAATGGAGCGAGAACAGAAAGTCAAGAGAGGAAAAGGCAATGTGACGGCGCCTGCATAGGCAGACTTTTCATGTTCGGTGCACAGAGGCACGGCAGGAAGAAAGCTGCTTCTCTCTCTCTCTCCCTCCCCAGAAGGACTCCACAAAGCTTTCATTTGTGGGTTTCTGATGCTTGACTAATAAGCATCTCTTTGTGAATGTGTTTATTGATTGTTTCCTTGAATATAGCTTACGAATTTCATCATGACCTTAAAACTCCCCAGCTGTTCACCAGCGATGTGGCACTAAAGGCCCCTCTGTTTTTGCTTAAGGTTTTCTGCAGGTTACAGGATAATTCTAGACAGACGATATTTTTTCTGACCCAATAAAGTGGTGAACAAGGAGCTGAAGATACGTACTGGGGGGGAAACACGGACAATTGTCAGTCTGCTTTTGTATATTTCATATATATTTGGGGGGTGAAGCCTGGGGAGGGCGGGGTTTGGAGAGGGGAGGGACTTCAATGCCATAGAGTCCAGTTGCCAAAGCGGCCATTTTCTCCAGGGGAACTGATCTCTGTAATCTAGAGATGAATTGTAACAGCGGGCGATCTCTAGGTGCCACCTGGAAATTGGCAACCCTAGCAAGGACTGAAGTGTTACCTTGAGAGCTAGGACAGATGGAGGGTTTTAGACTTAAGGGGCATTCTGACAAAAGCCAAGCGATGAAAACTAGGGGCTGCCTTTCAATGAGGGTGATCTTGGCCAAATAACTGGTAACTGCTGTCCCACAAACTCAGAGTTGCCATTTTTTTACAAATCATGACCAGTTGGAGGAGCAATGACTCCCCTCTGTCTTGGGTTATGCTTCTCTTAACTGCTGTTTTGAGCAGTTGATGTGGGGGGAGATTTGGAGCACCTCCTTAGCAGGGGGGGATCAGTGGGTTCTAGGCATCCTTCGAGGTTCCCTACTTTCCCTCCCCATCACCTAAGCACTAATGAGGAAGACAACAGGTACAAAATGCCAAACGGTGCACTCATTCATTATAAAGGGAAGGTAGCCCACCATTCTTTACATTACACAATCAGATTTTTGTATGAATCCTTGTGTATAGGGTTGCCAACTTCCAGGTACTAGCTGGAGATCTCCTGCTCTTACAACTGATCTCCAGCCGATAGAGATCAGTTCACCTGGAGAAAATGGCCACTTTGGCAGTTGGACTCTATGGCATTGAAGTCCCACCCCTCCTTAAACCCCACCCTCCTCAGGCTCTGCCCCAAAAACCTCCCACCAGTGGCAAAGAGGGACCTGGCAACCCTACATGTGTGCCATATGATACCTCCACTGAAATGGGCTTTTTACAAGAATGGGTGGCTTTATATAATGAGGAAATGCTTATTTCTCTATCAGATTTATGTCCATGTACTTCCTTCAGGGTTGTTCTGTTTGACCAAAGTGGATTGCCTATGAACATTTTAGGCAAGAACTTTTATACAGGGGATAAGCCCTGGATGTGATGGATGACTCCTTGTGGTCTTGTAACTAGGCTACATTTTGATTATGCACCTGAGTCTCTGTTGCAGGGGCTGGTTCTTTGGTACAGGTGTGTTAGTATTACTGTGTGCTTATAGTTCCCACTGCCAGGACCTGGATGGCCCAGGCTAGCCTGATCTCATCAGAGGGAGAGGCTGTGGCTCAGTGGAAGAGCCTCTGCTTGGCATGCAGAAGATCCCAGGTTCAATCCCCAGCATCTCCAACTAGAAGGACCAGGCAGTAGTCGATGGGGAACATCTCTGCCTGAGACCCTGGAGAGCCGCTGCCAGCCTGAGTAGACAGTACTGACCTTGATGGACCAATGGTCTGGTTCAGCATCAGGCAGCTTACAAGTGTGTCCATCAGATCTCAGAAGCTAAGCAGGGTCGGCCCTGGCTAGTACTTGGATGGGAGACCACCAAGGAATACCGGGGTCACTATGGAGAGGAAGCCAATGGCAAACCACCTCTGTTGGTCTCTTGCCTTGAAAATCCTACTGGGTTGCCGTAAGTCAGCTGCCTCTCAACAGCACTGTACACACACATAGTTCCTATTGTCGAGTCCCTGCTTACTGCTGTGTCTTGATCATATGATAGGATCAGGCAGTCATGCAGGGTGACAAAATTGCAGGGTCATCAACACACATATGTGATGCTACTTTAGGGTTGCCAGGTTCCCCTTAGCCACCAGCGGGGGATTGGGGGGGGGTAGGGCTGCCAGATCCAGGTTGTGAAATTCCTGGATATTTGGGGGTGGAGCCTGGAGAGGACAGTAGGGTACAATGCCATAGAGTTCACCCTCCAAAGCATCCATTTTCTCCATTGGAAGTGATCTCTGCAGTCTGGAGATGATCCCCAGGTCCCACCTGGAGGCTGGAATTCCTATGCCTGTGAGTCTGGAAATTTGAGCTGCTTCTAGTATGGCCATCACACTGTGTCCCCCAAGCACAAGTCTCAGAATCTTCTGTAACATCACTGTCAGAAAAGAAACTAATCTGTCATGTTTCTGTGCCTCCCCAGAAGGTGTGATGTGCAGAAAGTTCTGAATGCATGGAATGAAACTTTGCAAATAGGTGTTGCTCAAACTGTCCTTACAAAGGCAGCCCGGGGGGGGGGGGGAGCCCAGAAGTGGGTCACTCCAACTGGCCCAACCTGCCTGCCCCTTGAAAAGCCGGTGTGAAGTTCTCAGTAGCAGCAACGGGGTTCCTCTCAGCTTGGAAAAAAGGCGGCCGAGGGGAGACATGATAGAGGTCTATAAAATTATACATGGTTTGGAGAGAGTGGACAGGGAGATGTTTTTCTCCCTCTCCCATAATACTAGAACGTAAGGTCATCTGTTGAAGCTGGAGGGTGAGAGATTCAAAACAGATAAAAGGAAGTATTTTTTCACACAACATATAGTTAAATTGTGGAACTCCCTGCCCCAAAATGTGGTGATGGCTGCCAACTTGGAAGGCTTTAAGAGGGGAGTGGACATGTTCATGGAGGAAAGGGGTATTCATGGCTACTAGTTAAAATGGATACTGTTCATGATGCATGCCTATTCTCTCCAGGATCAGAGGAGCATGCCTATTATCTTGGGTGCTGTGGAACACAGGCAGGATGGTGCTGCTGCAGTCGTCTTGTTTGGGGGCTATCTAGAGGCACCTGGTTGGCCACTGTGTGAACAGACTGCTGGACTTGATGGGCCTTGGTCTGATCCAGCAGGGCTTTTCTTATGTTCTTATGTTCTTCACACCCCTCTCTCCTTTGTGCATCGAGGCGCAGAAAAGAACCTTCCCAGCTCCGTCGTGAACCAGTGAGCAGTTCACATGAGAAGGATTACCGTGTGTGTATATTTCCTACAAATGTGTTTGCTTAAGGGATGTGCACCACACCCTTCTCCAGGCAGTGCTGAGTGACTAAGGTAACATACATAAAAAGTAAAACCATAGCCCATAATCATACAATAGAACCGCAGAACTGAGACAGCAATGCAGAACTTGTCGCTTTGCAGACTACTTGTTCTCCCACATGCCTTTTCTTTGTTTGAGTTTCCTTAGCTCCAGTCTTAAGAACATTTACCTGAGGGTAAGCTCCTTGGAATAAAATGAGACTGATCTTCTGAGTAGGCCTGCATAGGATTGCTTCTTCATGTGCCCTGGCAAGCCCTACAGCTGGGCGGTTTCAGAAAGTCTAAGAGCACTTCCCTTTCTAGTGAATCAGCCCTAGGCCAGGTTTCATGTCACAGGAATTGCTGTGCTTCTTCAGAAGAACTTCTTCACAGCGTCAAAGCATTCACTGGAACTATGACAAAAAATGTAAGCTCAGCCAGGCTGGATAAGACAAACATTAGGGTTGCCAACCTCCAGGTGGTACCTGGAGATTTCCCACTATTACAATTTACCTCCAGGCACCCAAGATCAGTTCCTCTGGAGAAAATGGCTGCTTTGGAGGGTAGACTCTATGGCATTATACCCCGCTGAGTAGGGTTGCCAGACCTCTGTGGGGGGTGGGAGATCCCCCATCTTGGGGCCCCTCCCCCGATGCCATTCAGCCAGCAGGGTGGACTCTATGGCACTGTACCCCACTGAGGTCCCTGTCCTCCCCAGTGGGGGATGGGGGGGGAGGATTGCCAGATCCAGGTTGGGAAACTCCTGGAAATTTGGGGCTGGAGCCTGGGGACGACACGGGCCTCTGTGGGGTACAATGCCAGAGAGTCCACCCTCCAAAGCATCCACTTCTCCACAGGAATTAGGGTTTCCAGGTCCCTCTTCGTCATCAGCAGGATGTTTTTGGGGCTGAGATTGAGGAAGGCAGGGTTTGGGGGGGGGACTTCAATGCCATGGAGTCCAATTGCCGAAGTGGCCATTTTCTCCAGGTGAACTGTTCTCTATTGGCTGGAGATGAGTTGTAATAGCAGGAGATTTCCAGCTAGTACCTGGAGGTTGGCAACCCTAGCAGGAACTGATTTCTGTAGTCTGGAGTTGTGCTGCAATTCCGGGGGGATCCCCAGGTCCCACCTGGAGGCTGGCATCCCTAGTTAGAAAATGGGGAAATTCTCTCTGCCTTTTCTTTGCACTATGCATGGTTTTGTATGCTTGTGCCACACCCCCTCTTTCATTCTTTTAGGAGCACAGGTAAGCCAAATAGTATATGTGCTTTCAGACAATTTTCCATTAGCCCAGATCTGCCGTCCCCACTTTAAATCATTCATGCCCATTTCCTTTAAGTGAATTTTTGGATTAGATAAGGTGCTGTATAAAATTCTTTTAAAACTTTTTTTAAAGATTAATGTAACTGATAGGGTTGCCACCTCTATGTTGGGAAATTCCTGGAGATTTTGGGGGTGGCGTTTAGGGAGGTTGGAAAGGGGAGGGACTTCAGTGACGTATAACGGCATAGAGTCCATCTTCCAAAGCAGCCATGTTCTCCAGGGGAATGGATCTCGCTCACCTGGAGACCAGTTGTAATTCCGGGAGAGCTCCAGCCACCTGGAGGTTGGCAACCCTAGGTACCAGGATGTTTTCAGACACAGAAAGAGAAGTAAATCAAGTTTATTTTTCAGAAACTTGATTGTCATGTTTAATAAGAGGAAGTAGAGGCTAAACTACCTCAAAGAGTTCTTGTGTCCTAGGAATCCTACGTAAGCCTCTTGAGTTCCATGACGGAAGAAAGGCAGGACAGAAATAAAATAAATGCATAAAAATAATTGGCAGTCCCTGTTCACTCTTCACCATCTGCCTTAAGTTAAGAGGTAGGAGTTATTTATCACTTCTGTTTTTTGGGAGGAGCCAAGGACTTGATTTTTTTTCTTTACTGGCAAAGCCATTGCTGTTTTTTTTAATGTTGTGATTTAACATTTGGATTTGTGTGTGTGTGTGTGATTGAACTGACTTCAGGACTAAAGGCAGTATTTTAGCCTTACCCCCCCCCCACACCCGCACACGGAAAAAGAACAGATATTTCTCTAAATGCCACAGCCACCCAGGATGTAAGTAATTAAGCTTTAGCTCCAGGCTAGCTTGAGCTCCTCAGATCTCAGAAGATATGCAGGGCCGGCCCTAGTTAGAATTTGGATGGACAACCTCCAGGGACTACAAGTGTTCTGACGCAGAGGCAGGCAATGGCAAAACACCTCCGAATGTGTCTTACCTTGAAAACCCTACAGGGTCACCATAAATCAGGTATGACTTGATGGCACACACACACACAAGGCCAAAAGGGAATCTGCAGGGACACTTTTGCCAAATAGTTACTTCCAAGTGTATGTGTACTTCCAAGTGTATCTGTACTGGGATCTTGCCAGTGTTGCTGGGAATTCATAGGGGAGTGTAGCACTTTATTAAGTGCTGTGTCAAACCACAATGGCAGTTCTACTTTTGCTTATTACAGAAAAGGAATTACCAAGCTAAGCAGCACCAAAGTGCCCAGGCATGGAAGCAGCCCTGGAAAACATGCGGTACTCAAAAAGATAGGAGGCTGAAGTTGGTTCCCAGTTCGTTCCCAGCTCATTCACATTTCCTAGTTCCTGAATGATATTGAGGACAATTTGTAGGCTTACCAAATGCCCAGTGGGGGCGGGCAAAAGCCCGCCAATCCACCAGGCTGCGTTCCAACCAGCTGAGGGTCAATGGGCAAAAGAGAGCTAGGTAGAGGGGGAGGTGTGCAATGTGCATGTGCACAACCCCTGTGCTGCACCGACATTGCTTCCAGGTTTACCCGGAAGCGACACGGACACTCTAGCAACCTCTGGCGAAACTCATAGAGTTTTGGTGGAGATTGCTTGAGCGTCAGTGTCACTTCTGGGTAAACCCGGAAGTGACGTTGGCACATCATGTAGGGTGTGCGTGCCCATTGGGCAGGGTGTATGCACATATCATGCTCCCCCAGCCATGCCCCTGCAAAGCTCCCACAGGTGGAGGAAAGGGACCTGGCAACCCCAACAATTTTGGGTGCCGCTGAACCTCAGTGTCTGTATGTGCATTTGTCCTGAGGGCACCCCACTTGGGAGCAGCTGGCACAAGAACGGTCTTTGGACCAGGACCCAGCATGCACCCCCTCGGAGGGCACAGTCCCTGAATGTGGGGGTGTATATGTGGTGGTCCAAACTTTATTTTGGGATGCAGAGCTTTTAAATTGTCCTCAATATCATTCATGAACTAGGAAATGTGAATAAGGAACTGGGAACCAACTTC
Organism: Euleptes europaea; assembly: GCF_029931775.1. Classification (NCBI taxonomy): domain Eukaryota; kingdom Metazoa; phylum Chordata; class Lepidosauria; order Squamata; family Sphaerodactylidae; genus Euleptes; species Euleptes europaea. Next base: position 118,384,310 of record NC_079313.1, on the reverse strand, counting down.
AGCCTCCTCAAAATGATGTTGTTTTATCCAGTTGGAGGATTTGACAGGTTGGAACTACTAGGAGCCGCAGGGCAACTCTGAAGTTTATTACTATGAGTCCATTGCAAGGCAAAGTGTCCTTGTTTCAGGGCAACCTGCTGGGTAGCCTCCAGCTTTTAGTGCAGCTCATAGCTGTGAGTGCAAATTGGTGTTGCATAATGCTGCAAGCTGTGATTCAGTGGGTGTTGGCTTTTCCTACCCAAAGGATGGAACTATTGTTATTAATAGAATGGCAGAAAGGAGTTGGCTCCCAGGTCTCGATTCTAAAGTAATGGTTTTTTAAATAACAGTCATGGCTTTGTTCTGGGCCATCAAGAGAGAAGCCACCTTAAAGGAATTTTCCAGCTTAGTTGACTATTCCCCCACTCTCTGAAGGTGTTAGCTGCCCCCACACTTTCATAAGTATAGGAATTGTTCTGCATAGATAGCATTCATTTGTACACAATGAATAATAATAATTGTTGTTGTTGTTTTGAATGTGAGGACTGTTATATATGTGTGTGTGTAAAGTGCCGTCAAGTCGCAGCCGACCTATGGCGACCCCTTTTGGGGTTTTCATGGCAAGAGACTAACAGAGGTGGTTTGCCAGTGCCTTCCTCTGGACAGCAACCCTGGTATTCCTTGGTGGTCTCCCATCCAAATACTAACCAGGGCTAACCCTGCTTATCTTCTGAGATCTGACGAGATCAGGCTAGCCTGGGCCAACCAGGTCAGGGCCTGTTACATATAGCTGGCGAATATGTAAAGGCTGACAAAGCCATGATATGGTGAATACGCTGAACAATTCCGGAAGACGTGTTTAAAACTGACTGATTGGACAAAGTTCTTTTGCCTTCAAGCTTCAATTGAATGAGATTTATTTGCACATCTACAAACGGACTATACTATATTTTATTTCTTCACCTTAAGCTGACTGCTTGGCTTAGACTGTTTGGTACTACACTACAGCAGCGTGAAGCGCAATAGAAGTGATATAGGATATAGGGGCTTTTTGTATTTTGTATTGAAATTATAGGATAGAAGGATTATTTTGTCCTGTATATTGTTATCTTGTATTATTGTATAGTAGATGATAGTATTTGTGTTAAGGTATAAGTTTTCACTCCACTGGTGTAAAGTTCACACTGTGCACTGAGCAATTACATTGTGGTTTTATTTCTCACTAAGTGAGTGGTTGCTTATTTTTGATTCAGACTTGAGCTTAGGTGCTGCTTATTTGTTTTTTTCTTATCTGCCCCCACACTGGTGGCTACTCCTCAGGGACATCTTCTCAGGCCTGTTCATTAGCACACACAATTCAGCTGTGAACCTGGTAGGGGAGTAGGGATGCCAGCCTCCAGGTGGGACCTGGGGATCCCCTGGAATCACAGCCCATCTCCAGACTACAGAGATCAGTTCCTCTGGAGAAAATGGATGGACACCACCCTCTATGGAGAGTGGACTTTATGGCACTGTATGCCACTGAGGTCCCTGTCCTCTCCAGGCTTCATCCCCAAATCTCCAGGAGTTTTCCAACCTGGATCTGGCAACCCTACCCCTCCATCACCCACCAGTGGTCGGGGAGACCTGGCAACCCTGATGGGAGGGGGAACTCACTCTTGCCTTGGAAAGTTCCATGGATACTGCCTAATGATTGGTTGAAGAGGTCAGGAGATTATGGTCAAGAATTTTCTGTAAGTGTAGCTAGAGAAAAGAATCCTTATCCCTTTACCCTTTCCTTCCTACCCCTCCTTGCTGCCAAGAAGATATTTGTACTGTGCTCTGGAATCTCTTTGCCTTAACAATCAGCTGCACTTTGTTAGGATTCCAGTAAGTAAGATATTGGCAAGCTTTGTTATTTCTGTGCATTTCACTGCCACTGAACTCTATGTCTTTGTTTTAATCTCTTTCCTTAAATTTCTTCAATAAAGCCTTTGTTTCCTTTATGGTGTGTGTTACTCAGAGAGTTACTGGAACCAAACCCAGGTAAACATGGTGACGTTACTGCACCAAGGCAGGGTCAGCCTTGACATGAGTGTCAAGACCAAACCCCAGTTCCAGTCATTGCATGTTCACAAGTTACCACCCTATTTGACAGTTAAGGAGTTTATCATTAACTGTCATTATCCCAGTGGGGTGGGCTAATCTAAGCACTTCCAAAAAATATGAAACCAGGTCTGCAAAAGTTAAAGAGACTAAAGGCAAAGGCAGGAGGTGTTGCCCCTGTACCTTTAATGTGGCATACATTTAATTCAGAGCTCCCCACGCTTTTCCCTTCACGTGCTCCAAGGCCCTTACCTTCAGAACACATTTGAGGGATGAATTAAGAGGAGTTAGTTTTTTATAGGCCAACTTTCTCTACCACTTAAGGCAGAATCAAACTGGCTTACAATCACCTTCCCTTTCCTTCCCCACAACAGACACCCTGTGAGGTAGGTGAGGCTGAGAGTGTGTGACTAGCCCAAGGTCACCCAGCTGGCTTCATGTGTAGGAGTGGGGAAACAAATCCAGTTCACCAGATTAGTGTCCGCCGCTCATGTGGAGGAGTGGGGAATCAAACCCGGTTCTCCAGATCAGACTCCACTGTTCCAAACCACTGCTCTTAACCACTACACCACGCTGGCTCTCCTGTCCCTCCTTACTTCATATGGGTTGTTTGGGGAGCAGCTGTGGCTCAGTGGTAGAGCATCTGCTTGGTATGCAGAAGTTCCCAGATTCAATCCCCGGCATCGCCAGTTAAAGACTAGGCAAGTAGGTGATGTGAAAGACCTCTGCCGGAGACCCTGGAGAGCCATTGCTAGTCTGAGTAGACAATACTGACTTTGATGGACTGAGGGTCTGATTCAGTATAAGGCAACTTCATGTGTTCATGTACGTGTAGGGTTTCTAGTTGGTGTGGAGAGAAATGTCCTCTTCCATTAATACCAACTTTATGTGTGGAAATGGACAGCTGAAGCTTTTCACGGCATGGAGGTAAATAACATCATCTGGTAAATGACATCCTATTAAAAGTCTATTAAAGGGATAGGAAATTTTTCTCCAGCTGTGTTGGCAACCTTGTTCTTAATCTGGATAGCCCAGGCTAGCCTGATTTCATCCGATCTCAGAAGCTGAGCAGGGTCAGCCCTGGTCAGTATTTGGATAGGAGACTACCAAGGAAGGCTAGGGTTGCGATGCAGAGGCAAGCAATGACAAACCCCCTCTGAACACTTTTGCCTTGAAAACTCTATGGCAGGGGTGTCAAACATAAGGCCCAAGGGGCAGGTTCGGTCCCTTGAGAGCTTTTATCTGGCCCACGAGCCATCCAAGGCAGCAACTTCCACCCCCCCACACACTCTAAATCTGGGATGGCGAGTCATGGCCCGGCCAGACCAAGTGACATTTATGCCATATCCAGCTAGGGTTGCCAGCTCCGAGTTGGGAAATACCTGGAGATTTTTGGGGCAGAGCCTGAGGAGGGTGGGGTTTGGGTTCACCTGGAGAAAATGGCTGCTTTGGCAATTGGACTCTACGGCATTGATCTCGATTGGCTGGAGATCAGTTGTAATAGCGGGAGATCTCCAACTAGTACCTGGAGGTTGGCAACCCTAACTTCAGTGCTTAAGATACGTTTAAAGCTAGAGAGAAACTGTTGGAGTAAAAGATCTAATCATATCACAAGTAGGGTTGCCAACCTCCAGGTATTAGCTGGAGATCTCCTGCTATTACAACTGATCTCCAGCTGATAGAGATGAGTGAAAAATGGCCTCTCTGGCCATTGGACGTTATAGCACTGAAGTCCCTCCCCTCCCCAAACCCAGGGACTTCAGTGCTAAAACGTCCAATGGCAGAGAGGGCCATTTCACACATCTCTATCAGCTGGAGGATCATTGTAGATAGCAGAGATCTCCAGCTAATACCTGGAGGTTGGCAACCCTATATACTAGAAACTCGACCTTTTTACAAAGGTCTCATGAGTTCTCACTAAAATCTTAGACTCTGGGATCATTGCTTTCAGACTTTTATGTACTGTTTCTCCTCCAAACTGGGGATACCTTTAAAGAAAGGTAAGCCCTAGACCCGGTTCTGTGATCCAATCACCCAGTCTCCTGACCTTCTTAGGCCAACATTTAAAGCAAAGAAAGTGTGTTCTTGGTGGTCAATACAGAGAGACTGAAGCACCACAAACACAGGCAACTTAGAAAAGAAATATAACTTCTTGTTGGAAACTTGCTGAGCCAACCTTAGAAATTTACTAGGCTAATATCTGTAATACTCAGATTTCACTGTTATAACCAACTTTTCACCAAGGTAAAGGAGTTCCACCATTGTCTTGTCTTTTTTCTCAAAAACTCCTTTTGGAGACAGGATTTACTTTCAGACTCTTGGCTAAATGAAGGTGCAAGGTGTGGTTTGTAGACCTGGGTCCAAACAATGGGGACATTTCCTTTGAAGCTAGCCCCTTCCAAGTGCTTTCTTAATTACAAAAGGTAAACAGGATGGAAATAGAATAACTTCCCTTAATAATCAATCACCACTTAGCTGGGAATGTATCAGATGGGTATGGCATGTACTGCACTTGAAGAGGCGATGTAATGATAGCTGAGAACTTATTGGGTGGATAGGACATGCTCTCCTTTGCAAGACACAAAGAGTGTGAGACAGCTCCTGAGGGTGCCCTCGTTTTATGAGAATCCATCATCTTTTCATTAGACGTTTTGGGGCTGGTTTATTCACAGATAGTAGGGCTACCAAAATGAAATCCTGAAGATGTTTCTTCACAACAGTTTGTGAGAAGGAAGTAAAAGCTTCACTTGCTGAGAATGATGAAGGAGCCAGAGCCCTTTCTTCCTTTGCATCTGGAAACTAGGGTTGCCAACACAGCTGGCGAAAAAATCTCTTCTCCCTTTACTGGAGGCTTAATGGAATGTCATTTTCCAGATGAGGTTGTTACCTCCAGACCACAAAAACCTTCAGCTGTCCATTTCCACACATGAAGCCTGTATTAAGAGGACATTTCTCTCCACCCCAACTGGAAACCCTACCTGAAACCCTACCAAGATCTCATCTCTTGGCTTGCGGGCACCCTGAAATTGTGGTGATCAGTGGCTGTACCGCTTCCATTTCCGCCAGCAACCCAGGTCCATGTGTCAGTTGGCTCAGAGAAAAAAAGATTGTGTGTGTGTTTGGGGTGTTGCCCAGTGGCCTGTTTAATTTTGACTGTTGACCAAAGTTATTGTGGGGTCAGAGGCAGTCCCAGGTTAACAAGAGCCCATCTGAAATTAACCATTGATGCTGAAGCGTTGGGTCTGTTGCTCAGTGCAACAGCATCTGCTTAGCGTGAAGAAGGCCCCAGAGGTCTAGTGATGGGCTACTTTTCTGGTGCTCTATGATGCAGAGTGGTGGTGGAAAGTGCTGTCAAGTCACAGCTGACTTTTGGCGACCCCATAAGGTTTTCAAAGCAAGAGACACTTGGAGGTGGTTTGCCATCGCCTGCTTCTGCATGGGCTGAGGGAGTTCTGAGTGACTGGCCCAAGGTCACTCAGCAGGCTTCAAGTGGAGGAGTGGGGAACTGAACCCGATTCTCCAGATTAGAGTCTGCCACTATTAACCACTTACACCACACTGGCTCTGATGCAGAGTGGTTTTTTCTAAATCCAGGGCGGGTTCCAAAGGCATGGTGTATTTTCACTATCTAGAATCTGGAGGAATGCAGGTTGAGATTCTTCTGGAAGTGGCGCAAAGGACTCAGACATGTGACTGTAAAGCAGCCTGTTTCTCTAAGAGGATCCCCAACACCCAGAACACAGCGGTGCACTGTAAAGTGAGGAAGTGGGACTGTGCTGGCGTGATGAAAACCGATAGGATGATATGGAGCTTCCCTTCATACAGACTATTTCTCCCAAGGAGCATCCAATGCATGTTTGTGACCAGCGGTCTGCCACACAGCTCCCATGCATGTGCAAAAGTTCTTCATAGTCTGTTCCCATGGCCTCTGTGTATGTGAGCTCATACATAAATCCTATCTCATGGCCTCTATTTACGTGAGCAATTCGTAAGATCTCTGACCAGATAAAATAAAGCACTGGTCTACAGTGGGGCAAGGTATATTAGAGTACGATGCAATGACCCACCCTTTTCCACATGTGACCAGGCACATGCATCAGGCATTTCTGTTGCATATGATTGTATTATCCCTAGGATTGCCAACCTCCAGGTACTAGCTGGAGATCTCCTGCTATTACAACTGATCTCCAGCCGATAGAGACTAGTTCCCCTGGAGAAAATGGCTGCTTTGGTAATTGGACTCTCGTCCCCAAACTCCACCCTCCTCAGGCTCCACCCCAAAAACCTCCCACCAATGGTGAAGAGAGACCTGGCAACCCTATCCCTTAATGTGGTGCAAGAGAGCTCATTTGACCAGTCTGTGTGAGGGAGGGGCTGCAGAGGTCCATATCCTTAATACTGGTCAGTTCTAAACTACTAATGCAGCTTCTGAGAGCCAGTGTGGTGTAGTGATTGGTTAAGGTGTTGGACTAGAATCTGGGAAACCCAGGTTCAAATCCCCACTCTGCAATGGAAACTTGCTGGGTGACGTTGGGCCAGTCACACACTCTCACCCTCGACCCTGGCAAGTATTTGGATGGGAGGCCTCCAAGGAATACCAGGGGTGTGATGCAGAGGCAGGCAATGGCAAACCACCTCTGAACGTCTTTTGCCTTGAAAACCCTATGGGGTTGCCATAAATTAGCTGTGATTTGATGACAAAAAATGCAGCTTCTAAGGTAACAGCAACCGAAACAATGGGGCTCCAGCCCCATGACAAGTATAGAAGAGGATGCCCTACATTTTTATTGATGTAATACATACATACATTAAACTGAGCCAGAGTGGTGTAGTGGTTAAGAGTGGTGGTTTGGAGATGTGGACTCTGATCTGTAGAACCAGGTTTGATTCCCCCACTCCTCCACATGAGCAGCGGAGGTTAATCTGGTGAACTGGATTTGTTTCCCCACTCCTACACACAAAGCCAACTGGATGACCTTGGGCAAGTTACAGCTCTGTTAGAGATCTCTCAACCCCACTTACCTCACAGGGTGTCTGTTGTGGGGAGGGGAAAGGAAGGTGATTGTAAGCTGGTTTGATTCTCCCTTAAGTGGTAGAGAATGTCAGCATATAAAAACCTCCTTCTCCTCTTCTTCTTCTTCTGTCAGCTCACTATCATCTACTCTGATTGGCGGCAGCTCTTCATGATCTCAGGCAGAGGTCTTTCTATCCACCAACTATCTGATCCTTTTTTTTTCTTCAGCTGGAGATTCCATGGACTGAACCTGTGGGGTTCTGCCTGCAAAGCAGATGCCCTACCACTGAGCCATGGCCACAACCCTAGGAACTCTCCCAGGATCTCAGGGGGAGGTCAGCTATTACCTGCCATTGGATCTTTTTCTTGACTGGAGATGCCATAGATTTCAGCCCGGGACTTTCTGCATGCAAAGCGGATGCTGACCATGGCAAGCGGTGTTCCATCTTGGGGTTGTGTGAGGACACTCGGTTGCGTTGCTCAGGGGTTCTGTATTTTTATTGAGCTACATCGCCCACTGTGTGGGTTTTTTTTCCTGCTGGTTAATTTTCTTCGGCGTAATGTGGTGCCAAGGAATCCAATGGATGAGCATCAGTCTACTTAAGTATAGACCTGGGGAGGGAGAAGAGTTGCTTGTTTTATTTTCCTGAAAACGTATGCAAATAGCTCTCCAAAAACATTGTTTTCTCCATCCAGATTAAAAGCAATTAACTTCTTCCGTGTTACGTGTCCCTGCAAAGAAGGCTGCCTTGCCAAATCCAAATGCAGCCAAATAAATCATAAGCGGCTGCAACTCCACTCTGCCCTGTTGTTCTCTAGACAAGGTATAAATCACTGGCAATGGAAGCTGCTGCAGCAGCTGTGCTCAGACAAGGCCTCTCCAGTTAATTTTTACTTTTCATACAGAACTTGGATACAATTTAAAGCTTTTAGACTGGGTCAGATAGCTAGAGAAGACGGGGTTGCCAGTAAGCCTGGAGGGTGAAAAAAGTCTTGTCCCTTCAACAGAGGCTTAATAGGATGTTGTTTACCAGGTGATCCTATTTCGCTCTATGCCATGAAAAACTTCAGCTGCCCATTTCCACCTTAAGCCACGACTGGGGGCAGGACTGTTTTTTTCTCCAGGCCTGTTGCCAAACCTAATAGATAAGGTTACCAGGTCCCTCTTTGCTACTGGTGGGAGGTTTTGGGGGTGGAGTCTGAGGAGGGCGGGGTTTGGGGAGGGTGGACTTCAGTGCTATAGAGCTAGGGTTGCCAACCTCCAGGTACTGGAGGAGAAAATAGACACCACTGTACTAGTATCAAAGGATAAGAAATTCAGTACAGGAGCGAAGAATACTTATAAGTGCAAACAAATATTTATATGCCACCGTGTCTAATACAATACGCACTTCATAAATATACAAAAAGAACCATTCATACAGTTGTAACACACATACACAAAATCATCTCTAGGATGGTGGTGAATGGAAAAAGTTCAATAAAAGGTGCAGTTTCTCTCAAGATATGCTCAACAGTCTTCTGTATTCATCCCATGCAGGTAAGTAGAGGTAATAAATATTAATTCAGGAGGAATAACTTCATGGAGGATACGGCCGTTTCAAATTCTTGACAATTTGAATTCTTCATCAGTCCTTCAAGCATTTTCCTCTTATATTGCACATCTTGATAATAAATTACAAGGTGCTGGATATAGTTCAATTCCCACGAAGGGTAACATTCACAAGTGTAACATTCTCTTGAGAGAAACTGCACCTTTTATTGAACTTTTTCCATTCACCACCATATGAAGTGCGTATTGTATTAGACACGGTAGCATATAAATATTTGTTTGCACTTATAAGTATTCTTCGCTCCTGTACTGAACCTCCAGGTACTAGCTGGAGATCTGCTATTATAACTGATCTCCAGCCGATAGAGATCAGTTCACCTGAAGAAAATGGCCGCTTTTGGCAATTGGAGTCTATGGCATTGAAGTCCCTCCCCAAGCCACGCCCTCCTCAGGCTCCACCCCAAAAAGAGACTTGGCAGCCCTACATAGAGCCCAATTGCCAAAGTGGCCATTTTGTCCAGGGGAACGGCTCCCTATCGGCTGGAGATCAGTTGTAATAGCAGGAGATCTCCAGCTAGTACCTGGAGGTTACAATAAGTGAAAACACCTGTGCCAGAATTAACGGTTAAAGAAAATGGCGGCACGGAGGCTCAAAAACACAACACCACACTGGAGAATCACAAAAATCAATATATAATAATACCAGGCATTAATTCATGCCAAATCAGAAAGTACAAGCATCTTACAAACATAATAATATACACACATCTCAAATAAACCGAACAAATATTGCTGAATCGGGCGGGATACACCCGTCCCAGAGAATCAAATAGTCTACTACTTGACTATGAGAGATTGATAATTGTATTTATGAAAACAATGCACACATAGTCATAAAGATTTTTTAATATATCTGTGTATATCTTTGAGTCTGGAATGTTGATTGCTTAGACCACCAAAGAAGGCTGTATGGCCGAAATGCATATGGTCAGAGTCTAATGGTATGATTTTATGTCTGATTGTTTTATATGAGCATGTCAATTTGGTAGGCTTTTGCAGGGCCCTATATGTGATATTAGATTTAATTCTGAAATCAATATATACATATTTTGTACTTACATAATTTTTAGATTGTATAACCTTTGCCCTTGGATGTTTGTTTATTTTTCTTGACATTTTGGGTACTTAATTCATTTTGGGTACAATTCATACAGCAACTCCAACATTTGCCTAACAATTTTGATTATCCAAATCACTGTGAGGAAGAAGAAAGAGAAAGAAGGTTTGCCATATAATGCTACTGCCCCTCCTCTTAATCCTGCCTCCTCTCAAACTGATACCAAACAAGATGAATTCAAGCCTACCTCCAACTGAACCACATGAACAAAAAAAACCACGTAACAAGATACTATACTAAACATACAAGCAGGGACAAGTTTTTAAGACGTGAGGTATGAGGAAGAAACATTTCTCCTTCACCATCTCATCCTCAGAGGTGAAATATGTCAAACCCAGAGAAAACTCCCCAGAGCATGTACAGCTATAATATAAACCCACCCTCCCTACGACTTAAGGCCTTTACACACATTCCTTTAGAGATTCATTCATCTAGGATAGTGTAGAAGATCCTCCTAGAACTACTGAAACACTGTTTGTTTGCATAACTAGATTTTAGGACAGCAGCCTTCAATTGCCATAGAGGGCATAATGTTATTGCGGCGGGACCAGCTTTGCCACCACGTAAATGCGAGGGCACATTCTCCCCAGCCTTCCCCTGCCAGCTCACAGCCCAGTCAGAAGGTGGGGCAGGCAGCATCCCAGGTGAAAATCAGTCTCTCTCTCTCTCTCTCTCTCTCTCTCTCTCTCTCTCTCTCTCTCTCTCTCTCTCTCTCTCTCTCTCTCTCTCTCTCTCGGTGTCACTTGAAGTCGACACCACAGGGGGTATGTTTCTTTAGCCAGCTGAGTGACAAGGCAGTCAGTAAGGACATGAGTAGACTCTTCAGGTAAACTTTATTCCTACAAGGCACAAAGTCAGGGATTGACTCTAGCCTAAGGGCTGAGCTATAGAACTATTAAGCCGTCCACCAATGAAGGATTCGAGGATCCAGCTGCCAAAATATAGGCTATGAATAGATTCTGGCAAGCTCAGCGAGCCCATACTGCTGGGGGTTCGGGCACTGCAAGCCACCACGAAAAATCTGAAATTTGACCAATTACAGGGACATTTTGAGGCCATATGAAATGGGTATTAGAGCATATTCTAAGGTCAATGTTAAGTACTTCAATCCATTATCTTATAATTCTATTACTGAAATAGCCTTATTTTAATAACAAACACTTAAAAAAACTGCATCAATTTTGTTGGAAAATTCACTCATTAAAAAAAAAGTTGCTTCAGGTTGCTGGGTGACGCTGGATTAGTTGCTTTAGGATTAGGGCCCCTGAAGCTTAAGCTTCATTAGTTTCATAGTGGATCTGCCACTGACTGGCTAGGTACTCTGGCCCATGTTGGTTGCGTGGTGCTGCACTCCAGGTGCACCTGCAAGAATCTTCTAGCGGCATTCCTCTTTTTCATCCTTCATCACAGCATGGACACAATTAAGTGTGCTGCTCTTAACAATAGCCAAAAACGCAATGACATTTTCTCACAAAAGACCCCAAACACTCCCCTTTCCAGATCCTTTCCCATGCGGACCTTAGCCAAGCAGGCAGCCAGGTCCTGCGGCTCGAGCCCGCCAGAACATGGACCCTCCAATTGAGAGGTATTAACCCATTAAAGAGCTAGCATGTTTCCCCTTTAGGTTGTAAATGGTGCTTTCTGTCTGGAGAAGTGCAGCTTTCTCAAATTCTGCCCATCACAGGGGTGCCAGTGCCCCTTTCCTTCATGGCATATCTTGCCCATCTGCCCCTCATCCCACAACAGTTACTTGACTAAAAGTCAACATCATTAAAAAAAAAAATCACAGAAGGCTTTTGTTCCTGAAGATTCAACCTTGGTTCATGGATAAATGCATTTACTTCAATTCAATTCAAAAACCTTTATTGGCATATAAGATCGTTCCAGAATTAGTCAAAAGCCATTTACTTGTAAGAGGATATGTTTCTTTTTGTATGGGTGCTGCCTGTAATGAGATTGTACAATGTAGGCTTTAACATTCCAGCCAGCTAAAATATCTTCTGCATTCTCTTGGGCATTAGTCTGTGTATACGATGCAAACAGCTCGAGACATGCTCAACGGTCTGTCTCACATGGAAACACTATTGTGTTGTTTGAAAGAGAGAAAGATAATCCGGAGTTACCATGTTACTATACTTTGCACATTCTGTAGGGGTAGTGCTATTTAAATATTGTCTTCATTTGTGTGTGTTAAGTGCCATCAAGTCACTTTCAGCTTATGGCGGCCCTGTGAATGAATGACCACCAAAAAGTCCTATAGTTAACAGCCTTGCTCAGGTCTTGCAAACTGAGAACCGTAGCTTCTTTTACTGAGTCAATCTCATGTTGGGTCTCTTTTCCTGCTGCCTTCAATCTCTTTTCCTGTTGCCTTCAACTTTACCTACCATTATTGTCTTTTCCAATGACTCTTGTCTTCTCATAATGTGAAAGCGAAGAAACAATTAGTGCAAGGGAAATAATATTTTTTAATAAGTCCTGTAACCCCAACGCATTTCGCATAAGCTTCTTCAAGGGGGGTCTTTTTCTACTTCAGCATCCTATGCAAGCAATAAAGAAAATGTATTGCATGCTTTATTGCTTGCACAGGATGCTGAAGTAGAAAAAGATTCCCCCTGAATAAGCTTACACATAATGTGTCAGGGGCCAGGGCTACAGAACTTATTAAAATATTATTTCCCTTGCACCAGTTGTTTCTTTGCTTTCATTTTGTTTGGTGCGGCCCCCTCTTTTTCTTGAACACTTTGGCGCGGCCCCCTCTTTTTCTTGAACGCTTTGGTAATTGGACTCTATGGCATTGAAGTTCCTCCCCTCCCACATTGGGGACCCCTGTGCAATAAGAAGGAGGAGGAGGAGTTGGTTTTTATATGCTGACTTTCTCTACCTTTTAAGGAGAATCAAACTGGCTTACAATCTCCTTCCCTTCCTCTCCCCACAACAGACACCTTGTGAGGTAGGTGGGGCTGAGACAGTTCTGAGAGATCTGTGGCTAGCCCAGGGTCTCCCAGCTGGCTTCATGTATAGGAGTGGGGAAACCAACCCAGTTTACCAGATTGCCGCTTCTAACTACTACACCATGCTGGCCCAGTGTTCCAAAAGAGTAGTGGTGGTGGAAATATGAGAGGGGAGCATATTTAAGGACTATTCTCTTGTTCCTTTCCTCATTCCATTGAAAGAAGCATGGTCCTTCCCTCATCCCCAAAGACTGATTAGCTGCTTTGCATTGGTGGCAGCCTCTTTTAAATGCTGCCAACACATGAAGCTGCCTTATACTGAATCAGAACCTTGGTCCACCAAAGTCTGTATTGTCTACTCAGTCTGGCAGCGGTTCTCCAAGGTCAAAGGCAGAGGTCTTTCACATCACCTACTTGCCTAGTCCCTTTAACTGGAAATGCCGGGGATTGAACTTGGGACCTTCTGCATGCCAAGCAAATGCTCTGAGCCATAGCCCCTCCCCAAAACTGCTCTTGGAACTGAGAGAGAAGTCTCCCTGGTGGGTGGGTAAGCAATTGGCACCATGAACACATGAAGCTGACTTATACTGAATCAGACCCTTGGGTCCATCAAATTCAGCATAGTGTACTTTAACTGGAGATGCCAGATGGGACCTTCTGCATGCCAAGCAGATGCTCTACCACTGAGCCACAGTCCCTTCCTTCTCATAATGTGGCAGAGTGGTCACTCCACTTTTGTGAGGTTTCCCAGCCAGAATAAAGGTAAATAACTTCCATTTAAAAATAAAAATAGGAAAATTGCCTTTAGCGAGGCTACACCAGCAAAATAGCTGGCATAGCAATACCGCAGTGTGAGAGGCATTCCTGGGGCGAAAGGGATTACAAAGCTGCCTAAAGGCAGCTCCACCCCAGGAACACCCCCCATGGCACCGGTGCAGGGAGATATACCAGGGAAATGCCAACGAGAGCCCGCTTGGCATCCAAGAGCCGCTGCTGCCACGGTCCTGGTGGGATGGCGTAAGTCGACCTACACTGGGATCCATGCCAGTTTGCACGGTGCAAGTGGCACGGATGCAGGCATAGGGGTCACACCGGCTCCTACAGGCATTCACTTCAGGATTGCATGGGTTAATCTCCTTCTGATATCTTCCTTAAAGTCTCCATTTTGTTTGATGATGGAGCCAAGGAACATTTTTTTAACCATTTTAATTTATCCATTGTGAACCTTGTGGTGGTGGTGGTGGAAAGTCACAACCAATTTATGGCGACCCCTTGGGGTTTTCAAGGCAAGAGACATTTTGAGGTGGTTTGTCATTGCCTTCCTCTGGTTTTTTTTTTTTTTTTTTTTTTGGTCTTCGTTACTTTTGTCTTCTTGATCTTCAGCTGTAATCCTTCTTTGGCACTTTCTGCTTTAACCTTGATCAGTAGTCTTTTCATGTCTTTCATTTAGGCATGGGAAATTTTTACTTTCTTTTATCTTTGTCATTTCTTTTGGGATCTTTGTAATTCAGGTATACATTTGTGGTCCATTAAACTATAGCCCTCCAGCCAGTGCAAAAAAAAAAAAAAATGGAGAAAAACACATTGAACAAAATTTTGAGTTGCAATATCCCTCCTGATCACTGTGGATAAACCCCTTGCACTAAAAAAAATTGTTGCTGCTGTCTGGAGAAAACCAGATCTTCTGTCCATCTCTGGTTCAACTGTATATGACAAAACGGCTGTATTAACTAAGCTAACTTATTTTTTAAGAGTCAAAACAATTCTTCCTCTTATACAGATCAGTAGAAAGGTGGATATTGTTTACTGTATTCCAGAATAACAAAGTAAGTGATGCATAGGGTTGCCAACCTACAGGTAGTAGCTGGAGATCTCCTGCTATTGCAACTGATCTCCAGCCGATAGAGATCAGTTCACCTGGAGAAAATGGCCGCTTTGGTAATTGGACTCTATGGCATTGAAGTTCCTCCCCTCCCCAAACCCCGCCCTCTGCAGGCTCCACCCCAAAAAACTCCCATCGGTGGTGAAGAGGGTCCTGGAAACCCCAGTGATGTACTTGGTAGTTTTCTGGACTCTGTAAAAAATGTCATTTCCGGGCGCACAGGGAGTGACATCCATGCAGCTCTGGCAACATCATTACTAGGGTTGCCAACCTCCAGGTAGTAGCCTGCTATTACAACTGACCTCCAGCTGATAGAGATCAGTTCACCTGGAGAAAATGGCAGCTTTGGCAATTGGACTGTATGGCATTGAAGACCCTCCCCTCCCCAAACCCTGCCCTCCTCAGGCTCTGCCCCAAAAATCTCCAGGTATTTTCCAAACTGGAGCTGGGAACCCTAATCATTACATCGCCAGCAAGGGCCCCCTCTGGCAGTAAGTCCCCCCACCGGTTGCCAGGCCCTGTCTGGAAACCCTAAGCTGTTCTGCATCATGCTAGTGTTTTATTCTCAATAGAATATTGAGTTACACAAACACAACCTTCTGCATGTGTTGCTGAGTTTGTTATATGATTATCAGCAAATAACTCACATCTTGGCAACAGAGTGGCTCATGTTTTCAAGAACTGGCTTTTGTGAATCAGTCACAAACACCATCAAGAGGAGACTCAAATTAATGCTTTCGAAATAATCTTTTTACCTGCTGAGAAGCAGCCAGTGGCCGCAAGGTAAATAATTAAGAGGTTATTGTTAGTTTTACCCCTTTAAAGACTGAGGTCATCTCTGGGCTTCTGATGATGTGTTCCTCTTTCAAGCTCTTTTGCCAGAGAGGACAACCTAGCATTCATTCAAGAATGCCTCTGAGACTCAAAGTTTCCTTGCTGTAGAAGGGGCCAGATGCCAGGTGCTTTCCTGAAATTTCCCCTGGGAAGGAGCTCACAAAAGAAAAACTGGCAGCTATAAAGGGTCTTATCCACAACCTTTTGTTTTTCACTGTAGTTGCTTTTTGCCTTCTGTCAAAGTCCCTGGCAGGAGGCAATTATGGAAACTAAGTAGATATGTAAATGATAACGCTATCACGGATTGGTTACTGGTTAATTCCAGGAAAAGCCATGGGGAAAACAGTCAGTATAAAGGGTAGCATGAAGCAGCTGAGACAAGAAGGCATTAGTGGCCCCAGTATGGGAGGGGGCTTAATCCATCCTCTCACATGACTCTTGGACCCAAGAGCTGGTGCAGTAGTGGATTGCAAAGTGAAAATGTCAACAGGTTTTGTCAAGCCGGGGGAAGAAAAGACGGCCTCTCCTCTGCAATTTATTAACCAGAAAGACAAGAACAATGCCGCTTTGCACTGCCTTTGGGACAGCAAGGAGCATGTGATCTTTTCAGCACGCTTGAGTTACCCTTGATTTCAATCCACAAGCGTCGGATTAGGTTTGGGCAGGGTCTGCTCTGCCCCTTGGGCTCCAGAGCCCAAACTAATATGTGCCCTGTGCCAGCTGAGGTTGATCCATAGGACCAAATTCTCTGGCCCTTTTGGGTATCCCCCTGATTTGCTGTAGTGTCATGGGAACTCAATCACGCAGCATTTTTGAAGGAAGCAGGGTTAGTTTTAGAAGAAGAGTTGGTTTTTATATGCCAACTTTTTCTACCTTTGAAGGAAAATCAAATCAGCCTTCCCTTCCTCTCCCCACAACAGACACCTTGTGAGGTAGGTGGGGCTGAGAGAGTTCAGAGAGAACTGTGGCTAGCCCAAGGTCACCCAGGTCCTGCATGTGGAGGAGTGGGGAAACCAACCCAGTTCACCAAATTAGAGTCTGCCGCTCATGTGGAGGAGTGGGGAATCAACCCTGGTTCTCCAGATTAGAGTCCATCGCTCTTAACCACTACACCATGCTGGCTTTTAGATCTTGTCATAGTCCTTGGGGGCCCTATTTTGGTAGAAAGGTGGCATATAAATATTTTAAATAAATAAACAGAAGAAAGCCTCCCCATTGAATAGCAACATATCCTTTAAGGCACATAAATTAAACTCCTATTCATTCATTGCATTTTCCTCTCCTTGGGTACTGTTTGTAGTTCTCTCCCCTCCCCTCTTACCCTAACTGCAACCTGTGAATGCATACACACATGAAGCTATCTTCTGGTGAGCCAGACTCGTGGGTTTTCAAGGTCGGTCTTATCTACTCTGCTTAGCAGCAGCTCCCCAGGGTCTCAGGTAGGGGGTCCTTCTCCTCACCTACTTCCTGGAGATTCCAGAGACTGAACCCAAGCACCTGTGGCATACCAGGGAGAAGAGCCACAGCCCCACCCCCTGTGTCATAAAATTTGGCTGACAAAGGGACTCCCTCAAGCTTCCTGGATCCTGGTTCAGAAACTAACCTTGACGCCGCAACGTTCAGTTTTCATTAGCGTTCCTTATCAGATGGTGTGATGGACAGGAGGCTGTCCTGCCCTTGAAGGGAAAAATCAGCCATTTAGAGGAGCCCATAGGAGTGCCAATCCAGCCTCCAATCGCCTTTCAGGAGGGAAGGTTGGAATGTCGGACGGAAGGACAGGAGAAGGAGTTCTGCCTTCGGAGAGAGAAGGCAGTGAAGGCTCAGGTCTGGCTCAGGAAGAAAGGAGCAGAAAGGGAGGGGATAGTCCTGCCTGGTAGAGTGGCAGAGTGGTTCAGCTCTATCTGTAGCCTTTGTTAGTCTGGAGGTTTTTCAGGGCAGGAAGCCAAGCCTTGAATAACCTCCAGACTAACAAAGGCTACAGTCAACAATAGCCATGCAGATTTCACACATTACCAGATCATTTCAGGATACAATGCTTCCATATTAACATACCACACTCTCATTAGTACATTATCTTGATACTTACAGGACAATGATTAGCACATTATGTCTGCAGGACAGTACTCAGCTCAAACCCAACCCCTCTCTGACTCTTCCTACACACTTGACACTGAGAGACACTGTCCTTCAGTGTTACTACTCTGAAGATGCCTGCCACAGCTGCTGGCGGAACGTCAGGAAAGAAAATTCCAAGACCACGGTTACACAGCCCGGATAACCTACAAGAACCAATCATTTCTAAGTTTCAGGATTACATTATATACTTAATTTTTATACCTTCTTCATTGTTAGAACAATACGCATTAAATGAGACTACTTAGAAGTCTGTAGCACAATATTTAACTGTGTAACTCATAAAACACAATTATTGCTTACATTGCCACTTTGTAATCATTTAGTTACTGATAGTTGGTCAGTACATAGCTTTGAGCAAGGTTTACAGAAAGCAAGAAAGGACTGCAGGTATCCTTCAAGGTTCAGCTGGCAGTTGACATGTAATTGTAATTACATCATACTGAATATGGTAAATAAATGTGCACTGCTTGTTTTCTTCAAGGACAAATTAATTTAAGTTAGTGCTGCTGTTGAAGAATTCTAATCTTGAGAGAATACTGTCAGCAGTTTGCAAGCTGTTCTGAGGACATTTACACAGGCTTTTATTACAAACCTCTGTAGTTTTGTAATATGTTCAAGCTTTACATATGGAATTATATGGAATTAATTCTGCACATGTACACAAAATACCATAATTATGTCAGAGACCGTGACAATGTGTGAGAGGATCCAACCTAGTGGCTAATCAGTAATAGCTTGTTTGTGTCTGAAAGCACTAAAGAGGATTCTAACTACTCTCTAAAGCCATAACTTGATTTAAGTTTATGTCCCTCGGCCAGGTTTCTCCTTTGTCTGCCTGGAGACCTGTGCTGCTGATCTGTTCCTTGAGACTAACCTGTAAATGCCATTGTATTCCCTATTACTATGTGTGGGTGTGAAAGCTGGACAATGAAGAAAGCTGATAGGAAGAAAGTAGATTCCTTTGAAATGTGGTGCTGGAGGAGAGTGTTACGGACACCGTGGACTGCCAAAAAACAAGTCAGTGGGTTAAAGATCAAATTAAGCTTGAACTAACCCTAGAAGCTAAAATGAATAAACTGAGGCTGTTGTCCTTTGGTCACATTATGAGAAGACAAGAGTCACTGGAGAATACAATCATGCTAGGAAAAGTTGAAAGCATCAGGAAAAGAGGAAGACCCAACAAGAGATGGATTGACTATAAAAGAAGCCATGGCTCTCAGTTTGCAAGACCTGAGCAAGGCTATTAAAACATAGGACATTTGAGAGGACATTGATTCATAGGGTCACCATGAGTCGGAAGCGACTTGACGGCACTTAACAGACACTCAAACCTGACAATAAATAAATCTTCTTTGTTGTTTCTATTCATATCCTGCCTCAGTGATCTTCATAAACAACTTGTGCACTACAATACCTCAACTAGGTTCAAACAACCCTAGATCTCAAAAAATCTTAGGAGGCTTTGTGCATCCCCTCAGTAGGGAAATAGACTTGTCACAGTTGGTTTCTCAGCCCAACTCATAGAACTGATTTTGGGCCGATAGGCTAGCAGTACTTGTCCTTTTGGTGATCTCAATTAGCTGGAGGCAGAGTTGGACCCTAATTTGGGGCATCTTTGCTTTTGCCATCCTCTGCAAAAGCATGACCATTAATTCCCCGCACATCTATTATGTTTGGTTCCTTTTCATTTTCTGCAATTTCCAGCCTCACAATTACTCTAATAACACTGGGAGGTGCTTGACTGTTGTTTGGTCTTTGCCTCTACCACCACCACCCTGCTCTATTTTCTTTAAAAAACTTCACTGTGTATTCTATAAAAGAGGTCTGTGCAACCCTGAAGCAGCAGCAACAGCTATTGTTACCAACCGTAATAAACCTGGAACAAAAATGCAGCCAAACAATGGAACATAAGCATACCAAAAGAGAATGCACTGAACCATAGCAACACTGTAAACAATTAAGCACAAGTGATCTGCATGCATGCTTGAGGGCAAAAGGAAATGGTTTAAAAATAAGTAAAATGGGGCTGATGGTTAAATCAGGCAAGGACAAAGGGGCAGGTTATAGAGAGAGACAGCGTTTCACACTTTCACCTATCATGTTGTGCAGAGGTTGGACTAGATGACCTTTGAGGTATCTTCCAGCTCTGTGTTTCTATGTGGTCAACTACATATAGCAACCAAGAAGTACAATAGCAGTCCATCAGTCCTCAGATCAGAGTGCAACAACAGAAGTTCCAACACTGCTAATACAACAGCAACTACAACAACAAAACAGGAATAGCATAAACCATGTCCTCCAACATTTCACAGGCCATTTATGCAGGGTCGATTTTGATGTTCACTCAAAGCTGCTTTTTAAATTCGCCCTTTAAAATGATGGTTCACGGTCACGATGCAAGAGGAGAAAGTCAAACAAATTCCACCCCCCACTCCTTTGTTCCTTTATTTGCATAGCCATTAGCAATGGTCATTTGTATAGCTAAGCCCGGCTGTGATTTTTCATGGTTCCTTCAGTAAATGCTTTGATGCAGGGGCGGAGCAAAAACAAAAGGTTGCGTTAAAGGGGCTCTTAAGAAATGCAAAACAGGAATGCACCGGCTTGGCTTCGCAGTGATGGCTGGAATGAACACATGAAGCTGCCTTATACTGAACCAGACCCTTGGTCCATCAAAGTCAGTATTGTTTACTCAGACCGGCAGTGGCTCTCCAGGGTCTCAGGCAGACGTCTTTCACATCACCTACCTAATAAAATATGGAATAAAATATGCAGGGCACTTCAGCCTGGAACGCGCTGCTAATGACCAAGCAGAAATGGCCACAGATTAACAGTACCATCCTAAACAGACTTACACCCTTCCAAGCCCACTGACTTCAGTGGGCTGAGAAGGGTATAACTTTGCTTAGGCTGACACGATTCACTAGGGACAGGCTCACAACTGAAGGATCATTGCCTGAGCATTTTCCCATCCCCTATTAAACAGTGCAGAAGGCTTTTCGCTGTCTGTTATGCAAGAGCATGTCCTGCAGTGATAAGACTTTCCGGGGGTGTCTGTTTTTGGTACGAGATAATATAATTGTCCTCCATTAAGTAATCACCCATTCAAAATACATTTTGTCAGCTGCAGCAACAGAACGGTAGGCTGTGCACTGTATGATGCCTTAGTGTTCATGCACGAGCATTTCCATGGCTATGCACTAGAGACAAGAGGCATCCATTTGCTACACCTGGGATTGATTTCTGGGGTTCCTGGGGAGGAGGGGAGAAATAAAACAATACTAGCAACTCATGCTCATGAAATTTTAACATGGCATTCCCAAAAGACGAAAATGTGAACAAAATAAGGACAGTGATTTAGTGAGGACGTGGACCAAGTAATAGGGATTGTCCCTAGTAAACAGAGACAGCTGGAGCATATGAAAAACTAGGACAGTGCTTGCAAAAAATTAGGATGCCAATTATTACAATGGCCGTGGAGAAAGTTAAATAGGTAGACAGGCAGACACAAATAACATCTGGCACTTTAATAGTCAATTGTCTTGTAGTGCAATCCCAAGCAGAGTTATCTGAATGCTGGCAACCAGTGGGAACATCTGGTGGGCGGGGAATGATGTTGTGTGATGAAGTGTGACATCATGACGCCACTTCTGGTGTGTACTGGAAGTGACGTCAACACTCTAGAAATTTGCTCAACTCTATATTGTTGATTTCTAAACCTGGTTCTTAGAGCATTGTGATATCATTTCTGGGTTCAACCCATAAGTGACACCTCAGTGTTGCGCGTCATTGCGTGACGTCACTCCCTGCTAGGACTCCTAGAATTACAACTGATCTCCAGACTGCAGAGATCAGTTCCCTAGAGAAAATGGTGGCTTTGGAGAGTGGACTGTATGGGATTATGGCCCACTGAGGTCTCACTCATCCTCAGACCCTGCCTTCCCCATCCACCCCCAAATTCCAAGGAATTTCCCAACTCAAAGTTGGCCACCCTATTCTGCCCTAGTGCTGCAACCCAGTCCAAAGTATGACCCCCTCCCCAAGTAGTCAAATTTTTAAAGAAAACATCAGTAGATCCAGTCACAGACTTCTCACATAAGGTCATTCGATCCTCCTAAACATATATGGATTACCTAAAGCAGGGTGGTCAGCTGATGGCCCGTAGGCAGAATCTGGCCCTCCTGTTCCCTTGGAAGCAGGGGCCACATCTTCTTAGTTCGCTGTGGAACTGTTAAAAAATACCATTGTGGTCTCTGGATTGCAGCATGGCAATCCTCCTTGTTGGGGTTGCCAACCTCCAGGTGGGGCCTGGAGTTCTCCCTTCTTTGGAGGTCTCACCTTCTTTGGAGGTTTTTAAGCAGAGGCTAGATGGCCATCTGACAGCAGTGTTGATTCTGTTGACTTAGGCAGATCATGAGAGGGAGGGTAGGAAGGGATGAGCCAGTGTTCGGCTCTCATGACCCTTTCTTACATGCCCAGGGTAATGCAGATAGCCACTTAGGGGTCAGGAAGGAATTTTCCTCCAGGCCAGATTGGCCAAGGATCCTGGACATTGTTTTATTTTTTTTGCCTTCCTCTGGGCATAGAGCAGGGGGTCACTGGGGGAATGAGGGGGAGGTAATTGTGAACTTCCTGCGTTGTGGAGGGGGTAGGACTACATGACCCTTGAGGTCCCTTCCAGCTCTGTTTCTTCCAGAATTACAACTGATCTCCAGATTACAAAGATCAGTTCCCCTGGAGAAAATGACAGCTTTTGCAGGTGGACTTATGGCATCGCATCTCTACTGAGTTCACTCCCCTCCCCAAACTCCACCCTCCCCAGGCTCCAACCCCAAAATCTCCAGGAGTTTTCCAACCCATAGGTAGCTACTCCTTATTCACACGGGTATTGTCCTCATTCATTTAACAGGGGAGTGGGGAGTATTCCTGTTTTCTTGGGTCAAACATTGGAAGTTCAAATATTGGAGATCAAATATTTGGAGACCAAATACAATATCGGAGCTGTCTGACTGGTCAGACCCTTTATTTTCTGGTGTGGCCTGGCCTGGCCTGTTGCATGTTCATGAGCCAAGGACTTGCTTCTGGTTTTAGTTCTTTCTCACCCACGTAACTGTTATCAATCCAATTTATGCCTGTTGTCTGTCCAGCCTTCCAGTTCCTGGAATTCTTCTGTCGCTGTCAGTTCTTACTTCCTGTTCCCCATCTTGCATCATTCCTGGCTTTCACCCTGATAGTGCTGGCTAATGGCTTCACAGGACTGAGTTCCTGGATTAATCACCAGCCTAGATTCTTCTCAACTCTTTCACCCCTTAAGTTTGGCCCAGGCCAATCTTCTGGTTTCTGCCTTCACCATCATCACCTATGGGCCTTTACATCATAAACTAATGGTGTTGATGGAGATATTTATATGCTTAGTTTAACTCTTTGTCATGTTGTCAGTAATAAAGTACTCAAAGGTTAATTATTTCCAGTTGATTCTGATTTTTCTTAAAGTTCACCAAACAGAGTTTCAAGGTATCTTTGAGTCATTCTGTTAGAACAGTAGCACATGGGCTTCAGGTTGCCATCTATGGGTTGGGAAACTACTGGAGATTTGGGGGTGGAGCCTGGGGAAGGGAGGATATAATGCTATATAGTCCACCCTTTAAAGTAGCCATTTTCTTAATGGGAAGTGATCTCTATAGTGAGTAGATCAGTTGTTATTCCAGGAGATCACTAGGTACCACCTGGAGGTTGGCAACCCTATGATGAGCTGTTGCACCTCCGATGTCCAGTCCATACCCATATTTAATATATCCAATTGCCAAAGCAGCCATTTTCTCCAGGGGAACTGATCTCTATTGGCTGGAGATCAGTTATAATCCCAGGAGATCTCCAGCTACTAACTGAAGGTTGGCAACCCTACCTGGGCCATCCAGGTCAGGGCTATGAGAACGATACCCATTTCCATTTCACAGTGGACACTGCTTAGCTTCTGAGATCTGATAAGATCAGGTTGCTAAGCAGAAGCGATGGCAAACTGCCTCCGTTCGTCTCTTGCCTTGAAGGCTATAACTTGGCAACACTTTCCACTGCCACAGATGCCCGTTTGCTGGCAGTTCTTTTTTGCTTTGCTGTTCTTCTTTGCGTGCAGTTCTGTGTTGGTGCAGCACTTCCTCGCCCTTGGCCATATCCGTCCCTTTTGGACACAGCGCTTGGCATTTGCCCCTCATTAGAGCCCTCTATTTAACAAGGCTACCAGAGGCATTCAACGTTTGTTCAGGGCTATTAGCACTGAGTCACGGCTACCTTCACTTCACTTGTGGGAAGGGGGCATGCAGTAAAAGAAGGTTATTACACCCATAGGCTATTGAGGTTGATGAAGGAGGACTGCATGGTTCTCTTGTTTTAATTCTCTGTTCAGAGGCAGATGGGAAGGCCGTGAGTGTCACGGCGACCAAGGCTGGCAGCTTGCTCTTAGAGAGAGCACAATGAACAATTATACTAAACAGCTCTGGAAAAGCCGTGTTCCTTTCCCTGCACTGCGCACTTTTGAAAAGGGAAGTGCCAAGACCATCTGGGAATCACGTCCTCAGCCCTGCAAACCTTACCCGCTAGTGCGGTTTATTTATTTCCAGCATGATTGTCTCCACACTGGGGACTCAAAAGTGGCTTACAGAGAAACACAAAAATATAACTTAGTCAAACAAAAAATATCTACACAACTTAGGGTTGCCACTGCATTAATTGGGCTTAGAGGCTCCCCCTCCCTTCCCCACCTCCTGGGATTCCCTCCCTGCCCTTCTATTTGGTTTATTGATTTATTACTTCATTAATTTCCTGCCTTTCCGCCACTGTAGACCCAAGGCACTTTAAAACACCATTCTTCCCTCCTCTGTTTTATTCCCACTACCATCTTGTGAGGGAGGTTAGGCTGAAAGTGTGTGACTGGCCCAAGGTCACCCACCAAACTTCCATGGCAGAGTGGGGATTCGAACCTGGGCCTCCCAGATCCTGCTCCAACACTCTAACCACTACATTTAGATATGAACTGGGCAGGCTGTGGTCAGTGCAAATTATATTCTGTTTAGAAACAAGAATGGTAAAACCATGGATTTGACCATGGGTTGCTGCTCTGGTCGATAGACAAGGTATGGTTCGTTTGTGTAAACTTTACTTTGCCTGGTTTGTTTATATCCATAGTTGATGCCAAGAAAGAAGGGAAGGAGGAATCTGTAAGGAAAGAGGGAGGAAAGGGGGAGGAAAGGAGAGAATACACGAGCCAGTAGCACATTCCTGATTCTTAATTCTCTTGATCCTCTAAATAAACCATAGGTTAAAGCAGGGCTTCTTAAACTTTTTCCACTCATGACCTCTTTTTCCTGAGAAATTTTTATGCAACCCCAGGTTTATAGGTATACAAAATAGGTCCAAGGTGTTTCTGGCAGTGTTCATTGGAGTTGCGTGGTGTGAAGGCATGCGCAGTGCAAAGTGTGCGTGATGTGTGTTCAGAACCAAGGCTGCAGTGAAGTTGTGTGATGCAACACAGGCAAGCACTGCCAGAAACACCTCGGATTCATTACACGTTTGAATTAATGTTCAGAAACCATTCATTGTTGCCAAATTTTTCGTGGCCTCTACATTCAGTTATGCAAGTTATGCAACCCCATATAGGGTCACGACCCACAGTATAAGAAGCTTTGGGTTAGAGGATCCCCAAAAGCAAACCCATATTTCCCACTGAATGTACACTCAGCTGCATGCAGCTATTGTGCTCTCAGTGTGCTATAGCAATCATTTGCACATGGATTTCCGCATGTGGATAGACCTATCTGAGTGCAAATGAATTGCTAAAGTACAATGGCTGTGGAATACCCAAGGAAGTGTGGATGCTACAACGAGCGGCAACCAATCCAGAGTGTTAGCCTTTTTCATATGTTCTATTTCATAACACAGAATGGGGGGAGGGAGCCCTCAGTATCAGCAAGGTGGCCCCCGAAACTCAAGCCTTTCTTCCTTTCTCTATAGGCTTCCACTGGCTTCATCAAATTCTGAGATGTCAGCTAAAGCGAGCATGTAGTTTCCCATTGCCATCTAATAAAGAGGACTTCTATGGATGCTCAACAAGAATGGCACAGAGGGCAAGGAAGAAGAAAAGTTGGTTTTTATACCCCACTTTTCTCTACCTTTAAGGAGTCTCAAAGTGGCTTACTGTCGCCTTCCCTTCCCCTCCCCAGAACAGGCACCTTGTGAGGTAGGTGGGGCTGAGAGCATTGTGAGAGCTGTGACTGGCCTAAGGTCACCCATCAGGCATCATGTGGAGGAGTGGGGAATTGAACCCGGTTCTCCAGATTAGAGTCTGTTGCTCTTAACCACTATACCAAGCTGGCTCTTACTGGAAACCATGCTGGAAACCAAATCATAGTGCTGAAAGCATTAAAGGTGAGTAGAGTAAAAAGGAAACCAGGGAAAGTCCACGGTCTCTACCAATATTAATGTGTGTGTGAAGTGCCATCAAGTTACAGCTGACTTATGGTGACCCCATAGGGTTTTCAAGGCAAGTGATTAAGCAAAGGTAATTTGCCACTCCCTTCCTTTACAAAGCCTTCCTTGGTGGTCTCCCATCCTAATACCAACCTTGCTTAGCTTCTGAGATCTGACAAGATCAGGCTGTACTATACCATTCCACATCCCCACCAATACTAATATGCCCTTCCACTTGCTTCATTTTCCAGCCTTGCTGCATCTGCATTTCTGTCTTTTCTACTGGCTTTCTGTTTTTCCACCTCTCAGACAGCCACTACACATTTAAAAAACAGGGCATGTTGAAATTGGTAAGAGGGATGTGCACCATTTTTTTCAGATTCAGGTATATCGGACCTGAAAATTCTCAGAAAAGTCTAAAAGAGCCAAATACCGTACTTGTAAACGGATTTTTCAGCTTTTTTCGAATATCCGAAAACATTTGGCTTTATTAAAGTCTACTGGGAATTTGGGGGGGAGGGCTCTGGAGGGCTGTTTTTCAAGGTAGAGGCACCAATTGTGCAGCATAGCTGCAGTTGACTCTCCTTAGAAGAACCCCCAAATTTAGTGAAGTTTGGGTTGTGGGGGGTTCCAATTTTATGGGCCCTCAAAGGGGTGCCCCGTCTATCCAATGCAGTTTTCAATTGTTTCCAATGTCAGCAGCTAAGAAATGCATGACAGAGACTCTTACGACTACCTGCAGAACAATTCCGGTGCACCCAGCTCTGAGCCAAGAAGAGAGAGAGAAAATAAAGCAAAACACAGCACTGGCAAGGCAGGGAGCGTTGCATCCCAGATGGAGGCTTGGCAGCTGACGCCGACCTCCTTCAGGGTAAGCGATCACTGCAAGAGCAGATCTGAGTCCTCAGCATTTTCAAAAAGCTTGTTGGCGGCCTCATAGTTTGTTTTTGCTTATTTCCTCTAAAAAGTGATGTGCAGCTTGAGTCGGGTTGCCAGCCTCCAGGTACTAGCTGGAGATCTCCTGCTATTACAACTGATCTCCAGCCGATAGAGATCAGTTCACCTGGAGAAAATGGCCACTTTGGCAATTGGACTCTAGGGCACTGAAGTCTCTCCCCTCCCCAAACCCTGCCCTCCTCAGGCTCTGCTCCAAAAACCTCCCGCCGGTGGCAAAGAGGGACCTCGCAACCCTAAACTTGAGCCCAGCCTGTTTACCAAATATCTTATTGAGTTCAGTGGACTTAATCCCAGTTAACGGTGCCTAATAACCCTGACCTGGATGATTGAGGCTAGCCCAATCTTGTCAGATCTCTGAAGCTAAGTAATGTCGGCCATGGTTAGTACTTGAATGGGAGACCACCAAGGAAGTCCAGGGTTGCTATGCGGAAGCAGGCAATGACAAAACACATCTGTTTGTCTCTTGCTTTGAAAACCCTACAAGGTCACCATAAGCGGGATGCGACTTGATGGCATTTTCTACCAGCAGCTCTGTGGAGGATTGCTCCCTTTAGGTACTCTGAGTTTGGCCTGAAAAAGAGAACCAATTGCAATGTTTTGGGGCTGGTCAACAGAAGCTGCAGCTCTGCTGCGGTTGCTTCGGTGCTGACGTTGCTGCGATTCTCGTATACTCAGCTGTGTGTTTTGCTTCTGCACCTCCCAACCCCAATATTTGTTCACCTGTACATTTTTTTAAAAAAATGCCACAGGTTTCCAATACTTTGTAACATTGCTCTGGAACTTGCTGCTGTGGAAGGCATTGAGCTAGCATGGAGTAGTGGTTAGAGTATCTAACTAGTATCTGGAAGTCCCAAGTTCAAATCTCCTCTTAGCTATAGAAGCTTTCTGGCTGACCTTGGGCCAATCACACACTCT
Source organism: Euleptes europaea (assembly GCF_029931775.1). Lineage (NCBI taxonomy): Eukaryota > Metazoa > Chordata > Lepidosauria > Squamata > Sphaerodactylidae > Euleptes > Euleptes europaea. The sequence continues at coordinate 118,356,368 of NC_079313.1, read as the reverse complement.
CAGCCTAACCTACTTGACAGGATTGTTGTGAGCATTAAGGAAAGGGAAAACCATACACATTAGTTTTGTGAATTTTGTTTCTTAACACAATTCATTGCATTAATTGCAGGAAGTGTGGGATAATTATGTGCTTAGACAAATAAATGTAAAACCATATATTGCAAATTTGTTTACTTCATTTATACCCCGTCTTTCTCTCCAATGGAGTCCCAAAATGGTTTGCATTGTTTTCCTCTCCTCTGTTTTATCCTCGCAACAATCCTGTGGGGTAGGTTAGGCTAAGAATGTATGACTGGCCCAAGGTCATCCAGCAAGTTTCCCTGGCAGAGTAGGGATTTGAACCTGGGTCTCTCATAGGGTTGCCAACCTCCTGGTACTAGCTGGAGTGCTATTACAACTGATCTCCAGCCGATAGAGATCAGTTCACCTGGAGAAAATGGCCGCTTTGGAAATTGGGCTCAATGGCATTGAAGTCCCTCCCCTCCCCAACCCCTGCCCTCCTCAGGCTCTACCCCAAAAACCTCTGTGGCAAAGAGGGACCTGGCAACCCTAGTTTCACAGATCTTTGTTTGACACTCTAATCACTACATTTGAATTGTTATGAAAATGAAATAGCCCCTATTCCACTAAGAAGTAAATAAAGGAATCCCCCTCCTTGAGGGAAAATCCTTAGTTTCTTTGCTGCATGTTTTTGCTAGATAAGCTGATCATCTCAAAAGGCTCTAACACAAGCCATGCATCCAGGCTTGTAGAGAAAATGGCCTTTAAGTAAGGTTGGGGGTTACTGCGTGTGGGTGTGTTGAGGTGTTAACCATAGCAAAATAGTTATGTAAATTTTATTTCTTAACATGATTCATTATATACTTTCCCTCCTCCTGTCACGTTCCACTTGAAAGCAAGCTGAAATCTCTGAAGCTCTTGGTTGAATAAGGTCACAGTGAACCAAGTATGAAAGCAAGACTTCAGAGATTCACAGTTTTCAATTCAGGTCAAAACAGGATGTGAACTGAAATCTTTGCCTGTTTTTATTTCCACAGCTCTTATGACAAACACTGGCTGGATTTATTACCTTGAAGAAAACACACTCACACATAACTTTGTTTTGTTTAGAGGCAGTCACTGCATCCACCACTCTGGATCTTGAACCTATCTGAACACATTATGAAGTTTTATAAGGGTGTGAACGTTGGACAATGAAGAAAGCTGACAGGAAGAAAGTTGATTCCTTTGAAATGTGGTGTTGGAGGAGAGTTTTACGGATACCACGGGCTGCCAAAAAGACCAAGAAGTGGGTTCTAGATCAAATCAAGCATGAATTCTCCCTAGAAGCTAAAACGACTAAACTTTGGTCATATAACAAAAAGACAAGAGACACTGGAAAAGATAATAATGCTAGGAAAAATGAAGGCAACAGTAAAAGAGGAAGACCCAACATGAGATGGATTGACTCAGTCAAGGAAACACAGCCCTCAGTTTGCAAGACCTGATCAAGGCTGTTCACGATAGGAAATTTAGAGGTCATTAATTGATAGGATTGTCATAAGTCAGAAGCGACTTGACGGCACTGCACACACACACATTAATATATTTGAGCCTTTTTTTCAAGAAATATAAACCAAGGAAAGAAGGGGCATGATAGGAGTACGTACATTTCTTTGGCAAGCTAACAGATCCTTCCTAATTACACCCGCATCGCTAGACAATCTGATTAGTTAAGCTCTTGAGAGTATTACACAGAGTTCCAAGGCTACTCCCTTGACTCCTTTACTGTTCTCCAAGTCACAGAAATAAACAAGAGCACAAGGTTGAGAAAGAGGCCTGATCTACAGGCATTGTAGTTACTTTTATTTTTGGCTTCAGCCAAATTCAAGCCTCCGCAGAATCCCTTCATCCTTTTCCAACCAAGGGAAACTAGCCCAACTTAGAAGCTACTGATGCGATGATCTGATATGTGTGTGGGTGTATGAGAACATGAGGCAACTGTGCCAGCCAACAGTCATGTGACACATGGCTACTTTCTGGTCAAAGTGGGTCATTTCCAATGCTTTCTTAATTTGTACAAAGGGCATCCATAAGGCAAGGAGTCGCCATAAGTGACTTGACAGCACTTAACACACATACACACACACACACACACATCATAAGTGTCCAGCTAATCCAGATGCATGTGTGTGGATGAGTATGTGTCTGCGCATGTCCCTAGCATGGTCTCACGGGAGAGAGCTGTAGAAACATCTTGCCTATTGTAAGACCAAGAGGAAAGAGAAAACACAAAAGACACAAGAAGAGTAGGAGTCAAAGGCCATTTATGCTTAGCAATTAGCAGCGCAAGCCAGGCTGAAGTGCCCTGTATATTTTTTTTATTTATCCAAACTGAACCGTCATTCCAGACGTCACTGCAAAGCCGGCGCATCCCTGCTTCACATTTCTTAAGAGCCCCTTTAACGCGACCTTTTGTATTTGCTCCACCCCTGCATTGAAGCATTCACTGAAGGAAGCATGCAGAATCACAGCTGGGGCTTAGCTATGCAAATGACTATTGCTAATAGCTATGCAAATGAAGGAACAAAGGAGCAGGCAAGTGTGTGTGTGGGTGAAATTTGTTTGACTTTCTCCTCTTGCATCGGGACCATAAATAGTCACTTTAAAGGTCGGATTTAAAAAATCAGCATTGAGCAAGGAGCAGAATCGACCCTGCATAAATGGCCAGAGAGAAGCTCCCAGCTCAGACAAGGAGAGGCATCCTATTCAGTAAGATGAGAACACATACTAGGGTTGCAACCTCCAGGTGGTGGCTGGAGATCTCCTGCTATTATAACTGATGGCCAGGTGAAAGAGATCAGGTCACCTGGAGAAAATGGCTGCTTTGCAAGGTGGACTCTATGGCATTATATCCCAATGAAGTCCCTCCCCTCCCCAAACCCCTCCCTCCTCAGGCTCCAAGTATTTTCCAACCTGGAGCTGGCAACCCTAACACATTCACACAGTCTGTAACACCCCTGCCCCCAGTGTCCAGGCATGCCGAGTCACCTTTTATTCCAACACAATGTCACATCTGTCTGAGTGCTAGTGCAATGTATACATTGCATTTACCATACAGAAGCCTCTGAAAACAATGTCTTCCTGGCCAATCTTGTTGTGCAAGACTTGCAGTGGAGAAGCTGCTAAAGATGGCCTCCCTGTTGTACCAGCTTCAGCATCCACGGGGCTTTGCTACTTGCTCTGTCTCTCTATACTGCTGCCATATGCCTAAACTTGTGTCTTCATTCTCAGGTTTTACAGTGAATGAAAAACTAATCATGATGCCAAGAACCCCGTCCAGTCTGGAAGGCAGCCACTGTGAACGCTGCTAATGTAGGATGGAAGGCGGTGGAGTGTCATGTTTATATGGAATGTAAATTTAGATGGAATGTAAGTATCAGTTTAATAGTTGCATTAATGAGAAGTAACAAGAATATGAAGCCTGTGCTGTGATGGAGCCAAGGACTGGGCAGGGAAGGCAGGATTGAGCACACAGTCTAGCAACAAAAGCAAGTGAAGCAATACGCATGGGGCAATAGTAACTACAGCAGCTTGCACTGCCACGTGGCTCCCCTGAGCCAACATCTATACCAGTTTGAACGGCGTAAGTAGCACTTATCCCACTGTACGGCTCACGCCGCCTCTTCGTCCATTTTGTTCCCCCCCCACTTTCAGGATTGCATATTTACTGACTGACTGGTCAAATGTTGTGAAGAATTTTAGACTAATTTACATACGTACAAGCTGCCAAGTCACAATCAACATATGGCAACTGCAGCAAAGAGCTTTCAAGGCAAGTAAAAAGCAGAGGTGGCTTGCCATTGCCTTCCTTCACAGAGTCTCCCTTGGTGGTCTCCCATCCAAGTACTGACTCTGCTTAAGTTCTGAGATTGAGCTATACCATACTCCTTTCCCTTCCGGATGTTCACTTTACTGTGTGTGTTAAGTGTCGTCATGTTGCTTCCAAATCATGACAACCCCATGAATCAACGTCCTCCAAAATGTCCTACTGTTAACAGCCTTGCTCAGGTCTTGTAAAGTGAGGGCCAAGGCTTCCTTTAAAGAGTCAATCCATCTCATGTTGGGTCTTCCTCTTTTTCTTCTGCCTTCCACTTTTCCTAGTATTATTGTCTTTTTCAGTGACTTGTCTTCTCATAATTTGACGAAAGTACAATAGCCTCAGTTTAGTTATTTTAGCTTCTAGAGAGAGTCATTTAGTCATTTTAGCTTCTAGGGAGAGTTCAGGCATGATTTGATCTCGAATCTGCTGATTTGTCTTTTTGGCACTCCCCAGTATCTGTAAAATTCTCCTCCAACACCACATTTCAAAGGAATCAACTTTCTTCCTGTTAGCTTCCTGTTTACTCTACTAGCTCAGCAAATAAAGTCAACAGGCTTATCAACACACCCGGAAGAAAACTTATTATCCCTTAAATAAATGCTTAATATATGGTAATAGACATTGAACCTTCTTATGGCATAAGCAGGGGTGGGGAACGTCAGGCCCGGGGGCGGTTTAAGGCCCACGAAATCATGGGTCCTGGCAGATCTCTAGCTCAGAAGGATCTAAGACTGGTGATACACCCCCTCCTGCGGACAGGAATAGCCTCTATAATAGCAGATGACACCAAGTTAGGAGGGGTAGTTAATACCCCAGAGGATAGGGTCAGAGTTCAGAATGACCTTGATAGACTGGAGAGCTGGGCCATAAGTAATAAAATGGATTTCAGTAGGGAGAAGTGTAAGGTACTTCACCTAGGCAGAAACAACGTAAGGCACAGGTACAGGATGGGAGAGAGTTGGCTTGACAACAGCACATGTGAAAGAGATCTGGGAGTCTTAGTGGACCACAAACTGAACATGAGTCAACAGTGTAATATGGCGGCTAAGAAGGCCAATGCAATTCTGGGCTGCATCAACAGGAGTATTGTGTCTAGATCAAGGGAAGTAATACTACCACTGTATTCTGCATTGGTCAGACCTCACTTGGAATACTGTGTCCAGTTTTGGGCTCCACAATTTAAGAAGGATGTTGACAAGTTGGAGCGTGTCCAGAGGAGGGCAACCAGAATGGTCAAAGGTCTGGAATCCATGCCCTATGAGGAGAGACTTAGGGAGTTGGGTTTGTTTAGTTTGGAGAAGAGAAGGTTGAGGAGAGACATGATAGCCATGTTTAAATATTTGAAGGGATGTCATGTTGATGAGGGAACTAGCTTGTTCTCTGTTGCTCCAGAGACTAGGGCATGGAGTAATGGATTTAAACTAATAGAAAAGTGATTCCACCAAAACATTAGGAAGAGCTTCCTGACGGTGAGGGCTGTTCGATGGTGGAATGCGCTGCCTCGGAGGGTGGTGGAGTCCCCGTCTTTGGAGGTCTTTAAGCAGAGGCTGGATGGCCAACTGTCAGGAGTGCTTTGATTGTGGGATCCTGCATGGTGGGAGGAAGGTTGGTGTCACTGGGGATGTGGTGGGGAGGTAGTTGTTAATTTCCTGCATTGGGCAGGGGGTTGGACTAGATGACCCTGGTGGTCCCTTCCAACTCTATGATTCTATGATTCTATTCAAGGCAGATGTGAGTTTGTTTTGATCTTGGTGGCCAATGACACATCCTTACACTTAAGAAACATTTCTAGCTCTTTCATGGCTGCCCTTCCCAGTCTCAATTTCCTTCTGATTTCTTGGCCGCAGTCTCCCTTTTGGTTGATGATGGAGCCAAGGAATAGAAAGTCTTCAACAATTTCAATGTCCTCATTGTCAATCTTAAAGTTGTGTAAGTCTCCTGTAGTCATTACTTTTGTCTTCTTGATGTTCAGCTGTAGTCCTGCTATCCCCAATGAGGACCCAAAGCTTTCCCCATCATTCTCCTCTCTTCTATTTTATCCTCACAACAACTCTGTGATATAGGCTGAGACTGTGTGACTGGCTCGAAGTCACCCAACAAACTTCCATGGCTAAGAAGGGATTCAAATCTGTGTCCCCAAATCCTAGTCCAGCACTCTAAACACTATACCATACTGGTTTTATTTATTTTAAATGTTTTTATGCTGCCTTTCCACCCAATCAGGGTCTACAAGGCAGTGAACATAAAAATAATAAAAATACATTTAAAATTTAAAATTCAATGTAAAAAAATCATTCTGGGTCTGCAGCACCAATGTACAGGTCATGGTCATAATATTACACCCCTTCATGCAATTAATGCCAAGAATAGGATCCAGCCCTTCAAGGCATCTCCACACTGAATCCTATGTACACTTGCTCAGAATTAGAATTATGTTAATTGAAGCCAGCATGGTATAATAGTTGAGAGCAGCAGACTCTAATCTGGAGAACCAGGTTCGATTCCCCCCTCCTCCACATGAAGCCTGCTGGGTGACCTTGGGCCAGTCATAGTTCTCTCAGAACTCTCTCAGCCCACACAGAGGCATGAAATAGCAAACCATCTGAATGTCTCTTGCTTTGAAAACGCTACAGGGTCACCATAAGTCAACTGTGACTTGACAGCACTTTCTACCACCAAATAGGCTGTAAGTATGGTTGCCAACCTCCAGGTGAAGCCTGACGTTCTCCCAGAATTACTGATCTCCAGACAACTGAGATCAATCCCCATAGAGAAAATGGCTGCTTTGGTGGGTGAACCCCATTGAGCTCCCTCCCCTACCAAAACTCCATCCTCCAGGTCCCAAGTTCCACCTCTAAAATCTCCAGGAATTTCCCAATCTGGAGTTGGCAACCCTAGCTGAAACCCAAGCCCTATGGAGTAACATGCACATGATTCTGCACAAGAACCTTTGTAATTCTCTGTCCCTGTTTGAGTGCATGCCTAAATGCCTCTACTATACAATCTAGCCAACAAACAAAACAGTCTTGTGTCAACATGTGTGTGTGAAAAGTGCCATCAAGTTACAGCTGACTTATGGCAATCCCTTATGGGGTTTTCAATGCAAGAGAATGTCAGAGGTGGTTTGACAGAGCCTGTTTCTGCATAGCAACCCTGATATTCCTTGGTGGTGTCCCATACAAATATTAACCAGGGCTGACCCTGTTTAGCTTCCGAGATCTGACAAGATTGGGCTATACCATGTTGTCTTCCCTCCTCGTGTCAACATAAAGCATAACAAATTATAGCTAATGGTTTCTTTCTACATAGTTTGTAGGAATTATGGAGTCAGTGGAATTTACTTCTTGAGGAAACAGGTTTAGGCTGATGCTGCATGAGGTCACCTTGCTTAGCCTAGTAATAATTAGGGCTATAATGTTTACCTAGTTAATCTATTAAATTGAACAGCTGACAACATTTTGATGAACTAAAACAGTACAACATTTTGATGAACTAAAGGAGCCCCGTGGCGCAGAGTGTTAAACTGCAGTACTGCAGTCAAAAGCTCTGCTCACGACCTGAGTTCGATCCCAACGGAAGTTGGTTTCAGGTAGCCGGCTCAAGGTTGACTCAGCCTTCCATCCTTCCGAGGTCGGTGAAATGAGTACCCAGCTTGCTGGGGGTAAAGGGAAGATGACTGGGGAAGGCACTGGCAAACCACCCCGCAAACAAAGTCTGCCTTGGAAACGTCGGGATGTGACGTCACCCCATGGGTCAGGAATGACCCGGTGCTTGCACAGGGGACCTTTACCTTTTATAAAACAGTGCTTCATGTTGTATTTAATTAAGCAGCAATAAAAAAAAAACACTTATAGAAACTGCAGATGGCAAGTGCCATATTAATTCCCTCCTGTGCATGAGAAAAGAGGGGGTGCTGATTTAATGTCTGCTGCATTACTTATACAAGCCATCTTAAAACACACACACACTTCTTTAGGATGACTGCTTTTGCCAATGTTTGCAAATAACAATCACAATACAATGTTGCAACCAACCAACCAACCCCCCCCAACAAACCTAGGTTAACTGGAGATGAGAACACAAAAGATTTATGGGGAGTGGCATGTATGCATGGAAACATTAACTTACAGGTAAGCCCAAAAACGAAATCCTAAGGACACGTAAACCATGGATTCTGATGTCTCTACACTAATGCACAGAGTATGGGAAACCAGCAGGAGGAACTTGAAGTCCTTATATTGGAAGGGGACTATGACTTAATAGGCATTACTGAAACTTGGTGGGATGACACTCACAATTGGAATATTAGGACTGAGGGGATACAACTTGTTTTAAAAAGATAGACAAATAAGGAAGGGGGGAGGAGTAACATTATATGTCAAGGACGTTTATACTTGTGAGGAGATACATGAATCTGAGTTTGGAAGTTCAGTCAAGAGTCTCTGGGTAAAAATAAAAGGAGTAAGAAATAATAGTGATATTATGGAGTGGGTCTGCTATAGACTACCAACCCAGGCAGAGGGCTTGGATGAGACACTCCTAGACCAGTTACAAAGTTCTCAAAGAGATAGGGCACTGTGGTCATGGGAGATTTCAATTACTTGGACATCTGCTGGATGTCCAACTCTGCTAAAAGTGGAAAGTCAAATAAATTCCTGACTTGTCTTGCTGACAACTTCATTTTCCAGAAAGTGGAGAGGGAAACCTGATTCTCATCAACAGGGAAGAACTGGTTGACCAGGTGAAAGTAGTGGGCACCCTGGGTATAGTGACCATGTAATTTTGGAATTTACAATCTTAGGCAAGGGAAAAGCTGTACATAGTCAGACATATAGGTTGGACTTTAGGAAAGCAAATTTTAACAAATTTGAAGTCATGCTGGGTAGAATCCCATGGTCACAAATACTTAAGGAGAAGGGAATTCAAGAGTTTCTTAAAAGTGAAATATTGAAGGCACAATCGCAAACGATTCTTATGAGAAGAAAAACTGGGAGGAGCCTAAAGAAGACAGGATGGCTCCATAAACATCTTTCTAAAGATTTGAAAAATAAAAAAGAATAATTTAGGAAATGGAAGGGGCTTTATATCCAAGGATGAATATAAACAAATAACCAGTGCTTGTCGGGAGAGTGTTATAAAAGCTAAAGCTCAGTATGATCTCAGGCTAGCGAGAGATGCTAAACATGATTAAAAAGGCTTATTTTGTTATGTTCAGAGTAAGAAAAAGAACAAGGACATGGTAGACCCATTGTGGGGACAGGATAGAATTGTAACAGATGATGAATAGAGGCCAGAACTCCCCAATTCCTACTTTTCCTCAGTCTTCTCTTGCAAGGAAAATGGTGGTCAACATGGTAAAAACAGATACTAAATTGGGAGGGGTAACAAATACAGTAGAAGACAGAGCCAGGATGCAGGGTCATCTTGACAGGTTGTAAATCTATAAAGCCCCATAAAGCTGACCGCTCACCTCGCTGTGGCCCCGCCCAATGCTCCCTGGTGGCTGTGAAATCTGACCAAGTGCTTGGCCAATGGGAATGGGCCAGAAACGGCCATGCTCCCAAGGAGGAAGCCCTAGGCTGGCTGGGTAATCCTGCATAAGCACCACTTCACTCAAGCACCACTTCTGACAGGTAATGCCTAAGCAGCTCGGGATGCTGCAGGAAAGCTCTTTGGAGGTTTTAAAGCAGAGGCTAGATGGTCACCCATCAGCAATGCTGATTCTATGACCTTGGGCAGTTCATGGGAGGGAGGGCAGGAAGTGTTGTGTCAGTGTTTGGCTCTCATGGCCCCTTCTGGGTCAGGAAGCAATTTCGCCCCAGGCCAGATTGCCAGGGATCCTGGAGGGTTTTTGTTGCCATCATGTGAATTTCCTGCATTGTGCAGGGTGTGGGACTAGATAATCCTGGTGGCCCCTTCCGACTGTATGATTCTAGTGTAGTGGTTAGCGTCTACTGGGGAAAGCAGGGTGCAATCCTGAACTGGCTTTTTTGTGAAAGCACCAGCAACTTTTGGGGGGCTCTCCTAAGTCCTGGTCCTCATGTGCCAGCCAACCCAACTCAGCCAGTGGACAACAGAGTGGACCCTCAGGAACATCCTAGTGAGGATCTGCAGAGGGAGGTGAAAAATGGTGGCAATCGGCACAGTCTTATATATGGCTTCTGGCCACTAATTTTTAACCAAAAAAGAACAGATCCTAAGCATGTTTAGGTCTATTCTGTTCAATGGGGCATACCAGCTAGTAAGTATGCTTAGGCTTGCAGCCTAGGTGACCCTGGACCAATCACTTTCTCTCAGGCTATCCTACCTCATAGGGTTATTGTGAATGCAGGAAGCCACTATGAGCCCAACCTTTGGGTTGGGGAGGGCAGGGCAAAAATGCAACAAATAAATAAAACTGTACATCCTGTTGGTTCTTGTAGGTTATCCGGGCGAAACGTCAGGAAAGAAAATACCAAGACCACGGTTACACAGCCCGGATAACCTACAAGAACCAATGAACTCTGACCGTGAAAGCCTTCGACAACACTGTACATCCTGTCATGAGCATTTTGGAGGAAGCATAAGATAAAAATTAAGACAGGAGTCCAGCAGCACCTTAAAGCCTAACAAAATTTATTCCAGCAAAGAGCTTACTTGATTAGATTAGAATAATAGAATCACAGAGTTGGAAGGGGCCATACAGGCCATCTAGTCCAACCCCCCTGCTTAATGTAGGATCAGCCAAGAGCAGTGGTTCTCAACCATTTTTTGCACCATTCCCCCTTTCACCATTGTTCAGAATATAATTCCCCCTTCCCAAGATAGTCATAAACTTTATTGAATGTCGCAGATTAAATTAAAAAACAAACTACAATTTTACAGATTGTACATAATCTACAGGACATCACACTTGGCTGAATAGTGGTCCCAATTCCCCCCCCCCCATGAACCCTAAAATTCCCCCCCCGGGGGGATTCCTGTTGTTGAGAACCTCTGGCCTAGAGCATCCCTGACAAGTGTTTGTCCAGCCGCTGGCTGAAGACTGCCAGTGAGGAGGACCTCGGCACCTCCCTAGGCAGCCGATTCCGCTGCTGAACTACTCTCACATTAAAAGACATAATAAATCCTAATATCCATCCGGTACCTTTCTGCCCGTAATTTAAACCCGTTATTGTGAGTCCTCTGCTGCTAAGAAGAGCAGCTGTTTGAGGCCTCTGTTTGATTTTGGGGCTAACAGATTCCCAGGGCTCCCTTGTTAGAACTAGGATTTTTTTTTTAATGACTATTAATGACAGAGGAAGACCCAACAAGCGATGGATGGACTCAATAAAGGAAGCCACAGCCTTCAATTGGCAAGATCTGAGCAAGGATGTCAAAGATAGGACATAAGTCAAAAAGGGCAAGAGTCCAGTAGCACCTTAAAGACTAACAAAAATATTTTCTGGTAGGGTATGAGCTTTCGTGAGCCACAGCTCACTTCTTCAGATACAGCTAGAATGTGAATCCATCGGTCTTTAAGTAGAGGAACAGTATGTAAATGTGAATAGCAGGCTTGATGGAATTAGGTGTGATATGCAGAAGAGTCTGTGATGTCCAGGGGAGAGATGGGTGTGGAGAAATCAGCATTGGTAATGGGCCATGAATGCAAGGTCTTTATTCAGCCCAGGTAAGCTCATACCCTACCAGAAAATATTTTTGTTAGTCTTTAAGGTGCTACTGGACTCTTGCCCTTTTTGACTACTGCAAACAGACTAACACGGCTACCCACTGTGAAAAGATAGGACATGTTGGAGGACTTTCATTCATAGGGTCGCCATGAGTCGGAAGCGACTTGACGGCACTTAACACACACTAACACACACACACAATGACAGAGGATTAAAAAAAAAAAAGGCGAGGTGCAGAACGAGGAGTTGTCCGACGGTCCCTTATTGCCAGCCCCCGAGCATGCGCGCTGGAGACACCGCACGCTGACGGCTGCGGCGAGGAGAGTTTGGAGACAGACCCCTCCTCTGGCCCCGCCCCCCGGCGGCCCCGCCCCCTCGCCGCTCCGCCGGCGTTTGCAGGGCGGAGGGAAAAGATAAGGGGAGGGGGGGGGGAGAGGAGGATCCTCCTCCAGCAGCGCCGGCCTCTCATTCATGCGGCGGCGGGGCCGGCGACGGGACCTGAGGGAAAGTGGGAGGCGGCAGCGGCGCTGAGCGAGGCGCCCACAGCGGCAGGGGGAGGAGCCGCCGCCGCCTCAGCCGACTTCCCTCTGTCGGATCACCTCAGAATCGTCGTCGTCCCCAGCAGCAGAGGAGGGGCCGGACCATGCGGTGGCCGCGGAGCCCTCGGAGGCCCTGGCGGCTTCCCCGGCGCTCGCTGCTGGCCGCCCTTTTCTTCTTCTCGCTCTCCTCCTCCTTCCTCTACTTCGTCTATGTGGCGCCCGGCATCGGTGAGCGGAGGGAGGGAGGGGCGGCTGACTGACTGACTGAGGCGAGGGAAGAACTGGTATATGAAGCGAGGGAAAGCGGGGGGGGGGCGTTTGCCGCCGCCGCTCCCAGCATGACGAGGGGGCGCGCGGGCCGTGTGCGCGCGCAGCCCTTCTGAGGGGGAGCGCGTGCCGCGCTCCCCCTCAGAAGGGCTGCGCGCGCACACGGCCCGCGCGCCTAACGGTCGGCGGTGGGGGGAGGGGGAAGCCCCCTCCTCAGTTTTTGGCTCCCGCTGGGGCTGAAGGGAAAGAGGCGGCCGAGCCGCGCGTGTCTCTCCCCCCCCTCCTTCTCGTCCTCCTCCTCCGCCCATCTCCCGCCAGCCCTCATTGCCGCAGCCTCGGCTCCCCTTTCCACACACACACGCTCGCCTCTTCCTCCTCCCTCCTCCTCCTCCAAGGCTGCGTCGGGAGGCTCTCTCCTACGCCTTCCCCCCCCCCACCCCGTCCTCTCCCCGTAATGTTTATCAATGGGGACTCTTCCAGAGAGGCCTCCCCCCTCTGCTGCTTCCCTTCTCCCCCCCCCCCCCAGAGAATATACTGTTATACTGACATATATGCTGACATATGGCCCTGACCTGGACGGCCCAGGCTAGCCTGATCTCGTCAGATCTCAGAAGGTAAGCAGGGTCAGCCCTGGTTAGTATTTGGATGGGAGACCCCCAAGGAAGACCAGGGCTGCTGTCCAGAGGAAGGCACTGGCAAACCACCTCTCTTAGTCTCTTGCCATGAAAACCCCAAAAAGGGGTCGCCGTAAGTCGGCTGCGACTTGACGGCACTTGACACACATACTGACATATATACTGTCATACTGTTGACATTTACCTACTAATGCTTGTCTGAATCCACTCTCTACTTAAAGACAGATGGAGTCACATTCTAAGCTCTATCTGAAGAAGTGAGCTGTGGTTCGCGAAAGCTCATCCCCCTACCAGAAAATATTCTTGTTAAGTCTTTAAGGTGCTACTGGACTCTTGCCCTTTTCTGCAGACAGACTAACACGGCTACCCGCTGTGAATTATCTTCATGGAAGGGGCCACATTTAGCCGTACAGAATGGAAATCCATCAACCTTGTGACATACTAATGCTTGTCTGAATTCGCTCTCCTCTACTTAAAGGCAGATGGAGTCACATTCTAAGCTGTCTCTGAAGAAGTGAGCTGTGGCTCACGAAAGCTCATACCCTGCCAGAAAATATTCTTGTTAGTCTTTAAGGTGCTACTGGACTCTTGCCCTTTTCTACCACCCCGCAGAGAAGATTGTCTTCTCTCTCTCCCCCACCCCAGCCTTGGATGATAGGGGCACAGAGTAGCATAGCCTTGAATTACGAACAGGTACTTATAGTTATTTGCTGTGTCTCCAATGTCCGCTTTTCTTCTTCTTCAGTACCCCCCCCTCGAAAAGTCCCATTGGTGCACGTCTGAATTTTATTTTATTTTTTGGTCATCTGTTATCCCCCTTTGAAAAATTGCTGTGTGTCTCCATTATAATTTTTCTTCCTTCTGTGCCCCTCTAAAACATGGGTTCTCAACAAGGGGGGGATTCCCCCCTGGGGGGGTTAGGGTTGGGGGTGTAAATAGGGACCGCTATTCAGCAAAGTGTGACGTCCTGTAGATTATGTACAATCTGTAAAATTGTAGTTTGTTTTTAATAACTTAGACTATCTTGGGAAGGGGGGAATTATATTCTGAACAATGGTGAAGGAGAATGGAGCAAAAAAGTTGAGAACCACTGCTCTAAAAAATTGCTGTATGTCTCAACTGTAATTTTCTTCTTTCTGTGTCTTACCTGCATATGGTTACCTGCAGATACTTGATTTTTTAAAGCTATTCTTCAAATGTATGCGCCCTGTTTGGATGAAGTGGGGGGGAATCTTATGTGTTGGGGGTTCTGTAGAGCTGTATGGTTTTTAATCTTTGCATCTGCAGGGCTCAGTACTCCAAGGCTTGATTTCTCTTTTCTCCATCTTTTCTGTGTTGTCTCCCACACCCTATGTGTCCGTGACCTTGACTGACACACCACTTTACCCTCGCTGTTTCTGCTCCAAAGCTGAAGGGAAAGATTAGTTGTGTGCATGAGGTGAAGGGGAAGACGCATGAGGGTGTAAATTCTCCTGGCAGTAGTTGGGCAATGGTGCTTCTTTCACAAAGGCCTGAAAGAAGGAGATTTTTCTGCACTGGCTGTTCTTGTAACTTATGCTAGTTAGGGGTGATAGTAGGGGACGAAGTAATTTTCAAGTGTGCACTTGAGGAAGGCCATTGGTTGCCAGTTATTGGCAAAAAGGAGTCAGAGGAAATTTGATGGTGAAGGTATGGTGCAAATACACACTCATCACATGCCAGTATTTTATAGTTAACTGGGATGTTCTGTTGCTTGTTACATTTCTTTCGCAAGGCGCATTTTTTTCTCCAAGATGCGATCCTCTGACAGGTGGTAATTGCTGTGCTTTCACTTTACATATCGTTGAGTGTGAAATCTCTTGATATGCTTTCTCGTTTTCACATGCTGTGTTAGTGTTATTCAGGGTGGTTTAGGGCTGCAGACTTCTAGATGAGAATAGCAGCATTCAGTGGTTTTGGAAGTTGAAAATGCTTTGGGTTATTCACAGAGGGCCTTCATTCAGGAGATCAGCAATTGTCATGGCGACTTGAGTATGTGGCTGAGGCTGTAAAATAGGATAAAAATTGGTATTTTTTTTCTAGACTAGTATCTCCAGGCAGCTACATAAGTCCTTGCTCAATACCTTTTGAACTTTGGTTGGTAAAAAGCATATCTCGGTAGGGAAGTTGACTAAAAATGATTTCTAATTCTGGTAATATGCTTTTTAATGCCTTTTCATTCTGTTAAAATAGTGCTTCTCCAGGAATAGGTAGGTGTTATCCTTAGAACAGTGGGTACAAGCTTCGCCAACGTAGAATTGTTGCACTCAAAGTAGCACTTAATACCATGTGCTATTTAATGCTAATATCAGTGCCTTCCTTGCAGTACCCAGCCTGCATTTATAACATGCAATATTGATTATTTGACTTACCTCGTGTTGGAGCATTTTAGCCATAAAATCCATTAAATCTAGTCATTAAACCTAAAGCCTTGGATGATAGGGACATAGGGTAATGCCACACAGAGTAGCATGGACTTGAATTGCAAACAGGTACTGTAGTTATTTGCTGTGTTTGCACATGTAATATTACTGCAGTGGTAAAATTAAAGATGTGTTCATTTCCCAAAATTACACAAGAATAGCTGTCAGTGCAACATGAACCCATTAATATCATACTTTGTTTCCTTGGTCTGTCATATGGTACACTGTGGCAAGCAGTGTAACTTGGCAAGGTCATGGAATGTGTTTTCAGTTTGTCTGGCTACATACTATTTTCCAATTATATGAAACAAACTATCTGTTTTGTATTAAAAGTTACTGAAGAGGTTTGCTTCTCATTCAGCTAAATTCTCAATGCAGAGAGCAATCCGAATACTATGGCAAGGCATTTCCCAAGTGCTGGGCCGCAAGGGTTAGTATGTGGAAGCTAATCGAACCTCTGAGAGAGAGGTATCATATGCAATAGGATGTTATCACTATCCTTCAGTGAGGAGGATTATAGATACTTGCAGAAGCACTCCTTCAATCTTGCATGTTTGCAGGTTGCTGCATTTTCCTCTGAGTTCTTAAGTCTTGTTGGGCCTTGGTCATCTGTCTGTGGCCATATGCTCACTGGGAAAAAGCAAAACTTGGTTCTGAGAGAGGCTGTTATGCAAAGGATATCTCCAAATATGTAATGTATCTATACTCTTATGACAGGGTGACTTCTTTAATAGTGCTAGTGCATTATACTCATTAATTACTTGGTCTTTATTGGAGTAATTTCATTCACTTTTCTTGGGAAATAAGGTAAAATGCAGAAGTAGCACTTGTTTTGACTCCACTGTTCACTGGTTTCTCATTTCCCATCTGAATATTGCTTTCTAACATTTGCTGAATGAATGAAAGTATGGAGGACACTGTGATGTGTGTGTTGAATGCTTTTAGGAGCATTCAGATCTTGGAACCTTCTGTATTGTCTGTCTGAAAAACACCATCCTTTCCACTTTTCATTTATGCAAAAAGGTCTCTAGTAGTTGCAAGATCTTAATGGCATTTGTGTAAAGACTGGCTGTACATTTTCATTTTTTTTTAAATTGGTTCTGCTTGTGTTGAATATATTCTGCTTTGAGCTCTTTGGAGAAAAGGCACAATAAAAATGTACTAAATGCAAGTGTACAAATGTGAAATGGATAGTGTAGATTTTTCTGTGATTAAAGCCAGGGTGCAGCAAGGTAAAGCAAAAACATCTCAATGGTTCTTGTACTGTTGCTGGTATTTGAGTCCTGAACTGGATAGGCAAGAAACACCAAAAATTTAAAATCTCTCACTGCATCTAAAGCTAGGGGTTATAATATGAATTTTCATGTGGTAAATTCATAATTCCCTTATAGATGTATTGTTTGAAAGAAGCAAAGCAGACATAAAGTTCAATCATTTTCTCTAAGGCAGGGTATGCTAACAGTGGGCCTGCATAGTCTGACTCATCAAACCTAATACTGTTTACCAACCACCTATTGTAACATACTAAGTGCGTGAAATCACTCTTTGTACTTTCTTGGATATTGGGAAAAGTGGAAACTTCATAGGTGCCTTAGTGGGCTGTGTATAGCTGGGTAGGTCATCAAAGTTGCTGTAGTATTGTTGGGAGTACATTCTATTTCTGTGGCTTTAGTGGATAATCCCTGGCAGGTAGAGTCAGCTCGAAGTGGCACATCAAAGACACTTGCTGGTTTGAAATGGGTACCAGGAATTAGAAGAAACAGAGAATGTCCAAGGGTTACTGTTAACAAGCCAAAAGATCACAGATGGATAATCTGTGGCATGTCACAGGTGACCATGGGGATTGAGGGAAAGCAGATTCTTATTGTTATAAAACCCTGACTCCCACCTAGACTGCTTCTTCATGCCACTATTGGGACAGGTACCAAGGTGGTTAAGTGGTTAAGAACCACTGTTGTAAGAGTCAGCACCTTGAATTGAACCCAGAAACTAATCAATAACCAGCGGAGTGACTGCAGAATTTGTGTAAAATGTATACTCCACCTACTTCCAGGTAGCAGTTGAGCATTTGGTATCAGCTGGCTTTACAGTAGTTCAGTAGTAAGGTTACCGCATCATAGACCCACATGACCAGATTGGCCAAGTCAAGGTAGGGAACTGTCTTGCAGTTAGAAGAATCCTGTGGACCACATCTTCCTTATCTCATAAACCTTTAATGTTCTGTGTATTGCATTTTCAAAGTTTCTGCAGTTGTGAGGGCTGAAAATAAAAACTAATTTAAAAGGAAGAAAAATCAGTGCTGATACTCACATGTATGCTAGCTCTTGTTCTAAACCAGTGGGTCGGCAAACCACGGGCTCTTTGGCCCCTTGAGTGCGGCTCTGGGCTGCAGGATCACGGCCGCCCACCCGAGAGAAGCCACCTTTGCGGGGTGGGGGGGGGGCTGGCTTCCTTTGGCGGAGGATGGGGCGGCGCGGTGGAGGAGACCCTGGCGTCCCTTCCCTGCCCGGGCTCTGTGCTCACGCAGAAGTCCCGCAAAAGTTCTCTGCCTTTCCGCCAGCCCAGAGCCACCGCGCCTGGGGGGGGGGGGTCTTTGCAACGTGCTGGCCGGAGCACCGGGGGGAGGGAGGGAGGCCCCGATCCAGCACACACACACCCTCCCCCACCTTCCTCACCTGCAAACTCTAGCGCGTCGCCCTCGTGGCCTGCCCTTCCCTTCCGCCGCTGGAGAATGCCGGGGAGGGGGGAGGACGCCCCTCCGCCTTCCTCCTTCTCTTCCTCCTCTTCCTCGGAGGCCGAGGCGCTGAGGACGGGCGGATGGCCGGCCGGGGAGGGAAGGAAGGAAGGAGCCCAGGCGGCGGCAGCAAGGAGGAGGTCGGGGCCGGGTGAGGGGGGAGCCATGTTTGATTCATGCACATTTTCCCCATCCAGATTCTCAAAACTCAAAAATAAGCCCCCCTGCAGAGTTTTGAGAATGCAGATGGGGAAAATGTACAGTGTTTGTCAGTCATTGTCATGATTTAATTTTATGGATACCTTACTTACAATTTAATTTTTATCAATAAATAAGATCACTATTAAGTATGATATCAAGTTTATTCAGTGTACCTATAGTTTAATTAAGACTTAAAACTTTAATTAAAGTTTATTAAGTTAATAAACTATATAGGTAGGTACACTGTTTAAGTTTAAGAAATTTGGCTCTCAAAATAAATGTCAATCGTTGTACTGTTGATATTTGGCTCTGTTGACTAATGAGTTTGCCGACCACTGTTCTAAACAATAAATAGCACATTGGGCGTTGCCATGGTTCCCTAGACAGTCCAATGACCATCCTGTCTTGGGATGTCAAGGCCAGTAGCTCTTCAGTGTGCTTGCTTTATGTGAATGCAGGAGATGCCAAATAGACTGATATCCTCATTTCACTGTAGAAGTCAGCTACACTTTTTCCTTTTCAACTTCACTTTAATTTGGATTCGCTTCTTTATATATGGAGAAACATAATAGTTCTGTTCTCACCAGGTGTAGGTCTCTTTCCCAAGACCCAGTAATGAAGAAATGGCTTCAAAAAAAAAATGAGGACAGAGAGATGCAGCTGCAAAATGCATGAAAATGGAGCTGTTTGCTGTGATCTAATGTCATATTCATGCAAACACATTATGCAAACTGTCTGTAGTTCCTGTATACTTAGTTATGATAAGTGGTAAACAGCTTGCAAATGTAAAATGTATTCCTACTATGTGGTGGTCTTGACCCTGCACTGCTTCCAGACCAGTTCTTGCTCTTTAGCGGAATAACAGAGAATACAGGCTTTTTTGCCAAGTGAACCTGGAGTTTGCATGTACTGTAGCAACTGGCTGTACCTCTTCAGCGAGGCTTACCTTGCATTTTGAAAACTCTAGGCCAAAGTAATCCTTCAGTGGCTAGAGAGGAGCAGTTTCAATAGCTGCACCCAAATCCTCATAAACAGTTTTCTTGTTTCTTTAATTATTAATTCCTGTACTTTTTTAGTTCCTGTACTTTTTTAGTTCCCGTACTTTTTTATTAGTTCCTGTATCTGAAAACCATAAATTGATAAGAACATAGGATGAGCCTTGCTGGATCCAACCAGTGGTCTATTACACCATCCTGTCTCACACAGTGGCCAACCAGTTACTCTGAAAGACCAGCAACGGCATAGAGGCAGAGGCCTTCCCCTGATGTTTTCTCCTGGCACTGGCATTCAGAGGTTTGTTGCCTCTGTCATGGAAGTTCCCTTTACTCACTATGGCTAGTAGCAACTCCTGGACCTCTCCTCCATGAATTTGTCTAATCTCCTTTTAAAGCCTTCCGTGTTTGTGACCATCACTACATCCTTTGGCAGTGAATTCCACATGTTCTTCAGTCATTCAGTAAAAAAGTACTTCCTTTGTATGTCCTGAAACTTTTGGCTGTCAACTTCATTGGGTGTCCTTGAGATCTAGTATTTTGGGAGAAGGACAAGTTGTCTCTATCAGGTGTCTGCCCCATGCATAATTTTATAAATGTCGAATCATGTTTCCCCTCAGTCTTTTTTTCTTTTCTTTTTTCTAAACTGAAAGTTTGAGTTTCATTAGCTTTTCCTCACAGGAAAGGTGCTTTAACCCCTTAACCATCTAGGTTGCCCTTTTTTCTACTCTTTCCAGCTCTGGAATGTCCTTTTCGAGATAAAGCAAGCAAAACTGCACACAGTATTCCACAGAGTAGCATAGTTGTTTACAGTAGATGAATCCATGGATTAATTTACCATCCTTGTGTTCTAGTACAGTAATCTTAAAAAACAGTGTGTTAAAATGATGTTTGAATTTTGGGCTTTTTGTACTATTAGCTACCTTATGAGGAAGAACTGTATCAATTTTACAATTGCAAGTATATAATTTGCAGTTAAGGGTTCTCAATTATTTTTGATGCAGAAGACATAATCGTCTGTCTTCAAAGTTCTCTAAGTATACAACTATTTTTAGTCAGTCCTAGCATTTCTATTTACTGAATAATGTGTGACCTGCTATAATCTTGAGAACAGTCTTTACACAGAGTATTACTTTGTACCGTGTTCCTGAGCTTTAATAGATTTATTGCTCATAAAACACTGTTGTAGTGATAATTCAGTGACACACAATTTTTCTGGGTTTAATAAAGTTGAGGAAATGGCTAGCCCCACCCACTTCATTAAATACCCTTCAAGTTACAAATTAGGGCACAACAAGCAGCACTTGGGACAACATAGTTATATGATGTCCAGATCATGTGAACTGATGGTATCTCTAGAGTATTTTGTTCAGTTTTGGGCACCACGATTTTAAAAAGATGTAGATAAGCTGGAATGTATCCAGAGGAGGGCAACAAAGATGGTGAGGGGTCTGGAGACCAAGTCCTATGAGGAAAGGTTGTAGGAGTTGGGTATGTTTAGCCTGAAAAGGAGAAGACTGAGAGGGGATATGATAACCATCTTCAAGTACTTGAAGGGCTGTCATGTAGAGGATGGTGTCGAGTTGTTTTTGGTTGCCCCAGAAGGTTGCTCCAGAACCAATGGGTTAAAATTAAATCAGAAGAATTTCTATCTAGACATTAGGAAGAATTTTCTAGCAGAGCAATTCCTCAGTGAAACAGGCTTCCTCGGGAGGTGGTAAGCTCTCCTTCCCTGGAGGTTTTTAAGCAGAGGCTGGATGGTTATCTGTCAGCAATGCTGATTCTATGAACTTGGGAAGTTTATGGGAGGGAGGCATCTTGGCCATCTTCTGGGCACTGTGTGTGTGTGGGGGAAGTAGTTGTGAGTTTCCTGCATTGTGCAGGGGGTTGGACTAGATGACCCTGGTGATCCCTTCCAACTCTATGATTTTATTCTATGATTCTGTGTGTGTGTTAAGTGCCGGTAAGTCGCTTCCGACTCATGGTGACCCTATGAATCTAAGTCCTCCAAAATGTCCTATCTTTGGCAGCCTTGCTCAGGTTTTGCAAATTGAGGGCTGTGGTTTCCTTTATAGAGTCAATCCATCTTTTGTTGGGTCTTCCTCTTTTCCTGCTGCCCTCAACTTTCCTAGCATGACTGTCTTTTCCAGTGACTCTTGTCTTCTCATAATGTGACCAAAATGCGATAGCCTCAGTTTAGTCATTTCAGCTTTTAGGGTCAGTTTGATCTATAACCCTCTGATTTGTCTTTTTGGCAGTGTATGGTATCCGTAACACAACTCCAACACCACATTTCAAAGGAATCTACTTTCTTCCTATCAGCTTTCTTCAATGTCCAGCTTTCACACCCATACATATATATCTGTATATTTATGATATAAGATCTGAGGGATACATATGAGACCCTTCAACCTCTATCTGTTGGCCAACTCTTCAATATCAGGTTTGATTTCTACTTTCTTAAGGGCCTGAGGGAAGAATCTGGTGGATTATTCTTTGGGCAGAGTGAGCAGTATAAAACTGCTTTCCGCTGCTGTGTGTCAAAAGCAATTACAAGTGGGTATAAGTAGCTGCCTAAAATTCCATATGTCCCTCCTGTTTTACCCCCCCCCCAAAAAAAAGTTCTGAATGCTCCTCAAGATTTGGAGCTTGCCCCTTGAGGATGCCACGTGGCCCCAGGTAAGAATGACTAGGGTAGTCTTTCCTGGACCAAGTTTTAAAGGTTGTCACCTCTTGTCAATGTAGTAAAAAAGACTAAATTTGATAATACTGAAAAGGCCTCCTTTTTTTTTTTTTTTGGCATACTAGCAACTACAGTTTTTTTAAAAAAATTTAACACTAGGACTCCAGTCCTCAAACACAGGGTGAATGATATCCATGCCCTTCTTCCAGAAAGGGAATTTTTTCTTTTGGGAAGCATTTGGTTCCTTATTGGAATACTCACACTGGTAGCATGAATGCTCAGTAGAATGCATGCAGATGTATTTTAGAATATTTAACAGGTATAATCATTTGAATTCAAAATGAAGCAATATCCAGAAACTTCTTTTACAGTCTCATTTGCTCTTTCTGTATTTTTTTGTTCATGTCCTGAGCAGTTTTCCCTTCCTTTTTTAATGCTACCTGTTTTCATAATGATTATGGCAGAGGCATATAATCATCTATTGCTAACATTTTCCTGAAATGGACTAGCAATATTCAGCCCTGTGAAAGGCACTTCTGATTTCCCAATTTCAATATTTTTCTCCTAAGAAATATCAGGATTGGGTTCAGGGGAGGCTTTTCTCTGTTCACCGCTGGTCTGTGGCACATTAGTGTTTACACTGGAAAGGGCTGTTATTTCAGTGGTGGTAGACCTGTCCTCTGTGGAGTCTGAAGATCAGGGCCATTTATGCAGGGTCAATTCTGCTGCTAGCTTAATGCTGATTTTTTAAAAAATCAGACCTTTAAAATGACTATTCACGGTCCTGATGCAAGAGGAGGAAGTCAAACAAATTCCACCCCCCCACTCTCCTGCTCCTTCATTTGCATAGCTATTAGCAATAGTTGTTTGCATAGCTAAGCTGACTTGGGATTCTGCATGATACCTTCAGTGAATGCTTTAATGTGGAGATGGAGCAAATACAAAAGGAATGTGAAGCAGGTATGCGCAGGCTTCACAGTGATAAATTAAAAAAATATGTGGGGTACTTTAGCCTGGAACATGCTGCTAATTACCAAGCATAAACGGTCCAGGTTTTCTCATTGAAAAGTTTAGAGGGCCTGTGTACCACAGACCAGTGGGGGGCAGGGTGCACTTCCTCTCCCCATCTCCTTCCCTGTTCCTGCTGCCTCTTGGGGGGGGGGAGGGGCACTTCAACTGCTATTTTAATTTCCTTTTGAAAGTTCAGAAAGGGCATGATTATCATTTTCAGTGAACTGGGAGTATTGTCCCAATATTTATTAAAATGGAAAATTTTCCCAACATGATTGACCAGAACATTAATGAAAATGATCAGTCCTTCCTGACATAACAGTACAGAATTAAAGTAGTAATTTTTGAAGTACACACCCCTAGACCATTCTTTTACATTGTCGTTTTATTTAGATACTCTCTACTCTTTCTTTATAAGCCCCGTGACACAGAGTGGTAAGCTGCATTACTGCAGTCAAAGCTCTGCTCACGACCTGAGTTCGATCCCAACAGAAGTTGGTTTCAGGTAGCCGGCTCAAGGTTGACTCAGCCTCCAACCTTCTGAGGTCAGTAAAATGAGTTCCCAGCTTGCTTGGGGGTAAAGTGTAGATGACTGGAAAAGGCAATTGCAAACCACCCTGTAAACATTGTCTGCCTAGTAAACGTTGCTATGTGATATCACCCCATGGGCTAGAAATGACCCAATGTTTGCACAGGGGATTAACTTTATCTACTCTTTCTTTCCCACTTTTGATTTGCAGTTTCTAAGTTCCAAATTCTTCAGGGGGGGGGGGAACCAGAATTATCTTTCCAAGTATTATCTTCCACCTTTTTGCTAGTAGTGAGAAGGTCGGGGGAGGGGAGGAACAACTCTGCCCTAGATCAAACTACATACCCACTGCACTTAGTTAATTGCACCAGACTTAGGTCTCATTACTAATCTTTAAGAGCTGGTTTTGGGCTCTTCAGGGCAGAGGAGGTTATGGACTTTTAAAGCCTTATTCAATAAGGGCCTTCCCTCCATTGAGTAATTGATATCAATGGGGCCTAAAAGTCTTGGCAGGTGAGAGAGAAAGGGTTCATAGTAATATATGAAAAAATGTATTGGATGTCTCTGAAAGGATCGTTGAATGCATGCTGAACTCTTAACCCTCATAAGCTCAGTGCAGCATAGAGCATCCAGTATCATCTTCATATTATGTTAAATAAAATGTGTATGCTAGAGGTCTCAAGTGGTTTCTCTTGACATCTTCCAAATATGGGAAGGATCTGTTTGTCTGCAGAACAGTTAACTGTTTTGGGATTGGTCAGGATAAAACCCCAAAACTTTAAAGGAAATATCATATCCTGAAATGTAGAGTATTTCCTGAGTATTTCCCGACTATCTTAAGCAATCTAGACACCCTCATTTCTTAACTCCCCCCCCCCTTTTTTTTAGAACAGTTGATGAAAATAACTGAAATTTTGGGATGAAATGGCAAATGTTGTCCTCAGCCTTGAGTCTTATCTATATATATGTGTGTGTGTGTGTGTGTAATCTGTTACAAAGGTGGCTATTTCAAATGTGCATCTTCACATAGCAAGCAGCAATTACATTTATGTTAGAATTATGTCTGAAATCACTGCACCTGCCTATGCAAAAAGTTACTAGGTTGGGTCCAGTCCCTTTTTTCCCCCAGTCAGCCTTACCCAGTTCCCCTTCTCACTGCAGATCATGTTCCACAAGGTTTTGTCCATACAGGTCCTGTGACCCCTAGCATAGCCTATTTAGTGATCAAAGGAGACCCCCCCCCCCCGGCTTCATTAGTAGAAAACCTGGATCCAACTCATGATGTGGAGCTATACCTTCAAAGCGGCTTGTGTGCATGAACTGGCCTGTTGACTGCAGTCCTTTCATTGTGGGCTTTAAGGCTACTTCAGAGGCAACAAGGATCTTTAAAGCCTTATTTCTGCTTGGACTTCATACTGGATAAGCTTTGTCTGCATGTGATCCTCAAGGCTTATTTGCTATGCAGTAGCTTGCAAAGCTGCTCTTAAATGCCTGAAATGAGTGGAGAGCTATACCTTGGCTACCACAAAGTACTATCCAATGAGGCAGCTTAAAGTGGCTTGTGCATTTTTTTGATGATTAGGATCTGTTTCATGCTTTTTTTATATCCAGTTATGGAGCAGTGCCTAGTTAATTTTAAGTATGCAGACACTGACTGGCTTGATACTTTTGTACAGCTTGACAAAAGACTCACATCTGTTGGAGCAGGGGGTATCTTAAGCTGTGGGTTTGGGAAGGAGCAAGGATCATGGCTGTGAAGGTAATCTTAGAGTGCTTTGTCAATTAGGTCTGCTCTGATAAGATTTAAATGAGACAATAGTGAGAACTGCTGTTGAAACACAAAGCTTATAAACATTCTTGGCATAGGACAGATTTGATCTTATCACCTTGGGATTTCAGTTTTTATATTCTCCTGAGATAATGGGTTGATTCACACATCCTTGGTGCTATTTTAGCCTGTCAGTGCCAGTTTGCTTGTTGACAGTTCAACTCCATCAGCAGCCAGGCTAGATAGCATGTGATGATTGTACCTTCCTGTTTGAAGAATGGCTCATCACTGTTCTTCTCCTGCAGGTGGTAGAGCAGATGGTGGCCATTCTGACCACCATATTGCATATAGCTCAAATCCAAGTATTGGTGGTAACAGGCATCCAGATGTTTGCAAATTCAGTCTTGGGATTTAGGAGTCAATTTATGCACTTACGTTGCATGCTGTATAGTTTGAGGGATTTTGATGAGATAAGAACTTGATTGTTTGAGTAATGGCAAGCTCTTCTAGACACTGAATAATTTCTGCCACCTTGAGAACAGGTTGAGAGTTTGAACCTTTGGTTTGGAGCAACATCTGGATTTGTTGTATAGGACCTATTCCTTGCATTGTAACATAATATGCATGCTTCCAGAGCCTTTGGTAACAGTCTATATTGCAGCTTTGGTGCCTACATTTTTATTTCATCTTTCTTCAAAGACTTCAGGGTGAGGCTTGCCTTCAAATTTATTCCCATAACAACCCTGTGAAAATGTCATACTTTCAACTTGCTCTCACCCAATCTTACTCAGTGAGCTTCACATATGTGCAGGTATTTAATCCCAGGTCTTAGTCCAACGCTCTAACACTGCACTGTGTGTTAAGTGCCTTCAAGTCACTTCCAACTCAGGGCGACCCTATGAATCAATGTCCTCTGAAACATTCTATCATTAACAGCCTTGCTCAGGTCTTACACTGGCTTTCTATTTTTGGTGGAGAATCCTCTGATGCTGACTGCTAGAGCTGGTCTAGTGGTGAAGAACATTGAGTTGCTCAGGGAACTCCACAGTGTTCAGTCTGATTTGTATGGGAAGGGAAAGGTATCAATTTGGACAGGAGCTCTGAATCAAGGATGTACGATATAATGGACTGAGGAAAAAAATAACCTGAAGATTGGGCCAAGGCAAAATGAGTATTCTGGGAAAGAGCAAAGGAGGCATAAAATCAAGAGAAGGGGACTAATTTAGTACACACTCACAGCACCTAAAGCTTGTGAAGGGTCATCAATTGCTAGAGGAGGGAGAGAATTCTGTGGAGGGTGAACAAGAGGCATAGTGGCTAATGTAAGTGGTACAAAATAAGCAGTGGACTGAAAAGTGGGAACTCAAGGAAGCCAAGAATAACAGAAATGGAGCTGAAGAATAGAGGACTGGGCCCTATGAACAAGAAAAATTTGGGCATGTGAGGGGGGCTATTAGGCCAGAGGAGGCATAGTATTGCCTCCTTGATGGAGAATTCTGTCAGTTGTGGCTTCTACCATCACAGCAGTATTGTGACTTGACAACAAGGGAAGACTAATTTTCTCATTTATTACAAATTGACAGTTAATTTTTTAACTAGATTTCTAGTCCATTGGATTTATTACCACTGTAAAGTTGGACTAATATGATACTTCAGTTTAGTTTGGCTTAGCTGTTATTCAAATTAATTGGGGGGGATTGCTAAAACTTCAAATTAATGCTCTCAAAAAGAGCCCTTCCAAATGCCTTTTGACCGCTGCTTGTACTTTCTTTGAACACCAGCCTTCAGTCAAATATCCAGGCATATAGTTCTCTGTGTGCTTTAATTATACTTTACAAGCTACAACCTGTACAGGGGAAAACTGTAAACACAAACCTACAATTTAGTTGTGCAGGTTACTTGTTGTGCCTATTTTCCACAATCCTTGTTTCCAAATAATACAAGAACTGTATTTGCTTTTTCATCGCTGTCCTGCTCATAAACAGTACTGCTTTACTCCCTTTCCCCATCATGACCCCAGGATAAAAAAACATTCATTGTTCAACATCTTGTTTCCAAAATCCATTTCTCCTCTGCTTTGAAAGGAGTTTAGCCCTGTATGGTTCCCTAATGCAACTTTGTTGTATTGTTTCTCCAGCATAAATTATAGAAACACTGGTATATAGTCCATAAATTTTGACAAAATGGACTACGGGTTACATTTGGATTTTTAAGTACAACCAAATACTGTCTGTGGTCTTTTCCTACATTGGTTATGTAAACATTTCAAAAGAAGTTTGTAAAAGGGAACTGAGCTATTATTATGCAAGTAGTAGTAAAGATCTTTTGACATAGTACCAGTAATCAGAAGCACTAATCATAATCCCCTTTTCCATTGAATAAATGTGGGTTATGCTTAGCAATGCGTGTGAAAATCTTTCTACTAGTCATAGATGTATTAATATTTTCTTTTGCTTTTGTAGCTAGAGCAAATAAAAACCTTGGCAATAGATCATATGCTGGCATGAATATGATCCTACTCAATTTTGATTGGGTAAAATGTAAGAGCCCCTTGGCACAGAGTGGTAAGCTGCAGTACTGCAGTCCAACCTCTGCTCACGACCTGAGGTCGATGCCGACGGAAGTCGGTTTCAGGTAGCCGGCTCAAGGTTGACTCAGCCTTCCATCCTTTCGAGGTCGGTCAAATGAGTACCCAGCTTGCTGGGGGTAAAGAGAAGATGACTGGGGAAGGCAATGACAAACCACCCCATAAACAAAGTCTGCCTAGTAAACGTCGGGATGTGATGTCACCCCATGGGTCAGGAATGACCCGGTGCTTGCACAGGGGACCTTTACCTTTTTAAAATGTAAGTTCTGATAACTGTAGGGGAAGTTTGCCCCTTGGCAACTTATTTCAGTTTGTTTTGATGCTATAAGGGCTAATATTTGAAAAAAATGAAATCGTAGTCTGATTTGTCCTGATAAAAAGCCCCACATTCAGCACGTGCCTACCTTTATTTACTCCATCCTGTTTGCCTTCTCCCCCTACTTTCCCCTTTATTTAAAAAAAAAAAAAACGAAGTGAAGAAAATGATGCTAGTACAGCCCACTTTATTCCCGGGTACAGCACAGTTGATGGTTCTTACCTATCCATCTTCAAGGGTGTTTGAAGTAGTTTCTTTTCCTTTACAGAAATATATTTACAAACAGTATGGACAAAACCAAACCACTTATCAATTCATACAAGGTAAATAGAAAACTAATAATATCCACTATTCACAGAAATTATCTGAGCTATAAGAATTGTTTCTTTGACCATCTCTGATAATCAGTTTTGACTGCAGCACAATTTAACAAAAATGATTAAGCCAGTTGCTAATAGATGGGAGAATCATTCTTCTAATTTGCAGAAAGTTACAGGAAGCAGTTCCTGTTTCATGAAACACCAACACAAGAGTCATGAGGGGCTTGGAGGCACTGGACTGCTTTAGGGAGGGGCAGCCATAGAAATATGGCTGTATGGGGCCAAGTGGGGTACTGGAGTAGAGAAGGGGGGAGCTGAGCCCAGCAGCAGAAGCCTCCTCCTGGTTCCCAGGTGGAGGTGGGGCCTAGGACTCTAGGTTCCTCAAGCCTCAGCTATGGAGGGAAGGGGACTGTGCTCATCTGGGTCATTCTCCTACCCTCAGGGTGCTCCCTATTTGTCCCTTCTGGCCTTCTCTATGTGCCAGCTCTGGGACAAGAGCAGCCCCAACCACTTCCTCCTTGGCTAGGGCTGAGAGGGTTTAAATAGCCACTTGGAGCCTTTACATGCTCCACCCCTTATTGCTTGGGCCAATTGCCCTTTGGAGGCTTCCACCTCCCTCTAGCAGGTACTTCATTCTCTCCTGACCAATCAGCTTCCTAGCCATTTATCTGCCCTTTGGCTGTGTTGGGCCCTTGTTGTGCTGTGCCTGTGCGTTCTTGCTGGCAAGCTGAGTTGTGGGGGCATGACTGACATAACCCTGCCTTCCAGCCATACCCCTGCTGGCCAGCTGAGCTGTAGAAAGGGCGTCAGCCTCCAGCTGTCATCAGGCTGCGTCCATCCCTGCCACTCAGGGTCAGCTTGTTGGACCCTCCCTGGAGCTGCCAACTGCAGGAGACTTGCCATGGTAAGTGGAGGCAGGGCACCCTGCCTGCTTCTGAATGATAGTATGTATTGAAATACAGCTTGATCTATCATCTTCATACCTATGAATGTGACTTCCAAATAAAGAATACACAACTGTGTGGGTTCTTACAGATAGTCACTTGATGATGTGAGACTATTTCAGTTTTTATGGCATAGTTTGAAAGATGGGCGGGGGAGTACGGATGGGGTGTACCTACTGCAGTAACACGTTGACATGCATCAGTTGTAAAGTCAACTGCTTCTCTCCTATGTTTTTTCCTTTAGGCTGTAGGGTTCTAGTTTAGTTATTGTGATGTACTGTTTAAATTATGAATATTGGAGCTTTATACTTGTATTTCGCTAATCTTTGATGTGGTGTTCCTTTCCCAAAGTGTTCTTGTTTACAGGACGCTCTGCTCTGAGTTGTGTTCTTTTTTTCTGTACTTGTACTTAATGGTGACTCTTTCCGTGGCTATCAGCAGCTATGGAAAAAATGCCAGGGAATACCCATGGCTGTAAGTAGTCAGAGAAGATAGCACAGTAAGAACATAAGAAAGGCCCTGATGGATCAGACCAAGGCCCATCAAGTTCCACAGTGCCTAATATATTCGGCATGCTCCTCTGACCCTGGAGAGAATAGGTATGCCGCATGACTAGTATCCATTTTGACTAGTAGCCATGGATACCCCTTTCCTCCATGAATATGTCCACTCCCCTCTTAAAGCCTTCCAAGTTGGCGGCCATTGCCACATTTTGGGGCAGGGAGTTCCACAATTTAACTATGTGTTGTGTAAAAAATACTTCCTTTTATCTGTTTTGAATCTGTCATCCTCCAGCTTCAACAGATGACCTTGCATTCTAGTATTAGGAGCTGCCCCCCAGCTCCCAGAGGAGGCCAGCCCTGGCTCGATGCAGGACCAGCGGACCGCTCTAGCAGCGCCCGGGCCCGCGTCCTGCTCGCATGCCGAAGTGCTCTTTCTGGATTTAAGGATAAGCACAGCAGCGCTTAGAGCAGCCTGCTCAGCTTTTCCTTATCAGTACATCACAAAAGGCCCTTGAGGAGCTCTTGAGACTTAGTAGTTAAAGTAATACAGATGGAAGGTAGTATGGGAAACTGACATGTTATAAGGCTGAGGATGGACTGGAAAAGACTTAGGAGCCTGACTCGTGAATTAATTCCCTCCTTGAAAGGTGTATAAAGAGCATACATTTTAGTATACGCCTATTAATAGGAAAATTGAGGCCTTCGAGTGCTGGTGTATTAAAGATAAAAATGAGTTTCCAGAGGTTTTCTTGAATCTCCTAAAAATGACAGATGAATAGCAGTAAGGTTTGTCTCCTGTTTGTCTTTTGCTTATTGCCTTTTGGCAGCTGGAATTTATTTGTTTTTAACGGCTTGTTTGGAAATAATAGCTTAGTTCTGTGTGTGGGGGTTTAGAACAGAGATCCCCATTCAGAAATCCACATGCCATTATATATAAGCTCAGCCAAACTCTCTGATGATTAATTTTTTTTATGCTGTCCTGGACCCTATATTGTAGAGTTCTGTTGCAATGGCTATCTTTATAGGCACAGTATGCAAACCCTTGGGGCTGGCCATTTTGACTGGTCAGATAAATTGTCAGTTGACCATGTACTGGCCACATTTTAAAAGCCTTAAGGGGAAAAAACCTACTATGTGCTAATTACAAAAACTAATTTTATTCTACATTTTTAGATACTTAAAGCACACCTTTTAACAGTGCCAATGCTTCTATGTTCTGACTGAAAAAGCTGTCCATAATGCAGGGGCCGGCAACTTTTTTCTTAGTGATAGCTCTTTCCAGTGAGCTTTGGACTGAATGGGCCAGGCAATCTCATCAGGTCGTGGAAGCTAAGGGATGGCCCTGGTTAATACCTGGATGGGATATCACCAAGGAAGTCCGAGGTTGCTACGCAGAGGCAGGCAATGGCAAACTACCTCTCTTGCCTTGGAAACCCTATGGGGTTGCTGCTTGCCCACACAGCTTGTGATGTGGGCTCCTGTCCACTTAATGTTTGTGTCAGGAAGTTGTTCAACAGCTGTGGCTTCTCCAGTCACTGTGCTGCAGTAGCAAAAAAAAAAAAAGCCATAGTGGCCATTGTTTCTCCACTATGCACCTACTGATGTACTACCAGAATATTAGTCTGCTATGTTCAGCTGTTATATGACTTCTTGGCCTACCTAGAATAGTGGCTGACCTCACAGTTTCAGCTGTATCAGCCTTATGCATTGATAAAGGGCATGTTTGTGGACAAACCTTGAACTACTGAACTAGTACCAGTTGGTTTCTAACTACTGATGTTCCTCTATGGCCACAGGTTCTAATTATGTTTTGCTTGCTTTCTATTCCAAGATGCATGATTAAAGAAGAGGGTAACTAGAAATCGCATGATAAATGTGACATCCACAGGATTACTAAGAGTTCAGGTGACTAATGTCTGTCACACAGAAAGACAAAACTAGCAGCTACTCCCAAGGTCCTGAATGTATTTTACTACTCCTTTTGTATACTCTGCTGGAATAAGAGTCTCCTTGATATTAGTTAATGATGCACAACATGTAAGATGACATTGAACTCAAGCCCCCTCCCCTTTCATTGGCTGCAGAGGTGGCCCGGGGAAATTTGTAATGGGGTGACAAGATGTCACATGGGTTTGTCTCACTGAGGGTGTCATCCTATGCACAGTTGCTCCAGTCTAAGCCCATTCACTTCAGTGAGGTTAGAATGGAGGAAGTGTGCATAGGTTTGTACTGTGAATGTTACAAGGAAGGGAGTAGGAGCTGCTGTTTTGGCAACAGCCCTCTGTCTACTGTAACATCAAGTTTCAGGCAAACTGTGCTAATCAGGCAGTACCTGGACCACGTAAGGAAGTCTCAACTTGTAGAAATCAAGGGTCAGACTAAAACATAAAAATAATATGACATCTGTGCATGGAAAAGCATTACTATTGTTATATAAAAGTTGAATTATAAAACGGATTTTTGAAAGTGGCTATTTACAGGCCTGAATTAATGCGTTGTCTTTGAATAAAAATTACTTCCAGGTGACCAGGCAGAGAAGCTCTTCAGGTTGACATTTTTAAAAAGGCCATTAATTATTGTTACAAGTGCATGTGAGCTAACAAATATTTGAAGGCTCCTAACTGTACTTTTTTGCAAGACTGTTTACTGAGATGGGGGGAGTTACTTTCTGTCCTATATATCAAGGTACTCTGGTGGGAGTATTGTACACTGTCTAAATGCAACCAGATGTGATAGCTGTAATTTTGAAAAGTTTGCAGTAAGTTTTCATTGGCTGCTCTCAGCATGAATAAAAATCATTTCTTTTAAAAAAACAGAAATCAGATTTTTTAATAAAATACTTTTTGAGGAAAAATCTTTCTAGTTTTCTTTTTAAGATACATTATAGTCCATCATAAAATAACAATTAGCTTTTAATTATGTAGCATGAGGCTGTATATTCATGAAGTGTTTAATTTTTTTGGTAAATGAATTCCATTAATCCATTCATAATGTGATGCTCTTCCAGAGGTTTCTGTAAGATTATTTTTGGCAATTTTTCTGTCTTGAAGATATTACAGATACTTGGTTTTGCTGTTCTCAAAAACTGTGAATTTGTGTCGGCAGAGATAACATGCCTCCTCACAGCAAAAATGTTATAAAATAAACATACAGAGTTGAGAAAAAGACCTTAATCCCATTGTTATTTTGCAAATCTATGTACCCAGAATCAACCCCTTACCTCTGAAGTGCTAAGTTTCAAGAAGTTCAATGAATAGACGATTGTTTGGAGTGGAATAGATCTGCACAAAGAGCTAAGTGTGAGGAGGGAGGGGCAAGCAGTAAAAATGAAAGTGAAACCTTTTGAGCAGAATACTCGGCAAGTCTTGGGATCTTTGTGTGCATAGCCTGAGGTTTATCATACTATTATCTTCCTGGAGGAGAAAATCTATAATGGTAGTAAGTTGTAAAAGAGTCCCAGTTTGGGAATATTTTAATGAAGTTCCTCTACCTTTGGGTAAGGCTGGGAAATGTGCAAAATGCAAACACTGCAACAAAAATTGCAAGGCCTGGTTGCCCGAATGAAACTGGAGATAGTTCTCCTCACAATAATTTCATACTTACCTATCTATGTATTTCTAATAGTATAACCAAATCAGTATTTTTTATATTATTTTAAAACTAATTTGAAAAGTTATTCTAAAAATGAAACCTTCATCTGGTTGTAAATATTAAGATACCAGCAAGAATGAGTCTTCATGTCGAAAAAACATGATTTAAATCTAGTCTTACTGACTAGTGATTTAAATCCAATCGATTTAAATCACATCCAACCTAATTGCTCTGAATCTCACGTCAAATGTGTCTAAAAGCTTGTTACATACCATATTTTTCGCTCCATAGGACGCACCTGACCATAAGACGCACCTAGTTTTTAGAGGAGGAAAACAAGAAAAAATCTTGTTTTCCTCCTCTAAAAACTTGTCTTATGGAGTGAATGCCGGCTGGGCACGTGTGCGTCGGAACGGCACGAGCCTGCGTTCCCTGCACCGATGGCCAGCTGGGAGGCGGGCAGGGCCGCACAGAGCCGGCTGGGCGCGTGCGCGTAGGGATGGCGCAAGCCAGCGCACGCGCCCAGCTGGCTCTGCGGCCCCGCCCGCCTCCCAGCTGGCCGTCTGGGCGTGGAACGCCGGCTCGCGCTGTCTGGGCGTGCACGTGCCCAGTCGGCTCTGTGCGCCCCGCCCGCCTCCCAGCTGGCTGTTAAGGCGGGGAACGCCGGCTCGCGCCGTCCGCACGCGCACGCGCCCAGCTGGCTCTGTGCGCCTTGCCTGCCTCCCAGCTGGCCGTCGGGGCGGGGAACGCCGACTCACGCCGTCCCGACGCGCACACGCCCAGCCGGCATTCACTCCATAAGGCGCAGACATTTCCCTCCTCTTTTGAGGAGGGAAAAAGTGCGTCTTATGGAGCAAAAAATACGGTATGTTTTCTCCGCATGATTAGTGCTCAGTCATCTGCTTTTGCAAGAAGTTCTACTATACTTTCTGAATTTGAATTCGTCTTCCCAGCAGAAGTGTCTTTTGGGAAATGCAAGCATGATCGTCTTTACTGGCAGGCTCCCAGGAGCAATTAACTGCTCCCTTGTACCGCACGCTCCCAACAGTATAGACCTCTGGAGTATATAGATACTGCGAACTTAGCAGACTGAAAATAACATCTCTACTTGTAAATGGGGAGTGCAGGCTTTTCTTTTATCCAGTGGAACTGTAAATACTATAAAAGCCTTCTGAATTCATGGAAGAAATACCTATGTCATCTTCTCAAGAGCCTTTAATCTTCTGTTCATAGAGGAAGTAATGAGCTGTACTTTCAGTGGAATCTCAAGAGCCTTGGCTTTTTGCTCCCAAAGAGTTTTAAGCCCTCATATTGAACATATTGTTCAAAAGGGTTATTTTTGATGGGAGGGGGGTGAGATAAAAAGGTTGGGTCTTCACTTAGCAGAACCAGGTGTTACATCCCATGGTTCCTTTTTTATATCTTACCTGTCTTTTCCAACCTGTTTTTTCCATCTGATTTATCTCAAAATTGAGTACACTTATCACAAGTTATATGGAAAACTTTTCACCAGTAGTTAATTGTGCTGCTGTATAAGCTGTACCAAGAGCTTCCTTAACACTTGTATTTAATATATAAAAAGAAACTAACTTAAAACTTCTTTATAACTTATTTCTAGATACATAGCCTGCCTCCAGCTTATTAAATCTTGTTTTTATCATAGTTATATAATGTGCAAACCTATACAGAGGCTGCTTCTAATGCCAGCTAGTTGCACTCTTGTCAGGATGTCCAGCATCACACAGATCTCTTTTGGAGGGATGGGAATAATCATGCTGTGCCGAGTTTTGGAATAGGCAGAAGCAACACGAGTATTCTGTTTAACAGGATGCCTTTTAATCTGCACTAATCAATCAGAAGCCCTGCTGGGCAAATGTTCCATATGGCCCCTCCCGTTCTAGAAGCACTTGGCAGGCACCAGAAAAAGTGTCTGCGGGCACCATGATGCCCATGGGCACCACATTGGGGACCCCTGCCTTAGAACAAGATTATACTATGATGGAAAGACTAGCATGTAGTCTAGACATATGTAGGGAAAATTCAAATCTTTCTTCAGCTATGAATGGACTATGGCTTTATTCAAACCATTCTTTTCTCATCATCAGCCACCCTCCATCTGCCATGTGTGATACTGATTTACCTTGCAGGTTTGTAGGAATTACTGAGACAGTGGGTTTGAACTACTTCACAAACAAGTACTAAAGTCTTGTCAAATAAAAAACAAACAAGCTAGCTCAAGCGATTATAGGCTGCCTGAGGTGTGTCTCCTGATAGGAACAAGTCGAATATCTGTGGCTTTCAACCTGCACCTTGCTTCCACAAAAACATTTTGGGGATTTAATAATAAGGTCAGTAAGGGTGGGCAAAATTGCTTGAAAGGTAGATCACCTTTATTTTCTGCCACAATGTGCAGCCACTGGGGAATTATTAAGTGTGTTCTGGGATGTACAGAATAAGGCCCAAAAGTCCAGAATAGCATCAAGTGGATGTTGGAATGTTATCTTCAGTCTTCTGCATTTTACACAAGTTCAGCTGCAGATGAGACAGAGGCTTCTTGGCATACAAGATCATAATCAGAAGGTACACTGAAATTAGAAAATCTAAACAATTCTCTAAGTAGTGGTTCTTGCAGCATAGTGTGATTCTGGTATGTGTGGAAGCCTTGAAATGCCTTGTTTTTGTGTGACATGAGAATGTTGTCAGTTGAAAAAATGTTCTCAAAGATCAATTATCAAAATTGCTATCCTGCACCTGTCAGAACTGCTGACAAGTTACTACCATAGTTCAGCTTTGGTCCATTAATCAGAATCCTGACTTGACAGAGGCACATTGCAGATGTGGACATTGACAGATGTGGACTTGACAGAGGCACATTGCAGACCAGGGAAAGAAGCTCAGTCTGACTAAGGAAGAATCTGGTTTCACACACCTTTGGGCAATCTTAACAAAGGTAGTGGTCATGTGCAGTTCGGAGCATGCTGTCAGGAGCTTTAAAATCCAGGCAGTGCTGATATCCCTAAACCTTTTTGCTGAGGCTGGAGACAGAAATGTAAACTGCAGTCTGAATCCAAATGAGAAATGTAAACAGAGCATTGTGAGACACTTAACCAGGTAAAGGCTAGTTGCCTTAGTCCACAGTCCTGTTTTCCCCTCAGTGAGTGTTTTTCCAACTCACGGTCAGAGTCCACATTAATAATGCATGAGATTTTTTGTGTGTGGTGCTCTTTCCCAGCATCCCCTTCAGCTGCTGAGTCAGAGAAGACTGTTATAGCAGCAAACTCCAGAGCAGTAGAAAGCAGTCAGATCCCCCTGCAGTGCTAAACTGTTGTCTGTTATGCACATCTCTTCAAGAAAGTCTTTACCAGAGATTCAGGGTTTGGGAGCCAAAAGGATTGGAATGTTTCACCAGTTAGTGACTAGGGAACTTCTCACACATACTAGGCAGATTATCTCAGTTTTAAACCTTTACATCTAATATGTTGTCCATGCCATTGCTTATATCAGCTCCCCCTACCCCCACCTGGAAGGCAGTTCAAGGTCATTGAAATGGCACTTCACTTAACGGTTAAAAGTGACTAAGTTGAAGATTTCAAGAACGTTTTGCTAATGGCAGCAGCCATTATCTGTGACTGCACAACATTTTTACGTGTACCATGGCAGCTTGGATCTATTTCCCTCTTCGGACCATTTTCATGGAAGTGATGTAGGATAGATGGTATTAACTTTTAACATAAGACATTTGAAATATAGAAACATAGACCTGGAAGGGGCCTCAGGGGTCATCAAGTCTAAGCCCCTGCACAACACAGGAAATTCACAACTCCTCCCCCCATGGCTTTACTCTGTGCCCAGAAGAAGCCAAAAAATCTCCAGGATCCTGGCCAATCTGGCCTGGAGGAAAATTACTTTCTGACCCCCAGCATTATCTTGGTATGTAAAAATGGGCCACGAGAGGCGAGTACTGACTCATCCCGTTCTGCCCTCCCTCTCATTATCTGGCTGAAGATATTCCAGGCTGAGATTGTTTGTGCATCACAGGAGTATTTCAACAGCACACTGTTTGTGTCATAGGATAGCAGACTTAAAACTGGTTCCTTAATCTGAGCTGCTTCAGAATACACATGTACAGGCAGTACAAAGGCAGCTTTGACTCATTCCTTTAAATGATTCCCTTTAAATTATTCTCTTTCTGAGTTGCTTATTTCTGGGAGTTAGGGGAACATGGCACACTGCCACTTGATAGAATATCATGAGCCGAAACGTTAAGGTCAAAACTGTTGATTTGAACTTTGTATTGGATCCGATTAATCTGGGCTGTTACACTGTGGGTGGGATAATTTTTGCTATTATGTATTCAACGCTATCCATAAGATTGAGGAAGGACTGAAGTTTTAAATCTTAATAACCAACCTTCCTTCTGGCTGAATGGGACCCAAACCACCTTGCAACAGGCACTTAAAACCATACACCTTAATAAAATAACAGCCACAGAGAACAATACACCAGCAGCTACAGCATCACCATTATTCCCCTTCAAACGCCCTCCTGAATTTTTTTTTTACATAATAGCCATCAGGGTGAGTGCATTCCTCAGTATGTTTGACAGTAGAGGGTCGGTCAGCAACTGAAAAAGCACACGGCCCGGCAGTGGCAGTTCCCACCTACTTGCACAAAGAAATGGACATGACAAGCTGTTCAAGCAACCAGAGTTGCTGCACAGGTGCGTATTGAGAGAGTCCCAGGGTATGAAGGGCTTTAAAGGTAACTAGTACCAGGGCCATAGCTGGGGGGTGGGGGTGAAGAGGGCAGCTGCCCACCCCTGTGGCATACAGAGAGAACTGCCTCTCCTACAGAGAGCAGGCAGTTCTGCCTTCCTCTCTGCATGCCACGGGGCGACAGCTGTCCTCCTTGCCCCCCCCCCCCAGCTACAGCCCTGTCTAGCACCTTGCGTAGAACCTTGAAACAAATGGGTAGGGGAATAGTCATAAGGCAGTTAGTTCCTGCTAATGAATTAGCTATTAGATTTTGGACCAACTGGAGTTTGGGTTGTCTTCAAGGGCAGTCCCACACAGTGAGTAATAGTAGTCCAGCAATGAAGTTACTTTAGCACGAGACAAGAAGGCTGAATTCACAAAAGAGCAGTGTATTACAGCCGAAGCTGGCTGCCTGTTGTTGATAAATAGTAGTTTTTGTCCAGTTTTCAGAAATATCACACCGTTTAAAAATGTGTTTAATCTGCAGCACTAGAAAACCAGCACATTAACCAACCATTCTGTTTCTGTTTGGACCTTATCTTCTAGCTTCTGGCAGGAATTGGGTATTAAATTGCATGTTTCCTGCCAGGTTTGCTGAGTTGCCATAGCTAATTATATGCCTTTTGGTGGTGGTAAATATGTTTTGGTCAGTTATGCTTTTGTGAATTCTGTTGTGGTATTAAAAGGGTAGGGGAACTATAAAATATAATAATGGGAACTCTCCCTTATTCTGAGTCCCTTCTCATTATATATGTGGCTGGTATGATATAGCAATGCTCATGGTACAGCCATCATAAAGAGCTAAACATCTGATATAGAGCAATCCTGTATAAGTTTGTTGATGTGGTTCCCTTATATTGTATTTGGAGTCCATTAGTAAAAACACCGCATTTTTTGGTGTTTACTTGGCAAGAGAAACCACAAAGCTAGATTCTGAGATCACTGTTCATACATCCTTGGTCTTCTGTGCAGTTCCACGTTGGGATTGTGCATCAGCAGGCCTGCCCTGGCCTGCCCTGGCAAGAACTTCTTCTAGGTTAGAACTACTAGGGGGCACTGAGCCTCCATTGAAGCAGTTACAACCATTCCCACCTAAACAGTCACATGATCCAGTGGAACAGTGCCCCCTCCCAATGTGGGACCGCACAGAAGACTGAAGATGAAAATAGGGTTACCAATAACTGCTTTCTGCAAATTTGGCTATTTAAAGTTTCTGCAGATTTGGCCATTTAAAGAATTAAATATATTGATTAATAATGTTTGCTGGTCTTTTAAGTACTGTCTCCTTTATTGCCTCAAAATACACTTAACTTGCTCATGTGTAGATTTTACCATGGAAACTTAACTGTGTTTTACCCAGCAAAATAAAAGCACATACAACTAGAGTCAAGGGGTTTAACTCGTAGCTAACAAGATTTAGGTGGATTATGCTCCATTTAATGAAAGGATAAGCTTGCTATCTTGAGCTTACTACCTTACTTGAAATTACATCTTGCTGTTCATCAAGAGCAGTTTTTAAATAGTTACTGTGTGATGGATATAGCTTTGTTTTAACCAAGGGGGTAGGGAGGAAGTTGATCTAAAGGTTTTTAAAATAGTTGTTCCATTTAGTTTTAAGATAAGGAGTTGCCCTTATCTTGGCTATCTTCTGGGCATGAAGTATGGGTCACTGGGGGTGTGGGGGGGAGGTAGTTCAGAATTTCCCACATTGTGCAGGGGGTTGGACTAGATGACCCTGGTGGTCCCTTCCAACTCTATGATTCTAAATCATTGGTCCGTCTAATGTGATGGTGGCTAACATTCACGCATACACAAATACTTCAGTGTATAGGCGCTTTTTACTATTCTCTATGTTTTTGATTCTTGCCTGTAAGGAAGACTGGATTAAAATATACTATTTCACTTTGGATTCAAATTCAGAGAGTCTATATTGGCTACATCTCAGACTGTCAATTGTGAATCCTGTATGCCTTCTGTGCTACACAATTATATCTGCTTATATAAGGGAAGCTGCAGATTTGTTTGTTCCCAGTGCTGACACAGGTAGTTTAAGATCACTTAACATAAGGACTGCATTCCAGCATAGAGTTACCGGTAAGTGTTGTGAACTTCCAGAAATTTCTGGAACTAAGGGTTCGTATTACTGCCCGAAGCAGGATACATGCTGTTCAGTTATACAGTTGAACCCATCATCTTAATATAACACGTGGCCTATTGTATCATATGTTCAGTGCTTGCTTTGCAAGTCATTTTTTTCTTACACATAGAAGAGTTTTCAGTGCGTGAGAGAAAATACAATAAATGGCATTTTAAGAGAATATAGTTCTGCTTTATTCCACATTAATTTGACACTGTTTCTAAAAGCCACAATTGTTTTTTAGTAATCATTTTAACCTAAGGTGGCCTAAGAATGCTGACTAGCACAGGGGTGGGGGGTTAACATTATGGCATGGTTAGGCTGCAGTCGACTCTTTCCCTATCTAGTAGGATTGCTGCCTCTGTCGTGTAATATATCCCATCTCATGTGGCTTATAATGACAGTTAAGCACCACCTTTTAGTGTATGCATATTTTTGTTCCACTAGGTGGCCTTAGGCAAAACCACTATCTCTCAGACTTGACATCTCATCTTGAGTCCTGGGCTAATTCAGACACACATTTTGCAAAGTAGTCATGTGAAGCACTTTGTAATTCTGAAAGTATTATAGAGATGCTAAGTATCACTGTTTAAATTTACTGTAATTGCTACTCAGCTTTTCATAGGACTTTTCTGAAAAGGCTGTTGGGTTCTTGAATTTTTAATATTCATAGGGACACAAATACCAGCATTTTTAACATGGGCTTTTTCCTTGGAGGTTTTTCTGCTGTTTCCTCTTCACACTGAAATCTTGTAAAAACAAAAACTGGCAATATGGGCTTTGATGCAGATCCAGTGAACAATAAAAACAACCCAGCTGTAATTAAAGGATGTTTAAGAATAAGAAACCATTGATATTTCTTGGCAGATACCAGAAAACTATGTGGTGGTGGTGGAAAGTGCTGTCAAGTCGCACCCAACTTGGGGCGACCTCATAGGATTTTCAAGGAAAGAAATGTACAGAGGTGGGTTGCCATTGTTTGCCTCTGCGTAGAGACCCTAGTAGTCCTTAGTGATCTCTAATCCAGATATTAACTAGGGCTGACCCTGCTTAGCTTCTGAGATCTAACAAGATCGTGCTAGCCTGGGCCATCCAGGTCAGGGCCTAGAAAACAATACAGTTTTTAAAATCTGGAAAGCATTCTTCAATGCCTTGTCCCTAACAGGACAGCTTTAATTAGTTGCTCACTTGTCTTGACTGATTTTTTAAATTCTCCAGCTTGAACTGTCACTTTAAGTATTAAAATCAAAGTAGGTGTGTACGCCACAATTGAAATCCAGTCAAGCCAAAAGTACTCGAATTTAAGCTGATCTACTCTGAGGTTCATTGTACTTTGATAAGAGCCATTTAGTTTAACTGGTCTGGGTATTCAGTTTCATGTTTATAAGAATGCCATCAACACTGGCCATCTTTTCAGAGAAGATTGTTCCAATTAAATATCCTTGCTGATTATCCAGAGTTTGAAACTCATGGCTGGGTCAGGGCTTTCAGTCCTATTGCAAATGCTAGTTCACAGGTTGCTTTCTTTTCCTTAAGCTTATTGCAAGTGCATGATTCCTGCAAACAGGTGAAACATGAGTAAGCTGATATTTTATCGCGTTCATTATTATTACTGTGACATTCCAGAGAGGGGAACATTAAGGTTAGATATTTATCTTCAGACGTACAATTTGTCAGGACAGTAGTTCCACCGAGAGCGTCACTAAGAGATTTCTCATTTGACGTGGACTTGTTCAACTCACACAAAACAGAAAATGTTTATTCCAGCATGAGCTTTAGAGTCAAAGCTCACTTCCTCAGATGCAATGAAAAGTCTTACAAAACTAGTGCTGCTTATAGGAGGCTTGGCATGGTGCCTTTCTTTGCTTGGATCAGATGTCAGGGGATTTTGGGTGTGTGTGTGTGTGTAGCCTGATGTGATGTGCTATCAGGTGTTCTACTTTTACAAAATGGGGATTCACACAGCACTATTACCATTAACTGTTAAATAAACGTAGTTTTGAGAACTAATCTCACTTATTGTAGTGTTTTAGTTGTAAATAGTATCTGAAATAGACATTGCAAAGTACTCTGCCGCTTGCTGGCAGATTCAGTGTTAGCATTTTTTGAAAAAACGTAAATCTTACATGTGCATAAATATGCAAGGTATAGGGGTATAAATGAACTAATACACCATATTTCTGAAAAGATTATTCAAATGAGGCTTACAAAAATATTTTTAAAGGCAGTATAAAATGTTTTTGAAAGTATCAGAAATTCTCTAAAATAAGGCCAGCCACAGTAAGTTTGAAATTATAGATGGCACCTGCTGATGATGCCCTGACCTGGATATCTCTGGGATAGCTTGATCTTGTCAGATCTCAGAAACTTAAGCAGGGTCAGTCCTGGTTAGTATTCGGATGGGCAAGGAACACCAGAGTCATGATGTGGGCAATAGCAAACAGCCTCCAAACGTCTCTTGCCTTGAAAACCCTACAGGGTCAGCATAAGTCAGCTGTGATTTGACGGCACCAAAAACAACACACAAACCAACTGATTGATATGAATTTGCCCAGAATATTCTATGGTGGCAGAAGAGTAGACGGGATGGTATATTTGTTGCTGTAAAGGTTGGGGAGAAGAAGATGGAATTTGAGAGTATGTATGTCTAACGCTCATGCTCAACCAACAGGAAAGATAAGCTTTGATGAAGGGCGTTGAGGAAAACCTGGTTTTGGGAAAAAGTCTTGTCTGTTGTCCCTGATGAGCTCTGATGAGCTAATCTAAAAAGTGTGGGGGTGGCAAGTCCAGTGGCCCTGTTTCCTCTTAGAGTTGTTTCTTCTACTGCTTTGCCTGTTTGATCTCTTACTCTGATTTTTCATAAGAATTTCTTTGATCCTGTACATTCTCTGTTTCACCCTCCATGACAGCAGTGTGATCTGGTGAGATACTAATCTGTCAAAGGAAGGACTGTATTTGCAGGACACAGCTAGCTATGTGACTACCTAACCTTCTGCCTTCAGACTTACCTGTCCTTTGTGTTGGACGTTGTGTTCTGAACCTGCTCAAGATCTAAGGAGCTGCATTGTTCAGGTGCTGGTAAAGGTACTAGCATGGTGATCATCTTGAAACCTGAGACACCTGGCTGCTAGGGAGGTTGCTGTATATAAAGTGTAATCCCTTAAGAAAGGAAATGAAGAGTCCAATTAAGGTAGTCCCAAGTGAATAAAATAGAATAAAGGCTCACTAACGACTGGACAGATTAACATGTGCAATTCATGAGGTGAGAACAAGCTAGGTAAGGAGTGCAGAGAAATGTTAATGTATTTTGTAGCAGCTTGCACTTTGAGATTGAGGAGGAGCTATTGCAAATTTTCCTCTGTAATGACTGAAATGGATACTTCCTATCTATGCTTCCAAAGCATTGAAGAATGGGGCCTTTGAGCAAGAATTTTTCTGGAGATAGCTTGTTGCATTTTTTGTTCAGTTTTGATTTTATAAAACTTTCTGCTTGAAAGTCATGCTAACCATCTCTAGTTCTTGAGGTGGGCTAAGCTAGATGGCTTCAATTTGCTTGTTCCTGTAATGCACGTAGATGTCTTGTGTCTAGAAAGGCTTGAAGGGAACAGATAAAATGGTAGCATTCGTGCAGTAATTAATCTTTATCGAAAGATCACATGGATGTTTGGCGGAGTTGAATTGTCTGTATATATTTTGATTGGCAAGGCTGGGATTCAATTAGCATGATATTTGCCTGAAGGTACTAACTGCCAGATTGTAAGTGGTAGCACATTGCCCTTTCTTAAACCTCAGACTTCTGTATGCTTTCCTTTCTATTGCAGTTCATTTTCAGGAAAAAGTTTCTTGGCATGTTACAACTCTATTAAAATTGACTTTCTTGATAGGAATCTTTCTGTTAGCCTGTGAAGCAGTGGTCTCTGCCATTGCCAATCAAAGTCATAAATCCTAAATCCATTGTTAAAAATCATGAATTTCTAATAGGAATAATGGGACTTGAAAATGTGGCATGTTTGATTTGTGTTTTCTGATCCTTCTGAATGTGAGGTTATTAAAGTTCCAAGAGTCGTCCCCCCCCCCCCCGTCTTGAGGGCCAGAATCTTATTCCTTTTGACATGAATTTCAGCTTGTTTAAGCCATTGATAGATTAGATAACCCCCGAGAGAGATATTTTTGGATGTTGGTGGGATGGGGTTTTCAGATTGCCCCCCATTCCTTGCAAGCCTCCGTTCCTAAAAGTAACTTCTACCTTGGCCCTGTTAATTTCTAGAAAGCCAAACCCCTTTCAGAACAGTGCCACCCAGTAGCTTTTTCAAAGTGAAGAGAGCTGGCTGAGCAGGGAGTTTCATGACTATCAAGAGGACAGCAGAACATACACTCCATGGCACACTTGAAAACAGCAACCAGGCATGTTCTACAAAACGCTCTATGTGGTGGCCTGCGAGGAGCAGATAGGGACTTTATACTTC
The DNA here is from genome assembly GCF_029931775.1 of Euleptes europaea. NCBI lineage: Eukaryota > Metazoa > Chordata > Lepidosauria > Squamata > Sphaerodactylidae > Euleptes > Euleptes europaea. The sequence continues at coordinate 118,311,439 of NC_079313.1, read as the reverse complement.
AAGCTATACAGAAAAAGGCATTTTTTTCACACATGGTGAAACACAAAGTTCTCTTTAAAAAACACCTCTATTTTGTCAGAAGCAGAACAAGCCCCCATTCTAGTGGCATGCACAATTTCAATGGAAATTGCTTTCCCCCCCCAAACCACCAAAACACATTTTTAATGAATAGCTCTCTTACATAGTAACAATGAGGTAGATCCTGAGAATGGAATGATTTGAAAGAACAGACCTCTTCCCCTTACAGTGTCTGCATGCAACCCAAGCTGTACTCAAGGGTCATGGGGATATAGCAGGATATGACATTGGGGATGCAACAAGAAGGGAGAAACTACATAAATGCCCAGCCCATTCACAGAAGCAAACCCCCAAGAGCAAACAGGATAATTTCTACACTACAGGCCACTGTGCTGTATCCTAGTCTAAGGGCCCCTCAATCCTTAAAAGCAGCTTTTTGAGCGCAGTGAGCTGCAGAGAGATGGGAGGTGCAGAGAGATCTATTCCATTAATTCATTCCAGACACAGGATCCAACCCATTATGCTGAAAAATCTTCACACATGTCAGGGTAGAAGACAGAAGTGGCTAAAATAGTTTAGTCAGGAAGGCAAAGCTACAATCATGAAACATTAATAACCTGATATTAATAGATTTGGGGATCATGGGTCAGAATGTGTCTGACTGCTGTGACTTGCTAGATACACAAGGGGATATATTCTCAGACTCTTCATAACATTCTTGCTTGCCAGTCTGTGCATGAGATATGGCTCCCTCTGAAAGGGTAAACATGAAGTTCTTCAGCCCAGGCACCAACTGCAGAAGCTATGCTAGAATCCTCCTGTTTACCTAAATTTCTGTAATTTTTTAAACAGAAGAGCTTTCAAACATGTGGTGGTACAGCTTAGGGTTGCCAACCTGCACGTGGCGGCTGAAGATCTCCTGCTATTACAACTGATCTCCAGATGATAGAGGTCAGTTCTCCAGTTCACCTGGAGAAAATGGCTGTTTTGGCAATTGGACTCTATGGCACTGAAGTCCCTCCCCTCCCCAAACCCCACCCTCCTCAGGCTCCGCCCAAAAAAACCTCCCACCGGTGGCGAAGAGGGACCTAACAACCCTAGTACAGCTCCACAGATTTCTCACCTCAATAACTATTAGACTTGATGAAAAATCTTTTGACATAGTAACTGCCTATAACTGCATGCTTTAAACTAGAAGACCAAAAATAGCCAGCTTCTCCCACCCTACCAAGGATCCATAAGTAGCTGAAATGCAGTGATATCCAGTTTGTGCGGTTAATAACTCTAAATGATAGATAGTGCACAGATAAAAAGGCAAGAGAGCTGCCAGATCAAACACACCGGAGTCCACTTGACAGAAATCACATGCTACTAGAATGTCAAGCTGTTTTCCAAATCACACAGAACTGAAACCTTCCATATAGAGAACGTAGCACAGATAAAGAATAGCCAGTTTAAATTGCTGGAGAGATGCCTCGAAGCATTCAAGGCTTCCTCATAAAATGCTCCTGGTAACTATACTTAATTTCTCTGCTCTTTAATTGTACGGTTCCAACATCCTTTAGAAGCAATGTAAGAACATTTGGGCTTCCTTCTGGAGGCCCGGTCGGTACAGATATTTTTTTCAGTTTTAGCTTGATAGTCCTTCAAACCTTGGTGATTGGTTGGCTTGAAAACTCAGGTTATATTTATAGTTCAAACCCTTTAGAGCTTTGCAGGGTGGTATGTTAACAGCCATGCAGATCAAGAAGAAAGAATTACTTCTAACAAACGAACATTGTCCTCAGTGTTACAACATAAGTGTTAATGTATAAGCCAAGAAGAATAGGGACTCCTGGTAACAGGCAATGCATAAGCACAGATACAATGATTCAGAAGCAAATACAATCCTATTAAACACACTACTTAGTAGACTGAAAGAGGAATATGCATTCCACTAAGCAGATTACAGTTTTAGAGGTATGCTTTTTTAATAACAGGTTTATTCCTTACCATTGTACTTCTATCATAACAGCATCCCCCCTAATTATTCATTAATCAAAATGACCCTATACTGTGTTAAAATTTGCAGCATAGAAGCATCAAGTAAATATCAAATTAGAGAACCTTCACTTACAATTAGGACAGCTGGAAAACAACTGTAGCAGTCTCTGACATGATCATGGTATCTTGTGAACATGTGCAGAATTAATTCCATATAGGGCTTAAACACATCATACACATACAGAGGTTTGTGTAATGTATAATGAAACTCTGTGTCATGCTGACAGGCAACTCTGTGTCATGCTGACAGGCAACTCAAGGTTAGCTCTAATCAAAGCTAACTACTAAAGTTACTCTGGCTTGCCCTTGAAGGGGCAGCGTAAAAATCATCTTTCTGCCTTAGCTGCCAGATGTCAGAATCTTAATCTACTAAGAGTGCATTAATAGTTGGAAGTGTGCTTAAAATATAGTTCTCTCAACGATAAGAATAATATGCTTCCTTGCTCTACTGTAATCTTGCCGGAATGCAAACCTGCTAAACTAATGTAAACAAAACACTTTGCAAAGTGACAATGTCAGCTAAAATTATGTTTCATGAGTTATATAGTTAAACGTTGTGCTACAGATTTCTAAGTAGTCTCATTTAATGCGTATAGTCTTAACGAAGAGGATGGTATAGAAATTAAATATGTAACTTGATCATGTAACTCAGAAATAAGGATTTATACTTTAGGCACAGAGGACTGAAAGGGAAGGATGTCCATATTTGGACAATAAGATATCAGAAGACAGGAAAAGAAGCCACCTAAGCTCCTGGTTTTGGATACGAAAGGGAAATAAAAGTACCCTTTCGAGGGCTAAGGAAGAGAAGTTCCTGAAGGAAAAGGAACATTCTTCACTCTTAATGGATCTAGAAATAGTATAAATACCAGCCACAGTCCAGCTTGCATTTTAGAGTTCTATGGCTGGCAGACTGCAGCTGTCTGGCATAGCACCTCCATCTCAAAAGGCTTGAGATGTAAAACATTGAAACTCTGATCCTTGCGTGGACAGAAGTTCTCAGATATCTTGAAATATCAAGATCTGGATATTTCAACATATCTTACTTACAGTCTTCTTGTGAGACTGCTCTATTCCTAGAAGAGGATAGAGACCCTTAGAATTACTATTCTTTGAATAGGAATCTAAGTGCAGTGATCTTTCCATGTATTGGAACACTGAGAGTCCATCAGATTTATGGATTCTTACAGACTAAGCCTATTTGGCTTACCAATGCTAAGAAGCATCCTGAATACAGGGATAATAGCTAGACCTCTGAGATTGTGTCAGAACGTCCTCTACTTAACAGAGGGACTTCTGAACCTCCTCAGAGCAAGAGACCAGAGAAGGGAAAGGAGACTCTCTGTACTCTGTGAGATATGCACAATGCACATACACAGATTGGCACAGTCAAAGAGACTGTAAATAGCTTTAAGCTAACACATAGTATTTATATATTCAGCATTGCTGTCTAAAACTAGAAAGAGCATGCATAGCATGAACATACACAATGCCTGATCTTAATGATGATCAGTTAAGAATATTAATAGAAGTCTTTAAAGGACTCCAGGTGACACAGATGACACAGCAAGGTATAGTGTGTCTTCTGTACAGAAATGTTATGATGTTTTGAATGATTTAAGTTAGGATGCTTCTAACCAAATCTTTCTCCAAAGAATTAACCATATTTTGACAGGATTTCTGTAACCTTATATTCTGAATGAAGGTGCATTGCACTAAGGATACTTTATGAGTATATTCTGACTAAAATACTCCTTTATGGAGGCATAGAGAATGTGAATGATTACTTGCTACATAAACATGTTTAAGACTAATGATGTCTATCCTTATATGATATTTTAAGGCTTTGCAACCAAAAAGCATATATTGTATAATGTAAATAAATGTGTTTTTTATATATACTTCTACTCTTGTCCATTATTATAAATTTATTGGCGTGTTCAAGAGATGTCCTAGAAGCAATAACAAGTTTCTAGGAACCGTTGATTCCGGTCTAGTGGTGTCTCACTGAATAAGATAACTCCATTTCTCAGTAAATGGTACATTCTAAGAGTGTAGGCACTTAACGGCCCGAACCGCGACACAACCATCAGCGGACAGGGTCTAAACATGATTTGTTAAAGATATCTAAATTAAAGAGAGAAATAGAAGGTCTTGAAATGGAAGAGATGCATAAAAAACTTAGGTTCACGAAACATACTGTATATACTCGTGTATAAACCGACCCGCGTATAAGCCGAGGTGCCTAATTTCACCCCCAAAATGGGGGGAAATTAGTCACCCGCGTATAAGCCGAGGGTCTGCCAATACAACCCCCAGGTCGCCCTCCCGCCCGGCCTCCCGGTGCCCTACAAACCCACCCCTAGGGGGGGAGGGGGAAGAGCTGCTGAACCCCCTACTTACCGGGAGAGGCGTCGATCAACTGGTGGCGGCGCCCCCCCCCTCCGGCGCGCAGGCCGCTCCTGCAGGCCGCTCCTGGGCCGGGGAAGCGCGCTGGAGGAGGCAGCGGCGGTGCCCCCCCCCCCGGCGCGCAGGCCGCTCCTGCAGGCCGTTCCTGGGCTGGGAAAGTGTGCTGGAAAAGGCGGCGGCGGCAGCACCTCCCCCCGGTGCGCAGGAGGCCTTGCAGGCCGCTCCTGGCCCGGGGAAGCGCACTGGAGGCGGTGGCGGCGCCTCCCCCCTGCGCGCAGGAGGCCTTGCAGGCTGCTCCTGGCCCAGGGAAGCGTGCTGGAGGAGGTGGCAGTGGGGGGGCCCCCGGCGCACAGGCCGCTCCTGGGCCGGGGAAGCGCGCTGTAAGCGGCGGCGGCGGCACCCCCCCGGCACGCAGGAGGCCCTGCAGGCCGCTCCTGGCCCGGGGGAAGCGTGCTGGAGGCAGCGGCAGCGTCGGGCCCCCCGGCACGCAGGCCGCTCCTGCAGACCACTCCTGGGCCGGGGAAGAGCGCTGGAGGTGGCGGCGGCGGCCCTGCAGGCCGCTCCTGGCCCGGGGGAAGCGTGCTGGACGCAGCGGCGGCCCCCCCGGCATGCAGGCCGCTCCTGGAGGCCGTTCCTGGGCCGGGGAAGCGCGCTGGAGGCGGAGGCGCCCCCTCCCCGGCGCGCAGGAGGCCTTGCAGGCTGCTCCTGGCCCGGGGGAAGCGCGCTGGAGGCGGCGGTGGTGGCAGCGGCCCCCCCTGGCTTGCAGGCCGCTCCTGGGCCAGGGAAGCACGCTGTAGGCGGCGCCCCCCGGCACACAGGAGGCCATGCAGGCCGCTCCTGGCCCGGGGGAAGCATGCTGGAGGCGGTGGCGGACCCCCCCGGCATGCAGGCCGCTCCTGCAGGCTGCTCCTGGGCAGGGGAAGCGCGCTGGAGGAGGCGGCGGCGGCCCAGCAGTCCGCTCCTGGGCCGGGGGAAGCGTGCTGGAGGTGGCGGCAGCACCCCCCGGCGCGCAGGAGGCCCTGCAGGCCGCTCCTGGCCTGGGGAAGCGCAATGGCGGTGGTGGCCCCCCCCCGGCTCGCAGGCTGCTCCTGCAGGCCACTCCTGGGCCAAGGAAGCACGCTGGAGGAGGAGGCAGCGGCGGCCCCCCTGGCGTGCAGGAGGCTGCACAGGCCGCTCCTGGCCCAAGGGAAGGCGTGCTGGAGGCGGAGGCAATAAGTTCCCCCCCTCCTTCCACCTACCGTATTGACCCGCTTATAAGCCGAGTTGGGATTTTTCAACCCTTTTTTTGGGCTGAAAAACTCGGCTTATACGCGAGTATATACGGTAAGTACTTTGAACAAGCTAACAAGCCAGGAAGGCTTTTGGCAAATGTCTTGAAAAAAGAATCAGCTAAAAGAAGAATTCCTGCGGTTTACAAGAATGGCCAACCCACCAGCAACAAAGAAGATATCCAAGAGGTTTTTGGACGGTTTTATAAAGAACTTTATCAAAATAATGATACCACACAAACAGACATGGAGACATATATTAGAACAGAAAACCTAAAAGAATTCACAGAAGGTGATCGGGAAATTTTAAATCAGAAAGTAGTGGTGCAAGAGATAACAGACTCTTTCAAGAGACTGAAAGCAGACAAGGTCCCGGGTCCAGACAAGAAGTTAGATAACATTGTGATACTTCATTTAACAAAAAATTTATAATGACTTATTACATGAAGGGAAAATTCCTGGAACATGGAAGAAAGCCCACATATCTCTAATCCCAAAAGAGGAAAAAGAAAAGAACCATCTGAAGGCGTACAGACCAATATCGCTTCTGAATGTGGATTACTAATTCTTTGCTTCAGTCTTAACTGAAAGGCTTAAAAGATGTATTCCGAGACTAATACATACAGACCAGACAGGGTTTATCCCTAAAAGACAACTCAAAGACAATGTTAGAGTGGTACTGGCAACAATTAACTATATCAAAAAAAAAGAAAGAAAAGGCAGCAATGATCTACTTGGATGCAGAAAAAGCTTTCGATAACGTTTCTTGGAACCTTTTATTGAAAACGCTCCAGTTGACAAACTGTGGATGCCAGTTTTTGAAAGCAATGAAAGCGATATATACCAACCAAAATACTAGGCTATTGATAAACGGCAATTTGAATAGAGATTCAAAAAGGCACCAGACAAGGCTGCCCACTATCACCTTTACTGCTAAACTTAGCAATGGAGATATTAGCCAATAAGATCAGAGCAGACCCTGAAATAAAAAGTTTAAAATATGAAGACCAAGAATACAAAATAAGGAGTTATGCGGATGATGTGGTGTTAATTTGTTCCAATCCAATACCTTCTCTGACTGCAATTGAACAACAGATAGACACTTTCAGTTATTTTTCCGGATACAAACTCAACCAAACCAAAACAAACTATATACTGTATAACATTGATGATTGGGAAAAACAAGTTATCCAACAAATACTTCAATGTAGCATACCTAAGACAAGTGTCAAATATCTTGGTATCAAAATACCTACTGGCTCAGATACGCTTTTTGATTTAAATTATAAAGCTGTATGGAGGACAATAGAGGAAGACCTGGCCAGATGGAGTAGACTACAAATATCATGGATGAGCCGAATGGCAGCCATTAAGATGAATATTATGCCAAGATTAAACTTTCTATTTCAAACCTTACCAATTTTTATTAACCTAAAAACAATTCACAAGTGGCAACAGAAAATTAACAAATTTATTTGGAATGGGAAAAAAACAAGAATAAGATTGGCAGTCCTACAAGACGACACGAGCAGGGGAGCTATGGGTCTCCCAAATCTCAAGCTATATCACCAAGCAGCAACTTTGGTATCGCTGGTGGATTGGATCCTACATCCAGAGGACTGGGTCATAAGATTGGAAAAAGCAGGGCTTGACGTTGGATTTCACCAACTTCTATGGCCAAACAAACAAATAAAAATACCACAAGATCAAAAAACTGAAGGTCTGGCCGGCCAAATTTTAAGAACTTGGAATACGCTGAAAAGACTAATTAGTCCCTCACCACCAGGCTTGATGTCACCAACTGAGGCTTATACCGATTTCACAAGCAGAATAAAAAATGACTATCTCACCTATAATGATCTGATTCAGAGATCGTCAGATAAAAACATTCCTAGAACTACAAGCTGAAAACATCAAGATTTCATGGTTCACTTACCATCAAGTAATACATGCACTAAAAACGGACTATCTATTAGAAGCAAAACAGAGGAAACTAACAGACTTTGAACAAATGATTACTGAAACACAAGACCACCTTCGGTCTAAAATATACAAAATGTTACTAAAAGTGGAATCATTGGAACAGGTTAAAACCTGCATGATTAAATGGATGCAGAACTTTGGGGAGATTATTCCAATGGAGACTTGGGAAAAACTTTGGAAAGTAGAGATCAAATTCTCTAAATCACAGGCAATCAAAGAGAACTGGTACAAAATGTTTTTCAGATGGTACTCTTCTCCTAAAGACTTGCAAAAGATGTTCAGGTCTAACCAAGCTAACTGTTGGAAGTGCTCAGATATGGAAGAAACATTCTTCCATCAATGGTGGATGTGTAAGAAAACCCAGAAATATTGGAAATTAATATCCAAAGAAATACAGGAGCTATTACAAGTCAACTTTGAGTTTCAAGCTAAATATTTTCTGTTAGGAATAATTCCAGAAAAAATCAGGCCGATGCAAAAAGAATTATATCAATATGCCACAACTGCCGCAAGAATAGTATTTGCATCCAAATGGAAGGAGAAGAAGGTTCAAAAAAATAAATCTTTGGATTATCAAAATGCATGAGTATGCTTCAATGTCTAGACTTTCAGCTCTGATACAATATAAGATGGCGGACGACCAAAAACAAAAATGGAAACCTTTCTATGACAAATACCAATAACTTAATTAAAAACCAAAAATAAAGTTGGAATGGAACTTGGGCTGATACCAAAGATTGCTAGTGACTAAACCGAACCATAAAATATATGGGGGATTACAAATTTTAACTCGTGGACTACAAACTGAACAGTATTTGGCTGCAAACCTGTGGATTACAAACTGGATGAAAATAAACCAAACACGTGGATTACAAATCAAACAATCTTGGATTATAAATTTGGGGAATACAAGATTGTGGCCGTGGCGAAATACCAAACCACAGTATGAATTACAAACCAAATATAAAGATTTTGACATAAATAAGGGTGACAATAGAAGACAATCTGGTCTATGATAAATGAACGTAGAATGTGGTGTATTAGAATGATGTCTTGGTTCTACTTTTACTCATTTATATTAACTATGTTAGACTTTATTGGAAGTTAATCAGTATTAATATCAATCTGTAGAGTATACATAAAGGCAATATAAAGGCAATTTTAGGTTTGAATATAGAATTGACCAGAACAATATGTAACCATGGTAGAATGCTATTAATGATGAAAATGGGGCCCCAAGAACAATGGGGCTCCAAGAACAATGGAGACGGGGGTTCTCGCGAGACAGTGTTATAAATCCTTTTTTGTTTTCCCTTTTATCTTTTGTACCCCCAAAACCCCTAATAAAAATAATTTTTAAAAAAATCTTAAAGTGGGCTTATATATGAGAGTGTACTCCATTATTGGCAATGGGTTCATCAAACAATATAAAAGGATGAAATTTGATCTCCAACTGCAAGCTCAACCATGGCATACCCCGTTATACAACTTTATGATACCCGTTTATTCCCCTACTTCAAGGATGGAATATGATTATTTCCATTACACAGAAGAAAAGGTGCTACAAAAGGGCTGTGTAGGACTAAGTCTCTTAATGGAATGGTTTTTACAACTGATTGCAGGAACCACTATAACTTAAACTGTTATAGATTGGGGATCAATTAAAATAGTTCTGTGTGTGTGTGTTAAGTGCTGTCAAGTTGCTTCCGACTCATGGCGACCCTATGAATGAAAATCCTCCAAAATGTCCTATCATTGACAGCCTTGCTCAGATCTTGCAAATTGAAGGCTGTGGCTTCCTTTATTGAGTCAATCCATCTCTTGGTGGGTCTTCCTCTTTTCCTGCTGCCCTCAACTTTTCCTAGCATGACTGTCTTTTCCAGTGACTCTTGCCTTCTCATAATGTGACCAAAATACAATCGCCTCAGTTTAGTCATTTTAGCTTCTAGTGTCAGTTCAGGCTTTATTTGATCTATAACCCAGTGATTTGTTTTTTGGGCAGTCCACGGTATCCGTAACACTCTCCTCCACATTTCAAAGGAGTCTACTTTCTTCCTGTCAGCTTTCTTCATTGTCCAGCTTTCACACCCACACATAGTAATAGGGAATACAATGGCATGAATCAACTTAATCTTGGTGGCCATTGACATATCCTTACACTTCAGAATCTTTTCTAGCTCCTTCATGGCTGCCCTTCCCAGTCTCAATCTCCTTCTGATTTCTTGGCTGCAGTCTCCCTTTTGGTTGATGGTGCAGCCAAGGAACAGAAAGTCTTGAACAATTTCAATTTCCTCATTGTCAACCTTAAAGTTGTGTAATTCTCCTGTAGTCATTACTTTTGTTTTTTGATGTTCAGCTGTAGTCCTGAAAAATAGTTCCTTGGCTTGCTCATAATAAAAAGGTTGAATAATTAGTAACACATTAGTCTTTGTAGTTGGTGGCATTTCTCTTCATTTGTTTCCTTGAATCCTGATGACAGTTTAACAACTTTCTCTGGCCATTGCATCTCCGGCCTATTTATTCAAATACCCTTTACTCTATTAATAACAGTGTTTAAGTTATTGACTCCTTCAGCCCACTGAAGAACTTCTGTAGTTGACCATTCTGTGTCAGGCCTAAAAATGATATTCCCTTATTAGCAGTCATGAAGATACTTAAGTACAGTATACACTAACAGCACTGATGAACAAAAAGTCTGAGTTAGCATAAAATAGATTTTATAGGTACATAAATATGACAAGGAACCAATGTGCGTGTTTGTACAGTTAGAAAAAGAATCTCACCACACTGCTAATAAAACTCAGTCACCTGGTATTCATCTAAAGAAAGGGAATGGTGGCTTCAGGAACATTGAGATACTTGATTCAAATTCACTGAAAAAAGGTGGGGAGACCCTATAGCTTATTAGAAAATGACAACTCAAATTCCAATATATTGAGGCACAAAACTTTGGTCTAGAGGACAACTCTGGCAGGGTGAAGCAGTGAGTTTTGAATCTACGTATCTAATTCTCAACTGTGACCTCTGCCTGCGGATACTTAAATCCGCAGATAGAAGGCACACTTTCCCCAACCGGTTTTTCGGCAGACTCGGGGGACATCCTGGGTCTCCAGAAAAATCAGATTTTTAAAAAATGGGGGTAAACCCCCCACCCCAACTTACCCAGTGGCATTGGTGGTGAAAGCAACACAGCAGATCTGGTGAGAAAATGGGGCAGGGGGAACGAGGACTCACTGCGGCTCCCAGCGAGCTGGCCAGAGTGGGGCTAGGGGGGAAGACGAGAGTGAAAGACAGAGCTGGGGAGGAAAGAGAGCAGGAGTAGGGAAAGAGAGAATAGGGGTAGTGGGGCAGAAAGACCTGGGGTGGGGGCAGAAAGAGAGAGCTGGGTAGGGGAGCAAAAAGAGAAAAGAGCAAGAGAAGGGATGGCAGAATGGATAGTGAGAGGAAGAGAAGAAGGGGAGAGGGGAGGAAAGTTTCTTGTGGGTCCCCACTTGTAACCTCTAATTAGAATCTTGGGACTCAAAAAGTAAGCAGCATGCATATTACAGCTAACTACCAGGGTGAGAAAAACCCTGTACCCCAGCAGTCAAAAGTAGTAAGGCAGTTAACTATAAATAGATGGCAGTGAAATCATTCTTCAAGAGCTTTCAGAATATGACGTAACATCCAGGAAAGTTTCTATTTCTGTATCTTCTACCAACAGCTGAACATTTTAATTCTATTTCACTTGAAAGAATTCTAATGCAGCATTTGCAAACAAATCTACAAAAGCTACTAGCCCATAAACATTTATCTAGCCCTGCCCCTCTAACCTTTGGACCTAGCACTGCATGCTATAGAGGAAAGAACTATTCCAATTTACAGAATGTTCTCTTCTTGGTCACCCATTAGCAATTCTTACTCTATAATGGGTACCAGGTGAGCAGTTGAAATGCTGAAGACATAAATATTCCCCAGTTAGGGAGAAAAGTAGATGTGTAAATGTTTTAAACAACTAAAGCCATTCATTTGTGACCATGTACAGATTTGTTCTTTCACTGTATGTACTAAGCACACAATGTGCAAAAATTAGCAGCTGACTCTCAGCATCTTAAAATGTAAAAATCCAAGGACCACAAGGGATGTGGTGGTGTAGACTTAGCAGAACATACTGGCAATGCTAGCTGTAAAAGGAAGAGTGGAAATGGTCATTGTTCAGTACCTGGTAGAAATTTGTTAGCACGAGTACTTGAAAGGCTGTCATATAGATGATGGTGCGGAGTTGTTTTCTGTTGCCCCAGAAGGTCAGGCCAGAACCAAAGGGTTGAAATTAAATCAAAACAGTTTTTGGCTCAACATTAGGAAGATTGGCATTTCCTTGGGCTTGTAAGAAAGGATCACAAGAGCAAAGCACTGACGCAACCCTTCCTAGCCTCCCTCTCATGATCTGCCTAAATTCACAGAATCAGCATTGCTGTCAGATGACCATCTAGCCTCTGCTTAAAAACCTCCAAAAAAGGAGAGCCCACCACCTCCCAAGGAAGACTGTTCCACTGAGGAACTGCTCTGTCAGGAAAATCTCCACTTTAGGGTCAGGAAAAAATTTCCCTCCAGGCCAGATTGGCCAGAGATCCTGGAGGGTGGTTTTTTGTTTGTTTGTTTTTTTGCCATCTTCTGGGCATGGAGTAGGGGTCACTGGGGTGTGTGGGGGGGAGGTAGTTGTGAATTTCCTGCATTATGCAGGGTGTTGGACTAGATGACCCTGGATGTACCTTCCAACTCTTAAGTTTCTATGATTTTGAGAACATATAACCTAAATCTGTGTTTTAGTTGCCTACTATTTAGGAGCTGTTATAACAAGGGGTAGAAGGGAGCTACAGTTTGTGTTGAAGCTGCTGGAGTGTGTGTTTAAAATTAGGATACTTTAGGTGCCTAAATCTAGTTTTTTTGGGGGGCCGAAAGCTTATCTTTTGTATATACTTAATAAGTTTAAAAGAGAACTACGTAATGGAATGTGAGACTTATAGCCTCGCATAACCTGTCTACCCTTTGTTCTTTCCAATTGAGTGTATACATAGTGGAGTTTAGCACTTCATAGTACCAGTAGGTACTAGGCAATCAATCTCTGTTGCCCAGGATACCAGGCTCTTACCAACATGTTACTTCACAAGATAACTGAGTTCTTGCTGCTGTGTTCTTTCTTCCTCTTTATATATCTTTTAGAGAATTCTGCTCTTAAATATTTCAGAGTAATGGTGAACATTTCCATTGCTCTTTAACAGTTTTTTATAAAAATAATTAATTATCTTCTGGGGTTGGCCCACTTATAGGTTTTTTCTGCCTTCAGTAATTCCATTACATTATTTCACCAAAGTATTTCTCAGTATCCTGAAAGCTTAGTAGGTGATATTTGCTTCTTAAAACCTGTAAACCAGCATTTCAGTTGGGAGATTTTGTGCCATATACTGCTGCAGTCAAGGTGAAACAAGGTGTTACAGGAAATGGACCTCTGCTGCTCAGGTATACTTTGGTACCTTAAGATACAGTAGCATGAAGCTCTGCCTCTAACACTGGACACAGGTTTGAATGAAACGAAGGCATTTATACCAAACAGTACCACTTATGATTATTTCATGTTAACATATTACTTTATGAAAGTTAAAGTGTTGTACATATGACTCTGCCCTTCCTATTACTACATTCATAGGGGGAAAACATATTTTCCCATGGCTTCAGAATTTCTGGAACCTTTACATTTCTAGTATATATCAGTGTGATGGCTACATTCAGTCATAACTTGTGAGCTTCCCATGGCTCAGATCAAACACTTTTGCATACCCAACAAACCACAGTTTGACATGATGCTCAAACCTGATGCAGTAACAAATGGTGGTTTTGTTCTATTGCTTACAAAACCAGGATTCCAAACCACAGTGGCTTGGAATCCTGGTTTGCTGGCAACAGAACAAATCATAGAGTATTTTATCCTACAGGATGTTTTTAGACTCAACTTCATGTGAAGGAAGCAGGGCATACAGGTGCCCGAGGAATTGCAAAGCCTGTTCCTGTAACAAACTGTTTTGTTACATCTGAAGATTTGTTTAGGTATTCTGCTTTTGTCTCCAATGGGAACCTGAAACACTTTATAGCACTGTTCTTCCTCCATATTATCCTCAACAACCTGATAAAAGTCGGTTAGACTTGAGAGAGTTTCTGGCCCCTAGTAGTGAGTCTCTATGGCAGAGTGAGGATTTGAACTTGGGTCTCCCAGGTCCTAGTCCAACCACTACATCATGCTGGCCTCCAGAGTACAAGTGATGTGCCATTGTCATACTTGATATTTTCCAAATTAATATAGTTTGCTGGCAGGAAAAGACAATGTGATAAGTGTTGTTATGGAGGGGAATAAGACATAGAGCAGCACCTCTGTGTCTTGTTTAATACTTACAAGTGTGCATTGCCTTCTTCCCTACCCATGGTTCATTAACTTTCTGTTGGTGAGATCATTAGCTGTTTAAGCAGCCTTAAAAGATGCAGTTATGTGTACAGATTTCTGCATTGTGCAAAATGACCTGCACTGTGGCATTTAAAGAAAAGCCACAATCTGCAACCTGAGCTAAGTTGCACAGACTTGCATGTGTTTGCGCTTGTGATGGACAGCTGCATTCTGAGGAATTGTCCCGGTCAACTTGATTGACATGGAGTTCGAATGGAATTCTAAGGATGGCAGTTAGAAAACTGGCTGTTGAAGGGGGTCTGTTGACGAACAAAGTTGGTGCTGAGTGAGTTGCAAGGATTGTGTAGAGGATTCTTCTCAGGAGCAAGAGGAACACTTTGGTTTAGGATCAAGGAGGATCCACAACCAGTTATAGAAGGAAATAGCTCTAATGCTGAGAGGGCGAGCCCTACGTGTTTAACGGGTAATAGCTGTAGTGATAAGAGTGATCCCAGGCCTGTTTAAAGAAGAAAACTAGGAAGTTGTGTATATGTTCCTAACTCCTCCAATGTAAGAACTAGTGTTTGAAGAAGCTTAGGTTTATGAAACAAAGCAGTGACTGCCAAGAGAACTCAATCTCAGTCCATAATAAAAGTATGAACACTTGTATGTGAACCACCTTAGAGACATCATGAATTACAAAATATCACTTGTATATAAACAACAGACGTTCCTCATCCCTGTTCTTTTCTGTTAAAAGCCACATTCATGTTATAACACTTCGTTAACTCCACCTTTACATTCCCCTCAAAGGAGACAAATAAAACTATTTTAATTTTTACTTCAAAAAGCCTCTTGTGTGCCAAATATTTCTGACCTTTATATAAACTAAAAAAGAGCATTCATCATAGTGCTTTTTATATATATATTTCTTTTAGCTGTTGAGACTAGTGTGTAGGTGAGGTTGCATTGAAACATCACCCCTGCTGACTACTAGAGGCCAGCTTTGACCTTGTGTTCAGTCTCAATTGTGCAGTTGTAATGCCTAGAAATCAGTATTTTTAAATGCTGGATTCCATCCCAAATGTGGGTTGTACATGCCCATGATAAAGTTGACTGGACGTTTTGGCAGCTGCTGAAGAATAAATTTTGTTCATTTAATTCGCTTCTCGGTTGCAGTACTGTTGTTGAGACTGTAGGCAACAAGTTTTTGTTTGGGGGAGGTATGGGCATCTTTCTAGTTGCCCTATAAAAGAAGCACTTCCTAAAAGAGTTCAGAATTTTTTTCCCACAGAAAAGTTGTGATTTACCTAATATTTTTTTTTTCTGGTTTCTTGCAGTGAACACCTACCTCTTCATGATGCAAGCCCAAGGCATCATGATTCGTGAAAACATGAGAACGATAGGAGCACAGGTTTATGAGCAGGTGGTCCGCAGTGCCTATGCCAAGAGGAACATCAGTGGGAATGATTCAGGTATGAATCTTTATATGTCTTAAGACCTGAGGGAGACAAGTTAGTCTGGAACTGTAGTCTCAACTGTTTGAATGCGCAGTGGGGAAACTGAAGAAATTTGCCATTCTGAGATGGCTCTGTCCCCAGAAGCATTGGGACAGCTTTCAGCTACTGCGAGATAGTGAATAGATGGTGACATGCATCATCTGGAGCAGGTATTTGTAAAAATACTGAAGTACTGCTTTCCTCTGAAGATGCAATACAAAACCAGAATCTTCGATTCCATCTCTGCTCACTCAGTGGCCACTGTGTGTATTGCAACCTGGCAAGGCTTTATACTGATTTAATGCGTCAGCTGGTCATGTTAGTACGAAGGAATAAGCCTGCATATAATTTAATTAGAAAAAACCAGTACTCAGCTCTATATGCAAAGGTATTAAACAGAGTATGCACAGACTTAAATCAGTTCGTAATTAAGTTAGTAATTAAGTCGTATTTAAATAACACGCACTTGTCAGGTTCTCCAGCCAACCTGGGCAATTCCCAAAAAGCCACTCGCTCAGAGAGTCAAGTCAGAAGCAGGTAAACTTTATTGTAGAAGCAACAGGTCAAGCTAAGGCAACTTGCAGTTTTAAAGCTGCTAATGAGGAGCCAGGCTACTAGGCATAACTTAAAAGCATGATTACATTGCAGGTGCAAATCAAACGGCCTGGGAAATGACTAGATATCGGCGCTTGGCAGGAAGGAGGAATACAGAGCCTAAACACGGCATTGCTCGTTAGCCGCTCAAGGCAGAGGCAAGGGAGGGGGAACGGACGGGGTGTGGGAATAACAGAGCTAAAGAACATCAAAGCAAGCACGCGCACACTGGCCTAACTCATGTCAGGAGCCTGACCGCTTATACGGGTCAGTCCCAGCATGGCTAGGCGAGAACTCAGAAGACATTCAGTGAAGAACCAAAGGCATCAAAAGGCAACCTCTGACATTCTGCCCCCCTTAAGACCCCCCTCCTCCATCTGAGCTAGGTTGGGGCTTTAGAGGGTAAGCACTGTGAAACTCACGAACCAGCCGAGGGGCCGCCACATGTGGAGCAGCTACCCACTCATCATGGGCCGGCCCCAGATGTTTCCACTGAACCAGATAAAACAGCTTTCCCCTTTTCAGTTTGGAATCCAGAATTTTAGACACTTCCAGATGTACGTCCCCCCCCCCCACGGTAGGCTCTTCAGGCTCAGGCTCGGGGTGAAAGTGGGGGGCTGCCGTATAGGGTTTGAGAAGACTGATATGAAACACTGGGTGGATCCCTCTGAGTGTTTTAGGAAGTGCTAATTCCACCGTGACCTTGTTGATCACCCGGGTAATGGGATAGGGACCTACATACTTCTCACTGAGTTTCTTACTAGGACGCAAAGACCGTAGATTTTTCGTGGACAGATATACTTGATCCCCCACTTTTAGATCCCACCCAGGTGAACGATGTTTATCCGCTTGCTCTTTGTACTTGTTTTTAGCTCGTTCCAATTTTTTCTGGAGCCAAGGCCAGGTGGTTTGTACAATGTGTACCCAATCTTTGATTTCTCCTGTCCCTTCCACCTCCGGGGTAAGGGTCGTGTTCCCAAAAGGCCCAAACTCTCTGCCATGCACCACCTGGAAAGGGCTGAACCCCGTAGACGAATGGGGAGCATTATTGTAAGCATATTCAGCAAAGGGCAACAATTCAACCCAATTATCCTGATGGTAATTCACATAACAGCGTAAATAACATTCAGTTACAGCATTGACTCTTTCAGTTGGTCCATCCGTTTGAGGATGGTAAGGTGAAGACAAACCTTGTTCCACCCCCATCAATTTCAGGAAGGCTCTCCAAAATTGCACTACAAATTGTGGCCCCCTGTCAGAAATTACCTTGCGTGGTAACCCGTGATATTTCATCATGTGTGTAACGAACATACGTGCTAACTTTGGGGCAGAAGGCAAACCTGAACAGGGAACGAAATGTACTTGCTTGGAAAATAAGTCCGTCACCACCCACAACACTGTTTTCCCCCGACTGGGAGGAAGGTCCGTAATAAAGTCCATGGCAATGACTTCCCAAGGAACAGACGGGACTTCCAGAGGTTTCAGGAGTCCAGGGGGCTTTCCCATAAGTTTTTTCGAGGTTGCGCTGGTGGGACAACTGCGCACAAACAGATCCACATCCGCCCTCATTCCCGGCCACCAAAACTGACACCGCAGCAAATGCAAAGACTTGACGAACCCAAAATGTCCGGCTGTTTTTGCCCCATGAACCAACTCCAAAACTTCCCTCCTAACAGTTTCAGGCACATAAAGCTGTTCTCCATGAAACCACAGGTCCCCTCGACCGGTGAGGGCTTGGGGGAGGACCTGGCTTCCCTCCTCCTGAAGTGTGGCTTCGTTCAATTTTACCCGGAAAGCCTCCGGGAGTCCGTTGGCCACGGCGGAGTCCTTCACCCGGCTTTGAGTCCGAGTGGTCACGGCCAAACCCGAAACCCGAAAAATTTTGAGTTATATTAGGAAGAGTATATGAAATAAGTTGGCATGAACTACTAAGCAGCAGAGGGGGTAGCCATAGAGTTCTTTGCTGCTGGAATGTACCATTCATTTTGCATTCTGGCATGGGCTGGTCTCTCATTTAACTAAACCACACAACATTCATCCTTTTTCTCCCTATGGAGAGAAGTGAAACAGGCCAAAACGTTTATAAATGGTGGGCTGGAACACAAGTTGATGATCGTCCTTCTGCATTCTAGTCTATAACAGCCATTCTGCTGCTTCTGTCCATTTCTGGCACTTTGTGATTTTCAAAGAGCTCTAGAATTCTTAACATACAGGCCTCCTGAACACCCATCATTGACTGCCTGAGACGTTGAACCTGGGGTTTCCATACCTATATTTCAGGTGTAGTTTTGCCTTTCCTTATAACTTTCTGAGCCCTCCCTGAACCTGTTCATTCTTATATACTGGGTTGTGAAGAATAAAAGAAATAGGACCCCCCCCCCCATGCATGCTGTCATGCAATCCTTGGGAGAAAGGCAGGATATAAAAACAAAAGAACTGAGAATGAATTATCATCACAAAGATCAATACACTGTCCTGTTGAATTATAATAACATAAGAAAAGCCATGCTGGATCAGACCAAGGCCCATCAAATCCAGCAGTCTGTTCACACAGTGGCCAACCAGGTGCCTCTAGGAAGGCCACAAACAAGATGGCTGCAGCAGCATTATGCCACCTGTGTTCCACAGCACCTAATACAATAGGCATGCTCCTCTGATACTAGAGAGAATAGTATGCATCATGACTAGTATTCATTTTGACTAGTAGCCATGGGATAGCCCTATCCTCCATGAACATGATCACTCCCCTCTTAAAGCCTTCCAAGTTGACATCCTGGGGCAGGGAGTTCCACAATTTAACTATGTGTTGTGTGAAGAAATACTTCTTTATCTGTTTTGAGTCTCTCACCCTCCAGCTTCAGCAGATGACCCCATGTTCTAGTATTATGAGAGAGGGAGAAAAACTTTTCTGTCTTCACTCTCTCCATATCATGCATAATTTTATACATCTCTATTATGCCTCCCCTTAATTATAACCCTTTGCTAGTGGTTGGCAATAGCGGCTTCTGGTGTCTGGGTTACAGGTGGACAGAGATTTGTAGCTTGTTCTCGTACTTGAAACAGTAGCTGTTACAGCAAGAAAGTGAAGTTGTTTAACTGAGATTCTCTTGGCGAAAAGATGTAAGACTCTTAAATCATAAGGCATGAAGATGCCTTCATTGCAAAAGCTTAGGACAAAATGGTGAAAGAATTCAGCTTGTACTATTTTCCTGATTTTAATAGGAATTTGTTTATTTAAATATAGCTTTGACAGTAACAAGTAGGCATAATAAACTTGCTCAGCCAGCCCCTAATGGGGCGCCGTGAGCTATCATCTATTTGCAATTCCATGTTGGCCTCCCTCGTGTATGAATAAGCGGCTGCAATTACTGCTCCTTATGACTGTTGAACTCAGTTAACAGCATGGTTTGGAGCAATTGGGAATCAGAATTCAATGTTGGACAAGAATAGTAATGCTTTCCTGTCTTTGGATTCTGTGTAGATTTAACAGGCTAGTTGGGGACCTGTGAATTCTACCTTGCAAATGCAAGAAGCCAATGTTACAAGCATCCTAATGTTCACTGTTCCCAGAATCCTAGTATTTTCTGTAGCAACTCTGCAGTATGATACAGCAATTTTCTGGATTATTTTTTTCTTTCTTTCACATAGGTTGAGACTTAATAGGGAATTAAATGGTGTGGAAATTCTTGTGGCCGATGGTTGTTCTGTATTGTACTATAGATAGATGTGAAGGAACTTGTTAAATGCAACAGGGTATAGCAAATTAAAAACCCATGGTCTAAAGTGCACGCATTATTCCTCCCAACCTAGATTATGCTGTTGATTTGAACCACAATGAAACCTTTCTGCAAACTACAACTTTTCTTCCTGAGGATTTTACTTACTTTCCAAACCATACCTGCCCTGAAAGACTCCCTTCTATGAGTGAGTACTGTTATGACTTACATTTCCATACAGCTTGCTTTCCCATCATTCCTTGTCCTTCACAATCCTTACTGATGTCCAGAGCTAGGAAGGTGAATAGAAGGGAGGTATCTTCTATCTTAAGGAGCCCCGTGGCGCAGAGTGTTAAGCTGCAGTTCTGCAGTCCAAAGCTCTGCTCACGACCTGAGTTTGATCCCGACGGAAGTCGGTTTCAGGTAGCCGGCTCAAGGTTGATTAAGCCTTCCATCCTTCCGAGGTCGGTCAAATGAGTACCCAGCTTGCTGGGGGTAAAGGGAAGATGACTGGGGAAGGCACTGGCAAACCACCCCGCAAAACAAAGTCTGCCTAGAAAACGTCGGGAGTGACATCTCCCCATGGGTCAGGAATGACCCGATGCTTGCACAGGGGACCTTTACCTTATCTTCTATCTTAGTGGTATATTGGAAGTCGTAGTAGTTGACAAAGATTCTCAGATTTGCTATTGGTAAAGTAGAGGTGGGAATTCATCACTATATGGGTGCTTTGTCACTATTTTGTATTTTAATGTTAGTACGGCTTGGTAAACTGTATAGCATTGAACTTGTCACTGAATTCAAATGCAGGCCTGCATTAGTTGCATTACATACAAATGCTGCTCATGCTAGATTTCTAGACATCAGGATAACTTTCAAGACAATTCATGAAATTGGCATGGTCCAGGAATGAAGCTCCATTGATTTCAGTGACAGTGTTTATCATTTGTTTCTGTCTGCATTCAGTTCATTTGGATTTGCTTCAGCTGAACTGTACCTTAAATATGACTTTTTGAAATGTTACTGTGACTTTTGAAGGGGGAAAAGGCTGCTTAAAATCCTCAAGAGGACTTTCCCCCTCACCTTGCTGCCTGAGGGATGGTATTCACAGGAACTGATTTCTCCTGCATATGCCTTGAACCTGTGAGTGGAACCACCATTCCTTGCTGGCTTCCAAGGCTTTGAACTAATTCCTATGTTTGGTTACATTTGTGGGACAGAAAATACACATGGGGCGTCGATATTTAAGCTACTTGCTGTAGACCTCTGAGTTCCCCAACTCTAAGGCAAGTAACAGTGGGAAATCAGCCTCTCATGTCTTATTTGTGGCGTCCCATAATAACCCATAGCATTTGTAAATCCTCTGCCTTTGTGTCCTGGCTTAGAAAGCAGTTGCTAAGATGATGGAGGGTTGAAGTACATCTAGAAATTCATCATTGACAAAGTAACTTACAAGCATATAAGATAGGGCATGTTTTTCACATTCTGCTGTCTGATTGCTGTGCAGAGGGCCCCACAGATATAAATATGAGTGAAATCAGCATGGAGGAGATCCACCAGTTCTTCTCTCAAGATCCCACTATCAAATTAGGAGGCCACTGGAAACCTAAAGACTGCGTGCCTCGGTGGAAGGTAAGCTAGAGAACAGGGATGCTGAAACTGGAGCTTCTCCAAACAATATTGACACCACAAGGACTAGAATATGTAACTAAGATATTTGGACCTCTTTTTTACAGTTGTGTCTAAAGACTGTTGGCTGTCAGTTTATCCAAGGATTAGCACTTGTGGACCACACATGGCCCATAATTCATCTCAATATCTGCATAGTAGTCTTAGAGTCACAGCCACCATAACTCATGAGCTTCACCCTTTTTAAGCCTAATACTTCCTGTCAGGTGCTCTGATTAAATGTCCCAACAAGTAAATAAAACTGGCATTTGGAGCCTTGACAGCAATGGTGGAAGCTACTATTAGTCCACAGAGAGAGAGATGGCAGGGAGGAAGTTATTCAGAGCAAGCATATGCTACATTTAGAAAGGTTAGTAGTATAGTACATTGTGTTAAGAGTAACTGGCCCCCTCAGCCAGTAAGCAGAGTCAAGATTTGAGCTTGAGTCTTTTAGATCCTAGCCTGGCATTCTCACACTGTGCTGCTGCTAAAATCTGCTTGCACATCCTAACATCAGTTTTATGAGTTCCCAGTTTAGCACTAATGCCAGATAGCTCTTCCTTAGGCTGTGACTTGCATAACCTGGCTTGGTCTGTGCCATGCAGTTGCAACCTGCTTGGGGAGAGGCATCTTGCTAGTGTATCAGAGACATTAGGGAAAACCTGTCCCATACATTATTGCTGTCCGTACCCTGGATATTCTGAAAACTCTATCAATAGAGTTCTGCAATTTCATTACGTAATTACCTCGAATTGCAGCAGAGACAAGATGTTAGAAAAATGCTCTATGAAACTGTCCTTGGTTTCTGAAATATTTCTACCATGAAATTGCCCATTTTGATAAATTTTATTCTTGGAGATAATGTTAATATGCTCATTGTACCCTCAATTATTGCACTAATTTCCTCTTGGAATTATTGAGCGGGTGGAAACACTGGTATAATGTACAATAGACGACACCAACTAATAATGATCAAAGTTTTGGGAGGGTTTTGAAAAATGTATTGGTACATCAGTAAAATCCATTGGGTCATCCATGAGCTTAACTTGAGTATGTTCTGGGTAGACTCCTAGGTTACTGTGTCCTGTGGATGTGGTTCTGGTGACTGCTTATTCAATGCCTTTGATTAATAGCATGCTGCTGTGTGTAAACAATATCTCTGAATGTGTTGTAAAATTATTGACAATTCAGTGAAGTATAGGTTGCTTCAGAGATCTGCTTGTACTTGAAGTACTGCCTGTCCCTCACATTCCCATGCATCATCTTTGTTCTTCTCAGCAAGGTCTATCTCTTATAATGTTGGTTTTATCAAATTGTTTTTATATTTTTACCTTGGGTCCTAAGATGCTCAGGAGAAAGACATGCATAAAACTCTTAAATAAACCTCGGACGAGCTAATCAAGATTTTTGTCCATCTAGGTGGCAATCCTCATTCCATTCCGCAACCGTTATGAGCATCTTCCAGTCCTCTTTAGACATCTCATTCCAATGCTGCAACGCCAACGTTTACAGTTTGCGTTTTATGTGATTGAGCAAGTAAGTTACCTTGTATGTGTATCGTTTTCCCAAGGCTAATTCCTCTCCAGTGTAAATGAGAGAAACTGGTGATGCTTTTCTCCCAGGATACATTGTGTAAGAGACACCATTAACTGCCTTCCCTCTGGGGTTCTTGCACAATGGTGTTAAATCTCTAGAGTGTGCCTGGAGTGTGGTGGCAGTGAATACTTGCCATGCTGCATACTGTGAAAGTTTTCCAGAGTTGATGCGTACTGTGGTGCCATGCTCCAAAAACTGTTGCAGTGACTGGCATTTTGTACCCAAACATTCCTCCTACATAAAGCTTCTAGGATACTCAAGTTAATATTGTAAGGTATATGTGTTGTAATTCCATAGGTTTTTAAAAGCTGAAGCCAGCAGGAAATTGTGTTTATGGCACGGGGCTTCTTGAAGAATAACAAAAAATGGCTTTGTTATGCTGTATGATGAACTAAAATCCAAACATACATCCCTTGCCTGAACACACAGTACTAATGTATGGACTCAAAATCAAATGTTTTACTAACATTGTTAACTTATTCCAGCACAATTTGCTGGAAGTAGGGAGGTTGAAGAATAGGAAAGGACTTGTCCAGATGTCTCCACTAGGGGTGTGCAAAAAATTTTCTTTTTGGTAAATTTCAGGTTTGGGTTTATTGGGCCCTATTTTTTTCCAGTAAACCCAAAATAAGCTGAATACCCATACTGGTAAATGTGTGTTTGGTTTTATTTCCAGGTACCCCCCCCCCCATTGTGTCTATTATAGTCTATGGAATTTATTTTGAAGGCTCGGGGGGTAGAGTCTTTTGGGGTAGTCACCAAATTTGCAGCATAGCTGCAAGGGACACTGAAGTTTGGTGACGTTTAGAACAGGGGGTCCAATTTTATGGGCCTGCAAGGGGATCGTCCCATCCTCCGGGCATTTGTGAGAGGTTAGAGCCAAGCTGTCAATCGGTTTTCAGGTCGAGAAGGTCAGCATCGCTGAGGACTGGCAGAAAGAGCTGATTGGCAGGCTGGCGCCTCTGAGTCTGGTGGCTCCGTTTGTATCTGGGGCGCATAGCATGATGTCCTTGCAAATTAGCTCCCACACTGAGGGAAACGGCTTACATGCAAGACAAATAAGGCACAGAAAACATTTCTTTTGGTGGCAAATGTAATCCCGTGAATAGGCTTTTATTATAGTCATCAAAAATCTGATTTCAAGTGATGGTCACAGTGTGGGGAAACGAAGCCACTACTCGGGGCGACCTTCCTTTCCTTTTATCCCTTAGAAGCTCCTTGATCAATTGATCTTGAGCACGGGGCAACCTTCAGTTTGAGAGCAGGTTTTCAAGGGGGTGGAGATATCGGGGTAGACTCCTAGGTTACTGTGTCCCGTGGATGTGGTTCTGGTGACTGCTTATTGATTAATAGCATGCTGCTGTGTGTAAACAATAAATCTGAATGTGTCGTAAAATTATTAACAATTCAGTGAAGTATAGGTTGCTTCAGAGATCTGCTGATTTAGTGGATTAACCTGGATAGCAGAAGCGTCATTTAAAAGGTGGGGCTCACCCAGTCCTGTGTGGAGGGACATACCCTCCAACTAAAAAGCATCAGCTTTAACAGCTGCTGAACAGGCTTCTGAAGAAGACTCCTCACGCGAATGGATGAGCAATCTCCTTCAGAAGAGCCGCCTTGGTGGTAACTTCAGCTGGCTCCAATATCTCCACCCCCTTGAAAACCTGCTCTCAAACTGAAGGTCGCCCCGAGTAGTGGCATCGTTTCCCCACACTGTGGGGTGATGGATAGTTTAGTTTGACCAAGTTGGCTCTGATTACACAACCCCTACCTCAAAAGGGCCCCAACTATGGGGTCCTAACAAAACCAGTAAAAGGTCGAAAAATGAGAGAATGCTGCCTTCTCCCATGCATATGAACAAAGGCAAATAGAAATCCAATTATTTATTCGGCTTTTTGGGAATCGCCTATTCGGCTTCGGGAAGATTCCCAGGTTTGGATATTCGGCCGAAACTAAACCCGAATATTGCTGAAACTGCTAATTTCGGGTTTATTTTTGGTTCGGGTTTATCAATATGCACAGCCCTTGCCTCCGTAATAGGGCAAGATGACAACTGTGGCCATTCTGTCAGTCCTGCTTTTGGACGAACAACAATACCAGGAGCTGTTCATTGTGTCTGAAAGTCCCCTTTGTATGTAGCTGTCTCCTGTAACATATTTGCAGTTGTGCGAGTCCTCTAAGGCTTGTAGCCTCCAGGCTACAGATGGTGATGAGGCCACAAACCCAAACTGATCTGTCTATGCACAGTATTGGGCAGATGGGATCTTGGAGAGGCCTAACCTGTTCAAGCAGTGTTGCAAGTAAAGCATGATTGCTCCTAATTCTTAGAAATTCTTATATTTGCCTTTTCAAAATCTCTCTGTCTTGGTTTAACATGAATGTTTCTTCTGACCTTTTCTGAAACTGATACAAAGCATTTACTCCTCAATGCCAGACACTTTACTTATACGTAGCTGCCTGAAGTTGTATTTTTTTAATGCTAATCTATGAAACCACCTTATAAAAAGTCAGACTATTTATTCCTCTAGTGTAATATTGCATGCTTTGAATTGCAACCGCTGTTCAGAGTCTTGAGAGCAAGTCTTTACCTGTGATCCTGTAATTGGAGAAATCGGGGGTTGAATCTGAAATTATCTGCATACCAAGCATATAGCTCCATGGAGCTAGAACCCCTTCACCAACAATTTATTGCTCACAGTTCTATGGTAGAATAAGTATTTTGTCCAGATTCAATACCTGACATCTCCAGATGAAGATATTAAGTCCAGGAAATAATCCATATGAACTGTTAGCAGTCAGTGGCCAGTATTGAGCTACATAGACCAGTAAATTGACTTGATATGAAACAGCTTAGTAAATTCATTTTAGAAAAAAATTGAGCGTTTGAGAGCTTCTGCCTATTCCAGAGATTGAGAGCTAGACTCTCCAGTAAATCCATAAATTGGCTTCCCTTGTCTCCTTCCACTGGGCCAAAACTACCTGTTCCTCTCGGAAGCCAGCAGTTGAGTATATAGCCATTTAATTTGTTGTGTATCCACTCATGAGTTAAGCTGATGGTGCCAAGAGCTACTATGGCAACCCCTCATCTCTGTGGCATAATTTGGAGTTGTCTCATTAGCTTCTAGGGCAATTTTAAAACATCATGGTGCTACTCATATGGCCCTGGTCTGTTTGACATATGTCCAAAACAAAGAAGCACTGCTAGCTCAATGGCCAGTTTAGCAGAATACAGCCTTTTAGTTTAGAAAGGCCTCAGACAGTGTGCTTCTCCTTAGAGAAGTGCCCAGACACAAAATATGTGTTTTGAACACATGCCCATACACATGTACCCTACCCCATTGCACCCCATTTCATTGAGACCAGGTTTCTTTGTGCAACACAGTACATAAGACATCTTGTGCCTTGTGGACAATTTTGAATGTAATCAGCATGTTTGGGTTCTCTTGCTAGGCTGGTAACCAGCCCTTCAACCGTGCCATGCTCTTCAATGTTGGCTTTCGGGAAGCAATGAAGGACTTCCACTGGGATTGTGTGATCTTTCATGATGTGGACCATATACCTGAAAGCGACCGTAACTACTATGGCTGTGGGCAGATGCCAAGACACTTTGCAGCAAAGCTGGATAAATACATGTACCTGTAAGTAACTGTGATTCCCTTTTTGTGCACTTAAAATACCTTTTTGAAAAAAAAAGGATAAGTGGAAAAATGAAGGCAGACCACTATAGCCCAAGGCTGACTTTGTCCATGTACCCTGGAAAGCGATGGCTTGTGACAGGCTGTGAACAGGCCACCGAGACTGCCTTGGTCTCTGAGTGATGTTCTGTTCACAGCAGGTTTGACTTAACATTATTTATTCTTTTTTTAAAATACAGCCTCCCTTACAATGAGTTCTTTGGAGGAGTGAGCGGCCTAACAGTGGAACAGTTTAAAAAAATCAATGGCTTTCCTAACGCCTTCTGGGGCTGGGGCGGGGAGGACGATGACCTTTGGAACAGGTACGTGGCATACAGGAGGTGGAAGGGTACACATTATGTGCAAGGTCTAACTTAGTTTGGTTTTCCCACAGGCTACCAGATCCTTAGTATCAGACAAGCACTGAGACATTCTCTGCATGATATAACATTGTGGTAGAATTATTCTGGGTGGCTTCTCTTCGGTAAGCTGGGGATGTAACTTCCTGAGCAAACCTTATGCGCCTATCTCTGCAGTACAAGTTGCCTGAGGGCTCTTTCCAGTTCCCTTTTGTTGTGATTGGCTCTGTTCCTGCATGCTTGTTGTCAGTCTTGCTGAATAGCATTTGGCTGTCGCATAACCTCAACATACTTTCTCTTTATCTTGTATATAACCTCAGTTGATTTTAGAATAATGCGTTTTGCTTGAGGAGAGGAACGCAGGTTGACTCTGCAAAAAATGTGCTCCTAAGTTTAATGCACAGTAAACACTAGCTGCAGCTGAAAGCAAACTTGTACTGCTGATCAGGCCTGGGGGCTTCCTGCTTGTCAGTTTTTAATTGTCTAT
This sequence comes from Euleptes europaea, assembly GCF_029931775.1. Lineage (NCBI taxonomy): Eukaryota > Metazoa > Chordata > Lepidosauria > Squamata > Sphaerodactylidae > Euleptes > Euleptes europaea. The sequence goes on along the minus strand of NC_079313.1, from coordinate 118,283,710 downwards.
GTTCTGACTGGTTTAAATATGGCTTCTTGGTTTTGAGCTAGCCTGATCAGAACAGTGCTTAGAAGGCACAGTGGGGAACTTATTGCTCATGTTGTAGAGTCTTAGAAAATGCTGAATTCAAACCACCTGAAAAGCTCCTTCCTTTTTATCTTTCCTTCAGGGTCCATTATGCAGGCTACTTGGTAACTCGGCCAGAAGGAGACACTGGGAAATATAAGTCAATTCCACATCATCATAGAGGCGAAGTACAGTTCTTAGGAAGGCAAGTTAATAGGTTTAAAGTCTAATTGTATTGATTTTTTTTACTGTAAAGAAAAAGGCAAACACCAAAACATCATTTTATATGTATTTTATCAGCAGAATTATATATGTATTTTATCATCATAAACTGCAAAGGACTTCCACAAAAACAGAAGGTACATTCCATTCTCAGGTTCTTAGGCCATCATTATTTGGTCCATGGGTTTGCACATTATGGCCCTATCCCAGCCTCTAGTGATCCTGTGCTTGAAGGAAGGAGAACTTCCACTGTAGAGTCACACAAAATCTGACTGTAGCTAGCAGAAATCTTATAAGCTTTTTGCAGGATAAGAAAATGCTCTGTTCCAGCCACTGTGCACCCTAATTATTTCCAAAAACATTTTGAAAGTGGCAGGTACTTGAGGCAGAACAAATTCCTCAGCCATGTGGCTTCCAGTTACTAGCATGCCTGGATCATAATCATGAAAGCCCTGCCAGCAAACAAATTCTGACTCTTAAAAGCTTATGGAAATGGGTACGTGCATGAGAAGGCTACCATTTGCAACCTCTGGTCATATGGTTGCAGCCAGCCACAGAGCCACATAGATCTTAACTGTGTGGTCACAGTGCTTACTGGGCATTTGAGTCCACCCTTGGTCATCCTGAATTGGTCTCGGCATGGGGCTGGCATGCTGTATGTAAACTGGAAATCCATGTGCATATGAGGGATGCTTGTGTATAGGAAGCTTGAATTGTGCCAGTTCCAGAAGGGTCTACCTACCCATTCATTCACAGTTTCCTTATTCCTTCAACCCAGGCCTATTTGTCCTCTTCTAGCTCAGGCGGTGCACAAACTTTCTGAATTCTGCAAAAATGCAATATTACAGTTGGGCAGCCATCATACTATGCCCATCTAAGAGCTAGCATAGTGTAACGGTTGGTGTATTGGACTAGGATCTGGGAGACATGGGTCAAAGTCCCTGTTTGCCATAAAGATCACTGAGGGATATTGTGAGGATGAAACGGAGAAGGAAGAACTGTGTGAGCTGCCCTGAGCATGCTGGAGGAAGGGTCAGATAGAAATTGAATGAATCATAATATTGTCGAAGGCTTTCACCGTCAGAGTTCATTGGTTCTTGTAGGTTATCCGGGCTGTGTAACCGTGGTCTTGGTATTTTCTTTCCTGACGTTTCGCCAGCAGCTGTGGCAGGCATCTTCAGAGGAGTAACATTACTCCTCTGAACCAATGAATGAATCATTTCTATAAGAACATAAGAAAGGCCATGCTGGATCAGACCAAGGCCCATGAAGTCCAGCAGTCTGTTCACACAGTGGCCAGCAAGGTGCCTCTAGCAAGCCCACAGACAAGATGACTGCAGCAGCATTAACCTCAAAGTTTTGACTAATTTTCAGTGCAGAGTTTTAGTTACGTGATGCAGGAACAGTTTTGTCCACCATATTTGTCACTGAGTTTACCTCCCTTTAGGGAAGCTCACAGCAGCCAGTGGCTTTGGGCCAGTAGAGTTTTATCCTTACTGATGGGCTTTCAGCAGTTCCTCTTGAATTGCCAGGTGGCAGCTTGAATTGCCCTCAAGGTTTTGAATAATTTGGTTTTTCACAGTTCAAAAGGAGAAGTCCCATTATGGTAGAAAAACCAAATGTGATCTCAATTGAGGAGAGAACTTGCAAGCCTTATTTTGCAGGTTGTGTACTTAAGCTCCAGATGTGAATTAGCTACACCACTGCTTGAACTCTGCTTTTTCTTCTTCTTCAACAAGGGGCTTGTAATGGCTTTGATCCTCTTGTGTAGCCCAGCTAGCCAGTTCTATAGTACAGACCATCATCTCTTATGGATTATTTTTAGATGGGTCTGCTTCTAGCCCAGTCTTTTACTTGCCTTTAACTTTCAGAAGTCCCATGTGGCCCACAGTACACATAGTAATTCAGATCCAGTTCCTGCAGTCTGGTTTACAGCATCCCAATGGTCAAGAATCTCTGCAGTGGTTACATTTCAGCCATGGTTCTCTGAGAGAGGCTGAAATTGTGCTTGATTTGGTGCTGCTCTGGAAGTGTGGTTAGGATATACAGATGTTGTCCTTGTATGAGCTTCTTTTCCCATCAATGAACATGGAACCTGGGGCATACCCGGTAGCCAGTGCATGTGTTTCGCTTGGGAGAGACGTGTGCAGTATTCCTTGTCTTAATGGATTCTTGCCACAAACAAGATTCTGGAAATGGAGCATAGTGAAAGCCTTGCTATCATACCCTTTCCTAAACTTCATAATCATAAAGTTTAGGGGGGGAAATTAAAGATGTTTTTGCAATTTTAAATGATGATACCTTCAGTATTCCTTGCTACTTGGCTAGGACTCTTCCCTTGCTCATAAGTAGACACCTGGGTATGTTTACATCTGCTTTAGATTACTTCTTCCTGGCATCTTCTGTAATTGCAATATAATTGCAATATAGTATGAATTGCTGTTAAACCCTAAAGGTGGGAACAAAGAATTAACTAGGAGGTTTTGCAATGTGCACTTTTAAGTAACTGCATACTGAAGTACAGATTGAGCCTGTAGTACATAAGAACATAAGAAAGGCCCTGCTGGATCAGACCAAGGCCCATCAAGTCCAGCAGTCTGTTCACACAGTGGCCAACCAGGTGCCTCTAGGAAGCCACTAACAAGACGAGTGCAGCAGCACCATCCTGCCTGTGTTCCACCGCACCCAAAATAATAGGCATGCTCCTCTGATACTAGAGAGAATAGGTATGCAGCATGACTGACAGCCATGAATACCCCTCTCCTCCATGTTAAAGTTAATGATAACATGATAACATAAAGTTCTCAGCAGATTTCCAAACTCCCCCCACCCTCCGGTTCCCTGAGCAGCCATTTGATACAATTAAAGAAACACCTCCCCTTCCATTCTACTGTTGATTAACAGCTATGGCAAGCAGGCAAGGATAAATGCTTCTCTTCTAAAATTAAAGAAACAACAGCTTCACCCTGCTCACAAGTTGAGTCCGAGTGGTTGGAAATTTCCCCCTTAACTCCAGAAGTGAGGGTAGCTTACAGCTGAATGGTGAAGGAGAGATATTCTGCACATGCACTGAGCTACTCTTTACTCCTTTGCAGAATCCAGAACAGAGCCCCGCTATTAATAACAATGTCTTCTTGAGCTGAGCCCTAGATCACATTTTTTAAAAACTCAAGGAGATTCATCCTTCACCTCCAACAAATCTACAGTATGCCCCCCTGAAATTGTTTTGGAAAACCACATCAAAATTGTTTGCTTTCTTTGAAGTGACAAAAGTCTAAAATGTCACAACATTAAGAGGCTGAGCTTTGCTTCCTCTGTCTCAAAAGATAGGAAGAACTGGCAGATGAAGGACTGCACACCTGAACTCTCCCTTCTTTAGAAGTCACAGGATCCAAGGGCCTGCAGATTGTGCTTTGAGCAGTTCCATTTATGTAACTAACTGGTAGCCCTGGGATGAGAAGAGCTCCATCCAGTGGAAATGCTTGAAGACCTGATTCTTTTTCCTGCTAGTAGTGAGAATCATTTCAGGCCTGTGAGCCCACAATGATGATTGTTAAATCTAAGCAGGTCTTGCCTGGATGGGGCAGTGCCTACTAGCTCCCCTGTGAAGAGCTCTGAGTCTCCTGAAAGGAGAGCGGGATTTATAGACAGATGGAATTAATAAGCCATCTGAAATGCCTGACTGAGTGGAGTGTTTTAATTTTATGCCTGACTATAATTTGCTGCAGTAGGGTCAGCTTCTGCCTGGTCCTATTTTGCTTGCAAATGTTCCCTCTTAGCTGATATCCAGTTCTTTGTTGGGGAGAGAGCTGGGTGTGACCTCTGCTGAAAATCTTGACAGCTTGTGTTGCCAGAGAGAATCCCCACCCTGCCAGTTTCTTCCACACATTGAGCCTCACAATATGCATCCACCTCTGACATTCCTACAAACCACCCTAGTCAGGCCAACAAATTGTTCCAAGTGGCTGCAATGACATTTCCTCCTCCCCCTTCTCCTGACTCATTGTTTTATCTAGCTCAGGTTCAAGTCCTGCATCCTCTACAGATCCAGCTCTTCCTGTTTTTCTTTTATTTCCAATCTGTTTTCTCATGTCCTTCCCATCGTTTTTCTTTTCGTGTTCTCTGTTTCTAGCCTGAAACAGGTAGGGTGTGCTGTGAGGTTTCATGCTACTTGGGAAAATGCCATAGCACCATTCTCCAGATTTTGTTTTTGCTCTGAAACCTATTTAATTTTTTTGAAAAACCGGATTAATCTTTCTTTGCACTTCAATCACTTAGTCTCTCTGCAATATTTAAACAACCCTCTTTTGGGTAAATGAGAAGGTGCCATATTTGCCTTCAAAATTATAGAGTGCAGTGTTCTTTTAATCATAGTTGAAGCTTCCAGATGAACAGGCCAATTTAAATCAGGCTTATATTTCAGACAGTTTTTTACAACTATGCAATTGCTTGCTTACAACCATTAAAGCTTACATACATACAGCTAAGTGGAACCTCTTTACCACCAACTAGGGATGCACTTTGTACCTTGAATATGTAACAGCGTTTATTTTGAAAAATGGGACATTACATGGAATATTAACTTAATGCTCATTGTCAAACTTAAAAACAACACCCCAATCACACAGGCATGCATAAAGTTGTTAGAAATGGGATTTAATGAAATATATCAATTGAAAGAGGGTGAAATTGGCTTCAGATAACGTTGAGGTCCTCTTCCCAAGCCCTGCTCTTTATGTTCCTACCTGTAGAGGTGAGGCAGGTGGTAGTCAGAGATGGTACTGTTTGAGTGGGAGTATATTTCTGTAAGAATGGGTCTCAGTGGCTCAATTTGGACTTAATGTCTCCACTTCTTTCTCTTTCAAAACAGGTATGCACTGCTGAGGAAGTCCAAAGAGAGGCAAGGATTGGATGGCCTCAACAACTTGAACTATTATCCAAATATTACGTACGACGCCTTGTATAAAAACATAACTGTCAACCTGATGCCGGAGCTGGCTCTGGTGACTGAGTACTAAGAGAAGAACAAAACATGTTGCTATCTTGTTTTGTAGGGTTCTCCTGGACAAGAAAAGTCTTATGTCTAATGAAGGATCACAGTATTTTGAAGAATAATACTGAAAGCACGCACACAGATGGTCTGTGACTATAGCCCTCCTCAAACTGGTGTTGTGCAGTGAGCTCGGACTTCACTTCCTGGTTTTGTTTTTGTTTGTTTTTTTTAAAAAGAACAGTGGCTTGACCTCCTGCTTTGCCCCTGCATTCCACCTCCTTAAACAATCTCCAACACCAAACTGTGATCAAATGTGCTTTTCCTGCTCATTGAATCAGTTTGGCCAAAAAGGACGTTGGCTTCTTGACTTTGGATGCCAGGAGCAATCCTGTAGGCAACAGCCCTAACGAGAGATGAACTGCAACTTACAATATCATTCTTCTACATCTGTGTCTTGTATTGGTTTTTGTTTTTGTTTTTGTTTTGTTTTTTCAAATTGACCTGCTTGAAGAGACTATATATATATGTACAACAGAATCGCTTCTTAAAGAAGTGTAGGTGTAAATAAGCTGTATAAATTGCTTTTGCTTTCTTTTAAAAATTATCTTACCATTTGAAATTGAAGGTTTACAACTTTAGATGATTCACATAACCACCACCACCCCACTTGTGCAGGCGCTTCAGCACATCATGATGGCGCTCATGTGAGTAAATTGGTTCAGGATTAGAAGCTTGTTAAACTGTGATGCTCAACACAATAAAAGTCACAGCAGAGCTTACTTTGGGTAGGGAAAAATGGGATTTTGTGGGGTGGAGGGAGAATAGGGATTACATTTATAAAAGAACAAAAGACCCATCTTGCACCATTTTGTAATCCATGTAACCTTTCCAGGTCTTTTTCTGACAGTTCAGCCTATTCTGCCATAAGTCCCGTAGTGGCAAATAACCACCTGAGAAATACACACCCACATCCCTTCTGCTTCACCTCTGCAGGGATGGTCTTTTCAGTAAATTGTCCTGGCTGTCGCTTAACTTTTAATCCCTTCACATTTTCAGTGCAGTCTGAGTTTGGACAGCCAACTGCAGATTGTTATATTTGCCTTGGGGATAAATGATCTATAGTGATTCCTGTAACTTAACTGTGGGGAAGGGAGGGGCCTTATGGATAGTATTTTGATATTTATTGTGTATACAAATCTGTACACTGAATTAATATAGGCTAAAGCTGTAGGTTAGAGCTCTTGGTTGTGGAAATTAACCAGAGGGAGCATTGCACAAAGGTTGGGATAAATTTATCCAGACTTCAAATTTATAAACAGAAGAATGAAGGGCATTGAGATTAGTTTGGGGAGGGGGGGGGAAATGTGAGCATTGGGCAGAAGTACTTGGTCCATATCTTCCATCCAGTCTGACAGATCCAGTTTTTTGTTTGAAGCTGTCATCTTAGATTTGTGCCTTTTTTTTGTTTTTTGTTGTGGTTTAAAACCAATCCATTTGTTTATACATTGTGTACAAACTTTTTTTAAAAAACTGGAGTCTATAACTCTGGTAAATGTGTCTTTTTTTGGATTGCTTTTTAATATATATTTATAGACAGATTGTGAGTACTTAACCTCAGAAGTACTTTAATTTCTTTTACTGCACTGTTGCCTTCGACTTCCTTAACTTTGCATAGTTTACATTTAGTTTCTTGGTTCGATGGCTGTGTGACCCCCCCATATACATCTGTTGTGGGTGTGAATGACCAGGCCTACTTTCTTGCATCTAAAAAAGTTATAAAACAGTGTCCTCCTTGTGCATGTACACACACATGCTTGAGTTTGGGGATGTGTGTAGAGCTTATCAGCCCATATGAAAGGACAGCGAGTCTGCCCATGAGAATGCTGGTAAGTGTGTAAATTAGGTTAAAAGTATTTGGAAGTAAGTGTGCTTTAAAATACTTCATAAGGGAACCCTTCATAGCTGCTGCAGAGCAGAGGTAAGGATTTGAGTGGGTTATTTGTTAATAACACACATAGCAATAAAGACTTCTAAATTTTGGTTTTTCTCATATGGATGATGCATATGTACCCTTCTCTTCCTTTTTCTCTCTTAAGACCTAGAAAATTAGCAAGAACCCACATTTTTGTTTAATGGTGCTTCAACCGAGGAATGTATTTCAAGCTGTCTGAATTTGCCATCACGTACATTTGAATGAATATATCTGTTCAACTAGACAGGCTGTCTAGCACTTCAGACGTCTCAAGCTTTTAACATATGTAGCCATCAACCCCACTTCCTTGAAAAACAAGACAAGGAATTACCTCTGCTCAGAAATGCACTTAACTAAAGATCGTCATGGAAGGGTCAATTAGACTTCCTAATCAACGGCACTCTTGGTTTATTTTGGTTTCTCCCCCCCCCAAATCACGTTGCTTTCTGTCCCTCTTTAAAAAATGTGGAATATTTTTTAAAAATGTGCACTGTTAATCTTATCAGCTAAGTCAACTACTGTATAGTAAATGTACTTGTTCAGAAGCATAACTGTCAAACGCATGTAATACTGTGTAAAAAAATCATCTGTAAAGTGTACATAACTTTGGCAGCTGAAATTCAACAAGGCCACTGCTCCCCATCCCCCAACTACATGTTTGCTAACACTGCTGGGGGTGGAACATGATAAATGCCTTTTTTTTTTGTATGAACCATGTACGTCTTCATTTGCTAAAATTGTTGAATATCCACCATTTTGTTTTTGTTTGTCCAAAAGAAAACTCCCCTTCAAAGAGTTTACCAGTTGAGCAACCACCACACATTTCCAAATGCCTCCTCTCACTGGGAGCATTAACCAAACCATACTTCTTTCCATCCTATTCTGTTTGAGCTTGCTCTTATGTTTTCTATGAGGTGCCAGGGGTACATTTTTGCACTGAAATCTAGTGTTTTAAAACACACACAATTTTCAGCAAAGCAATCCTTTGTGTCATTACATTTATTTACCCATGTGTTTGTACATTTTTGTATTTGTTAATTTATGAATGATTTTTTCAGTAAAAAGAATACATATTCAAGAACCAGGAGATTTGAGTAACGTTGCTTTATTTATTGAGGGAAAGATCTGAGGAGCAAAAAGGTAGGGTTGTAAAAGGACATTAACGCATGGCCAGTTTCTATAGTTTTTCTTCCTGTTTTGTTGCACGACTTTTTATTCTGATAACAAAAAATTACATGCATGAGTTGTGAGGGAGCTGCTGCCTCCGCTCTGCATTCCATTTCCTAGTGGAGGTGAGGGGCAGCCGGCGGCGGGGACTGGCGAAGCAGCCGCCCTGCTGTCCCCTGGGCAGAGCAGAAGGGAAGCCAGCGAGGGGAGAGTGAGGGCACGGGGTCTTGAGGTAGGAAGGTGCCGCTGCTGCCCTCAGACAAGGCAGGCTTCTTCCGGCGGGGGAGTCAACCCGGATGTTGAAACGCTCCAGGAAGCTCTTGCGGTTGTCGCAAACATTACATTAAAGTTGCAACAACTCTGCCCTTGGAGGACCCGGGAAAGTTCAGGGATAGGGAGTGTCGATTGCGCAGGTTGGAGACGGCCATTCATGTTGACTTGGCAGATTCTCAACATGCCAGGGAGATTTGCCAAACAAAATGACCATGCATTAATGGCCAGTGACTCAAATGTATGATCAGTTCACAGCAAACTCAGGCAGTTGGATTTTCAGGTAACCTTTGTTAGCTTCACTTTCTCCATACTCTCTCATTCCTTTAAGTAACAAATGATAAAGCCCAGATTTTAACCATCTAGCTCAAATGTTTGCTCGTGTGTGTGTGGGGGGGGGGAGCCATCCCTCATTGTTCAGGGAAGTTGCCTGAATTTGTGATAGAGGTAATGCTTATTGTTCTTGCATTTTGCTAATGGCTTGAGACAACAGAAGCCTAATAGTATAGATTCTGCTACCCAGCTAGAATAATGGGCAGCCCAATCCAAACCGGGGGTGGTGGTACTTACAACAGGCTCAGGGATGGTGTAGCTGCGGTGCCTCCTGAGCGGCTTGCAGCAGCACAGAAGCTAAAATAAAATTAAATCCCCCAAGCCCCGTGAAACTCCTCCATAGAGTTTCATGGGGCTATGCCTGCCTTTTTGCAGGTATAACTCAGCCCCTGCAAGAAGGGGCATTCCCAGGCTGAAAGTGCTTTGGGAGCTGACTAAAGTCCGCTCCACCCTCAGGAGCGCCCCCTTTGATACCAGCGCAAGCCCTTGAGCCAGGAAAATGCTGCCAGTGAGGCTGCACAGGTGCCTGCGGTTTGTGCTGCTGTGCTGCTCCCCGGAGCTGGCATTACTGGCCCTGCGCCAATGTTAGTACCAGTTTAGCCAGCGCTAGTGGCACCAATGCCAGTGCAGGGGTTACACCGGATCCGATCCCCTTTCAGCACCCCCCTATTAGGATTGTGCAGTAAATCTGTTAAGATTAATGGGACATGTGGGCAGGAAATGGGTTCCCAATTAGTCTTTTGCAAGGTGGATACTTGTGTGTGAGAACAGGGTGAAGCTTCTTCAGTAACGGCACTTTTCGAATGGTATGTCCTTCCTCCTCAGGCTGGCCTGTTAACCTGCTCTCTTTGAAGCCCCAGGCCAAAATATTTTGTTTATCCAGACTTTTACTTAAGGGGTTGGTATTTCAACACCACTTTAATACTGGTTTTTAACATGAAAATTGTTATTGATTTTAAACCTCTTAGTGATTTTGGTCTTATGCCCTGGCTATGTTTTAATAGGCAGCCTATAAGGGGTCCCCATTCATTTGTTGGGACTTGATGGCACTTCATTATTATGATTATTAGGTATTAATAACTTATTTTGTGTGTGTGTTTTGTTCTTGTTTTGGATTCCACCTCTGGCAGGTTCCCCTGCAGAGGCAACCTAAAATTTTTGTAATTATCTCAGCTCTTTGGGTTAGACAGTGCAGCTCCATTCTGTCACTAGTGATGCATTTCTCTGGCACAAGAAATCCTTTCCTGATAGAGCTTCTTGAATCATGGGAAGGGTTCTTGTGCCAGAGGAAGCCACCAAGGCTAGTGGAATGAATGTATGGGATCCAACCTCATATTTCTTTGCTCAAGCAAACAAGGTTTTTACTTTGAAGATTACTAATGCTCAGCGTCTTCTCCAGGACACTAGTAATTCTTCCTCTGCTGCCTCGTGTTTACCTGCCATCCTGCTTTAAATCCATTATTTGGCTAATTGCATATCAACGGTCAGTTCTAAAATATAAATGTTAATGGTGTAACGGAGGAATGTACATGTCTCTTAAAAGTAGTATGAACAACAAAACGAAGCCTACTAAGGAACCATTTCCCAGGAAAACTGTATCAATTAATAGTAATTACATTGCAATGTTCAAGAGTCCTCTGATGCTACACTATAATGTCCTTTGCATGGTTTCACCCTCCCTGTCTCCCAAAAGGGGTTGAGGGTATCAAGCTTTAGACAAAACTGCCTTAAACATGTATATAGAGTTTCAAGTGATCATATGTTCAAAAGTGGCAGTACACTGCATCCTGGATCTTTCCTGATCCCCTGTATATGTGTGGCAAGGAGTGTCAAACCAGTGTCTGGAATTCTTTACTGAATATGCCCGTTATCTTTCATTTTGATGTGTCTATAATTTAAATGAATACTTTTACTTCGTTCAGTCAGTTATGGTCCTAAAAGCCATTCAGTGGTTGGTAATGTGACCTCGCCTTATGGATGCCCTTTGTCCAAGTTAAGAAAGCATGGGAAATGCTTTGATCAGAAAGTGGCCATGTGACACATCTGTTGGCTGGCACAGTTGCCTCATGTTCTCATACACCCACACATGTCTCAGATCATTGCATCAATGGCTTCTAAATTGGGCTAGTTTCCCTTGGTTGGAAGGATAAAGGGATTCTGTGGTGGCTTCAATTTGGCTGAAGCCAAAAATAAAAGTAACTACGATGCCTGTAGATCAGGTCTCTTTCTCAATCTTGAGCTCATGTTAATTTCTTTCCTTTCCTTTGTCCCTTAGAAGCTCCTTGATCCATTGATCTTGAGCAGTGTAATTTTAAATCTAATGTTTTGAGGGATATAAGGACTGAAATAAAGCTTGCCACTGACAATGTAGCCTTGGGATACCTGTCACAATAAAAAAAGGCATTATGTCAGACACAGAGGCCTGTTCATTTCTGTGACTTGGAGAACTGTAAAGGAGTCAAGGGAGTATCCTTGGCGCTCTGTTTAACACTCAAAAGCTTGGCTAATCAGATTATCTAGTGATGCTGTTGTAATTAGAAAGGATCTGTTAGCTTGGCAAGGGAATGTATGCAGTTATAGAATCACAGAGTTGGAAGGAGCCATACAGGCCATCTAGTTCAATCCCCTGCTCAATGCAGGATCTTTGAATAAAAGCTCAAATATATTCTTGTGTGTGTTAAGAGCCATCAAGTTGCTTCTGATTTATGGCAATGCTGTGAATGAATGACCTTCAAAACGTCCTATCGTTAACAGCCTTCCTCAGGTCTTGCAAACCAAGGGCTGTGGCTTCCTTGATTGAGTCAATCCATCTTTCCTAGGGTCTTCCACTTTTCCTAGCATTATTATCTTTTCCTGTGAGTCTTGTCTTCTCATGATGTGACCAAAAGTACAATAGCTTAAATTTCATCAGCGGTCCACAGTATCTGTAAAAATCTTCTGCAACACCACATTTCAAATCGATCAACTTTCTTCTTGTCAATTTACTTCATTATCCAACATTGTCCATCCATACAAAGTAATGAGGAATAATATGGTATGAATGATCTTGCCCTTCCCATTCTCAATCTCTTTCTGATTTCTTGGTTGTAGGCTTCCTTTTGGCTGAGGAATGAGCCAAGGAATAGAAAATCTTTTAACCATTTCAATTGCTTCTTTGTCAACCTTAAAGTTGCAATTCCTCAGTGGTCATTACTTTTGTCTTCTTGATGTTAATCTGTAATCCTGCTTTGGCAGTTTCTACTTTAAACAGCTGCTTCAGCTGTTCACTGTTTTTTGCGAGTAATATTGTATTATCTGCATATCTCAAACTGTTAATGTTCCTTTCACCAATTTTCACTCCAACTTCATCTAAATCCAATACAGCTTTTCTTATGATATGTTCTGCAAATACATTGAACAGGTAGGGAGATGTCATGTCTTCCCCACCCATTCTTTAATCTGGATCCAAATTGAGGAGTTGTTCCATTCATTAAACTGGATTTTTGCAATTTAAAGAAAAGAATCAGACAAATGGTAAACAAGACTTAAGAAATCCATGAGCAGAATCTTTTGTATGCTCAATATCAAAGCAACTGGAGGAGGCAGGGAGAAAGAAAGAATAGGGTCAGGAAAGCAGTGTTCTGCAGAAGGGAGTTTAACTCTTTTTTGCTGGACCTTTTTCCCAATTGAAATTGCTCCCGAAAGCTATTTGCCCCATGGGGCAAACATGCACAATCATCCCTACATGGAGTCAGCTTTAAAAGAAATTGTCACCAATTATCACATTCATAAGTAGTCAGCCAACTTGGTGCTTCCATAAAGAGATGAAACAACTGTTAAGTCCCCCCTTCACTTGTCAAGTGGCAAGAACATCTTTTTGAGAATCAAGAAAAAGATGGTAGCATGAGCTCTGCTATAATATCTCAACAGCTCCTTTTCTTGTGACTAAATAGAGGCCAAAATACCAAAAAAAAAAAAAAAACCAATCCCCATAGAAGATTTCATCAAGTAATGACAGTGTTCACAGATCCTTGCTGCTTTTCGTCAGGCACACTATAGAAACTGTGAAGAGCTCCTTGTCCAGTACCTCACCCAAACATCTCTTGGTCCAGCCTCACTGGAGATCCTCTGGCCTTTTCTACATGGCAACACTGAAGAAGAGGAAGTGGTTTTTATATGCCGACTTTCTCTACTACTTAAGGAAGAATCAAACTGGCTTACAATCACCTTCCCTTTCCCTCCCCACAACAGACACCTTAGAATCATAGAGTTGGAAGGGACCACCTGGGTCATCTAGTCCAATCCCCTGCACAATGCAGAAAAATCCAAACTACCTCCCCCCACACACAGCCAGTGACCCCTACTCCATGCCCAGAAGATGGCCAAGGTGCCCTCCATCTCATTATCTGCCTAAGGTCATAGAATCAGCATTGCTGACAGATAGCCATCTAGCCTCTTAAAAACCTCCAGGGAAGGAGAGCTTACCATTCCCAGGGAAGCCTGTTCCACTGAGGAACCTCTTAACTGTTAGAAAATTCTTCCTAGTGTCTAGACGGAAACTCTTTTGTGAGGTAGGTGGGGCTGAGAGAGATCTGAGAGAACTGTGGCTAGCCCAAGGTCACCCAGCTGGCTTCTTGTGGAGGAGTGGGGAAACCAACCCAGTTCACCAGATTAGCGTTCGCCAGTCATGTGGAGGAGTGGGGAATCAAACCCAGTTCTCCAGAATCAGAGTCCACCACTCCAAACCACTGCTCTTAACCACTACACCATGTTAGCTCTCTTTACTATGGAAGCCCCAGTGTTGCTGCAGGTGCCAGTGCTCCACTATGGAAACAGCTTTCCCCACATTTCCCTTGCCTTATTTCCCCATGGCAGCCATTCTTCCACTCCCTCAACACACAGACTATGGAAGGGCATACCAACATACCAGTATATCAATTTGCCAATTTTTAAAAAACAAAAGTCTCGAAAGGAGAGCCAGCGTGGTGTAGTGGTTAGGAGTGGTGGACTCTAATCTGGTGGACCGGGCTGGTTTCCCCACTCCTACACATGAGGCCCGCTAGGTGACCTTGGGCTAGTCACAGTTCTCTCCAAACTCTCTCAGACCCACTTACCTCACAAGGTCTGTTGTGGGGAGAGGAAGGGAAGGCAATTGTAAGCCAGTTTGATTCTCCTTAAAAGGTAGATAAAATCGGCATATAAAAACCAACTCTTCTCCTGGTGACATGTGGGGCAGGGGTGGTGGCCATGGGGAGCGAGGCAGGGAAAATAGGTACTGTGTGGGTGGGATGGAAAAAAATCCAGACTTCTCCCCCCGCATGGCAGCCATCTTGGCTTTGCCATGGCCTTTCCTAAAACATCAGAGCAAAAGTAGGTCTGGGAAAAATCACAGAAAAGTAGAGGGAAACCCAGGTGATGTCTGGAAGTATCATGAAGGAAACAACTTCCCAACTGCATTGAATCTGGGCCAAATCACCCATGTGGAAATGGGTTATCATTCACAGGTTTGCCCCCCAAAAGTGTTTGAAATGTTTTCCCCTCTTTCCCAAACATTATTCAATGGCTGAGGGAGCCTGAATGAAGACACTGTGAAAAACGTTTGGCTTGGGTTGATGGTTTGGCATGCAGGCAACACAAGGCCTTGGTTACATTGCCTCATATGAGTGGCAGCCACTGACTGCATGAAACCTCAACGTTAATAGATAAACTGTTAGAACCTGCTGAGACTTAACTGCCTGCCAGGTCACGTCTGAGAATTAAATTTACGTAATTTTATGTTTTGTAAGTATCCTTTAAGTGTGTGTTCATGATGAAATGATGTAAAAAAACATTTTAAATAAGTAAATTGGACCTGATTTGTGGTCTTTTCTGGAAGAGGTGCTTGCTTTTATGCTTGCTTGTATTTGACATTTAAAAAAATCTTGCTACCTGAGCTGCTTTTCCCTGTGAGAATCCACAGAAAAAGGAAAACTTATGCCCATTGAATTCCTCCCATACCAGCTGCTGAGAGCACAGGAAAAAGGCTCCCATTTTGTGAAGCTCTGACCCCCAACCCATAGTTCCCAGTGTGATGTAGTGGTTAAGAGTGGTGGTTTGGAGCAGTGGAGTCTGATCTGGAGAACGGGGTTTGATTCCCCACTCCTCCACATGAGCGGCGGAGGCTAATCTGGTGAACTGGATTCGTTTCCCCACTCCTACACACGAAGCCAGCTGGGTGACCTTGGGAGCCGCTAGTCACTCTTTCTCAGTCCCACCTACCTTACAGGGTGTCTGTTGTGGGGAAGGGAAGATGATTGTAAGCCGGTTTGAGTCTCCCTTAACTGGTAGAGAAAGTCATCATATAAAAACCAACTCTTCTTCCTCCTCCTCTTCCTCCATGACAACCCTCCAACACCTGTGTGTTCCAGATATTCTGTGGCGCCATGGGCTGCTGGAAGGTTATGGAGTGCAAGCTTCTGTGTGCTCACCTTATAATCTACCCCAAAAACCTTTGCTACATGAGGCGGGGCTGTGGCTCAGTGGAAGAGCATCTGCCTTGAATGCAGAAGGGCCCAGGTTCAATCCCCGGCATCTCCAGGCATTTGATGATGTGAATGGCCTGTACCTGAGATCCTGGAGAGCCGCCACAGTCTGAGTAGACAATACTGACTTCGATGGACCTATGGTCTGATTCGGTATAAGGCAGCTTCATGTGTACAGGAGCAGGGACTTTGTGATTGATGCTCAGGGTTTTCTCAGTAGACAAAGCCAACATGCAGTGTGGTGATTAGAATAAGCTAGGAACTGGGAGATCTGAGTTGAGATCCCCACTCTGCTATGGAAGTTCCCTGGGTGATCTTGGGCCAATTGCACACTATTTCAGCCCATCATACCTCACAGGTTTACTGCGAGGATAAAGCGAGGCACAGACACCCACGTATCGCTGTCCTCTTCAAAGGAAGGGCAGACTAAAAATGTACTTCAAAGTTGCTGAGCACAGAATCCCATCTCTTTTCTGTGAGTGATGATGCTCTTAAAAGCATGACCTCATTCTTCTTAAAAAGCATGCCATCTACCATAATAGCACA
The DNA here is from genome assembly GCF_029931775.1 of Euleptes europaea. Classification (NCBI taxonomy): domain Eukaryota; kingdom Metazoa; phylum Chordata; class Lepidosauria; order Squamata; family Sphaerodactylidae; genus Euleptes; species Euleptes europaea. The sequence continues at coordinate 118,267,650 of NC_079313.1, read as the reverse complement.
TAATTTCAAAGTCTCGGAGTTATACCACATTCTTGCCCACCCCTACAATATTCAGTGATCTGCTTGTGGTGCGTCTTGGCTTTTTTGGGGTGGGGTGGGGGTTCCTGTTGATTGCAAAACTGTCCTTTTAAAAATCACTTTCCCTAGCCCACTTCACTAGTTAATTATCACATGTACAGTACAGCAAGCCCCCTTGAGTGTTAACTGAAGGCCGGGTGAGGAAACGCAGCTGTGGGCGCATTGGCCCCCCTTCTTCAAAAACACCTGAAGGAAGCATCATGTGCTCCCTCCCCGTGCTCAGCAGTGGTGCTTTCTGAACATTGCTGATCCTGAGGAAGGGTGTGTGCATATGGACAGTTCTTCCACATGTACACACCGTGCTCACAAGCCAGCAAGTATGCAGAGGATGGAGTTTTCCCTCCTCACATGTTCAATTTGTGAGGGGGAAGTTGTTTGTACAGGTATTTGGGTTTTTTTTTGCCGTCAAGTCATATCTGACTTATGGCAAAGGGGAGAGACATTCAGAGGTGGTTTGCCATTGCCTGCCTCTGAGTCAACCACTGGTATTCCTTGGAGGTCTCCCATTCAAATACTTGCCAAGGTTTTGTCGAAGGCTTTCACAGTCAGAGTTCATTGGTTCTTGTGGGTTATCCGGGCTGTGTAACCGTGGTCTTGGTATTTTCTTTCCTGACGTTTCGCCAGCAGCTGTGGCAGGCATCTTCAGAGGAGTAACACTGAAGGACTGTGTCTCTCAGTGTCAAGTGTGTAGAAAGAGTAATATATAGTCAGAAAGGGGTTGGTTGAGCTGAATCATTGTCCTGCAAACTCTCATTAGCACATTATCTTGATACTTACAGGACAATGATTAGCACATTACTTGGATACTTTTTGCAGGACAATGATTCAGCTCAACCCAACCCCACACTGTCCTTCAGTGTTACTCCTCTGAAGATGCCGGCCACAGCTGCTGGCGAAACGTCAGGAAAGAAAATACCAAGACCACGGTTACACAGCCTGGATAACCCACAAGAACTTGCCAAGGTTGACCCTGCTTTGCTTCTGAGATCTGATCAGATTTGGCTAGCCTGGGCTAGCCAGGTCAGGGCCTGTACGGTGAACACTTGATTTTTTTGGAGCAGTGGACTCTGATCTGGAGAACCAGGTTTGATTCCCCACTCCTCCACATGAGTGGCGGACAATAATCTGGTGAACTGGATTTGTTTCCCCACTCCTACACGTAAAGCCAGCTGGGTGACCTTGGGCTAGTCATAGCTCTTATAGCGCTCCCTCAGCCCCACCCATCTCACAGGGTGTCTGTTGTGGTGAGGGGAAGGGAAGATGAATGTAAGCCGGTTTGAGTCTCCCTTAAGTGGTAGATAAAGTCAGCATATAAATACCAACCCTCCTCCTTCTCCTTCATGTGTTGATCGATTCCCATGTGACATCCAACATATGTGATTCAAATATATGTGATTTATCCAAGTACTGGTCCCCATTTTAATTTGTAAAGTGAACATGCTGTGTCCTCAATGCTAGGCATTAGAATAAGGTGTTTCAAATAGGAGCACAGTTTAATCAATCTGGTTCTTTTTCCATCTGGAGCTGCAGTGACAACAATGTCCTTTCTCCCCATTTCTGCCCACACAACGTCTTGGAGTGGACTAGGACATTCTAAAACATTGACCTGGATTAAACGAACAGAGCTGTCAAAACGCCACATGTGTTGGCTCTTCTTTGTGCAGGAAACACTGAGGAAAAGCATGAGACCAATATTTCCCATTCGCAATAAGCATATAGGAGTCTCAGTCAGGCTTGCGACGGGGGAACCTGCCCCAGTCATTGGGGCTGGAGAAAGGCATTTTGGTTACTAAAGCAAACAATTCAAGTATTGTCCTCGTCCACAGGAAGTGCATAAATAGGTCCCCTTTGATGGCACTAGAGGCAATGGCATTACTTTGTCCTTTCATGAAAATATTCCATTCACTCAAACAAAATCAGAAGGAGTTCAGTCTGGCATGAATCCTACTGGTTGAAGCATGTAAGCCCTTTGCTCACAAGCCCTTTCCTTGAGCTCCTCTTTGGTGGATTGGACATCACCATATTCTACTTGTAGCAGCCTGGGAGGAAAGGGGATAATTTCTATACTAACATGAGAGGTACACTGAGACAATTTTAATTTCAGAGATGAGAAAATTCAAATGACTCTCCTTCTGCTAATTTACTTGCAATAGTTCTAGATTGAGGTTTGCAAAAAAAACAAACCCTTTTTTTAATGAGAGCTACTTTTGTGTAGGAGCCCCGTGGCACAGAGTGGTAAGCTGCACAGTACTGCAGTCAAAAGCTCTGCTCACACATCTGCAAGACAGCATAAACAGCTGTTAAAACAACAGGAGCAGATGATAAAACAGATGGAACGGATGATGAATATGATGAACACCTTTACCCAGTCAACTACTCAAATATTGAACGAGGAAGACCTTAAAAACCTGATGCCTCTAGATGACAAGATACATGAAGAACAGAAGATCTCTCTAGAAATTGGGAAATTTCAATAAGCAATGTGCAATAACCCAGCTGTCAACAGGAGATTTGAATATGGCTGGCTTTGATCTTTGTCTCTTTAACCTGCATGATGAACTTTTTATTGTTTGTTTGGAGGATTTAAAGAACAGGAAAACTGGAGTTGACAGGATTCTCTTTTTTGAATTTGGGATGGAACAGACTGTGAAGTGGATTTACTATGAAGACCATCTATTTGCAGAAGGGACTTTACTAACAACCTCCAAGGATGATTTCCGATGCTTACTGCTAATGGAGAAAAGAAGGAGATGCTGGAAATTCCGGGCAAAGAGACTAATTTAAAAGAGTTTGATCTTTCTTGCTGATATGATTAAAAGGAACTGATTAAAAGGACTGGTTTAAACGGAAACATAACAACATTTGATATAGATTTATCAGAAGTATAAGATGTCTGAATTTATAAGAGTTTGATTTCTTTTGTGGACATGATTAAAATGAACTGGTTAAAAGGATTGACCTTAACGGAATCAGCATTACATATGATTATGATTTACTGAAATGAAAAGCTAGGGTGAAATGGAAAATGAAATAAAGCAACTAATTTTTAATGAGGAGGGAGGTGTAGGGGAAGTTAATACTTTCTTTAATTTTTTCTTGATGATATATAAATACTTTTTATTGGTTCCTCTTTGTTCTTAGTTTTATTGAATACTTTAATTCTTATCAATAGGACCATTTTGAGAATAATTTTTGATTTTCTCCCTTACTTATACCTTTTATTAATTTTATGTTAAGCATTGATTTAATGATGTTAGATAGGATAAGAGTATGTCAATTAAAATAGTAAAGGGATTAGCCCCGTTAGCAAAAGTTTATACAATTTATTTTTAGATGGAAGAGGGAGAGGGGGAAGTCAATTTATGTTTAATTTAGAAATTTTAAGTGTTTTTTTAATATTATTAGTATTGGATATTGTTTTATATGTTAACTTGTCAAATTAAGAAAATAAAAAATTATTATAATTAAAAAAAAGCTCTGCTCGCGACCTGAGTTCGATCCCAACAGAAGTTGGTTTCAGATAGCCGGCTCAAGGTTGACTCAGCCTTCCATCCTTCCAAGGTCGGTGAAATGAGTACCCAGCTTGCTGGGGGTAAAGGGAAGACGACTAGGGAAGGCACTGGCAAACCACCCCATAAACATAGTCTGCCTAGTAAACGTCGGGATGTGACGTCACCCCATGGGTCAGGAATGACCCTGTGCATGCACAGGGGACCTTTACCTTTTTACTTCTGAGTAATGAAAAATATCCCAAGCTAATTTCTTCCTCTGCCCCAGACTGGCATGTTATCAAGTATTATTCTGTCCTAGAAATAGAGCACGAATTAGAAAGAGCACCAGAAATGAAGCTACAATCTTTTCAATATTTTTCTCTGGATCTTCTAGGGCAGGGGTGGGGAACCTTTTTTCTGCCAAGGGCCATTTGGATATTTATACCATCATTCGGAAGCCATACAAAATTATCATCTTCAAAATTAGCCTGCTATATTTGGTCAAACATTTAGCCAAGAGGCATGACCAGAGACGGCTCCGAGTGTCTGCCACATAGAGCGACTCGCTTTTGAGCTCTGCTGTCCCCAGCTGGGCCCAAGAGATTCAGGCAGGGCAGCATCCTTCTGAGCAAGAGATCTACGAGGACCCATAAAGGGCCAGACCAAATGATTTCGAGGGCCTTATACGGCCCCCGGGCCTGACGTTCCCCACCCCTGTTCTAGGGGATGCAGGAGCTACTCATCATTCACAAGCTACTTTTTGGAGACCCCTGTACGATACATGCCCCGACAATTCCAGAAGTGCTCCTAACATCTCTCCAGGGCATCTTTGGCTCATACTGTAACAGCCTCCTCTCCCCTCCCCCCATATGTGAGAAATACTACCTAGGGTTGACACCTCGCATCTCAAACACTGAACATGGTCCTTTAAACTTATACAGTTGTGGGATACAGCAGCCATGCCTCCCTCTGCCCATTTCCCTCCTGTTCCTATAATCTGATGCCTCCTTCACTCCTTTTGGTGGCTTGCAGGGCTCCTGATGTACCATACTACTGGTCGGATAAGGTGATGGGAGAAGTAGGAGGAGCCGCAACTCCTTTCTCTCTTCTGTTGGAAGGTTTAATGGAATGCATACAACAGCTGAAGCTAAGCAGGGTCGGCCCTGGTTAGTATTTGGATGGGAGATCACCAGGGAATAACAGGGTCGCTATGCAGAGAATGGCAATGGCAAACCACCTCTGTTAGTCTCTTGCCTTGAAAACCCTACCGGGTTGCCATAAGGCACTTTACACGTATGTCATTTTACACACACACACACACACACATCTGACAGCTGAGTTACAGGCTGGCAGTCCTGCTATTATTTTTCTTGAATTAGTAGGTGACTCTAACTTTCACATATATATTCAGCTTCGTTCCCCCGTCTCCTTTAGCTTGTTTTTTAAAGACTTTTTCCCCAGGTGATTTTGGTTGACTCTTAGTTGCTTCCTTTGTGCATCTCTACACTTCTCCTTTAAGGGGAGGGAGGGAGGAATAGACTCAAAGAACCGTAATTGGAAAGAACATAGTTGCTAATGTCACTAAGCACATCCTTGCCAAAGGTAACAGAGTGCTGTAATAGGGGCTAGAGCAGGAGTGTCCAATATATGGCCTGTGGGCCAGATCAGGCCGCTTGAGAGCTCTTACCCACCGCATGAGGCAGCTGAGGCAGCCACCCCCCACTAGGATTGCCAACCTCCAGGTACTACCTGGAGAACTCCTGCTATTACAGCTGATCTCCCGCTGATAGAGAACAGTTCACCTGGAGAAAATGGCCACTTTGGCAATTGGACTCTATGGCACTGAAGTCCCTCCCCGAACCCTGCCCTCCTCAGGCTCCACCCCAAAAACCTTCCGCTGGTGGCTAAGAGGCACCTGGCAACCCCTACCCCCCCCCCAGTTTCGATCTGGGCTGGTGAGTCTCGGCACAGCCTGACCCGGTGACATTTATGTCATATCCAGCCCTAGTAACAAATGAGTTCAACTCCCCTGGGCTAGAGCAGTTCTCATGTTGCTGTTTGGACATGAGGCTGTACAAGGGGAAGACTATCTTTGGATTTAATCCTCCCCCCTTTTTTTCTTTTTAACAAAATGTTCAAGAACAAAATAGTTTGAAAAATGCTTTCCACAGGAAGGAGTACATCTTTGGATCCAACACAATGCTTTATATTTATTTATTTACTTATTTATTTAATATTATTTCTACGCAGCCTTTTCAGACTCCTGCTTAAGAAGGCTTACATTTAAAAACCACAATATAATTAAAAACAGGCAATTAAAACAAACTGTTAAAAAGCCATTATGTTTTGATCTGGTTTTATTAAGTCACGTTAAAGTGCTTTAAAAAGTACTTTGATTGAGCTGGATCTTGTACTGCACCAACAGAAGGGTAGGCAGGGATGGGGTTTTTGCCACCTCACCCCACAGCTGCTGCTGTGAGCCTTGAAAAAAGTGATGCTAAATAATGCCGCCCAGGTGGCTGTACTGAGGAAGTGAAAGAAATGAAACCCATCCTCTCTGTCTCTTCCAGCCCCAAGAGAAATGCTGCTGGTGGACCAGAAAGAGAGACAATTTAACTTGCTTCCTCTTCTTCAGCACCAGTTGCATGCTCCTCCTGCCCACCCTAGAGCCCACCAATCCACAGTGTTGTTCACAATTTTTGTCTGCCCGTACCTTCTGCTGGCTGGCACTACATACCATCTGTCCTACTGTATTAAGGGCTCCATGTGCTTAGTAGATAGGGTTGCCAACCTTCAGGTGGTGGCACGAGGGCTCAAATACAAAACCACACTGGAAATTAAACAGAAGTCATATATTATGCTGAACAGCATTACCCCATGCGAAAACAATACAAAAAAGAAACATGCTCAGCACAGACATTCAAAATAAACATTCAATATAAACATAAACCAAAGAAGCAAAGACGCAAACGGGGCAAAAAGCTCCCAAGGTTCTCAGTTACAATCAAAAGTGAACGGGAAAATCCTGTTATCAAGGTCCAAGTCTCGAGTCCTAAAAGTCCGTAGTGACAAATAATATCCAAAGGAAAGAAATAAAGGAGGAGGAGAACGTGTGGCTAGTCGTTGGTGCACGTTTCAAAGGCTTACTTCAGCTCCAAAAATTATAAGGCAACTGTGGCTTTTAATCCAAAATTTGGTGTAAGCCAGTTGTCCCGAAGACCGTCAGCCAAAAGCAATAATCTAATAGCCCATTGTCTTAAAGTTTGCGGTCTGACCGCAAACTTTAAGACAATGTGCTATTAGATGATTGCTTTTGGCTGACGGTCTTCAGGACAACTGGCTTACACCAAATTTTGGATTAAAAGCCACAGTTGCCTTATAATTTTTGGAGCTGAAGTAAGCCTTTGAAACGTGCACCAACGACTAGCCACACGTTCTCCTCCTCCTTTATTTCTTTCCTTTGGATATTATTTGTCATTACGGACTTTTAGGACTCGAGACTTGGACCTTGATAACGGGATTTTCCCGTTCACTTTTGATTGTAACTGAGAACCTTGGGAGCTTTTTGCCCTGTTTGCGTCTTTGCTTCTTTGGTTTATGTTTATATTGAATGTTTATTTTGAATGTCTGTGCTGAGCATGTTTCTTTTTTGTATTGTTTTCGCATGGGGTAATGCTGTTCAGCATAATATATGACTTCTGTTTAATTTCCAGTGTGGTTTTGTATTTGAGCCCTCATGCCGCCATTTTCTTTAACGTAGTTAAATACGGCACAGGTGTATTCAATAATTGTAACCTTCAGGTGGTGGCTGGAGATCTCCCTCTATTGACAACTTATCTCCAGCCGACAGAGATCAGTTCATCTGGAGAAAATGGCTGCTTTGGCAATTGGACTCTATGGCATTGAAGTCCCTCCCCTCCCCAAACCCTCCCCTCCTCAGGCTCCACCCCAAAAATCTCCAGGTATTTCCCAACCCAGAGCTAACAACCCTATTAGTAGAAATGAAACCTTTTGTTATGGGCCTGAAATTCAGACGGTGGAGATTTTCCTAGCATGGACACAAAGTGATTGGAAAACATCTGAATTTCTTTATCTTGAGCTGCAGTTAAAGCATACGGAAACGCACAAGCAAAAAGATGCCAAAGTCTTGTGCCTTGCTCCAATGAGTTCAGAGTGTGTTGCAGGTATCTTATGGTTTATCTTCATTCCTTCTTATTCACTGCAGTCCTGGCCCGTTGTTTGGCCAGGAGAGTGACTGGGCCGAGGTGATCTTCATGGCCATGTTTTAATTTGAACCAAATTCATTTATGAACCAAAGTCATTTTTGGTCTATCTACCAAGCCATGCTGGTAGATAGATATTTAAAATTCTCTAGTGCCCAAACCAAGTAGAGAACCCATGATGTGTGTGTGTGTGTTAAGTGCCGTCAAGTCATTTCCAACTCATGGCGACCCTATGAATCAATGTCCTCCAAAGTGTTTTAATAGGCTGCAACAGACCAACACACCTGCCCTTCTGCAACATCCTGGAGTGCAATTCTACTCTCAAATATGGTGGACAGGCACATAGCAATGGGAGAATGAAGATTTGATAAAGGAGCAATAGAGGGTTATGAAGGAGTAGAGAAGAGAGAAGGCCAAGCTAGTAGGATGGTCCAAGCAGCTCTGGGGGCTGGTCATTGCTTGGAAGGGAGACCTCCTGCAGACCCTTGTGTTTGTGTGTGTGTGTGTGTGTGTGTGCATACAGCACACACGCCATCCTGCAGTCCATATGGAAAAAAGGTGAAAGCTAAATGCAGTAAATACTGCTCCTGTGGCATGGGGATATTAAGCCAATGTCATAATTAGAATTGCAGAGGAGAGATCTCTGCTCAGAGGAGAAGGTCAATAGGTGACCTTGAACCTCTCTCAAAGTTCTTGAGCAGAGGGAAACAACAGTTGCACAGAGACAACTCGGAACTTTCTGGAGACAAAAATGAGATACAAATTTAATCGTAAATGAGAAAGCTACAAGAAAAGATGGAAGAGGCACAGAGGGAGGAGAAACATAAGGACAAGGACCTTCAATTAATTTGATGCACAACAGGGCTAGGAGCCAATGTACTAATATATAGAGAAAGGAGATGTGCTCATGTTAATGAAGAGGGAGATTTATTTTTGTACTCTGTTCTTGCCAAAGGCCTTATACATGCCAAGAATGATGAACTCCACTGCAGAGCTATGTCTGAGAGACTGTGACTGGCCCAAGGTCACCCAGCAGAGTGCGGATTCGAACCTGAATCTCTCAGAGAGGGAAGTGGTGAGCTCCCCCTCACTGGCAGTCTTTAAGCAGAGGCTGGACAAGCACTTGTCAGGGATGCTCTAGGGCTGATCCTGCATTGAGCAGGGGGTGGGACTAGATGGCCTGTCTGGCCCCTTCCAACTCTATGATTCTATGATTTTAGACCCTAGTGCAGCAGTGCCTTCTAACTACTATGTCACACTGGATCATGTGGGATTGACATATGCATGTTTTGTCCTAATTCCTCCACATAAATATAGTTGTATAGATAATTTTTTCGTTTATAGGCCAGATAGCTAGAAAATTGTCTTTTGTTGACATGTACACGCAATGATATTATTCTGTAGCTACTGTTTTCCAAGATGGTGGATATGTAGATATAGTAATTTGTGAAGGCGTGTGTGCAGAAAGTTTTTTTTTGGAGCAAATACATGCTTTTTAAAAAAAAAAATCAAGACAAATGCTTACCTTTCTGCTAAGAAAAGGTATTTTAATGTGGCAAATAGTGGACAAGGACAAATGGGTTTAACCTTACTTTTGTGTGTAGTACGCTCAGGCAATTTCTAGTGGCCTTTCACAGGGGTATGAGACAGAATGGTAGCCTGTTGCCAAGAGCAGCCATTTAATAGTCAACGGGTATAAGTTATAAGTTTTGTCTAATTTCCCTTTGGGTCAGATGGACCTAAGAAGCACTAAGAAGTAAAATGGGTGAAGAAACTGGAAGCAGACATGAGCAAAGCAAAGGAAGGTTACCTGCAGACATTGGTTTCAGTAAAGGCTAACACACTCTATGTCAATGACTAAATTGAAACTCCATGTTCAGAGTGCTAGCCCTCTGAAGTCAGTGCTGGGGTGTTAAGAACAAAGGGAGGCTTGTTCCATGACCTGCCTTTTTATCTTTCAGAGCATCTGTTTGGCCACAGTGTGAACAGGATGCTGGACCTGATAGATGGTTGGTCTGATCCAGAAGAGCCGCTCTTCTGTTCTGAAAAGCAAAGATCAACATCAGGAACTAGCTTGTACCTACTTTATGGTTGTCAAAAATGAGCAAGAAAGGAGATGAAATATGGAGGGATGAAGTATTTATGCTTTTGAATGGCAGGGAAAGCATTTGCTGCCAAGAGGATAGATAATGTGTTGTAGAAAGTATGCCCTAAAGAAAAATTTGAGGTAATATTTAAACAGTCTTTGAAGGCTGATGTCACTTCTCTGCAGAAAGCAAAGCATGTAAGCTAGTGGTAGTAAAGAAACCTCTATCGAGGGTGACTAGGGTTACCAGCTCTGAGTTGGGAAATACCTGGAGATTTTTGGGGTGGAGCCTGAAAAGGGCAGGGTTTGGGGAGGGGAGGGACTTCAATGGGATACAATGCCATGGAGTCCCCCTTCCAAAGCGGCTATTTTCTCCAGGTGAACTGATCTCTGTTGCCGGGGATCCGTTGTAATCCCAAGAGCTCCCCAACCACCACAAGGAGGTTGACAACCCTAAGTGTAACCCTTTAAAGTGAAATAATAATCTATGTCTGTTCGTATTGCAGCTGCGTCCTTAGGACAGGCAAAATGATCTTGTGTGTATGTTGCCCATCCCCATTTGGTATTTGCTTATCATATTTAATCAAAAGGAAGATGGCTCTGATGAGAAGACAAGCCACTTAAAATATTATACACACACAAATTATTGTTGGATATGACTGTAATGTGAATGTAAGATGACCCCACTGTTTGCTTGTTTGTTTGGTTTTCTGATAGGATATACCTGTGAAAAAACCTAGTCTTGCATTTGAGTAAATACTATATTTTTAATGCATGCCATTCCTACAAGGAATCTCTCTCAAGGTGGATTGAAACAAAGTGCCTAATAGAAACAACATCATTACAAGGGAACAATGTTAAATTAAGAGGAGGAGAAGGAGGAGAAGATGAAGAAGAAGAAGGGGAATGGTTTTTATATGCCGATTTGCTCTACCTTTTCAGGAGAATCAAACCGGCTTACAATCACCTTTTCTTCCCCTTCCCACAACAGACACTCTGTGAAGTAGGTGGGGCTGAGAGAGCTCTAAAAGAGCTGTGACTAGCCCAAGGTCACCCAGTGGGCTTCATGTGAAGGAGTGGGGAAACCAACCCTGTTCACCAGATTAGAGTCCGCCACCCATGTGGAGGAGTGGGGAATGAAACCCGGTTCTCCAGATTAGAATCCACCACTCTTAACCACTACATCATGCTGGCTAAAACAAGTTCACGTTTGGAGGATCAGGCTGAAGAGTGAGCAGGAGGTTCACTAAAGCTGTCAATTCCAGCTTGAGAATTTCCTGGAAAATTGAGGGTGATGCCTGGGGAGGACAGAATATTGGGATGGAGCTCAGTATTGACGTGATGTCACAGAGTCCATACCCTGAAGCTGCCTTATCCTCCAGAGGAACAGATCTCCTGGAATTACAATGGATTTCTAGGGTTAAGAGAACTTCAGGCCCCACCTGGAGGTCAGCAGTAGGGTTGCCAGGTCCCTCTTTGCCACCAGCAGGAGGTTTTTGGGGCGGAGCCTGAGGAGGTGGGGGTTTGGGGAGAGGAGGGGCTTCAATGCCATAGAGTTGGTTGGCCACTGTGTGAACAGACTGCTGGACTTGATGGACCTTGGTCTGATCCAGCAGGGCTTTTCTTATGTTCTTATGAGTCCAACTGCCAAAGTGGCCATTTTCTCCAGGTGAACTGATCTCTATTGGCTGGAGATCAGTTGTAATAGCAGGAGATCTCCAGCTAGTACTTAGAGGTTGGCATTGCAACCCTAGTCAGCAACCCTAAAAATCCAACGATCAGCTCACTTGCACTGATGTTGCATGTGCTCCTGTTCAGACAAAGTGATGGCACATATTGGAAGCATTTATATGCAGCTGGGAGGCTACAGTGATGTGCTGATATAATGTCTGAAAAGGTCCCCAAGAGAAAAGGACATCATGCCTTTAATCAAGCAGCAAGCTTTTCTTTTTCTCCTCTCTGCTTTGCCTAATTATTAACCGTACAGGAGGCCTGTTTCCCCGGCACCCCCATCCCACCAGAGAGTCCATGGGGTTTTGTGCTTAGGATGTTCAACTAGGATCTCCCATAATACTAGAACACGGGGTCATCTGCTAAAGCTGGAGGGCGAGAGATTCAAAACAGATAAAAGGAAGTATTTTTTTCACACAACAAATAGTTAAATTGTGGAACTCCCTGCCCCAGGATGTGGTGATGGCTGCCAGCTTGGAGGGCTTTAAGAGGGGAGTGGACATATTCATGGAAGAGAAGGGTATTCATGCCTATTAGTTAGGATGGATACTAGTCATGCTGCATACCTATTCCCTCTAGTATCAGAGGAGCATGCCTATTATTTTGGGTGCGGTGGAACACAGCCAGGATGGTGCTGCTGCACTCGTCTTGATTATGGCTTCCTGGAGGCACCTGGTTGGCCACTGTGTGAACAGACTGCTGGACTTGATGGGCCTTGGTCTGATCCAGCAAGATGGTCTTTCTTATGTTCTTATGTTCTCATCTGGGAAACCTGGGTTCAAATCTCCACTCTGCCACAAAAGCTCATTGGCTGATCGGGAGCCAGTCATTCATTCTCAGCCTAACTTCAGAGTTGCTGTAAGGATTAAATGGGGAACAGAGAACTTGCATTACCCTGAATTCCTTAGAGGAAGCAGTAGAGAGAGAGAGATAATGGTTATTTCCCGAACTGTGATTTCCAAGGGCTCTCTTCACAGGCAAAAGTCACGAACAGGAAATACACAACCTTCCTTTCCAGCATGTTGTTTTTCTTTACAGCTGAGGGTCACATGTAAAGTCATAGGGCTTTTATGCATCCCTGACTTCCCTCCTGCCAATCACAAGGTCTGGAAGGCATTCCGATGGAATGCGGTGGTTTTCATGAGATAACCTCTCCCTGAACAATCAGTTCCTTTCTGAAAGGGTGACGGCTTTCGTTTCGGTTGCGTGTGAACCCTTTCCTTTCTCTCTTCAGGAGAAACAGAGGACTTCCTAGCATTGCTATCTTGGGATGCTACAAATACATCATCAGCTTTCTTCTCAAAGGGTTCAGGACTTATTTGTATCGATGTGTGACATTACTAGAAAAAGTACAGATCACACTTACCTACCAGGATAGATATATAAACACACACACACACATATATATATACAATTAAATTACACACACACACAATTCATATTTATATTGTCTATACTGTCAAGGCCCTGATCAGAATGGCCCAGGCTAGCCCAATCTCATCAGATCTTGGAAGCTAAGCAGGAAGGGCCCTGGTTAGTACTTGGATGGGAGACCACTGAATTAGGGCTGTCAAAAAAAAAAATTCAGTACAGTTCGGATTCGGCCGAATTTGGCCCTTGTGGGTTCGGTACGTGCCGAAGTCCGAACTCCCCCACTTCGGATCCGTTCAATTCGGCGGAAATTCAAAGTTCGGAAACAAATTCGGCCGAATAAAGCCATTAAAAACACAACCGCGCCTTTCCGCGGCTCTGGGGGGGACATTTTTGGGCTTAGAGGTCCCAAACTTTTGGCAGAGCTTCAAAGGATGTTTATTGAAACACTCCCCAAGTTTTGTAAAGATTGGGTCAGGGGGGGGCTGAGATATGGGCCCTGAAAGGGGTCCCCCCCACCCTTAATGTTGTGCATCTCTCAGCAGAGCTTGCCGCCCACGCACAAAGCTCCCAGCCCGACAACAGCGGAGAAATTAGCAAAACAACCGCAAACACAACCTTGTTAAACAACACCTTTGCAACACACAACTGAAACCTCCCCCCTCAAACCAGGGAGCGAGAGACTCGAGGGGGAACACACACCCCAGGCAGAACCGACGAAAGCCCCCTTTGGCTTCCCCCCCACCCACAGAAACTGCTCCCTCCCCACACACACACACAGACTCTGCTTTCCCCCCCACACACACACATACACAGGAGAAAAATTATAGATTAAAGCCCCCAAAGGGGTCTTACTGTGGCTGTCTTCTGTTCCATCAGGACGGGCTGTAATCCAAGATGATTCCAATTAGGCACGGAACGTTTTGCTCTGGAGAGGAGATGCACACAGGATCGGATCGGCTGCCCCATTCATCCCAATAGGGGAAAGGGAAAAGGGGAAAGCCCATATCTCGGGACCCCCTGACCCAATGTTCACAAAACTTGGGGGGTTCCTTAAGAAGCTTCATCTGAAGTTCCAGTGAAAGTTTTGTGTCTGCACCCCCAAAAATGCGCCCCCTGCAGCCATGGAAAGAGAAAAGGGGGGAGGCGATATTTCTGCCCTCACTGAACCCATCTTTACAAAACTTGGGTAGTATCTTAAGAATAATTCACTGAAGCTATGCTAAAAGTTTGGGGGCTATATCCCCAAAAAAGCGCCCCCTGCAGCCACATAAATGGAAAAGGGGGGAGGGAAAAGGGGGAGAGCCCATATCTCGAGACCCCCTGACCCAATGTTTACAAAACTTGGGGGGTATCTTAAGAACACTGGTCTGAAACTCCGCTCAAAGTTTGGGATTTGTACCCCCAAAAATGCGCCCCCTGCAGCCATGGAAAGAAAAAGGGGGGAACCCATATCTCGGGACCCCCTGACCCAATGTTTACAAAACTTGGGGGGTACCTTAAGAAGCTTCATCTGAAGTTCCAGTGAAAGTTTTGTGTCTGCACCCCAAAAAATGCACCCCCTGCAGCCACAGAAAGGAGCGAATGTGCACAAGCACCCCCCCACACACACACGAGGATTTCGCTCTCTCGCTCTCTCTCCCTGGCCGGGCCGCACATCAGCTGATTCCTCCAGTACTCAATCCTGACTGATTGGCCAGAAGAAGACCCAGCTTGCCCACCAATTGGCCGGGGGAGGAGAATGCTGCTTACTGACGGTTATGCTGCTTACTGACGGCCAAATTTGCCGAATTTATTCGCGAACTCGCTGAATTCGCCCCCCCCCCGGTTGCCCGCCAGTTTTGAGTTCGGATCCGTCCGAACAGAAAAGCGCCGAATCAGGGGAAATTCAGTTGATTTTCAGTTCGGACCGAACCGAATTGACAGCCCTACACTGAATAAGTCCAGAGTTGCTACACGGAGGGAGAGACAGGCAATGGCATAAGTTGGCTGTGACTTAATGGCATGTTCCACCATTGTACGGTCTGGCATGGGAGCCAGGAGGGCTGGGATACAGGGAAAGTACTGGTGGCAAGCTTACAATGAGTATTTGGGAGAGAGATCAGACACAGCCTTCTAGTAGGAACCAAGTTTTAAAGCGTTTTAACCCTGCAGAGCAGGAGATTAACACCAGCGTGGTGTAGTGTTTAAGAGCAGTGGTTTGGAGCAGCGAACTCTGATCTGGAGAATTGGGTTTGATTCCTCACTCCTCCACATGAGTGGCAGATGCTAATTTGATGAACTGGGTTGGTTTCCCCACTCCTACACATAAAGCCAGCTGGGTGACATTGGGCTAGCCACAGATCTCTGAGAGCTCACCTACCTCACAGGGTGACTATGGTGGAAAGGGGAAGGGAAGGTGATTGATTGTAAGCCGGTTTGATTCTTCCTTAAGTAGATAAAGTTGACAAATAAAAACCAACCCTCCTCCTCCTCCTCCTTAGGTTACATTTACTTCTTAGGCTTGTAACAGACACGATAGTAAGAGGTTGGCTCCTTTCTGATGAGTTTCATCTGACTCCCCATCTCATTGCAGTCCTAGTCCTGTGTGGCTTTTGTTCATGTGAGTTCAATGCCCCCCAGCATAGCCTTTTCAGAGATCACCTCCTTCACCTGTGGAAAAGCTGGTAAGCTCCATCCCAAGCGACAATGCATACCAGTCCTCAACAGTTTATGACTAAAGAAGCTTAAACAGTGCTGTTTGTTTTTTCTTCTTATTGGGGGAGTTCAGCTCCGATTCTTCTCCCCCTGTGCACTTGTGAGCAGATTCACTTGACGCATGGACTGGTTCCAACATACTTTTGCTAATGGCACTCTTTTATGGGAAAGCTGGACAGCCAAAGAGAAACAAAATGCTCAGAGTCTAAAAAAATAATAATAATCAAAAACAGACAAAGCATCTGGCAGTGATATTATGCTGTAGTATCCATTAGTTTTGGGACTTTTCCTTGCCCAAACCATAGTGATTGGGCATAATTTAGCCATCCTTACCATATACAAGCTCCATAAATTCCAGTGGGAAAGTTAAGAACATGTTGAATGGTGGATTGTGCCATTTGTTATTTATAGAGTCATGCCTAGCAGAGCCCAAGGATAAGATTTCAGCTTGCCACACCTATGTTGTATTATTCCTATAAGGTTATATTATTAGCCCTTATATCTATGTCTGCCCAACATTCTATCTACTACATCACACAGGCTGTATAGATTCAATGTCCAATTCTCTTGTTAGGCTTTGTGAGGACCCCACCCCCTCTTCCAGCTGAGACCCTTAAGTAGTAGGGTTCCCTGCTTATGTTGGACTCTGTTGTTATAATAGGCACCCCTTTTTGCAGGCTAAGTGCTGGGGGATCAAAAATGTGGAAAGTCTCCTAGAGGCACCTGGGTTCAGCCACGACACTGGAAATTCCCAGGAATGAAGAGGAAGGGTGTTGCTGCAAGGAAAGCAGAACAACTACAATCTCCCCCAGATCAGTGGCATATCTTTCTCAATAACAAAAGACTTTTCAGCACTGGAGTAAAAGGTAAAGGTCCCCTGTGCAAGCACCGGGTCATTCCTGATCCATGGGGTGATGTCACATCCCGACGTTTACTAGGCAGACTATGTTTACGGGGTGGTTTGCCAGTGCTTTCCCCAGTCATCTTCCCTTTACCCCCAGCAAGCTGGGTACTCAACACTGGAGACATCCCCCAATATCCTGACACACCCCAGAGGTGTCTGCCAACCCAAGCATGTCGCTATTTCATTATCCAACTCCCGGTTCCTCTTCTTCCTTTTTTACTCAATCAAAAAGGGCATTAAAGTCATTAATTTGCCCTCCATCTTGTTTCAGAAGTCATGTTGCCTCACCCAGAGTTTGGTGTCCATGCAGATCTAGCTCACTTTCACCGAATTTAAGTATGTTAATTGTATTGCCTCCCCAGGCTCTTTGTGCACGTGTCAATTCGGCACAAAGTAGCCTAGTCAAGGTATTTCCCCATTTTTTCCCATCAAAGTTTGACAGAACTTTAAGCCAGCCAGCAAGATTTAAACTTTTTATGTTGACTCAAAGTCAGAAAGATCAGACCTCCACCTACCATGGGTGGAGAAGGACCCCCAGACCCAGCAAATGGTTCCTCAGATCTCCTGTCCAGATCTCTGCTGGACAGACCTCTGGTTTCCTGCTGAGAACCCCTCCTGCACTCTGCAGGCTTTCCCTCCTTGTTTTGCCAGCTTCTCACTCTGCTCCTTGGTTCTCTGCTGCATAAGGTTGCCAACCTCCAGGTAATAGCTGGAGATCTTCTGCTATTACAGCTGATCTCCAGCCGAGAGAGATCAGTTCACCTGAAGAAAATGGCTGCTTTGGCAATTGGACTCTATGGCATTGAAGTCCCTCCCCTCCCCAAACCCAGACCTCCTCAGGCTCTGCCCCAAAAATCTCCAGGTATTTCCCATCCCAAAGCTGGCAACCCTACAGCTGCATCTACCTCTGGACCTCTCCAGGTCTCAAGCCCCTGATTTAAGGTTGTATGTTGGGGTGTGCATTTGGATATGCTGAACCCCCCAAAAATATGTTTGGTTTTTTTTTTTGGGGGGGGGGGGTTCTTGCCAAAAAGAGGCATCATTTTAAGAGAGCCAAAAAGGCAAAGCCAAAAAGCTGATTTTGGCCTTTTCAGGTCCATTATCTTTATGGGGCTCTTGGGGGGCAGCTTTTTGAGGTAGAGCAACCAAATTTGCAACACAGCTGCAGGTAACTCTTCTTACAAGAATCCCCAGGTTTGGTGAAGATTGGGTCAGAGGGACCAATTCTATGGGCCCCCAAAGAGGGTGCCCCATCTGTCCTCCATTGGAAACATGGGAGAAAAATTTGGGGACCCATAAAATTGGACCAACTGACCCAAACTTCACCAAACTTTGAAGTTCTTTAAGGAGACTCACCTGCAGCTACACTGCAAATGTGGTAGCTGTACCTCAAACCCGCTCCCGAGCCCCACAAAGATTTCCAATAGGGTTTAATAGACCACAAATGTTTGGATATTCGAAAAAAGCTGGGGGGAAAAACCCATATCTGTAAGGGGATTCGGCTTTTTTTTAGCTTTTCAAAAAAAATTGGGTCTATTAAACCTGAATCCAAAAAATACCAAAAAAAATTGGGTTACACCCTGAATTGTATGTCACTTTCCTAAAACTTCCCAATTTCCTCCTTTCTCCCTTTTATAAAGTGTATATTCCTATTGGTGTGTTAGGGAATTAGTTGCTTAGGGAATTAGTTCTCATGTGCTTAGGGTAGGTTCTTTATCTTTTTATTTCTTTTTATTTTATTTTGTATACAATAAAGTTAGTTATTTTTATTTACAATTGCTCTCTCATTCTCTTTCTTCACAATTTGATTTCCACCCTGGTATACTAAGACTTCAAGGTCCCACATTATTCTTTTCTGGGACTTTTTTTAAAAATTGTATTTATTTTTTATGTATAGGGATACAGAAGAAAGAAAATTTGGGCGGGGGGAGGAAAAAAAAAACATATATAACAACATGTCTGTGCCCAAACAAACCAAACTTGAATTTCCGAATACCATAGTGCTCCCTGTTTTCCGAAACCTCATTGATATAATATACTCCTAACGTGCCTTCTAAGTTTAAAAAATTACCATTAGCTAATATTAAAAATCAAATATTAAGGGTTAAGCTCTATAACTTCAGTATTGCTTTTGTCTATTAATGACTCTTGTATCTAATACATAATTAAAAGATGCCTATTGAATAGTAATAATATTTTATCATGTGGACATTATTTCTTTCTGGGACTCTTTTAAAACTAATTTCCTCTTCTCTGGGCCCAGTTTCAGTAACAGCAGATAAACCTCCTGCAATGCTTCTGGATAACAATAACCAAGCCCTAATAGGGCTTGTCTTTTCTCACATGGTCTCATCTCTGAACCTTTATCCAGTTTGAAATGCAACCCCACATTGGGGTTTGGATTGATTTACCAACCATCTGTTCATCAGCTTACATCTGTTGGGAAGCTTCTTTCCAGTTACAAAAGAGAGAGTAATTTTTGCCTGGGTGAGGGCAACTTCGTGACAGTAACTTGAGCCATACACGAGCAGTATTTGGAATCCCGTTTGCCAGATGGTCTGTGAAGGATGCTGGTTTTTCTTTCTGACCAAGAGAAGGGAAATTTTGCCTGACAAAGGACTGGTGATTTAAGAACACGTGCAACTGAAAGGCAGTGATTCTAGATGCGGTTAATTTGGGATTAAGCCCTGTCATTCATTCATTGATTTAAATTATTGGGTCTAAACTTATATAGAGGATACATTATATAGAGGATGGTGCCGAGTTGTTTTCTGTGGCCCCAGAGGGTTGGACCAGAACCAACGGGTTGAAATTAAATCAAAAGAGTTTCCTTCTAGACATTAGGAAGAATTTTCTAGCAGTTAGAGTGGTTCCTCAGTGGAACAGGCTTCCTCAGGAGGTGATGAGCTCTCCTTCCCTGGAGGTTTTTAAGAAGAGGTTAGATGGCCATCTGTCAGCAATGCTGATTCTGTGACCTTAGGCAGATGATGAGAGGGAAGGTATCTTGGCCATTCTCTGGTCACTGGGGTGTGTGTGTGGGGGAGGTAGTTGTGAGTTTCCTGCATTGTGCAGGGGGTTGGACTAGATCAGTGGTCGGCAAACTCATTAGTCAAGAGAGCCAAATATCAACAGTACAACCATTGAGATTTCTTTTGAGAGCCAGATTTCTTAAACTTAAACTATATAGGTAGGTACACTGTTTATTAACTTAATAAACTTTAATTAAAGTTTTAAGTCTTAATTAAACTATTGGTACATTGAATAAAACTTGATATCATACTTAATAATGATCTTATTTATTGATTAAATTGTAAGTAAGGTATCCATAAAATTAAATGATGACAATGACTGACAAACACTTAATGTGAACAATGGCCTTGCATCTCCTTGGAAAGTTTGGGTAAATCAGGTTTGTATGTTGTTGTTTTTAATTTTAGGCATGATTCCAGGTTCTCATCAATAAGACGACTTCTCGATTTACTCTTGATAAGGTTCATGCTTGAAAAAGATTTTTGCACGAATATGTAGAACTGAAAAGGGAAAGAACAGCAAACGCTAGTAGAGGAAGGGAGGGGGGAGGAATGGAGAAAGGAAGGAAGGAACTGGGAAAGGAAAGAAGGAAGAAAGAAAGGGGGAGGGATGGAGAAAGAAAGAGGAAGGAAGGAAGGAACTGGGAAAGGAAAGAGAAAGAAGGAACTGGGGAAGAAAGGATGAAAGGGAGGAAGGATGGAAGGAATAGTGGGGGAGGGACAGAAAGAAAGGAAGGAAGGGGGAAAGGAAAGAGAAGGAAGGAACTGGGGAAGAAAGGATGAAAGGGAGGAAGGATGGATGGAAGGAAGGAAGGAAGGAAGGAAGGAAGAGTGGGGGGAGGGACAGAGAGAAAGAAAGAGGAAGGAAGGGGGAAAGGAAAGAGAAGGAAAGAACTGAGGAAGAAAGGATGAAAGGGAGGAAGGATGGAAGGAAGGAAGGAAGGAAGGAAGGAAGGAAGGAAGGAAGGAAGGAAGGAAGGAAGGAAGGAAGAAAGAGTGGGGGAGGGACAGAAAGGAAGGAAGGAACTGGGAAAGGAAAGAGAAGGAAGGAACTGGGGAAGAAAGGATGAAAGGGAGGAAGGATGGATGGAAGGAAGGAAGGAAGGAAGAGTGGGGGGAGGGACAGAGAGAAAGAAAGAGGAAGGAAGGAAAGAGAAGGAAAGAACTGAGGAAGAAAGGATGAAAGGGAGGAAGGATGGAAGGAAGGAAGAGTGGGGGAGGGACAGAAAAGAAGGAAGGAACTGGGAAAGGAAAGAGAAGGAAGGAACTGGGGAAGAAAGGCAGCCTGGAGCTGGACTTTTGGGAGCCGCCTGAGGGGGAGGAAGGAAGGCGGCGAGGAGGAGAGTTTACCCCTTCCAAGTGGGCCGGTGATTAAGGTGCGAAATCCGCCCCTCGCCCTGAAAGTTCCCCCGCAAGATCCCGGCTGGGCAAGACGCGGCCTGCGCGGGGGGCGGGAGGGCGATGCGCCAGACCGGCTCCAAACTCTCAGTCTGAGGCGCAGGGAGGGCGAAGCAAGCTTGGTCCTGGCCCAGGAAGCATCGTCGCCTTCCCCGCCCGGGGCCAGGTGGAGCCAACAGGAGGAGGAGGAGGTGGGGGGTGAGAGGTCGCCCAGCTCCGGTCGCCCATAGAAACAGAGGAGGGAAGGCGGTGGCGGCCGAAACAAGGACCGGACAGCCATGCCTCACTCCTCACGGTGGAGAGAAGGAAGGGAGGGAGGAGCCCCCTCTCTGCCAAACCAAGGCGCGCAGGCGGGCGGCAAGAAAAGACGGGGGGGTGGAAGCTGAGGGGCTCTTGTCGTTCTCCGGCCGCCGCCTCAATGGTGGGAGGCGGGGACGGCGCTGGGGCGACAAGGAGGAAGGGCCACTCCTTCCTCTCTCAGAGACCCTCCCACTGCTTCGGCCGGCCTAGGGCACTGCTTCCGCACATGGGAACAGCTGCACTCAGGGGCCCAAAGAGCCCCTTGCAGCTTGGGAGCCGCTCTTTTGTGACCCCTGGACTAGATTACCCTGGTGGTCCCTTCCAATTCTATGATTCTATGTCTATAAGCAGAAGCTATCCAGGAGGTGTTCAAATAAAACCCTTGTTAAAACTCACGGTGGTCATACAAATCTATCAAGGTTAAACACCAGCAATATAAAAACCAAACAATTAAAAACACAGTCAAGGAATAAATCAATAACATACTAGAATGTGGTGTGCAATTTTTTAGCAGCAGATCAAAATATAAAGACAACAACTTTTGCAGCAGATAAAATGACACCATAAAATTTATGCAGCAAAGAAGTCCAGGCTGTGCTGAAAAATACACAAGGGCCAACCCACTGTGTAAATGAAACATTTTTTTTTAATCTTCGCACCTATCTCTTGACAGAGAAGGGTCCAGGAATGAAGCTTCATAACTATGGTGACATCACAGCATGTCCTGTCTCTCACGGTCATCACCCCAGTCAATTGGGCCAAAGTCAGCATGGCCTCTGCGGCAGGTTTTAATGGACAGGATTTGCTCAGATGGAAGAAGACAGCCCATTTATAGTTCCAATTCATTAGGGCTATAAAGATAAGCACCTGCACTTTGAACAGGTTCAGAAACAAACTGGCTGCCAATGAAACATTTTCAGAAAATGAGACATCTTGCCTACAGATGCACAGTATGGCTGGATATCTCCCTGGGATAAACAAGAAAGAGATGCAAAGAATTCATTTACCAGTAGATTCTTCTATTGATGTGCATTCGTTTAAAAATTCATTAGTTGTTTACACCCTTCTCTTCTCCCCAATGACACCCAAAGCAGCTTACTGCAGTGTTTCTCCCCTTGTCCTTTTCATCCTCGCAACAACCCTTCGAGGTAGGTTAGGCTGAAAGAAAGGGACTGGCCCAAGGGACCCAGTGAGCTTTCAGGGCAGTGTGCAATGTTCAAACCTGAGTCTCCCAGATCCCACTCCAACGTTCATTTTTGTTATTTTAAATTACTTTTTAAAAATTAGAAATCCAATATGTCAATAATTCATTTAATTCATTGCGGTAATGCCTGACAACCTCTGGCTTAGATGTTTAAGCAGAGGTCATCCTTGGAGGGTGAGGGAGTCAGGTGAGATGAAACTGACAGGGAAGCTTCCCAGTTGTCAAAGTCAAACAGAACTTGCAACAAAAAGAAATTCTGCTGGTAGATTCAAAGTGATTCTGTAAATTGCGTTGAGTCCAGTAGCACCTTAAAGACCAACAAGATTTCCGGGGTATATAAGCTCCCTTCATCAGACACTTTGACTCCTGAAAGCTTATATCCTGGACATTTTGTTGGTCTTTGTGGCGCTACTGGACCGAAATTCAACTCTTCTACTGAATGCCAACATGGCTATCCACCTGAAACTGTAACTGCATTGCTGGCTCAGTGGCTTGTGAAGAACTTTTGTACTTCTATATCAGTTGGTGCTTCACCAGTCATAAAACAGAGGTAGTCCTGGACTGGCCAAAGCTCAGAACCCAAGGCAGTGACCCAAAGTAATCCAAGCAGACACCCACAAGAAGAAGAGAAGTGGGAGACACTTAATGTGTCAGTGAAAAGCTTCAGGTGTCATACGCCCATGTAAGATGCAAGTAGCAGAAGCACACCTTTGCAGCCGTTTCAGAGGGTAGCCCTGTTGGTCTACAGTAGAAGAGCTAGATCTGAGTCCAATACCACCTTAGAGGCCAACAAGACTTTCAGGGTATAAGCTTTCAAGAGTCAAAGCTCCCTTTTTCAGATGGTATCTGAACAGTTTTGACTCTTGAAAGCTTATATCCTGAAAATCTTGTGGGTCTCTAAGGTGCTACTGGATACGAACCTAGCTCTTGCAACAAGTTAAAAACTGACTCTGTGAATGACTGAAGAAGAAGAGTTGGTTTTTATATGCCAGCTTTCTCTACCACTTAAGGAACAATCAAACCAGCTTACAATCACCTTCCCTTCCCCTCCCCACAACAGACACCCTGTGATGTAGGTGAGGCTCAGAGTGTGTGACTAGCCCAAGGTCACCTAGCTGGCTTCATGTGTAGGAGTGGGGAAACCAACCCGGTTTACCAGATTAGTGTATGCTGCTCGTGTGTAGGAGTGGGAATCAAACCTGGTTCTCCAAATTAGAGTCCACCGCTCCAAACCACCACTCTTAACCACCACACCACTCTTGCTCTCAGTGAGGTTTTGTCTTGTAACTAGGGATGCCAAGTGCCTCCAGGCAACCAGCTGGAGATCTGGGGGGGGTACAGGGGGGCGGTGATCGATGGGGTGCGTGATGATGTCACTTCTGGTGTAATGTGGAAGCGCCAGCATCAAACTGGTGGGAGACTCTAGGTTCATCTTTTCTCACAGATACTGGAACCGAATTCTAGGAAGTGGCTTGGTTAGTGCATCTGCGATCATTTCTTCTGATGGGCAAAAAACCAATTCAATGAACTTCTTTGCTTGCAGTTTTCTCACATGGTGATACTTGACATCGATGTGTTTGGTGCAGGCATTCACCTTCTCTGTTTCAGAAAGTTTGATGCAGCTCTGATTGTCTTCCATAAGTTGTATAGGCTTTGGCTCTTCTACTCCGAGATCTTGTAGAAGTTGGTACAGCCATTCTAATTCCTGACAGCCTTGGGCAGCTGAGATATACTCCGCTTCAGTTTCAACCTGTTGGTTCTGGTCCGACCTTCTGGGGCAACAGAAAACAACTCAGCACCATCCTCTATATGACAGTCCTTCAAGTACTTGAAGATGGTTATCATATCCCCTCTCAGTCTTCTCCTCCTCAGGCTAAACATACCCAGCTCCTTCAACCTTTCCTCATAGGACTTGGTCTCCAGATCCCTCACCATCTTTGTTGCTCTCCTCTGGACACGTTCCAGCTTGTCTACATCTTTCTGAAATTGTGGTGCCCAAAACTGAACACGATAAAGCGATACCATCACTTGATGGTCTAAAGCGATACCATCACTGACATGAAAGTGATTGTAACCCTGTTCTGCTGACCCCGGGTCTACCAAGCCAGATGGCTGCATTTTACAGAAAGAAAACGCCAGCTACACATAACTCACTGTCGTGTTGTTTGGGCCTGAGTCAGACACATTTATCTTCCCCTGTTTCTGTGTTCGTTTCCTGGCATTTTACAAATGTAGCCCATCCTGTGTGTGTGTGTTTTCCTGGGGAGTTTTCAATTTGCTTTCCTCAGCTAGCACTAGATGGAAATGAAGGCCAGCTACCTAGTGTGAGGTTCTTAATTTATTATTTGTTAATTTTACGAATGCACAATTAGGAAACAGAAGTTTTCAGGATTCACTGAATAATTTTGCATATTTCCAAATCTTAATTTTATAATTCTGCATTTTAGGAATAATTCTAATTATTCAGAATCCTATTGATGCTTACAGAAAGCGGAGGGGGAGAGAAAACAATCTATAAATAAAGAACAAATATAGAAACACCACAAGTAGCATTGCTAAGATGACAGTGGGAACAGGGACCCAAGGTGGCTTACAACATTCTCCACTTCTCCATTTTACCTTCAACCAACCCTGTGAGGTAGGTTAGCCTGTATGATTGGCCCTGAGTCACCCAGCAGTTTCCATAGCGGGGTGGAGATTTGAGCATGGATCTCCCAGGTTCTAGTCCTACACTCTAACCACTATGACATGGTGGTTCTCTTGAATGTGTTTAAAGATGAGCAACTGAAGAAGAAGAGAAGGAGGAGTAGAAGTAGGTTTTTATATGCCAACTTTCTCTACCACTTAGGGATGAATCAAACTGGCTTACAATCACCTTCCCTTCCCCTCCCCACAACAGACAACCTGTGAGGTAGGTGGGGCTGAGAGAGCTCTAAGATAGCCCAAGGTCACCCAGCTGGCTTCATGAGCAGGAGTGGGGAAACCAACCCGGTTCACCAGATTAGCCTCCACCACTCATGTGGAGGAGTGGGGGATCAAACCCAGTTCTCCAGATCAGAGTCCACCACTTCTAGCAGGGGTCTGGAAACCCAAGCCTCATTCCAACAGCCCTGGGCCCTGGACCAGAGCTACCAGGAGTGGTAGCCAAACAGTTTGGACAATATAGGTCACATCTACTTCCACAGTGCCCAGAACTGGAATCTCCTCACCAGAGTATTTCCCAAGTACGTCCAAGGTTACATCCTCTGCTCACAAGTGGGTGAAAGCCGAAATTGTGAATTGTTTTCAAAGCAGCCTTTACAAAATGGCCTCTACATACCTGGATCCTTTAATCTTTAAAGATGCAGCACTCTTAATGCTGCCTAGTGGTGGGGTGCCATTTTGGAAGAACAAGGAACATCCCTCCCATATTCAACTACGTGCAATTATTCCTCACAAGAATCTATATCTATGATTCTCTGAGAGAAGTAACTGCAATCTTGGATAGCAGGCTTTGAAGTTTGCTGTGAATCTGAATTATCAACTTAAAAATTAGCTGACCAAGCCCCAAGTAGGCAGCTGCCCCAGATGACCCCCCCTGGGTGCGGGCAAGCAGGCAGGCATCCAACAGGTGATGCACACTCCCACCTGGTGGCACAAGATGGTCTGTTGCACCAGCCAGTTGTAGCTGTCCAGCCACACGCCGGAGTTGCTCCTGCTCTGCATGGTCGGGGCCGGATTCTACAGCTGGCTCCTGCTACCTCCACCTGCAGGGGTGAAATGAGGACACACTGGCTAAGAACTCACCCCCCTCCTGCGCATTCTGGCCCTGCCCCCTTTAACCCCTCCATTGTCGCCACTTCCGCCCCCAGCCCTCTTGTAGTACAGAGGGAATACATTTCTCCACGGCCCGGGTGAGAAAGGGTTAATACAGTTTCTTGGGCAGTCCTAGCAGCTCCATAGCTAAAGACTCTTCTGCAAGGGGGGGGGAGGTTCCTTTTCTCAGCAAAACAAACTCACATCTGCCTTGAATAGAGGCTATTCCTGTCTGCCGGAGGGGGCTGATCGCCAGTCTTAGATCCTTCTGAGCGAAAGGTCTGCCAGGACCCATGAAGGGTCAGACCAAATGACTTTGTGGGCCTTAAACAGCCCCCAGGCCTGATGTTCCCCACCCCTGGCGTATACCCTGAAACTTAAGGTGATACTGGACTTGAATCTAACTGTTATATTCTGGACCGACATGGCTACCCTCTGAAACTATCTTGATGCAAAATGATAAATAAGCCCTGTACTTTCACTGAGAATTACTGAGAGATGCTAAAATAAAATCATTGCTAGAAATACTAGGCACCACGATGAAATTTCTAGGCAACCTGATTCCTAGGATTTGTTGCGCACTGCCATAAATATTCCAAATCCAAATAAAAAGTATTGCTGACACCTGTGATCAACCAGAAACCTTTCAATTTGACTGTTTTTCTCTATTTCACTCCCTGATTTGGACAGCAGGATGGTCTAGGGCAGTGGGTGGAAAGAATGGCTCAGAATCAGCAGACAGGAATATGACAAGGGCACCAGTATTTGAATCATTTACAGTTGACTTGGCTGATGTTTTGTGCTCAGCTCTTCCACTTCCTGCCAATCACTGCACCATCTCTGAGACTTTGGGGGGAAGTTTTCTGGTTCTCTATTGGATGCACATCTGATTTCTTGAGCATTACCTTGGGGATATACGCTGCTAGACTTTGTGTGTATGCACATGAAGCAATGCCAGGAAGGTTGGAGAAAGAACAGAATCATAGAATCATAGAGCTGGAACGGACCACCAGGCTCATCTAGTCCAACCCCCTGCACAATGAAGGAAATTCACAACTACCTCCCCCCCCCACACCCCCAGCGACCCTTATTCCATGCCCAGAAGATGGCCAAGATGCCTTCCCTCTCATCATCTGCCTAAGGTCATTGCTGATAGATGGTCATCTAGCCTTGGCTTAAAAACCTCCAGGGAAGGAGAGCTTGAACTTGCCACCTCCCAAGGAAGCCTGTTCCACTGAGGAACTGCTCCCATTTCATCATCCATCTTGGATACTGGACCATGATCCTGATACAGTTTGATAGGCTTTAAAAGTCTAATCCTTTTAGTCAAGTCTAATTGTTTCCAGTTTCTAGAACAACGGTTCAAGAGTCAGCCTCTGTCTTAAACAGATGGGAAGGGGGCGATTCTGAAAGTGCAAAACCAAAAGCCATTTAGAGGTCAAACCGTACTGAGCAACAGGCAGAGAACCACACTGACTTTGAAGTGCTGCTTTATCCACTCTGGAATCCAGTATTTACACGCGCACGCGCGCACACACACACACACACCTTTTTATCATAAACATTATTTCTTTGATGCATATGGGAGTGATTGTGCCTGTAAAGTACCTTTGGCAAACAAGTATATCCGGTCTAGCTTGGCGAAGCCAAGGACAAATTGAAATACAAGTGGGAAAGCTTTTGAAGGCTTTCATCTTCTCAGCCTCTTAAGACATTCTTGAAAGGAGGGGAGGCTAGCCTGACTTGCCTCACACCTGGAGGATCTCAGGTGACTGCCTTGGGAAACAGGTTGGCCTGTTGCCAGCTCAGCAGAAAGGAATTCTCCTCTCTGGGGACACCTTTAGTAGGTGTGCTTCTACTGCTCCAAAGAAGCAAGAGGCAAAGGAAGCAAGAAGAGGGGAGTGCCCATAGCTTAGTGGTAGAGCGCATTATTTGAATGCAAGGGATTACAGACAGCAAAGCCAGAAAACACCTTCGCTAAAAGCCTTGGAGAGACAGTGCCATAAACAGACAATAAATAAACAGACAAATAATTTTATACAAGTGGGGGCCTGCAAAACTCATGGGGGGATCCCATCTCCTCCCCTCACCATGGCTCCAGGTGAGGAGGGGCTGTGGCTCTGTGGTAGAACGTCTGCTTGGCACACAGAAGGTCCAGGTTCAATCCCGGCATCTCCAGTCAAAGGGACTAGGCAAGTAGGTGATGTGAAAGACCTCTGCCTGAGACCCTGGAGAGCCGCTACTAATCTGAGTAGACAATACTGACTTCGATGGACCAAGGGTCAGATTCAGTAGAAGGCATGTGTTCATGTGCTGCTTGGGGTGAGCACAGCAAGGCTTGCTCTCCCTGCCCCCCCCCCCCCGTCCTGTTCTCCTGCCGACTCGCCCGGCTTTCTGCAGCAGCAACTGTGCATGCACAGACAACACTTTTAAAAAATATTATTATTACTTTTAAAAGTAATATTACTTTTAAAAAATATTTTAATTTCAGATTTTTCTGCCTACATAGGGGGTCCCCGAAGTCTGCAGAAACATCTGTTGAGGGTCTGTGTGCCCCCTGCAGATTTAGGTATCCACAGGCAGGGGGCACAGTTGGGAATTAGCTATATATTCGAGGGAGAACCAGCTAGCTGGCAGGGGATTCCAGAAGCCATTGAAGTTGTATTTTTCCTCCCTTCCTCCCCAAAAGCAAGGGTCTAACTCAGTGGTTCCCAACCTTTTCGGGCCACTGCCCCCTTGGTTCCACAAGCTCAACCCCAGCGGCCCCTACCCTATCCAACAACACTGTTGAAGGGGCCCACCTCTAGCACCCGCCTACTCCCCCCTTGCCTCTTAGTGCCCCCCTAGGTAATCCCACTGCCCCCCATGGGGTGGTACTGCCCACTTTTTAGACTCTAACTAAAGAAGACATTATTTCCAGTGTCTCTGTACAGAATTGGGATCTCCAACAGGTAACTTATGAGCTACTTACTGCAGAGTATCTTGTGCATCCCCTAGAACGGGGGTTCCCAACCTTTTTGGTATATGGTAACCCACAAATTAAAATTTACTTGATATGGTGATCCATTCGAAAAACCAGTATGCACAAATCAGAGAGTCAGAGTGGTATTGTGGTTAAGAGTGTTGGTTTGGAGCGGTGGAGTCTGATCTGAAGAACCAGGTTTGATTCCCCACTCCTCCCCATGAACGGCGGGTGCTAAACCACTACACCCCACTGTGGGATATGGCGAGGGGGAGGAACTTTAACTCTTCAAACATGCAAAGTTTTGCCAGCTTAAAGTAAGCTATCTTGGCAAGAAAAAAAAAGACTTTTCTGTTCTTTGTCCAGCTTTGTTTCTTTCTTCAGAGGCTCATAGCAGCGTTAGGGCAATGGGGGTGGTTTTGATTTGTCAAAATATTTGGGAACAAACGACTTAAACCCACTCTTCCCCTATTTAGATCAGGGCCACACAGGGCTACTCTTTCTGTTTTTAAAATTCTGGGAACAGCAAATCACAGCTTTCCCAGCACTTTGTCTAGTTAGACCCTGAGATTCAGGCATTCACTTCACTTCTCTCAAAATAATTAGCCAATGCCAATGTAATACTCATAATATAAGAATGTAAGAGGTGCCTTGCTAGGGTTGCCAGCCTCCAGGTAATTGGCTAAATCTCCTGTGATCAAACAGTATTCCAACACGCAGCCACAAAATTTCTTTTGTTATTTTTATAAATTGTTTTTCTTATGCTCACATAGACAAGTAATCCCAGTTCACAGAATCATCATTGTAAACAAAGTAAACTTGCAATATTACGACTAACAAAAGCTTATCATATTACAACAAACAAAAGCTTATCAAGTAACTATAAAGAGACAGGATCGAATTACTGTTCATCCGAGTCATACAAGTCTCTACAGCAACGCATTCACTTGCTGCGATCCTCTGTATAAGCATTGAGCTCCTCCGTAGTCAGCTGATGGCGGCTGACCAATAATGTCTCTCTTTCTTTTTCTCAAGGTCAGCCGCCATCAGCTGACTACGGAGGAGCTCAATGCTTATACAGAGGATCGCAGCAAGTGAATGTGTTGCTGTAGAGACCTGTATGACTCGGATGAACAGTAATTCGATCCTGTCTCTTTATAGTTACTTGAAAAGCTTTTGTTTGTTGTAATATGATAAGCTTTTGTTAGTCGTAATATTGCAAGTTTACTTTGTTTACAATGATGATTCTGTGAACTGGGATTACTTGTCTATGTGAGCATAAGAAAAACAATTTATAAAAATAACAAAAGAAATTTTGTGGCTGCGTGTTGGAATACTGTTTGATAACAGGAGATTTAGCCAGCTATTATATGCAACACGCCCTTGCTTAATAGCCTCCGGGTAATAGCTGGAGATCTCCCGCTATTACAACTGGTCTCCAGCTAATAGAGATCAGTCCACCTGGAGAAAATGGCCGCTGTGGCAATTGGACTCGATGGCATCGAAGTCCCTCCCCTCCCCAAACCCTGCCCTTCTCAGGCTCCACCCCAAAAACCTCCCACCAGTTGCAAAGAGGGACCTGGCAACCCTATACCCGGCAGGGTCAGACCAGCAGTCCATCTAAGCCAGGTATTCTGTTTCACACTGTGGCCATGCAGTACCCTGGAGGGCTAGCAGACAGGGCAGAGAGGCCAGGCATTCCCTTTCTATTACCGCATAGCACTGATATTCAGAGTTTTACTGCCTCTGGGTGTGGACGTTCCCTTTTGTCACTGTGGCTAGTGGCCATTGAGAGACAAATCCTTCAGGAATATTCAGAACCCCTTTTAAAACCATCTATGCTCATGGCCTTCACTTCTGGAGGAAGGTTCATGATGAATATTCATTAAAGGAATGCAAAATCTACATGGTTTCTGTGGAAAGTTCCAGAAGGAAGTGAGCTAATGCTTGATTGTCTGTTAATCATATACTGTCAAGTCAAAGCACTTGCACAGCAGCATGACATTTTGGTATTTTCCACCCCACATACATTCTACCATTGAAGTAAAATCTTACCACACAATCACCTCTGTCCATTCATGTAGTGGGTCTGGGAAAATCAAATCAAACATTGCAGGATGGAGGAAAGGAAAGAGAAAAGCAAGATGCACGCTGGCAGTAATTCCATTTATGCACGGGAGGTTTCGCCTTGGATTTGCTGCTCTCTAGATGCCCATTTTCCTCATCCGAATTTTCAAAACTCTGCATGGGGGCTTATTTTTGAGTTCTGAGAATTTGGATGGGGGAAATGTGCATCTAGAGAGCGGCAAATCCAAGGCAAAATCTCCCGTCCATAAATGGCCAATGTCCCTGGGTCTGCTGGACGTGGGGCAGAATAGAAACTGCAGCAACCATGAAAAAGGCAGAAAGGCCAGGAAAGAATCTGGCTCTGCTTCATTGACGACACTCAAAACTCAAAAATTCATGCACATCATTTAATTTTATTTTCTTTACTCTATTTAGAGCAGGGATACCCAGCTTTTTTGAGCCTGTGGACACCTTTGGAATTCTGACACAACATGGTGGGCACAGCTGCAAAGAGGCTACCACCAAATGGCTACTGCAGCTTATAGGGTTGCCAACCTCCAGGTACTAGCTGGAGACCTTCTGCTATTACAACTGATCTCCAGCTGATAGAGATCAGTTCACCTGGAGAAAATGGCCCCTTTGGCAATGGGGCTCTATGGCATTGAAGTCCCTCCCCACAAACCCCACCCTCCTCAGGCTCCACCCCAAAAACCTCCCGCCAGTGGAGAGGAGGGACCTGGCAACCCTAGGAGTAACTCTGTTTAGGATTGCACTGAGAATTATTTCTAAACACTAACGTACTAGCTCTATAAAGCTCCTGTATCTAGGGTTGCCAGGTCTCCACTCACCTTCGGCAGGAGGTTCCTGCGCAGTTTTTGTGTGTGCGTGTACGCGTGCCGACGCGGCACTTTCGGTCGTAAACCTGGCAACCCTACCTGTAGCTTACTTCTTACACTTTTCTCTCTGTGACTCAGGGCAGATTACACAAGTTGCAGCTGAATGCAACACAAGTTCCAGCTGAATCCAAGCTGTATGCATACAATCAACAATGCAAAGGCAGGGGAGGGGGAAGATCACAAAATTACAGAAACTGTGATGCAGTAGGGGGTGTATACAGTGAACAAAGCCATGAAAGCTACCTACAATTTCACAGAGGGCCCTGTCCTTTTTATAAAATGGCTGCCCTGAACAAGCAGATAAACAGGGCGACAATATCTTGTATAAAATTAATGACACAGCGAGAGCTACGTAAAATTTCACAGACATCAACGATATCATTGAACAAGCACAAACATGTGGTTGGTATCCTGTGGAATCAAGAGTGCCTTTCCCATCATCAGTTCCAGCCTGCTCACTTTGATTGAATTAAGCATTTAATCCTGTTTAATCTATGGGATCATTCAGGGGAGCATCATGCTCTGGCTGAAGTGTGACAAATCTTGGCCAATAACCTGTGTCTCAGTAGCCATAATCTTCCTTTATTAGACGCTATGTCTTGAGCAATCTGCCTGCTCTCTTTGATTCACAGGGCCAACATGCTCAGCTAATTCTGTAGCTGAGGTCTAGAGCTGGCTATTGTCCAATAACCACCTAGCAGCCACAGAGTAAATGCCATGGAAAGAAAACAGATTATGTCTGTGAGAGAGATTATGACCCTAATGATTTCTATTCACAGCGGGTCTGAATGGATTATAAGAGAGAATCATAGAGTTGGAAGGGACCACCAAGGTCATCAAACCCCTGCACAATGCAGGAAATTCACAACTACCTCCCCCCCACACACTCCCAGTGACCCCTACTCCATGCCCACAAGATGCCCAAGATGCCCTCCCTCTCATCATCTGCTTAAATTCATAGAATCAGCATTGCTGACAGATGGCGATCTAACCTCTGCTTAAAAACCTCCAGGGAAGGAGAGCTTATCACCTCCTGGAAAAGCCTGTTCCACTGAGGAACCGCTCTGTTAGAAAATCCTTCCCAATGTCTAGGTGGAAACACTTTTGATTTATTTTCAACCCGTTGGTTCTGGTCTGACCTTCTGGGGCAACAGAACACAACTCGGCACCATCCTCTAG
This sequence comes from Euleptes europaea, assembly GCF_029931775.1. NCBI lineage: Eukaryota > Metazoa > Chordata > Lepidosauria > Squamata > Sphaerodactylidae > Euleptes > Euleptes europaea. The sequence continues at coordinate 118,234,239 of NC_079313.1, read as the reverse complement.
GTCCAACCTTCTGGGGCAACAGAAAACAACTCGGCACCATCCTCTAGAATAAAAGCTAAAATTTATTTTCATTTCCAGAGATGAAGAATTCTGTAAGGCCTATAAAGCATGTTCTGTTTCAGAGGGAAGCCATGTTGGTCCAAAGTAGAGCAGGCAGAATAGAGTCAGGCAGTGTCTCAGACACCAACAAGACTTGCGGGGGATGAGCGTTTAAGAGTCAAACTTTCAAGAGTCAAAGTATCTGACAAAGGGGGCTTTGACTCTTGAAAGCTTCTACCCTGAAGCTTTCCCTGCATTTTGCCCTCGTTTTCAGAGACCTGTTTTATCTTGAATTTGAAAACACAGGCCGATCATACTGGTCTGATTCAGTATAAGGCAGCTTCATGTGTTGCCAGCTCTGGGTTGGGAAATACCTGGAGATTTTTGGGGCAGAGCCTGAGGAGGGCGGGGTTTGTGAAGGAGAGGGACTTCAATGCCATAGTGTCCAATTGCCAAAGCGCCCATTTTCTCCAGGTGAACTGATCTTTGCTGCCTGAAAATCAGTTGTAATAACAAGAGATCTCCAGCCACCACCTGGAAGTTGGCAACCCTATTGGCAACCCTCACTCTGACTGGCAGCGGTTCTCCAGGGTCACTGGTGGAGGTCATGCACATCATCAGCTACCTGGTCCTTTTAACTGGAGATGCCGGGGATTGAACTTTGGACCTTCTATATGCCAAGCTGATATCCCTCTGAGGCACACTCCCTTCCTGGAAAGATTGAAAGGTGTGTGAAAGTTGCAAGGCACAAACCTTAGAAATGACACCCAATCTGCACTCCCAAGAGTTGTGCAAGAACCGGGCTGTTGCATGCAGGCAGCAGTTCCAAACACGCTCTAGGCCAGGGGTGGGGAGGCTTTTTTCTGCCAAGGGCCATTTGCATATTTATCACATCATTCAGGGGCCATACCGGTTATAGATCTCCCGGCGGGGGCGGGGGGGAGGCGGGGGGGGAGAGGCTAGGGAGGTTTTTGGGGAGAAAGAAAGAAAGAAAGAAAGAAACAAACAAACAAACAAACAAACAAAAAACAAACAAACACCATTTATGCATGGGATTTTTTGGATTTGCTGCTCTCTAGATGCACATTTTTCCCATTTGAATTCTCAACACTCTGCATGGGGGATTATTGTTGAGTTTTGAGAATTCAGATCGGGAAAATGTGCATCTAGTCTAGAGAGTGGCAAATCCAAGGCAAAACCTCCTGTGCATAAATGCCAATCGAGAAGGGGGGCCTTGCAGCCCAACCACCTCCCTAGGCAGCCAATTCCACTGCTGAACTACTCTTACTGTGCAAAAAAAAAAAAAAAGCACCACCCACCTGGCAACCCTAGGAGGTGGTGCGTTCCCCTTCACTGGCACTCTTCAAGCAGCGGCTGGACTAAGACTTGTCAGGGATGCTTTAGGCTAATCCTACACTGAGCAGGGGGTTAGACTAGATGGCCTATTTGGCCCTTCCAACTGTATAGTTCTATGATTCTAAACTCATGACATCCAAAGCCAGTGTGAGACCACCACCTACTGGTATGTTTAAGCTATGGCAGTCAAGGGAAAAGTTAGAGACCTGACATCCTTCTACACCAGGATGCAACCCCAGTGGGTGTAATGGTTAGAGTTTTGGACTAAGATCTGGGAGACCTGGGTTCAAAGTCCCAAGGTTACCATGAAAATTGCTAAGTGACCTTGGGCCAGCTACTCTGTTTCAGCCTAATCTACCTCACAGGGTTGTTCTGAGGTTAAAACAGGAGGAAACCATGGCTTGCACCTGCCAGAACATTTCTGCAGATGAAAGGATTTCCATTACAGAGCACAACTTCCTTGTGTCCTGCTGCAACCCACAATGCCATTCCTCAGGGTCCCCAGTCCTCCTGGAGCAGCACTGGTGGGCATTTTGAAAGCATATCTGAGTCTCTGCAAGTGAGGCACCATAGTCAGGCTGCTTGAGGAATAAGTTCACACAGAGGGCTGTTATTCAGAAAGGAAATAGAAGTTCTTTACTGTAACAGAACTGCATACTAGATAGGAAAGGCAGAGTAAAGGCTTGAAGGAGGAGGAGGAGGAGAGTTGTTTTTTATATGCTGACTTTCTCTGCCACTTAAGGAAGAATCAAACCGGCTTACAATCACCTTCCCTTCCCCTCCCCACAACAGACACCCTGTGAGGTAGGTAGGTGGGGCTGAGAGAGCTCTAAGAGACCTGTGACTAACCCAAGGTCACCCAGCCAGCTTCATGTGTAGGAGTGGGGAAGCCAACCCAGTTCACCAGATTAGTGACTGCCGCTCATGTGGAGGAGTGGGGAATCAAACCCAGTTCTCCAAATCAGAGTCCACTGCTCCAAACCACCTCTCTTAACCACTACACCATGCTGGCTCTCTTTGCTTCATTTATATCCCACCTTTCTCCGCAATGGGGATCCAAGGCAGCTGACATTGTTCTTCCCTTCTTCCATTCTATCCTCACAAAGTCCCTGTGAAGTAGATTAGGCTGAGAGTGACTGACCCAAGAACACCAACAAGCCTCCGTAGCACAGTAGGGATGAGCCTGGATGGCCAGATCTTAGTGCAACACTCTAACCACTATGACGATGCTGGTTGTCTTGGATATTGTCAGCCCTTGGCCCACAGAACCAGAAATCACCACAAAGTCATATAGAGTCCAAACAGATGGCTTTTACTGATCAAATAGGCATACAGTGCAAACGAATAAAATGACAGCTATGAAAGGCTCACTAGCTGGGAGATATTATAAGGCAGGAAAGGCGGGAGATTACACGCAGGAATACAGTTTCCCAGGAGCTGAGTTCCCAGGCTTAGGCATGCGACCTTGGGGGGCAGACAATACAGCACAGAGACAGAGGCAATAACGAAATCGAGATAGCAGCCTGACATTCTGCTCCCCTCAAGGCCCCCTCCCAGTTCGCAAGGGGGCTGGCCTGTCCGGGTAAGCAATGTGAAAGGCGTCGACGAGGTCGGGGGCGGAGACATCCCGTGCGCGCACCCATTCGTCATAGGCAGGGGGGAAATGTTTCCAACGAACTAGATATTGGAGAGTGCCATGGTGAATACGGGAGTCAAGGATCTTGGAGACTTCGAAGTGTTCTTCCCCCCCCACCATGATGGGTTGCGCAGGCGGTGGGTCCGGATGCCACCGTGAAGAAGCAACATGGGGTTTGAGGAGGCTTATGTGGAAAACAGGATGCACACGCCTCAAGGATTTGGGGAGAGCCAGTTCCACTGTGACAGGGTTTATGACCCGAGTAATGGGGAAAGGGCCAATGAATTTGGCGCTGAGTTTATGGCACGGTTGGGTGGAACGGAGGTTTTTGGTGGAAAGGTAAACCAAAGCACCCACTTGCAGATCACCCCCGGGGGAGCGATGTTTGTCAGCTTGCGCTTTGTATTTACGTTTGGCCCGGTCGAGGTTGCTAACGAGCCAGGGCCAAGTGGTACGGAGGGCGTGTGCCCAGGAGGCAATGTCGGGGTTCCCCTCCCCCTCTACATCATCTGTAGGAACGATGGGATTGAAATCTTGTCCATACACAGCAAAAAACGGGCTAAAACCTGTGGATTGATGCATGGCATTATTGTAGGCATATTCTGCTAAAGGTAACAGTTCCACCCAGTTATCCTGGTGGTAGTTAACATAACAACGCAAATAACATTCAAGTACAGCATTGACACGTTCAGTTTGACCATCAGTTTGAGGATGGTATGCACTAGACAATCCCTGTTCCACCCCCACCAACTTGAGGAAAGCTTTCCAAAACTTAGAAACGAAACCACTTCCGCGGTCACAAATTATTTTACGCGGAAACGAATGTAAACGAAATATATGCGTCACGAAGAGGCGGGCCAGTTTCTGAGCAGAGGGGATCCCTGCACATGGAATCAAATGTATTTGCTTAGAAAACAAATCAGTAACAACCCACAACACAGTTTTACCCCCACTGAGAGGGAGATCAGTCATGAAGTCCATAGCAATCACTTCCCAAGGTCTGCTGGGCGTTTCAAGAGGTTGTAGCAGTCCCGGGGGTTTGCCCTGCGATCGTTTCGCAGCGGCACAAACGGGACAGCTGCGGATGAAGGAGTCAATGTCGGAACGCATTCCCCCCCACCAGAACTGTCTGCGCAATAAGTGAAGGGTCTTCAGAAACCCAAAGTGCCCAGCTGTTTTGGCTCCATGAGCTAAATGTAAAACGTCCTTCCGGAGAGCTTTGGGTACATACAATTTTGAGTCTTTGTACCAGGACCCCCCTTGTTCCAAAACACCAGGAGGTAGGGTATGAGCGGAACGTTCTAAAAGGCACTGGTCCCGAAGGACAGTTAAAAAGGATTCGGAGATGGGGAGTTTGGAGGGAGCCCCCCCGTCGGTCCTGGAGATTTGAGAAATAGTTATAGGGTTAGTGCTTACGTGCGGCGGCGCGCAGACTGCAGGCGGCTGAGCGGTCGGAGGGGTAGGAGGGGCGGGAACTCCGGTCTGTTGCGGTGGCGGCTGGGCAGCCGGTTGGGCTGGCGGAGCTTGCGAGTTAGGGAAGGTGTGTTGATGCTGGGATCGGGTTTGGACAGCCAGCATAGGTAGGGCCCCACGTTGCATAGGGGTGAACAGAGAGTTGGTGGGTCTTTCGAGTTTTACCGGATATTGTGGTAAACGGGAGAGGGCATCCGCGAGAACGTTCTGCTTCCCAGGGACGTGCTTCAGGGTGAAACGGAACTGAGCAAAGAACTCCGCCCACCGTTGTTGTTTCGCCGATAGCTTATGGGACCCCGTGAGGGCAGCTAGATTTTTGTGATCGGTCCAAACTTCAAAGGGTACTTTAGACCCTTCTAAGAATTGCCGCCATAAAGTCAGTGCATGATGAACTGCAGAGGCCTCTTTCTCCCAGATGGGCCAGTTTAATTGAGCGTGCGCAAATTTTTTTGAAAAGTAAGCGCAAGGGTGAAGAAGACCGTCCGGTCCTTGCTGGAGGAGAGCCCCTCCCATGGCTACATCGGAAGCATCGACTTGCACAATGAACATTTGATTTGGGTCTGGGTGCCGTAGCACCGGCTCCGAAGTGAAGAGGCGTTTGAGGGCCAGAAAGGCGGCTTGGCATTGCTCAGTCCATAGGATTTTTGCGGAGGGCAAGGCAGCCGAGCTTACTTTTCCTTTAGTTTTCAGCAGGTCCGTAATGGGTAGAGCCACTTGGGCGAAGTTAGGGATGAATCCCCGATAGAAGTTTGCAAATCCCAGAAATTGCTGTACTTGCTTACGGTTGGTGGGGGGAGTCCAATCGAGGACGGCTTGGACTTTGGCGGGGTCCATGCGAAGACCTTGGTGGGAGATGATGTATCCCAAAAACGTGAGTTTGCTTTGGTGAAATTCACACTTAGCTAGTTTAGCGAACAGTTGATGGTTACGCAGGCGTTGTAGAACTTCCCTGACCAGAGTCACATGCTCGTCCATAGTTTTCGAATAAATGAGAATGTCATCTAAGTAGACCACCACCCCACGATATAGAAGGTCATGTAGGATTTCATTGATGAGTTGCATGAAGACCCCCGGGGCCCCTTTTAATCCGAACGGCATTACAAGGAATTCATACATTCCGAAACAGCTAGAGAAGGCAGTGAGGTGTTCATCTCCTTCGCGGATACGGACTCGGTAGTAGGCTTCCACCAAGTCTAATTTAGAGAACACACGGCCTTCCTGTAATTGTCCCAAAATATCCGATATTAATGGGATAGGATAGGCGTTGGTCTGGGTAACCGCATTGAGCTTTCTGAAGTCAATGCACAGGCGAAGGTCGCCCTCTTTTTTCCGGACGAAAAACGCGGGGGCCGAGTTTGGGGCATTCGAAGGGCGAATGAACCCTCTGGCGAGGTTTTTGTCTAAAAAGTCCCCGAGGACAGTGCGCTCGGAAGCGCTCATAGGGTAAATCTTACTTTTGGTTAATGTGCAGTCCTTTACTACTTCAATCGCACAGTCTGAGGCCCGGTGGGGGGGTAAGGCATCACATTCCCTAAGGTCGAAGACATCTTCAAAGTCCCGGTATACAGCGGGTAGAGCCGGTGGTACTGGGGCAGTAGAGGTTAACGCTGGAACGGGCGGAAATGGCAGAGCAAAGTTTTGCCGATGCTGGTCGCAGGTGGGACTAGCGAAAGAAATAGTGTTTGTTTCCCAATCAATACTGGGACTATGTCCTTTAATCCAGTTAATTCCCAAGACCACTTCAAATCGGATAGGGGCTATAGTGAAGTCTATTTGTTCCCAGTGGGAACCAATTCCCATTGCCACCCCTATGGTGCGATGATCAACTGGACCCCCCTGGAATTGGCTCCCGTCCATTTGAGCAAATTGGACGGGGGCGGGTAAAGCCTCAGAGTCGGCTCTGAGTGCAGCAAACGTGGCTTCGCTTATGAGAGTGCGACAGCAACCGGAGTCAATTAGTGCTTTGACGGGGATTTGTGGACCTCCGTTAAGTTGTTGTAAAACTGCATCTACGTAGACGGTGGAGTCCACTTCTTTGATTTTGGTAGGAGCATTCGGTTTGATAGGAAGATCCTGAGAGGTCTGTGGAGATGCTCCATTCACCACAGACCGGAGCCGTTTTTTGACAAGTCGAGGGGAGATTCCAGGTTTAAGGCTGGAGAAATCCAAGGGTTTTCCTCATCCGAAGAGGGAAAGCTGTCCCCCAATGGGGCACTTGTAATCCGAGACCCGGCGGGGTCGTTGGAAGCAGGCAGGGAGGCTGGGTCCCCGGCATGGAGTGCAGAGGGTGTGGGCCTTCCCGGAGCTGCGCTGCGGGTGGCCGCGGTGCCTCTGCGTGGTGGACGACCTCGGGCGCGGGTTGTCGTGCTGGGACGAAATAATTCCTGGCGGCGTGGGCAAACGGCTGCAAAGTGGCCCATTTCTCCGCATGTAAGACAGGCACCCCTCTGAAATCGGGCTTCACGTTCCTGGAGCGGACGTGGGGGATTTCGTGGGACGAGCAGTGGTGCCTTGGGTTGAGGCTTTTGGGTGCCCTTCTCCTTGTGCTTTTGACGGACGAGAGAAATAAAGCGGCGGCGGCTTTCCACTTCCTCGGCTAATAGGATCCAGCCTTCGAGGGTATCGGGATCGCCCCGCATGTAAGACCAGTTCAGAATGTCAGGATGCAAGGCTTCCCTGAAATGATGGATTAGGGTGGTCTCGGGCCAACCTACAATTTTACTTGCCAGTCGCTGAAATTCATCGGCAAATTCCCGAACTGTAGCAGAGCCTTGTTTTAATTGTAAGAGTTCCGTTTTGGCTCTTTCTCCCAGGAAGGGGTCCTCAAACCTCCTTCTCAGGGCAGTCATGAAGTTGTTGAGGGAACGAATCGCACGAGAGCGGGTGTCAAACTGGAGGACCATCCAGTCAGCCGCTTTGCCTGTCAGGAGGGAAGCTACGTACCGCACCCGGCTATCTTCCGTGGGGAAAAGTTGACCTTGTTCTCGCATATAACTGTCCACTTGATGCAAGAAACAAGGCAAAGTCTCAAGAGATCCGTCATACGTAGTCCTCAATTTGAGTTGCTTCCAAGGGCCGGGCGCGGGCTGACCCGGTTGCACGGGTGGTCCGAGCGGAGGAGCAACAGGAGCTCCAGGAGGCAAGGGTGGAGCAGGCACATTAGCAGGTGGTTGCACGGGTGGTCCGGGCGGAGGAGCAACAGGAGCTCCAGGAGGTAAGGGTGGAGCAGGCACATTAGCGGGTGGTTGTACGGGTACCCCCTGACCCGGTATCGGAACGGGCTGTCTCTGAGCTATCAGGGTTTGTTGTAATTGCCTGTTCTCGTGAAGCATAAGTTCCATTACTTCTTGGAGTTGATCAACACGGTCGGAGAGCTCCCGATTCTGGGCTCGTAAAAGATGAACCTCCTCACTTGGGCCCCCAGTAAGATAAGGCTTACTGGTTCGGAAGCTCGTGGCCCATTGAGAGCTATCCCCATATAAATCCTCGTCTTCAGACTCATCTGAGTCTCGACGTCGGTCAGCCAAACGGCGTGCGCGTTGGGTCGCACGCGACGGGACAAACGCCGGGGAAAAAGTTAGACCTGATAGTCCCAGTACATAGTCCTTGGGGCGCGTGTCCACGTTCGCCTGATTCCTTGCTGCAGCCGCCCTGGCTGCTTCCGCCGCCTCTCTCTCTCTTGCGACCCTAGCCGCTTCGGCGGCTTGCTGATCCGCAAGAACTTTGGCGTTCTCAAGTCTTAGGGCAGCCTCTGCCGTAATGCGCGGCAAAAGTTCTGTCTCGAGGAGCAAGAGTATGGGGTCAGGTTCCCCGCCCAGCAGAGGTTGTACTCGAACCGCCAGTGCGGATGCCTCGGCTCCAAACGTCGGGGTCAAAACTTGAGCCAAGGTGGCTACCGGGGTGTCCTTTGTACATTCCACAAGGAGAAGAGCGGTGCTAATAGCGACTCGCTTGGCCTCAGCCTGGCAGCTGGCCGCATCCGGGATCAGGGAAAAACCCTCCGGCGGGGCTCCCGCCATGGTAGAAAGAGTTTGTCGAGAAATAAGATTATCCAAAAGTCCAGTTAATATTTGTAAATCCTCAGTCGCCAATCGGGCATCGTCCAGTAATTGATCCAAGTCCTGAAGATCTAAACGAGCATCAGTATCCTCCGATGTTAACATCCAGAGACGTCCTGTAAGAGATTGCCACTGCGCGTGTACCAGTCCCCTCAAGCGGCAAACCTCTCGGTTCGTCCGGAAAAGTTCAGCGATTAAGTCCTGTAACAGAGTAGGGTCCTCTGAGAAGGGCTCCAGGGTAGTAGATCACCTGGAGAGCTGCACAGCTCCCATCCAAGTGGCAGGCGAACCCCCCTGGGCTCCAGCCTGGCTAGGAGAACGGTGAAGATGTGAGATAGCTGTCATAATGTCAGCCCTTGGCCCACAGAACCAGAAATCACCACAAAGTCATATAGAGTCCAAACAGATGGCTTTTACTGATCAAATAGGCATACAGTGCAAACGAATAAAATGACAGCTATGAAAGGCTCACTAGCTGGGAGATATTATAAGGCAGGAAAGGCGGGAGATTACACGCAGGAATACAGTTTCCCAGGAGCTGAGTTCCCAGGCTTAGGCATGCGACCTTGGGGGGCAGACAATACAGCACAGAGACAGAGGCAATAACGAAATCGAGATAGCAGCCTGACAGATATGTTTAAAGATGTATTTTTCTTATTTATTTTTTTAAAGATGTATTATTCTTATCCGGATAAAGATACGTTTTTGCACAGTAGTAAATCAACTAGTGGTTCCTGCCAAGCTTGGGTGAATCAAGCAAGTTGCATAGTAATGAGTTGCGCAGTGGTTGCTGCCGGGCCTGGCACTCATAACTCTATCTTCCAGAACAGGGGGGAGGGGATCAGGGTGGATTGGGGGCCAAAAGAGCCCTGGAAATGGCCCTCCCACATGCCTGTTATTAACAGAAACTAAGACTCAAAGGCTGGCAATATTGTTGCAGTTGCTTAGCAAACCCCAACATGGCCACTGAGATCTCCAAAGACATCCTTTTCTAATGCTACAGGCATTACTTCTATTATTATTATTTGCGGGGGGGGGAATCCCTCCAATGCCTGCCCCCCCCATTTCAGATTTTTCTGAAAACCTGAGGCTTTTCTCAGTTTTGTAGAAATATCTGTCTTGTCTGTTCATGGCTCTAATCTGTGGATTTAAGAATCCATACTCAACGGCTTGGTTCAGAATTACTTATTAAAAGGTGGCGGAAAGCAGAATGATGTAAACCACCTTGAATGAAGTAAATAATGAAGTAAACAAAGTAAATTATATATATATAATACTTAAAGCAAAACCTTAACATATTTATTGTTCAGTACTTCAGTGTCTTCAGAGTGGTATGTGTGTGTTGCCCACAGCGATTAAGAAACCAAGGCACCAGTTGCAGTAGACTGAAAGCTCATATTACTAAATTTGGCAGACAAATAAACGTTAAGAATTCTTTGATTCTTTTAGAAATTGAGCAGCAGAAGAAATCTGGGGAGCAGCTTAGGAAAAGGTGCACTCTTCCCTTCACCACATGCATTAAAAGAGCAGGAGTCCTTTTCATTTTAAGTGCATTTTTATATTCCCCTTCATCCAAGGAGCTCAGGGTCACATACATGAGTCTCCTTCATTTTTTCTTTACAACTGTGAAGTAAGTTAGGCTTACTAGCCCAAGGTCACCCACTGAACTTCATGGTAGCAGGGGGATTTGAATCTGGGTCGCCATGATCCTAGTCCACCCCTCTAACTACTACACCACATGGGCTTTACTTTTGCATTTTTTGGCCACCATAGTCAGAGTACGCATGACTGTCAGTCTGTGGCTCTTCTTCAGCATTCTGTAGAAAGCCCTGCAAAAGCAAGACAACCACCACCATGGGAAAGTACTCAGTGTGTGTGTGTGTGTGTGTGTGTGTGTGTGTGTGTGAAGTGCCGTCAAGTCGCTTCCAACTCATGGCGACCGTATGAATGAAAGTCCTCCAAAATGTCCTATCTTTAACAGTCTTGCTCAGATCTTGCAAATTAAGGACCGTGGCTTCGTGTATAGAGTCAATCCATCTCATGTTGGGTTTTCCTTTTTTCCTGCTGCCTTCCACTTTTCCTAGCATTATTATCTTTTCCAGTGACCCTTGTCTTCTCATAATGTGACCAAAGTATGGTGTGTGTGTGTGTGTGTTAAGTGCCGTCAAGTTGCTTCCGACTCATGGTGACCCTATGAATCAATGTTCTCCAAAATGTCTTATCTTTGACAGCCTTGCTCAGATCTTGCAAATTGAGGGCTGTGGCTTCCTTTATTGAGTCAATCCATCTCTTATTGGGTCTTCCTCTTTTCCCTGCTGCCCTCAACTTTTCCTAGCATGACAGTCTTTTCTGTGCTTTCACAAAACTGTCAATGCAGGCATCTACCACTAGATAGAGCCAAAAGATGAGAATAACTCGCTCTGCTCACAAAGCTAAAAATACAGTGTCCATCCAAAAGAATAAAAGGTTGGGGATGTTTTGGAAAATCTCACTAACATATCACAAGGCACATAACTGAGAATGGCAAATCTTTCCCACCACAGTAATAAACTAGGACATGTGAAATAATTTCATTTCCTCCCAAGACATTCCATACCAGCTAGTTAGGTGTTTTAAAGCAAAACCCTAATTTAAATGGTGATGAACAGGGCAATCAATGGGTTTAGACCAGAATAATTTAGCATAGGATTACACTGTAAATCTGATTATAATTTGCAACGTACCTCTGCATTCTGACTCCAACTGGCCCTTTTTAAAGACACCTCTCCAATCTTCTGACTAGAATTTAAAGGCTGATGGATCTTCATTCTCATTTGTGTCTGACAAAGAGAGCTTTGACTCACTAAAATCGATTCTCTGGAAACTTTGTTGGTCTCTAAGTTGTTACTGGATTCAAATTTACTACAGACTATCACAGCTACCCACTTGACGCTGTAAGTCTTGTTTGCTGTGCTGTGACTCCCTGAGAGTGGATATTCATCCTATTTTATTTTTATATCTACATACCCAACTTTTTTGCTTCTTATTTGCCTTGGAAGCCCCTTGCTGGGGTCGCCATAAGTCAGCTGCAACTTGACGGCACTTTATACACACACACACATACAAACAAACACACATACAACACAGACACTTCTTAGGCCTGATTTAGATATGTAAAGAATAAGGTAGGAATGAAGCAGTAGAGAAGTCCCTTTTTGGAAGGAGCCACTGTGTTAAAAACAGTCTGGAAACAGAAAACCAGCAGAATAAATTAAGAGGGGCTGAAGCTTTTCTTTTGCTGTGCTGAATTTTATTTTGCAGGGAATTCTTAAAAATGCAAATGGCATTCCGAGCTCGAGTCCACCACCTGAAGTCCAAACTGGTGTGGACCATTCTTTGACCTCATTGTCTGGCATGTGTAAACCAAGGCTTACCATAGTGGCTTCCAGCAATAGCCAATAATTAACAGAAAAGCCTGTAACATACCAGAGAGAACCAGCAGTATTGCTATGAAATCAGCATTAAAAACCCAGCAGCAACATCAATGTGTGTCACACAAATGAAAACACACACACAAACGTACAAACAGCAAGTGAACAAAATTCTACAAGTGAGGACTGCAAGACACACAGCTACCACTGAAAACAGCAGCCCTGAGTCTTTTCTTCTTGATAATATCCAGTAAGTGAAGACATACTATTATGTCATCATGAATTGACTTGCTGTGCTCTCTCTCCTCTTTACTGACTGGCAGTCATTGGTGGGGGCAGGAAAACTTGTATTAAATGCTATCCTGAGTTTTAAAACTTATTAGAAATTAGAAAGGAGACAAAGCCTCTCCTATAATGTCTAATTTTGCCCTGAAACAGCTCGATTACAAACATTTAACATCACCCCTGAATAATTCTGAACAACGTAGGCAATTGGTTCTTGTAGGTTATCCGGGCTGTGTAACCGTGGTCTTGGAATTTTCTTTCCTGACGTTTCGCCAGCAACTGTGGCAGGCATCTTCAGAGTAGTAACACTGAAGGACGTAGGCAATGTTCATGGCAAACAGCAGCACAGCAACCCTATGCTGGCCACAGCCCAGGGGATCAGACCATGGACTGAATCCAAAGAACATTGAGCAGAAGCAAAAAGGTCACTCACTAGCACCATCCCACAAGCCCTTGTTCAATGCAGTACAACAAGAAGTCGTTTGGATTACAGTTTGTGCAAGAGACGAAAACAGCACTAATAATGTCTCACATCACATGTCTCAGGTAGGACAGATCACAGTCTCCCCCCCCCACCTCCAGGTAGAGACTCTTATAGTGCATCAAGTACAGGGGAGGGCTCAGCTGAAGAAGACTCTTCACCTGTGCAAATGAGCAATTTTCTTCAGAAGAGCTGCCTTGGTCGTGACTTCGGTTGTGTCTGATTCAACCCTCCTCCCCAGGAAAATCTGCTCCCAAACTGAAGGTCACCCCGAGTAGTGGTTTCATTTCCTTGCAACGTGACCATCTCTTGAAATCAGATTTTTTATTACTATAATAAAGGACCATTAACAGAATGTCATTTGCCACCAAAATAAATGTTTTCTGTGCCTTATTTTTCTTGCATTTAAGCCATTTTCCTCAGTGGGGAATCTAACTTGCACCCCAGATACGAACGAAGCCCCCAGATTTTGAGGCGCCAGCCTGCCAATTGGCTCTTTCTGCCAGTCCTCAGCAATGCTGACCTTCTGATTGACAACTCAGTTCATAAATGCCTGGATAATGGGGGCAACCCCTTTGCAGGCCCATAAAATTGGACTCCCTAGGCATCTGAAGTTTTGCCGTAATGAGGTGGAACAGTTCATATTGGGAACTGAAAAAGAAGCATGTTAAAAATATACCACATCAAAAAGAAGGTGGTATTCTGACCCAGGTGTTAGCCGAATTGCTCCTTTATATGGGGAAATTAGCTGAGCAATCGGTAACTATGTATTTTTATAGCGATCTCGCACTCAACTATACCAGAATCCGTTTAATGAGACGTTTGAATAAAGACAGAGACTAGGAGTTCCAAATTAAACAGTGTTTATGTATTCATGCGTTCAAATGGTGCATTACAAGCATACAAGAAGCTAGTAAATAAAGGCAGTAGTACAGAGAAGTTTGCCAATTTGGCAGGATATCGTAGACCCAATATATTTACCTTATCTAGATGAGGTGTTGTCCAACTCACGCAGACTATGAACAGATTGAAAAGGAAGACCGAGATGGGGGTAGGGGTTCCCGTGGACTTGACCAGCAAGGCGGGAGGGAGCGTGGTAAGGCTCGCGAAACCAAACCAACAGAGTAACGGCAAAGGTGCCAGGAAAGACCTAAGGTGTCCTGAATGGGCCAGGGGTATCCTACTTATACTGTTTTCTGGGGGCGGGAAGAGGGGGTTTGATCCCTCCCAGGTTCCCAGGTGGCAAAAAGGTGGACAAAAGGATTAAGCTGTGTCTACCGGGGCAGGGTAGTGAGAATTTGGAAATCTATTATAATTCCAATGGCTTTCACAACCCGAGATGGTCAAGAATCTTTCTGCTGATGGGATTTACATTCCGGAACAATAGGTGCGATCTGTGCAAATGTCCTGGGGTCTCTGCAGCTGGACAGGAGGGATGACTCATCTGGATATCAGGATTACTGCTAACGACTCATTGAGCAACGGAGGAAGTTGGGAGGGGGAGCAGCTCGCATTGAGTACGTGGCTGTCAGCTCTTTGCGAAATGGCTGCTTCTAAAACAGAGATGTACAGGAACATGGCTCCTCTCAGGTTCACAAGAGACAGCCCTTTGCATCTGGTTCCTAGTAGCTGGTTGCCCGGGCTGGCAAGAGCAGCTGTGTCAGTTTCAAATGAGTCGCGCCGCGACTGCCCAGTAGCGTTTGAGGCAGGCGTGCGGCTAGAAAGCAGTCTGTGCGCTTGCATACCGGGTTGCCAGGTCCAGTCCTGGAGATTTAGGCAGGCCCGTATGCTATCAATTCCCCTCCTTGCCGCCTGAAGACAACGTCTGAAATGGCGGCACACCTAACACGTGTTGATTGAAGTCTTGATTGGAGACACCGGGGTCGGGTTGCATTGGCCAATGGAGGTTTGGGAACCATTTGTCCTATACTAAAACCTTAGATTAAAAACGGGGCCGCCTAGTGAAGTTGGACAACCTCTCAAGAAGTGTGCATTGTTAAATTTGCAAGCATATTTCAGGGCGGATGCATTGTATGTATCAAAGCATCCGGTTCATCTTACAGTACAAAATAAAACATTGTTTTCTAAACTCAAGCTTACATTGCTAAACTAACAAACTGAAAACATATACATTGAGTCATAACAGTATACATAGGATACAAAGAAAAAACCTTAGGCAAAACTGCCGGATGTAAAAAGGAAAAACTTTGTACCCTTTTTAAAGTTACAGATAGACAAAGATAGAAAGACATACCGCTGGTTTACAAGCATTCGTTTTAGGATCTGGAAAATCTCGTTCCCCTCCTAGTAGAAGGGTGAAGGTACACGTAAACACAATGGTTTCCAGTTCGCTCCTCCCCATGGTAAAGAGAGGGGGGGGAGCTAATAAAAAAAAAAGATCTTCTTTGCCTCTTCCGTTGGCAATCGGCTGGGCTCGGCTATCTTCGTGCTTCTTCGGTAGCACTCTTCGGGGCCTCGCCTGTCTCGGGGGTTGGTATGGGATGGCCTGACTAAGGGGGCGTGGGGTGATTTACATACAGCCTTGCAAGGCATTCTGGTTAGATCTAGGGCCATGCTAGGGGCACAATAAGATTACTATACCATTTCACTCTGGCACCTCTGCCTGTCATCAAGGAGTCAAGTGGTCTGGGATCCTTCCTGCGCACTGGTTTTGTGCCCACTATATCCTTTTAGGGTTGATCTATTGTAGTGGATGCCCTCGCCTTCCATAGCCATCCATCAATCATGAAGACTCGCGCTTGCGCGGTCTTCACTATGGTACCTCTCGGGGGTGGCGCCTATCTGGCGGGTCACCAAAGGTGACCTCGTTGGCTTACACTCGCGCCATTCTGGTTTCGGCCGGATGATCCCGCCGGGCGAACCGTCGAGGCTCTGACTAATGAAGCGATTCCATTTGGTCAGGCTGGAATTGCTTCCTCGGGAAGGGCCTCAATACTCTTGGTAAAAGATAGATCAAACAAAATATATACACAATACACGCAGTAAAACATATATGCATAACTAGAGCCTTAGGGTTGGAGGGGCGGTCGTATGCAAATGGCGGGCATACTGGCATGTTGGGTAGGGGCACCTGTGGGGGATTAGGTCTGTCTTTGACCTTCCTAGTATGGGCTTTTTGCAATTTTGAGTTGGTCGCCATGCTAGGTGCGTCTACAGCTGTCGTGGACCCGGAGGACTTTCTAGCCCCTGCTCTTTACCGAGCCGGCCTAGTGCTGGCCGTGGGCTGGTGGTCCAAAACCGGCCCGACAATAACTGGCAGTGGCTTCCAAGGCATAGGCCAGATCAGACAGCTCCATTCCCGCGAGTACCATAGTGAAACTGCCATCAAATTCCTGACTGTTCCCAGCCAATTTTTCCAAAGGGGCAAGCCGAAAAGGGGTAGCCCCGCCTATGAAGGTCAAAGAACAGACTTAACAGATGGGGGAAAGAGCCCGGATGCGGTCCTATCGGCAAAGGCCGGCCTTTCTCGGATTTCTCCGTACGGGAAAGGTGTCAATCATTCCTAGTCTCGCGGCCTTTCGAGCTGCGGACCTTCGCTTTACTGATATCACGTTGGAGGCGATTTTGGGGGAGGAGAGGCATTTTGCATAAAGCGCAGGGTATTATGGTACACAATACATTTACACATTTCCTAATAAAAACCTTTGCAATAACATTTCTATATCCAGGTGTCTGTAAGGCCTTTCCTGGTTTCCTATTCTTATACATATGAGAAAAATACTAGATGAGAGGTTTAGTTGGACACAGTCTGCAGAAGGTAACCGGGGCTAGGGGACCAAGTTAGACCGAGACGCAATCCATTAGCTCTAAGCTAATTTTCCCTGGTGGCATGTCCCCACACCCACCAGTAAATGCGGTCCTTTACCACTAGGCCCAGGTGGGCCTTCTGGATTGCACGCGGATCATTCTGGTTTTGGATAGTCAGCCCACTGAGCGGGCTAACTATGTAACCAGGACCTTGAGGTCTCTTCCTAACAGGGCGATTCTACAGGAGCCGGAATCGCCTTCTCGGGGGGAGACCTCTCCTATACTGGTAAAAGATAGAATTCTAACTAAACAAAGCAGCATATACAACAACATTTCCTATACTTGACTTGGTATGCTCCAAGGGGAGGGGGCGAGGGGACTTCATGCTAAAACTGCGCAGACTCGGTCTGCACCAAAGGGTCCGGCTTATGCAAATTTTTGAGTCCAGGGGCTTGATGGGTAACTGACTGCTCCTGGTGTTCAGACAGGTATTCAGCCTAGGTGCTGTCCGTTAAAGAGACAGCTGCAGATTTTTGACACAGAGAAGGGTGCTGGCTTTCCAGGGGAATGTTTGTTTTTCGGTGGGAGGGGGCCCCTGTGATTTCAAGGCGGGTGTCTTTAGGAGACCATGCGGTGGCAGTGGAGGCCTTCCTGCATTGGTGGGTGGGCCGTCCAAAACCAGGATGGCCCGAGTGTTCGCACACCCCACCGCCGCAAGGCCTTCTTCTCCGGCAATCAATATGTCCGCTTTGCACGGGCGTCCTTCATTAGCTTGAAATCGGTCGTTGCACCGAGGCTCCCGCCTTTACGGTGGGTGTGAGGACGCGCCACCAGCGGACTCAATTCCGGAGAGAAGGGAAAAAAAACCTTCTAATTTTTGTGCCCGGGGTTTGGTCAATAACAACCCCACTTTGGATGTTAAAGAAAAAAAGAAAATATTGAATTCATGGAAGGGGGAGTGTTCCCTCCTTCCCAACTAGAGGGGGCTATGGAATGCTGGGGGGGTTTTCTGACCTTAAGAACAATTCATAAAAACACATAATGCATACAACAATATGAAATTCATTTAGGTGTGCGCGCGCAGCCTGCATTGATCGTGGCATGCCGCTGGGGGTGGAGAGGCCTCTGCACTAGGCATTATGGTCATTCATATTTATGCCTTTCCACAATAAAATCTCTACAACTAGTTCATCCCTTTTTCCATTTGAGTGGCTTATCTGTGTTACACACTTTTACTTGCCACAATAATAATAATAATAATAAAACTGCTAGACAAGCCAGAGAGAGAGAGAAGAGAGAGAGAGAGAGAGAGAGAGAGAGAGAGAGAGAGAGAGAGAGAGAGAGAGAGAGAGAGAGAGAGAGAGAGAGAGAGGGAGAGAGATAGGGGGAGTGGAGAAATGGAGGGTTCCATCTCCTCCCTTTCTTTTAGAGCGGCTTATAGGCTAGTTGGGTGGTGCGATTGACAATCTCCAGCTTGCTGAGCTGCCGTTTTACCCAGCACCCAAGAAAAATAATCAGCACAGTTAAGCAGGCTTGTGCTGCCAGGATCACAACTATGGGGTGGAGAATCAAATTCAAAAATCCGGTGGCGGAGGGGCTCCATCCCAAAAGGGTTTCCCACCATGAGTGCTCTCCTGCTTTCTTTATTTTGGCAGAGATATCTGCAATCTCCTTGTTATTATGGGAGACGACTAGAGAGCTGGTGTCTCCGGACTGCTTTATTTTCTGGAGGGTTGAATGGAGTTTGGGATGTTTAAACAGCTGACTTATGGCTTCTAAGCCCATCCCTAAAAAGAGGGGTTGAATGTAGGTGAAGAGTTCTGGGGACAAAATCATTTCTTCTCGGGTCCATACAGGGATGGTGTATTGGAAATCACACCCCTGTACAGATGTGAGGTTGCAAAAGCATCTATTCATAAACGGGAGCATTGGTTGTAATAAAAAGGAATTCAGGATGAGAAAAGGGCAGGGGGATCTTACACAGGCACATCCTTTCCCCAGATATACCAGCGCAGATCCATTCTCCTGCTTCAGGTCATATTTACAGATGCTGACCTGATCTATTTGGGGGGTTAAACAGGGGTGGTGAGGTTCTAACGCATAGTCCTCACAAATGAAACCGAGGCGGTCTCTGTGAACACAACCCTTGGTATTCAGAAAAATTATGCCTTGAGAGGAGAGTCGTGCCCAGTGGGAGGGGTTGTTAGCGTAGAGCACGTCTGACTCTCCTGCTTGCAAGCCTAGGGGAACGATAGGAAAAATGGGAAAAGATTCTCGGCTGCTAGCCGTTAATAAATACAGTAAGAGTTCCTGAGATTGGGGGTGGAAGGTGGAATTCATTAAGGTCCACCATGATTCTAACTGCAGCTCGGTGGCTGTTAATTTTGGGGCTATGAGGTGTCTGATTTCCAGGGGGAGGTGCCCCGCTGAAGCTTCTTTAATTATTCCCATGGCCACGGCTGTGTTTAAACTATGGGCTTGGGTACAAGCTATGGCAATGGACAGATTGGCTTGTAGAGACTGGGTCCCTTTTAAGAGGAGAGCAAAATCTCTTTCAATTTGGCTTTCCCAATTCACTAAGATTTCACTGATGGAGTGCTGTACTTCAGACATGGACTGCATGGAGTTGGAGATGGGCTTGCCTAGGTCTGAGATCGTGGCTGTAGCATAAGCAAACTTATTAGCCAGGACCTCTATATTTGCCGCATCTATAAGGGCTGCTCCTCCCGCTGCGGGGGCAATCCAATCGGCTGCTGCTCTTTTCCTTCTGTTGGGAGAGGGAGAGGCGTCTGTCCACAACCTGAGCCAAGCTTTCCATCCTTCCTGGCCCGGTTTTAGATAGGGGGCGCATTGGGGTAATCTATTCGTGGTGTTGAGACCCGAGAGCTGAACTCGGATCTCCTTTAGAGACATTTGGGGCTGGATCAGAACGGTTTCCCTTATATCTGTTTTGATCACATGGGAGCCAGCGACTTTAGTAAAATTGTCCATGAGTTTTTGTGGGTCCGAAATTAGGGGGTCAAATGTTAAATTAAAGGAATCCCCTGCTTCCACTTCTAAGTGATATTGACCCACTGAATGAGTCAAACGGATTTCTATCACTCCCAGGTGGTGAAACCTGATAGAGTGGGCTTGACTGGGGCATTTGGGGTCCGTGGACCTTATGAGCCAGTCTGGAGGTCCTTGCTTTGCCAAGTCCTCGTTGCTAACTGTCCAAGGGGTATTTGTCCAGTTTCCCACTTGGTTTGTGATGACCTCCCCGGTAGGGGTGGTTAATTTAGTGGACACTTCCATTTTGGTCCTGGTGCCTATTAGGATAATAATTTTTAGGGGTTCCCCTGCCTTCCAACTTGCGGCCGACAACATGCAAACTGCGCAAGCTGGAGCCCAATCCTCGGTAACAGGAGGAGGAGTGGGGGTACGGACAGAGGTGGTCGCTGGCTTTGGGGTAGTTTTCTTTTTACACTGGGTTTTGAGCTTAGGTTGTGGTAGAGTTACTTGGGACCAGTCTTTGAGATTGGGGTCTCCCTCTTGTTTCCAAATGCAAGTAGCTTCAACCAGTGGAATTTGTCTGTCTTCATGGGAATAGCACATGAGGACCTGAGCGCTGGTCTTAACTTCTATACACATGAGAATCAAGTTTGGGGTTTCATCCCATTGTTCTTCGCAACTTCTAAATCTGTTACTTGGGGAAAAGTAGGGATATTCTGTGCGTGTATAACCACTCTTAAGAATGTCACAGACCATGGGCTCATGTTCTGCTCTTGTGCCCTTACATGTCCAGTGCGGTTTTCCCGATATGCTGCGAATTGCATTGTGCAAAGATTGGCCATTGTTAAGTTGCAGGGTAACGAGGAAGCACAAGGTCCTGATCCATATTTTCCATTCCATTTTGGGGACCCTGCAAGTACAGAGAGGGATCGGATTCAGGATATGCGGGGGGGGGGGGGTTTTCAACAGAAAAAAAATTGTGAGGAGGTTGTCTTTCTCTTTCCCCCCCTTGCTTATTCTGGGGCTTTTAACCCAGAAGAAGCAAACTAATAGAAACTATATACAGTCTGTTTCAGATCTCCATGAAGGTGCCTTCCAGAGAGACTGTTGGAAGGTGTGATATACTCATGACTGAGATCTGCTTAGTTCTGACTTCTGAGATTGGGGGCAGCGAGGGGGGTCTCGCGGCTGGTTGAATTTGTGGCTGGACTTCTGGCGGCTTGCCTTTCCACTCCTTTAGCTGGGAGCAGTGGAAGAATTTGTACCAGGTGTCTCCCTTCTGTCGGGGGATGGCGACCTGATAGACGGCAGGGCTCACTCTTTTAGTGATGGACACAGGTCCCTGCCATTTAACGGACAGGGGATGTCCGTCTTTGGAAAATTTTCTGTAAAGGACCAACTGTCCTTCTTCCCACTGTTGGGGGTTTTTGACCCAGCCTAGCTTTTTGTCTATCTTTTGCTGGGTGACTCCTAGGTTCCGTGCCACTTGAAGGTGTACTTCTGAGATGGTTTTGACCAGGCTGCGGACCCATTCCTCGTTAATAACTACAGTCTCCATGTCATTGGGTAGCTGTGAGTCAATCCAGAGGGATTCAGGGAGGCGCATTTTCCTGCCTGTCATGACCATATGGGGAGTATAGCCGTGGGTGGCAACGGTGCCTCTGAGGGCCATTAGTATGATAGGAAGTTTCTCGTCCCAATCTCTCCCTGAGGACTTCACCATTTTGCGAAGTGCCTCCTTGAGGGTTCGGTTTGTCCTTTCAATGGTCCCCGCTGACTGGGGGTGGCCAGCGATGTGGAATCTCTGTTTTATGCCCAGCGCCTTGCACAGCTCCTGGGTGATCTGCCCAGTGAAATGTGTCCCGAGGTCGCTGTCTACTGCGCATATTCCAAAGCGGCTAAAAATATTATTAAATAAAAGGCGGGCTGTGGTGGCTGCATCGTTCCTTTTACATGGAAAAGCCTCGACCCACTTGCTGAACGGATCTATGACAGTCAGGCAGTGCTTATTTCCTCTGGTAGTGGTTGGGAGAGGACCGATAAAATCGATTTGGATTTGTGCCCAGGGACCTTTAACTCTTTGGTGCTGGAGGGGGGCTTTGGGGCCGGATGAGTCCGCATTCACCATAGCGCAGGAGAGACAGTTGTCTACCCACTGAGCTACTTCCTGGCGCATGTGTGGCCACCACCCAACTTCCTGGACCCGGGAGAGCGTGTGCTCTTTGCCCCGGTGCCCCTGTTCATGGACAAACTGAATAAGATCCCCTCTGACATCAGTGGGCACAATCCAATGGAACTCGCCCTCTGAGTCT
This sequence comes from Euleptes europaea, assembly GCF_029931775.1. Classification (NCBI taxonomy): domain Eukaryota; kingdom Metazoa; phylum Chordata; class Lepidosauria; order Squamata; family Sphaerodactylidae; genus Euleptes; species Euleptes europaea. The sequence goes on along the minus strand of NC_079313.1, from coordinate 118,212,430 downwards.
ACTGCCCAGATTATCGAGTCTTTCTCTTGGATGGAGAATCTGCCTGTGGCATCTTTGCCTGCTCGGGCCAGCTCTTGAATAGTCTGGTCTGAACTTTGCATTGTGGCCAAGTCTAAGACTTCTGAGGTTTTCATTTGGGCAGCAGCCCTTCGGGTAGTTACTGATCTGATCTCATTGATGTAGTGGGGTGGGGAGGGTTTGTCATAAGCGGCTGCTGCTTTTGCTTCCTGGTCTGCTGCATTATTCCAGTAGGCAGTGGCAGAGTCATCTTTTTGATGCCCTTTTACGTGTGTTATCTGGGTTATGGCTATGCGCCTCTGAACTAAGGCTGCAGCATCCATCCAGCGTTGCTGGTATGTGACTGCCTTGCCATCCTGCGTTTTCCAGTCGTTCTTTTGCCACACTGGGAGCCAGATGGTGGCAGCTCTGACTGCCCAATCTGAGTCTGAATATATGGCAATTGGGGTCCTGGGGTCTTCCCAGTCTAATACGGCTAGGAGCGCATCTATTTCCGCCGCTTGGCTGGAGTGGGGGCGAGTTATTCCTTTCAGGACATGGTGATCCCTAACTCTGACGGCCGCAAAACCGGTGCGAGGAGAGCCATCAACGTAGAAGGAGGACCCGTCGCAGAACCAGCACTCGAAGCCAAGTGCTTCTGCTTCTGCTAGGGGGACTCCCTCTCTTGCTGGCCAGGGATCGTGATCAATTACTGGGAGGGGGCACTCATGTTCCTCTCCTGTAACTATGAGGCCGTAAGGGGAAGATGGCTCACTGGATGCTCTCTGAAACTCCACTCCCTTGTTTACCAGGGCTAGGGTCCATTGAGCGATCCGAGCGTTGGACACTTGTCCATCCTGGATTTTTCCAGAGAGGATGTATTTAAGCGGAGTATGTGTGGTGTGAACTACCACTCGGGATCCTCCGATTATAAACTCCCAGTGGGTCAGGCTCCAAATCAGCGCCAGGCATATCTTTTCACATGGGCTGAAGCGCATCTCTACGGGGGTCAGGTTTCTGGAGGCATAAGCCACTACTCGGGGAGCACCCGCATGTTCTTGGGACAGCGTGGCCCCTAAGCTACGTTCTGAGGTGGCAAGCTGAATTTGAAAAGGCTTTGCTGGGTCTGGGTGAGCCAGCGCAGGGGCTTGCATGAGACTGGTTTTCAGGGCAGCAAAAGCTTCCTGTTGTTCCGAGTCCCACTTCCAAGGGGCGTTCTTTTTCAGTAAGGCATACAGGGGTCTGGCCTTATCGGAGAACGACTCAATAAAGTCGCGCGAGAAATTAAAGGTCCCTAGCAAGGCTCTGAGGGAGGGAACATCAGTGGGAGCGGGGAGTTTTGAAATTGCTTCCACCCGCTGACCGTCTGGTGTCCTCCCGTCAGGTCCTAGTGCTAGTCCTAGGTATTTGACGCTGGTTTGTACTAGCTGAGCTTTCTCGCGGCTCGCCTTGAAGCCGGTTTCTCCGATAAGTCTCAGAACTTCTTTTGTGATGTCGGCAGTCTTTTCAGCTGACTCAGAATGTACGAGGATGTCGTCCACGTAACTCAGCACGTGTGGACGCGAGTCAGGCTGGAGTCTTTCCCACATCTGAACCACGTGTGCATGGCAGATGCTCGGGGAAGAATGAAATCCTTGGGGGGTGCGTTTAAACGCATACTGTTGGCCCCTGAAAGTAAAAGCGAACTTGTACCAACAGGACGGGTGGAGCTCAATGCTGTGAAAAGCATTGGCCAAGTCAATAACAGAGTAGAACTTTGATCCAGCCGCGATGGCGGCAAGGATCTCATTATATTTGGCCACTACTGGGGCGACCGGGGGAGTGACTGCATTAAGGGCTCTGAAGTCGACCGTCATTCTCCATGTGACTCCATCTGCTTTTAAGACTGGCCACAAGGGGGCATTGCAGATGGACTGCATTGGGAGAATGACATCCCACTCCAAAAGTCCCTTAATGGTTTTCCCTATACCTTCCTCCGCATCCGCGGGGTATTTGTATTGTCTCTGGGGTGGGGGGTCTTTTCCTTCTATGAGCACACAGGCTCCATGGACCAAGCCGCATTCTGCCTTGTCTGTGACCCACACCTCGGGAAACTCCTGAACCCAGGAATCTTCCTTAAGAGGGGCCAGAGGCAAGGGAGCCTTCAGCGCAGCGCATCTGTGTACTGCGTTCACAAAATCGGGTCCTCCTGGGATACGCCACAGGAAGCCATTGGCGAGGTCAATGGTGATCTGTAGCCCCTTCAGAAAAGGCACCCCCAGGATCCCGTCGTCTTCCCCCCTGTTCTCACATGCAGTGAGGAGAGAGCGAGTGGATCCTACTTGGCAGGGGATGTCTGTCCAAGTTTTTGCAGTCTGATTGCCTCCTGCAAAGCCTGCAAGGCAGACCTCGTGGGGAGTGCTATGTCCCTGTCTGGCGAGCTTGGGATGCAGCACGTTAAGTGCTGCTCCCGTGTCTATAAGGAGTTTGGCGGATTCTGTGTGTCCCGGAGTCCCAATGTCCGCCTTTACAGTGGGCCTCCCCCATGAGTCAGGAGTCAACTTGGCTATGATCTGCCCTGGGGGTGCTATGGACTCCGGGCACCTCTAACACAGGTCTGGTGACGGATCACCGGTGCCCGCTGGGCTTTCTTTGGGCTGCACCTTGGAAATGGCGCTTGCGGAGTTTGGCTGTGAGTCTTTCCCTTGCGGGGCTTCCCAGTTTGCCAGGGCTTGCATTAGGAACTTTGTGGGTTGCCTATGGAATTCCTCCATATTGGCTCCCAGTTCCTTGAGTTTTCCCCAGGTGTACCATCTCAAAGGATCTTGTCCTGGTGGAGGGGGAGGCGTGTGGTTTTTCGAGCCTGAGAGTCCCATCTCGGAGAAGGGGGGGGCAGAGGGGGCCGTGTGGTGTTCCGGTCGGTCGTTCAGAGGTCGCTGAGAGAAGGAACCACTTCTTTGCATGGTGTCTCTCCCTCCTCGCCCCCTAAACGAGCCTCGGAATCCACCTCGGTCATGGCCTCGGGGTTGATAGTCATTTCCATTCCCCTGCTTAGAGGAGTGCGTGCCCTCCTGGTAAGGTGCATGCTTGGAATGGGGTCCATTGTTAGAGTAAGTCACCGGCTGAATTGGCTCCCGTGTGACCCTCTCCTTTCTGTTACCCATCTTTGAGTTTCGCCCTGCATCTAAGGTTTCTCTCATGACATTAGCCGCCTCTCTTATACGCCGCTCAATGTCTTCCCATTCGGTGTCGCCTGCAGCCATCAACCCTGCAGCGAGTTTTGTTTGGGAGTTGAGTCCCCGTACTAAAGGTTCCTTAAAGTCCCTGATATTATAGTCGGTCTGGTCTACTCCCTCGGGAGTCACAGCACCTGCTTGGACAATGCCTGCTAGCAGGGCTAGGAGTTGTTTCCTTGATACATAGGTGTCGGGGTCGTCCCCTGGACCTTGCTGTTCCAGCACAAAAAGTGTCTGGACGCTCTGGCCTCCCCATAAGTATTGCAGCATTTCCACCATCCAATCCTTGCACGTTTTATATGCAAGTCTCCTTGAAGCCATAATGGCATTCAAACTGAGTTGCTCGCTTGGGGGAGCGCAGCGGAGGGCTAGTGCTGTTAGGTCGGCTCCGGTGGCCGTGGGGTGGGTTAAAGCTACAGTGGCCATCCAGGACACAGCGGTGTCCCTTGTAAAAGGACCTACTTGGGACACTATAGCTTTAAGTTCGTCTGGGTGCCAGCTCCTGCTTTCACTGACCACCTTCCGAGTGAGCACCGGGTCGGCGGTGCCTTCTCGAGCACTGGTGTTTATAACCTTAGCCAGGACTGGGTTAACTGGTTGATTTACAGTCTCTTGGCATTTAGTGGTCCCTTGGGTTAATATTGGGTACAGTGGGGCGGGGGTAGCTGGCAACTCAATTGCAGCCTCTGGGTGGACTGTAGAGATGAGTGCGTGTTGCAGCCCCAACTGTTGCTTTAAAGAGTTAATTTCTGCCTGACATGCATCATGGGATGCAGCTTCCATTTCTTTCTTAGTCTTTTCAGCTAGGTACTGTGCAGCTTGGGTTGCCTTAGAGGATTGTGCCATTGCCGCCTCTAATTGTTTTTCCAAATGTTTTATTTGAAGCACTAGGGCTTCATTTTTTCTTGTTACTTCTTCTAGGGAGGAGGCTAAACCTCGCTTTTCCAGAGTCAGATCCGTTTTTTCCAGAGCGAGTTCGGTTGTTCTCGTCTCCAGGAAATGCACGTCTTCCTCTGCTTCCCTTATCCTGCCTAGATATGCTTCCTCGGTGGCTGCTAATTTATTATTGAGGTCTTCTACCTTTTCCAGTGCCTTTTTCTGAAGGGAAAGGCTATCTTTAATGGCGGAGTATAGACCCCAGGCTATGTGGCGGTCTTTTTGCTTGGATGACGGTTTCTTTTTCTGGCAATGCTCCTCGATTGATTCTCTGAGCATTGTTAGGGGGTCAGAGGTTCCCTGAAAGGCTCCGTCCTCCCAAGGACACTCCCCTTTCTTCGCCAGCCACTTCTCAAGTTTGGGAAGGTCGGACTGCTTCTTGTACCTTGTTTCTAATGAGGTCATAGTGGGCCTAACCCTAACCTCTTGGCAGGTATCCTAAGGGAACCTGCTTGTTTTAGAACCGGGAAACGCTCTTGGCTGCTCCTTTAAGGAAGGAGAGCACGTTTCTGTGCTTACAGGAGACGGTTCCGGCTCGCTTCACAAGGGAAGCGGGCTCGCCTCAGCACATTTGCTTGGTGCTTGCGGGAGACGGTTCAGGCTCGCTCCTAAGGGAAACGGGCTCGTCTCAGCACATGGGGACAACCTTTATCAGAGGAATGTCCTTCAGTCGCGGCAGCGCTCCTGGCACTCTCCTAAGGGATGGGTGCACGCTCCACTCGGGAACCCTTCTGTCGTGGGAACGCTCTTGGCAAACTCCTAAGGGACGGATGCACGTTCCACTTGGGGACCCTGTATTAGTGGCAACGCTCCTGGCACGCTCCTAAGGGACTGGTGCGCGTTCCACTTGGGGATACTCCTGGCAGAACTCCTAAGGGAAAACTGCGTATCCCAGCCTAGCGGGAGTGGCCACTCCTCCGTCCTAGGCCTTTCTGGGTGATTTTAACCCTATGCTGGGGCGCTTCTACTCGCCCAATAACCTCACTCCGCGTCCGGGGTGAGTGAAATAATATTCAGCAGGCAAAGCCTGGTAATGGTGATGTGGGAGAGGAGAGGAGAGATCGTTTCCTCTCGAGGGATTTCTCAAGGAGGGGGGGGGGAATATTATATTGGCCTACGTGTAGGTGCAGATGTCTACGTGCAACCCTACTCTGCAACACCCAACCCAGACAGCCGTTCAAATGGGGAGTCTCCGAAGAGAGGTGGTTCCCAGGGCAAAGCCTTTCAGTCTCCTTGCTTTGCTGAGAAGATAGCTCAGCTGGCGGCTAGACTTAGGGCTGAAAGCATGAAGGGGGGAGAAGCCAACCCACAAGATAGCGCTCACTAGAGCCACACACTCAGGCACACACACACTGTCGTTTTACGTGACAATTGATTTTTTTGTGAAAAACTGGTCAAAATTCAAAGCGTCTCAAAAACTTTTTCCTACGTCAACACGCTAAATACACACGTGTCGACTCGCATGTATTCAGACGTGCAGGAGTGCCCGCATTCTCCACCAGTAATCTGTTAGCCGAATTGCTCCTTTATATGGGGAAATTAGCTGAGCAATCGGTAACTATGTATTTTTATAGCGATCTCGCACTCAACTATACCAGAATCCGTTTAATGAGACGTTTGAATAAAGACAGAGACTAGGAGTTCCAAATTAAACAGTGTTTATGTATTCATGCGTTCAAATGGTGCATTACAAGCATACAAGAAGCTAGTAAATAAAGGCAGTAGTACAGAGAAGTTTGCCAATTTGGCAGGATATCGTAGACCCAATATATTTACCTTATCTAGATGAGGTGTTGTCCAACTCACGCAGACTATGAACAGATTGAAAAGGAAGACCGAGATGGGGGTAGGGGTTCCCGTGGACTTGACCAGCAAGGCGGGAGGGAGCGTGGTAAGGCTCGCGAAACCAAACCAACAGAGTAACGGCAAAGGTGCCAGGAAAGACCTAAGGTGTCCTGAATGGGCCAGGGGTATCCTACTTATACTGTTTTCTGGGGGCGGGAAGAGGGGGTTTGATCCCTCCCAGGTTCCCAGGTGGCAAAAAGGTGGACAAAAGGATTAAGCTGTGTCTACCGGGGCAGGGTAGTGAGAATTTGGAAATCTATTATAATTCCAATGGCTTTCACAACCCGAGATGGTCAAGAATCTTTCTGCTGATGGGATTTACATTCCGGAACAATAGGTGCGATCTGTGCAAATGTCCTGGGGTCTCTGCAGCTGGACAGGAGGGATGACTCATCTGGATATCAGGATTACTGCTAACGACTCATTGAGCAACGGAGGAAGTTGGGAGGGGGAGCAGCTCGCATTGAGTACGTGGCTGTCAGCTCTTTGCGAAATGGCTGCTTCTAAAACAGAGATGTACAGGAACATGGCTCCTCTCAGGTTCACAAGAGACAGCCCTTTGCATCTGGTTCCTAGTAGCTGGTTGCCCGGGCTGGCAAGAGCAGCTGTGTCAGTTTCAAATGAGTCGCGCCGCGACTGCCCAGTAGCGTTTGAGGCAGGCGTGCGGCTAGAAAGCAGTCTGTGCGCTTGCATACCGGGTTGCCAGGTCCAGTCCTGGAGATTTAGGCAGGCCCGTATGCTATCACAGGGGATGGGGCAATGACTCAGTGGTAGAGCATCTTCCTGGCATGAGAAAGTTCCAGGTTCAATGGAACTTGAACCTGTTTGGTCTGACCAAATTGCCTCCGATTACACAACCACTTCCTCAAAAGGGCCCCAACTATGGGATCCTAACAAAACCAGTAAAAGAAAGAAGAATGGGAGAATGCTGCCTTCTCCTGTGCATCTGAGCAAAGGCGAATAGCTGAAACCAAAAAAGCCAAATATCTATTCGGCTTTTCGGGAATCACCTATTCGGCTTTGGGCAGATTCCCAGATTTGGGTATTTGGCTGAAAATAAACTCAAATATTGCCGAAACAGCTAATATTGGGTTTATTTTCAGTTTGGATTTATCAATATGCAATATTTGAAACAGGGCTAAATGCAGGCTCTGCAGGGCCTCTGTTAAGATCTTGCAAAGCCTCAAAGAAAGGTCCTATGGGTAGCTCTGGGATTTGCTAGAAACTCTGTGGTAAAAACATATAGTTTCTGATTATTCCCAGAGCTACCCATTGTCACTTCTGGGTGGTACCCGGAAGTGATATACTCACATTGCCAACATCACACACACACCTTGTCCCCACTGCCCCAATTCTCCCACTGATTGACAGGCTCCTTCTGTCAACCCTAGGACAAAAAAGGAAATACATTTTGGCAAATTAATGTGTTGAATTAGCATAAGCTGGAGAAATTGGGTTGAATCCTGTCGATTTTTTAAATGGAGACACTGAGTTTGGGTTCAATGGATTTGTCCTACCTTCCTCTGGGGCAAGATGCCTTCCCCTGATGCAAGAGGCTCTTCCATTAGCAAAACAGCCTTTTGCAGTGGGGGAAAGGATCTTTGAGCTGGAGAAAGGTGCTCCTGTAAGTGGAATAAATCCATAGGATCCAGCCCTAGTTGAGTGGGAAACATGGATGTTTATAGTGTACTCTGGGAAGGATGCTCTCCCTTTTCATCCCTTCTTTTCCTCATGCTCTAGGAGGAGAAGCATGCCATATAAAGTGTACTTGCAGTTTACTGGCTCTGTTGATGCTCCCTGATGAAACCTCTCTTATCAAGGCAGATAACCATAATATTTAGCTCTGACGAAGCAAGGCTTATTCTGACAGATACCAAGTTCAGCCCACACAATTGCGAGTCCCCCCTCCCCGTGCCTGGGCCCAGCTTGTCTCATGTTTAATAGTTGGAACACCTCCGTGCCTCCCCCACTGCAAAGAGGTCAGGAGGGCAGTCTGAACAGTAAACCGTGGAGGACAGGAGGTTATGGAAAGCCAAGCCATCACGTAAATTTCCCAAATACAAAAGCGGACAATGACGAAAGCGTTTCCACTGCAAAATCTAAGGGCTATTTAAGGCCCATTTGTTTTTCTCCTGGCAGACTTATGGTCTTATAATGTTTTCATCCACTACTTGTTATAATCCTCTTGAAGTTAGTCTCTGCAGAGATCCTGGCAGCTGCCAAGCATGCTTCATCATTTAGTAAAATAGGTTAGTAATATTATAGTGCAATCCTAAACAGAGCTGGGCTTAGGAGGGTGTAACTCTGCTTAGCATTCCACTGCCAGACCAGACAAAACCCAAGTGACACATTTATAATTTTTTTTAAAGTGTATGTCTCAGTACTGCAAGAATACAGGAAAAGTGCTTTAAAAAGCCAAATAGAGTTCTTGTAGTAGCAGAGATATATGTGAAAGCATTGAAACAATGGCAATTATGCTTGGTAATTAGCAGCACATTCCAGGCTGAAGTGCCCTGCATATATTTTTTTTATTTCTTCACACTGAACACTATTCCAGAGGTCACTGCGAAGCATACGTGCTTCGCATTTCTTAAGAGCCCCTTTAACGTGACCTTTTGTATTTGCTCCGCCCGCGCATCAAAGCATGCAGAATCCCAGCTACCGGCTTAGCTATGAAAATGACTATTGCTAATGGCTATTCAAACCAAGGAGCAGGCGAGTGGGGGGTGGAATCTGTTTGACTTTCTCCTCTTGCATCGGGACTATGAATAGTCATTTTAAAGGTCGGATTTTAAAAATCAGCATTGAGCGAGGAGCAGAATTGACCCTGCATAAATGGCCAATGCCTGCTGAAATGTCAGAAGCCACAGCTATGGCTGAAGAAGGGCTCGACTAGATGAAACTTGACACAAGTAGGGTTGGTGGTCCCCCATCCCATGTTACATATAACATTGGGGAACTAACTTCCCACGAATTCTGGGGCTTGACTTGCTCTGGAGTGCAGTGCAGGGGCTTCAGCTTTCCTTCCAGCACTGTTTTCACAAGCCACAATGGCCAAGCGAGGAGAGGGGGGGCTACTACATAGTAGACTATGCAGACTCTGTAGAAAAACTGATCAGTTACTCCTTCCTATACCATGAAAATGTTAGATAGCACATCTCTGGGCGAAAATGCACGGTCGCTTTAGCCTCCTTTTCCCCCTGTTTCAGCCAGGACTCAGCCAGGATCGAACACATGCGTTTCGCCAAACGTGCATTCGATCCTGGCTGAATCCTGGCTGAAACAGAGAATAAAGGAGGCAAAAGCGACCGTGCGTTTTCGCCCAGAGATGTGCTATCTAATATTTTGTGTTACATCTGACGAAGTGCACTCTGACACATGAAAGCTTAAGGTGGAATAAATTCTATTAGTCTCTAAGGTACCACCGGGCTCCTGCTTTATTTTGCTACAACAGATTAATGCAGCTAACCATCGGGAAGGAATAGGAGAGGGTTCCTACATGCGGTGACTCTTTGTGATAAAATGGAAAGAGCTTTGTCTCTCATTTCCTAAACACCTTTCTACAGAGGGAAGATCCTATATTTTAACTTCTGTCCTCACATTTTTAGAGAGTTCTTGGATAGATAGCAGGAGTAGAAATCCAGAAGATCTGGTGTGAAATTCCCCCTCCATCAAAGGCTTTGTGTTCCCTGACTATGAAATGGGAGCAGTAGTAACCAGCCTTTCACTTAACAAAGGAACACCACCACTGTATTTGATGATTAAACCAAGGCACTTTCTTTCCTACATACTAGCTTTGTTTCAGAAGCCTTTAACAGCTGCATGTTGGAACCTGGATAAGTACACCTGCAATCCTAAGGATACTTTCCTGGGAGTAAGCCCCAATGAATAACATGGGACTTACTTTTGCATAGACCTGCTTATGCTTTCTCCTTACAGCACAAAATAGGATGCTGATTTGGGAGACTTTCCTTTCTCCAAATTTGGCTAGGTTTGATGGGTTAAACACATCAAACCAATACATAGAACATCTCTAAACTCCTTTAAAATCTGGCACCTTACTGCTGTTGGAGAAGTGACAGCCTGCTAGAAGTCTAGTTAATTAAAATACAGATGAAAGAGTAGTTTAGTCTACTTGTCCCCAGGGGGTGTGTGGGGGTGGGAAGCTGTGGTGCATTCTCTAGTGTTTAAGGTTTATTGAATGTTTTTTTCTTGCAGTTCAGCCTGCCACTGGTTGTTTCTCTCTCTCTGCTATGTGTTAGTATGTGTTGCTGCTTGTACCTTGAAGGCCTCTTTGTTGTATTAGTGGCTTGCAGTCAGTTATTCCCTTTTGCAAATCCTGTTGCAGTAAAAGTTATTGAAAGCAAACTCCAAAGCATGGGACTGGATTATTTCTCACACTCTGCCAACAATTGTAACCAACTTCGTATTTAAACCAGGGAGAAAGTGTGACTAGAAATAAAGTACATTTTGGCATATACAAATTTTCATGTTCTGTAAAAAGAAGATGAGTTGGGTTTTTTATACTCCATTTTTTCCCGCCTTTTCAGGAGTCTCAAACCGGTTTACAATCACCTTCCCTTCCTCTCCCCGGAACAGGCACATTGTGAGGTAGGTGGGGCTGAGAGAGCTCAGAAAGAACTGTGACTAGCCCAAGGTCACCCAGCAGGCTTTATGTGGAGGAGCGGGGAATCAAACCAGAATCTCCAGATTAGAGTCCACAACTCCTAACCACTACGCCACGCTGGATGTAGTAGGAATTCTGACTGCAACAGACTAAAACAGTGTAGAAAGGGATCATCGATGTAAGGATAGGAGGGTTAGAAGGACACAAGAGTGTCCCAGTGTCACATCTATTACGTATGCATGGGTGATACATGAGACCGGAGACAGAGTTCCAACAACAACTGCTTTATTAGGTGAACAGAACAAGAACTAGAGAACTGTGCAACAAACCCCTGCTTATATGCCCACTCGGCCACTCGGGGCCACGCCCCTCAAGTCCGTGATTGGGTGGCTGCAACCCTTACAGCCAATAGGGACACACAAGCGCAAGAGCCTGGAGAGGCTCCAAGCTCAACAGAGATTCAGCTTCCCGCTGCATATGTTTTTTAAAAATAATTTTTTAATTTTTTCCCAAATTAGTTCATATTCAATTACAAATATCCGTTACAAATTATATAATATAACAAACTTTTTCTTATCATACTAACATATATATCTTTGACTTCCCCTCTCCCCTCCTCTGTCTCTTTGTTATCATTGTTACTCTCTTTGTGTCTATTATCTAATTCTTTGTAATAAGACCCATATCATTTACTTATAAATATAATTAATTCATATCTTTTCTTAATTATTTCAGCACATTTGAATTAGATCAAAATGTATCCCTTAATATCACAATTAAATTCATTCATACAATATTTTGTCCATGCCTGCCATTCTGCCACAAATTCAATGTCTTCTTCTTGATTTATTAATGCTGTGAGTTTTGCCATTTCAGCTAATTCCATCATTTTATCTATCCACTCAGTCTTATTTGGTATCTCGGTCATTTTCCATTTCTTAGCGTAAACCAATCTGGCGGCTGTAGTGGCATACATCAAAAATGATCTCTGGGTCACTATGGTATCCGGTATTATACTTAACAGCATCATCTCCAGTGTTTTAGGGATGTTTTGTTGTAATATCAACCTTAGTTCATTATAAATCATATCCCAAAAGTTCTTTGCCTTCTCACATAGCCACCAAATATGATGAAAGGAACCCACTTCTTCTTGACATTTCCAGCAATTTGGTGACATATTTCCATACATTTTGGCTAATTGTTTTGGTGTTAAATACCATCTATAAATAATTTTATATATATTCTCTCTCAGTGATTGTGAGCACATATGTTTCATATCTTTTGACCAGAGTCTTTCCCATTTATACATATGGATATCACGTCCCAAAGTCTGTGCCCATGTTATCATTGTTGGTTTAACTTCCACACCAATAAATCTTGGTAGGTAAAAAATTGTACTGGTCTCAATGGTCTCAATGTCAGCATCTCTTGCATAGAGATCCATAGTGGTGTTCTAGGTTTCAAAAGATGTTTATATTTTAGCCAAATTTTAATTAACGAAGATTTAACAATGTGGTGCTGAAAAGTCTTATGGATTTTAAGTTTGTCATACCATAAATAACCATGCCACCCATACCTATTGTCATAGCCTTCCAAATCCAACAATCGATTATTTTTTAATTGTATCCAATCTTTTAGCCATACTAAAGCTGATGCTTCCGCATATAGTCTAAAGTTTGGTAAAGCAAATCCTCCTCTTTCTTTAGAGTCAACCAAGTATTTATAGGCAATTCTAGACTTTTTCCCTTGCCATATAAAATTAAGCAAATCCTTTCTCCAAACATCAAAATATCTGGAGTGTTCCACAATTGGTAAATTCTGAAATAAAAAAAGTAACCTTGGTAGGATATTCATTTGGGTTACTGAAATGCGGCCCAGTAATGAAATGTTTTTATTGGGCCATGATATCATATCTCTTTTAACGGATTCCCAAAGTTTCACATAGTTATTCTCCAGTAGATCTTTATTTTTATTTGTAATCCAGGTGCCTAAATATTTAACCTTATTAGTTCTCTCCCAACCTGTAATGTCCAAAAAGTCTTTTTGTTCTTCTTTAGAGAGATTTTTAAATAAAGTTCGAGTCTTATCTTGATTTATCTTAAAAACGGAGACTTCGCCATATTGCTTCAATAGTTCTAATAGGTGATTAGCAGATTGATTCAGATCAGACAAAATGAGCAGTAGATCATCTGCAAAGGCTCTCAGTTTGAATTCTTGTTTATTGACCTTCCTTCCCGCTGCATACGTAACAACATCTGTGAGACATGTGGGGTCTGCATTCCTAAGCACACCAAAGCATATTTCTGTTGACTGCTGGGCCACCAAGATACATGGTTGAATTACTGTCTTGGTTGAAGTTCATCAACATTCGACAAACACACATCAAAGCTCAAAACAAGGGATACACAAAACAAACAGAGGGCTGATAATTAATTTAAATCTGTATTCTCGATAGCATGTCCCTGGACTGAGCTTCAAAAACAGGTTTGGCTTGGCACCAAACTAGCAAGATAAACCTTAATTTTTACAATTATTATTAGGATCATGCACAGAAAAACCAGACATCTTAATGCAATGTTGTCATGACAGATATATCTCTCTTACACCTTAGGAATGTTTCCTAATGTTTTTTTGGGGGGAGGGAACCTCTATTTTTAGATTCAGAAAGAATGAAGCAATGTGAAAATGAAAAATAGAAGCAATAAAAACTGTTGCATTGGAATAATTGGTTGAGAGTTCAGGAATTGTAGACTATCTTCTGGCTCCATCTTAATGAGAATTTTATTCTCTGTATAATTGGGCACAGATGTTTAAAGTCTCTTTTGGCAGAAATACAACAGCCACAGAAAAGCCACAGAAAATGAAAAGCGACAACCAATGATCACAAGTCTTCCATAAGACTGGTGTAATGACTGTGAAAGAAGAAGTCTAATTCATATCTACAAACTCCAGTCCTGTGCCAGTTTCCAGTGTAAGAACTCAGAAAGGAAGTAATTCATTAGTTTTAATTCTGGTTGCATCGTAAATCAACACAGTGCATAACACACGGCAAGCACTTCATTCACATCTAGACATATGAAGTTGCCTTCCGCAGAGTCTGGGCATAGCCCATCTAGCCAGTGTTCCTTAATAATAGGGTGGGCTCATTGTCCTGATTGGGGAAAAAAATAGCAGAAACAACTGTCGTTTAACGTGAAGTCTTTTGGTGAAGGCTGAAAGAATATTATTCGGATGCATTGGAATGCAGATGCTGCAGACTGAGGTCACAGGTAGATGCTACATCCCCTCAACCCCAGCAATATATACCATACCTGCAGATGTTATGGGGGGTTTTGGGGTTGTTGTTTTTTAGTTTCTCAAGATCACCTTTATTTTGGTCACTGTAACTTTCCTTTTGAATAAATAATAGCTAAACAAAAAAGCAATGGGTTGAAGATACAGAATGTCAGGCAGACCAGGGGAAATCACCCTTCTTCTTGGCTCCAGAAAAATCTAGATACCTAGTTACCCCTGCAGCTTATTTCTCCCATTTGGAATTTATCAACTATAGGAAGGCCTACACTCTAGCCAGATGTCACGCCCTGCCTTCGGCTGTCTAGAAGGAAAATACAAGAAGATTCCAAGATCAGAAAGTCTATGCCCCTGCAGATCAGGAGACATCAAAACCACCGAGCATGAATTGTTCAGCTGTTTATTCTATCATGATACCCGTATTAGATTCATTGCTCCCCTGACCAGTGAATTCCCCGATAAGCCAGTAGAATTCCTGACTAAGAGGCTCCTGATGGGTGAAACACCACACTTTTTGCTCCCAACTGCCAAATTCTATGCCATCGCAATTAAAACTCGCAAAAATAGAATGGAAAAAAAAATATTAAACCGGGGTATACTTTTAGAAATACTAAGTTGTTAAATCTTGTGATTTGTTTTAACACCCTACATTTTAACATCATTGGTCTTTTATCTAATTTTGTAATTTATACTAGTTTTACAGTTTTATTACGTTAGATCATTTCATGTATTAACCTTTGGCTGGTCGAACTGACCGTATCAATAAATGTCTGTATGTATATGCATTCCTGTGTGTCAACAAGTATCCAGGGCTCGCAAACTGAGCTGGGAATGGATTCCTGATGCACAAGTCAGTTAGTTCTGTGATTTTTACAATGCCAAACAAAAATGCCTTAACATCTCAGGTGTTTCATAACAAAAATGTCAACAATACCCCCACCCAGAATACCAGCTCTATTCATTCGCCAATATTTCAACGGCCATTCATTTCCCTTCCTGTAAACACTACAAACCATTAATTTAGAACTAACTTTGAGTCCAGTTGTGCCTTAGAGACCACATTTTTTTTCCAGGGCATAAACCTTTGTCTCCAAGGTGCTTTTGGGCTTGTTACTCATATCAATTTCGTGTTAGACTGTTCACTAATTTTTGAGGATGTCTATGTACTTTTAAACTACTTGCCTGCCACTTGGAGGCTAACCAACGGTCAGTGAAAATGGATCCTCCTTGCCATTACTACAGCTAAAAGATTCATATAACACTGGAAAGATAAAAGCCCACCTCCAGTAAATCAATGGATTGAGGACTTTAGAACTCTATCAATATTTGAACTCATGGCATATAGATGGCAATTGTGCATTGACTTATTTTTAGATATTTAGAAACCATTTATAGAAACTTATGTGTAGATCAGCCACCACTGTTACTATATTTTTATCTTTATGAATATCTTTTTTGAAAAAGCCAGCAGCCATTAAACGATCTGTTCTGGTAATACACATCCAGACCATTTCTAATTCCAATTGAATTCTGAATCTGAACTCAGATCTGTAGTTCCCTATTAAGGTTGCCAGGTCTCTCTTCGCAACCGGCAGGAGTTTTTTTGGGTGGAGACTGAGGAGGGTGGGGTTTGGGGAGGGGAGGGACTTCAATGCCATAGAGTCCAATTGCCAAAGCAGCCATTTTCTCCAGGTGAACTGATCTCTGTCTCAGTCAAGACTTAGGATGGAGATATTTTGAAGGAAATGCAAGTCCTCTGAAAGGCTGTGCTTTTTCATAATATACGCTCCCATTGCTTCTGTCCCAGTGCTGGATGGGCAAGTTTTCAAAACAATACAAACACCAGCTCTCCAGAAAGGAAAATGAGCTGAGTTTACCCACCACAAACAGCAGTCCCTCTTCCCAGCTCTCTGAAAAGAAATTGGCGCCTGCCTCCAGTTATAGCCAGTTGCAACTCGCTTCAGCAAAAGGGAAGCCAACACATCTGGAAATCTGGTTTCAACTAAACAAACAGAAACCTTCCGTGGAAAAATGTGGGGAAACAAAGGATAGCAATCCACCATTCAATTGGCAATGCAAACACAGAGGTGCGATTAGAAGGGCTGGTAAGGGAGTGGGAAGAGTTATGGAGGAAGTGGGCACGATACCCAAGAAAGTGACAGGGCAAGGAGTGGCGGCTGTGGCTTCCTGTGGTGGAAGATTGCTCCAACTACAACGTTCAGCTTTCCTTGACTCTACTGAGGAAGAGTGATTGCAGCTTCAAAAGGAAGTGATTACAGCATGAATAATGTATTTGGTCGAGTTCTGGATAAATTTCAGCAAGGTCCCAGAGAGAATCTCAGACAAGGGTTGATTCAAGGATCCTTTCACATTTTGTACTCTAATGCCGATACATGAGTAACTGTGAATTGGACGTGCATGTTTACATTGCAGCTTTCGCCCCTGGAAAAAAACGTGGGGGGAGGGAACAGGAAAATATTAGCCTCTCCTTCTCCCCAGCTCTAGCTTTTTGTATATTTTCTTTTTAAAAGCTGTAATGTGAACTTCTTGTTTACAGCGGTGCAGGTTTTTGTATTTGGATACCTGTACACATCTATAGAGCATAAAAGCCCCAAGGGGATATCTAAAATGAAGACTTAAACTGGTTTAAAGACAGTTCTTTCACCCCACCTCGATGAACCTTGGAAGCTGCCATTTTGTGAGAAATGGTGGGAACTAAAAATCTTTAGCAGAGAATTCTGATTCCCATAGAATCATAGAGTTGGAATGGACCACCAGGGTCATCTAGTCCAGGGGTCGGCAAACTCATTAGTCAAAAGAGCCAAATATCAACAGTACAACGACTGAGATTTCTTTTGAGAGCCAAATTTCTTATACTTTAACTATATAGGTAGGTACACTGTTTATTAACTTAATAAACTTTAATTAAAGTTTTAAGTCTTAATTAAATTATAGGTACACTGAATAAAACTTGATATCATACTTAATAGTGATCTTATTTATTGATAAAAATTAAATTGTAAGTCCCTGCCATTTTCCCCTCCCCGTCCGGAGTCCTCGTCTGGAGGTCTGGTCTACAGCCATAAAAGCCTATTGGTAGACCTGGCCTCCGGCTGAGTCCCATTGGGAGGCCAGGTCTACCCATTGGCTTTCTTGGCAGTAGACCTGGCCTCCGGAGGCCCATAGAAGCCAATTGGTAGACCTGGCCTCTGAAAGGGGACTTTTTCCCCTCCTCGGAGTCCAGGTCTACTGACAAGAAAGCCAATGGGTAGGCATGGCCTCTGAGGAGGGAAAAAAGTAAGTAAGGTATCCATAAAATTAAATCATGACAATGACTGACAAACACTGTACATTTTCCCCATCTGATTCTCAAAACTCTGCAGGGGGGGCTTATTGTTGAGTTGTGCATCTGAGTGGCAAATCCAAGACAAAACCTCCCATTCATAAATGGCCAATAGCCCCCATGCAGAGTTTTGAGAATCTGGATGGGGAAAATGTGCATGAATCAAACATGGCCAGTTCTGCTGGGGTCCTCACTGGGGAGAAAGGGGGGTATGAATGAAGTTGATTAATGCAAGAGTATCATTGTCTACTACACTCTTCTTCCTTCATTCTGTTCTCCTTCTGTGAGATGCCTTCATTTCTCTCTCCCTGCTTCTAACCCCCCACTTATTTGTCAGTCTTGGCTACGGCTGCTTCTCATCCCTGGTTAGCAACTTAGATCGCAACCTTGGGGTGGGGGGGAGGAGGTGTCTTTGCCTTTCGGGGGGGAGTGGCGGCGGTAGCTCGGTGCCCACCTGAGAAGCTCCCATTGACGGTGAAGCCGAAGGGGGGTTGCTGGTGGGCGCCGTCCAGGTGCTGGCCGCTGTAGAGGGGCGACTGGCAGATGGGCACCTGGGAGGCGGCCACGGCGGTGGTGTAGGTGCCACGGAAGGCGCCACCGTCGTCGGGTGGCTGGATGACCATCTGGGAGCCCAGGTTGTTCTGCCACGTGCCCGACAGGTCGGCCTGCCGGGGCAAGGAAGGGCGCGCTCAGCCCGGGCAGGAGGGCGGCAGGTCGTCCCGGGATGGAGGCCGTGGGAGATGCTCACTGCACCGCTCAGAAAGGGCGCTCGACGGGGCCGGGGGGGAGTCCCGCCCCGGGGGAGCCCTTTGAGGCCGCCAGCTGGGGAGAAGTGCCCATAAGCCCCGTCCAGTCCCGCCCCATGGTGGGTGGCTGGCGGGCTGCTGCGGCGGCTGCCCCTCTAACCCCCTCCCACGCCCCCGGCCAGGGAAACCAGGCCAATGCCGAAGAAGTGGCAACCAGGGCAGCGCAGGCCCCAGCCGCCGCCGTGAAGATGCGGGCGGAAGACATCCGCCCTGCCCAACAGCTGACAGGCGGGCGGGCCTGGGGCTGGAATTACAGCACCGCACGCCCGCTGCCACGGGGCGAGGAGGAGATGGAGGCTTCTGCCTCCCAGCCATTTGGGAAATTTCCAGGAGGGAGATTGAGGGCGGGGGTGGGGGAGGGACCTGTCGGGCTGAGAGGATAAGAGGCCAGAGAGAAAAACCGCCATAGCCTCCCCCATCCGAGGTGGAGGGGCGGGCAGAGCTCAGCTGACGGACGGGGGGACGGGGGGACTGATGGGGGGACTTACGGGGGGACTTACGGGGGGACGGGGGGACAGGGAGCCGCACTCAAGGGGTCAAAGAGCCGCATGCGGCTCAGGAGCCACAGTTTTCAGACCCCTGATCTAGTCTAACCCCCTGCACAATGCAGGAAATTCATAACTACCTACCCCCCCCCCACACACACACATCCCACACTAAACTGAAATTTTCCACATTCTTTGGGTAGAGCTGTACTATTTAAACTATTTCTGTACTAACAGAAAACTATGACTGAGCAATAATTGCATGCAATTCTTAAATAGCCCCCTACTCCACATAGCCTCCTGTATAATCAAGTGTATGAGGTAGCTCTTAGAGGGAACTTGGCTGAAGTTTTGCCATACTTGGCTTCTGTTGGGATAATGTGGAAAAGTCGCATGGAGTTCATACACAAATACATTTCGAAAAATAAGCCCCTTCCCCAAATAAAAGTACTTGGGATGAACAAAATGGCCAGTTGATGCGAATCTCTTAAACAAATTTAGTGATTTGTGTCCAAAACAGGATACAAGAGTTGTTTGATAAAAGCAGGATGGATTATGGCTCCAAAGAGCTATCCAGAAAACGAGTTCAAATAAAGGGGCAGGAATGAAAAATGTATGTTAACCAAGTGTGTGACATTTTGTGGCAGGGCTGATTATATTTGTTCAGGCTTTGTTCAGGGTGGTCTGTGGGCTTTCCTTTCCAAAATGTTTGTATTGGTTGCTTGCTTATTCCCTCGAACAAATCCTTCATTTTTTTCTTTTAACAAAATCCCATATCTTGCCAAAACAAAGCTTCCTGGTTTTTTTTTTTTTAAACTCAGATTAAGAACCTAAGAATTGCCTTACTTGGTCAGACGTAGGATACAGGAATGCTAGAATTCTAGCTTTAATAGTGGCCAAGCAGATAGGCTGGGAAATTCCAAAGCATGGCAAAATACCAGTAGCCATCCCCTGTTTTTGTACTCACATTTTGTAATCTTTATGCCAACAAATATGGAAAACAAAACAATGGCCCACAGACTAGAAATGCGCAATCTATATTCCAGTTCTGAAAAAGGAGACTTCAAAGACTACAGCAACTGTCGAACCATCATGTTAATTTCTCACAAAAGCAAAGTGATACTCAAAATCTTACAACAAAGACTGCTTTAATGAAATGTTCTATATAGATGAGGCAAAGATGTTGTTGCTAGGTACCTCCTGAAAGCTCTGGAAACGGTAAAAAAAACCCTAGATCCATTCTTAGCTTTGACAATTCACTTCCATCCAGTTTCTCCATATGGAAATATTTTGCATATTAACAGCAAAAATCCCATCCTGGTGTAACCACAAGGCATCCACCTTCTCTAAGGACAGTATGCTTTGATCCTTGCCCAATGTAAACTTTCTGCCTTTCAAGATTTATTCCGTCTCAGTATATATTGCAAGTGTTGCTCTGTGGTGTACTGAGCACACCATTCATTCCCCCAGTATAGGCTGCCCTGCCCATCTGTGCCACCTACTGTAAAAGTGAAATAATGCTTTCTCCTATGCTTGAGATAATTCAGCCTGGCAGGCAAACTAGCTGAGTTTTTTCCCTGCCAGCTGCAACTTAGGTATCTGAACCATCTCTGTACAAGTATTACTTCTAATTTTCATATATGCAGACAAGAATAAATGAAGTGTATAAGTAAATAAATAAATACGACACTAACACTGCAATCCCAAACAGAGTTGCACCCTTCAAAGAATGTTGACTTTTTTTCCGGGATTGCACTGTAGATCAGTGAACCTTTAAGGTACCACTAAGGAAGACTGGGGTGCTATGCAGAGGGGTGCTATGCAATGATAAACCACCTTTGCTCATCTCTTGCCTTGAAAACCCCATAAAGACCACCACAAGTCACTTGCAACTCGATGGCACACTTTGCCTTAAAATAATGTGCAGTATTGACTACAGGGCAAAGTTTGCATCATGAGCCCATAAACAGTAACCTGCCAAATAGAATCTATGTATTCCATTCAGAGCTGGGATGTAATCTGATCAAATGCTGTTACCTTTTTTTAAGTGCCTTTAGTAAATTTTAGTATATTTTGGTTGGTCCTAATAAAAAGGTTGTGATGTGGAAGCAGGCAATGGCAAACCACCTCTGAATGTCTCTTGCCTTGAAAACAGAAGAAGAAGAAGAAGAAGAAGAAGAAGAAGAAGAAGAAGAAGAAGAAGAAGAAGAAGAAGAAGAAGAAGAAGAAGAAGAGGAAGACGACCGCAGGTCAGGAAAGGTAGTAATAAGTCCAAGAGGTCACCACCATGGCTAACGGGTAAGGTGAAGGAAGCAATTAGAGAGAAAAAAGTCTTCCTTCAGAGACTGGAAGGTTTGCCCAAACGAGGCGAACAGAAGCAACCACAAACTTGCACAAAGGAAATGCAAGCAGATAATTAGAGATGCAAAAAATGATTTTGAGGGGCATATTGCTAAACACATCAAAACAAACAATAAGAAATTCTTTAAGTATATTAGGAGTAGGAAACCAGCTAGGGAAGCGGTTGGACCATTGGATGACAATGGGAGTAAAGGAACTCTAAGGGAGGATAAAGCAATTGCTGAAAAACTAAATGAATTCTTTTCATCTATCTTCACTGTTGAAGATACAGGGCAGATTCCTTCTCCTGAACAGAGATTTTGGAGAGGGGAAAATGAGGAACTGAGGCAAATAGTGGTAACAAGGCAGGAAGTCCTAGAACGTCTAGACAAACTGCAAACTAACAAGTCACAGGGACCAGACGGCATTCATCCTAGAGTTCTTCAAGAACTCAAAATTGCTGAACTTCTAACAAAGATATGTAATATGTCCCTTTGATCAGCCTCTGTACCAGAGGACTGGAGAATGGCCAATGTAACACCCATTTATAAAAAAGGTTCCAGGGGGGACCCAGGAAATTACAGGCCAGTTAGCTTAACGTCTGTTCCGGGTAAATTAGTGGAAAGCATTATTAAAGATAGAATTGTCAAGCATATAGAAGGGCAAGGTCTGCTGGGCAAAACCCAACATGGCTTCTGTAAGGGTAGGTCCTGTCTCACTAACCTATTAGAGTTTTTTGAAAGCGTCAGTAAGCATGTGGACAGGAATGAGCCTGTGGATATTGTGTATTTGGATTTCCAAAAAGCTTTTGACAAAGTCCCCCACCAAAGACTGCTAAGCAAACTTCATAGTCACGGGATAAGAGGACAAGTCCTCTTATGGATTGAGAGCTGGCTGAAAAATAGGAAGCAGAGAGTAGGAATCAATGGTCAGTTCTCACAATGACGGGATGTGAGCAGTGGGGTGCCTCAGGGATCTGTGTTGGGACCGGTGCTTTTCAACCTGTTCATCAATGACCTGGAGTTGGGGTTAAACAGTGAAGTAGCCAAGTTTGCAGATGACACCAAATTATTTAGGGTGGTTAAAACAAAATCGGACTGTGAAGAGCTCCAGAAGGATCTCTGCATACTGGAAGAATGGGCATTAAAATGGCAAATGAGATTCAATGTGAGCAAGTGTAAAGTGATGCATATTGGGACAAAAAAATCCCAACTTCACATATACACTGATGGGATCTGTGCTGGCAGTAACAGACCAAGAAAGGGATCTTGGGGTGGTAGTGGATAGCTCAATGAAGATGTCAACCCAGTCTGCGGCTGCTGTAAAAAAGGCAAATTCCATGCTGGCCATAATTAGATGAGGAATAGAGAATAAAACTGCTTATATCATACTGCCCTTGTACAAATCTATGGTGAGACCACACTTGGAACACTGTGTACAGTTCTGGTCGCCACACCTAAAAAAGGATATTACAGAGCTTGAGAAGGTGCAGAAAAGAGCAACCAAAATGATTAGGGGACTAGAGCAACTGTCCTATGGGGAGCGGTTAAGACGCTTAGGGCTGTTTAGTTTGGAAAGAAAGCGGCTGAGGGGAGACATGATAGAGGTCTATAAAATTATGCATGGTTTGGAGAGAGTGGACAGGGAGAAGTTTTTCTCCCTCTCCCATAATACTAGAACACGGGGTCATCTGCTAAAGCTGAAGGGTGAGAGATTCAAAACAGATAAAAGGAAGTATTTTTTCACACAACGCATAGTTAAATTGTGGAACTCCCTGCCCCAGGATGTGGTGATGGCTGCCAGCTTGGAGGGCTTTAAGAGGGGAGTGGACATATTCATGGAGGTGAGGGGTATTCATGGCTGTTAGTTAGAATGGATACTAGTCATGCTGCATACCTATTCTCTCTAGTATCAGAGGAGCATGCCTATTATTTTGGGTGCGGTGGAACACAGGCAGGATGGTGCTGCTGCAGTCGTCTTGTTTGTGGGCTTCCTAGAGGCACCTGGTTGGCCACTGTGTGAACAGACTGCTGGACTTGATGGGGCTTGGTCTGATCCAGCAGGGCCTTTCTTATGTTCTTAAGAAGAAGAAGAGCTGGTTCTTATGTGCCAACTTAAGGGAGAATCAAACCGGTTCACAATCACCTTCCCTTCCCCTCCCTACAACAGACACCCTGTGAGGTAGGTGGGGCTGAGAGAGCTGTGACTAGCCCAAGGTCACCCAGCTGGCCTTATGCGGAGGATTGGGGAAGCCAATCCGGTTCACCAGATTAGCGTCTGCCACTCATGTGGAGGAGTGGAGAATCAAACCCGGTTCTCCAGATTAGAGTCCACCAGTCCAAACCACCGCTCTTAACCACCACGCTGGTCACCATAAACCAGCTGTGACTTGACAGCAATAAATAAGTACATGCATATATACATATGAGACATACATACATAAAAAGGATTTATACAGCTTTTGTTTGATTTTGCTCTGGACCAGAGTGGCTGTTTGCAATGTTTCTTGATACTCGTGTTGCACCTGACTCCACGCAATCTAATGAAATCTGCAACATGCCCCATAGGACTACGATCTGTAGACTAGGGGCTTCTGAATTATGCACTGAAACCTCTCCTTCTCCCCTTAACTGAATCCCCAGTCCGATAAATAGTTCTGGAGAACTTGAAATAAACTCACTGCTTGGTGAAATGTTGGTTGGTTGTAATAAAAGGTATCATACTACTCTTGTTTTAGGCTGAAGTATGACTCTCTGTTTTAAGATCCTTCCTCATGATTTTTAATGGTTCTGTAGAAACTATGGGTTTTTCAGCAGCCGCTGGCCTTTCGTGACATTTCCTTGAATTGTTAAAATTAGGCCGTGCACAAACTTTTCCATCACACATTGTTGTTGTTCAAAGCCAGAACTTTGGCGACAGGAACCTTGAGGCCACAATCTTAATAATACTGTATAACTCTGAATGGCTTTGTAGTATGTGGATTGTGCTCAGTATCTAGTTGAGCTACATATGTTTGGTCTTAATCCCACATCTGTTTTGCAAGCATTGACTCCAGAGGTGATGAAGTGTTACCCTCATTAATTCCATAGAAAGCTTTTGTTAAAACCATGCTGATTGGATATACGTTGTAGACAGATCAATAAAAAAATGACCTGCAGTACATTTGTTCCTGATTTATGATTGTTTTACTGGGGTGGGGGGAATAATAAAGCCCTTGTATTCACCACCCAATATGTTATACATTATTTATCCTAAAGCTAAAGTTCATACTGCGGAACCATGTTCAGCAAAACAAAAACACTTCCATGAATATTACAGGCTGTAAATCATAACAAATGAAAGTCAGCTTGTATAGTGGTTAAGAGTGGTGGGCGGTGGGCTCTAATCTGGAGAACCAGGTTTGATTCCCCAACTCCTCCAACATGAAGCCTACTGAGTGACCTTGGGCTAGTCACAATTCTCTCAGAACCTTCTCAGCCCACGCAGAGGCAGGCAATGGCAAACCGCCTCCAAACGTCTCTTGCCTTGAAAACCCAACGGGGTCACCATAAGTCAACTGTGACTTGATGGCACTTTCCACTCCAAATCATAACAAAATTCCAACTAACTACTGATTGTGGGTTGTAAGGGAAGCAGTTGCCTCCAGACCAGTGCTTGGTCCAATGAAATCCAAATAACATAATGAACATAGCTGCCTTAGACCACTGGCACATCCAGTGCAGAGTCTACTCTGAGACTCTGAGGAGTCATTGGGGAGGGGCTGTGGCTCAGTGGTAGAGCATCTGCTTGGCATGCAGAAGGTCACAGGTTCAATCCCTGACATCTCCAGTTAAAGGGACTGGGCAAGTAGGTGATACAAAAGACCTCTGCCAGAGACCCTGGAGAGCCGCTGCCAATCTGAGTAGACAATACTGACTTTGATGGACCGAGGGTCTGATTCAGTATCAGGCAGCTTCACGTGCACATGTTCAACTGGTCTTCAGGATCCAAGGCAGAGATTGGCTGCCTAAAAGACCAGAGACTGACTTGCTACATGGAAAGCATGTGCTCTACCACTGAGCCACAGTCTCATTTTGGGTGCAATCTGCTTGTTCTAAAGAAGAGGGAAATGGTGGCAGTCCCCCTTGGACTCTCACATGGAGGGGAGGCTGTTGACATGCAGTACTGCATTTAAACCGGGGTGGGGAACCTTTTTCCTACCAAGGGCCATTTGCACATTTATAACATCATTCGGGGGCCATACCAGGTGTAGATCTCCCGGTGTGGGGGGGAGAGGCTAGGGTTGCCAGGTCTCCGGCTACCACCTGGAGGTTGGCAACCCCAGGGGAGGCCATGCAGAGAAGGCCTGGAGAGCGCTCCCGCAGTAGATCCCTGGAGTAGATCCCTGGAGGTGCCAGGGGGGCGCAGCCCGCAGTAGATCAGCAAGGGAGGAAGGAAGGAAAACAGAGAAAGAGGAAAAGGGAGAGAGGGAGAAAGAAATGGAAAGAGGGGGAGAAAGAAATGGACAGAGAGAGACAGAAAAAGAGGGAGAGAGAAAAGCCTTCCCCCCCCCCTTACACACACACACCCCGGCCCCACGCGACCTGGCCCCAGGCTCCATACCCTCCCACCCCCAGAGTCCACAAAAGCCCCCCCCCCCAAAGCCTGATCAGCTCCTGTGAGCATGCTCTGCTGCCAGGAGCCGCGGGCCTCTTTCCCCCCTCCCTCTTGCTGCTCAACAGCCGACAGGCAGCAAGAGGGGCTTACAGCGTGCCCCGGCGTTCCTGCACGCTGTGGCTATAGGGGGCAGCCTTGGGGGAAGCGTCCCTCCCCCTCCTCTCGCCGACCAACAGCCGTCAGTCAGCAAGAGGAGGTCCAAAGGGTGCCACAGCGCCCCTGCAAGCCATGGCCCCAGGAATACCCTCAGGGAGGGCCGCCCTGTGCCGCGCCTCCACGGCGGGGCCCCGGAGCTCCTGAGGGCCACGAAAAATGTCCTTGGGGGCCGCATACGGCCCCCGGGCCTGAGGTTCCCCATCCCTGATTTAAACATTTGATTAGATACTTTTTCTTTCAAGGCAGTAATACTGGGTAATTAAAATGCAATCCCAGGACCAGGAGAAATTTTAGTATTTGAACTTTGCCCTATGCCCTATTGACTTCAGGGAAGGATTCCACCCTTAGTGTTCTGATGGACTTGCACATTTAATCTACATATAGCCAATCCCTACCTCCTCAGTCATAGTTTGACCAATAGTCTGACAGATGGGTGGGGTGACAGAGCCATTATCCATCTGCACCACCAATGTGTGTGTGTTAAACGTCATCAAGTCGCTTCCAACGTATGGTGACCTTATGAATTAATGACCTCCAAAACATCCTGTCATTAACATCCTTGCTCAGGTCTTGCAGGCTGAGGGCCATGGCTTCCTTGATTGAGTCAATCCATCTCATATTGGGTCTTTCACTTTTCCTGCTGCTTTCAACTGTTCTTAGCATAATAGTCTTTTCAAGTGACTCTTGTCTTCTCATAATGTGATTAAAAGGATCTGGAAACCAGGTTTGATTCCCCACTCCACATGAGCAGCAGACTCTAATCTGATGAATCGGGTTGGTTTCCCCACTTCTACATATAAAGTCAGCTGGGTGACCTTGGGCTAGTCACAGTTCTCTTCGAGCTGTCTCAGCCTCACATACCTCACAAGGTGTCTGTTGTGGGGAGAGGAAGGGAAGGTGATTGTAAGCCGGTTTGATTCTGATAAACCTGTCTTATCGTATCAATATTCAATCACAACAAAACAGTAGGAAGTTGAAGATTCAAAGCAGTTTGTTTAATTGGCCAATACACAAAAAGCCTGGTGAAAATTGCCTGAAGCGCAGGCAATTCACACCCACATCAAAGGGTTGCAAGCATGAATATAGACCGATAATGGGTGGTTACAGAGGTGTAATACACACGTAAGACACAATTGCCCAATACTTGAGACCCCTACATTAGCATAACCTATAACAGAATTGAAGGCGCAGAGAAAGTGGTGATCTCATGCTCTCTAATGAGCAGAGAAGATCTACCAGTGTCAGGTGCTTCTCTGTTTGATCCTAAGCTACTGAAGTTCTTATCTTGGATCCTGCCAGCTGCTAGAACTTAACTAAGGGAGTTTTCCTAGCTGGCCCCTATGTATGGGGAGCCAGCTTATGAAAGCATACTGGGGCCTTCTATGGATTCTTTAATTAACTTCTAACAAGCAAAGCTGGGCCTCTTATACTCAAGGCCTTTAACATGTATGTGCTTGGTGTGACTTAAATCATAGATGCCAGCTCTTATATACTGAGTATGGCATATTCATAAGTGCAGGTTATACTTTATTGATTACAAAGAATATATTTCAAATCAAAGAATACATTTCTAATACATTTCCCATAGCAAATAATGATTTCAGGCATTACAATTCTCCTTAAAAAGATAGAGAAAATTGGCATATAAAAACCAACTCCTCTTCATCTTTTTAACCACCCAGCACAATTGTCACTGCACCCAAGTTGGTTATGCAAGAAGCTTGGCGCTGCTTGGAGTACACTGGGCACACCCTGGCTCTAGAGTAAGCATAAATTCTGCACAATTTTTCCACTGTGAGTTTAGGCCAACCAAAATAACATCTGGATTATATTTCAGCAGAGGCAAGTGAAGGCTTTTCACCCCAAGGGTGTGGGGGAGAGAAAACAGATGTCTACAGAAAAGCAAATGTGGGTTGAGGACACACAGAACAAAAGTGTCCTCAGAAAAGTGAGTCACGATGGCTAGAATATAATGGCATTTTGCTTAAAAAATGAACGTTAGCACTAGATGATGTTCTAAGCTTTAGTGCATGTTTAAGGGAGGTGTTGGGGTTCAGTGCTACCTGGAAGCACATTTTCTTATCCAGAAGTGTCTGGCCCAGACTACATGTTATGGGGAGATGCATGGGAACTATCAGTATCCCCCTGCATCTCCCTGCCAATGTGCCCTTTGAAAAAAATGATGGTGTGACATTGTCGGCCGATGTGACATCATCCTGCTGACATATCTCTGCCTCTCAGTCTGCTTTAGTGCCTCCTATGTTTATATGATGTTTATATGTTTATATGATGATGTCATACTGTTACCCTGGGATGAGGGATGTACACATCTGTGGCAATTCACATACCCCCAAAGTCTGGACCTCTTGGGATTTTAGCCTTCTTATATGCACAGTTTGCAGATTGGTGCCATATTTTCCCATAAAATAAGGAGGCCATTGTTTTAAAAAAAGGTTAATTTTGTGTTAACTACAAATGGATAGACTGAAGGCAAGAGAGAAAGGAAATTTAAAAAGGCAGTTGGCAATCAAAACATTTGGCAAGTCAAAATAAAATATTTCAAATATCTACAGAAGAAGAGGAGGAGGAGGAGGAGTTGGTTTTTATATGTTGATGTTCTCTACCTTTTTTAAGAAGAATCAAACTGGGTTACAATCCCCTTCCTCTCCCCACCTTGTGAGATAGGTGGAACTGGAACTAACCCAACATCCTGTGACTAATCCAACATCCTAATTAGCCCTGATTCAACAATCACTAAAACCTTTCTAAGATGCCCAATTATGTCTCAGTCATGGCTAGTCTCTGAGAGGATGTGCGTGGATGTGTGTGTGTGTCTGAAGAAGAGGAGAGAAGGAAGGCTCAATGAGAGAGGGAAAGAGAATGAAAGATAATTTGAGGAGGCTTGGGGATCTAAGAGGGAGAATTACGCTGGAGGCATGGACAAATGGGGGGGGGGTGATGACAAGAGCCAAAGAACCAGGGGCTCTGGAGGGAGCTTTGGGAGAGATAAAGGGAGACTTCATGGCAGGAACTGAGAGGAATGGCAGAGCAATGCAGAGGAACTATGGGAAGTAATGAGAGAAAAAGGGTCAAATTAAATGACCCTATTTGCTAGTTTTGGGATATAGGAAACTTATTTCCTTGGCTAATATTTGTTTGCCCTGACCTGGATGGCCCAGGCTAGCCTGATCTCGTCAGATCTCAGAAGCTAAGCATGGTCAGCCCTAGTTAGTATTTGGATGGGAGACCACCAAAGGAAGTCCAGGGTTGCTGTGCAGAGGAAGGCATTGGCAAACCACCTCTGTTAGTCTCTTGCCATGAAAACCCCAAAAGGGGTCGCCATAAGTCGGCTGCAACTTGAAGGCACGTTACACACACACAATATTTGTTTGGGATACAGTTAACTGTGATCTGAGATTATATTGATGTCCTGATTAACTCAAAAACAATTATTCAATATTTGCTTACAGATGTGTTGGGGCTTGGGAGATGAGTTTTTTGTCCTTATAATTAACTCAGGAAGGAGACCAGTTTGCTGTCTTTGAAGTGTTTGACATTGTCAAGAATCCCCTTAAGTCTTCTGTAATATTTGTCCTATGTTGTTAACAAATTTTAGCAATTATTTCCTCTGAGTCTGGTCAAACTGCTTCTTCCCTTGGCCTTTTGGCCTCTTTTCTCGGGGTATGAAAGTATTTTCTGGGGGCAGCTCAAGGCCATAGTCAATTTATAGTCAAAGGGGACACACAACGGAAACCTCCCCCCCTCAAACCAGGGAGCGAGAGACTCGAGGGGGAACACACACCCCAGGCAGAACCGACGAAAGCCCCCTTTGGCTTCCCCCCCACCCACAGAAACTGCTCCCTCCCTACACACACACAGACTCTGCTTTCCCCACACACACACACACACATACACAGGAGAAAAATTATAGATTAAAGCCCCCAAAGGGGTCTTACTGTGGCTGTCTTCTGTTCCATCAGGAGGGGCTGGGGAGGACTTGTAATCCAAGATGATTCCAATTAGGCACGGGACGTTTTGCTCTGGAGATGCACACACAGGATCGGCTGATCCATTCATCCCAATAGGGGAAAGGGGAAAGGGGAAAGCCTATATCTCGGGACCCCCTGACCCAATGTTCACAAAACTTGGGTGGTCTCTTAAGAACACTTGTCTGAAACTCCGCTCAAAGTTTGGGGTCGGCACACCCAAAAATGCGCCCCCTGCAGCCACGGAAAGAGAAAAGGGGGAGCCGATATTTCTGCCCCCACTGAACCCATCTTTACAAAACTTGGGTGGTCTCTTAAGAAGGATCGTGAAGCTATGATAAAAGTTTGGGGGCCGCACCCCCAAAAAAGCACCCCCTACAGCCACGGAAATGGAAAAGGGGGGAGAGGAAAAAGGGATGGAGCCCATATCTCTGGGGGCCCTGACCCAATGTTTACAAAACTTGTGGGGTCTCTTAAGAAGCCTTGTCTGATGCTCCGCTGAAAGTTTGGGGTCGGCACACCCAAAAATGTGCCCCCTGCAGCCATGGAAAGAAAAAGGGGGGGAGCCCATATCTCGGGATCCCCTGACCCAACGTTTACAAAACTTGGGTGGTCTCTTAAGAAGGCTTGTCTGAAAATCCCATGAAAGTTTGGGGTCTGTACCCCAAAAAATGCGCCCCCTGCAGCCACGGAAAGGAGCGAATGTGCACAAGCACCCCCGCACACACACACAAGGATTTCCCTCTCTCTCTCTTTCCCCAGCGGGGCCGCACATCAGCTGATTCCTCCAGTACTCAATCCTGACTGATTGGCTAGAAGAAGACCCAGCTTGGCCACCGATTGGCCGGGGGAGGAGAATGCTGCTTACTGAAGGTAATGCTGCTTACTGACGGCCCCGAATTGGCCGGATTTATTCGCGAACTCCCGAATTCGCTGAATTCGCCCCCCCGGTTGCCCTCCATTTTTGAGTTCGGTTCGTCCCGAACTAAAATCCACCGAATCAAGGGAAATTCGGCTGATTTTCAGTTCAGGCCGAACCGAATCAACAGCCCTAACGCTGACCAAAATAAGATCTGTATTATATTTTAACAGACGCATGCCAGGCCTTTCAGTCCATATGAGGGGTAAGGGAAACAGATGTCAGTACAGAACACCAAATGTGGGTTCAGAAAATCTCAGCCTAAGAAAGTTAGTCATACTAGCTGGAAGCTCACAGGGCATTTGATTTGTTTCCCAGTCACTGGTCTGCTGTCAAGAGCTTATATTAAGCATTAAGAATATAAAGCAAAAGGAACTGCCTTATGAAAGAAATCTTTTTTTTTTCTCATGAAGGGAAAGCATTCTCCAAGTGTTGGAACTAATTGACTGAAATAATGAGACTCTGACTGGAATAGCAGACTGGCTCCAATAGATTGATAAGAACCAATGTCAAGATGAAAACTGCGACTGTTTCCGAAGACTTCCAGAAACGACAAACCTTCCCTCAAAGGCAAAAAATTAATGACTCCCCTGTTCCGAATATGATTGGTTGATAGTTATTACTAGAATTGCCTCCCCAATATGTAAAGATAATGTTGGCCAGTGGGACTTTGTATTCATCCGCCATCTTTCAAGACATGAATACCCATAGAATTCCCCATCCTTTGCTTGACCAGTGGAGAAGACTTCTAGAAACCTTACCAGCTACTCTTTTAATGTGCAACCTTCATAAATACAGCAGTACACAATCCATGTTCAGATTATGTTGCATCTAGGGGATCATGTTTTTAAAGGTATCTGAGTTCAAGGCTACCCAGAATCCACACTGGTTTACCCAGATGAGTCAGAATATCCTTTACTCTGAACTAAACAAAGATCGAATGATTGTTTTTCTTCCGTTCTTAGTGTAATGCCCATAATTACATTTATTATTGAATATGTATGTTTTCATGCTCATTCCGCATACTTGGCACTATGTATTCATATGCACACACATGGAAGCTTTGGGAAGGTTGGCATCGGGGGGCCATGAATCAGCCAGCTCACTCTGTCTGTCTGATACAGGCTTTCACCAGTAAGAAGCGTGTCTTCGGAATTACCTTTCTGTTGAGGAATGTGGTATCTAGTTACTTCCAAGATCACAAGACCTAGAGCTTACCTAGAAACAACGTCAGGCAAAATCTATAGGATAGTCTAATCAATGTAAAGTATACACCTAAAGTGTGATTGGGGCTTTTCTATGTCAATCTGCGTGTCAGCAGCCATGGGCCTGCCCCATGCGAATGCATAAATGATACTGACTTTCCTTTGACTCTCTGGTGAGTACCCTGCATCTTAATTGTGGGCTATTTCACCCCAGCTCTGTTGTTTAGCTAAATAAAGAACTGATTGTAACCTCCTCCTAATTGTCTTTATTGGACTCTATAAGACAATTATGCACTTCATTAGTAATTGTCACTGAGAAACTTTACTGAGAAGATGCTCTCTAATACTGAAATTCTGGATTTGGATCCTACTTTGTTGAAACTCTTCGGTTTGCAAATTATTATTTTTTACAAAGATCTGGAGCTTTCCCATTAACTTGACAGGTTTTACTTCATTTCAGTTATATGTTTGCATATAGATATTAAAGATAAAAGATTAAAGGAAACGGGTACATAAGGAAAGATCCATCTTTGGGGAGAATAATTTACATGGTGTGTTTATCTTGATATTGCTGTCAGTACTGCAAAGTACCTCTGAGAGCAGAAGTAACTAAGCCAGCATGGTGTAGTGGTTAAGAGTGGTGGTTTGGAGCGGCGAACTCTGATCTGGAGAACCAGGTTTGATTCCCTGCTCCTACACATGAAGCCAGCTGGGTGACCTTGGGCTAGTCACATTCTCTCAGCCCCACCTACCTCACAGGGTGTCTGTTGTGGGGAGGGGAAGGGAAGGTGATTGTAAGCCGGTTTGATTATTCCTTAAGTGGTAGAGGAAGTCAATTTATAAAACCAACTCTTCTTCTTCTGGTTCTTGTAGGTTATCCGGGCTGTGTAACCGTGGTCTTGGTATTTTCTTTCCTGATGTTTCGCCAGCAGCTGTGGCAAGCATCTTCAGAGGCTTGGCTTCCTGTCTTGAAAACCACCAGACTAACAAAGACTACAGTCAACAATAGCCATGCAGATTAGCTTTGGATTTCACACATTAACAGATCACTTCAGGATACAATGGTTCCACATTAACATACCACACCCTCATTAGCACATTATCTGGATACTTACAGGACAATGGTTAGCACATTATCTTTGTTACTTTTTGCAGGACAATGATTCAGCTAAAACCCAACCCCTTTCTGACTATGTATTACTCTTCCTACACACTTGACACTGAGAGACACTGTCCTTCAGTGTTACTCCTCTGAAGATGCCTGCCACAGCTGCTGGCGAAACGTCAGGAAAGAAAATACCAAGACCACGGTCACACAGCCCAGATAACCTACAAGAACCAATGAACTCTGACCGTGAAAGCCTTCGACAATATCTTCTTCTTCTACTTCTAAACTCAGGGAACCCCAGCACTGAACTTCAAACAATTTCTGCTGGTGAAATTAGAACATTACAATGTATGGGGCAATCCCAATTGTTATTATGTTGTGTAAAAAGGTAAAGGCAGTCCCCTGTGCAAGCACCAGGTCATGACCCATGTGGTGATGTCACATCACAACGTTTACAAGGCAGACTATGTTTAGAGGGTGGTTTGCCAGTGCCTTCCCCAGTCATCTACACTTTACCCCCAGCAAGCTGGGTACTCATTTTACAGACCTCGGAAGGATGGAAGGCTGAGTCAACCTTGAGCCGGCTACCTGAAACCGACTTCTGTCAGGATTGAACTCAGGTTGTGAGCAGAGCTTGGACTGCAGTACTGCAGCTTACCACTCTGCGCCATACTTGGAATACTTATATGGTTAAAGAACATGGATATCAGAATAAATGGGTAAAAACTGTCTAACAATAAATATTTGCCAGAGTTTGGGGGGGGGGGGGACACATTCCGAAAGAATACATAGTAGAAGGAAGAGTGTTTGGAGGACCAGTTTTATTTTGTTGAGCTCTGAATGAAAATACATTCTACCTTCTAGTGATGACAACTGAAATCTATTGCAGAACTACTTTCCATTTCCTGTTGAGACTCCGAGCCAAGAATATTCATGAATTATCTTTAGTGATTTGATTCTCCGATTTCTAGCCAGTGATTCACTGTTTGTAGAGGGAGTTTATTTTTCAGAAGTGCAGTTTAGTTTTTATAACTAAAAAGAAGCCTGCGGGCCTGTTCTGAGGCTAACAGCATCCTTGTATACACACACATTGTAAAATGCCATTAAAAGGGCTTCATCTACATCTTTATATCAGAAGGTTTGTAATATCAGATTCTTAACCTCTGGAGAAACAAATGAACCACAAGACCAAAACACAGACAAGTCCATGCAGTCAAGTATTTACTTCTACGATTCTTTCTCAGCCAGTCATCCAGTGATACATCAACCCCTCAAATTACTGTGCTGATTAAGAGACCAGATGTGGTTCAGGGACTAAGACATTTGATTTAGTATCAGGTTTATATCCTCATTCATCAGTGAGTTCACAGTATCCTTATGCAAATTATGCTCTCAGCACCAACATCCTCCTCCTTAATGTTTAGAATCATAGAATCATAGAGTTGGAAGGGACAACCAGGGTCATCAAGTCCAACCCCCGGCACAATACAGAGATTCACAACTACCTCCACCCCGCTAGTGACCAGAAGATGGCCAAGATGCCCTCCCTCTCATAATGTGTCTAAGGTCATGGAATCAGCATTGGTGACAAATGGCCATCTAACCTCTTCTTAAAAACCTTCAGGGAAGGAGCACTTACCACCTCCCAAGGAAGCCTGTTCCACTGAGGAACCGCTCTAACTGTTAGAAAATTCTTCCTAATGTCTAGACGTAAACTCTTTTGATTTAATTTCAACCCGATGGTTCTGGTTCGGCCTTCTTGGGCAACAGAAAACAACTCAGCACCCTCCTCTATATGACAGCCCCTCAAATACTTGAACATGGTTATCGTATCCCCTCTCAGTCTTCTCCTCTTCAGGCTAAACATACCCAGCTCCTTCAACCTTTCCTCAGAGGACTTGGTCTCTAGACCCCTCACCATTTTTGTTGCCCTCCTCTGGACATGTTGCAGCTTGTCCACATCCTTCTTAAATTGTGGTGCCCAAAACTGAACACGGTATTCTAGGTGAGGTCTAACCAGAGCAGAGTAAAGCGATACCATCACTTTGTGTGATCTGGACACTATACTTCTGTTGATGCAGCCCAAGACCGCATTTGCCTTTTTAGCTATCGCATCACACTGCTGACTTATGTTCAGTGTTTGGTCTACTTGTTATGTGCTGTTATGTGCTGTCAAGTCACTTCCAATTTATGGCAATCCAACGAATGAATGAATGATCTCTAAAACATCCTACAGTTAGCCTTGCTCAGGTCTTGCAAACTGAGGGTTGTGGCTCTTTTATTGACTCAATCCATCTCATGTTGGGTCTGCCTCTTTTCCTGCTTTCTTTGACTTTTCCCAACACTATTTTATTTTCCAGTGAGCTTGTCTTTTCGTAATGTATCCACAATATGGTCATAATGTGGCCTTACTGCTTAAGAATGTTCAAAATGTTCAATAGATTTAATCTTGATTTAATCCTTTACAACAACCCTGTGGTTGCAATGCATATCACTCCTTTTTTTCCTTGCAGAGTTTACAAGTTGGCTGAAAGATTACACATCTATTCAACTGTCCTTGAATTCTGTTGCTTAGATCTACCTTCATCTTGGACAGTTGTCTGGAGCAGTTAAAGAAAAGAGCTAGATTAATTGTTTTAAGATTTGTGATTGGATTTATCATCGTGCTATATCAGATGTATCTCATATGCACCTGCTGATTGACTATTTGCACTTATGTTGCTTATCTATTATTTAGTTGAAACAAATTAGATATTTAAAAATAACCACATAATTATAAAAAATTGTATGTAGAGAATTATGGGTGCTTATTTATAGATCAATATCGGTCTTGTGACAAGCAAATCAGATTTCTCTGGCTGGAAGTCTCAGAAGAAGAATAGAGGAGATCTTTGGGTGAGATTTTGGGTAACTTGCAGCCCATTCCTGAGCTGACGGTGTAGGGGAACGGCGGGGAAGAGGCGCAACGGTGCGTCTTCCTAAGCCGTTTCCCCTACGCAGTTAAACAAAAAAAGCATTTTTTTAGCCTTCACCATTTCCACAATAACTATGGGGTTAATGCTTTTATGCTTTTATTTTTTCTGCCTTGCTCAATAAAAATATTTTCGTTTTTCAAAAAAAGATAAAAGTTTATGCAGATGTCCTGTCTTGGTTTGCTGGTTAATAGTCCAAAAGAATGGACCCTTACTCCCTATTTTATGTTATCAGAGTTAGAGGCAGAAAATTTTCTCTAACGTTATAAACCCTGGAGATGTCTATGGCTAATTGGTTTGTACAGGCAACAGCCTTGAAAGGTGTGTAGTGCATAATCTCTAATAAGGTGCGGGAGGGACTATCTTGCTACAGTAGGTTACTATTATTATTATTATCATGTTACAGACAGAGGAGAGAAGCAGAAAGAGAGAGGGTACCTTGTATACCTACACAGTACCTTGTGTAATGAGTTCACAGCAGAGGCAAGATTTCCACTTGAAACATTCTGGCTTGTAGCTCAGTTTCTTAGTAACTATGCCACCACCATATCTCTCTCTTAGCTTCCTTTTAATTCTTGGTTCAATCAGCACATATATCTGTTTCTGAACTGTGTCACAGAGGATAAAGCCACAAAACAGAGCTTGGGACAAACCAGGGATTTCTCTGCAAACCCAAAGGAAGTCCAGAGTTGCAAATTCCCCCCCCCCCAATTCCCACCCTGAAATCTAAACAAAATACATCAGGGGATTAAAACTCCCTAAAATAACAGAAACCGTGCCTGTCACTTTAGGAAAGGAATGCCCATGGAGCTCTTAGTGGCTGTTGGGGGGTTGCTATGCAACCACAGCAATATTGCCAAGCCTTTGCTAGCCTTGGTTTCGGCAAAGCAAAGCCAGGGTGGGGACTGGGAGCAAGAGGCGAGAGGGAGGCTGAAGCCCTAGAAAATGTCCTGTCCTCCCACTGCCCTGTGTCCTCTGATGGAGGAGGAGAAACTGGAGACAGGCCCAGTGGTGACTAATGGAAACTCACTACCCATACAACTTGGTCTGGCCCAGTGGCAGCCATAGAGTTGCCAACCTCCAGGTAATACGAAAACAAAATCACACCTCTATACCAGCGGTTCCCAAACTTTTCAGGCCACTGCCCCCTTGGCTCCACAAACTCAACCCCAGCGCCCCCTACCTTATCCAACAACACTGTTGAAGGGGCCCACCTCTAGCACCCGCCTACTGCCCCCTTGCCTCTTAGTGCCCCCCTAGATAATCCCACTGCCCCCCAGGGGGTGGTACTGCCCACTTTGGGAACCACTGCTCTATACTCAATTGTTATAGTATAAACTCAGTATAGGAATAAATGACTCAAAAGGTAAGTCCAGTATTCTATGTTGCTAGTCACAAGTATATAGCACAAACCATATAATCACAATACTGTGTAACATAAATATCAAAAAAGACAATCCCTCATGTGCAATCCAATAATAGTCCAATGAACTGTGTCCAGTTGTAGTCACCAATTCTCCCGATCCTGGGAATGTTCTTAGTAGCGTAGCTTCGCAGCCACAAGGTAGAAATGTCCTTGTCAATTTCAGGCGGCAATGAAGGCCAGATGCTTGCCCAAGATGGTTCAGCGTTCAACGTGTATAAATATCCATAGCACAACTGACCAATGCACAAAAGGCAGCCCCGGATATCTAGCCTTGTCAGTCAAACCTTTCTTCAGTGTGCACTCATTTTTGCCAAGATGCACCAAATTCTGTGTCTACAGCTGCTGACGCAGTCAGTATTCCTCAGTGGGCATATTTTTTAGGGACTTGGCAACCCTAGGCAGCCACCACGCAACTCTGCCCAGTCCAACTTGGCCCAGCCACTGTGCAACTGGCCCCTGACACTACAAAGTCCTTCCCTGTCTGACCTGTTTAAAGTAACTGACAAAGGCCATTTACGCATGGCCGTTTCCTTGCGGTAACCCCACTGACTACTTCGGGGGCTTTGCCTTGATTATGCATGCATTTTCCAACCGTCAGAGGTCGCCTTGTTCTCCTGCGCATTTCCACACATTTTGCTGGCTAAATACAAATCCAGAAAACGCAGGCAAAATACGCAGAAATGAGAGAGCAAGGTGACCTCTGACGGTTGGAAATGCATGCTCGATCAAGGCAAAGCCCCAAAGTAGTCAGCAGGGTTACTGTGAGGAAACAGCCATGCACAAATGGCCAAAGGGTATGGCCATCTTATTTTACTTTCAATTCTGTCCCCCACCCCCCAAGAATGGCTGCAACCTAGGGTTGCCAAGTCCCTCTTAGCCACCAACAGGAGGCTTTTGGGGCGGAGCCTGAGGAGGGCAGGGTTTGGGGAGGGACTTCAGTGCCATGGAGTCCAATTGCCACAGTAACCATTTTCTCCAGGTGAACTGATCTCTATCGGCTGGAGATCAGCTGTAACAGCAGGACATCTCCAGCTAGCACCTGGAGGCTGGCAACCCCAGTGCCACCTCCAGAGCTCCTTAAGGCTTAATACAATGCTTAGGAATCTTTTAAGGTCTGTTTCTTCACTGACATTACTTTTTCATCTAGATGAACTTTAAATTGGGACCAACAAAACAAATGTGTTAGAAATATTTACAGGTCTTGGGAGCAGGATCTTAATGCACCTTAAGCTGTGGGACGGAGGCAGGGCTGTGTGGTTTGTTTTATGAGGGGCCCAGCTGAGTGGCTCTAACCAAAGTATGGACTGGAAGCCAAAATGCTAGTGGAGGGAAGAAAAGAAAGGAGGGAGATGCAGCCTATCCAGAAGAACTGGTATCATATAACTCTAGTTTGTTGCAGTGGTGCTTATAAAGGAAGTGGTTTTGGTGGTTTGAGCCTCATGTCTTCAGTAGAATCAGTGCCTTCCAGAAACAACAGATAAAAATGGGTGATATTTGCCAAGTGCTGAGCTCATACACTCAGTCCAAAGCACTGTATCTGATCTAATGTGCTCATGAAGTGTCAGCAAATAAATGGAGTTGCCAAGTGCCCGGTGGTGGCAGGTAAAATCCGGCTAATCCACGGGGCTGCCCGCCGACCACCTGAGGGCCGGCGGGCAACGTGTGCACGTGCGCCCGCACAACGCACCCATGTCACTTCTGGTTTTACCCAGAAGTGACGCGGATGCTCTAGCAACCTCCACCAAAACTCTATGGAAACCATAGAGCAGCAATTGACAGAGTGTCCGCGTTACTTCTGAGTAAATCCAGAAGTGACGTAGGCAAGTTGTGGGGCACGGGCGCGCCAGGCGCATGGGCGCATCGCGCGCTGAAGAAAAGCTCCCGCCGATGGAGCAGTGGGCCCTGGTAAGCCTACAAATAAACCTGCCTCATTTCTTTCAGTGGGAAGGGTACTGCTAGTCCCCACAAAGGATCGCGCGTTCACTTTAATTAGAAAATGTACCTGCCGCCTCTCCCTAGCCCACAAAGTAAATTATGACCAAACAGTTTAAAAAAACACAGCATAAACACTGATAATGTTAACAAGCTGTTAAAAAGCCAGCCTTTAATGATCAAGCTGTTAACAGCTCAGCCAGAGTGTAAAAAAAGTGTAAAGCATTTAGCAGCGTAAAATAATTTTATAAGGCAGGCAAGAAGCAGACTGCAAAAATACTTTAAAACATTCAACCCCCTCTGTTATGTATGCAGGGAAGCAAGGCTCATGCTGAGCTTGCTATCCTCTCCAGGCTCCTTCGGCTGCCATTCTGATTGGACAATGGGCTATAGCAGCCCAATCACGGACTTGGGTCACGCCTGTGTTCCCATTGGACTATGGACTACAACCGGCCAATTGTGGACTTGGGGGCGTGGCTCCGGGTGGTTGGGATTGGCATATAAGCCGGGTTGTTGTGCCCTTTTAGTTCAGTTCAGTTCCATGCAGATCCGTTCCAGTGTGTTAAATAAATAGTTGTTGTTGGAACGCCGTCTCCGGTCTCGTGCTTCACCCAAGCGTATATTACACCCTCCCCACTGAAAAAAGACCCCCCTTTTTTGGTCTGGCACCTAAAAGGGAGTAGGATCGGCACCAGGCACGCCTCAAGGGGAGGACATTCTGTAAGAGGTCTGCCAAGTTCTGCGCTGTTGCTATTAAAATACGCAGAGCTTTATTAGAGAATGATTGCTAGAATATTTTACAATTTTATCCATTTTAACATGATAATTGTAACCAGGGGTTGCTTTTATTGACCTTACACCTTTATATGTACGGGCAGTTTGTGATTCTGCAGTACAAAACGATTGTGTCTGGAAATGTTCATGTGTTGGCACGTGATTGGCCAGTCGACTGTATTAATAAACTTGACTTGACTGTAAGTGAGGGGCTACCGCTGAGAAAGCCCTGTCTCTGGCCGCTACCCACCTCACCTCTGCAGCCAGGGGCACAGAGAGCAAGGTTTGTGAGGAGGATCTTAACTGGAGGGCTGGGCAGTATGGGCGGACGAGGTCCTTCAAGTACGTACATGTACCTCAGTCAGATCTTCTGCGCCATGGTGTGGGGAGGGGCATAAACATTAGACAACTAGAATTATATGCATCATAAACATTAGATAACTAGAATTATATGCATCAAGATTTTTAATATTGAGTAATATTTTCTCAACTGTTTATTTAGGATTTACACTGTTTATTTAGGATTTAGGGTGTACTAGCACTGTATTCTCTGAAGAGGTGTATCTCACGGTAGGCAGCTTGTGGTTCTTTGGGACAGCCAAGAGTGAAAGTAAACTGGTATGGGCTCTTAAGAAGTACCAAGGAGAAAATGGTGGAAGGGGTAACCGCCTATCTTCTGCTTTGAGTCCTCCAAGAGAGACAGTACCAGTAAGAAATTCATTACTTTCATGCCCTGTATCAGTTCTTCTATTCCATCTTCCTTCTTTGCTGTCCCCATATCTTCATTACTTTCTATGATATTTTGCTCCTCTGTTTCTGACTCTCCCCCACCCCAGCACTCCATAATGTGAAAGGTGCAGGAATTCCCAATATGAGAGAATATAGGGCAGCGTGTCACATTTAAAAGGGACCATGTTTTCAATGGAGGGAGGTTGGAACAGCCCTGATGTGGGCTCTACCCACTGACTCACTTCCACATTTGTTGACACATGTAGTGAAAAGTCTCTTTAAGAGGACGTGCAAATGTAACTGGTCATCGATACCAGCTTTGAGGATGGTTTTCTATGACATTCTATTCCTCCATGCTCCCTCCCCACCCCAGCCCCACATTCTCAGGCTCCACCCCCAAATCTCTAGGAATATCCCAACCTGGAGTTGGCAGCCCTAGACTAGTAGGTGATTTTGTTTTTTTTTTTTTTTTAGTGACTCTTGTTCCCATAACATTCAAACGTTCAATAACATAGGGTTGGCAGAAAACCTGGGTAAGCACAAGCAAACGACTGCATAAGAAGGCATCTCTGGTGTGATTTCTCTACTGCAAAACCGAGGGACAGCATGGCCAATGGAGGCAGAAGTTTTAGACTGTAATCCTAAACAGAGTTATTCCAGGGAGTAGCTTTCCTTAGGATTGCACTGTGAATCCGGCAAGTGTTTGTTTCTAGATTGTGGGCAGTACCGTCATATGAAAATATAGTGTTTATGGAGAAAAGCTGTTTACTGAAGATGTGGTGCCAAGGTAGCATTCTCAGCTGGTTTGAAGAAAATGTCCTGTTCCTTTACCAGAGGATTACCATGTGGAAATGGGCAGTTGAAGCTTCTCGTGGCATGGAAGTAAATATCAACATCTGTTAATTAACAACATTTTTTTTTCTCCAGGGCAGCTGGCAACCTTAAGTCAGAGCCTGACTACTATAAAACCCATGAAATGTGTCTGAAGGTGCTTAAGCCAAGGGTAGGGATTAAGAACTGGCAGACACCAACACTAAAAATATGTTTGCAGATTGCATAAAACATTTTGTTTTAAGGGAAAACAACAGCTGGATAATGAATTCCTTTGCAATCTGGCCACTGAAGTGCAAAGGAAACTTGTATTGACTTACTTCTGAGCAAATCCCACTGGACTGGCACAAACTGCTTCACAGTAAACATGGCTAGGACCAGGGTGCAGATTTGACTAACTTGCACTTAATTTCTGCCAGCCACAATTATTGAAAGATGCCAGATTTCTTTCAGTGAGGTGTGGCAAATGGAGAAAGACATTGTGGTGTGGACTCAAACCTGCAAGACTCAAGTTTGAATCCCCACTCTGCCATGGAAGCTTTCCAGGTGACCTAGGGCCAGAAACTCGTGGTCTAACCTACCTCACAGGGTTGTTATAAGGATAAAATGGAGGCAATGAGAACAAAGTAAGCCACCTTAGGTCCCCATTGGGGAGAAAAGTGGGATAAGGAAAGAAGGAAGGAAGGTTTGCCAACTACCTGGAGAAACAAATGTCCTGTCCCTTTAATAAAGGATTAATAGTATAGTATTTACCAGGTGATCTTAGTGATGGACTACAGCCCTCAGTTTGCAAGACTGTAGAC
The DNA here is from genome assembly GCF_029931775.1 of Euleptes europaea. Taxonomy (NCBI): domain Eukaryota; kingdom Metazoa; phylum Chordata; class Lepidosauria; order Squamata; family Sphaerodactylidae; genus Euleptes; species Euleptes europaea. The sequence continues at coordinate 118,170,048 of NC_079313.1, read as the reverse complement.
TGTATGAGTGGAGCAAGGTCACTCAACAAGTTTCTGTGGCAGAGTAGGAATTCCCACCTGGGTCATCCAGATCCAAGTTTGACACTCTAACCCCTACACTCCAGAGACCTAATTGAGGTGGCTTACAATATAAAAACAATACAGGAAGATCATAAAAATAGCTGAGGTGAAAATAATTAAAATATTTTACTGGTACTGTCTCTTGCAGAAAATTCAGAGAAGAAGCCAGGAGCTACCTTTCACTCCTGACAACAAGATAAGACTTATCAAAACAATCCGGTAGCATAAGAACAGTTTAGTGGTTAGGGCGATGGATTAGGATCTGGGAGTCCCAGGTTCAAGTCTCCATTTTGCCATGAAGCTGGGTGATTTTGGGACAGTCACTCTCTGTCAGCCTCACCTACTTTAGAGGGGTCTGATGTGGGCAAAATGGACAAGAGGGTATGAGCTTTCGTGAGCCACAGCTCACTTCTTCAGATACAGCTAGAATGTGAATCCATCTGCCTTTAAGTAGAGGAGAGTGAATTCAGACAAGCATTAGTATGTAAATGTTAATAGTATGTACATGTGAATAGCAGGCGTGATGGGATTAGGTGTGGTATGCAGAAGAGTCCGTGATGTCCAGGGGAGAGATGGGTGTGGAGAAATCAGCATTGGTCATGAGCCATGAATGCAAGGTCTTTATTCAGCCCAGGTAAATGCATGGACTTTAGTTTGAATATCAACTGTAATTCAGCAGTTTCTCTTTCCGATCTCCCTTTGAAATTCCTTCGAGAGGGAGGGCATCTCGGCCATCTTCTGGGCATGGTGCAGGGGTCACTGGGGGTGGTTGCGAATTTCCTGCATCGTGCAGGGGGCTGGACTAGATGACCCCGGGGGATCCCTCCCAACTCTAGGATTCTATGTGTTGATGAAATTTATTTCGGGGCCACGCCTTGGGGGTGGGTGAGGAGCATGGGAATCTTCGACCCGAGGGGGAATTCCTGGCTGGGGGCTGCGCCTTACCCCGGGCCAGGAGGGGGCCGGCTGGACACCTGCCTGCGAGAGCCGCCGCAGCGCAGAGAGCCACACCCAGCCCGGGCTGCCGGGGGACGGGAGCGGCGTCGGGGCGGCTCGCAAGGGCTGCGGACGGGGGTCTGCGCTCCGCAGAGCGGCCATGGACTGGCCGGCCGCCGCCGCCTTGCTGGGGCTTCTCCTGCTCCTGTCCCTGCTGCTGGGTTCTCGCTTCCAGAGGTGCCGGTGAGTCACTCCGTCGCTTTCACCTGTCCCCCCCCCCGGGGAAGGGGCTTCCAGGGGGGGGGAGGTGCCAGGATCCTTCCCCCACCACCGCCGAGGGACCTTCCCGGTGGGGGTCTGTGCCCCCCTCGGGGATCCCTGTTGAATATTTTTTTTAAAAAAGTTTTTATTATTTTTCAAACTGATTCACATTCAGTTGTATCACACAGCTGTGATACAATCACACCATCCTTCACACAGTGTATAATATAAACCATTTCTATCTTATCGCTAAAAAGATATATAGCATTAACTCCCCCTCTTCCCTCCTCTAGCCATTTAATATCCTTATGTCTCTCTTTGTTTTTAAAGTCGGATTCATTATGATCACCCACATTTATCATTATCTTAAAGTCTGGTTTTTAGCTTTGATTTCTTAATTGCTTCAAACAATTTGAACTAGATCAAAACATATCCCTTAATGTTTCCCAAGTTCAGTTCATTTACACAGTATGCTGTCCATGCCTCCCATTCTCCCACAAATTCCGTGTTTTCCTTTTGGTTTATTAATGCAGTAAGTTTTGCCATTTCAGCCGGTTCCATCATTTTATCTATCCAGGCAGTCTTATCTGGTATTTCGGATGTTTTCCATTTCGTTGCATAGACCAGTCTTGCAGCAGTAGTGGCATGTATCAAAAATAATCTCTGAGTTACTATAGAATCTGGTATTATACTTAACAACATCATTTCCAGTGTTTTAGGGATATTATATTGTACTATCAACCTTAATTCGTTGTAAATCATATGGGGATCCCTGTTGAATATTAAGGCCCATCGATCGTGTGATTATGGTCAGGTTACAGTCATTCAGTGCACACAAATAAACAGAGTCTTTCCTTCTTTTAGAATCAAAACTTTATCTAAAAGGCAAGGGTAAACTGGGATAAAACAAATACAATCCCAGCCCAGCCTTCTGCTCCCCCATACCGGCCAAGCGGGTGTTCACATGTGGATGCTGGCCCCGGGGCGCGCGTTTTCGACTCTCGTCTGTCCGCCACTCTTGGCCATCGATGACCGACAGCCATTTATGCATGGGAGGTATTGCCTTGGTTTTTGCCGCTCTCCACGTGCACATTTTCCCCATCCGAATTCTCAAAACTCTGCGTGGGGGCTTATTGTTAAGTTTTGAGGATTTGGATGGGGAAAATGTGCATCTAAAGAGCAGCAAATCCAAGGCAAAACCTCCCGTGCATAAATGACCTTAAAAATAAGCCCCCATGCAGAGTTTTGAGAATTTGGAAGGCGGAAAATGTGCATCTAGAGAGCAAAACCTTCATGCATGAATGGCAAAAATCTGAATGGCATTCTTACACGGGTGGAGGTGGGCGTTTGAGTCCCATGTTCGACTCCGCGTCTGGACACGCGCTGACGTGCACGCAAGCAGTGTAAATGAGGCTTAAAGGTGCTTTGGAATGTCGGAGGTGAATGTGCCCAAAATCTTTCAGCTCACAGTGTGGGAACACCCAAAGGCCATCTAGTCCACCCCACTCTTCAAAATCAAGAGCATCTACCTGCCGGTCTCTGACAGATCAACCCCCTGCAATTCTTTCAGAAGAATTGAAATTATAAAGACTGTGGGATTCAAGAGACTTCCTTATAATGAAGCAGACGGGCAGGACAACCCTTTTGCGAAATTACTCCTAGCTAGAGTAGAGTGGTGTAGTGGTTAAGGTATCAGATTAGGACCTGGGAAACCCAAGTTCAAATCCCCACTCATGCCATGGAAGCCTGCTCATTGACCTCGGGCCAGTCACGCACTCTCAGCCTCGACCCTGGCAAGTATTTGGATAGGAGACCACCAAGGAATACCAGATTTGTGACATGGAGGCAATGGCAAACCGCCTTTGAACGTCTCTTGCCTAGAAAACCCTACGGGGTCGCCATAAGTTAGCTGGGAATTGACTGCAAAAGAAAGAATGAAAGAAAGAAAAGAGCAGCTCTGCATATGATTGCACTGAAAAGGTTGGTCTAGTTTAGGGCTGCTGGTCACATTTTTTTAAGTGACTTTAGATTTACAATAATTATTACCTTAGATTAAAAAATACAATTAAAATCTGATGAGACAGGTAGCCGGCCTACAGAACTGTGGGCAAAAAAATTACCTGACTATCAAATCTGCTATGACTAAATCCATGCTCTACCACACATCTATGGGCGCTCCAAAATATTCTCTAGTATTCATGCTTTTATAAGAGCCATTCCACAGGGAAATAAACTGCCGGCAGCTTTTATGGAATTTTCCTTCTCGGAGGTTTTTAGGGAAAGTCCGGGCAGGCATACGCATGAGAAAATTTAGGCAGGGGTTTATGTTTGCTTATGTGAATTTGTCATGTGCATGCGGGCATTTATAGCACACATAATAGTCCTTGATTAAAACAACAAACAGTATAAACAACAATAAAAACGCTTCATATGCTTCAAGACTGTGGTGTTTATTTTGCAATAAATCAACAATTCCAACTCTGGAATAATTTTCTGTTTAGAAAATCTATTAACTGTCTTCATTAGTTATTTTATACATAAAAATAAATGATAGCCCAGATTACATAATCATTTTTAAAGTGAGGCAGAATAACAAGTAGAGACTTTGTGCTCCCTTTTTTTTTTTTTTTTTACCAGTACATAATTGATTTGGTGAATGTTATAAATAATGATTAACCTTCATAGACTAAAAAATCATTTGGGGGTTGAACAAATAAAAGGAGGATCAGATTCTTGTGCCTGTAATGGCTTGGAATGTAAAGTTCAGTATTGAGCTGTGCTGTGATTGTCCTGTTCCAACACCAACAGAGATATTATTGATGTTAGCACAGTTAATTTCTGTCTTTGTGACTGAGTTCTCCTTAAGGAAGTCTTAGAGGTGTGAGGAGTATGGCCCCGATTCCAGCAAAGGCTAAGCGTTTGCAAAAGCCCCCCAAACACTAAAGAATCCAGGATGCTGGCAGAACTCTTCTATTCACTTGGTAAGGGGTACCCAAGAATTTTGGAGGCAGCAAGAAAGACACGTCAGTTTTTACATCCTACCAACACTTGCAAGTTAACGAGGTCCAATTTACTTATTTCATTTACAGTTCAACTAAAATGAGTATAATGCATACAATAAAGCAGTATAAAATGCCCAGCAAATAATGCACAAAAATTCCACACAAAATTAGAGAACAATGCAATAGAAACAGTATAATGTATTCAACAAAGCAATGAAAACTGCCTGAAATGAAAATGCCTTGCTAGGGGCTCCCAAAATTCTGATCCTGGCACTGCAGGTGGGAAAAAGATTGGTGGTGGTGGTGGGGGGAATCCCTGAAGAAATAAATCATGTCTAAAGTGGAGCAAAATGAATAAAAAGAAAGGATCCCTTTAAAACAATGGTGTTGCCTTGAACAGTGAAATAATGTCCGCTTATATAGTTATTTTTTGCCAGCCCGTTCCTTAAGAAATGAACTTTAGTCTTGCATCAAAACCTTTCTAGCTTGGAAAATATATATACAAGAGAACATACAAATGAGGAAATTGCTAGCTACTTGTTTTAAAAATGGTGTAAATGGGTCTGACTTACAGCAGCTTGGTGCCCTGAACAGGGTCTAGTGGAAGTGTTGCAAACAGCTGTGTGGTGCAGACTGAAGAGGGTCCCATTAGTTGCATACTAGAAATCTTTGCTGTTATAGGTAAAGGTGCAAGCACTGGGTCTTTACTGACCCAAGGGGTGACGTCACATCATGACTATGTTTACGGGATGGTTTGCCATTGCCTTCCCCAGTGGTCTGCGCTTTACCCCCAGCGAGCTGGGTACTCATTTTACCAACCTTGGAAGGATGGCAGGCTGAGTCAATCTTGAGCTGGCTACCTGAAACCGACTTCAGTCGGGATTGAACTCAGGTCATGAGCAGAGCTTGGACTACAGTACTGCAGCTTACCACTCTGCGCCACGGGGCTCCTTTGCTGTTATAGCTCAGTATTATCATATCTTGTAATCCATTTGCTGATTTACTTAATTTTTAATCACACTTGGAATCTGCCTTCAGTCCCAGGGAGAAAGAAGAAGAATGTGCCACCGAGTTGCAACCGACTCACGGCAACCCCATCCACGGGGTCTTCCAGGCAAGGGATAAGCAGAGGTGACTTGCCGTTGTCTTCCTCTGCATAGCAACCCTAGACTATCTTGGTGGTCTTCCATCCAGGTATTTACTGTGGCTGACCCTGCTTAGCACCCAAACTCTGAAAAGCCTGGCCAAAGCTGCTGGACAATGCATGAAAACAACAAGTAAATAAAATTGTTACACAGGATACTAAACACAACTTTCTGACATGCGATTATACAAGATCCAGAAGCTACATTCTAGCATCCTCAGCATTGCTAAACGGGATCCTGGGGCAAGCATCTAGGAAATATGGTTCATTGAAATCCTAAAAATATGTTTTACCACAACATATGTTTTAAATAAACTTTATTATAATCTGTAGTAAAACACACAAATGATTAAAAACACAAGCTTTACAAAAACCATGAATAATTTGAAAAAAATGTTAAGAGTAACTCAAAAATACTTATCAGGCGTACAACATCTTGGAATGTATTTTTCCAGTACGTTATGAACATGGTCAGTTTCTGCACCAGTTTGTCTGCATACAAACCAGTACTCCTTTGGCATCTGCTGTAATGAAATGGTTTTATCAAAAGGATTGCTTTTTGTGTATGATCATGCCAAACAGAGTTAAAGATGGATTAGTTCCCCCAAGCTTTGTACTGCTAAGCACATTGTGGCTGCAGTTAACAACTAATTCTGTGTCTGACTTCTCTACCAGATCTTCAGACAACACAAAAGAATCCCTTTAGGAGTATGCAGTTATGGCCAAATTGACAAATATTGTTAATAAAAGACCGACTGAAAATTTCGAGAAAAGTGAAAATTATATGATGCATATGTGCTCAATTAAATATTGTGAAACAAACTTAAAGAAGGAAAGCTCTTGTTAGTTTACCAGAATACTAAGTAATACATTAACTGTAGTTCATCATTAGTGCAAGGTAGTGATATGTTTTTCTTTTGCTAATTAAAGAATACTATACATGTACAATTAATTATCTGCTAGTTTTTATAGCAGTTGACACAGTAGCGGATATATTTCAAAGTATTAAAAATGAATGGTATATGGATAATTTTGTATGGGGTGATATAATATTATAGAACAGGGGTGGGGAACCTCAGGCCCGGGGGCCGTATGCAGCCCCCGAGGACATTTTTTGTGGCCCTCGGGAGCTCCAGGGCCCTGCTGCAGAGGTGGGGCGCAGGGCGGCCTTCCCAGAGGGTGTTCCTGGCGCCACGGCTTATAGTGGCGCTGCAGCGCCCTTTGGACCTCCTCTCGCCGACTGTCGGCTGTTGAGCAGCAAGAGGGAGGGGGAAAGAGGCTGGCGGCTCCCGGCGGCAGAGCATGCATGCAGGAGCCAATCGGGCTTCGGGGAGGAAAGGGCATGGAGACTGGGGCCCGGTCGTGCGGGGCTCTGTGCGCCGCCGGGTGTGTGTGTGGGCAGGGGAGGCTGGGGCCCAGTTGCGCGCGGGGGGGGGGGAAGGCTTTTCCCTCTTCCTCTTTTTCTGTCACTCTTTCTCCTTTCTCTCCCTCTTTTTCTGTCTCTTTGTCTCCCTCCGTCCTTTTCTTTGTCTCCCTTCGTCCTTTTCTTTCTTTCTCCCTCTCTCTCCATTTCTTTCTCCCTTTCTCTCCCTTCCTCCCTTTTCCTCTTTCTCTGTTTTCCTTCCTCCCTTGCCGATCAACTGTGGGCTGCGCCCCCCTTCACCTTGTTTGCTCGGGCGCACTGCTGGCTGCTGGGAGGGGGGAGTGGGGGCACTCTGCAGACCTTCTCTGTGTGGCCTCCCCTGGTGTTGCCAAACTCCAGGTGGTGGCTGGAGACCTGGCAACCCTAGCCTCTTCCCCCCCCCAGGAGATCTACACCTGGTATGGCCCCTGAATGATGTCATAAATGTGCAAATGGCCCTTGGCAGGAAAAAGGTTCCCCACCCCTGTTATAGAATGTAGTATTTTTTTGCTTATAGGGATGTAAAGGAGATCTTGCTTAAGTAAAGTTAGGGATAAAGTGCCACACATATGAAGTGTTTAGTATAATGTTGTGTGTGTGTTGTTATGTTTGTTATGTTTGAAATAATAAAAAAATTATTTAAAAAAAAGAATCATAGAATCATAGAGTTGGGAGGGACCACCAGGGTCATCTAGTCCAACCCCCTGCACAGTGCAGGAATTTCACAACTACCTCCCCCACACACCCCCAAGTGACCCCTACTCCATGCCCAGGAGAAGGACAAGATGTCCTCCCTCTCATGAACTGCCTAAGGTCATAGAATCAGCATTGCTGACAGATGGTTATCTAGCCTCTGCTTAAAAACCTCCAGGGAAGGAGCACTTGCCACCTCCCAAAGAAGCCTGTTCCACTGAGGAACCACTCTAACTGTTAAAAAAATCTTCCTGATGTCTAGATGGAAACGCTTTCGATTTAATTTCAACCTGTTGTTTCTGGTCCAACCTTCTGGGGCAACAGAAAACAACTCGGCACCCTCCTCTATATGACGCCCCTTCAAGTACTTGAACAGGAAGCAGGAGCCCTTGTTATATGACCGCAGGTAAAGGGCAAAGGGATTTTAGCGGCCGCTTGTTTTCAGAAGGATGCCCAATGTACGTTTAAGCCTTTTGGCCATTTATGCATGGGAGGATTTGCCATGGATTTGCTACTCACTAGATCCACATTTCCCCCATCCCAATTCTCAAAACTCAACAGTAAGCCCCCTGTGCAGAGTTTTGAGAATTCGTATGGGGGAAACAAGCATCTAGAGAGTGGCAAATCCAAGGGAAAACTTCCTGTGCATAAATTGTTTGACTCGAGCACAAAAGCCGCATGAAACGGATCCTTTTTTGGAAGTAAAAGAATGTAGAGAAGACTGAGAGGGGATATGATAACCATCTTCAAGTACTTGAAGGGCTGTCAGATAGAGGAGGGTGCCAAGTTGTTTTCTGTTGTCCCCAGAAGGTTGGACCAGGATCTGATGGAATTTGATACCCTGTAATTTCACAGATTAAACATGACGCCAGCACACCAGGCTGAAGGCAGCCTACTAGCCAGTGGGTAAAAATAGGAAAAAGAATAATTTCAGCTTATTTCAGGGGATTTTCTTCCTCTTTCCACCTCTCCCAGCCACGAAGAACAGCTTTCAAAGGCTGTTACATAAATTTATGTTGTATACATTTAAATAAATTTCTGCTATATAAATTTAATGTAAATTTATGGCTTTATCATATGACAAACACTGGTTGTAGTTCTGGACTGGTCATTCCATTTAATAAAAATTAGAAACAGCAAAAGGTGCAGAAAAGCAATAGAGACGTTTGAGGGCTCTCAGGGATAAAGAGTCTGAGGTTTTGTAGTATGGAAAAGAACAGCGACTGGGTGGGAACATTGCAGAGGTTTACACGATTATGAATAACTGGATGGAGCAGTTTGTTTTTCTGTGCCGTTAGTAATGCGGATCTGGGGAAATATGCTCGGTATCAACAAAAAGAATTTGATATGGTGTATTGCAGAGGTTCCCAAACTGTGCTCCAAGGAGAACTTGGTGATCCGTGAAACATCTCCTAGTGCTCCATGAAGAGATTGGAAAGAAAGATATGACTGTCATTCGGTTTATTATATAGGTGCTAGGTGAAAATTAGTGCTCCGTGACAAATTTCTCTTCTGAAAAGTGCTCCATGACTCAAAAAGTTTGGGAAACTCTGGTGTAGTGGTTAGAATGTTGCACTAGAATTGGGGAGATCTGAATTCAAATCCCCCCTCAGCCATAAAGCTGAGGATAAAATAGACGAGGACCATGTGAGCTACTCTGAGCTCCTTTGGGTGGGGGGTAAGGCTGGATAAAAAAAATTAGATGGTCAGAAATATATCTTCATTTAATTTATGCAATTAATAGACAACCAATAGTCTGGAGAGCTTTAAGGAAGGTTAAACAAAACCTTTGATAGCCTGATCTCCTCTAAATATTAGCCTCCGCATTCATAGTGGAGATGAGAATCATCCCCATGTGGAAGCAACCAAACACTTTGCCTCTGTATAACGTGAGAAATAGTCACCTGCCCTTGAAAATGTTAGCAAATAGGAATTCGGGACAGGGGCATCCATGGATTTTTATAACATTTACTGAAAAGCCTCGATTTTTTTTCCCCAGACTCTTGGCGATCGTAAACACCTTTAGTAACGTTGTATTTATAGCTTCTTGTTTTTGAATCACCAGGCAGGGTTTGCCGCCAAGATGTCGCGGAGCCTGCCCATTTTTAGAACAGAATTGACCACAGTTTATGTCAACTAAGTTATTGGTCAACAATGGAAGAGTGTGTGGTCTGCTGATTTTTGGCTATCACGAAAGCAAGTGGCTGTCGATGCTAACCTTTCTCAATTCAACAGAGCCCTGCAACCGAAGTCGTTCTCAAAGACAGGATTAAGGTTCAGCTTCCAGTGTCAGTATGGACATTTTTCAGGAGGAAAGGGAGACCTGGCTCATTTAGACATTGAGAGACCCAGTGGGGTGTAGAGGTTAGAGTGTTGGACTAGTATCTGGGAGACCAAGGTTTGAATCTCCGCCACCGCCACAGAAGCCTGCTGCATGGCTTTGGGCCAGTCACATACTCTCTGCCTAGCCTACCTAACAGGATTGTTGTGAGAATAAAATGGAGGAAACAGTAATGATGTAAGCCATTTTAAGTCCCCATAGCAGAGAAAACTAGGGTATCAATGAAATAAATAAAGGTTCCAGGGCCATTTCCAGATTGGGGGGGGCATACTTGGCAGAGAGTTCCCATGGACCCCATATCTTCCTCTGCTCAACACTAGCCCCCACCCACCCCCTCTCAAGCCCTCCCACTGCTTGCATCCATAGATGCCCATGCTAGGGTTGCCAACCTCCAGGTACTACCAAATTGACACAGAAACAAGCTCTTATACAAATATAACAACTTCTATATTGTTATAGAATAACAATAAATCTAATCATTATACAAGCTTATAGAAATACAAAAATACAAGTTACCCACTACAAAATACAATTTTTCATTATCCAATATGGTATACAACCAACACATGCAATATTCCTATATCCAAAAAGGTATGTATTTTTTCTTCAAGTACAACAGGTATGTATCATCTGTCTTTTACATAAAATTCTTTTTTATCATTTTTCTTTTCTTTTCTTTCACAGGTGCCTGGTAGAAAAGGAATACAGCCGTTTCAGTTCTTTCCTCAGTTCTTTCTCAAACCCTATCATCAACAATAAAACATTGTCAATCCCCTGACTATTAATCTTTCTTTTTATAACTTATATTTACTTTTCCAAATAAGGTTTCTACCTTAAACTGCAAGTTGGTATATCCTCTCCAATATTTTCACATAGCTCCCATGAGTAGCATTAATTTCCTATAAAAGGTTAACAAAATATTATTTTCTAGCCTATTACAAACATCTACCTACTGTATCATATTATTCTTAATATATACTCACATATTATCTGCCAGCAAGTGGCTAGTATATTTCCATATACTCCTAGGTTCCCTCCTGGGATACCTAATTTGCTACTCTATCTATCTACTCTATCTAATCCTGTTTATTTGCTTTCCTAACCAAATAGGAAATTAATTTAGGAGCTTTTCTTGACTGGTTGAACTCGTGTGCAGCTATTAAATTTACAGGAACTTGTAGCAGCACTGAGATCCCATTCTTAGATATGATGGTATATAAAAACGGAGACCAATTGGCAGTTAGAAACAATAAAAAACGACAGACCGTAACTCCCTTTTTCATTTTGGATCATTTCACCCGGTGCACGTGAGACAAAATCTTCCATATGGCCAGACGGAAAAGAAATTCAACGGAAGAAACACAGTATAGATAGGCCGCTAAAGAGTTAACAAAATCATTACATGATAGAGGCTACCCGGGGAATACTATTAGTCATGCACTAGCCAGGGAGGAAGTAAGGGACAGAAAATGTTGCTGGAAAAATGGGACAAAAACCAACAGGGAGGCATTAATTTTGCTCTCCAATATACACACTATTCCCACCACATTATTCAAATTATTAAGAAACACTGGCATTTAATTGAAGGGATTCCGAATTGTAGTATTCCCCCAAAAAATGGATTAAGAAAAATACGTTCCTTAAAAGACTACTGGGTTCAAGGGGACTATAAATTGAGAGCACCGGACAGGAAACTGAGGGGACACTTCCACTGTAACAACTGTGCGGCGTGTCCACTATGTTTGGAAGTGAAAGAATTCACAAAAGCAGATTCGAACTTCAGATTTAAATTGAACAATTTTACAAATTGTAATACCAAGAGAATTATTTACGCAATTTTATGCCCTTGCAATAAAATTTATATAGGATCGAGCATATGCACAGTAAAGAGCAGAATTTTGGAGGGCCCCCCTAGCGGAGCACTTTAGTAATTACAGGCATTTAAAAAATGACTTAAGATATTTTGTTGTCTGGCACCTCCGGAGCAAAATGTATGAAAGACCAGATGTAGAGAGAATTCTTAGGCAAAAAGAAGCATTTTTAATCCATTTGTTTCAAACTATTTCACCTATGGGATTAAACTTGGAAAACGACCTTTCATATTTTATTGGCAACTAAGTGAAGGTATAACTTTAAATCACTCTAGGGAGAAGAGTGCAGGTGTTACCTATTTGGTTAGGAAAGCAAATAAACAGGATTAGATAGAGTAGCAAATTAGGTATCCCAGGAGGGAACCTAGGAGTATATGGAAATATACTAGCCACTTGCTGGCAGATAATATGTGAGTATATATTAAGAATAATATGATACAGCAGGAAGCCGAGGGGACACTTCCGCTGTAACAACTGTGAGTTTGTAATAGGCTAGAAAATAATATTTTGTTAACCTTTTATAGGAAATTAATGCTACCCATGGGAGCTATGTGAAAATATTGGAGAGGATATACCAACTTGCAGTTTAAGGTAGAAACCTTATTTGGAAAAGTAAATATAAGTTATAAAAAGAAAGATTAATAGTCAAGGGATTGACAATGTTTTATTGTTGATGATAGGGTTTGAGAAGGAACTGAGGAAAGAACTGAAACGGCCATATTCCTTTTCTACCAGACACCTGTGAAAGAAAAGAAAAGTGATAAAATAGAATTTTATGTAAAAGACAGATGATACATACCTGCTGTACTTGAAGAAAAAATACATACCTTTTTGGATATAGGAATGTTGCATGTGTTGATTGTATACCATATTGGATATTGAAAAATTGTATTTTGTAGTGGGTAACTTGTATTTTTGTATTTCTATAAGCTTGTATAATGATTAGATTTGTTGTGGTATAATATAGAAGTTGTTATATTTGTATAAGAGCTTGTTTCTGTGTCAATTTGGTTGTAACTATTGTATACACAGAAGTGTCTATTGCTGCAAACCTCCAGGTACTAGCTGGAGATCTCTTGCTATTACAACTGATCTCCAGCTGATAGAGATCAGTTCACCTGGAGAAAATGGCTGCTTTTGCAATTGGACTCTATGGCATTGAATTCCCTTCCCTCCCCAAACCCCACCCTCCTCAGGCTCCACCCCAAAAACCTCCTGCTGGTTGCGAAGAGGGACCTGGCAACCCTAGCCCATGCAACCTGCAACCCTATCTTAATTATGCCGGGTAGTGCTTGTAGCCTGGAGCCTAGGTGGCTGAGTGGTGACAGGTTGGCAGGCAGGGGAGGTACATGGGTGTGTGTGTGTGTGGGAGTTCTTGACATTTGACCCCACTAGAAGCCCTAGGTTTTCTATTCCTTGGCTCCATCATCAACCCAAAGGGAGACTGCAACCAAGAAATCAGAAGGAGGTTGAGACTGGGAAGGACAGCCATGAAGGAGCTAGAAAAGATTCTGAAGTGTCGCTGGCAACCAAGATCAACAAAATTCATACCATAGTATTCCCCATTACTATGTACGGGTGTGAAAGTGTGTTAAGCACTCCTCCTGTAACAGCCTCTCCTTGCCTAGAGACAAATGATAGTAATTCAAAAGCATCTCCATGCAAAATAGAACAATAGCTGCTGAACTCAACCAATGCCTGAACCCCAAAGGTCCATCAAGGCCCCTCTTGCTTCAAAAGAAATAAAGTTAATGCCTGAGAAATTTCCGATGGGCCAGGAATCTCTGGGTCCTCTCTGCACTTGATCCCTCTTGTTTGGACCACTGTACTCTGCTGGCCATTTTCCCACCTGGAAAGAAGACAAGCCATCTACAAGACTCAAAAAACAAGACAGGCTCACAATTCTTTCCCTATCAATGAAGGAAGCCAGAAGTTTAGGGTAGATAGTTAATATGACGTGTGCTGAAATCCCTTTGTTGTTCCAAATAAGGCAATCAGTTGGCACATAAGTGCAAACTTGGAGAAAATGTTTATTGTCACTGTAGGACGAACTTGTCATGCCTAATTTCCTGTCTTTGGTTGTGCTACTTCTGATAGGAAAGAAACGGGAGGAGGGCAAATCTGAGCTATCTGGTGCAGGGTGGGAGGAGAAGGAAGCCTTCCTCCTTTCCATGGGCCACGGCTGAGCTAACATATGTTTACTTATTAAACAAAAGCTGGCAAAACGAACATATCTATACATATGTTGGCATGCATTCGAAGAAAAAGCGACACATTTCCGTCTTTGCATATAAAAATAAAAGCAGATTGTTTTGACTAGTTCGTACTTTCAGTGCCAACTTTTTCTGGCAGGGCTCTTATGCCTTTATCAACCACCTGACAAGCAGAAATAGAAAAGATGAAGAACCCCCTTACCAGCATGTATGGTTGCCAACTGGTGTGGAGAAAATGTCTTGTCCCTTTAATTGAGGCGAAATGCAAGGCCAGACTGACTATTGGCAAGCCTAAGTGGTGGCCTGTGAGCCAGTGTGGTGCAGTGGTTAAGAGCAGCAAACTCTGACCTGGAGAACTGGGTTCGATTCCCCACTCCTCCCCATGAAGCCTTATGGGTAACCTTGGGTCACTTACAGTTCTCTCAGAACTCCCTCAGCCCACTTGGAGGCAGGGGATTGCAAGCCACCTCTGAACATCTCTTGCCTTGAAAACCCTATGGGGTCACCATAAGTCAGCTGTGACATGATGGCACACAAACACACACACAAGTCTAGGGCTCCAGAGCTTGAGGGCCAATAAAGGAGGCAGAGGAGCCTCCGAACTTAGTTCTCTGCTGTTGTTGCTTTTGTTATTAGCGTTGTTTTTGTATGGTGTTTTAAATGTGATTTTGTATGGTTACCTCTAGGGTTGTGAATGCAGGATAAAATTTTAGACACGTGATCGGGACGATTAAGTAATAAGGTTACGAAAAGTGTATACTGCTCTCGTTTCCAGGCTCCTGGGGGAACCGCCACTTGATCAAGGCCTTGTTCCGTGGCTTGGGCATGCTCTGGAATTCGGCAAAGATGCTGCCAAGTTCCTTTCTGCAATGAAGCAGAAACATGGCGACATTTTCACCGTGAGTATATATCCTGTTCATCTTCTGCCGATTAAACTGCATTTATATGACTATACCATTTTCCCCCTCCCACCCTTTGTTGAAAGAACTCAGGGCAGGTTGCCGTTCCTCCATGCTATGCTGACAGCAATGCTGTGAAGCAAGCTACACTGAGAAAACAACTGACCTAAGGTTACCCAAAGAGCTTTATGGTTTCAATGTGTTAGCTTAGAGCTGGTTTGCTCAGTGAGGGCGAGGCTGCTTTAGGAATAAAGTTCACACAAGTCATGTTGCTTTAGAAAGAAAATGAATATCCCTAGGGTTACCAACCTCCAGGTAGTGGCTGGAGATCTGGGATTTCGACTGCTCTCCAGGGGACAGAGATCAATTCACCTGGAGAAAACGGCCACTTCGATGGTGGACTCTATGGCATTATACCCCATTGAAGTCCCTCCCCTCCCCAAACCCCACCCTCCTCAGGCTCCACCCTCAAAGCTTCCAGGTATTTCCCAACTCAGAGCGGGCAACCCTATTATTATTAGGGATGTCAGGCTGTGCCTAGTAAGCTTTGGAGTGGGGACATGCGAGGGAGGGGGCATTGTCATCTGCATTATAACATCACTTCATAGAAAACCCAGACGTTACGTCAGGTAGCTCTAGGAATTGGCTGGAGCCCTGTGGTAAAACCATAGAGTTTACAGTGATTCCTAGAGCTATCCGATATCACTTCCTGGTTTTCCCCAGATGTGATGCCATGGTGCACACAACAGCAACTTAAAAAAAATATTTCTCCCATTGCCATTCCAAGCAGTAGCAGGCAACAAGGGCAGTCAGCGGGAGGCCCTCCTGCTGCAGTGGGAGGTTAGCAGTCCTATTTATTGTTAAAGAACTCAGTGCTATGATGAGAAAGGAGTTAAAAGCATTCTAGCTAGCTATCTTGGCTAGGATGGAGAGAAATGCAGAGAGAACATCTTGCCCTCACAGAAGTTAGGGGGGAAAAGCAGGAAGAGAAAGAGTTAGCCAGAAGGAAGGATATCTCTGAGAATAGCATTCTGGATAGAGAAAGAGACAGCAGCAGAACAGACAAGAGGAAAGATGCAAAGGCAAGTGACCTATCCACCTTACTAGCTCTACTGTCCCTTCTGGAGTACTGGTGTACTTGACTGCACAATCCATGGCAGAATGGATTTTTGATGCTGGATTTCCCATGCCTTAATCTGACCTGGTCATCTGCAGATACAGCTATTTGGTGGGTAGGGTTGGATTGAGCATTTACCCATAGACTTCCTGGGTTTCCTTTTTCCAGTGTCTCTCAGTTCCCATGTATAAAACAGAACTCATACTGTGAGAATAATGCTTGCAATGCATTTTTCACTTTGCTGAGTAAATGGCAATGGATATATTTGTTTTGTTTTGTGGTGGGTTGACCATGAAAACAATTGAACATGGAATCAGAAAGCCACCTTAGAGATGTCTTGTTTTTTTGTTGTTGTTGTGCATATATTTCCTTTCATTTATAAGTAGCAAGTTTCATATGTTTTGTGACTGGCTTGGTTGTTTTTATTGAAGATTAAAGCTGCCGGTAAATTCATCACAGTCTTATTGGACCCCCGTTCCTATGATGCAGTGCTTTGGGAATCCCGCTGCAAGCTAGACTTTGGACAATACGCACGCCTTTTAATGGACCGAATGTTTGACGTCCAGCTGCCAGATTATGACCCTAATGCAGAGAAAGTCATGCTGAGAGCGTAAGTACTTTTTTTTTTTAAGATGGAAAGTTTTTGTGATGAGAAAACCAGGTCATGGACAATAGATTCTCAGTGCCACATTGCGGAGCATCGCAACGTGTGCCTACGTAGTCATTTATGCAAGACAGTATATGAGGACAGTGAATTCACACATTCCTCCAAAACAGCATTCCTTAAACTGGGGTACATAAGAACATAAGAAAGGCCCTGCTGGATCAGACCAAGGCCCATCAAGTCCAGCAGTCTGTTCACACAGTGGCCAACCAGGTGCCTCTAGGAAGCCACAAGGTATTCCGTGAAGGTATTCCATGGCGTCTATAACTCCTTGGTAAGGACAGAAGGAGAGCCTTTTTTGCAGACATCTGGTTTATGTGAAAATGGAGCCTGCTACCTTTTCTAGGAAAGGAGGTGGGAGGGGGATCTGTTTTATGGGATTGGATTTGAGCCATCTCCTAGAGAGGCATGATGTCACTTCTGGGTTTTACTACAAGTGGCATTGCATCATCACTGATAGCCTCCCCCTGTCCCCACCCCTGCCCCTGTTCTGCCGGGTCTGGCAACCCTAAAGGTTAAGGTAAAGCACTGGGTCATTACTGACCCATGGGGTGATGTCGCATCACAATGTTTATTAGGCAGACTATGGTCATTTATGCATAGGAGTTTTCATGAGGTTTGTTGCTCGCTGTACCCACACTTTCCTGTTGGGAAACTATGCACCAGCAGTCTCCAAGCTCAATCAATAATCATTTTGAGTCCCATCCCTTGTAATGCTGCTTTGTAATTGGCTGTAATGAGAAAAAAGCCTCCCCCTGGAAACCCATAAAAAAGCATTTTAAGAACAAAAACAAAAAAATGGAGCTATCTGAAAGGTACAAGGGGAGGAGACCCAAGCCTCATTTTTAAAAGCCTTTCTTCTGCTCAGAAAGATCTCAGAGGAAGCAGGAAGTATTTGAATCCCTGCCCCTTGATACTCTGCTTTGTAACTGGATGTATTGCTTGCTGTGAGAGAAACCAATCTTCCGTGTCCCGCACTTTGCCTTATGCATGGGGATTTTACCCAGGCAGAGCTCAGGGATAATGGAAGAATTGGGTTAATAGAGGAATGGGAAATCCTGGGATTTGTGAGGGTTGGCAGCGAGGTCATCTCTAATGGACGGGAAACTCATGCATGACTCCAAGGAACAACCAAGACAGATGAGGAGTGGGGCAAATGTGAGTGAAAGTACTCATGCATAAACGACCTATGTTTATGGGGTGGTTTGCCATTGTCTTCCCCAGTTGCCTACTCTTTACCCCAGCAAGCCGGGTACTTGTTTTAGTGACCTCGGAAGGACGGAAGGCTGAGTCAACCTTGAGCCGGCTACCTAAAACCAACTTCTGTTGGGATTGAACTCAGGTTGTGAGCAGAGCTTTTGACTGCAGTACTGCAGCTTAACACTTTGCACCATGGCCTCGCTACCAAAGTGGTTTCACCATGAGGGGTTTGGAGGCTTGAAAACCTCTATTCTGCGCAGTGTTCCCATGAAAAGAGTTGGGGGGCAAGGTCCTCAAGGTGGCCTGCCCCGGCATCCATCAAGTTCTTCCCCACAGATCGGGTTCTTTCCCTCTGGATGGTCATTTGACTTGCCAGCAAGGTGTTCCAGCTTTTTGGCAGCCAGCTTAAATGATGATGCTTCTTCCGATAACACAATGGAGAAGTCTGCATTCCTTCCACAAATCAAACTTGCTAAAACTCCCCTTCTCTAAAATTTAGGGAATAACTCAAGGGCAATGCAACATATCCTCCCAGCAATCAATTTTCAATGAAGGGACTGGATTTATTATTTCTCCATCTTTGAACAAGCAACATTTTTGCTGGGATGAGAAGATTATAAATTATCTCTGTTGGGGAATTCAGGCTAACTCCCTCCCCCCAATATCTTCATTAACACTTTGGGATCTGTTGGATTACAGTCCCTGCACATCAGGAGATAAACTATAATTGAATTCTTCTTCCCGACATGCTTGCTTTTCCTAGGCCGGGCGTTTTTGAAATGGGAGGGCATTCACCCCTCTCATCTCCCCCACCTCCATGTTCTAGATCTGGAGGGCTATATGGCGTGATCTCCAGTTTCTGAAAGATCACATTGTGTTGTTTCATAGGCCACAAATTCTGCAGAGCGAAGGATTCCCGTCCTCGGAGCATGAAATCCCTTGTTTCTGCTACAGCCCTAAATGCCCCCTGAAATTCTTTTCCCAGGGAATGAAGAACTCCCTGCAATAACTTGCAAGAAGTCTGAGGAATGGGGGGAATGATGAAAAGTACTCCTTTTTTGCCCATGGAAATATTAGATGGGATTCAAGCCATTATTTAAATCACCTGATATTTCTTAAACTACATTTTGGGTCTGTTATTCACTCACTCACTCACTCACATTCTTTACAGCTCCTTGTCATGAGGAATTCAGCGGCAGCAGAGATTTATAGCTACGGCTCTTGAAAGATCCTATGGGATCTTATATTTGAAGGGCATCTGGTTTTATTTGGTCATAATTTACCATCTCTTGGAGATGTTAATCTCTTTACAAGACACATCAATCCCTTTACAATCGGGCGGGGGCAGGGAGAAGTAATGACAGAATATAAACAGGCAAACCTCAGAGTTTACACTGGCAAATGAAAAGAAAACACAAAGACCACAGAAAAACGATGAAGCTGGGACCCACAGGAGTGGAACTTCTGGATAATCCTGTTTACTACTCATAGGGTCCCGACAGAGAACAAAAGGGGCTGTGTGTTTGGGGAAAGCCCTGGGTAGCCAGCAATTATACCAGCTTCAAACTTGGCTAATCTAAAGATAGTTAAGAAGAAGTGATTCTTTTTTCCTTTTTTCAAGGGTGTCTATCTAGCACGTTGGTTTTCAGACACATAAGACGAAATAAAATATTTAAACATATATGCAAAATAATCCATGGATTAAAATAACATGCTTACAAAATTTAATAATTTTAATAATTAATAATAATTAACAAAATTTAAAGGATTGAGAAAGGGACAGAGAGAGTGAGACCTAGCTCTTTCCTTTGATCAGACTACCAGTAAAGGCAATTTGGGATTACCCTCTGAGTGTAAATACAACGTTCATCATGCAAAATAGAGAATTATTACAAAAATACTTTGGTAAAATGTCATTTCCATACAGGGCACATCTCTTGGATCATGTGGTTCATGCTATTTGGGTAGCAAAATGTCTTAGCCTGGACTGTAAGACTATGTTTTGTTACTAAAAGTCTGATAAACATTTGAGTTAAGTGGAACTTTTGTGGAATTCTCCCCTTCACTCGGTTCCCTTAGAAATCCCACAGGTTGGCTCTTCCTAGAAAGGGATCTTTGTTCTTTTAAAAGAGGGGGAAACAGGTGAATCAAACAAAGGTTCGTTTTATTTTTATCTCTCATGTTTTGATCCCACTTTTCCTCCAAGAATCTTAGGGCAGCTTCCACAATACTCCCTCCATCCATTTTATCCTCCCAATGACCTTGTGAGGTAGACTGAGGCTTTTTTTACAGGGAAATTTCCCTGCAGTCACCCCCACCGACTGCTTCGGTTTTTCCTTTTGATTATGCATGCTTTTTGCGCCTGTCGAGGTCGCCTCAGTCTCCTCGAGTGTTTTCCCCGCATTTTCCAGGTGCTGTTTTAGCCAGAATCTGGAAAATGTTGGCAAAACATGCAGGGAGAGCGAGGTGACCTCCGATGGGCAGAAAAGACATGCATAATCAAAAGGAAGCCCCAAAGCAATCTGTGAAGGTGACCGCATGGAAACGTCCCTGCATAAAAGGGCTGCGTCTGAATGATTGGCCAAAAATTGCTCAGTGGGTGTCATGGCTGAGTGAACTCAGGTTTTGACAGCCCTGGTATTCTCTAACTACCACTACACCACAATGACTGTTGCTATATACTGGCTAAGACTGGGGTGTCAAACTCAATTGTTATGAGGGCCGGATATGACATTAATGTAGGATGAATTGCCATTTTAGAGAGTGAGTTTACACTTGGAAACTCCATTAAACTACATTTTGGGTACCAAGTTCTGGTTAGGAACCCTGTGTTGTCAGGGGAGGAGGGGATCCTGCTTC
The DNA here is from genome assembly GCF_029931775.1 of Euleptes europaea. Taxonomy (NCBI): domain Eukaryota; kingdom Metazoa; phylum Chordata; class Lepidosauria; order Squamata; family Sphaerodactylidae; genus Euleptes; species Euleptes europaea. The sequence goes on along the minus strand of NC_079313.1, from coordinate 118,149,386 downwards.
CCCCAGTGCCATTTTTTTCATCCTGAAACAGTGCAGGGTGTGCGTGTGTGTTATTTGCTTCACAATGTGACTTCTACTTCCGCAGAACCCTGCAAAGCAAAAACCTTCCCTCTCTAACAGAGGCAATGCTCTTCAATTTACAAACCATTCTGCTTTCTGACCCAAGCCAAGCCAACCGGCAATGGAAGGAAGAAGGTCTGTTTTACCTTGCCTACAGTACGATGTTCAGGTAAGTGCTGAGTTCTAAAGCCCTTTTCCCACTAGACAACAAAGTGACCATGTTTTCCTCTCAATTGATCTTAACTTGCATTGTGAAATCTTTTGACAGTTTTGTCCCTGGCAATCAAAATCACATGCACGTGCTCTTATCCTGCCAATCTTCAGGATAAGGGTAAATATTTACAGTGTGATCCTAAGCAGAGTTAGACCCTTTTAAGTATTTTGAAATCAGTGGGTTTAGAACCTAAGAGCATAACTCTGCTCAGGACTGTATCGTCAGCTACTAAACAGAAATTAGCTTTGTATAACACAAGCAGCAAATCTCTCCACGAAAATCAAAGCTGCTGCTACTGCTACTGCTGCTTCTCCTTCTCCTCCTCCTCCTCCTCCTCTTCCTCCTTCTCCTCCTCCTCCTCCTTCTCCTCCTCGGCAGGAGGCAGAATGCTGCCCGTTCAGTATTCAAACTACTGTTAAATATTATGAGCACAGTAAGTTATGGGAGTTGGCGAGTGGAGTGTCCAGGCATACTTTAATATTTGTCTTTAATATTTGTTCACCTCTTTCCACTTCCCAGAGCTGGATACCTGACACTGTATGGCAATGAAAGCAAGAATTATGATGATGCCTCCAGTAAACTGAAAGACTTGGAGCATTCACTGGAAGTCTACAATGAGTTTTATAAACTGGACCGTCTTTTGATGAAAGCTGCTCGTTCCATGTTGAGTGCAGGTTGGTGTGGATGGCCGTGCCCCTTTCCTAATGCTGGTATTTAAATAGCACAGTGGAAATGTTTGATATGATTCATCCCCTGATCTTTCCAGGGGTGTGTGACTGGAGGCCATAGAATCATAGAGTTGGAAGGGACCACTAGGGTCATCTAGTCCAGCCCCCTGAACAATGCAGGAAATTCACAACTACCTCCCCCCCGCACCTCCAGTGACCCCTACTCCATGCCCAGAAGATGGCCAAGATGCCTTCCCTCTCATGATCTGCCTAAGGTCATAGAATAAGCATTGCTGACAGATGGCCATCTAACCTCTTCTTAAAAACCTCCAGGGAAGGAGAGCTTACCACCTCCCGAGGAAGCCTGTTCTGCTGAGGAACCGCTCTAACTGTTAGAAAGTTCTTCCTAATGTCTAGACAGAAATTCTTCCTAATGTCTAGGCCAATTTCCCTATGTGTCCTTAGCAGAAACCTGATTGCTGCGAAATCTGTTCCTGTCTGGAAAGTCTGAGTTCAGGTGCACCCCCCACCCCAAGAACCCTGGGAATTGTAGTTTGGTGAAGATGCTGTCAGAATGACAGGTTCTAGGGTTCCCAGGGAGTATGTGTGTTAATTACTGTCACGCCGATTCCAACTTATGGCAGTTATAATTCTGGGAGAACTCCAGGCCCGATGTGGCGGATGGCAGCCCTATGCAGTAGCTTGTCAGGGCCCAAAAAGACATCTGCTGTGACCCTGTTCTACAGCTGTCACAGTCCCCCTCCCATAATATCCCAAGCTATTTCCTGTCCTTTGAATTTCACTCCCATAATTATAGCGCTTAATGGCTCCTGCTGCTTCTTGCTTACTTGCACCTGGTTTTCCCAGGTACCAAAGATAGCACAGCTAATGCTGGGGGAAATATATCACATTAACAGATACGTACCGGTAATCCCTGAGGAGAACTGGACTGGGTGCCACAAATGGGTAACAATGACAACCCAGCACGTAAACTGAAACCTAGCAAGAAAAGGGAAATTATGGGCAGTAGATGGCACCATTGCACAGCCGTTCAGTTCCATTTGCCTTATTGGCAGTTCAAAAACCAGTCACCACGGTCGTCATTTATCAACATAAGAAGAACTTGGCTGGATCAGACCAGTGGTCCTTCCGGTCCAGCATCCTGTCTCACACAGTGGCCAGTCAGTTACTCTAGAGGGCTAGCAACAAGGCATAGAGGCTGAGGCCTTCCCCTGATGTTGCCTCTGAATGTGGAGGTTCCCTTTAGTCACTATGATTAGTAGCCACTGATAGATCTATCCTCTGTGAATCGGTCTGTGTGTGTGTGAAGTGCCGTCAAGTCGCCTCCGACTCATGGCGACCCTATGAATCAACGTCCTCCAAAATGTCCTGTCTTTGACAGCCTTGCTCAGATCTGGCAAATTGAGGGCTGTGGCTTCCTTTATTGAGTCCATCCATCTCTTGTTGGGTCTTCCTTTTTTCCTGCTGTCCTCAACTTTTCCTAGCATGTCTGTCTTTTCTAGTGACTCTTATCTTCTCATAATGTGACCAAAATACGATAGCCTCAGTTTAGTCATTTTAGTTTCTAGGGTCAGTTCAGGCTTGATTTGATCTATAACCCACTGATTTGTTGTTGTTTTTTTGGCAGTCCACGGTATCCATAACACTCTCCTCCAACAACACATTTCAAAGGAATCTACTTTCTTCCTATCAGCTTTCTTCAATGTCCAGCTTTCACACCCATACATAGCAATAGGGAATACGATGGCATGAATCAATCTTGGTGGCCAGTGACACATCCTTACACTTCAGAATCTTTTCTAGCTCCTTCATGGCTGCCTTACCCAGTCTCAATCTCCTTTTGATTTCTTGGCTGCACTCTCCCTTTTGGTTGATGGAAGAGCCAAAGAATAGAAAGTCTTGAACAATTTCAATTTCCTCGTTGTCAACCTTAAAGTTGTGTAATCTGTCTAATCTCCTTTTAAAGCTGTCTATGCTTTATGCTTGTGCCCATCATGACATCCTCTGGCAAGGAATGCCACATTTTAATCACCAGTTGAGTGAATCAGTACTTCCTTTTATCCATCCTGGATCTATTGCCCATCAACTTCAGTGGGTGCCCTCAAGTTCTCATCTTTTGGAAGGGGGGGGAGATAGAGTTCTCTCTATCCACTCTTCATTTTAGGCTGAAATGTGCAAGGATAATTCAATAATTTTATTAATAATTTTATTAATAATGTTATTAGTATCAACAGTGGAGGCTTTCAAGTCACACAGTTTATAAATAACAATCCAAATTCCAAAACAGGTTACTTAGCATCTGAATGAAGGATTACTTCCTTATCTATGTGCCAGATCTACTGCTTATCTGATTTTTAAGGTGCCTGTGTGTGTGTAAAGTGCCGTCAAGTCGCAGCCGGCTTATGGCGACCCCTTTTGGGGTTTTCATGGGAAGAGACTAACAGAGGTGGTTTGCCAGCGCCTTCCTCTGCACAGCAACCCTGGTGTTCCTTGGTGCCTGCAAGTTGTTATATGGGAGAGGAAGAAAAGGTTTTGTTGTGTAAATGGTATAAGCTTCTGCCATGTCCTGCACCCTTTGCTAGTTTCCCCTAAACTAAAAAGTCTCAAACTCCTTAACTTTTGGTTCTTGTAGGTTATCCGGGCTGTGTGACTGTGGTTTTGGTATTTTCTTTCCTGACGTTTCGCCAGCAGCTGTGGCATACCACACCCTCATTAGCACATTATCTTGATACTTACAGGACAGTGATTAGCACATTACCTTTGATACTTTTTGCAGGACAATGATTCAGCTCAAACCCCCCTTTCTGACTATATATTACTCTTCCTACACACTTGACACTGAGAGACACTGTCCTTCAGTGTTACTCCTCTGAAGATGCCTGCCACAGCTGCTGGCGAAATGTCAGGAAAGAAAATACCAAGACCACGGTCACACAGCCCGGATAACCTACAAGAACTAATGAACTCTGACCGTGAAAGCCTTCGACAATATCCTTAACTTTTGCCTATAGGGAAGGTATTCAAACCCTGCTATAATTTTCTTCACTTTTATCAGTGCTACAATATAGATCGACCAAGCGTATTCTCAGTATTCCAAATAGGGTCTCACCATAGACCTATAAAAGGGCATATCAATACTGTCCATTTCATTTTCAGTCCTTTGCTGATAATCCCTAACAAAGAATTTGCCTTGCTCACTGCTGCCTCACCCAGGTCAATATTTCCATTGACTGATGCCCCATGATGCATACCTGTTCTCTCCGGGATCAGAGGAGCATGCCGAATGTATTGTGGAACACAGGCAGGATGGTGCTGCTGCAGTCGTCTTCTTTGTGGGCTTCCTGGAGGCACCTGGTTGGCCACTGTGTGAACAGACAGCTGGACTTGATGTGCCTTGGTCTGATCCAGCATGGCTTTTCTTATGTTCTTTTGACTCCAATACCTCTTTCCTGGTCAGTCACTGTCTTTGTATGGCAGAGTACAGAAAAATGATAGCATCCTTCTGTAAATAAAACTGAAGATTAATTTTAGAACAACACTTGTCACCTTTGCTCTTTAAACCAATGAATGTTAACTTCAGCCAGGGCCTAATGATAGGTTTGCCAACCTCCAGGTACTAGCTGGAGATCTCTTGCTATTACAACTGTTCTCCAGCTGATAGAAATCAGTTCACCTGGAGGAAATGGCAGCTTTGGCACTTGCACTCTATGGCTTTGAAGTCCCTCCCCAAACCCTGCCCTCCTCAGGTTCCACCCCAAAAACCTCCCGCCGGTGGCGAAGAGGGACCTGGCAATCCTACCTAATGAGGCCAGGCATTTGCCCAAACCTCCAAAATGACAAAGGACCTTCTGCCCTATCAATATGGCCAGTTTTGTTTTTCAGTGAGAATTTGGTTTGCATGCGTCCTCTCCTGGATTAAATGGGTCCCAGCAAAGGTTCTTTGTTTAACATCATCTGCTGCTGTATTTGAAACATGGAAACATAGAGCTGGAAGGGACCTCAAGGGTCATCTAGTTCAACTCCCTGCACGACGCAGAAAATTCACAGCTACCTCCCCCCACTCCCCCGGAGACCCCGGCTCTATTTGGGTAGTTTTTATGTGCCCCCCACACTATTATCCAAAATCATGGAAATGTCAGAATAGTCTTTAAAGGGAAACTTTCCCTTGGAGGATGAGATTGGAGATGTGTTATGTCACCATAATAATCAGTTTGTTTATATATATCTCAGTTTAGAAAACACTGTGGAATTTGGAAGCAAACACGCCAAAAGAAGTGTTGCCAGCTCTGGGTTGGGCAATACCTGGAGATTTTGGGGGTGGAGTCTGAGGAGGGTGTGGTTTGGAGAGGGGAGGGACCTCAATGCCATAGAGTCCAATTGCCAAAGCAGCCATTTTCTTCAGGGGAACTGATCTCTGTTGCCTGGAGATCTGTTGTAATCGTGGGAGATCTCCAGCCACCACCTGGAGGTTTGGTAGTCAAACAGAAATAACTAGTGCCCCAAAGGAGGCTGTGAAATCAAAAAATTGAGCACTTACGGCATAAAAAAAAGCTGTTAAGCCTATTTCCACCGGTGGCCTCTATGGACATTTCTATTGTGTTGTGTTATGTACCACAAATATTGAAAAGCCACTTTATTGTGAAAAAATTGTAAATTGTGATACTTGTTAACAATTGTACAGGGGCAAGGTGCTCCCTTGCTAGCTGGCTACACACTGTATTTTACAAGTGTCAAGGACCTAGATAAAGGTGTCACCACCTGGAGGTTGGCAACCCTAGCAAAATGGGAGCATCACCCTGACATTCTTAAATCCTAAATGAGCTCCCCATTCAATTTTTTTTAAAGGAATGTTGTTGTTTTTTAAAGAGCTCTCCTGACACCTACTCAGACGGGACATGTCAATTGCCTCCTCTCTTTTCTTCAAGCCTGCAGGGAGGTGTGATTGAAGGTGCTCTCCAAGGTTGACAAGGGGTAGGGAAACTTCTTGGCCTGAATGCTTAAAAAACCCACAATGCCTCATCAGGAAAATGTTGGTGTGTTGATAAATGGAAATGGGAATGTGATGCTGGGGAAAGGGAAGGAGACTATCTACTGAGGAATGGATGTCATTTCCTCGAGAGGCAGATACGAATGTTCTCATAAAAACTTTCCTCTAATGCTCATGAAATAGCATATGTGATAATAGGGGAGGGGTTGTGGTTCGGTGGTAGGGCATCTACTTGTCATGCAAAAGGTCCCAGGTTCAACCCCCGGCATCTCCAGTTAAAGGAACCAGGCAAGTAGGTGACGTGAAAGACCTCTGCCTGAGACCCTGGAGAGCCGCTACTAATCTGAGTAGACAATACTGACTTCGATGGACCAAGGGTCAGATTCAGTAGAAGGCAGCTTCATGTTTTCAACAACATAGTGGGGGGAGAGAAAATGAGGATTTTAGCTGCTGGACCCATTGGGAGTAAGATGATTCCCAGCAGGGCTTCCAGCACCACCGAGGGCTTGCCTTGGTCCCTTGAGCGTAGAACTGGACCTGTGTGCCAGCTAAAATGGTCTGGCGTGCAGCTGTTTGGCATGTGTGCTTCAGATAAAGAGCAGCCGAATTCAAGATTCGTAGAGATCAGTCATGGATCAGGCTGAAGTCTGAAGGGAGTCTTTGCATAATAACCAGAGAAGTGAGACTGCGTGGAATAGGGTTTGGATGCAGACCTGCTCAAAGGGACCAGCAGCCTGTTACAGTTTTCCACAGGTGGAGTCTGGGTTTCTCACTCTGACTTCTAGCCAGATTCCACCTGCCACTTCTTCCTCCCCAGTGGCAATTCAACTTCCAAATATGTGGGTCCAATTTAGATCAGAATCCCAGCATGTGGGGAGAAAGGGGTTCTGCCTCCCTCTTCAGTGTCATTTTCCTGATGTGAAACAGCCCCAGAGATGCTGTTTCCCCTATTAGGGGAATCTATACTCCATCTGTACACATGTAGCCCCCTTTCAGGTTGGAAGAACCATTCTTATAAAGGCTTTCCAAGGCTGGGAAAGAATTTGAAGCTTCTACTGTTAGATGGCAGATATAAAGGGAATTTCACATTTTGCATACCAGTAAAAGAGAGCTGAGGAAGGAACTGATGGTATAGCCCAATCTCGTCAGTTCTTGGAAGCTAAACAGGGTCAGTACTTGGACTGGAAACCACCAAGGAAGACTATGCAGAAGAAGGCAATGGCAAACCACCTTTGCTTCTTACTTGCCTCGAAAGCCTCTTGCTGGGGTCACCATAGGTTGGCTGCGACTTGAGGGCACTTATGTACACAAAAGAAAACTGCTGGAGAAGGTTTTAGTCTGTCAATCCAACTGAATCTGGTCAAGTCAGAGGACCAGCCTTCCAAAACTATTCTATTAACGTTGGCTTCTTCACCGCCTCACAGGGTTGAGAACTCTCATGTATGTGCTCTGAACTCCTTATAGGAAGGATAAGGTACTAGCAGAATTATAATAATACAGTGTCTCTGTTTCTGCCATTGATGTCTGCAGTGGAAAAGAAGAAATTCGGCAGCATCAAGAATAATCTCTGGAAGTTACTATCTATGAAAAGCTTGAACTGCAGAGCAAACAGAAGCATTTGGCTGGAGAGCTATCAGCAGCACTTGGTCGACCTCGGAGTGAATGAAGACATGCAAACAAGAGCAATGCTGTTACAGCTTTGGAGTACTCAGGTACAGTACAACCCCCCCCCCTTTCAGGATTTCAGCTGTGAGTTTCTCTCTTCACTTCCCTACTGAGAGATTAGTGTGGTGTAGTGGTTAAGAGTGGTGGTTTGGAGAGGTGGATTCTGATCTAGAGAACCTTGCTTGATCCCCCACTCCTCCACATGAGCGGCGGAGGCTAATCTGGTGAACCGGGTTGGTTTCCCCACTCCTGCACATGAAACCACCTGGGTGACCTTGGGCTAGTCACAGATCTCTTAGAGCTCTCTCAGCCACACCGACCTCACAGGGTGTCTGTGGTGGGGAGGGGAAGGGAAGGTGATTGTAAGCCGGTTTGCGTCTCCCTTAAGTGGTAGAGAAAGTCAGCATATAAAAACCAACTCTTCTTCTTCTTCTCCACCATAACTGATTTTTGAAATGGAAGGATCCCTGATAAATGTGCTGTGACACCCCTGGGTTTCCTATAATGCAACTTAAAAGCCACAACGTTGGCTTCTTGTTGCTGACTGAGAAAAAAATTGCACATCCCCAAGTTAATCTGCCCCGAATGACAGTGCGCTCTGCCATTTCCCAACAGCTCATGACAGCTTCCCTGGGAAATGCACAGGAGTATTCTGGAATGCCAAGGAGGTAGAAGCGGTTTTTATTTTTCTGAAAACTAAACTCAACCCATTTGCTCCCCACATGAATAATTAAAAGCCAACGTGTGGGTACATTCCCTTCTTAAATGCCTGCACTTTAATTTTTTTAAAAAGCCACACACACCCGTCTTGAAAACTTGAAAGGAATACGGTCCTGTGGCCCCCACCCAAATGGCATGAATTATTCAAGCCCTGCACTCCACAGCTGGATTTAATGTACCGTAGGTGCACTTGCAAGCAACAGTGATGCTGTATTGCATTTCACTTAATCATCACAATTTGAAAAAGAAAAGCCTTGAGAAGCACACAGCGCTGATCCATCAAATGTTTCTTTTCCCCTTCGTTTGGCATGGAGTGCATCGGCCGTTCTCTAAAACAGCTCCGTCAGCTTGGGGTAGGGTTGCCAACTTCCAGGTACTAGCTGGAGATCTGCGATTACAACTGATGTCCAGCCGACAGAGATCAGTTCCCCTGGAGAAAATGGCTGCTCTGGCGATTGAACTCTATGGCATTGAAGTCCCTCTCATCCCCAAACCCCACCCTCCTCAGACTCTGCCCCAAAAACCTCCCGCCGGTGGCAGAGAGGGACCTGGCAACCCTATCTTGGGGTGGTGAATTCCACTAAAGCCAGCATTGGTTGGTTGTAACCAGAGCAGAAAGTTGTTCACATTTTTGTACAGTGAACCTCCCCAAGTCCGAAATGTATTTGTTGACTTCATAGAGATTAAGCAAATGCCTAGAGTGTCGTGGGTGCTGTGATGTCACTTCCAGGCTTTTTGCCGGAAGCCGTCACAAGGTTTGTGCCACTCTCCCTTCCCAGGGTTTGGCCCTGAAATGCTCCCAGAGATTGCCACTGGAGGACTGGCAACCCTATTCTTTTTTTTTTAATAAATATTTTTATTGGTTTTTAATAGTAAATGGGATACAGAAGGAAAAAAGGGTAATGGGGTGGGGAAAAGAAAAAAGAATATATACACATATAAGTAAATAAATACATGGATATTGTACAGCGTTAATATCTCTAGTAGTACTGCCCCTTTGTAAAGTGTCATAATACCTTACATTATTAGCTAATTAAGTTTGATCTCAAGTAAGAATCTGCTGCTGAGTCTCAAAAGGTTATATTTTTTTTGTTTTTTGTTTTTATGTATTCATAGAAGGGTTTCCATTTGTCACTATTTCGTTGTTGAGTATCTTTCTGTAATGTTTCAGTTAACTGTGCCATTGTTATGTACTCGTATGCTTTATCAATCCAAATCTCGATTTGTGGTATTCTATTTGTTTTCCATAGAGATGCTAAAACTACTCTTGCAGCTGTAATTAAGTATTTTAGCATATCTTGTTGATCCTTGTCAATGTTATCCGGAGTTTTACTCAGTAGATATAGTTTAGGATCATATTTTATGTTTTGGTCGATAATGCCTTCTATGTTCTTATGTATTTTCTTCCAATATTTCTGGACCGATTTACATGTCCACCAACAATGATAGAAAGTGCCTCTGACTTTGTGGCATTTCCAACATAAGCCAGATGTCGAGCTGTTCGTATTTTGAATATCACTCGGCGTCAGGTACTATCTATGTAGCATTTTCAACCAATTTTCATGAATCCCTTGGCATAAGGTGAATTTAAGGTTTCTGCGGAATAGCTGTTCCCACTCCTCGATTGTTATGACTTCATTCAAGTTTTCCATCCATTTAATTTGGCATGACTTTACTTGTTCATCTTCCGTGTCATATGTCACCAAGAGCTTATAGATTTTACCTAGAAAGTGTTGAGGTGTTTTGAGGCAACCCTATTCTGAACAGTTTGTGCAGACCCAGCACTCCTGTAAGTTACCAGCAGGCAAGTGAAGCGGTTTTCCTCTTACCCTCTCACATTTGCTAAGGGTTAGCAGCCTCTTAAAGAGGCAGTACACAACATTCACAAAGCCAGAGCTGGTGGAGGCAAGACAAGGAGCCCCTAAAACATGAGACTGTAGGTATCTTCTGGGCTTGTTTCAGCAACCTCTGGAACAGAAATGAGCCTTAAGTATTGGTGTAGGCCTGAAAATTGCTGCAAGCCCCACTTGGGGAGGAGTTAGGGTGCTAGCTGGAGATCTCCTGCTGTTACAACTGATCGCCAGCCGATAGAGATCAGTTCACCTGGAGAAAAATGGCCGCTTTGGCAGTTGGACTCTATGGCATTGAAGTCCCTCCCCTCCCCAAAACCTGTCGTCCTCAGGTTCCGCCCCAAAAATCTCCAGGTATTTTCCAACCTGGAGCTGGCAACCCCAGGAGGAGTGGACCACACTTAACCCTGGAATCTGGCACTTCTTCAGCACTTTGTAGTCTCTTGCCACTGCAGTTGGCATCTCAGGCAAGGTAGGGTACTGGCCAATTGAGAGGCAACTCTTTGATTGACTTAGGTGATTTGCACATCTGGTTCTTGAGTCCCTGGTGGACAGGGAGGTTCCTGCTCAGGAGCCCCTTATTTGCTGATCCAGAGACAAGGTTTCCAACAGTAATTCTTTCCGAATGATAAATGATTCACAGCAACATCCTGCAGAGCAAATCATAAGCATACACTCTGCTGAGCACATTACACAGTACAAATCACACGGGTTTTGGTAGCTCTAGATGGAGAGGAAGTTAAGGCGGAGAGGAACCCTACTGCGGAGAGTCTGAAAAAACTTGCATATCACTCAAGCCCTGCCGCTTTTTAATTCAACATGCAATCTATTCCTGGGAGCCCTTCCTCTTTACACCTCATGTCCCTTTGACCTATTTGGAAACAGATTCAAAAATAAAATTTAAAAAGCAGTCATGGCCACAGCCGGCGATGCAGGAGGAAATTGCCCCGTGTCATACTGTTCAATCCATGCCTGGAAGTCAACTCTGATGGTACAACTGTGATGTTAACGAATGATTCTGAAGGGAAGGCATGAAGTGCAACTACGGGGAAGAGAATAAAACAGTCTCACAGGGACTGTTTCTTCCCAGGCATGGTCGTTGGCTGAGAGAGAAGGCAGAGGGAGAGAAGATAGAGGGATTGATAGAAGGCGGGGAGAGAAGATGGGTTGCATGCCAAGAGATGAACAGTGTGTTGTGGGTGCAAAGGAGGAAGCATTAATTCCGCATATTGATTCAAGATGGCCAGCCAATTTTTTTTATTGCTGCCAATCTCTATTCCGTATAAAAATTTACCACTTGGAAATTAGATACCTACCAGTCTTTCCCTGCAGACTTCGATGATTCAGTGGCCCTTGTCTAAAAGTAAATATGCCTTGGAGGGAAGCAAGCCTACCTGAACATATAGCCATTGTTGCCCTAATACATAACATCATGTCATCTCTACAGGTCTTCCCCTAATTTCTCAGTTGTTTCATAGGATCCAGATATCCCCACCCAATGAAGCCCTTCTTTTTCAGGGGTGCCACCTTCGCTCAAACTCAGCTGCAGTATACTGGGAAACTCTGATCCTTTCTCCTAGCTAATCAGATCACTGATTCAGAGTGCTTTGTCAAATGCCTTTGCGCGTGTGTGCAAGCATGCGCGTGCGTGCGTGCGCAAAAAAGCTTTTTTTCCAACTCAGCCTAGCCTGTAAAATGGCCCTATACTTTGATACACCTGACCTGGCCACCTGGAAATATGCCCCAGTAACATTGAGACAAGGCTACCTTTTCCCTAGCTGATCCTTTTTCCTAGCTAACCAGATCACTGTGATTCAGAGTGCTTTGTCGAACTCCTTTGTGTGTGTGTGTGTGTGTGTGTGTGTGTGTACACAAATGCATGCATGCACAAAAAATCTTTTTTCCAACTCCGCCTAGCCTGTAAAATGGCCCCATACCTTGATACACCTTGACCTGGCCACCGGGATCCATGCCCCAGTAACATTGAGACAAGACTACCATAATGCATTGTACGTTGGGCCCCCCATCAAAATCAACTTGGAAGCTTGAACTGGTTCAGATGCCGCAGCCTATTAGTGGGAGCTAGACAGAGCATGCATATTACTCCCATTCTGCATACCCCCGGTTGGTTGCCCATTTGTTACCAAGCTCAGTTTAAGTTGTTGGCTATCACATATAAAGCCCTTCATGGTCTTGGCCCCTCTTATTTACAAGACCGCCTCTCTCCCTATGCTCCACTGTGACAACTCCGCTCCTGTCAGCAGGGGTTTCTGCAGGTGCCAACCTGCAGATGAGCCAAATCGACAACTACATGTATATGTGCTTTCTCCGTTGGGGCTCCCGCCTTGTGGAAGGGCCTGCCCGAGGAGGTCAGGGAAGCTTCCACTCTCCTGGCCTTCCGCAAACTACGGTATGCAAAACTGAACGATTCAAGAGGGCTTTTCTGCGCAGGTAACAAGGCTGCACAGTGCAAAATGGTTTCACAAATTTACTTGGATAAGTGATTGGGACTTGTGGTCTTTACTGCTGTGTATAATGTATTGTACGTAGAATCCTATTGTGTAATTTCTGTACCACTTGATATGTCAAAATAATACTTACACTAGGCTTCTGTTTCTTTCTGGTGGTTCCAGTCCAGACTTCTAATATCCTAATGCATTAGTTATTGTATGTCCCATTTTGTTGATTGTACTGCCTTGCTATGTGTAATCCACCTTGAGTCCATGTGAGAAAGGCGAACTATAAATAATGTAAATAAATAAATATCACCACCGCTACCAACATCAGAAGAAGAAGAAGAAAAAGAGTTGGGTTTTATATGCCGACTTTCTCTACCACTTAAGGGAGAATCAAACTGGCTTACAATCACCTTCCCTTCCCCTGCCCACAAAAGACACCCTGTGAGGTAGGTGGGGCTGAGAGAGCTCTAACAGAGCTGTGACTAGCCCAAGGTCACCCAGCTGGCTTCATGTGTAGGAGTGGGGAAACCAACCCGGTTCACCAGATTAGCATCCACCACTCATGTGGAGGAGTGGGGAATAACACCCTGTTCTCCAGATCAGAGCTTCTTAAACTGTGGGTCGCAACCCTATATAGGGTCACATAACTGAATTTGGGGGTCGGGAAAATTTGGCAACAGTATAAATTTATTTATGATTTATTATCAGTAAATGTTTGATTTATATAAAGGTAAGGTAAAGGTCCCCTGTGCAAGCACCGGGTCATTCCTGACCCGTGGGGTAACGTCACATCCTGACGTTTCCAAGGCAGACTTTTGTTTACAGGGAGGTTTGCCAGTGCCTTCCCCAGTCGTCTTCCCTTTACCCCCAGCAAGCTGGGTACTCATTTTACCGACCTCGGAAGGATGGAAGGCTGAATCAACCTTGAGCCGGCTACCTGAAACCAACTTCCGTTGGGATCGAACTCAGGTCGTGAGCAGAGCTTTTGACTGCAGTACTGCAGCTTACCACTCTGCGCCACGGGGCTCTTTTATATACCTATGTACCTGGGGTCGCGTAAAAATTTCTTGGGCGAAATGGTGTCGCAAGTGGAAAAAGTTTAAGAAGCCCTGCTCCAGATCAGAGTCCACTGCTCCAAACCACTGCTCTTAACCACCACACCATGCTGGCTGCAACTCATCTTTCTTTTAAATCATACCTGCTTCCAAAGAGTCCACATCAGCATACGTGAGTCTCTTATCAGTGTTACCTTTACAATGACCCTGTGAAGTAGGGTAGAGTGAAAGAACAAGTTACTGGCCGAGGTCCGCCATGAATTTCAAGGCAGAATGGGGATCTGAACTTCTCCCAAATCCTAGTCTGGCTCTCTGACTGCTACCTTCCATGCTAGTTCATTTTGGAGAATCTTACTGAAGTGCATAGAGGCCAAGAGAAACAGACTACATTTCCCCCTCTGTATGAGTAGAAGGTGGTATGATAGTGGTATGGTTTCCTGTGGTTTCCTCGGCTGTTTCTTTTGCCCCACTGTCCTTCCTAGTCATACAGATTTTATGAAAACACTCCAAAAAATCTGTCAAAACCTGTGAACTGAAGTAATAGTAGGATGAACGCGCAGATTAGAAGTATGTATGACAATGCTTTTGTTTCAGCTCATATAAACTTTATATTTTTGCTTTCATTATTTTGTTCATATCCATACTGGGGTTTTTTGGGGTTTTTTTACATTTATTCATTTTTCTCTATTTCCCCCTCTTTTGTGCACTTACTGTCCAGACCAGGCAGAGTTGAGTGCTGGCCAGGCAGCAGAACAGCTGAGAATCTCTCTCCTCTTCTCTCCCCCTCCTGTTTCCCAATGCTTTGGATGCTCTTTCTGGTTATTTATGACCATCGCCATGGTGATACATTTATTGGGATGCACTGAGGTACCATGACAGTGATGCATCTGAAGAGCGTTTGAGGCACTGGGGCAGGTGCTAGAGAAGGAAGGGGGGAGAAAGAGGGATTGTCGTCCACACTGGCCCCTGCCTGGTTGGGCCAAGTCAGCAACAGCCATGGCCAAGGCCCCCAGCATCAGTACCAGCCTGATCCATGCAGTAAACGGTAGGGAAGAAGGAATAAATGCTTGTCGGTTATAATTAGGTTTGCCAGCTCCAGGTTGGGAAATACCTGGAGATTTTGGGGGCGAAGCCTGAGAAGGGCAGGGTTTGGAGAGGGGAGGGACTTCAAGGCCGTAGTCCAATTGCCAAAGCAGCCATTTTCTCCAGGTGAACTGATCTCTGTCGGCTGGACATCAGTTGTAATGGAAGATCTCCAGCCACCACCTGGAGGTTGGCAACCCTAGGTATAACCCCTTCTTTCTCTTTGATCTCCACGAACTCTAAACCAGGCATCCAGGTACCAGAACAACCAAGATTCAAATATCAACTAATATTAACAGATAGAATTCATTTTTAATTTGGTTAATGATAGTAGCAAAATGGCTTTATTGTTTCATTGTGTAATGCCTCTGCCATACCATTTTCCGTTCTCTGAAAAATTACAGTCTATTTCCACTCAGAGCATTTAATTTTCTGTTGCAGCTTTGGGGTTCAGATGCCTGTCTTAATTCATAGTACTTGACCAGTTCTTTTTGCTATCATCTTTCTGACAAAAGAACTCTTTGATCCTTCAGGTTTCTGAGCCAAGTGTTTCGTTCTGGGAATACGGTCATTAATAATGCACAAGCGCTTGAAAGATGTTTATCAGCTTTTTACAGTCATCTTTCAAGAACCCGTTCTGTGTTAATTTTGTGAACTGCCAACTCAAACCTTTCACATTAGGATGAAATAGGTGTTCTTTTCTAATGAAAATGATATTTATACTGATGTGCTTTGCTTTGGTGTGATGTAGTGGGTGTTGTTAGTAGTACATGGGTCTTTAAAAAAAATGCTGATTTCCTGTTTTGGTATTCTTATTTTTAGAGCAATGCAGGACCTGCTGTTTTTTGGCTTCTCCTTTTTCTTTTAAAACATCCCTCCGCCAGGGCAGCAATTCAAGGTGAAGTGGAGGGAATATTTAGAACCAGAAGACAAACAATGGGGCAAATGCAGATGACCAGCCAAGAGATTCTGGACAACACCCCAATTTTTGGTTAGTAATCTCTTCTTCAGAGCTAGCTTTGGGCCACTTGGTGTGTCTGGCAAGATACTTCAGTGTCTCCTGAATCCCATTACTGAATCCTGAAAGTCTTCTTCATCCATCATGCCGGCTTCTTTGGAATCTTCCCAAACTTTATGCTTGTCCCCAAGAACACTGGATTTCCCCAGTACACACAAACATAATTTCTATGGAAACAGCCTTTCTTTTCTCATCTAACTTGCAGGAATATCTGTCTCTGTGTACTCCCCCCCTTCTCACTAACATTTCTTGATGCTTATGGGCCTGTGTGTGGGAGGGGCTGTGGCTCAGTGGTAAAGCATCTGCTTGGCATGCAGAGGGTCCCAGGTTCAATTCCTGTCATCTCAAGCTAAAGGGACTAGGCAAGTAGGTGATGTGAAAGACCCCTGCCTGAGACCCTGGAGAGCCGCTGCCAGTCTGAGTAGACAATACTGACTTTGATGGACCGTGGGTCTGATTCAGTATAAGACAGCTTCATGTGTTCATTATGTGCTCATCCCATGAAGAAATTATGTGGGGCTTGCTTGTGTGCACAACCCTGGAAAACAGAAAGAGAAAGGAAACTCTAGTTATGGCAGCTAAGCCCTGATTAGTGTTTGTATAGGAGGCCTCCAAGGAATACCAGGCTTGCTATGCAGAGGCAGGCAATGGCAAACCGCTTCTGAATGTCTCTTGCCTTGAAAACACTACTGGGTTGCCATAAATAGGCTGAGACTTGATGGCACTTTCCACCACCAATTAAATTGTAAAATTCACTTCCCGTGGACACAGAGATGGCTATGAGCAGAAATAGCTTTAAAAAGGGATTAGATAGAGTTGTGGATGAGAGATCCATCAGTGGCTGCAAGACAAGTATCTAAAGGGAATCTCCACATCTGGGGCTGCAGTAGCCATGATGATTAAAGGGAACTTCCCCATCCAGAGGCAGTCGACCTCTCTGGATACCAGTATTGGGCAGCAGCAGCAGGAAAATGCCTTGGCCTCTGAGCCCTGTTTTTGACCCTCCAGAGAAACTGGTTGGTTGTGTGAAACACGATGCTGAACTAGATGAAACACTGGTCTGATGCAGCAGGGCTCTTCTTATATGGGACAGGGTACGTAACTCCCATGTTTCACTTTGTGTGCCCTGTGTCTGTCAGGCCATAAACCACTAAGGAGCTGAGCAAGGCTTGGAGGAGGCTGACTGTGAACTGGAGACATCCAGCAGGTGACACGTCTTGGGTATCTATCTCCCAGATATGCTTGGTATTGCTTCAATATTGCCCAAGGCCCACTTTAGCTCCTAAGTAATGATGAGGGCCAGCTGTGTGTTCAGTCCAATATCTAGCTTGAAGTTCTGCAGTCTAGCATTCACTGAGTGACCTGCAGGTGTGGACTATTTTTTCAGCCAGGAGAGTAGAGAGGAATTAGTGGAGCTTTGCATCTGAGGGGCAAACTACACGCTACATTCACCAGAGCTGACTCACTCTCCCTGCAGCTACAGCAGCTCCAAAATTGGGCAGATAACTTCCCTGGGACCATTTCGGTTGAGGAATAGTGTGTGTGGGGGGGGGGGTAGGGTTGCCAGGTCCCTCTTCGCCACCAGTGGGAGATTTTTGGGCGGAGCCTGAGGAGGGCAGGGTTTGGGGAGGGGAGGGACTTCAATGCCATAGAGTTCAATTTCCAAAGCGGCCATTTTTCTCCAGCTGATCTGATCTCTATCGGCTGGAGATCAGTTGAATTAGCAGGAGATCTCCTGCTACTACCTGGCAGTTGGCAACCCTAGGGGGGGGACACATGAGGACCTTTTCCCCCCATGCCATAACTCCAAGCCAAATCCGCCCCTTAAAGACTTTTAAAGTTCCATTCATAGCAGCTGCAGGGAAAGTTAGTCGGGTCTCTGGATTCCTCGTCGTGAAATGTAAAGGGTGATTTGGCCATGAGCCTTGAGAATAGAAGTGAGCATTAAGTCTTCCTACTTTGGATGTCCTATTGGTGTTTTCAGGCAGGTTTAGGGAATGCTGACCAGTAGTGGTTAAGAGCAGCGGACCCTAATCTGGAGAGCCAGGTTTGATTCCCCACTCCTCCACATGAAGCCTGCTGGGTGGCTTTGGGGCCGTCACAGTTCTCTCCAAACTCTCTCAGCCCCACCTACCTCACAAGAAGCCTGTTAAGTGGAGAGAAAGGGCCTGCAGTTGTAAGCCACTTCAAGCATCAAGGTAGAAAAACAGCAGGGTATTAAAACCTTATCTTCTTCTTCATCCCCCACCCCACCGTATTTTCTTCAGTGTCTTCAGTTCTAATGCCTTTGCTTCATCTGACGTTGCAGTGTCATGCCAATGTAAATTGTTGTTGAATTTTTCCTGCAGTGTTTATGCAAATGTGTGATGCATTGTTGACCTACAGCATAGTAAGAGAAAGAGGAATGTTTGCAGATGAAGATTCTGGACAGTGTAGGAAACCAACCACAGCGTACAGAATCATTAAAAACAAGTTGCATGAGTGACCCATTCACACTGAAACATATTTATTTGAATACACGCACATGAGTTTGCAAACAGTGGAGGAAGGCCTGAATTGTTAACAAATACAGTATTTTAAAAGGATTAAAAAGCTTTAAAATCCTTATTTTAATCATATCTCTCATTCTCTACCATTATAGATAAAAGTAAAGGTCCTCTGTGCAAGCACCGGGTCATTCCTGACCCATGGGGTGACGTCACATCCCGACATTTACCAGGCAGACTTTTGTTTACAGGGTGGTTTGCCAGTGCCTTCCCCAGTCATCTCCCCTTTACCCCCAGCAAGCTGGGTACTCATTTTACCGACCTCGGAAGGATGGAAGGCTGAGTCCACCTTGAGCCAGCTACCTGAAACCAACTTCCGTTGGGATTGAACTCAGGTTGTGAGCAGAGCTTGGACTGCAGTACTGCAGCTTACCACTCTGTGCCACGGGGCTCCTTTCTCTACCGTTAGTCCAATGTTATATGTCTAGAAAGAGAGGCATGACTTACTTTTTTAAAAAAAATTACATCTTGCCTTTTGGTATAGTGTACCCCCCCAGTGACTTACAGCACATCAAATGTTTTTTTTTATTGTTTCTTTTTATACAAATTTCAAATATATATTTCTTATTCTACATACATTGTTTGTATAACGTACTTTTCTCATTCCCTTTCATCCCTCCCATCCCCCTCCCTAGCCCCATAGCATATCAAATGTTAACCCCCCCATAAAACAGTAAAAAGAACCATCATTAAATAAACACAACAGCTTGCCAACACCAGGATTTGAACTCAGTACTTCAAAGGACCTCATTTTCACTAAGCTGCGTCATTATTTGAAGTTGTTGCTTCTTGTTCCCAAGTCAATACCTTATGCATCTGCATGGCAGCTTCATTGTTTCCAGTCAAGTTTCCTGTTGTTGTTTTTAAAAATTCTCATTAAATCTGCTCCAAGCTGCTATTGAAATTGGGTTGATTTGTTCTTGCAGTAGCACTTTTTCAGACTGTTATTTCTGCTACATATCTGCTTATGCCAAGAGCTTTTACAGCTTCTAGAAAAGACATCCAGTAAACAGGTTAACATCAAGAACTTCAATGGAGGCTTTAACCACACATGAATAGCAGAGCTGCAAGGAACTTAAGAAATTAGCAGCACCACCCTAAACACCCTTCTAAATTTGTTAAAGGCAATGGGATTAGAAGGATGTAAGCCTGTTTAGGATTTCACTGTAGGACAGTCAGTGTGGAGATTTGAATTCATGTCTCCTTGGTCTCCAACAACCTAACCACTATACCACCATGGCTGTCTACATAGGTAGTATAAATCTCTCTTACCATTCCCACTACCTTGTAATAAATGAAGTTATGACCATTCTATACTAAATGTGAGGGCTGGATCTACATTTTTTTTGGAAGGGGGCAAAATTACAAAATGGTGCCCCATATATTATATACATTTTTTAGATAAAGGTTCCTGTAATTCCCCCACTGCTGCTGCCACCTCCCACCATTCTACAGGGGCTCTTTTAGTTGGTTTATAAAATCAGCAATTGAATAGTATTGTTATTAGTACAACCTGATTTCAGCTTGCAAGACCTGAGCAAGGCTGTTATTGCTAGGACATTTTGGAGGCCGTCAAATCATAGGGTGCCCTGACCTGAATAGCTCCAGGCTAGCCAGATCTCATCAGACCTCAGAAGCTAAGCAAGTATTTGGATCGGCCACCTCTAAGGAATACCAGGGTCGTGACATGGAGGCAGGCAGCGGCAAACCACCTCTGAATGTCTCTTGCCTTGAAAACCCTACTGGGTCGCCATAAGGTGGCTGTGACTTGACAGCACTTTGCACACACACGTCAGAAGCGACTTGGCGGCACTTAGCGCACACACGCACAACCTGATAGATGCATGATTATACAGATACAACAATATTCAACTGCTGATTAGAAAACCAAAGACCTCTCCCACACCTTCCCAGAACAGGAGAAAGAAAATTGGCCAGTGGAATTTGAAAATGCAGCCATGTGGCTTGGTGGAAAATTCAGCACCACAGCAAAGCAGGCTTGGCAAAGATCAGAGAAAAGCCGAGGGGAACTCCAGGAATACACCACAATGCTGTGGGGAGGCAGGGGGAAAATACACTTCCCAAAACCTCAACCCCAAAGCAAATTGTAAAAAGTCTAACACACCTTCTCCCCCCCCCCCCACTCCTTCCACCTCTTTCTACTGCCTCTCCTTTCTAAAAGTGCCACTTTTGCTCATACAGTTTCCAAAGGTGCCGGGTTTGGATCCTGATCTCAAGCCAATGCAGGGACCTCGAAGTTCTGTACAAATGGGCACTTCCTGGTGCACAATGAGGGAGGAAGGGTGGGATCTGAGGGTGGAGGCATTTTTGCACCCCCTGCTTCTTCTCCCCTCCTTTCTCTCTGCTTTAGATGTTTTTATTGTTCTGATGTTTTTATTGTTTGCTGCCTTGGGGACCCTTAGTTGGGTGAAGGGGCAGCTTAAAAGTATCTGAAATGAGTAACATAAAGAAGAATCAGGCCCTGAAAGAAAAGAGATTGTCAGACTTCACCTTTCTTTTATTTTGCCAATTGTTTAGTTTTTGAGGGAAAGTTAAAGACCTGGAGCTTTCTGAAGGAATTTCGAAGCCATGACGTGGTGGTGTTTTGTTTAGCAGTTTGTACTGTTGGAAATTGATCAGTCCTCTATGGAACGACAGCCACCCACACCGTTTTCTGCTGCATCTTTATTGGACACAATAATTCTCCTCCTTGGTTCTCTTGTTTGTACAGACAGCTTATTGAATGAAACGCTGCGTTTGACAGCGGCTCCTTTCATCAGCCGAGAAGTCCTTCAAGACATGCCTCTGAGATTGGCAAGCGGCAGAGACTACAGCCTGAGAAAGGGAGATAGACTTTGCCTCTTTCCTTTCATAAGCCCTCAGATGGACTCTGAAATCTATGAGGAACCAGAGGTAACTTGCGCCATTCTGAATCATGCTCTTTGTGACAGCCTCCTCTGCAGATTCCTTTCACGGTGTAGCTTATCTATACCTACGGAACCGAGAATGCAACAATGCAGTGTGCAGCCACCTTGAACCTCCTGCATAATTACATTCTGGCAAATTGAAACACAATAAAATTGGCACGAACTACGCATCAAAAGAAAAGTTCCACTCAGGGCAGGATTGCGCACCTTCCAGGAGTCGTCGCGTACATTATGCTACTTGCGTACAATTTGGAGCCCGCTGCAGAATTCGAGCTTCCTACAAATTGCAGCTTGCTCTAAAAAAAGACGAAAACCCTTCTAGTCCCTAAGAGTATGAAGACAGATTAATATGTTTATGAAATCTCAGGGAGATGGAGAAGGGCAAGAATTTCCAGTGGTAATTGGAGAATGTTTGGGTGCCACTAAGAGTGCTGTGTTCAGCCCATTCCAAGACTAGCAGAACCAAAATAAATTATGGAAAGGGTGAGAGATTCAAAACAGATAAAAGGAAGTATTTCTTCACCCAACGCCATCGTTAAATTGTGGAACTCCCTGTCCCAGGATGTGGTGATGGCTGCCAACTCGGAAGCTTTAAGAGGGGAGTGGACATGTTCATGGAGGAGAGGGGTATCCCATGGCTACTAGTCAAAATGAATACTAGTCATGATGCATACTATTCTCTCTAGTATCAGAGGAGCAGGCCCATTGTATTAGGTGCTGTGGAACACAGGCAGGATGGTGCTGCTGCAGTTGTCTTGTTTGTGGGCTTCCTAGAAGCACCTGGTTGGCCACTGTGTGAACAGACTGCTGGACTTGATGGACCTTGGTCTGATCCAGCATGGCCTTTCTTATGTTCTTATGGAGGATAGAGCTGTCCATGTCAAAATGAATACTAGTCATGATGCATACCTATTCTCTACAGTATCAGAGGAGCATGCCCATTTAGGTGCTGTGAAACACAGGCAGGATGCTAGTCATGATGCATACTTATTCTCTCCAGGATCAGAGGAGCATGCCTATTATATTAGATTCTTTGGAACACAGGCAGGATGGTGCTGCTGCAGTCGTCTTGTTTGTGGGCTTCCTAGAGGCCACTGCGTGAACAGACTGCTGGACTTGATGGGCCTTCGTCTGATTCAGCATGGCCTTTCAAATGTAAATTTGAGCGCTTTCTATATAAAGATGATGAATAACAACAATCCAAGTACTGGCATAGGTGCAGACACAAAAAGTGGAGTGGGACAGAACTCTCTCTGCAGTCCAGATTTTGGTGGTATCTGCAGGGTCGGTGCCAGTCATTTTTGCGCCCTAGGCAAGGCTAACTACTTGTGCCCCCTCCATTGCTAACCAATTTTCAAAAATTGTACTGTACTGTATGTACAGTATTGTATGTACATTTCAAACATTGCAGATGTGGCTGTGTGGGTGTATACCCACACACACCATTAAATTCTGTATCTGAATCACAAAGGGCTGCTTTTCATATGTATAAAGATTACTCTGTATCCTGACCACTAAATTGACAAAACCCTTGACAATCCTTGTATCAGGCAATGCAAAAGGTTTACCTATGAAGTTAGATCAGAAATAGCTTGGTTGCCCATGTATGACAAATCGGTCATGTGCAAACCACACTGAGGAAGATTATGTGCTCTCAAGCATGGCTCTTACAAGCCCTTCCAGAAGCAAAAATAGCAATTCTCTGGATATGTATTTAAGACCTAAAAATGGAACTGGGTAAACAGTAGTGAGTGAGAACCAGCACTGATTTATTAGGATGAATGGAATTCCTCCTTGCCTGTTACTGTGACAACCTAATGCATTTTTTTTAAATATAGCTCAGTGACTTCCTCTCCTCTGAGTTTCAACTCTGCTCCCCTATCAGTTTTCTCTTTGTTAACAGAGAAACAAAATGGGTTTGCTTCCTCTTACGCACAGCCTCCCAGAGCCCGTTATGGAAGAAACTATGCTGGCATCTGAGTCACGCAAGTCTTAATACATTATTGTTCTTAAAGTTACCCGATGCCCCCTTGCATCCCAGGAAACTAGGAAATTCTCATGTTCCTTTTTTCTGGGGCAGGAAGAGAAACTCAACGTAAGCTAGCTTCAGAGGGTAGCCAGGTAGGTCTGTAGTAGAAGATCTAGATTCGAGTCTAGTAGCATCTGACGAAGGGAACTTTGACTCTCTAAAGCTTATGCCCCGAAAATCTTGTTGGCCTGTTGAGGCTTCTGTACTTGAATCTAGCTCTTCAAAGCAAGCTACAATATCTCTGTGAGGTAGGTTAGGATGAGAGAGGGTGACTGACCCAAGGTCACCCAGCAAGCTTCCATGTCAGGGTGTGGATTTAAATGTGGGTCTGCCAGATCATAGGCCAGCACTCTAACCATTATACTGCATTGCCGCTCAACTTCTAACCTATGTCTCGCTTGAGTTAAAACTTCACATTGCAGGAATGGTTGCCTCACTGTGTACTTCTCAATGTGGAATAGTAAAATTGTTAAATAGTTAAATTGTGGAACTTCTTGCCCCAGGATGTGGTGATGGCTGCCGACTTGGAAGGCTTTAAGAGGGGAGTGGACATGTTCATGGAGGAGAGGGCTATTTGTGGCTACTAGTAAAAATGGATACTAGTCATGGTGCATACCTATTCTCTCCAGGATCAGAGGAGCATGCCTAATGTATTGGATGCTGTGGGACACAGGCAGGATAACGCTGCTGCAGTGGTTTTGTTTGTGGGCTTCCTAGAGGCACCTGGTTGGCCACTGTGTGA
This sequence comes from Euleptes europaea, assembly GCF_029931775.1. Lineage (NCBI taxonomy): Eukaryota > Metazoa > Chordata > Lepidosauria > Squamata > Sphaerodactylidae > Euleptes > Euleptes europaea. The sequence continues at coordinate 118,125,342 of NC_079313.1, read as the reverse complement.
TCAGACTGCTGGACTTGATGGGCCTTGGTCTGATCCAGCAGGGCTTTTCTTATGTTTCTTATTTTTTTCAGAAATTCAAATATGACAGATTCCTCAATTCAGATGGTACAGAAAAAACAGATTTCTATAAAGAAGGGGAGAAGCTCAAGTATTACAACATGCCCTGGGGTGCTGGAATAAACGTCTGTATCGGAAAGTTCTATGCAGTCAATAGCATCAAACAGTAAGTGGATGTCAGTCATTGACAAACTGCTTGCCTCTTTGCTCCAGTAATAGATCCAGAGAATCCAGCCTCGGGTTATCTCAGAAATCAAATCCCTCTCATAAACAACACAAAATTTCAAAAAATGTTTTTCCGGTTCCATTTTAATCGTTTATGTGTGTGAATAAGGACATAATCCATTGTTAAAATGGTTGAAGTCTCTATTTTTACAAAAAAAATCCATATTGATGTTTAATGAACTGCCTGTCTAGTCCTGTAGATCGGATCTGCACCACCCATGCATAGCTCTTAACTTCGGGTTTCTCTCCCCATGCCCATTTTGGCTTCTCCCTTCCCCGTGTCTGTCCCCCCCCCATCCAACCCCTTCCCTCAAAGCAAAGCACAAAAGAGGGAGTTAAACCGTCATGAAATGTGCAGGAAGACACTGAAGAACGCTGCAAAGATTGGAAGGCAGCTCCCAGCAGAGAGCTGTTGAAGAAAGGTGGGGAGGAATACCCAGCAAAAGCACCCAGTCCCTTTAAGAGCTGACCCGCCCCCTCCAAGTAAAGTGCAACAAGGCTGTGTTTTCAGGGGGAGGGACCCAGAAGCTCCCTGATTAGCTGTGTGTGTGTACAGTGCCATCAAGTCGCAGCTGACTTATGGCGACCCCTTATGGGGTTTTCAAGGCAAGAGACTAACAGGTGGTTTGCCAGTGCCTTCCTCTGCACAGCAACCCTGGTATTCCTTGGTGGTCTCCCATCCAAATACTAACCAGGGCTGACCCTGCTTAGCTTCTGAGATCTGACGAGATCAGGCTAGCCTGGGCCATCCAGGTCAGGGCTAATTCACTAGGGATGCCTAATTAATCACTTTTTTTTCCAATGAAGAAAGATTTATTCCCTAAGAGAAAGATTGTCTCCATTGGAGGAAAATTTGGTGAAAGGGATTACAGAGGGGTAGATGTGTTAGTGTGTTGTAGCAAAATTAAACCAGAGTTCCATGGCACTGTCAAGATTGTGTGTGTGTGTGTGTGTGTGTGTGTGTGTGTGTGTGTGAGAGAGAGAGAGAGAGAGAGAGAGAGAGAGAGAGAGAGAGAGAGAGAGAGAGAGAGAGAGAGAGAGAGAATCTGTCTAATCCCCTTTTAAAGGCTTGTGGCTATCACTATGTCCATTGGCAGGGAATTCCACAGTTTTATTACTGGTTAAGAGAAGAAGTACTTCCTTTGGTCCGTCCTGAATCTTTTGCCTCCAAGAATCTCATATTTTGAGATAGACAAGAAGTCATCTCTGTCCACTTTCTCCATGGAATCCTTCTCACTGACAATTCTCAGGGAAATACAGGTAACCCTCTTTCCAAGTGATTGCACACCAGACGGGATTACATTCTTACCTAGTATGTGGTCATTTGCATTGGGTGAATATTTACCAGGTAGTAATAAACTTATTCCACCTGGTAAGCAACCACATGGTAAGAGGATCATCTGTAACATCCTGCCAACCATTCAGGATAATTTCAATGTACCAGTCAACAGTAGACCAAGGCTGCAGTCAGATGTACCTTTATAAGAGGGGTGTTTCTATACAAATTCATTGTTTTCAATGGGATTTAGCCTGCAGTCCTGTCCGTACTTACATAACAGCAAACCCCACAGCATAAACAGGGTTGCTCATGAGTAAACATGCTTCGGATCCGGCTGCAGCTCATGATTAACTTAATAATTGGCTCTGTGGTGCCAAGCAGCATTCTAGGTCCACAGTTCCAGTCTAGTTCTTTGTATCTTTCTACCTATTTAATGGTAAAAAGCTAACTGCTTTATATGAAGGTGCAGAAATTGTACAAAGCGAACGTCTTCAACACTGACCTAATTACTTTTTATCATTTCAGGTGTGTTTTCCTTCTCTTAAGCCATTTTGATTTGGAGCTGAAAGATCCTGACACAAAGATCCCGGACTTCGACACGGAAAGATACGGTTTTGGAATGCTACAGCCAGAAAATGATGTCATGGTTCGATACAAACTGAAGGATCAGTGAACGGATGCCCTCATTTCTCTCATAACTGTCATTTTTGGTATTACTTCACATTTTGCAGGAAAACACATGCTGCTTGGTTTCAGCTGTAATAGGTTATATGTAAGGGTAGCGAAGGGAAGGTCTAAATGATCCAGCTACAGGGGAGGAGAGTTTTAAGTTGATTTGTGACCTAGCTGTAAAGCATTTGTGTGCAAAAGTTGACCAGATGATTTTTATCCTTGTACTGCAAACTAATCTTCTTGGACATTTGCAGTGGTGTTTGTGTCCATGGGGGGAGGGGGTTAGCCAAGAGCTTTTTTTTTATTTAAAAAAGGAGCCAGTACTCATATATATATAGTTGCACTGATTTCTACCAATTCGCTTCTCCCTGTGCAAATCCCCAGTAGGCTGTTTCTGAGGGACCAGTGTGCCTTTCTCTGGCTGAATGGGCTGGTGCATGAGAATCAGAACTTGGGAGAGCCCCCCCACCCAAAAGGTGACTGTACTCAGTACAGGTGAGTACTGTCACACACAAAAAGCCCTGGTTTAGCACATAAACAGTTCATCATGTGGTAGAATCCACCCCATGAAACCATTTAAAACCACATGGCCGGTAAACAGGCCCTAAAGTGCTGATGAATAACTTTGGAATAGAGGTGATTGGAAAGTTAACTAGCCCAAACGTAAGGTTCCCATATGTAGTTAAGCAGAATCTGTTAGCTGTTTTGTTAGGGGCTCTTCACAATGGGCCCAGGTTGCCCCACACAGCAGACCAGAAGATCTAGTGAAGTTAGAGTGGTGATGAAGCCCAGTAGATGGATTGCACTGCCAGTCTTCTTCAGGTCCTTTTTGCTCCGGTCCTGTTCCCCCCATCTTCAGTTTATCAAAAGCTGTAATCCTATGTACATTTAATTGGGAGTATTTGTTGGGAGCCTGGACCTGGCTAGGCCAAACTTGTCAGATCTCAGAGGTTAGGCAGGGTCAGCCCTGGTTAGTACTTGGATGAGAGACCACTAGGGAAGACTGCCGCTGCTATGCAGAGACAGGCAATGGCAGGAACCACCTCTGTTCATCTCTCGCCTTAAGAACACAAGAAAGGCCATGCTGGATAAAACCAAGGCCCATCAAGTCCAGCAGTCTGTTCACACAGTAGCCAACCAGGTGCCTCTAGGAAGCCCACAAACAAGACAACTGCGGCAGCATCCTGCTTGTGTTCCAAAGCTCCTAATATAATAAGCATGCTCCACTGATCCTGGAGAGAATAGGTATGCACCGTGACAAATATCCATTTTGACTAGTAGCCATGAATACCTCTCTCCTCCATGAACATGTCCACTCCCTCTTGAAGCCTTCCAAGTTGGCAGCCATCACCACATCCAGGGGTGATTAAAATCCTTGAAAACTCTTAAGGGGTGGCCATAAGTTGGCTGCAACTTGACTACACTTTCCAGCACCATTCAGTGGGACTTGCTTTTATAGATCAAGCCTGTGAATGGCCACTGTGTGAATGCCGCCTGCTTTAGTCCCTGTAGAACTTCAAAACATGTCATTTTTATTTAGAAATTAAACTTATTTAGTAATTAAACTCTAAAGGCACTCAAGTTACCTTGAAAACAACCCCACAGATGCACTTTTCTCTTACAGTCCTATTATTTTAATGAGGCTAACAATCAGCAAGTGTATGTTAAGCCCAAACATGCGCTATGATCAGTTCGTATTACTCTCACTGTAGAGCACTTTGCAACACCAAGTGGAAACAAGCAGCAGAGTAGGATTCCTGCTCCAGTTGCAACATTAGTACAAAGATGCTATAAAACAGGAATTGCATTAAAAACAAAGCCCAGGTTCACCTGCTACATCTGTACTCAACCATTGCCCTTCATGTTGTTTAACCAAAGAGAATTGGCCATCTGGATCCAGAAGTAGCAAATGTTACATTTCATTGTCATCTGCTTTGAATGAAGAGGTCATGAAACCTCTCCTGAAACAGGTGTCTCTGGATCCAAATGACTGTAGCAACTACTGGCCTGTATCCTACCACCCAAGTAAGCAAAGATTGAAATCTTAAGCTGGAAGAAGTCTTCAAATTTTGCTCATTGGAGTGGTAGAATACAGGCCAGTGTCTGGAAGCTGATAGAAGCTAACCAGCTCCAGTATTTCTTCTGTGAGACAAATTAGATGTACTTTAATCTTGCTTCAGGACTAGTTTTGGAACAGACAAGGTCATACAGTGCAATACAAGGGGGGATAGTTGTAGGACCTCCTGAGTGGCTTGCTGGCCCAAAAATGCAAGCCAAAAAAGAAATAGTTGCAAAACCCCGTTAAACTGCTCGGGGGCTAAGCCTCCCTTTTTGCTGGTGCGAGCCCTTGCGCCAGGGAAACACTGATGGGTGGCTGAGCTAGTGCCCATGCATGGCAATCCTGCATGGCTCCCTGGTGCGGCATTAGTGGCCCTGCACCGGTGTTAGTGCCAATTTAGCTAGCGCAAGTGGCACTAATGCCGGCGCAGGGGTCACACTGGCTCCAAAGACCTTTCAGGATCAGAGGAGCATGCCTATTATCTTGGGTGCTGTGGAACCCAGGCAGGATGGTGCTGCTGCAGTCGTCTTGTTTGGGGGCTTCCTAGAGGCACCTGGTTTGCCACTGTGTGAACAGACTGCTGGACTTGATGGACCTTGGTCTGATCCAGCAGGGCTTTTCTTATGTTCTTATGTTCAACTTCCCCTTCAGGATTGCTCTGCCAGTTGCCCAATTGCATGGGGGACTGTAACTCTGTTCATTCTTCTGGACTATTTAGCCGATAGGTACTGGGTTGCCTACCAGGTGGTGACATCCTATCTGGAGGTGGTGCTGAGAGACACCTGCTGGTATTTGTGCTATCGGTCTACAGGGTTCTATTCCGTCTGCCATGCTTTTGAATGTCTACATGAAACCTCTGAGAGAGGTCACCAGGGGACCTGACGTGAGATGTCACCATTATGTTGGTGACTCCCAGCTTTGTTTCTCTTTTCTGTCCACATCAGGTGGGACAGTAGAGGTTATGAATGAGTTCCTGGACACAGTAATAAGACTGAAGTGCTCTTGGCTGATAATAGTGTCAACCAGGGAGTGAGAAGTCAGCCTGTTTTGGATGAGTTTCAGAGGGTAGCCATGTTGGTCTGTGCTAGTACAGCTGGATTCAAGTTCAGGAACAACTTAGAGACCAACAAGATTTTCAGGATATAAACTTTCGAGAGTCAAAGTTCACTTTGTCAGATCTGCCGAAGAGAGCTTTGACACTCAAAAGCTTACCGTATATACTTGCATATAAGTCGAGTTTTTCAGCCCAAAAAAAGGGCTGAGAAAGCCCAACTCGGCTTATACGTGGGTCAATACAGTACTTAGAAGGGAGGGGGGAACTTACCGCCGCCGCCTGCCCGCGTGCCTTCCCTGCGGCCTGGGAGCGGCCTGTGGGGCCTCCTGCGTGCAGGGAGGGGGCCGCTGCTGCCTGCCTGCATGCCTGGAGCCCGGTCAGGTAAGCCTGCGGGGGGGGGGGGTGCATTTTCCCCTCGGCTTATACGCGGGTGCCTAATTTCCCCCCATTTTTGGGGTGAAATTAGGCACCTCAGCTTATACTCGGGTCGGCTTATACCCGAGTATATATGGTATACCCTGAAAATCTTGTTGGACTCTAAGGTGCTACCGGATTCAAATGTCGCTGTTCTGGATGAGGTTGCTCTTCTCATAATGGAGCAGGTCAATATTTCAAGGATGCGACCAATGAAAGCTCTGGTTTCTTCTCTGGCTCATAGCATCTTTAGCCAGTTTCGATTGGTTCAGCAGCTATGGCTCTTCCTTGAGAGTCATGATCTAGCCACAGTCTACCAACTGAGATATTTGAGAGCCTTGATGTGTGTACCTCTCATTGACCCCAAGGGACAGGGCTCTTTTTGTGGTGACTCCTTGACACCAAAATATCCTGACTGCAAATATTTGCCTGACTGAGATTCTGTTGGAGTTACGGCGCCAGGAAAACGAATTTCCATTTGCTCAAATGTGTTGCTCCAGATCAACACCATTACTGAAAGCATGGATCTTTTATATTAATGCTGTCTAATTTGAATAAGATGTTAACTGGCCTTTTTATTTATTGCTGCTTTTAACTGTATTTATTGCTGTTTTAATTGCTTTGTGAATTATTTTACCCTACCTATTCTTGTGTAACTAGATTATTATTAATAGTGCTGCTTTTTAAAGTTGCTGCTGGTTTATATATATGTGTGTGTGTGTGTGTGTGTGTGTGTGTGTGTGTGTGTGTGTGTATGTATATTGTTATTGCTCTGCCAGTTGCCCTATTGCATGTATATTGTTATTCAGTGCTTCGATTTTTAAAAAAAACAATATGTATATTGTTATTCAGTGCTTTGATTTTTTTTAAAAAACTCCATTGTACGGGACCATGGTTTCTTAGTAAACCACCATAACACTCATTGATTGAGAAAGTGGGATAAAAATATTTTCAATGAACAAATAAATATTTTAACAATCTTGATATTGCAGCATAGGAATTCTCTGCATATTCATATCTACCGCCTTAGTTCTTAAAAGCTTGCTACCTTATCGGATTGGTTGTAAGGATTACCAATTTATGTGAAGTGATTTGAGTACTCAGATGTACAGTTGCTCTTATGTTTGTTTCAAAGGTGTTGGCAGCTTCCAATGGTTTTAGCTGCATTCTATAAATATGTCCCAAACCTGGAGTTTCAGAGCAATGTTATTCCTTCATAATGCTCTGGGGCCAATCCCTGGCACCGGAAGCACAGGTAACTTCGGCTACCCAGCTCTGTGAGCACAAAGGACCAACAGCGGGGATTTTATGTTCGCACTTCAGGCTCCGGGTGAGGAAAACGTTTAATTTCTGTTAATTCGCCGTATAAGCGAATGCTCTTAACATGGAGAAATTGTGCTCTGGAGACGTCTCCGGAATCCTTCGGAAGAGATGAAGTGCGAACATGCAAGGAAACCCCGTAGAAATTGGAGCTGCAAACGCGAAGTGCGGACATGGTCCTTGTTACAGTCTATCACAGAGGAGACTCCAGGAAGGGAACAGAAGGCTTTTCTCAGATGATCTTGCCAATACGTACATTGGGTCTCGCCGGGGGGCCAGCCACCCCTGGGTAAAAAAACATACTCAGACAGAATGTTTGCTAGAGATGGGGGTCAATTAGTTATGACTTCTGTTCCTTCTTCTTTTGAAACTGCATTTTATTAGAAACTGGCAATCCCCTCTTGTGAATATAGCTTTCAGCAGGAACTCACCTGAGATTGATTTATTTACTTTATTTATATCCCAGTTTTCTCCCCAGTGGGGACCCAAAAGCGCCTTCCAACATTCTCCTGTCCGCCATTTTATCTGTCCGACAACCCTGTGAGACAGGTCAGGCCAAGAGTGTATGACTGACCCAAGATCACCCGCCAAATTCCCATGGCAGAATGGGGATTGAATCTTCTTCACTGGGGCTTACTCCCAGGAAATTGTCCTTAAGATTGCTCATAAATCATGGAGAGCCAGCATGGTGTAGTGGTTTGGAGTGGTGGACTCTGATCTGGAGAACCGGGTTTGATTCCCCACTCCTCCACATGAGCGGAGGAGTCTAATCTGGTGAACTGGAATTGTTTCCCCACTCCTCCACATGAAGCCAGCTGGGTGACCTAGTCACAGAGCTCTCTCAGCCCCACCTACCTCACAGGGTATCTGTTGCGGGGAAGGGAAGGGAAGGGAAGGTGATTGTAAGCCAGTTTGATTCTTCCTTAAGTGGTAGAGAAAGTCAACATATAAAAACCAACTCTTCTTCATTGTGGCAGGATCTTATTTTCTAGCCACAGACAGCCTTGGTCTTCGGGTAGAATATAGATAAACCTGTTTTAACAGCTATTTATGGGTGACAATAAAGATTTGTCTAAATATAATTTAGCATTCAGGGCCTCCTGTTTTACTCTGTATGTTCTGCTACCAGAACACAGCTTTTCCCTGCCTGGCATGCATTTGTCCTCTCTACCCTCCACTTAATTCCCATGTTTTATAGCTATTCTGGAGACAGACAGGATTCACAAATGCCCTTAGCACCCTCATAGCAAACTCTTTCAATCTGCATTAAAAAAAATCCAAGGCTTATGATTTCTAAGTGGCCTCAGCAGTGAACCTTTACAAATTACTACTGCAAATGGCAATTTAACATCTGCACATTTCTCCATTAGCTAAATGGGATGTTCAGATCATTTTGCAAGGAGAAAGCCACAACTCTGGAGCAATTGGATCTTGGCACGTGATGGGGGTGGAGTGAGAGGTATCTCAAGGATTCTGTCTGTAGCTCTCAAAGAAGTGTTTGTTCCAAGTGGACCATTTATTAGGGTGGCCAACCTCCAGGTACTAGCTGGAGATCTCCTGCTATTACAACCGATCTCCAGCCGATTAGAGATCAGTTCACCTGGAGAAAGTGGCCGCTTTGGTAATTGGACTCTGTGGCATTGAAGTCTCTCCTCTTCCCAAACCCCGCCATCCTCAGGCCCCACCCCAAAAACCTCCCACCGGTGGTGAAGAGGGACCTGGCAACCCTAACCATTTATCCACCTCTCTCTCTCCATCTGCATGAAAAAGGATGACCCGACTTGGATCTCACAGCAGAGGAAGAGAATTCTGGATGAATTAACTGTTCAGGCAGCAATTGAGGAACGCTGCTGCTGCTGTATATGGAGATCCGGGTGGCCATCCTGCCCCTTTAATAGAGGCTTAACGAGTGGAAATACGCCACTGAAACTTTTTATGGCATGGAGGTCAATAACATCATCTGATAAAGAGCACTCGATTGAGCCTCATTTATTTATTTATTTATTTATTTATAGTCTGCCTTTCTGTCTGGGACTGGAGGCGGATTACACAGGAATGCCAATACAATCAACAGGATGGGACAGCCACCAGACAATGCAACAGGGTTTGGCTTGTAGAAACCTGGAAACCAACCAGAGGTGAAGTGAAGCAAAAGTATTAACAGGTTAAACAAATACAGACCTTACATGGTAGAAACCTACTTACAGCCACAGATAGTACAAATGATACACAGTGGTATGGTCTACAGTCCCTAACATTTTACCCCAGGCATCTTTCTGAACCATATTGTTACAGTGCAGCCCTTTTTCCGGGGAAAAAGTTGTTTTGAATAATTTAATTGAATATTTAATTAAATGAAATAATTAAAGGGTCAGGATATTTTTTTTCTCCTGGTAGTTGGCAATCCTAAGGGAGATGCTGTCAAGAGCTCATAAAGCCAGGATCTCTGAGTGGATCTGACATCCCTATAGGGGAAAGGGATACCAGCAGGCCAAGCCACCCCTTGTCCTCAAAGCTTCTGGTATTCAGAGGTACACTGCCTCCAAACCTGGAGGTTCAATTTTTCTATCATGGCTAATAACTATTGATGGATCTGTCCTCTAGAAATTTGTCTATGGTTGGCAGTTACCTAGAGAAAGACATGTCCTATCCTGTCAAAAGAGGCTTAATGGGTTTTTTTTAACCTATTTACCTCCATGCCTTGAAAAGCTTCAGCTGCCCATTAAGTCTCTATCAAAGGGGGGGTTTCTCTAGGCCTGTTGGCAACCCTTAATGTGTCTATTCCCCCTTGAAAAGCCATCTAAGATTGTGGCCATTACTATGTCTTGTGGCAGTGAGTTCCATAAGTTACTTATGCATTGTGTAAATTCTTGAGCCCAAAATATTTTGGTGCATTTTGGCAGATAACCAGATGGTGTCAATGCACAGTGGTAAAACAGAACAGTAAAGTTATTACCTGGAATGGTAATTTGAAATCTACCGCCAGTAGAGCCAGCCATGGTGATTCCCATCCCCAACACAGTCTGCGGATGAGTGAGTGGATGTAATGTGGAAGAGGAAATTGAAAGCACAGGAGAAGAAAATAAAATTATCCCCCCCCCATCCCTACGAAGAACGTCTGTCAGATTGATGCATGACTGTCTAATTTTAAAGGAAAGAAAGTGGGGTATCATAAAGTATGTTTTTGTGGTTCTTTCATTTGACTGGTACATCAAGGTTACCAACTTGCATGTGGGATTTGGGGATTTCTCAAAGTTACAACTGACTTGCAAACTACAGAGATCAGGTCCCCCAGAGGAAATGACAGCTTGGGAGGGTGGAAAAATAGAACTCCTAGAGTATCATCACATTCCTACTGCGCTCCCTTCTCTCCCCAAACTCTGCCCTCCCTAGGCATGGCTCCAAAATCTCCAGGAATTTTCCAGAGCAGGCAGCCCTAAGGCAAGTTCAGTTCAGGGACCAGGATATTTGAGGGACTGCCTGTTCCTACAAGTACCTGCCTACCAAGTAAAATCTACTTCTGAGGCCCTGTTCTGGTGCTCTGGGTGTCCTTTCTGGTGCCTGCAAAATGGGTGAGCATGAAAGGCAGGGCCTTCTCAGTTGTGGCACCTCAACTGGTGAGCTCCTACAAGAAATCTGTGTGTGTGCGTAAAGTGCCATCAAGTCACAGCTGACTTATGGCAACCCCTTTTGGGGTTTTCATGGCAAGAGACTAACAGAGGTAGTTTGCCAGTGCCTTTCTCTGCACAGCAACCCTGGTATTCCTTGGTGGTCTCCCATCCAAATACTAACCAGCGCCGACCCTGCTTAGCTTCTGAGATCTGATGAGATCAGACTAGCCTGGGTGATCCAGGTCAAAGCACAAGAGATCTACCAGGTCTTAAACCTAGCTAGTTTTGGGCTCCAGATGAAAAACATTTTTATTTTTCCAGATGTTTTCTTGATTTCTGCCTTCCGTGCCTTCCTTTTGCCCTGTCTTGGTTAGCTCTGAAGAAATGCTGCTGGCTTTATTGTACTGCTTGTACCTTGTGCCGTTGGGCTTACAGCCAAATAGATTTTGTGCTGCTTTTAATGTACTGGTTTTTATGTTCATCCTATGCTGCTGCTGGATATTATTTTTGGTCTTTTATGTTCTAGTACCGAATGTTAATTCATGAATGTTAATTACATGAATGTTAATTAATTATTTTTAATTTTATTGACATGAAATTCGCCTCAGGAGTGGAGCGGGGTCTGAATACTTAAGAGAGAGAGTGTGTGTGTGTGTGTGAAAGCACCAAAATTCACTAGTGGCTAGCCTGCCATGTCTTTACTAGGCACTAGAGGGAGACAGGGAGCCACACTGTCTTCTATGAAGGAGCAGAAAGATTCTGCAGTTCTAAGATTGTAGACAGAAAGGAAAACCGTCCGCTGGCTTTTCACCATATTACAGGCATTACAGCCGACCCTACCCTTCGGGGGGGGGGGGGATCCACCATATGTTATCCCCTGAAATTAATTAGTATTTTACAATAACCATCTCTGCAGGAAAAAGAAGTGTGATGCTTTGAATAACAAGTGGGATCATAAATAAATGATGGCAAATCTTATAAAGCTTGGCCTTAAAAGGCTGCTTCTGCTGCCGTCTTCGTTCTGGGTGGGATTACATCTGTTCGGCTCCAGAATGCCTAAATCATCCTGTGAACCAATTAGTGCGTGCTGCAGGCCTTCCTTTGCGCACGCACAGGGTGAAGACGCGCACTCCTGTGCAAAGACACGGTGCAGGTGGAATGTTATAGCAAACAGATGTGCTTAGTCATGGAAGCCTTTTCATGGACTGCGATAATGTTGGTGAGAAAGACAGGCACCCGTGGCGCTGTGGAAGACCAGGCAAGCTTAATAGACAGGTTGGAGGGTTGCCCTCTGGGCAACTTTGGACACTGACTGTAGGGTGTTTCCCACAAGGAAACAGGCTGCTGTGACTGCCAGGAAAGGAGCAACAGTGGGGCTTCCATATGGCAGGTTTCCCTTGTAATTTTCCTGCCCCACGGACCAGGTGGGGTCTGGAGATCTCCCGGAATTACAACTGCTCTCCAGACGACAGAGATCCGTTCCCCGGGAGAAAATGGCTGCTGTGGAGGGAGGCTTCTTTAGTATTATACTCCACTGAGGTCCCTCCTCTCCCCAGACCCCACCCTCTTCAGGCTCCATCCCCAAATCTCCAGGAATATCCCAACCCAGAGTTGCAACCCTACCCCAATGCCCTGGCACCAGCCATTCCCCTTCCTCCAAAGCCCCCAAGGCATTTCCAGTTTTTTAAAACTGGCAATTGGATATTGTTATAATGCGATAACAATCTGCCTGTTGCATTCTCTGATTCCTCAGCTTTCTTTTTTGTTTTTTGTTTTTTAAAGTAAAGTCTAGCCTTTTTTTCTTGTGGAGATCTTGTCCCATTTGTATGGTACATATGCTATTTTATTCCCTCTTTTTCATCCCATCCCTGATGTAATTTGGCCTCTAGCCTATTCTAGGCAGAAGCCCAGTGCTGGCAAAACAGGTAGCAGTCTGAGGATGACTCTACATAAAAACTAGGGCTAAAGTTCAGATAAGTTCCTTTTAAGGTCATAGTGAGAGAAGAATTTTTTTATTATTAAAAGCCCACCACCTGTAAGGCAGTAACATTTTAAAATAAAAAAATGCATGCCAGTAAAAACTACTGAACTTCCATAGTTACCCAAAAGAAAGATGACCTCAAATGTAAGACAATCGCACTAAAAAAAAAGGTTATGTACAAAAATATTGTGATTACCTGTAACTTGTACACAAATGTAAGATGACTCTCAATCAATTGGGGGTGTGTGTAAATAGGCGGTCAGGAGCCCCGTGGCGCAGAGTGGTAAGCTGCAGTACTGTAGGCCAAGCTCTGCTCACGACCTGAGTTCGATCCCGACGGAAGTTGGTTCCAGGTAGCCGGCTCAAGGTTGACTCAGCCTTTCATCCTTCCAAGGTTGGTAAAATGAGTACCCAGCTTGCTGGGGGTAAAGGGAAGATGACTGGGGAAGGCACTGGCAAATCACCCCGTAAACAAAGTCTGCCTAGTAAACGTCAGGATGTGACATCACCCCATGGGTCAGGAATGACCTGGTGCTTGCACAGGGGACCTTTACCTTTACCTTTAAATAGGAGGCATGTTTAAGTGGGAGAGGGATTTGGGGCTTGTTATTTTATCTTTGAGTTGAGCTGGGAATGTTTTAACAATTACTGTAAGCAGCCTTGAACCAAGGGGGGGGGGGAGATAAATATTTTAATGAATTAATAAACAGAGCTACACAGAGATCTTGTTAGCAAAGAGGGTTGTGCTGACAACCTTTGTTCCCAAAGTGTTTCCACCCATCATATTGCCAGTTCACAACTCTGGAGAAGGTTTTAGTTTTATATAGGCAGTAGTCCCTGGTGCCTCCCTGTGATTCTGTTCTCTGGTGCTACGCTTGCTACGGTAAATGTTTTGCTCACCTATTTGGTAAGGGGAAAAAACCTTTTAATGTCTATAATACAGTGATTTCCCCCACCCCCCAGTTTCCTGAAATTTGCCAGGTAGGATCGTTTGGTTGAGACTTTCAATTCCAGTGGGTTTCAATCCCCCAGCCAGCAATAATATTTCCACTGAAACTAATGAAATTGAAAAGCAAATTGAATAACGAAAACAAACGGTTTTATTAATAGTTATTGCAAAATAATCAAGGTTTTAAAATAAAAAGGAGTCAAAAGATGAAAAGGGAATTCTTAATTGTGCACATCTGCCACAGAACATATTTTAATGCCCATTCAGAAGAACAAGTGAGCACACCCAAATGTAAGAGATGATGTCACATGGAACTTGCTAAAACAATCTGAAAAGTTAGAAACATAGAGCTGGAAGGGACTTCAAGGGTCATCTAGTCCAGCCCCCTGCACAATTCAGGAAATTCACAACTATCTTCCCCTCCCCACTCCCCCAGTGACCCCTGCCCTATGCCCAGAAGAAGGCAAGAGGCAGTCGGCATTACCCAGGGCAGGTAAAAAAGAGCCACGAGAACCAAGCACTGACTCATCCCTTCCTGCCCTCCCTCTCGGGATCTGCCTAGGTTCACAGAATCAGCAATGCTGTCAGATGGCCATCTAGCCTCTGCTTAAAAACCTTCAAAGAAGGAGAGCCCACCACCTCCCAAGGAGGCCTGTTCCACTGAGGAACCGCTCTAACTGTCATGAAGTTCTTCCTGATGTTTAGCCAAAAAGTTTTTTGATTTAATTTCAACCTGTTGGTTCTGGTCCAACCTACTGGGGCAACAGAAAACAATTCCACTCCAGCGTGGTGTAGTGGTTAAGAGTGGTGGTTTGGAGCGGTGGAGTCTGATCTGGAGATCTGGGTTTGATCCCCCACTCCTCCACATGAGCGGCGGACACTAATCTGGTGAACCGAGTTTGTTTCCCCACTCCTCCACACGAAGCCAGCCAGGTGACTTTGGGCTAGTCACAGTTGTCTCTGAACTCTCTCAGCCTCACCTACCTTACAGGGTGTCTGTTGTCAGGAGGGGAAGGGAAGGAGATTGTAAGCTAGTTTGATTCTTCCTTAAGTGGTAGAGAAAGTCAGCATATGACAATATGACAATCAACTTTTCTTCTTCTTCTTCCTCTTCCTCCTCCTCCTCCATCCTCTAGATGACACTCCTTCAAATACTTCAAAGAAGTATCGGTCTTTTTTGTAGTATTATAGAAGAAAGTTATCTGCTCAGAGGCAAACGATTTATCACAAAAGATGGACATGAGGAGGTGGGGGGCAGCCAATGGGGGGCTTTCAATCTGAACAAGCCCTCCATATGGGGAGGGGCCATGGCTCAGTAGTAGAGCATCTGCTTGGCATGCAGAAGGTCCCAGGATCAATCCCCGGCATCTCCAGTTAAAGGGACTAGGCAAGTAGGTGATGTGAAATACCTCTACCTGAGACCCTGGAGAGCAACTGCCAGTCTGAGTAGACAATACTGACTTCAATGGACCAAGGGTCTGATTCAGTATAAGGCAGCTTCATGTGTTCACGTGTATAACAAATGGCTACAGTTACATAAAATCTGTGATCTGGCCTTAACGTACCCAATTATCAACTATCCCCATGAAGCTGTTTTTCCTGTGCAGTCATGCCTCTGGATCATTTTTAGCTATTTTGACTTTAAGTTAGCATGAGTATCATTAAATATTTACTCTGAAGAGCAGAGGATCCACCCCCCCCACCCGCAGTTATTTCTTTTCTGCAGTGGGCAGGGCATTACATTCCCCAAACCAATAATTCTACAGCATTACTGAGAAACACTGACAGAAGGCAAATGCTATTACAATTCCGGAGCAAAGCTTCTGCCCTCCTCTGCTTGCACCTAGCTAGTCTGGGAACGGCCTTCCTCCCACTCTTAAAAGTCTGAAGTCATTACACACTAATAGCAAGCTACCCTATCTCCTGTTTAATAGAAAGTCAGCTGCCATCAATGTGCCTGGAGTGCCAGAGCCCTTGTGCCAGCTGTCAGCTCTTGTTGGTCAATATTCTTTTGAACTAAACGTCAAAAAGTTGTATGAGCAGACCACTGTTTATTTACAGATATTTACCACTGCAATAGAAGAGCACTGTGGTGCAGAGTGGTAAGCTGCAGTACTTCAAAAGCTCTGCTCACAACCTGAATTCGATTCTTACAGACGTTGGTTTCAGGTAGCCGGCTCAAGGTTGACTCCACCTTCCATCCTTCCGAGGTTGGTGAAATGAGTAGCCGACTTGCTGGGGGTAAAGTGTAGCTGGGTATGTTTAGCCTGGAGAAGACTGAGAGGTGATATGACAACAATCTTCAAGTACTTGAGGATGGTGCCGAGTTCTTTTCTGTTGCCCCAGAAGGTCGGACCAGAACCAACGGGTTGAAATTAAATCAAAAGAGTTTCCGTCTAGACATTAGGAAGAATTTTCTAACAGTTAGAACGGTTCTTCAGTGGAACAGGCTTCCTCGGGAGGTGATAAGCTCTCCTTCCCTGGAAGTTTTTAAGAAGAGGTTAGATGGCCATCTGTCAGCAATGCTGATTCTATTACCTGAAGCAGATCATGAGAGGGAGGGCATCTTGGCCATCTTCTCGGCATGGAGTAGGGGTCACTGTGTGTGTGTGTGTGTGTGTGTGTGCGGGGGAGGTAGTTGTGAATTTCCTGCATTGTGCAGGGGATTGGACTAGATGACCCTGGTGGTCCCTTCCATCTCTATTATTCTACGACTGGGGAAGGCAATGGCAAACCACCCCGTAAACATAGTCTACCTAGTAATCGTTTGTGATGTGACATCACCCCATGGGTCAGTAACCTTTACCTTTTTACCACTGCAATGGACTACTTTCTCCAGAGCTGAGACTTGGGGTAGATTTATACGTGGCAAAAGAATTCCAGCTGCAATGCTCCCTGACTCTTCGGAGGGAGACAACTGCACGGAGAACCAGAGTGTACTGATCCACCCACCTACAAATACAAGCTTTGCAAGAGGAAAAGCGGGTACCATTGCTATGTGCATATTGCCCTGATTTAAACCCTACCCCCCACCCCCAACACTTTAGGATAAAAATGTGAGAGATCCTTCCAAGAATTCAGATGCCATCTAAATGCCAATCCATTCAAAAAACTACTTATGGCAGCTGGGAAGGGGGATGCGGATTTGCACAAAGAGCTGACTCCGATGGTGCTTTGCAACACTTAAGGGCCATTAGCACGCCAGATTCATCTTCATTAACGACACTAAATACATTGGGCCTCTTTCAACTTTTCCTAAGAAGAAAAACCGCCCTGGCTATGTGTAAACAGCTGCACAATGAAGAAGACTCTGAAATGATATTAAAGAAGAAGAGACACGGGTGTTAAAAAATGTTTTCCTGTAACTTCAATTAGCAGTTCTTCTACTTTTAAAGCAGGGGTGGGGAATGTCAGGCCATTTAAGGCCCACAAAATCATTTGGTCTGGCCCTGGGTCCAGGCAGATCTCTAGCTCAGAAGGATCTAAGACTGGCGATCTGCCACCTCCTGCGGACAGGAATAGCCTCTTTTCAAGGTGGATGTGAGTTTGTTTTGCTGAGAAAAGGAACCTTTTTCCCCCTTCCAGAAGAGTCGTTAGCTATGGAGCTGCTAGGACTGCCCAAGAAACTGTGTTAACCCTTTCCCACCTGGGCCGTGGAGAAATGTATTCCCTCTGTACTACAAGAGGGCTGGGGGTGGAAGTGGCAACGATGGGTTAAAGGGGGCAGAGACCGAATGCTCGGGGGGGGGCAGTTCTTAGCCAGTGTGTCCTCATTTCACCCCTGCAAGCGGAGGTAGCAGGAGCCATCTGTAGAATCCGGCCCCGACCATGCGGAGCAGGAGCAACTCCCGTGTGTGGCTGGACGGCTACACCCGGCTGGTGCAACAGACCATCCTGTGCCACCAGGTGGGCAAGTGTGCCATCAGTTGGATGCCTACCTACTTTCCCGCGCTGGGGGGGGGCATCTGGGGCAGCTGCCTGCTTGGGGCTTGGTCGGTTAATTTTTAAGTTGATAATTTTGTATGGCCCACAAATGACATTATAAATATCCAAATGGCCCTTGGCAGAAAAAAGGTTCCCCACCCGTTTTAAAGTCAGCATTCAAATAGGATTTCTTTGCAGGTTCTCTCTGCAAGCTAACAAGATCCTAGCCTGGGGTAGCATGGCTGAGAAAAAGCATTTGAAATTAATTTGAGCGATGCATTCTTTCACAGTGGCTGCTGTGGCTACAGGGGAGGGGCCGTGGCTCAGTGATAGAGCATCTGCTTGGCATGCAGAAGGTCCCAGGTTCAATCCCCAGCATCTATCAGTTAATTTTCTAACAGTTAGAACGGTTCTTCAGTGGAACAGGCTTCCTCGGGAGGTGATAAGCTCTCCTTCCCTGGAAGTTTTTAAGAAGAGGTTAGATGGCCATCTGTCAGCAATGCTGATTCTATTACCTTAGGCAGTTCATGAGAGGGAGGACATCTTGGCCATCTTCTGGGCATGGAGTAGGCATTACTGGGTGTGTGTGTGGGGGGGAGAGGTAGTTGTGAAATTCCTGCATTGTGCAGGGGGTTGGACTTGATGACCCTGGTGGTCCCTTCCAACTATATGATCTAGAGAGCGGCAAATCCAAGGCAAATCCTCCTATGCACATTGGGCATCCTCCTTAGACAGATGATGAGAGGGAGGGCATCGTGGCCATCTTCTGGGAGGAGGGGGACATCTTCGCCATCTTCTGGTCACTATGTGTGTGGGGGGGGGGAGGTAGTTGTGAATGTCCTGCATTGTGCAGGGGGTTGGACTTGATGGCCCTGGTGGTCCCTCCCAACTCTATGATTCTATGATCTAGAGAGCGGCAAATCCAAGGCAAATCCTCCCATGCACATTGGGCATCCTCCTTAGACAGATGATGAGAGGGAGGGCATCTTGGCCATCTTCTGGTCACTAGGGGTGTGTGTGGGGGGGGAGGTAGTTGTGAATTTCCTGCATTGTGCAGGGGGTTGGACTTGATGGCCCTGGTGGCCCCTCCCAACTCTATGATTCTTATGATCTAGAGAGCGGCAAATCCAAGGCAAATCCTCCCATGCACATTGGGCATTCTCCTTAGACAGATGATGAGAGGGAGGGCATCTTGGCCATCTTCTGGTCACTAGGGGTGTGTGGGGGGGAGGTAGTTGTGAATGTCCTGCATTGTGCAGGGGGTTGGACTCGATGGCCCTGGTGGCCCCTCCCAACTCTATGATTCTATGATCTAGAGAGCGGCAAATCCAAGGCAAATCCTCCCATGCACATTGGGCATCCTCCTTAGACAGATGATGAGAGGGAGGGCATCTTGGCCATCTTCTGGTCACTAGGGGTGTGTGTGGGGGGGAGGTAGTTGTGAATTTCCTGCATTGTGCAGGGGGTTGGACTCGATGGCCCTGGTGGCCCCTCCCAACTCTATGATTCTTATGATCTAGAGAGCGGCAAATCCAAGGCAAATCCTCCCATGCACATTGGGCATCCTCCTTAGACAGATGATGAGAGGGAGGGCATCTTGGCCATCTTCTGGTCACTAGGGGTGTGTGGGGGGGAGGTAGTTGTGAATTTCCTGCATTGTGCAGGGGGTTGGACTCGATGGCCCTGGTGGCCCCTCCCAACTCTATGATTCTTATGATCTAGAGAGCGGCAAATCCAAGGCAAATCCTCCCATGCACATTGGGCATCCTCCTTAGACAGATGATGAGAGGGAGGGCATCTTGGCCATCTTCTGGTCACTAGGGGTGTGTGGGGGGGGAGGTAGTTGTGAATTTCCTGCATTGTGCAGGGGGTTGGACTCGATGGCCCTGGTGGCCCCTCCCAACTCTATGATTCTTATGATCTAGAGAGCGGCAAATCCAAGGCAAATCCTCCCATGCACATTGGGCATCCTCCTTAGACAGATGATGAGAGGGAGGGCATCTTGGCCATCTTCTGGTCACTAGGGGTGTGTGGGGGGGGAGGTAGTTGTGAATTTCCTGCATTGTGCAGGGGGTTGGACTCGATGGCCCTGGTGGCCCCTCCCAACTCTATGATTCTTATGATCTAGAGAGCGGCAAATCCAAGGCAAATCCTCCCATGCACATTGGGCATCCTCCTTAGACAGATGATGAGAGGGAGGGCATCTTGGCCATCTTCTGGTCACTAGGGGTGTGTGGGGGGGGGAGGTAGTTGTGAATTTCCTGCATTGTGCAGGGGGCTGGACTTGATGGCCCTGGTGGTCCCTCCCAACTCTCTGATTCTATAACAAGCGGCCGCTGAAACCCCTTTCCCCTTAACAAGGGCTTCTGCTGCTGCCTCTCCTTTGCAGCCGGGGGGGGGGGGGAAGCAAAGCGTTAACGGCGCCCGTAACGCCGCGTCCGGACTGAAGGTGTCGCGGCGGCTCCCCTGGCCGCCTCCTCGCCTCCAACTTCCCAATCTGCTCCAAGCAAACTCCGGGACCGAATCGCAGGGGGAGGGGGGGGGTCTGAGCCCCAGCGGCTCAGACCGGACTTGTTGATCCCCATTAAGAAGAGACAAGGCGAGGGAAGCGGGGCCTTTGGGCGGCGTCCTCCTCGTGGATCTCGGTCCCCCCTCGCTGCAGATCCCGTTCTCGGCTTGGGTGGCTTGCAAGGTGGGGCTCGGGGAAGGGAAGCGCGGAGACGAGGGCCTCGGAGAAGCCGCTTGCAGCAGCAGGAAGGCGAGCCCGGAGTCCGCGGCGGGTTGCCGGCCGTCGCTTTTCCTGGACGCCCCCCCCCTACCCCCGCCTCGCTCCGGACGCGCACACGCCTTTCCGACGGCGGGGTCCCTGGCCATCGTGGGGGTCGCGTCCCCGGCGGGGTCCCGGCTGGGCGAAGGGAGGATGCCCGCAGCGACGCCCGGCCGCTGAGCTGGCCCTCGCCGTCTGAAGCAGGATGTAGCTCCCCCCGGCCCAGGCTCGCCTCTCCCTCGCAAGCCCGCCGGTGCGTGCTCCGGGGTCTTGGCAAAGGAAGTAAGTGGCCGGATTTGGGGGGAGGGGGGAGGCCGGGCCACCCTCGCCGGCCAGACTTTGCAACCAGCCAGCGCCGGTTCGGTGTGAATGCGCAGGCTTGCTTCGGAGGGGAGGGCAGGATCGCGCCCCAAGGCGATGCTTCGCCCCCCCCCCCGGGATCCGATCCGACCTTCCGCGCTGAGATCCTGGCCGGGGCGGGGGGCGGAAGGAGCCGTCCCCTTCCCCCCGGCTCCTTCCCCAGGGTTTCTTTCCATGCCATCTTGGGCAAGCGAGGCTGCAAAGGGAGCTGTTTCTCTCCGGGCTGCCTTTTGTTGGTTTGTTGTTGCTGCTGTAATGGCGATCCTGTTCATCATTCCGGGGGGGGGGGTTAAAGAAGGCGATTTTTCAAAAAGCCCCCCCCCCCAAAACAACAACAACAACAGTGGAGTGGAGCATTCTGGCTCAGGGAGAGAGCCTGACAAACCTGGAGTTTATATTCTGTGACGCCTCCCCCCCAACCATGAACAGACGGATTGGTGTAGCCTTTCTCATCGGCTTCAATGGAAGCGTCCCCCCCCCCCACTCCAGTGCGTTGCTGGGAATAATTGCCATTATAACTCTGTGCCTCGCCTCCATGATATTCCGTTTCAATGGAGACCTTTATGAGCCCGGAGCTTATTAAAGACACACGCACACTTTCAAAGCCTATCGCCAGTGCAAGCTCTTCTTAGCTTGAACAGGAGTCATCGCAGGCTGTCCCCTTGGCAAAAAGAAAAAGAAAAAAGTACATTCGTAAAATGAATAATAATAACTTTCTTTCCCCCCTTCACCTATTTCAGATCGCTTTCGAAGCCAAAGTTATTTTGAAAACCCTCCGCTTCTTTGATTCAGTTTCCTGTAATACATACACATAACACTGGTGTGTTTTCTTAGGACCACAGAGTTGGAAGGGAGCCGTACAGGCCATCCGGTCCAACCCCCTGATCAATGCAGGGTCAGCCTAAAGCATCCTCGACAAGCGTTTCTCCAGCCGCTTCTTGAAGACGGCGGTGAGGGGGAAGCCCTACCCCCTCTTCCTTCTGTAACACAGCCATCCATCGTAGGCCTATTGATTCATTCATAGATCACCTTGTTAAACGGCCACTGAACTGGCCCCATGTGAACATTAACCTGCCCCTTAGTTTAAATGAGTTTTTGGTGGAGAAAGGGGAAGAGGCTGACGGGTTCAATAAGGCAGCTTGTTTCACCCAGGGCCGTCCCTTGGGAACAACTCTCAGTCCGGCAGGGCAGGAGTTTTTCCTCTCTGAAAATCAGTTCTGGCTTCGCTCCACATTAAGCGGTGTGGAAGGGAAGGCTCTGCGCTCCAAAGTAGGATATGTAATTAGGCGTCCTAATTAGTGTCAGCTTGTGCCCCTGACGTCTTTGAGTTAAATTTATAAACAGGTAGCACATGGGGAGCGTGGATGATGACACCAGCGGAAGCATGCAGATGCTCTGGAGAGACAATAAAGAGGAACACACCCTTTGCTCTTTGAAAGTTCACCATTGACCTTTTAAGGAGGACAGCAAAGGCAGGGGGAAGCCTGGGAAAATGGCACATGAAACAACAAATGACTTGGTATAATAATAATAATTTATTAATACAGTCACTGACCAGCAGAAAAAACAACAACAGCCATAACAGATAACAAGAAAACCACCACAACAGCTACTAAAATGACTTGATATTTTTAGGGCCAAAATATAAAAATGCCACATGGATACTCCAATCCTAAAATGACCTTTCTTGGAAATAAGTCCAGTGGGTTGCAGTTGAGTTTACTTCCAAGGGCTGGTTCCTAGTCTTAATGCCAGTGTAGTTTTCATGCCCATGGGTTGAAAAATGCATGTATAGAGTTGACATCTGGCCTTTTTTATAATTTATAGCGTGTTGCATTTTGGGCACTCGTGCCTTTCCAGTGCGCAATATTGAATGTAAAATGCCACAAGAGAAAGTGTGTGAATGCAAGGCCCCTGTTCTGATTTGCATTCTGGTGAGTATGTACCTGATTTCCCCACTAATGTTCCTGAGGTGCACACCGTTTATAGAAAAGCAATGCAAAGAGCAGTGTTTTGTGTGTGGGGACCTCAGTTATCACTAGAGTGACTCTCAAGCCCCCTCCAACTAAGACATCTGTCTGTGTTTATGCATGAGAGGTGGGTGAAGGGGACAAAGTGGGTAGTTACATACAGTGTCGTTTTTTAAAAGCACCTTAAACCTTGAAAACGTTTTTAAAAAACCATTTTAAATGGGGAAATATTAATGTTTTTTTATGATTGTTCAATGTACTTTACGTGGAGCTCAGTTCAGTTTATTTAGTCATTTGACCAGCAAGCTTTATGTAGAGCTGTTGCTAAGTATCCGTTCAGAAACAGAACTTGTCCCTCGCTCTAAATGAGAGCAGGATTCGAGTCCAGTAGCGCCTTAAAGATCAACAAGATTCCCAAAGTATAAGCTTTCGAGAGTCACAGCTCCCTTTGCCAGATACCATCCAAATAAGAGTTTCTCTTCACAGGAGAGGGTAGAAATGGGGAGAATCTGAAATTTCACATCGGTTTGTGGACAGATAAATCAGTTGAAGGGGGGGCTGCCCACATGAGCTGCCCTTTGCTGCGCCGTAGGTTGGCTAAGCTCAACCAGCCGCTACTGATAACACATGACGTGCAACTACTGGCCCAGGGGCTGGAAACCACGTGCACGAGGGAATCCAATTCAGCACCTTAAGGCATGGACAGCTCAGAGGGTTCCCTCCTGTTTGAATGGGGTCTTCCCACGCATGAGCCTGGCAGGGGTTGCGCAAAGAGCCCTGTTAGCTGTCGCCTCTCCCTCCCACTTCTTTCAACGCGCTGCTCTGTCTGTTCAGTTTCAGCACCACCAAACTGAACAGCGACCTGTGCTCTCGCAGCCCGTCTGCTGCTGCCGCTGCTTCTGCAAGCAGACCGAGACGAGCGATTTTTGTCCGTCTGCCTGATTAATTCCCAAGCCGGCAGCCCTCAAGAAAAGGAAGAAAGAGCCTTGTTTGATTTGTGGAGGCCACCATGGGTTCCGTGGATTCTCTCTCTTGCAGGCATGGAGGAGAAGGATAACAGGTGAAGAGATCCTGTTCAGAAGCTTGATTACCCTGGAAGCTTTCGCCAGCCTGTTACCGCCTTATAGAGACAAGCAATGCCTGCGGGGATGAATAAGAATGGATCTCGATCTACTACCTCTTTGCCTCCAGATCCCATGGAGATTGTCCGGAGCAAGGCCTGCTCCAGAAGGGTCAAGCTTAATGTGGGTGGCTTGGCCCATGAGGTCTTATGGAGAACCTTAGACAGGTTACCACGGACAAGGTTGGGTAAGCTCAGAGATTGCAACACCCACGAATCCCTCATGGATATATGTGATGACTACAACTTGGAGGAGAACGAGTATTTCTTTGACAGGCACCCAGGGGCATTTACTTCCATCTTGAACTTTTACCGCACGGGCAAGCTGCACATGATGGAGGAGATGTGCGCTTTGTCCTTCAGCCAAGAACTGGACTACTGGGGGATCGACGAAATCTACCTGGAGTCCTGCTGCCAGGCGAGGTACCATCAGAAGAAGGAGCAGATGAACGAGGAGCTCAAGAGAGAAGCGGAAACGATGCGCGACAGGGAAGGCGAGGAGTTCGATAACACCTGCTGCGCAGAGAAGAGGAAAAAACTCTGGGACCTTCTGGAGAAGCCCAATTCGTCTGTAGCGGCCAAGGTAATGCCAAACTACAAGTTCTTTTTATCAGTTGTGACTAAGACTTGTGTACGGGAACCAGAATGATGTTTGGAAGATGGGGGTTATGGCTTTTCTGGCTTTTTATTGTATTGATCTGGCTGTTGCCTGTCACTGTAGTGCTTGAGTCTCTACTGCAACAGAAGGGATTATAGGAACCTAATTATGGCTCAGTGCTATGAGGTCTCCAGTTGCTATCTTTTTCTAAATCTCCGTACTAATGGATAGGTATATTTTTAAGGGAAAAGTAAGTGAGACGTATCTTACAATATTTTGTATTCCATACATTTTTAATGACACAACAGTGGAAGATAAGGGATTGCAGCGAATTGAGACTGGAGGGAAAAGTAATAGGGCTGGATATCTTCAGAACAGTTGAAATCTGGCTTTTTACATGTGAGATGTTTACATAACATGTAATGTTATCTTAATTCCTGGACTATGTGGCTGTACCTTTGTCAAATCTCATGGGAAAATACATGGGGTTAATAGATAAGAATAGTTTTGCTAATAGTTTTGTTGCTGTGGTGGCAGATATGTTTGGCCCTTTAATCATTTGAAACTGTCATGCTTTTATTTGGCAATGGTTGTGAATAATAGACTATACAAATATGAAAGATCGATTACTCTCCATTAGGCAAATCTCAGTTATCCAAAGTCCTTCTTCATTCATATTGATATTGTGTGTTTCTCTTCCCTCCCGTCCAGATAGGGCTGATCGATCCCTTGAACATGTGTACCAGATGTTCTGTTTTCTAGAGGCTGGGCACTAGCTTCTGTGGTTATTTTTATTTGTTTTGGGGGGGCGGTTTAGCATTTCTTATTTCCAGCATTAATGTTTGTGTGGCTAATCTGTAAAAAATATTTTTTTGCTTTACATATAGTCCATAATCAGTCTTCTGTCACTATATCTGCAAAGGAAGTACAGATTCTTGGGAGTTTCCACTTTAATGTCCCCAATTTAGGCATTAAGGAAGTTTTGACCACAATGTTCTGAATGCTTCTTAAGAGGATAATAGGCAACCATAGAGTGTGGGACATAGAAGCCAGTCTTGTGCTGACATCTATGTCTGATGGAACTGATGGAAGGTAGCTTTGCTTTGTCCTTCAGACAACAGGTGGATTACTGAGAAACTGAAGTTTTGTGTGGAGTATAGTTGGCTTGGCTCATGATTTGGGTGAAGAGGAGAGAGAGAAAGAACTCCTGCTGCTCTGAGTGGAGGTCAGCATGGAGGCCCCTGGGCTCAGAGGTGGTGCTCGTATTTGCCCCCAGGATGTTGTGGGTTCGGTCCCCAGCCACTCCAGTTAAAAAGGATGTCAGAGAGCACAACTGTGAAAGACTCAAGGAAACCATTGCTAGAACAGACCATACTAGGAAACATGGACCAGAGGCCTAGGGTTGTTCCAGATTTGCAGTTGAAATGCTGTTTCTGCACTGCTCCAACCTGACCATCTAAGACAGTGGTTCCCAACCTTTTTTTGACCAGGGACCACTAGGACTTTTTTGTTCGGTGCAGGGACCCCAAGGTTCAAAATAAAAATTCTGAGAATTTGAAAATAAACTTTAATCATAACTGTTAGTTAAACATTAAACTTAGAATAATATTTGAATATATATTTTTATAATAGAGAACTTTTAATTGAAAATATTAATTTATTATGGGTTTATAACTTTGTTTCGCGGACCTTAATTTAGTTCTTGCGGACCCCTGTTTGGGAACCAGTGATCTAAGAGGTAACCTGCTCTGTTCCAGTAAGCAGAATTTATTTATAAAGTAATGGAAGCATATTTTCAAATAACGTCTTTGTTCCCAGTTCCCTGTATAGGAGTCTTCATATTGGGAGGAAACAAAACACTTGTATCCTGCATTCCCACAAGTTGTATTCCGCATTTCCCAAAAACTAACAATTGTAAATGAGACCATTCATCCGCAGTATAAAATTAAGAACAAAAAAACCCCCCAAAATTGCCATGGACAAGTTGAGGCCATGATGCTGCTATCTAAATGCACAGAGAAATAGAGCTGTTCATTCTTGGAGCCTAAATTATGACAAGCAAACATCCCAGAGGGAGGATATTCTCAAGATGGGGTGTCAGGACAGAAAAATAGGTGAGAGCACACAGAGCTGGTTTTCTGAAGAGGGTCTAAGGCCTTTTATGCAGGGACATTTCCCTGTGGTCACCCCCGCCGACTGCTTTGGGGCTTCCTGTTGATTATGCATGCCTTTTCCGCCCATCAGAGGTCGCCTTGCTCTCCCCGCACGTTATGCCCGCATTTTCCAGATTCTGGCTAAAACAGCAACAGGAAAACACGGGCAAAATGCATGGAAAAGGCATTCATAATCAAAAGGAAGCCACAAAGCAGTTGGCGGCAGTGACCACGGGGAAACGTCCCTGCATAAAAGGCCTAAGTGAATGGGAAGGATCATCTGGGAGGGGGTGGTCCTTCTGATATCCTGGTCCCAAACCATGTGGACAGTTAGAGGTCATGTGAACAAATGAAGCTGCCCACACCGAGTCAAACCATTGGTCCATCTAGCTCAGTAGTGTCTACTCTGATGGCTAGCAGCAGGGCCAGTTCTGTGCCCACAACCAGGACCTCCGCTTACACCTCCCCTCCTACCCACATACCCCTACCTGCCTGTGAATCCTGATGCCAGCCCTGGCTAGCAGCTACTCTGGGGTCACAGACAAAGAAGGACTTTTTCTTAAAACTTTCTGACTGAGATCCCTTAACTGGAGATCCCCAGGGGTTGTGCCTGAGACCTTCCGCATGCACAGGTTGTGCTTTGCCACTGAGCCACAATCCCTTTCCAACCCAAACCCACCTCTTTGAATTGCTCCTGGAAATGTACTGAAAACTGCATCAGTGTCACACTGATGTCCTTTCATTGATGTGTTCTTATACAACTTAGAGCCAAACTAGAATTTACTGTTTACCCAAGTTCACCATGGGGACTTGCAGCCATACTGCTGCTATCAATCTTGGTGGCAACTCCTGAGTAGTAAGTGCAGACAGGCCCAAATCTGATTGGGACTGCAGCGCAGGGGTAGGAATTCCTCTTGCCTTCTTCCTCCACACCATTTTCGGCAGCCGATACGACCCGTAGGCTGCAGAAGTGGGTTTTATTCACTGCATCGGAGGCTGCAAGCACGCACATGCAGCCTCCCAAGTGAGTAAATAATGCCCCCTCCGTGGCCCCCAGATCATTTTGGTTGATAAAAACAGTGTGGAACAGAATCGGGCCAGTCTGCAGTTTTTACACAGGAGTTGCCACAGAGGCTTGTAGCTGCCGGATGGCTGTAAGACTCTATTGGGAACTCATATAAAAAAGTAATGTCTAGTTTGGCCTTTATAGGCAAGGCTGCAGGGTTTGAATTTCTGACACCCAGGTCAAGCTTCTTACCCTACCTTTTGTCCTTAAGTAATGGAAATAGATGAGACAGGTTGTGGGTTTTATAGACAAGGACACTATCTTGAGATACCCTGCTATATAATACTTGTCATTATAACAAGTAGTCTTTATATTTCATTGTGTAAAACCTGGGGTAGGTTTTTTGACATTTAATTTGTGGAACTCTGGCACAGGATGTAATGATGGCTGTTGGCATAGATATCTTTGGGGGGATTCGACAGTTTCATGGAGGATAGGTCAACCAGTGGCTGTTCTCCTGTGTTTGAGGCCATAACAGTTGCTGGGGAAGAGAAACCACTTGCTTTGGCCTGGAAAACAGAACGCCGGGCTAAATGGACCCTTGGTGTGATCTGGCAGGGCTTCTCTTGCGATTATCACATTAGTATTCTGCTTAATCATGACAGGCTCTTCCTCAAAATAATATATAAAGTTTCTTTCGAGTTCTGGGAAGTCATTTCAAAGACTGGGGGAGGGTTGATGTGATGTCTCAGGAAAAGGAACGGCGTGCAGCAGTCAAACAAGAATTGTCATTTTTGGTTTCTTACAAGAGAGGTTCAGGCTGCCTTTTTTAATTATTTCGGATGGAGCAGGACTGAATGTTAATAATTCACAAGGGTAGTTTGGCGCGCAGGCAGGATCCAGCAATGTCGGCCTCTAGCTTTGGCAGTCTGTGGCAGAGACTCAAAATCCATTAGAGGCTGTTGATGTTCATGATTTATTGTATATGAGGATGGGTCATCCTTGCCAAAGAAGTGTCTTTGGTGATTTATCAGTGAAATCCATTCTAAGTTTGTATTCTGAGGAAAACAGCCAGAGTAAATGCATTTAGCAATTGCAGACCTTCCTGTGTTCAGCTGCCACTGTTGGGATTTTTGGTTTGGAAACAGAGACAGGGCTGGAATTTGTCAGTTTTCACATTTCAGTAAATGCACAGACTTGTGTGCTCTTTAACGGCTTCCAAGCAGAACGGTTGCATTTAAGTGGCAGTCCAATCCTATACAGAATTACTCCAGGATTGAAGTTTACCGAAATCAGAACGCTCAGACTAGGATTGTACTCTTTCAGGGCAATCCTGAACAGAGTTGTACCCTTCGAAGGCCATTAAAGTCAGTGATCTTAGAAGGGTGCCACTCTGCTTAGAACGGCAGTGTTAATGTACTAATCTTCTTCTCCAAACGCAGATGTTTGTCTTTCACCTTTTTTTTCCTCTGTGACTGTTAGTAGAACAAGTGACAGAGCACATGCTTTGTATGCTGAAGGTAACAGAGGTTGGTAAAGGCCTTTCTGTGCCCTAGAACCTGCTAGGGGAGCCAGTGTGGTGTAGTGGTTAAGAGCGGTGGTTTGGAGTGGTGGAGTCTGATCTGGAGAACCGGGTTTGATTCCCCACTCCACATGAGCTAATCTGGTGAACTGGATTTGTTTCCCAACTCCTACACATGAAGCCAGCTGGGTGACCTTGGGCAAGTCACCCTCTCTCAGCCCCACCTACCTCCCAGGGTGTCTGTTGTGGGGAGGGGAAGGGAAGGTGATTGTAAGACAGTTTGAGTCTCCTTTAAGTGGTAGAGAGAGTTGGCATATAAAGAACAAACTCTTCTCCTCCTCCTCCTTCTTCTACTACTACTACTGCTACTAACTCAGTGCAAGCAGTATGGCACTTATGGGCCATTTTAATGTATTGTAACCATTCATGAGAAATCACTTCTGCAGTCTAACGGTTACAGTAGGGCAGTATATACTGGGCTATTCTTCATAAGATCACTTTAAATGGGCCACTTACCTGTTAGTACAATTTAATTCTCCTGTTATCAAAATGAATAAACTGGACAGTACAGGTAGAAGCCGGCCAAATGTAAGAACTTCAGAGTGCAATATCCTAGGCAGAGTTACTATAAGCCTGTTGATGTTGGTGGTTTTAGACTGGGCTAACTCTGCATAGGATTGCAATGTCAGGGTCCCATTGGTTTTGGTGGAAACTGAAGTTTCCCCAATGTCTTGAATTTTGCATAGATTTATCTCCCCATCTCCAAAGATGATCATATTTATGTCATCCAGTCATCATGGAAACACTCCAGATTGATTTAATCTATAACAATAAAAGGACCCGTTTGTTTGTTTGCCTGTTTGCCTGTTTGCCTGTGACAGGCATAACTCATCAGAAAGTAAAGCTGTGAGTCTCAAACTCGTCTGATGGTTTCAGGGTGATTGTGAGAGTTGTGGTGCCAAACATAAAGGGTTTCAGAGGACATTGGCCCACATTATTTTTTAGGGAAAAAACCGTTCGCCCCCATAGTATTTTCAGTAGAAGCTTGGGTTCTTTGAGGCACGCACAACACATCAGAAAATGAAGCTAGGCATCTCAAAATTGGTCACCTATTTCAGGATAATGATGGGACTTGCAGTGCCAAAACTGAAGGAACGTTCTGGCACAGGTTAGCTCCCAAACATTGCAATGGAAGCAAAGGTTTACTTACAAGAAGCCAGGATGGGCAGGAAGCACAGACAGGGAGGGTGGAAAATATTCCCTCTGTTACAAAACAAAGGAGGTTTCAAAAATGTCACAGGTTTACCCTGGAAGCACTGGGGACACTCTAGCATGCCTCTCAAAAAACTTGATGATTTCCATAGAGTTTTTTGAGGGACGGGCTAGAGTGTCCCTGTTAATTCCAGGGTAAACCTGGAAGGGACATTATTTCGCCACGCACCATCATGCACGCAGGCAGATTGCCCCCCCCCCTCAGCTGCCCAGCATCCCCATGGCGGCCAGCTGAGGGGCAGCGGTCAGACCTGTTAACTGGCAGGCAATTGCCCGCCATTAACAGGCACCTGGCAACCCTATGGATCTAGCAGACCCAGCTTGCTGGGTAACCTTGGGCAGGTCACACATTCTCAGCGTAACCTACTACACAGGGTTGTTGTGAAGATAAAATGGAGGAGAGGAGAGCAATGTAAACTGCTTTGGGTCCCTGTTGGGAAGAACTGAGGG
This sequence comes from Euleptes europaea, assembly GCF_029931775.1. Classification (NCBI taxonomy): domain Eukaryota; kingdom Metazoa; phylum Chordata; class Lepidosauria; order Squamata; family Sphaerodactylidae; genus Euleptes; species Euleptes europaea. The sequence continues at coordinate 118,094,579 of NC_079313.1, read as the reverse complement.
GATAACAGCGTGGTGTAATGGTTAAGAGCAGTGGACTCTAATCTGAAGAGCCAAGTTTGATTCCCAACCCCTTCACATGAGCGGTGGATGCCAATCTGGTGAACTGGTTTGGTTTCCTCACTCCTACACATGAAGCCAGCTGGGTGACCTTGGGCTAGTCTCTCCGAACTCTCTCAGCCCCACCTACATAGAATCATAGAGTTGGAAGGGACCATATAGGCTATCTAGTCCAACCCCCTGCTCAATGCAGGATCAGCCTAGAGCCGTGTTGGCGAACCTATGGCACGCGTGCCGACACTGGCACGCGTAGCCCTCTCTGCCGGCACGCGCCCGGTCGCCTCCACTCAGCCCCCGGGGAAGCAGCCTTCCTTCCCCTTCCCTTCCCGGGCTGGAGGCGAGGGGTCGAGGCGCGGCTTTGCCTGGCCCCGCGCCACGGGCGGTCCACAGCGACTACGGATTGGGGGCGGGGACAGCAGGCGAGCCGGCAGCAGTCGCCCTCAGGGCCCGCCTGCCCGCCCGCCCGCTGCAAAAGGCCCCTGAAGGCCGGGCCGCCACCTGCGGCGCCTCCCCCTCTCGGCCAAGAGGAGCCGCCGCCGCCCTGGTTCTGCCCAGCGCGCAACCCAGCCGAGGGCCTGTGAAGCGGAGCCGGGGAGCGGGAGCGGCCCGTGCGGTGGGGGGGGGGGGCGTGCTGCGGTGGCGGCCGGCGGGACTTGCGCCCAAGCAGCCCCCGGAGCCTCTGGGAGGAGGAGTAAGAAGGCTCCTGGCCCAGACTGGGCTCCGCTGCAGCTGCCAGAGAAGCGCAGCGCAGCACGGCCCTTTCTGAAGCCGCAGCGTGCAGGAACGCTGCGGCCCCTTTAAACCCCCTCTCGCCATCGGCAAGAGGAGGCGGGAGGCGGGAGGGAGGAAGACGCTTCCCCCAAGCCGGGAAGGCGAAGCGTCCCTGCACGCCGCGCGGCACAGGGGTTGAAACCTCTCTCGGCCGCCGCAGAGGGAGGGAGGGGAGGGGAGGGGGGGGAAGAAGAGGAAAAAGCCAATCGCTCCCTCCCGGGGCCGGAGCATCCACGTGGGAGCCGATCAGGTGGAGGACTTTTGTGGACTTGGGGGTGGGGGGGGGAGAGGTGGGAAAGCTGAAGCCCGGTCGCAGGGAGCCGGCTGTGTGTGTGTGTGTGTGAAGGCTTTTCTCTCTTTTCTTCCTTTTTCAGTCACTCTCCTATTCTTTCTCTCCTCTTTCCCCTTCTCTTTCCCCTTCTCTTTCCCCTTCTCTTTCCCCTTCTCTTTCCCCTTCTCTTTCTCTTTCTCCTTCCCCTTCTCTTTCTCTTTCCCCTTCTCTTTCTCTTTCTCTTTCCCCTTCTCTTTCTCTTTCCCCTTCCCCTTCTCTTTCTCTTTCCCCTTCTCTTTCTCTTTCCCCTTCTCTTTCTCTTTCCCCTTCCCCTTCTCTTTTCCCCTTCCCCTTCTCTTTCTCTTTCTTTCCCCTTCTCTTTCTCTTTCCCCTTCCCCTTCTCTTTCTCTTTCCCCTTCCCCTTCTCTTTCCCCTTCCCCTTCTCTTTCTCTTTCTTTCCCCTTCTCTTTCTCTTTCCCCTTCTCTTTCTCTTTCCCCTTCTCTTTCTCTTTCCCCTTCCCCTTCTCTTTCTCTTTCCCCTTCCCCTTCTCTTTCTCTTTCCCCTTCTCTTTCTCTTTCCCCTTCTCTTTCTCTTTCCCCTTCCCCTTCTCTTTCTCTTTCCCCTTCCCCTTCTCTTTCTCTTTCCCCTTCTCTTTCTCTTTCCCCTTCTCTTTCTCTTTCCCCTTCTCTTTCTCTTTCCCCTTCTCTTTCCCCTTCTCTTTCTCCTTCCCCTTCCCCTTCTCTTTCTCTTTCCCCTTCTCTCTCTCCCTCCCTTTCCCTCTCCCTCCCTCCCCCCTCTCCCTCCCTCTCTCTCCTTTCCATGCTTCCTTTCTGCCTTCTTTCTGTCCTTCATTCTTTCCTTCCTTCCTTCTTTCTGTCCTTCCTTCCTTCCTTCTATCTGTCCTCCTTTCCGTCCTTCTTTCCTTCCTTCTTTCCGTCCTTCTTTCCTTCCTTCTTTCTGTCCTTCATTCCTTCCTTCTTTCTGTCCTTCATTCCTTCCTTTTTTCTGTCCTTTCTTCCCTTCCTTCCTCCTTTCCTTCTTTCTGTCCTTCATTCCTTCCTTCCTTCTTTCTGTCCTTCATTCCTTCCTTCTTTCTGTCCTTCATTCTTTCCTTCCTTCCTTCTTTCCTTGCTTCTTTCCTTCCTTCCTTCTTCCCTTTCTTTCCTTCTTTCTGTCCTTCCTTCCTTCCTTCTTTCCTTCTTTCCTTCCTTCCTTCCTTCTTTCCTTCCTTGCAGATCGACCGCAGGCTGCAAGCTGCGCCCCCCTGGCACCTTGGTTGCCTGGGCCCACCGCTGGCTGCCTTCCCACCTGGGAGGAGGGGGAAGACCTGGGGGAGCTGAGACACCCTCCAAGCCTTCTCTGCATAGCCTCCCCTACGGTTGCCAACCTCCAGGTGGTGGCTGGAGATCTCCTGCTATTACAACTGATCTCCAGCCAATAGAGATCAGTTCCCCTGGAGAAAATGGCCACTTTGGCCATTGGGCTCTATGGCTGTGCAGTCTTCCTCCCCAAACCCCGCCCTCCTCAGGCTTCACCCCCAAAACCTCCCGCCAGTGGTGAAGAGGACCTGTCAACCCTAGCTTCCCCCCACACACACACCAGGAGATCTACGCCCGGTATGGCCCCCGAACGATGTTATAAATATGCAAATGGCCCTTGGCAGAAAAAAGGTTCCCCACCCCTGTTCTAAACTAAAACCTCACTATTCAGGTTAAATTGCCACATTGGCACTCGACGATAAATAAGTGGGTTTTGGGTTGCAGTTTGGGCACTCGGTCTCTAAAAGGTTCGCCATCACTGGCCTAGAGCATCCCTGACAAGTATTTGTCCAGACTCTGCTTAAAGTCTGCCAGTGATAGGGAACTCTCCACCTCCCTAGCTAGCTGATTCCACTGACGAACTGCCTCACAAGGTGTTTGTTGTGGGGAGAGGAAGGGGATTATAAGCTGTTTTGAGACTCCTTTTGGTAGAGAAAATTGGGTATAAAAATCTTCCTCTCTTATAAATCTAATTTTGGCTGCAGTTAGGAAAAAGGGATAATTGCTCTTGCTGTGGCTTCATCAGGTATTGCTGCAACTCTTGCGTCAGGAGGCACAGAGCACTCGTTCAGTGTTCAAACTACTAAGTATTGTGAGCACAGTGAGCTAGGGGCTAGCGAGCAGAGAGAGGGAGCTCTGGTTTACTATGAAAACATATTTGTTAATAATTCAAGTGTCTGTCTTTCTATCACATTTTTCTCTTGCCCTTCCACCCAGGAGCTCAGGTGTAGCATGCAATTTTAATTTATTTGATACATTTGCAGACCACCTTTCTTGCTGAGACGCAGGGTGGGTTACGATATATCAAAGAAATGCCGTTGGACAGCATAAGACATCCAGTGAACAGTGCAGTAGGGCAAGGATTACAAATTTGGAAGACAATGCAATGCAGACACAAACCCCCCCCACACACACACAAATACCTGACATACCGCAAACCATGCGGAAAATGGGTTACAGAAGTGGAAGGCAGAGTAGGGTGGACAGGGAGAAGCTTTTCTCCCTTTCTCATAATACTAGAACGCAGGGCCATCTGCTGAAGCTGGAGGGTGAGAGATTGAAAACTGATAAAAGGAAGTATTTCTTCACACAACACATAGTTAAATTGTGGAACTCCCTGCCCCAGGATGTGGTCATGGCTGCCAATTTGGAAGGCTTTAAGAGGGTAGTGGGCATTTCATGGAGGAGATGGCTACTAGTAAAAATGGATACTAGTCATGATGCATACGTATTCTCTCCAGGATCAGAGGAGCATGCCTATTATATTAGGTGCTTTGGAACATAGGCAGGATAATGCTGCTGCAGTTGTCTTGTTTGTGGGCTTCCTAGAGGCCCCTGGTTGGCAACTGTGTGAACGTACTGCTGGACCTGATAGACCTTGGTCTGATCTAGCATGGCACTTCTTAGGTTCTTAAGGAAAGGCACACAACCAAGATCACAATGCGATAAAAAGTGCAATAGTCTACAATCCTACTCCCTTTATGAAGACTCCAAAACATTCCCTTCTATTATAACCCTATACCCTCCTGAACACTTCTGTTATATACATCTGACAGTATGATAGAACTGTGGGAGCCTTCCTGATCTCCTCAGGCAGGCCAAGCTTTCTTCCCTTCCTCCATTTTAGCCTCGATTAGGCTGAGCAAGAGAGAGTAACTAGGCCGAGGTCATGCGGTGAGCTTCATGTCAGAATGGAGATTCAAAGAAGAGTTGGTTTTTATATGCCGACTTTCTCTACTGCTTAAGGAAGAATCAAACCGGCTTACAATCACCTTCCCCTCCCCACAACAGACACCCTGTGAGTTAGGTGGGGCTGAGAACTCTAAGAGAGCTGTGACTGGCCCAAGGTCACCCAGCTGGCTTCATGTGGAGGAGTTGGGAATCAAACCCGGTCCTCCAGATCAGAGTCCATCACTCCTAACCACCACCCTTAACCACAAACCCAGGACCAGCACTCTAACCACAACACCATCCTGGCTCACCATGTGCTGGGGGAAATAAGAATAAGAGACAAAAGCTCAGAGTTAAGGAATTTGGGAAGTGACTTTCTGCGTGCCTCTTAAACCGCTGGCTCATTTATCCGAGCGCTCTTCTTGTCAGAATGGAAGCCTATGACATTCATTCCCCAGATTGGCTCGCCTCGCCTCGAAGAATTGGATCATGTGACCGGGCCAGGCGGTTGCAAGGAGTTCGGCTCTTCAAAGGGCTGAATATAGATTTGAGACCTTGCTCGGTTGTTACGAGCAAAACAGCTGCGCCTGATTATAATCATTTGGTGAGCACGAATCCGCCAGCCCATTGTATGCAACCGCTTCATAAAGATAATCCTTTGTATGGAGCAGGTGGCGAGGTCTTTATGGCCAAAAGAGCAACTCTGTATTATTATTTTTTGTCTCCTTCTAAGGAAGGGCTCTTTTTTTATATTTTCTCTGCCAGCGATGCATCACGCTCTCCTGGGAAACCCAGTGTCTTACCAAATCACGGAAACGAATACAGGAGTTATATATCCGTCACCAGTGATGTTGGAGCAGTCAGAGGGACTCATAATTGCTTTGGTGACCTAAAAAAATAAAATCTATATGTCTGCGAACTACTGTCATTAAGCCCTCACGAATCCTATTCCAGCATCTTCTTGCATGCCCATTTTTCCTCTCCTCTCCTCTTTCTTTTTTCAAAAAGAGACCAATTCGTTTTTAACCAGAACATGGATTTTGAATGTGAACGAGCCAATGCAGAGTGCCATAATAGGTAAGGTAAAGGTCCCCTGTGCAAGCACCGGGTCATTCCTGACCCATGGGGTGACGTCACATCCCGACGTTTCCAAGGCAGACTTTGTTTGCGGGGTGGTTTGCCAGTGCCTTCCCCAGTCATCTTCCCTTTACCCCCAGCAAGCTGGGTACTCATTTCACCGACCTCGGAAGGATGGAAGGCTGAGTCAACCTCGAGCCGGCTACCTGAAACCAACTTCCGTTGGGATCGAACTCAGGTCGTGAGCAGAGCTTTTGACTGCAGTACTGCAGCTTAACACTCTGCGCCACGGGGCTCCTCATGCAACGTCTTAAATTTCACTGGGTGCCCATAGTACATGCTTAAGAATTCGTGCACTCGCTGCAGGGTGGCACCTTTCAGAGGGGAAAGAGAAGCGCAGCAAGCCCCCTTACTCCTGAGTAGACCACACACTGCCCCCCCTCTGTTGATGCTTTGCTAAGTCCTGCCCAGTGTTTTACTGAATGGCCACGCTGGTGCCTCGTTTCCAGCCCACGAGGCACAGTTGGTAGCCTGCATCCTGGAGTACTAAGCAATGTGAACCAGCTGTGAGTTAAGGGGCTTTGTGGGCTTTTGCTTAAAAGACTGTGTTCCAAATCTAGTTTCTGAGAGAAACAGGAGCATTGGCATGCATGACGCATTTTGGGTTGCAACCATAGATTCCTGTATTATTCTGAAATCTGCTACTGAAATTGGGAGGTGTGGCCACAGAATCACCTGTTCCCTTACCTAGAAGAAAAAGAAGAAGGTTGGTTTATATGTGCCGGTTTCCTCTACCACTTAAGGAAGAATCAAACTGTCTTATGATCACCTTCCTTTCCTCTCCCCACAACAGACACCCTGTGAGGTAGGTGGGGCTGAGAGAGCTCTAAGAGAGCTGTGTCTAGCCCAAGGTCGCACAGCTGGCTTCATGCAGAGGAGTGGGGAAACCAACCCGGTTCACCAGATTAGCATACGCCGCTCATGTGGAGGAGTGGGGAATCAAACCCGGTTCTCCAGATCAGAGTCCACAGCTCCAAACCACCGCTCTTAACCACTACACCGCGCTGGCTCCCCTTCGAATTCATAATTGCACCCTGCCACCGTGGCCATTGTCACACTGCTTGAAGCTGCGAACATGGAAATTGCAGGGATGGTGGGAAAACCAAGGGGAATAGTGGCTCATTCTCCCCCCTCCGTATATAAGGTTGCATGAAGGATACACACACCCCATTCTTGAGGAATCAGAAGTCAGCCTCCTTATATAAGGTTGCATGAAAGATACACCCCCCCCCCAATTCTTGAGGAATCAGAAGTCAGCCGTGATGACGGAAAGCTCAAAACTGGATTTGCATTTGTTAATTGGCCCTCGTTAGAAAAGTAAGCCGAGATGTGTTATCTGGTTTAGCTTAATGGGGCGACTCTGTGTCATAAGCTCAGTATGCCAATATTTGTAATATTCCATTTGCTGGGCCTTTGTATTAAAACAAAAATGGATAGAAACATCTGCACCGCCTGACTCTTATCACATGTGTAGGGTGCTTACCGATGTCTTTAGCAGATCATTGTTTTCTTTCTGCTGGCGAGATGCTCACAGAACTCCGAGATTTTTGAAATGATCCCCCTTGTGTAACCCCCGGGAGACACTTCTTTCAGCTCCGCGCTTCTGCTGGCTTTTCTGGTGCCCCCAATCCTCCTTTCCCCCCTTTGTTTATCTTTGCATAAGCCTCCTTCTGCACATCGGCTCCCTCATTGGCCGTGTCTTTACTTAATCACGCTTGCCTCTGTTGCCCTTGCAGCGTTGGATTGGATTTAGCCAGGATAAAAATTGGCTGCAGGTTGTCAGATTGTCTCCTAAATACCCTCTCTCTTATCTGTAGAGGGATATGGATTTTCCAGTGCAGGTTTCCTCCGAGGTGCTTTGCTGTGGTGATTAAGACTGGCGCGACTTCCTTCCCTGCCTCAATTCGGTTTTGAATATTGAAACTACTCTTCTCCCACAAATGGTCTCCTGTGAATTTTGATCTGAGTCCCACCCCCCATCCCCAGATATTCTCTAAATATTCAGTTGATTACTAAATATTTCCCAGCTCTATGCAGTTGGTATCTGATTCTTTTTCATTAGAACATTTGAGTGGTCCTTAGCATGCAGCTGTGTTTGATTATATCAGATTTTTGATAAGAGTTCATGTCTTAGCGCCTGTCAAAATCAAGGAAATCATGAAAATGGTGATAGACCTAAAGCACCTGTTTTGAATGTCAAGGGGAAATGGTTGCATTTAAAAATCCATCATTCAGGTTCAGAAGGATACCTGCTTCAACATTTGAATGTTTTGAAATGACTACATCCAAAAGCGGGCCTTTAAAATCTCCCTTGTCTAAATAACTTCCAGGGAACTGTATGGTACTGTGGCTCAATGTAGGTTGTCAGGTCCCTATTTGCTACCAGCAGGAGGTTTTTGGGGTGGAGCCTGAGGAGGGTGGGGTCTGGGGAGGGGAGAGACTTCAGTGCCATAGAGTCCAATTGCCATGCGGCCATTTTCTCCAGGTGAACTGATCTCTATCAGCTGGAGATCAGTTGTAATAGCGGGAGATCTCCAGCTAGTACCTGGAGGTTAGCAAACCAAAAACAGCACAAATTAGCTAGACACAAAAATTATGTAGTAGTGGTATTTAATTACATAACCACCACTAATACTATATAGGCAAAAACAACTGATACTGGTTATAGCCTTCAATATACAATGCCAAAAATAAGGCTGGCTGTTATTAACAAGCCTATGTGTTGGTCCCTGAGGAAGGCTTCTACAGCCAAAACAGAAAGATTACCTGGCTTCTGTTGAATTACTACTCTCAAGAAGCATACCTCTAGAAGAAAGGGAGGTGCTGTACCCCCTTTAATGGACTTACTTCTAACGCTGTTACTTGATTGTTTTTTGGCATTGTATATTGAAGGCTATAACCAGTATCAGTTGTTTTTGCCTATATAGTATTAGTGGTGGTTATGTAATTAAATACCACTACTACATAATTTTTGTGTCTAGCTAATTTGTGCTGTTTTTGGTTTGCTAAGTATCGTACAGCATGCTAACCTTTGTTTGCCACAGTACCTGGAGGTTGGCAACCCTACTCAGATGTGACCCCTTTCATGCAGGCCAGGCTGCTGAGCAGGAAAGATTTTCTAGAATGCCTGATCTGGACCCACGAGTAGTAAAACTGAATAATGTACCTGGAGTCATGAACCAGTCCATTACCATTCTGATTTTTATAAGCCTTCTTAAAAACATCCATTAAAAAACACTCCTTCTTTCAAGCTGTGGGCATTTTTAAAAAGCACCTCTTGATATTATATTATTTCTTCTCCTGCTTTTGTCCCAGCCCCACTGACTTGCAGCTGTTCCATACACTAGCACATGAGCTAGCACACCATGCTCTAGGACATTAGCTGTGTGGAGTATATATGCTTCCAAAAGCTTTGTGGCTTGGTTTCACACAGGCCTCAGGCTCATGTGTAAATTTCTCCGTATAGTTAGCTAGGTCCATTTCTGAATCACATTCAATTACTGCCCATGTTGTGATTTGGTAATAAGGTCTGGTGGTTAATGCATTTCCTCATAGTTTGCGGCTTGCTTGCCTGATTGATGTGGTGCCGTTTATTGTTCACATGTTCTTCTTGCATAGTTAGTTTATGGATGTGCCTGGGGCCCCTGATTTAGATGGCTTTAAAACAGAAACCCATGGTGTATTAATGACTATTCTTTGTAATAGCTAAATCTGAAATGAAAATTATTCAGGATATATCGACAGATCCTTCTATAATTTGCATGCCCGCGGATAAGGGCGGGGCTATAGTGTTCCTCGACTCCTCCTCATTTGACAACGAGAACAGAAGGCAATTAAATAATGACAAGTTCTATAAACCTTTAACATCAGATCCTACTTCTAAAGTTATGACTATTGTTCGAACAGTGGTCTTCGAAGGACTAGCTTTGAATTACATTGACAAAGCCACTGCTGACTTTTTGATAGTAAATTTCCCTAGGGTCCCTATCTTTTATTCTCTTCCTAAGATTCACAAAACCTTAATCAATCCACCAGGTCGCCCCATAATATCCGCGATTGGGAGCATTCTAGAACCTATTTCTCGTTTTGTTGACTTTTTCTTGCAACCATTTACCAAGTGCACAAGTTCATATATCAAAGATACTCGGGATTTTATAGGGAAAATAGAAAATCTGCCCATTTCTTCTGAATCAGTGTTTGCCACCTTTGATGTAGCATCTTTCTATACAAACATTCCTCTGGAAAATGTTAGATTCATCATTGAAAAACTATTGGACACCAGGTCAGACACTACAGTTCCTAGTCACGTCCTTCTTTCCTTAATTGATATTATTTTTTAAAACAATTTTTTTAGATACTCAGACTCTTTCTTTCTCCAAATACAAGGAGTGGCAATGGGAGCCGCTTGCGCCCTGTCGGTGGCCAACATCTATATGATCGCATTTGAAAAAGATTGTTTTACTTGTCATAATAAGTTTCAGAACCATGTGGTATCTTATTTTAGGTTCATTGATGATTTGTTTTGTATTCTAGACTCTGCTTCCGTTTATGAAGATTTTTTGAAATGGCTTAATTCTTTAAACCCGCTGTTACAATTTACCGGTCAGATGAATCAACATGCCATTTCTTTTCTTGATGTTTCGGTCTTTAGGACCCAGGGAAACTTATTAGCAGTCAAGCCCCATCGAAAGCCTACCGATGTGGGATCAGGTCTCCATTTTTCTTCGCATCATCCACTTCATTTATGGCAGAATCTACCTTAAGATTGAAAAGGAATGCCACGTTTGAACAAGATTTCATGGACTCAGCTTTGGATCTTAACAATAGATTATGTGCCAGGGGCCAATTAATGTCGCCAATTAATGTCGCCAATTAAAATTACGCATTGGCTAACACCACGCAAGAATATGTTCAAGAACTTTTGAGGCACCGTTAACAAGTCATTACATACAGAAGGGACATTCAGACACGGATCTACTCTTCGCGCTTTGGCAGCATTAACCTCGCAGATACCAACAGGAAGATGTAGCTAAGATTTTGCATAGACACGAGATGAAATTTGTATACTTATTTAAAACGCTAGCCCCCGCTGGTCTTAATAGTGAGTTTGATCTCACGAGTTTCCTTTAAAAAATTGGTTGAGCTTTATGAGTTTTGATGGAAGTCAGCTGGGTTCAGCAGAATTTAATCATGAGCCTCTAGTTTCTCTACCAGTTCTCTGAGACAATTAGGAGCCAGATAGGACGGCTGGTCAATTTTGGTGAGTATTGTTATAGTCTGAGGCTGTATGTATATTATTAGAATTTTCTGTTCCTAGATTTGGTGTTATTGGCATTTATTCTATTTCACAGAGGTCTATGTACCCTTATGAATTGTGTATTTACATTAATTGAGCATCAAAAGAAATATTAAATCAACTGAAGAAGCTTTCACACTGTGAAACGCACACGGATCCGGAAGTGTCGTTTTGGATTTTCATTTGGATTTTCATATAGTTTGGACGCTTAATGTGCATTGAAATTTGGACTTTGGACTTTGCGTTTTGGACTTTGGACCCTGGATCTTGGATTATGAACTTTGAACCTTCAATCTTATTCTAAATATACAATGGAGTAACCAGGTTTAAGAAATTCTTTTTCTGTGCGTTTTCAGTTTGTTTGAAACATTTGTGGAATTTGAGAAATATAATTTATTATTGTATACTTACCTTAGTCTGGTTCTGTGGAAGTTACCACTACTCTATTTTGGACAATATATTTTCTTGATTATGTGCTGTGTACTTGAGCCTGGGTGCTGTATTTCCCCTTAACTAGTGTTGTCTCAGCACATGTAGCAATTTACTGAGCACCTGGAGGTTGGCAGCCCTATTCAGTAGTGGCACCTCACCTGTGGAATGTTCTTCCCCTTGAGGCTCGCCTGGTACCTACTCTACTATCTTTTAGGCACCAGGCCAAAAACATTTCTGTCCACGCAGACTTTTACTTAGCAGGTTGATTTTTTTAAACACCATTTTTATAGTGCTTTTAATGTGGAACTGTTAAATTTATTTTAAGGGTTTCTGTGCGTTATGCTGTAGCTGGGCTTTTAATGATGGATTTTAATTAATAACTCTTAATGTTTTGTATTGTATTGTTATATTTTATTTTATAAGCCTCCTCAGACAGGTTCACTGGACAGGTGATATACGGTAAACATTTGCTAAATAAATAAGGGAAGGCCATCACATTTGAGCAGAAAGGCGGTGTTTATTGACATAGAAAGTAGTCCAGATGCTTTTCTTCCACTGACAAATAATTTAATCCTTCCTCTCTAGCTGAAGAGACATAATGTTTTTTCTTGTGTTGGAGTATTGTGGGAAGGCTGTCATGAAGGAATACTATGCACACTGGACTTGGGTTTTGCAAGAAATATCCTTGAATACAGGGTCTTGTGTTCTGATAAATCTTCCCTGCTGATTGACACTTCAACATGCATAACCTTGTACTTTGTGGTTCTATTTCAATCAGCTGCCTTGGTGTAAATTACTGTGCTGTTTCCCAGTGTCATAAGATGACTTTATGTGAAGACAGTATATGGCAGGTGTATGGCCTTTTGGCTTGGCTTTCATCACTGGGCAATTGCTAGAGAGGCAGTGTGGTGTGGTGGTCAGAGTGTCGGGTTACCATCTGTCACTCTGTCATGGAAGCTCACTGGGTGACCTTGGGCCAGTCCAACATTCTCAGCCTAGCCTACCTCGCAGGGTTGTTGTGAGTATAAAGTGGAGGAGAGCAGAATTATGTGGGCGTGTTTGGGTGCCTGTTGGTTGAGAAAGGCAGGGTATCAATGAAGTAAATAAAAACACCGCCTGACTTAATAAGAAGCAAAGATCCATGATGACTGACTGCATTAGAGATTTTGGCATGTTTAGCCTATCATATGCCCATTTGCTGCCACTGTGGCAACCTCTTTATGCGTATTTTACAATTTGCATGCAACCATTCTGCTTATAGTCAACTGCTGTTCTCACTGCTCCCCCCCTCCCCCCCGTGTTGTGTATGGGGTAATGTAGGCTTGAATAGTGTGTTGTGAGCATAAAACCATAATATCTGTCCTTTAAGCTGCATCTGGCCACAAACATTTTTCCTCCTGTGAATGGGATGGGTGAAAGGCTTGACTGTACAGGCAGTGGGTAAACTGATGGCCACTTTAAAAAGGGGACTTGATTCATTATGTAGGGAATGTCCGCCAATGGCTACCAGCCAAGAAGACTACAGTTAATTCCCAGAGGTGCTAAACCTCTGAATAACAGTACTAGCAGCCAGCACCAGGCGAAGTCCTTGGCTTTTGTGCCCTGTTTGTTGGTACTCCATGGCAACTGGTTGGCCACTGTCTGAAACAGGATAGGGACTAAATGGACCATTGGTCTGGTCTACCACAGTACTTCTTCATATTCTTCTGTGTGAATCAATCCTCAGCATGTGTATACTAAACCAAATGGTGTTAAGTGCCTACAAATCACATTTTTCATGACCTAGGTCTACTGAAAGTAGGCATCTTTGTAAGTATTAACTGTATACTGACAAAAAGCATTTGCCAAGCTGAGCCACTAACATTAGGGTTGTCAAGTCCGGGTTGGGAAATTCCGTGATATTTGGGGGTAGAACCTGGAGAGGGACTTCAGCAGGGTATAACACCAGACAGTCCACCCTACAGAGCAGCCATTTTCTCCAGGGGAACTGACCTCTGCTGTCTGGAGATCAGTTGTAATTCTGGGAGGTCTCCAGGATCTACCTGGAGTTTGGCAACCCTGCATTCCAATTCAGACCTTAATTGGTTCAGCAGGATGGGGAGGGGGAACAGTCTCGTGCTTTCATTTCTATTTCACAGCAATGATCAGAAAATGCAGATGAACTGCACCTCTGTGTTGCACTGCATGAAATGTTATTCTCAGCAGGTAACCATGCACAGAAAATTAATTCCAAGATATGAATCTAAATAACTATGCAGATGACTCTGATCAGCACAGGTGTTTGGAATCCATAATAAAGTGTATCAGTCATGGTTTACAGGATTTCAAAATCTAATTCTGTTTCCTATCCTCTCATTTACCATCTTATATTCTACAGCCAAGTCCGCCAAATCTTTGGATACTTAAATCTGATGACTAGAGCTGTGGACAACTCAGATCTTTCCACAAACCTGAAAAGGGTCCCAAAGTTTCAGAACAATGTGAAATTAAAAAAATAATTGAAGGTTTAAAAACCCAAAAATAATAAAAGGGGCACCTGTAGCTTTAAGCAATGGATTCCCTCAGTGGCTGTTGCTAAGCAACCACACTATTCCAGGCTGGGTTTCTGTGAATAAAAAGGCAGGGGGAAAGGGCAGGCTTCTTTTCCAGGCCTATTTTGGCTTTTGAGGGAAGACTTACTGGGGGCATGCCTGGCAAGGGCCTGGAGATTTTGTAGTGGAGTCTGAGGAGAGCAGGGTTTGAGGAGGGGAGAGGATTCTGCTGAATATAATGCCACACAGTCCACCTCCAAAGCAATCATTTTCTCCAGGGGGACTGATCTCTGAGAGCTCTCCAAGTCCCACCTGGAGGCTAGCAACCCCAGGCCTGGCAGCAACATCTGGGTGACTTGATACCACCTGACTTGCATGACTCAACTAGGCCTTGCTGCTTGCTACTGTTCAACAGCAGCCAGCCACTCTATGAAAGCCAATATGATACAGCAGTCAGTGGAAGCTCACTGGGTGGAAGCTCACTGGGTGATTTTGGACCAGTCACAAACTTTCAGCCTACCTTACAGGATTATTGTGCAGGTAAAAGGGAGGAGAGGAGAATAATATAAGCTGCTTTGGTTTGTCACTGAGGAGAAAGGTGGAGTAAAAATAAAATAGATAAATAATAAATATAGCTGAAGAAGAGAAGCAGATCAAAGGTAGGTTGGTGAATGGCTGAGAAGGAGAGAATGAGGCCAGGAAAGGAGAGATGATGTGGGGGTTGCCAGGAGGAGGGAAAGAGGAAATAGTTTGGGGAGGGGATACAGGGGAAAATGAGATGCTCTCCCACAAATCCTTGAGGGTTTTCGTATCATGCAAGTGGGCCTGGCCCAGCGGCCAGAACCACACAACTGGGCCACAGGTTTCCTAGGTAGAGGCTGTCAGGGTAGGGGGAGAGGGAAAGCTTAAGGCAGAGGAGCAGATAAAGGTAGGTTGGCTGTTGGTCAGGAAGGAGATAAGGGTGCCAACTGGTTAGGAAATTCCTGGAGATTTGGGGGGTTGAGTCTGAGGATGGTGGGATTTGAGGAGGGGAAGAACCTCAGAAGGGATAATGACACAGACTCCACCATCAAAAGCCGCCATTCCCTCCAGGGGAACTAGGGTTGCCAACCTCCAGGCAGGGACTTGAGATGACCTAGAATTAATACTGCTGTTGAGATGACAGAGATCAGTTGACCTGGAGAAAATGGCTGCTTTGGAGGATGGACTCTGTGGCATTATACCCTGCTGAAGTTGCTTCCCTCCCCAAACTCAGCCTCCCAAGGCTCCACCCCCAAATCTCTAGGAATTTCCCAACCAGAATCTTGCAACCCTAAAGGGGAACTGATCTCTGTAGTTGGAAGATCTGTTGTGATTCCAGGAGAGCGCCAGAATTCACCTGGAGGTTGGCAACCCTAGAAGTAGAGAAGGAAGCAGGAAAAGGAGAGGCTAGTGTGGCTGTCATTAAACGGAAAGAGGTAATAGCAGGGGAGGGGGAACTGAGTTGCCTCCTGCAAGTTGTTGTGGGTTCCCACCTGTCCTCTTGGGTTTAGGAAAGCCTGCCCCGTTATATAAATAGGTAAGATGCCAAATAGACACAGCAATTTGTTCCAGTGGCTAAAAATGACACCACCAAAATAAAATGGTTTTGCATGACTGATGCACTGTACCAAGGCACTTAACATATTAATTACTTTGTCAATCAAGTAGTTGATCAGAGATGGATTTGCCACTCTTCAACGTCTTCTAAAAATGCTGGACGAGTTTCAACAACTTTTATTTTGGATGTCATGTTGTATGCACTCTCTCAAATTTGTGGGGGAATTAATCAGCCAATAACATTGTCATTTCCTCCAGTGTGGCTGCAATCCTGCACTCAGTTGGGCTGTTTAAGAGAGCAGGTCTACTTAGAAGCCTCCTATCCAGGTCGGTTCAATGGGGCTTACTTTCAGGAAAGTGTTTTTTTAGGATGGCACTGTAAATCACACTGAAGTCAATTGGATTGAAGCTGTCTAATTGTCTAAAGGATGGTTTTGTTTGGAGGGCCGCCATATTGGCACCTAGAAGTATTGTCACTTTTCCTGTCATGGTGATGTTATGTTTTGCCATGAGAACTATGTCATCTGTGTTGGCCACCGTGAGGGGGAAAGTGACAATATTTCTGTTATGTCAAAAAAAGGTGGGGGAAATTGAATCCCTATCCACCCAAGATATTATGAATCTCTTTTGGAGAGATTGAATTCTCACATGATTACACAGCTAATAGGCCCAAGCTAGGCCTCTTCACGTAGGCAGAATGAGGAGGTACATACAAGCAGAATGAGGTGGTAGAATCACACAAAAGGTAAAAAAAGGTAAAGGTCCCCTGTGCAAGCACCGGGTCATTCCTGACCCATGGGGTGACGTCACATCCTGCCAGTGCCTTCCCCAGTCATCTTCCCTTTACCCCCAGCAAGCTGGGTACTCATTTTACCGATCTCAAAAAGATGGAAGGCTTAGTCAACCTTGAGCCGGCTACCTGAAACCAACTTCCGTCGGGATCGAACTCAGGTCATGAGCAGAGTTTGGACTGCAGTACTGCAGCTTACCACTCTGCGCCACACAGTGATAGAATAAACTCAATAATTTCAAACGGGAGGTGAAGGATACCATTTTGAACTTATTCCTCCATGTACAAACCACCTTGTAAGGGGAAAAAATATAGAAAATCTTGGAGAAAGATTCTACTCATGCCCATTCCCTCTCGTGCTCGTTGGTTTTTTTTTTTTTTTTTTTGCCAGGCATTTGTTTGGGTGGGGGCCCTTCTCAATGGTGATACTCCAACACGCTGCATGCAAATATTCACATGCTGTGAATACTGCAAACCTTTGGGTGAGGTTGTGTGGACGGTTCTTTCCCATCTAAACTGAACTCTTCCTCTAAAAGTGTGCTGATTTGGTGGGGAAAAGCCATGTGGTTATTTCATATGGTTGGATCGTTAGATTTCCTCTGGAGATTAAGTCTGTCAGTACTGCACCTGGCAATCGCGGGAGCTTTAGGGCATGGGGAGCACCACACTAAACTCTAGGAATCCCACCAATCTGTATGATAAAGACCATAGAGACTGGGGAAATTCCTAGAGCATCATGGACGTGGCGACTAGAATTGATGCTGGGTGAGTGGGGGAGAGTCAGTGGGTGCGGGAGGTTGCCCGCTGCAGTGGACAATGTGGTGAGCGTACCAGGGAGAGATGTAGTTGCAAAGCCAGTGTGTGGACAAGAAAACGTGTTCTAGTGTGAGGCTTCCTTGGGCGAAAATGCACGGTCGCTTTAGTCTCCTTTATTCTCTGTTTCAGCTAGGATTCAGCCAGGATCGAACGCACGTTTGGCGAAATGCATGCGTTCGATCCTGGCTGAAACGGGGAATAAAGGAGGCTAAAGCGACCATGCGTTTTCGCCCATTATCTGGAGTGCTTCTTTCATATTCCTAGTCAACCATAAACCTTTGCTATGGATGGGAAATGGCTGCCGTTCATTCTCCATCTTGCCTGTGCCAAGTGGTACATCTGGCTCAGTGATATATTCTGGTGGGTAATATTTTTCCAGGCTTTTCTCAGCACCTGCTGCCTAGGCTCCTTTAACAGCCAATGCCAAGGACAGAAACTGGGGGCTTCTGCATGCAAAGCCTGTTCTATGTCACTGAGCTATAGCCTGTCTGGACTTACCTGGGGCCGGGAGAGATGGCCAGGAATATGCCAGCATAGCCCTAACGTCTTTTGTTCTGCTGGATTTTAATTGTTGTATGCTGCTCTGGAGCCACGCATGGTTGAAAAGAGGGTATTTATTATTAATAATAGTCTAAAATGAGTTTTGCTTGACCTCCCTTTAAAACAGCAAGCCAGGCCAAGTATGGGATCGAACAGTCCTGTATAGCAAGAAAATTGGTGTCTTTGGAGATTTCTAGTTGTGCTGGTTTATATATGCACAAAGACAGGTTTTAGGTAAAATGTGATGGGTGGTTTTGCAGTTCTGTTCCCAGCAGATCTTTGTGCCTGGGCTTGGCTGCAGCCCAGGGGCTTCTGCTTGGGAACGGTAGGCTTTCCCCAAGCATCTGGCGGTGTTCTGCTAGGGAGGAAAAAAAATTTCTCATCAAAGGGAAATGTAACCCTTGCTCACCCTATGGAAAAAAAGAATTGATTTTTTTTTTCATTCTTGTTGAAGCCTTGCATGGGGTACAATTTCGGATTGGAGGGAGGGGGTGGGGCTAAGGGATCGGAAGAGGGCTGCAAGGACCAAGGACCTGCTCCTGAATGGAAATCTAAAGCAGTATTTTAAGAACTTTTGGTGCTTGCTTCTTTATGTACCTCATAATAACTTTGCTATAACAAACCATCTGTCAGCAATGCTGATTCGTGACCTTAGGCAGATCATGAGAGGGAGGGCATCTTGGCCATTTTCTGGGTATGGAGGAGAGGTCACTGGGGGTGTGGGGGGAGGTAGTTGTGAAGTTCCTGCATTGTGCAGGGGGTTGGACTAGATGACCCTGGTAGTCCCTTCCCACTCTATGATTCTATGACAAACCGTATCAAAACAGTTTTAGGAAACAGTTGATTCCCCCCCCCCAATTTAGCACTGGTGCTCCTATTGTATTTATTTATTTACTTCGTGTGGACCCCACCTTTCTCCCCAATGGGGAGCCAAAGCGGCTTCTATTGTTCTCTTCTCCCTTTTATCCTCACAAAACCCCTAAGATGTAGACTAGGCTAAGAGAGAATGACTGGCCCAAGTCACCTAGAAAGCTTCCTTAACAGTGGGGGAATTCAAGCCTGGGTCTCCCAGATCCTAGTCTGACACTCTAGCCACTATACAACACAGTCTCTACGGTGACTGATTCTCCTTGGACAAATTGTAGGATAAAAATGCAATAAATAAAAGATGCTGGTAATTGAACTCAATGGCACCATGAGGGCTGGACTTGGGGTAGGGTTGCCAACGTCCAGGTACTAGCTGGAGATCTTCTGCTGTTAAAACTTCTCTCCAGCTGATAGAGATCAGTGCACCTGGAGAAAATAGCTGCTTTGACCATTGGCATTGAAGTCCCTTGCCTCCCCAAATCCCACCCTTCTCAGGCTCCGCCCCAAAAACCTCTCACCGTTGGTGAAGAGGGACCTGGCAACCCTAACTTGGGGGCAAAAGCCCACTTCCCATTTCACAGGCTCATCAGTAGGGTTGCCAGGTCCCTCTTCGTCACAAGTGGGAGGTTTTTAGGGCAGTGTCTGAGGAGGGGAGGGTTTGGGGGAGGGGAGGGACTTCAATGCCATAGAGTCCAATTGCCAAAGTGGAATTTTCTCCAGGTGAACTGATCTCTATCGGCTGGAGATCAGTAGTAATAGCAGGAGATCTCCAGCTAGTACCTGGAGGTTGGCAACCCTCATCAGGATCCTCTCAAATGTTGGGTGCAACTTGCACACCCCTGAAGGACAGTGGAGTAAATATGCAATGAATCAGGTTTTACCAAGTGTGTTTAGCTGAGGAGACAGTGGGATGAGCTGAGACAAGCTTGCTGAAAGTTTATTCAGTGCTTTGCGTTTGAACTATAGGCTTACCGAGTGTGTGTGTGTTCCGTCAATTCACAGATGACTTATGGCGACCCCTGGTGGGGTTTCCAAGGCAAGAGACTTTCAGAGGTGGTTTGCTATTGCCTGCCTCCGCGTGGGCTTAGACAGTTCTGAGAGAACTGTGACTGGCCCAAGGTCACCCTGCAGGCTTCTTGTGGAGGAGCGGGGAATCAAACCCAGTTCTCCAGATTAGAGTCCGCCACTCGTAACCACTATACCACGCTGGCCCTTAGGTTTACCGAGTAACCGCTTCCAATGGGCAATGTTTAGCCGTTATGCTCACATTCCCGCCGCTGCTGATGTTCATGGCAGAAGAAAAGGTGGGGAGGTGGCGTCTGATGTGGAAGTGACAATACTGGTAGGTTTTTACCATAGAGATGGGAGTTTCCTAGAGTGTCGTCTGGAAGTGACGTCACTTCCAGGTCCGATACAATGATTAGCACATTACCTTTGATACTTTTTGCAGGACAATGATTCAGCTCAACCACCACCCCCTTTCTGACTGTACATTACTCTTCCTACACACTTGACACTGAGAGACACTGTCCTTCAGTGTTACTCCTCTGAAGATGCCTGCCACAGCTGCTGGCGAAACGTCAGGAAAGAAAATACCAAGACCACCGTCACACAGCCCGGATAACCTACAAGAATCAGATACAACCATTGCCAGGCCCAACCACAGAAATCTTCTGGAGGTTGCAAGCAGAGGCCTGGCACCCCTAAAATATCATTGAAAAGGGAGACCCAGAAGACCATTAATTACCTAATGGCACCACTGGGACCTTATGCATGCAGTGTAGTTGCCCTGCCACTAAGCTATGGGTTGAATAGTTGTTCAGTGAGATCTAACATTTCCTGAAAAGTCACTCTACCTGCAGAATGGTGCCTGAAACTAGGGTTCTCCCTGTCTGTATATGTAAAAGAGGACAAATGCCACTTTTGGGGTTTGCAAAAACTGTTGGATCCAGTTGGTTCATAGGGGGTTGTGGAATCCACATGAAATATTCAGTTGGTGGGCTGCAGTAGTGGGAAGGGGACAAAACTGCCCTTGCTACCTTTTCCCTTAGCGGAGCTCTGCTAGGCGAGAAGGGAACGAGTATAGCCATCTTCCTTTTCTGTACTGCAGCCTGCCAACCTGCGTGGCTTTCAGGCACCATTCTGCAGGTAGCTTTTCAGGAAACATTAGATCCCATTGGTGAAATATCAGCAGAGCATCCCTTTATCCACTGCAAGCAAACCAAAGCTCACCAACCCAAGACCCATTACACTATTAAAAAAAAAGCAGTCCATTGGATTAAATCTGCTTTCCTGCGTTGGGATTTTTTAAAATGATGATTCAAGGGCAATTGCAAAGGGGGGAAAAAAACTCTGCTGTGTGACAGAATCTAGCAACAAGAACCTTTACCTAAAAATAGCAGTTCAGGTTGATTGGGAATTTTTTTTTGTTATGTATCTTTGCAGTTGCCTTTCATGTAAAGCCTTTTCATGCAATCTGCTTATCGGTTTAACAATCTCGTTATCAATGTAATTAAACTTGGAGGCCTGGGTGAAAGATGGAATCTGGTTTTCATTATGCCCTAGGAAGTATTATTGCTGGTATGAGGAAGGGTGTCTTTGTGTGAGTGTGTGTGTGGAAATGGAATTAACTCTGGAACATATGCCAGAAGCTTCCTCTTTTTCTTTCTTTTTTTAAGGTCTGGCAGCAGGAGGGTTTCCTGTGAGGGTCTGTAGATCTGGAATGTACTCTCACCTTTTGTGCAAACCGTCTGACTTTAAGGAACCTTTAGAGAACACAGCAGAATTTATCTGTCTTGTCCCAGTTTTGCTTTAAGAGGCATAAGGTGGCCAGAATCAGCCTCGGGATGCAGGAGTGGGTGGCCATTCTAAAATCCAGACCTGGAGCCAGTGTTTTCCAGTCCAGTTAGGGTTGCCAGGTCCGCCATTGGTGGGAGATTTTTGGGTTGGAGCCTGAGGAAGGTGGGGTTTGGGGAGGGAGGGACTTCAATGCCATAGAGTCCAATTGCCAAAGCGGCCATTTTTGCCAGGTGAACTGATCTCTATTGGCTGCTCTCTAGGGTCTCAAGCAGAAATCTTTCACAACCTACTTGCCTGGTCCCTTTAACTGGAGATGCCAGGGATTGAACATGGGACCTTCTGCATGCCAAGCAGATGCTCTACCACTGAGCTACAGCCCCTCCCTTTCCTCACAGGGCTTGGTCTCCAAGCCCCTGATTATCCTTGTTGCCCTCCTTTGCACCCGCTCCATTCTGTCCACTCTTTTTTCTAACTTTCCTCTACGATTGCAGTGCGTCAGAATTTGTTATATTAATATATCTTTGGAAAATACAGCAGGGTAGCAATGTTGGCTTGAGCTTGGGAACTGCCCGTTTCCCCACTTTCCCCCTGAGACTTCAGAGTGTGATGCAGTCCAGAGAGTTACAGCATCTGCTTTATCTTGCAGCGAGCAGAGGGTACCGAGGGGTGGGAACAAATGGCTCTCCGTTAAACTCAACAGCTCGATTTGTGAGCTGTTGAGTTGGCAAATCAGGAATCCAATGTGTTTAGTGGATTTCATGGCCACATAGCCATATAATTCAGATTGCAACGTCAGAATTGCATACAGCATAAGGCTGCTGAAAGGAAGGGGGTGGGAAAACAGCCAGACCTCTCTTTCACAACCCTTGATACCAGCCTTTCACTTTTTATAGTTTTTAGCCACCTGCAAACAAATCCCTCAGGCTGGTGAGTTGTGAACCAACTCTACCAGCTGGGGAGGAGGTGTGGCTCAGTGGTGGAGCCTCTGCTTGGCATGCAGAAGGTCCCAGGTTCAATCCCCAGCAACTCCAATTAAAGGGACCAGGAAATATTCGATGGGGAACACCTTTGCCTGAGACCCTGGAGAGCCACTGCCAGTCTGAGTAGACACTACTGACTTTGATAGGACCACCGGTCTGATTCAGTATAAGGCAGCTTCAAGTGACGGATGTCCCTAGCACTGGAGAACAGCAGCCATATGAAAACAAAACTCACTCTCAGCCTAACCTACCTCACAGGGTTGTTGTGAGGCTAAAATGAAAGAGGGGAGGGTGATGTTGTATGCCACTTTTGGGTGGGGAGCAGGACTATGAAAATCTAAATAAAGAAATATTTAATGGAATGTTTTTTGTAAGTTTCTGTCTGGTGAGAAATTTTAAATAAGTAAACATCTGCATGGCTATTGATAACTATGTGTCAATTATTTACTGAAGGGCAGCGGTGCAGTTAATGTTTATAGACATATCTCCATGGCTTAGTTCACAGAGAATAAACTTGATAATGGTAAGGGGGATAGAGAAGCTGTTGGTAAAGAGGCATCATAGCCGCAAAGGAGAAAGTGGCCTGCTTTTTTGCGAGGGGGGAATCCAAGGGGATGCTTTATAAGCTGCCTTATACTGAGTCAGATAATTGGCCTATCAAAGCCAGTATTGTCTTCTCTGACTGGCAGCCGCTCTCCAGGGTCTTGGGCAGAGGTCTTTCACATCACCTCCTACTTGAGCCTTTTAAATGGAGATGCCAGGGATTGAACCTGGGACCTTCTGCATGCAAAGCGGATGCTTTACTATGGAGCCACTGAGCCCTGTTCTGTGACGCTGCTCTCCAGAGTAGTGCAGACTGTCTCCTCACCTATCTGCTTTTCCATGCTCAAGGTATATGTTTATAAATAAGCAAATCTCACAAAAAAGCCTGTCTCTGTGAGGGGGATAGTGAAAGTGTAGGCTGCCCTTGAACATTTCACTGCTCAGACAAATGGTACATGTATAATAATTCAGTTTAGGTGGTGTGATAACCTCCCAATTTTGTATTGAGGATGAGGCAAAAGAAACCACTGGATGGTAAATGCTAGGAGAGGTCTTTGCTATCCAGTTAACTGAAAACGTATGCTGTCTTGTACAAAGTTCAGCCAAAGTTAAGTGCATTTAAATCCTATTGATTTCAGCAGGAGAGAATCCAATACAAGGGTTTGGATCCAAGGCTTCTGCAAAAAAGATGGACTCTGTGGAAGCAATTTTTGTCTCCTTCCCATTCCCTTGCAGCCCCCTTCACCTCTTAAATGGCACCTGCTGTTGATTGGAGAACCCCAGAAAAATAAGCTATGTGGTGTGCGAAGCTGTAGGAAGAAAAAGGGGAATTGGATGACCCCCCTCTCCACCCACTCTTGTGTGAACCTGTGCTCTGTGGAACTTGCTGTACTTTCTCAAGAGTGTGAGGGGATGCTTTCAGCCTATTTGAAATGTAGGCAGGGGCCATGGCTCAGTAGGAGCATCTGCTTGGCATGCAGAAAGTCCCAGGTGCAATCTCTGATATCTCCAGTGAAAGGGACTAGGCAAGTAGGTGATGTGAAAGACCTCTGCCTGAGACCCTGGCAAGCCGCTGCCGGTCTGAGTAGACAATACTGACTTTGATGGACCAAGGGTCTGATTCAGTATGAGGCAGCTTCATGTGTTCACGTGTAGCCCCACAATGCATACTCTTCAGGAAGTCAGCAAGGTGTAGTGGTTAAGAGCGGTGGACTCTGATCTGGAGAACCGGGTTTGATTCCCCACTCCTCCACATGAGCGGAGGACACTAATCTGGTGAACCAGGTTGGTTTCCCCACTCCCACACATGAAGCCAGCTGGGTGCCGTTGGGCTAGTCACAGCTCTCTCAGAGCTCCCTGAGCCCCACCTACCTCACAGGGTGTTGGTGGTGGGAGGGGAAGGGAAGGTGATTGTAAGCCGGTTTGATTTTTCATTAAGTGGTAGGGAAAGTGCCTCCAGCCACCTGCGCAGCCCCTTCCCTCCGTTATGGGCTTTTTGTGTGTCCCTTTGATTATGCTCCTATGTCAAGCGACCGGCTGTATCAAGAGGCAACCATTTTCTTGATCATGTGGCACAAATCACCAGTTTTATAGGCCTGGGTTTCAAGTCTGATGTGGGAGTTCTAAATATAAAAGAAAACAGTGAGTGTTTCATTGCTCTCATTCGACATTGGAAGGTCCCTGTGAGGATGATGTAACGGAGTATAGAAGCAGCAGAACTGTTTGGAAGAGCTTGTCCTAGCACACACTCTTCTTGTTTCAAATGTTCTATATGCCCAAGCCTTTATGGATAGTTTGAGGTCACCTTGCCCTCTCTTTCTTGCCAGGATCTTAGGGAAGTGTTTCAGGTAGCTTTACAGCATCCGCAAGGAAATTACAAACTTATTTTGCTGATGAGCAGGTACACACTGTGTGCCTGTCTATGTTTACACACACAAGGTTATTGTGTAGAAGTAATTTAAACCTCCTAACAATCCCACCAAATGCAAATGAAACATGATCGCCTCCGGTGGCTGGATGACTAGCCAGGAAGCAACCTTGGAGTATTAAATTTGCCTAATGCAACTCAATGCTTGATAAGAGATACAGAGGACTGATCTCTGAAACGACTTGATTTCATTGTGGACTCTTATTTATTTATTTGGTTGCAAAATTTGTACATCTCCTTTCTGCCCAATGAGGGCCTCCGAGGCAGCGGAGGGTTAAAACAAAGCATTTTAAAGACGTATTAAAAAAAATTCATACAAAACATATAAAAACATACCACAAGTGCATAAACCACCATTAAAACAGGGCAGGGAGGAGAGATTGTTAAGGGAATGCCAGAGGAAATGCAAAAGTCTTCGCCCGTTGAGGGAAGGTGGTGACAGAAGGAGGCAGATGAATATCGCAGGGAAGAGAGCTCCAGAGTTTTGGTGGCATGACCAAGAAGGCCCTGCTCCCAAGTTGCCCCCTGCCTAATTTCAGAAGGCAGGGACAACTGAAGGAAGGCCTCAGAAGATGATCTTAGTGGTCAGGTAGTATTGTATGGGAGTAGGCAGTCTTACCTAATGACCCTTGCTTATCGGTAAAGTGATGCTTTCCAGGATGCATATGGATGGGAGCATATAAGGCCTCCCTTTGCCCTCTGTATACCCACCCCTCATTTCTAATAAGGAAGCAACACAAAATGAAGAGTCAGTAGGGTTGCCAGGTCCCTCTTCACCAGGTTTAAGAAGGGGAGGAACTTCAATACCAATTGCCAAGGCGGCCATTTTCTCTAGGTGAACTGAGCTCTATTCGCTGGAGATCAGTAGTAATAGTTGGAGATCTCCAGCTAGTACCTGGAGGTTGGCAACCCTAAGACGCTATATATATTCTTTATTCTGGAATTTGATATCAGTGGACTGCTTCCCAGGGTACAGCTAGGCTTTTAAGAATGTACCTGTTTGCTCCGAAACCCCAACAGAAAACTGAATCTCACCTCAGTTTTAGCCTTTTTTGCAAAATTAGTTTACAGATTTTTTTTGTCTTTACCATTTAATAGCAGCTTTAAAAACCTGCATATGCTTTCATTCACTTCTTTTGTTCTTCTGCATGCTATAGAAACCCAGATTTATTTCTAATTGCACTTGTTTTAAAAATTGTGCAACCCTTTATTCCATTTGCTTGGTGATTTGTGTGGGTGGACTGAACTGATTTATTTAGTTAAACCAGTGCAGGACAGTCTTAAATCAATTTACTAGGGACATCACGAGTTATCATGATTTTGTATGAAACTTAATGTATTTTTGCTTTTCTTAAACAATTTTAGTTCATCTCAGGCTACTTCTTGCATACGTTAGGCACAGGGAAACCGGTTGGGAACTTGCATTTGCTTTTGTAGAACAAGCGTTTTAATTTGCCGTTGGAATTATTTCGACTGTACCACAGTCAAATAAGAGAACTGTAGCTTAAAAATCTATCTTTCCCCCCCCTTTTCATGAGAAACTGCCTCAGTTGCATAGTCAAAATACATGTAAATATATACTATCAATGTTCACTTGTCTTTGAAAATCATGGCCAGGACATGGGTTTCTCGAATTTTCAAGTACATCAGCATGTTCTTCCCATCAGATCCCTGATCCTAATCCTCAGTGACAGGTAATATGGGAAACATTAACCACTGATTGGCAGCACAAGGAGCCTAAAGCTGCCTTGTACTGAATTAGACCCCTGGTTTATCCAGGTCAGTATTGTCTACTCCAGGAGTCCCCAACCTTTCTGAGCCTGCGGCCACATTTGGAATTCTGACACAGCATGGTGGGTGCGGCAACAAAAAAGCTGCCAAAAAATGGCTGCCGTAGGAGGTGGAACGAGCCACAAAATGATTCCCACAGCTTAATTTCTGCTGCCAAAGCAACATTTTAAAAAATCTGCACAGCCCATCAAATCTCCAATAGTCAATGAAAAGCTTTGCTGGGCAAAAGCCCTACCTGGCCCCACCCACTTCTAAAACCACTTGGCAGGGACCAGGCACCCGCGGACACCATGTTAGGGACCCCAATCTACTCTGCCTGGCATCAACTCTCTAGTGTCTCAGGTCTTTTACATCACCTACTGCCTGATCCTTTTAACTGGCAATACTGGGGATTGAACCTACAAGCTTTTTGTGTGTAAAGCAGATGCTTTACAACAGAGCCATGTCCCCTCCCCTAGGCTAACCCACATTTATTTGTTTGTTTGTTTAAATATGTAGGGAAAACTACTTCTCCCTACATGGTAGGCCCAAAACAGTTTACAAAAGTGTGCTTGAATGTATATATAATAACAATAAAGTATAAAACCATGATCCACAGCACCATTACAACAGCAACCCACGCTTATCTCCCGGCCAGGATTAGTCTTTCAAACTTTCAGCATCTCCATCTTATCTGGCTTCCACTTCAGATTGTCCCCTCTTAGCCACACCATCCAGGCTAAAGACAGCTGTTTCTGGAGGCTTGGTTAATGAAATATAGAGGAGAAGAAGAATTGGTTTTTATATGCTGATTTTCTTTACCTTTTAAGGACAATCAAACTGGCATACAATCTCCTTCTCCTTCCCTTCCTCTCCCCATAACAGACTTTGTGAGGTAGGTGAGGCTGACTGAGCTGCAACTGCCGCCAGCCTAAAGGTCACTCAGCAGGCTGTATGTGTACGGCTGGGGAAAACAACCCGGTTCACCAGTTTAGAGTCTGCAGGTCATGTGGAGCCGTGGGGAATCAAACCCGGTTCTCCAGAGTCCACCACTCTTAACCACTACACCATGCCGGCTATGGGTTATCCATGTGTTGATACCACCCAGTATCAGTACTACAGATGATCTCATTACGTGGCCTAACATAGATATCATAGGGGCAAGTACAGAACCTCAAGATATCCCTCATGTCATTTCCCAGGAATGTGACTTAGTCTCCCCAACAACACTCTGAGTCCACTCTAATAAAAATCACTGCAGGAAGAAGAGGAAGAAATAGAAGAAGAAGAGTTGGTTTTTATATGCTGGCTTTCTCTACCTTTTAAGGAGAAGCAAACCATTTTACAATCTCCTTCCCTTCCTCTCCTCACAACAGACACCTTGTGAGGTAGCTGAGGCTGAGAGAGTTCGGAGAGAACTGTGACTAGCCCAAGGTCATCCAGCAGGCTGCATTTGGAGGCATGGGGAAACAAACCCTCTTCCCCAGTTAGAGTCGGCCGCTCATGTGGAGGAGTGGGGAATCAAACTCTAGAAGACAGCCACCCTCTTTGCATCTACTCCATTCTCCAACCACGTTTGGGAAAACAGTGCGGTCTACAGTATCAGAAGCAGCAGAGAGATTCAATAGAATCAACCCCAGAGCATTGTCCTTGCCCCACTGCTGCTAGGGACCATCTGCCAGAGCAACCATTGCTGTCTTTGCCCCATGGCCAAGCCTGATGTCATATTGCGATGGGGGTGGGGTCAAGGAATTCCCAAAGGTGTTGTGCCATTACATCTGTTTGTTTGTTTTTTGCAAAAAGGCAAACTAGAAACTGTAAATAGCTAGACTTTTCTTTCTTTGTTTATTTTATTTTATCAATCTTATATCCTGCCCTCCCCAGCAAAGGCCGGGCTCGGAGCGGCTCACACAGTAACACAGATTATACAATAAAACACGATCAGAATGTACTGAAACAATGATTAAAGTCTGCCCCATAAAAATCAATTAAATAGAGAACAACATGCATCAGGTGGCATGCTTATCTGCGACAGATAGGCCACAGTATGACCTGCAGGTAGTCCTAGCCTCCGCCCCCCCCCCCCCAAGATAGAATAAATTCAAGAGAGGTGGGACAGGGTAGGGAGGCAGCATTGATGGAAAGAAACCGTAGCTGGCCTCAACCAAAGGCCTGGTGGAATAGCTCTGCCTTGCAAGCCCTGCGGAAATGCTTAAAGTCTCACAGAGACCTTTGATGCAGGGATCGTTGATGCAGAAGGCCTTTTTAATATAGGTCTAATAACTGCCCCTTTCAACAACAAACCAGGAAAAAATTGCTCTGCCAAAGAGAATTTCACAATTCAGGGGAAAGTGGTCTTAATTTTCTTTTGATTCCGCCAGCCAGGAGTGGTGAGGACCCAACTGTCAGGAAATGGCCTTTACAACTCTGAGAAACTTATCAGCATCCATTACAAGGATCATTCTGAACCTATCCGGAAGCAGGCCGAGTTTCTGACACACCGAACACCTGACCTGCATTCTAATCTGGAGTTTAAATTAGATCAGATGAGATAATTTTGTCTGCAAAGAATCCAGCAAAAACGTCCTGGCTAAGAACCAAATCCTTTTTCATCCTAGGAGACTGTCTTAGGAATCAAAAGAGTTGTGACTCCCCTTAGGTTTCCAGGCAGTGCCTGGTAGCTGGTGGGAGGGCTGTGGGAGGGGATATGAGGGGGGTACAATGCTGGCTTTGGTGTCACGTCACTTCTGATAAAAAAAACAAGAAGGGACATAGCTGTAGGAGAGTTTCTGGCAGTCCCTAGAGCTGCCCCATGTCTCTTCCAGGTTCTCACCAGAAATGGTGTGGTGCTGCAGCTGGTGTCATAGGAGAGGGGATGATATTTTTCTTGGCAGCTCTACTGAAACAATTTGGCCAAACAAGATCCAGTAGATAGGAAACAAAGCCTCCTTTGCCACTGTCAGCACCACCCGATAAGCTTTCAAGTGAGCTCCATGGCATGCGTTGCCTGATTCAGCACAAATCTTTCTCCGGCAGCAGGAGTCCTCGGATCCTCAGTAAACCCAAGAGCCAGAGATCTATTTTGAGAAGGAAGAGGATGCCAGGATGCCACTCCATCAATTATGTAGAGTCTGCTATTCCTGATGCCCTCTAGAGCCTCTGTGGAGTTACTGCTGAGATGCTCAGAAATCCCCAGAACATTCTGGAAACTGGCAAGAGTCCAGTAGCACCTTAAAGACTAACAAAAATATTTTCTGGTAGGGTATGAGCTTTCGTGAGCCACAGCTCACTTCTTCAGATACTTCAGATTCTTCAGAAAGCTCATACCCTACCAGAAAATATTTTTGTTAGTCTTTAAGGTGCAACTGGACTCTTGCCCTTTTCTACTACTGCAGACAGACTAACACGACGACCCACTGTGAATTATCATTCTGGAAACTGTTGCTCTTTGGAGACAGGCCATTCTAATTTGTCCTTTGCCCTCATAAAAAGCATGACCGGTGCCTTCAACAAAGGATGACCTGACTGCAGGAAGGCCTTTGTTTCTAGCAACCGGAAGTGCTGTCTCACGAGGGACCTTATACCACTCAAACTCCCAGTTTGGTAAAGGGCCGCTTGCGATGCAGCACTTCCGGGTGTAAACCAGAAGTGACGTGCTGTGATGTGTACGCTCACATGCACGTTTGCCCGCCGACCCTCAGCTGGTCGGTGGGCAGAGGGGTGAATTGCCGGGAGTTTGCCCGCCGCCACCGGGCACCTGGCAACCCTAAGTGTACAACTGAGGGTCCAATCCCTATTAAGCCTTTTCAGCATATTGACTACCAACAATTCCTTACCATCGTAATCTTAGGCCAGTTACTTTCTCCCAGGGTATTCTATTGTGCAGGGTTGCTTAGAGCATAAAATTGGGTTAAGGACCATATTATGTATGCCACACTGAGGAAGGGCTGAGATAGAAACAATATTTTTTTTTATTTGAATACATTGAACATATTGGGAGAGACGGTCACCCCTGGCTACAGCGCCCAAACACTTTGCTACTCTGGCCTGACCCAATCACAGTATAGTCAAGAACGGGTTGTCAGAATATCCCTTAGCAACAGCCAGGGCCTCTTCAGAGAGATAAATTGTGGTGGTGGTTCCTCTGCTGAGGAAAAAAAGAATATCAGCTTGAAGAAATATCAGGAAGATACTTCTGGGCATGCATTTAGTCAGGTTTCACATCTCCTTCCCCCTCATTTTCTCTCCTGCCCAATCGCTGTCCTCTTTACATCACCAGAGCCAAATGTTCTCATCCAAAATGCCCTTCCTGTGGACAGACAGCAGCATAAATTCCCTACAATAAATCCTGCTTCTTTGACAACGGGCTTTTGACTGTGCTGATCTCTTGGCTCACTGCAGTCCTTCATGCTTGGATTATTTTTGGTGCGTCATTTCATATCTGACCAAGTTATTTTGCCATCGTTCATCATCTGCCTCGTTCGTGTCAGGATAGGGTGGTTTATGTGGCCGTGGAGCGGGATTTGATTATAAGGACTCTTGGGAAATCAGATACCAGCATGGCTGCAGCCTGTCTTTGGGATTTTTATTCATGAACAATAGGGGGGTGAAGCTTTGCCTTTTCTTACTCTCCACCAAAAAGTGAGAACTTGTATAGACCCATGGTCTAGGAGTGGGTGAATCCTTGCCCAGTGAGCAAGAGTTGGGAGTTCCCTCCTGTTTAGCCAAAGAATGTGCTTTTCCCAGTTGTTTCCCTCCAGTCTCAGCATCCAGATCCATGTTTGGAATAGATATACAGGTCTGGAATCTGGGCTGGGTAACAGACGTTGCTTCAGTTTGGAGGTGCAGTGGGAAAGCCGTGGATGGAGGAGAAGAGCTGGGCACCATTCTCCCACCCACCAGTCTTTGCTGGAGTTAGCACACTACTAGAAAAGAGAAATGCTGTGATTTGGCTTGAGAAACAGGCATTTCAACCTCAGTTGTGGTTCCAAGCCATAGCTCTGCTGATAATTGCTTGCCTCTGTGTGGCCATATTTGTTCTTGAACGCTCTGTTCATGTTGTAATTGCTCCTTGCCTATGGTCTCTGAAAGCATGGATGGATGGTTCCTTGCTTCTTGCTCCTTGACCTGTGAGCATATTGATCACCAGCAGTTCCTCACCATCCCCGTTTGTCTTTCTAGCTGCTGTTTTATTAGGACCATTGAAATGCCAGTCATTCACGGCACACATTTCTTTGGGTGCCTCAAAACTGGTCAAAACTGCATCGCTTCCTGCATAGCCACTGTCTGAGGTGAGGGGCAATCAGTTGCTAGGGCACCTCGAAAATTAAATAAGCGGAGCACCTGATGGCTAGTGCTGGTGGAGAAAAAGTTCTCTTTGTCAAGTTTCTCAACCCTGTGCATAATTTTACAAACCTTTATCATGTCCCTCCTCCTTAGTCGTCTCTTTTCTAAACTGAAAAGTCACAGACTCTTCAGCCTTTCCTCAAAGGTGGGGTTGCCAGGTCCCTCTTCGCCACCGGCGGGAGGTTTTTGGGGCAGAGCCTGAGGAGGGCAGGGTTTGGGGAGGGGAGGGACTTCGATGCCACAGAGTCCAATTGCCAAAGCGGCCATTTTCTCCAGGTGAACTGAGCTCTATTCGTTGGAGATCAGTAGTAATAGTTGGAGATCTCCAGCTAGTACCTGGCTGGAGGTTGGCAACCCTACTCATAGGGAAGGTGTTCCAATCCACTAATCATCTTGTTTGCCCTCTTCTGTACTTGTTCCAGCTCTGTATTGCCATCAGGAACATCCTCCCTGAGAGGCTAGGAGAGCTCATACGCTGGATTGGTTTCATAGGACATCATAAAGCCATTCTGATTAAAAGGGCATTTGATGGAGGCTGTTGGTCTTGCAGCCTGTTGGTGTTTGAGAAACTGCATATCCGGCATTTTCATGAGAATATTTTGATCGGTTTTGTGTAGTGCTTTATTGGTGCTGTTTTTTGAAAGCTCCTTTAATGTCACTTTGGGCAGTGGGACAAACGAGGTATAAACATTTTAAGAAATAAAAGTGTTGGCTCTTACACAGGCATCACTGGTCTGGCCTTTTGCGATAGGATTCATATAGTTGAGGGACACGAGGGGAACCTCTCACAGGTAGGAGGTTCTGGGGCAGGACAGTCCTAGACTAATAATTCTGGTGTTCCTGCCGGTACATCTTCTGCTTCTCCTGCCTCATCAAGCAAAGTAATGCTTAAGAAGCAGGCAGAAATAGAGACTTTATATAGACAGTGAACATTATATATAGAAATATGACAATGGAAGGTAGATTGGGGACAGCAGAGCATTGCATGATTACAGCTGCTTGGCTGTGGCAGCCCTTGACATACTACAAATAATTACTGTTACTTTAGGTAGGCCTAATTTGTAAGGTAGGGAAGGAAGGTGGCATGGTATAGCCTGACCCCGTAAAACTTTGGAAGCTACTTTGGGTTGGTGCTTGGATGGAAGGAAGGCTCTGCAGAAGAAGGCACTGGCAAACCACCTCTGCTTCCCACTTGCCTTGAAAGGCCGTTGCAGGGGTTGCCATAAGTCGGTTGAAACTGGATAGAACTTACATATGTACTTTGTAAGGTAAGTAGCTGGTTTATCCCTTGTAACACAACGCAGGTTTACTTGGAACTAAGTGATTTCAGCCACATTTATTGCAGGTAAATGTGCATAGGATTGTAGCATTCAGACTTTCCCCAAGAATGGCTGAAACATCCAAGCACTTGCTTTACGCACAAAATGTCCCACGTTCAGTCCCTGGCATCTCTGTCAAAAGGACCTCAGGTCTCAAGTGTTGTGCAAGCCTAAGAGCTTGGAGAACCAGTGCTAGTCAGAGGATATAATACTGGTCTGACTGTGTATAAGGCAGCTTCATCTGTTCTTTGACAAACATCAGTTTATGTCAGATTCTTGCTTTTGCCTTAGGCTCAGAGCAGAATGAGGTGGTAGGATGCTGAAGATGCAGAATAGACTGTACAATTGTGGATGGGGAAGACCACTTCTGAATGCTTCTCTATGGGGGGGGGGGAACTTGCAAGAAGAAAACTACTTCTTCAGGGGGGGATCTTAACCATCCTTTTTCCTGCTGGGCTGGTTTTCTACTTGCAGGGAGGTTTTAAGAGCCAGTGTGGTATAGTGGTTAAGAGTGGTGGGCTCTAATCTGGAGAACCAGGTTGGTTTCCCCACTCCTTCACATGAAGCCTGCTGGGTGACCTTGGACTAGTCACAGTTCTGTCAGAACTCTCTCAGCCCCACGTACCTTACAAGGTGCCTGTTGTGGGGAGGGGAAGAGAAGGCGATTGTAAGCCAGTTTGAGACTCCTTAAAAGTAGAGAAAATCTGGCTATAAAAACTTCTTCTTCTCCTTCTCTTTCTCCTTCTCCATAATAGCGTAGCAATCAAAGATGTGATTTCTCCTTCCCATTGCAATTTGAAGGATTGTGATCCAGTTTACCATCTGAGCATTCTACAGTCTCATTTTGCTGCATGTATAGACTAGGCCAAGGAGACTTGATAACGTATCATGTGTCTTCTACCATTTGTATTTTAGTATAATGGGCCTTTGATTGTGATCTTTCAGGGGGCTTTGAGGGTGGTGACTGAGGGCTACAGACTAACTGCTTAATAGTCATCCTTTCTTCTTGGGGAATCTTGGGAGCTGTAGTTACAAGGAAACCAGGTATCTCTTATAGGGAAATCCTTATTCAGCTACAATTCCTTGGATCTTTGAAGTAAAATCCATAACACCTGGAGAAATATAAAACCAAGTTTGTGGTCCTGTCGCTAATGACCAGTCTCACCTCTTAGTCTTCCTTTAATGGCTGCTTCCTGAAATTGTTCTGATGATTTAATAGCTTCACTACAAAGTAAAGGCAAGTTTGCCAAAGTAAAGGCAAGTTTGCCAAGCACAGAAAACCAACGTGGCAGCTCTCCAAGCCTTGTACCTGTTGGCATTTCAAAGTTATTTTCTTTCATTAGCTGTCTGCTAAATTGTGGTACGGGATGGATTAAGAGGTCTAATGAATACGGATTATTTTCTATCTTGGTTTTTTTTTCCGTTTACTAAATCCCTAAGGAAAAAGGAGATTATGGATTTGTCAGGTGCAGAGAACAGATTGCTTTTTAAAAGGAGAAACCTTCCCCAAAGTGCTAATATTAAAATGGACAGATAAGGTATATTTGATCTTATCTTAGTATCGCAAGCTGTTCATGTTGCTGAAATTCCTTCTACCCCCCAGAACGGCGGTGCTTTTCAGACTTGATTAAAAGCTTTGTGTGAAAGATATTGTACTATAGCAAAGCATATTTCAGAACCTCGAAGATGCACATTGTCTGCTGCTCTGATATGTCAGCAGCCCTGAAAAATCCCTTTCCTCATACTTAACTTGTGGGGGAATTTGGCTTGCAAATACCACATGCTAAGATTGCCAGATACTCCCTGGCAACTGGCGAAGGGGTTGGGGTGAACTCACCAGCAGGTAAACTGAGGCTGAGGTCTCTGGCGTCAGAACACAGCGACATCATTTCCAGTATGCATCAGAAGTGATGTCATCATGACGCCGATGACAGCGTGGTCACTCTCGTATTGGGGCAAAACTCTGTGGTAGAAGCCATTTTTATGCACATATGCTTCCTTTATTTAGCTCCTTGGAGGAAGGATGAGATAAAAATATACTTAGTGACTTGATCCCCATTTCAGCCACACAACAATCCTGTGAGGTAGGTTAGGCAGAGAGAAAGAGTAAGTAGCCCAAAGTTGCTCATCAAGCTTTATGGCAGTGGAGGTATTTGAACCAGTCGTCCAACCACTGCACCCCACTGAGTAGGGAGGGTCCCTGAAGGGTGGAATTAAAACATGATAGAATATTGAAGGGAACAGTCTTGCACACAGTCTTGCACACTCTCATGCTAGCGTTAATGTTGTAATTAGCACTATTTTCTGCCTTGCTGGGTATTGCATAAAGTTTTCTATCTTGGCTAATTTAGATACTGCTTTATGAATGTGAACTGAGTCATGATCACCATTTTGAAGTTTAGTGTGAGTGTGTGTGTTTAGTAATGCGTCGCCATAGTTATAACAGCAAGCCCCCTGCCTGTAGGGTTTCTTTTAAGGGGATCTGTCCTCTTCAAGGCTTTGTGGACTTGGGCCTGGTCACCAAGTCAACTTCTCTCATTTCACTGACAAAAACACCGCAAGTTAAAGAGTGCAGAGGCAATTCTTCCAGGGAAGAAAGAGAGATCGTTTCAATCTGAAGTGAAAAGCCCCCACATAACCCTGCCTTTTGAATTCCGTTGAGAAAAAGGGAACTAACCTAATCACAACTGCAGGAAAATCTGAAGGCTCTGAAATTGCTTTTGGGGAGCTGAGCTTATCATTGAGCCGTTCCCAACTGTATAAAGTCAGGTTTCATGCAAAGGACTGAAAACAGCTTCACACTCCCAGGATTCTGTTTAATCCCCTGTGTCTGTGATCACCATCTATACAACCATGCGTACCTGAAAACACCTGGAAATATAAATTTCCTGATGTGTGTGACACCACAATTTCAAATAGTGGTAGAGTGGACTATACTGCTGTGCTGTGTATTGCGCATACTGTCACTGTAAGTAGGAGCCTCCTATGTATTTTCTGCATCATTGGTTGGGTCACGTTAATGCTTATGCTCTGTTTCAGCTCCCTTTTCAGATTTCTGCTTGGCTTCCGATTTCTGCAATCCCTAATTCCTATTGTATTGTTCATTTATTTATTTTATTAAATTTATACCCCGCCCTCCCCCCAACACAAGTCAAGCTCAGGGCAGCTTCTGACAATGAACACACACAAGTAATTCTATATCGAATATTATACATCCACAATAAAAATACCATTAGAAGCGAATAACACAGATTCCCATTAAAGCCTATAGATCCATTTCGTTATCGTTTGGCACCCCCAATAGTTGTATTCAGATATGGTTGGAGGAGGGATAAAAATGGGGGACCTGGGGGGAAGGAGAAGAAGAAAGAGGGAGAGAAGGAGGGGGGCCAGTTTAGATGCATAGACCGCTGCTGTCCTCAACCATTGGATGCCCCATCCTGTTGGTTGTATTGACATGTTGTATAATCTACCTTGAGTCTCTGAGAAAGGCAGACTAATAATAACAACCACAACAACAATGTTTTATATAAGCATCTTTATAAGCTTTTGAGAGTCAAACCTCCCTCTTTGTCAGGTATCTACCGAAGGGAGATTTGACTCTCAAAAGCTTTTATACCCTGAAAATCTTGTTGGTCTCTAAGGTGGGCTCGAATTTAACTTTTCTACCGCAGACCAACATGGCCACCCTCTGAAACTATCTCCAGTTTGTATTAGCGATCTGGATGTATGAACCGATGCTTATGTAAAATGTTATCATCATCATCTTCATCATTGTTATGCTACTTGACTCGAATCTAACCGTACAAACTGGAGAGAGACTCTGGAATCTCCAGCAAAAGGAACTGGAGTAGCTCTTTTTTCTTAAATAAGGTCTTGCCTCGTATTTTAAGCTCTGTGGCTAGATAGCTGCTATTGGCTAGAACAGAACAGAATAGAAAGGTGGCCTGGAAGATGTCAGAATTCCAAACCCTACTACGATGTCAAAATCAGAACACCATCTAAGCCTGATTCCTCTCAGCGAAACACAAGCAAGCGTGTGTGTTTAAACATGCACTTACGTATGCATGAATAGTCTAGGATATATAACCTTGAAAGAGATTGAACAAAAGTTTCCTAATTTTAAGCCCTGCATTCTGCTACTCTTTATGCCAGACGACGAAGACAGGACACTCGTTGTTGTGGCTTTCCCTTTGGGAGGTGGGTGTGAATGGCTTTAATTCAGTATCTGGGGGCACTTTTGTGTCGGCTGATAATCACAGTCATTAATTGGCCACGCCACAACACAATTCTTCTGCAGATGAAGAATCACATAGTCATAAAAGTCCCGAAATATAAACAAGGGGGACAGGCTCCGAATCCTATTTGGACAGATTTATCACTTGATTATGGAGAAGAAGAACACGCCTGGGCTTTGTGCCATGAGGGATTAATATGCAACTCGGGCTGTTTTCCCTCTGGATAATGTAACTTCCTCATACACTGCCATTTTTTATACTGTAACGATGAAAGTTTTCTCTCAGTGCAGACAAACACATTGTGCTGTAAAGCCCCAAACTCCCTCTTAGCAAGAAATAATCGCTTCACCAATATGGCATTTATTGGCAAGTATTCTACCACTCTGCCCCACACCATTTAAAGCCTTCCTCCAGCCTAAGGATCCTTCCTCTGATCGAAATGGTCCTTCCACTTAGCTGAGGGGAAAGGTAGGCTACAGGCCATTGACTTCTTTCAACGGTGGCTTCTGTCTTCCCATTCAGTCTACAGAGCTCTTGTCTTAGAGTCTCCAGTTAGAATTTGCACCACCACCCCACCCCAATCTTTGGTCTGCTTTTGTCCCAGAGCTCCTTTTTTATTGGAAGTGGCGTGACACCACAGCCAGTTCTCCCCCCCCAATATCCCTGCCCACAGCCCTCCCACCAGTAAGAAAGGAGCCCATAACACATTGCCTGGGAAGTCAAGAGAGGCTTCTGAGGCTACAGGAAAACCAGTGCAATGTAGTCAGACTGTCACAATTTCAGTTTTGTGTTGCAGTGGCTCCATTGCCTCCCCTCACAGCGCAGGGCCATACTAGAGGGACCGTATCCTCCTGTTGCCAAGCCAGCCCAGGCTGTGTTCCCTCTCTCCTTGTGCTGTTTTGTAGCCCTTCTGATTTGCTACATACCAGCATGACATCGTAATCTAATTCATTATGTGAACCCTGCTTGGCTAGGATTGTGCAGTCAGAAGAGAAAATGGCACCTGAGAAAGAGCAAGGGGAGAATACCATGGCTGAGGAGTGAAATGTAGGTTTTGGTGGGGGGAGGATCGGGGGGCATTTTGTCCCTCATATTTTCAGCAGTGTCCATTGACATAGAGAAACGCTGGAATAGTCTTCAGAATAATTCTCCTTGCCCATTCTGAATCAAACCCGAGGAAGGGTGAATTTCATCACCTGTTGAATTTCACCATGATTTGTTTAATACAAGGGATTCCTCTGGTCCGAACGAAGTGATGCAACTATTCTTTTCCCTTCATTTGTAGAATAGTCTCCCTCTATATGCATACTTGGTGAGTCATGAGCCATATCCTTGTAGTGAGAGTCTACGGTCTTTTATGCATGGCTGTTTCACTCGCCGCCGTCACCCCTCTGACGACTTCGGGCCTTTGTGTGGATTATGCATGCTGTTTCTGACCGTCAGAGGTCGCCTCACTCCCCTCCTGCATTTCCCCACACTTTGCCCGCATTTTCAAATTTGAGAAAACATCGGCAAAACGTGGGGAAACGCAGGGGGAGAGCAAGGTGACCTCTGACGGTTGGAATTGGCACGCGTATTCAACACAAAGACCCGAAGTCGTCAGAAAGGTGACAGTGAGTAAAACAGTCATGCATAAAAGACCTACTACTGCTGAGGAGCATATCTGAATTAAGCAGCTCCATGAAAGCAGCTGAACTCAGCGGTTTTCCCCACCCTGTTCTCATTCTCCCTTCTAGCAAGTTGGTGATAATCCA
Source organism: Euleptes europaea (assembly GCF_029931775.1). Taxonomy (NCBI): domain Eukaryota; kingdom Metazoa; phylum Chordata; class Lepidosauria; order Squamata; family Sphaerodactylidae; genus Euleptes; species Euleptes europaea. Next base: position 118,055,607 of record NC_079313.1, on the reverse strand, counting down.
TCTGTATACATCTGTTCTCCCACCTGTCCATCAAGGAGCTCACAGCAGAGTCCCTTTCTCCATTTTATCCTTACCTCAACCCTGTGAGTGGCCCAAGGTCACCCAGTGAGCTTCATGGCTAAACAGGGATTTGAACCCAGGTCACCTCCCATTCTAGTTCAATCCTCTTATCTGCGCTACAGCGACTGATTCACTTTTTAACCATATTTATAATTCTAAAGTGCTTGGAGCCCTTCGCTCACACACACACACCCAACACACATGCACACGATCCTGTTGTCATCCTTACAACAATCCAAAGGCAGGTTAATATTATTGTCCCCATATTGCAGATTGTTGGGGTGTGAACACATGAACACATGAAGCTGCCTTATACTACATGCCTTGGTCCATCAAAATCAGTATTGTCTACTTAGACCAGCAGCTGCTCTCCAGGGTCTCAGGCAGGGGTCTTTCACATCACCTACCTGCCCTTTAACTGGAGATGTCAGGGATTGAACCTGGGACCATCTGCATGCCAAGCAGATGCTCTACCACTGAGCCACAGCCACTCCCCTGGCTAAGAGAAAGGCTGAGCTGGTGGGACCGCCTATGCAGCCAACACACTTCTTGTGATGGCCACATTCCTACAGGTACAGCTGAGTTGGAACTGCAGCATGGGGAAAAATGGCTCCCTTGCTGCTCTGTGTGCTGTAAGTAAAGAGGTCCTATGCCTAAGATAACTGCACATAGAGCATGGGGGGAAAGCACAGGTGTCTTGCATGGCCACTGAGGTGGCATACAAGCTGAAGGTTGCAACAGATTACAAGACCTTGCCTCTGTTGATGTGTGCATTGTGTAGCTGCAAGAAATTGTCGGTGACAGAGGTGTAGCTGCAGGTTACTGGAAGAGAGTAACGCACGCTGTATTAAAAATGACCCACTTGTTCTAATTATAGAACTGGCATCTGTGTTATAATTGATGTTTTCAAGCTCAGGCAGAATCACCGAGCTGTAAGAATGGGGGTGGGGGGAATCCTGAAATACTTTTACATATTTTGTGGCAAGGAGGAAGCATGGTCTCGCATTAGCAGGCAGCAGAAAGTGCCAAGGTCACCCATAACATGGGTATGTTTCAAGACAGGTGCTGATTACCAGATACCCTTCTGATGTCCAACATCTGCCCTCTTGTCAGTCTATCCCTTTTGACAATCTGCACACGTTGGTACATTATTAATTTGTTTCTTGAAGCCGTCTTCCTTTTTCATTCTGCAGATTTCCCAAGAGCATTAAAATCAAATGCCAGGGAAAGAATGCTCAGATGTTTCTTCACTTTTTAAGAAGCAAGAGGTCTTCCTTATCGAAAGCACTGTTGTGTGCAGAGAGCTACTGGGAGAGTCCACAGTTTCCTCATTTCAAATGTTTATTTCTTGCCTTTCCATCATTTAGGTCTTCAAGTAGGGTTGCCAGCCAGGTCCCTCTTCACCATTTGTCTCTCCCTTTCGGGGCACACTAGAATGCCATTGCCAATCCAACATGAAAACACAACCAGCCTTATTTGTAAGGCTCCATCATACAGCGTCTTTTTAGGGGTACACCTAAGCTTTAAAGTTTGAAAGCGTATGTGTGCCACGTTCATGCCTACACTTACTACAGAGCCAACACTAGCTGCTGTTTCCTGTGGACTGCCTACCTGGCAGTCTCCCTAGGTTTGAACTAAGAAAATGTGAAATGGCTCTATATTGCTTCATATTTGAATCCCTCTCTTTCTGACCTGCCTGCCTGGTGTTTTATATCCAGGATTTTGCAAGCACATGTGGACAGCTGCAGTTCAGAGATCAATCAGGTGGTTGGTGTACTGTGTATGAGTTTTCAACTGAGGATGTGATAAAAGAATTAACTCTTTGTGGCTGCAATCCACCTACTGTCTAACTCATAGCATCTTTCTGCAATGTATTTTGCCAGGCATTTGAATTTCAGAGGGATAGCCATGTTAGTCTATGGTCGCAAAATAAAAGAGACGTCTGGTGCCTCTTGTACTTAAAAGGATTGAGTCTGTGGCTTTTTGGCAGCAACTATTTTGTACACGGAAGTGTCTATTTTTGCCAACTAACCTCCAGGTAGTAGCTGGAGATCTCCTGGTATTACAATTAGAGATGGGAAGGCCTGGAAAAACAGGGTTTTTTTCCGGAAAAAAACACCTTTGGAAAAAAAAGGAAAAAACTGTTTCCCCCCCAATTTTTCCGGTTTTTTTCAAGGCCTTCCCATCTCTAATTACAACTGATCTCCAGCCGATAGAGATCAGTCCACACCTTGCTTTATTGCGCTTCGCTTTATTGCTCGCTGCATATATTGTGTTTTCAAGCAAGTCTGTCTGTGCCATTTTTTCAACAGCATGTGCTCACTTTGTGTCTCTGTGTCACACTTTGGTAATCCTCACAATATTTCAAAAAATTTCATTATTGTTACAGTACTTTTTTTAGACATAATGCTGTTGCACACTGAATAGACTACATAACTTTTATATGCACTGGGAAACAAAAAAAATCACGTGACTCGCTTTATTGCAATATTCGCTTTATTGCAGTGGTCTGGAACCGATATCTCCAAGGTATGCTTGTAATGGATTCAGACTAACAAGTACCATATTTACCTGCAAGGAAGATGACCCCAAATGTAAGGCCATAGCCCCAGAAAATCTTATAAACAAAAGTTTTTTTGTTAATATATGTTAATGTAACTTGTATGCAAATTTAAGATGGGCCCCTATTTTTCTTGATAGCATGCATGGGGGGACCCATAGTCTTCCTTTCAGGTAAATAGGACATGTTACTTGGAAAACAGGCTCATGTGCATCAGGGCTATTTGCCAATTTATTTTAGGCACCAAACTCAAGTTTTTCTTAATGTAGAGTTTTCTTTATCCTAATGAGAATCACTGCCATTCAATAGGGGAGCTGGTCGCAGAATGGAATAATAGGTTATGTAGAAATAATCATCCCTGGGTGAGGATTGGTCATAGAAGTAGTATGACATCTTCAGTTGGCTTTAACATTCTGAAATAGTTATGCATGCTGACAGCCTGATGTTTATTTATATACTGTAAGCTTGGTAATAAGGCTATTAAAATATAGAATGGATAAACTGATTTGCTTAAAGCATGCCCCTATTTGTATTATGTTATGATGCACATATGTGCTTCTGCAAACATCCCAAGTAATTTAACAACCCAATTTTAGGATTTGCTCTGCTTAGAAGAAGGTATTTAGGATAGGCACTATTAACCACAAATCTAGCACAGGGATGCAAACCATGTTGCTACACTTTTTCTGTTGAGGCTGCTGGGGGGGGAAGATATAGTTGCCAACCTCCTGGAGATCTCCTATTACAATGGATCTCCAGAAGATCAAGATTAGTTCCCCTGGAGAAAATGGCTGCTTTGGGGGATGGATTCTATGGCATTATACCCTGCTGAGGTCCCGCTCCTCTGAAAACGCTGCCCTCCCTAGACTCCTCCCCCTAAATCTCCAGGTATTTCTCAACTGAGAGCTGGTAACCCTCAAGGAAGCTTGAATACCCCTCCTGGAGCCAAAACTGAGGATCAATCTTTCAGCAGCCCTCTGCTGGCATCACCCCACTCTCTTTGGTGGGGGGAGATGTGATTCTAGCAGTAGAGTAACAAAATGGAGGGCTGAGCGAAGAGGTGCTGGAAGCCTATTTAACCTATCATCCTGTACTTCTACAAAGGAGCTCAGAGTGGGGTCTATAGTTCCCTTCCCATTTTATCTTTACAACAACCGTGTGAGGTATTCTAGGCTGAAATCGCAGATTGGCTTAAGATTGTTCCATAGGAAATTGGGGATCTGAACTTCTGTTTCGGAAATGGTAGTCCAAAATTGCTTTAAACCCAGGTACGGGGGAAAGTGATGCCTATTTTTGTGGGTCTTACAACATATGATCCCAAGATTAACATACCCAAGTTTTGAGTATTGAATTGAATCTAGAAATGTAAATCCAAGACCCTTGATTGGTTCAGGGAGTTTGGATCACAGCCTATATTTTTAAGCATGACTCAGCACAAAGATGCCTGACCCAGTACGACTTCATGCGTTCTAGATGTAGCACGCTCTGGGTCCTGGTTACAGAGAATCCCTTACGCATGTTGAACCTGCGACGCATATGCAGCATCTTGTTTAAAAACTCCTTGCCACGTTGTTCTCATGTGCTGCGACCATCGAGGGCATAGAGTACTGGGACAACAAACACCATAGATCACAAGCTTTTAAACATTATGCTCCCCACATAGGTTGCCAGGTCCTTCTTGGCCACCGGCGGGAGGTTTTTGGGGGTGGAGCCTGAGGAGGGTGGGGTTTGGTGAGGGAAGGGACTTCAATGCCATAGAGTCGAATGGCCAAAGCAGATGAACTGATCTCTATCGGCTGGAGATCAGTTGTAATAGCAGGAGATCTCCAGCTACTACCTGGAGGTTGCCAACCCTATCCCCACACAAAACTTCAAGCCAAAGAAGGCCTTCCCACAACTTGTGGGGGTATGAGCATCATTTAACCAGGCCCTTTGATAAAAGACTGAGGAACATGGCATTGCCTCATTGGGTTCATCAGCTTTACTTTGAATGTAATGGCTTTTAAAAAAAATTAGGACTTTTCCTCGTGGTTTACTAGTGGTTTATTTCTGATGAATAATGTATTAGCTGTTTTGAAATGATCTACCAACACTACAAGTGGGCCTCCCCCCCTCTTTGATCATCACCCCAAAGTCTCTTTGGCTTCATTTACTTCTTCCATCAAAAATATACAAAAAAATGGCTCTTTTTGATTCCCAGCTGTCAGACTCCTTTTTGTTCCCCCTTAAGCGTGTTTTCTTTTTTGAAAAGCAGGTGCATAAATTATGGCCAAAAAAATGAAGTCAGGGAAAAGAAAACGGCGGAGTCTGAAACCTGCTGACGGATTACAGAGCCTGGAAAGTATGAGTCATAAGATGGTTTCTTCATTTAGACTTGGCTAATACAGCACCAGGCAGCCCTTGGAAAAGCACTCGCAGGGAATGTTTGTGTGTTTCTCTCTCTCTCTCTTTCTCTCAATTTATATAAAATACAGCATTTGGAGACTTGTAACTGTTGTCAGCATAACTGTAAGGTTAAAGGGTGACATTTTACATCTCTATGTGTTGTTTTTCTCAGGGCAGATACTTAGCGAATTCTAAACGGCACAGTGCTCCCAAAGCTGGTGTAGAGCCATAACGTTCAATGGGGAGGGGAGGCAGAGAATTCCCAGAGACCGGGGCTTGCCTATTAATGGGTACAGCTGTGTGCCTAAGGATTGTGCCGGTCCTCCTCTCAAAAATACCCCAAGCGCTTCCAGATTAAACGTACGTTGGCTGGTGGGTGGGAAGGAGAAATGGAAGCAGGGAAAGGGGGAGGAGATACGGGGGCTGCCACGAGGAGAGAAAGAGGAAATAGCAGGGGAGGAAATAGAGGGGGAAATTAGATGTCACCCTGTGAGTCCTTGCAGGTCCCCCACTTGTAACAACAACAACTCTGGCCCAGGCCTGGTGGACCTCCCTGTCTAATGAGACCCAGGACTGCAGGACCTAGCTCAGTTCCACAGGGCCTGTAAGATGAAGATGCTCAGCCAGGCCTATGGTTGAGGACAGTGATGGTCCATATATAAACTGGCCTCCCTCACCTTTTTCCTTTCTTCCCTTTCCCTCTCCCTTTCCCTCCTCCCCCCCCCCGTTTCCTTCCCCCCCATCTTTCCCCCCTTCTTTTTCCCCTTCCTCTTTTCCTTGCTGGACCCACAAACAAACAAATAACTATGGCCCAGTCGTTCATTTTTGGGTGCCCCATTTTTGTCCTTCCTGTAATCTTATTGGATGGCACTGGGGACAAAGGAGCAGAATCCTAGATTTTAATTGAACTGATTTTCTTTTAAATAAATGTGATTTTATTATTATCGATTGTATATGACTGTTGGATTCTAGTCTGTTGGAAGCCGCCCTGAGCCCAGCCTTGCTGGGGGGGGGGGGTTACAAATTGAATAAAATAAAAATTATAAAATAAAATAAACAACAGATTATTGCTATCATATGGGTAGAAAACCATTTTTCCCCACATACTGCTCTGGGGAATGTTCCCAGTTCCAAAGGAGATGCATGTGGTTCCCTACATTTCTCACAGTTAAACCAGGAAGAGAAGAAACTATAATGACCACGGGCTGATCATGTGGAGCACACAGCTGCGGTGTACTTTGCAGTGGGCTCTCATGCCTGTAATATAGATTTTGTAGAGGAAGGATTGCTTCCCTTTAACATATTTCCTTGACAACGTCTGTTCCTTGGCTTCCTTTTTACAAGCATATTGATGGCCTGAGGCACAGCTTCAGGGAATCCCTAGTAAGAGAGAGTGGCTCCGGAGCCCTTATTCACCTACAGGCATGCTTCTAAAGGAGATTCCTTCCATTTGCATCGGAAAACTTTGGGGGAGGGAGTGTGCATTTCAACCTTGGTATGGCTCCGTCAACAAGCAACTTAATTTGGGCAAGAGAATGGTATGGGTGTCTATTACTGCTCTCTAGAAGCTGATGCAGATGTAAGAGAGCCAACAGGAGGGGATCACTGATCGCACGCACACCCCAAATAAAAGGTATTCACCTCCTCTCCCATAACCATTGCTAAGTAATATATCCATCATTAAGAGTTTCCCTGCCTGCCCAGTATTCTTGGCAAGAATTTGAAGCTGGTTTATAATTACGAAGCTGGGAATAATGGTGCCGATGTATCCATTCGCTGTAGTGGTAGCCATTGGGAGAGTTTCCTTTGGAGAAGGACAAAGCTACGGGCACAAGAACCTGGTTCTGCAGCTCTCTTGATCTCTTAGTTTTAAACCCACTTTTTTGGTATGAACTAGGACCCAAAGCCTTTGTTGAGGACCTGCCCAATCTGGCAGATCCTTGCCAGCAGGGGGCACTGTGTACCCTCCCACAGGCCTTAGTGTGAAAGGGAAGGGGTTTTCCTCCAATCCAGTTCTCCACTGCTCTCCTAACCTTAACTCTCTCTCTCTCTGCCTCTCTCTTTCACCCTAAGCAGCAAGAGTTGGCGTGTCCTGCTTGGCTGATTTCCCTTTGCCTTGTGAAGGTCCTGGGCCATCCAGGGGCTGGTCCCTTTGGAGGCTCCACCCCTCTGGAACTCCCATAGGATCTGGGCAAGGGGAAGATGCTGCCACCCCTGCTTCCCACCTGTCACTCATCTCCTTGTTTCTCTACCCCTGACTCAAGGTTGCCTCCCAGCTGATTGTCAGGCTGTGGGCTCTTAAAGGGCCAGTCCCAATCAAACTATGGTGCAGCAGTCTATGCCTTAAAGGCGTTCACTGAGTACCCTCGGAGCTGTGGAGCCTGGGGGCAGGGGTCCCTCAGGTCAGGAACAGTGACTAACAACAATAAAAAAACTGCAAGAATCATAACTCTAAAAACAATGCAAATTCAAACAACTACCGGGAGAAAAGCAATCGTCTTAAGGAGCCAATGAATCTTCTAAAGAGTTCTGTTTTTCAAGCTCTCTAAAAAATTCAAGAGAGACATAGATCTTCTGATTTCCTCTAGACGTCTCTTCCGTAACAGTGGAGCAGCCACAAAAAAAGCCTACAAGCAGACATCAGGAAAGCATGCTCATGCATGCACAAAAGGACCCAAAAGCATTGCTGCGCTGTGCAAACCTGCCACATGGGTAGTTACCAGGAGAGGCGGTCCTTCAGTTGCATCTTTGCTGGCCTTTCACCTGACTGAGCTTCTCCCTATGTATCACTTGACAGTCTAAAAGTTTGTACCTTCAAGCTTAAGTCCACAACCTAGAATTCCTTGTTCCTTTGCCCCCTCCAACCCAACAGTCCATGCTAAAAGTAAAGTTTAAAGCCCAACATCAGGGAGTTTGTTAAAGTACCATTGAAGCCTGACAACAACATAGAGGAATCAATTCCAGCCTGATGATTTGTTTAGTTTTCCATCTCACTGAATTTGTAACTGTTATTGATCTTACTGTATAGCAACAGTAGGCCTTTATAAAAGAAATAATTCCTGGCTTCTGCGACCACTTAGAAGTCCATATATCAAGAGGAAAGCAGCTTTTGTGCAAAAGCTTTTGGTGCTTTTGCTTCCAAGAGAAATTGACCTCAGTGCTTTGGCTTGAGTAGAACTTGCTTATTTTGTTGCTGGGGACATCTGCATACCTCTAGATAGATTTCAAAGACAATTGAAAGGTTTTGTAACACTTGAGGCTAAGTGATTAGCATGGGGCAAGCCTGATGTTGATTACAGAGCTGATTCTGGGGGATCGTGTAGAAGATGGTTCATATGATGTCAGGAAGAATACAGGGAAGCAGGAAAGAAAAGGCCGGATTTTAGGAGAATGAAATGGGTTAAAGGAAGGCTTTCAAAGTGGGGTCATGGAACTCTCAACAGGAGCCACAGACCAGACTGCCAACTGTGTTATCCAACTTATCCAGTGTGGTGTAGTGGTTAAGAGTGGTGGACCGGGTTTGATTCCCCACTCCTCCACATGAGTGGCAGACTCTAATCTGGTGAACCGGGTTGGTTTCCCCACTCTTCCACATGAAGCCTGCTGGGTGACCTTGGGCTAGTCACAGTTCTGTCTGAACTCTCTCAGCCCCACCTACCTCACAAGGTGTCTGTTGTGGGGAGAGGAAGGGAAGGTGTTTGTAAGCCGGTTTGAGACTCCTTAAAGGTAGAGAAAAAGCAGGGTATAAAAACCAACTCGCCACCTTCTTCTTCTTTTCCAGGAGCGTCCGGGAAGCTAGGGGCAGAGCTCAAGGAAGCTCAAGTGGTATCATGCTCAGAGGTAGAAGACTGGAGTGATGCATTTGAGACAAAGTGCCTGCAATGGAAGGGCGGTTTAAGTTGGAGGAAGGCTTCTTAAGCTTCAGAAAGGCTTCAGATTTTGCTGAGCAGCATGGCAGGATCCACCCTATTGCAATAAAAAAACACTATCCTAGAGGCCGCAGACAGAGCCAGTGTAGCGTAATGGATTGTGCACAGATCAAGGCCACCTGTGCCTCTATCCTTGCTTAGCCATGAAGTGCACTATGGTGTCCTTGGGTCTACCATTCAGCCTAGCCTACCTCACAAGTCTGCTTATGAAGATAAAATGTGTTAATCCCATGGAAGCTATCCTTAGCGCCTTAGAGGATAAGCTTGGATACAAATGTGGTCAATAAATGTGAAGTGTTCACCTTTTTAAACAATATATTCTTCAAGTAATATTGAAAACTAGGAGTTATAGATCTCTGGGGGAAACTCCGTAGCATCCAGCACATACTTCAGGTGGAAATGCAGTTATCTGAGGAGGGAAGAACTTTCACCCAAAAAATTATACATTAAGATGTGAGAAGTTCTGTGGATATTCACAAAATTTTGTTCCTGGCCTATTTTTGTGTTGAATGATAGGGAGATTTTTCTCTCTCTCTCTGCCCTTTGGCAAATCTTGCTTCGCCTTGCTTTCAAGGTCCCACTGGCAGAGGCTTCCCTGTCAGACCATGAAAGTCTAAACTAAATAGATGCAACCTAATGTTGGTACTGAAAGGCCAAAGCAGCGATATTGAAATGGCATAAATGCCTGATAAATGAAGTTACAAGGTGGAGGAAGAAACAAAGATGTTGATGGAAATCTGTTCAGATGATGTTACAAGGTGAATGCAGATGGAGATGTGATCTCAAGGGACGGAGCAAAGGGTTATGGCCATTAATGGAAAACAAAGAGATGTCTCCTTGAAACTGATTAAACAGATTTAAAAAGAAGGGAAGGGAAGCAAAATCCTGCATTGTGGGTAGCCATACTGGAATCCTGCATTCAAATTCCTACAACATACCCCACCCTTGTAAGGTAATATTGTAAGAGCTCTGAATTTTAAAACTTTGCTTTATTTTATCTTTTTTTAAAAAAAAAAAATAAGATTTTTCTGCAAGCCTTGGGGGTTCCCCCGGAATTGTCAAAATATCTCCTGCATCTGTACCTATCCCCATTGTGCAGATTTTCTGATCCACACTCTTCTGCCAGGTTCAGAATTAGATATATAGAAGCTACGTTTATATAACCTTGGCTGCATGCTTAATTTTCATGGCTGTGACATTAATAAGTGGCTAAGGAATGTGGTAGAAATATTAGTGGGAAATGGACTATGGTTGAGGAATGTGGTAGAAATATTAGTGGGAAATGTGAGGACCTGTGCAAGCATAAGAGGAAGCCAGTTAAACATGGCTCAGTTGTGTGTACTAATTAATTCACATGCATGCTGATAAAATCACACCTGACTGAGCACAGAGACTAGATTTAAAAATAGTCTGGAGGTAGAAATGAATTAAAAGAAACCTGCAAGGGCACAAGTTGCAAATAAGCTAAAGCCCCGCTGAAATGAAATGGTGTTAATTACATGGATAAGCATTTTAAGTTCCATTGATTTCAGTGAGACTTAATTACTTTCTGCTGCTTTCTGAACTGTAACTTTTAAATATGCTCCAGTGGTCGCTGTTTACAGGATGGTCCCTATTGTCTGGTCGCTGTCCACTTTAAATCACTCTCCCTATTCTGGCCTGGGGGGAATGTCTTATGAAAATTTTATTACTGATTGTTGCTATAATTCACAATGGGTAGCCATGTTAGTCTGTCTGTAGCAGTAGAAAAGAGCAAGAATCCAGTAGTACCTTAAAGACTAACAGAATTCCTGACAGGGTATGAGCTTTCATGAGTACCACCACACTTCTTCAGATACAGCTTTTCAATTGCTGCAGTTGTCATTCTTCAAGCATTAAGATCTTTCCTAGCAGCATTCAGACTCTGTACAGTGTGTTGGTTGCATCTGGTGCATGTAAATGCATGTGCATGAACACTAACGCACTATGCGGTTCACACACTGTCATTTCTCAGTGCAGCTGATGTGGTATTCTTTGAATGATTGTTATCACCCAACCGAGTAAATTAATGCAACATACAACCAATGGAGTATACATTTCAGCAATGTGTAGTGATGGCTGGCCTTGGATAGTAGTCTTTGCTAGGGGAACAGGGATATGACAAGCATCTCCCTGCCTGCCAGCACAAAATGTTGGAAAGTTGAGCCAGTTTTAAGAATCTACCTTAAACTGTGCTGTGTTACCTCCTAATCCTGGATGTTCTAAGAACAATCTGAAGTCCTGGGCTCTGCGATTTCTGCTCATTTCAATGGGATTGCCACCAAAGAGGTACTGGCAGGATTCCAAATAACTGTTCTTTGAAAACTGCCCAGTCTCTTGGAAGTATTCCAGCTGTGTTGAACTCTCTTTAACCATGTTCCATGTCATGGCTTATTCCTTGACATTCTGATCTCTTAATCCTAAAAGAAGGTAAAGAGGAAAATAAGCTAAAAGAGGTAGGCAGAAGAAGATGGGCTCGTGGTTTATTGAAACACTGTGGGCTGCCACAGATGCTCCTAAACATCATGGATCCACCATCCCATGAAACACATGTTCTTTGTCCCATGCAAGAAACAAGAAAGATAATGATGGCTAAAAACAGGCATTCTAATTCTGTTATTACCTATAATAGGATAGATCCAGACTTCCAATGTATCACAGATAAAAAGAGGGACATGTGACCTTGTAATGCGTCTGTGAATTAATGCCCTCAGCATTTTCTCTCTCACCTGCCACTAATTGCATTGAAGGCTCTTCTCTATGCTTTGGGATGCTTCTGAAATCCCTTTTGCCAAGTTTTTCCCTGGAATCTGGGGATCCAGATTTCCCCATGTGGATTCCAAAGAGGAGCCGATGCAGTAAGGATCCTCCATTCTGCTGGTGTTTTTTTTTTTAATTTCCAAATTTTGTACATGCACAGGTTTTCTCAGCATTCACTTTTTTTCAATTCACCCATGCCTTGCTTTCTCCTGTGTATATTTCCAATGCACACGTGCACATTGACAGACCACTGTCAAAAAAGTAACATGGCTATAATTGTATGCACGATTATCTTTTTGGGTGGTGTTTTCCCCATACACAAGAGTGCCAGTGTGCACCAAGAAAACAGCACATGCAAATAGCAGAGTCCCACGGCATCTTAAAGACCAACTATTTTGTGGTATGCAATATGTTAGTCTTTAAGATGCCACAAAATTATTTTGTATTTAGGCTGCGGCAGACTAACACACCCACCTCTCTGAAATTTGTCTTTATGGATTGCAAAAAAAAGAAGCTAGATGTAATTGTATGTGGAATCCTACCGTGATTGCTTTTTTGCAGTGTTTTATCATGCCAATTAGTAACGTGGGCGAAGAGATGCAATGACAAGAAGTGAAAACTGCACCATACCATACATTTTTCAACTCCAGAATGAAAATCAGAAATTCTCTTAGTTGATCTGGAACTCCAGAGGAGTAGAACGTAGGGCAGAGTGAAATTTTGGAATAATTAAAGAAAAGGGGAAAATACCATAATTCTCATCTATATTAGGCTGCCCTGTGCTGGTTTCTCAAGCTGTGTATATCTGTAGAGTGATCGTAATAGTGTCCTTTTCTTAAAAGTTAATTTTAATTGGCCATTCAATTTCATAGTGAATATTGTGGTGTTTATTCTAAAAGAGCTGTATCTCAGAAACATTCAGCAGCATTTACTGTCTGGACAGACTGTATATGTGTCATGATAGAGGAAAGCCAGCTAGTGCAGAGGTGAGTGCTAACAATACGCACCCCTATCATTTCCCCCCAAAGCAAAATAGGGACATCGTCCCTAGTACGTGAAGCACATATACATCTATTCTTTTCCCTCTCTGGGCTTCTGTGGTTCTCACCAATCCATTAATAGGCCTTGTTTACAATTCTGTGATCGTTGCTGAAGACTGTTATAATTAATATTTCTGTCACTCAAGGGACAACCTCAGACAGGAAGATTGTAGGCAGAGAGGCAGCACTTCATTATGAGCTTGCAGCTGCAGAGTCAGAAATGCCAAACGGGGTACTGTATGATCTCTGTACCCACAGTAGCCCTCGCTACTGAGCTGCATATATATTATCCTGAACTTCCCTGACATAAAAGCTTCCTTTTGCATGCTATAACCATTGCATGGGATTCATGGGAGTTTTCAAGCGGCCATTAAAGGCTGTGAAAAGTAAGTAATTTTAAAATTCTCCCAGGGGGCATTTTTCGAGGTAGAGTCACCAAATTTGTACCGTAGCTTCAAGGAACTCTCCTTGCATGAACCCCAAAGTTTGATAACGTTTGGGGCAGGGGATCCGATTTCATGGGGTCCCGAAGGGGTAGCCCCCATTCCTCATAGAAAAACATTGTAAATGTTACCATGCATGGAGGAGGGGGCGACCCCTTCCAGACCCCATAAAATCAGACCCCCTGATCCAGTCTTCACCAAACTCTGAGGTTCATGCAAGGAGCGTCCCTTGAAGCTACTCTGAAAATTTGGGAACACTGCCTCCAAAAATGTATCCCCAGAGCTCATTAAAAAAATTCCCATAGAGAAAAACCTGGAGAAAGCTGAAGCCGAAAAAAGCTGAATATTCGGCTTCGGCTTTATTCCCGGGTTTTGGTATCTGGTAAAACTGAAACCCAAATATTACCAAAACTGCTAATTTGGGGTTTATTTTAGATTCCTGTTTATCAATATGCACAACCCTATAGCAGGGTTCTCAACCTGCATTTGCATGCCCAAAGCCAACTTTGTCACGGCCGGAAAATTCTGCTTCTTTGTCGTGGTCTGCATGACTCTCCAGCGATTTGAACAAAGCAAAAATTCAAAGAGCACATCTGTAGAGCATATCTGTACATCTGCGATCATAACTGTTTGTGAGAAATGTACACATGACCAAAACTTTGTAATGTTTTCTTGAACATTTTTCTGTACTTCAAAATTATTCCAAAGAAGAATTGCATGCATTCTTAAGAAGCTATTTGAGCAGTTTTGTCATTTTAGCTTCTAGGACTGTTCCCAAGCATCTGACAATCAGAACCCCAAATGCTTACCTTTCTTGCATTGTGTGTGTGTATTGCCTTCAGATTAATTACTATACAACGTATCTGGTATTCATTATTTATTCAAGTGCTCAGTAAGAATCCCTGGTGTAACTAAGAGAGCAGGCTCACTTGATGCAAATAAAATGACACAGCAATCCAGAAGGAATTATAAATAACCACAGCAGGTAGCAGAGATTAACACAAGAAAGAGCATTGGAAAACAACTCGCCCTTCAGGAGACAGGGTCAGATACAGGAGTTAGCAAGAGCTAGCATGGTGTAGTGGTTAAAATCAGTGGTTTGGAGCGGTGGACACTAATCTGGAGAACGGGCCTTGATTCCCCACTCCTCCACATGAGCGGCAGACTCTAATCTGGAGAACTGGGTTTGATTCCCCACTCCTCCACATGAGCGGCGGAGGCTGATCTGCTGAAGCAGGTTGGTTTCCCCAGTCCTACACATGAAGCCAGCAGGGTGACTTTGGGCTAGTCACAGCTCACTTAGAGCTCTCTCAGCTCCACCAACAACAGGTTTCTGTTGTGGGGAGGGGAAGGGAAGGTGATTGTAAGCTAGTTTGATTCTTCCTTAAGTTGTAGAGAAAGTCAGCATGTAAAAACCAACTCTTCTTCTTCAACCAATACTAAGCTCTTGGCCCTCTGCTGTTAACCTGTGGCTTGCAGTCTGGGACTTATAATAGCCAGCCTAGAGAATCAGGACCCACCCAGGATATGTCCATTTTGTTTGAATTCATGGCATAAACTGGTTGGTTTGGAAACTTCCGTAAGCCCCTTTGGGTCATAAGAACATAAGAAAAGCCATGCTGGATCAGACCAAGGCCCATCAAGTCCAGCTATCTGTTCACACAGTGGCCAACCAGATGCCTCTAGGAAGCCCACAAACAAGATGACTGCAGCAGCATCCTACCTGTGTTCCACAGCACCTATTATAATAGGCATGCTTCTCTGATACTAGAGAGGATAGGCATGCATAGTGACTAGTATTCATTTTGACTAGTCCATCTAGAGAGAAGCAGAGCATTAAAATGCCCAAATAAATAACTTCATTTAGTACCATGGCATATACCCTTCATGGCAGACCCAGGTAGAGTAAGAGTGCAATGAAATTAAGCAGCTGTGAGAGTCAGCTAGAAGATCAGCCAGGTGGTTAGATGACCAGTTGTTCATGTTGATCAGCCTAGCCCCTTTCTCCTGATGACCTTATTCCCTGCCTGGAAGAGTATTGATTAGAGATGTGTGATTGCTGGCTTGAAAGACTTGCCCCTCCTATCAGCTGACCCAGTTAAAGAGCCAGGGCTAGACTCCTGGGGCTCCTGATCTGACACCACAAACTTGTGTCAGGAACAACACTGCCGAGTGGTGCACACCCTCCCTTCTCCCTTCTGTTGATTTGTAAAGGGGGGCTTTGTGCCTTCCATGTCTGTCTCCTTCTGCCTTGGCGAGGGTATCTGACTATTCTGGGAAAAGGCATTCACAGCATTCATCCTCTCACGTGCTCTCCAGGAAACAGGAGTTCACCCGGGTTCTGTCATCCTGGAGAGAAGACATCCATTTTGCAGACACCCACACACGAGCAGAACAGGAAATAAGTGCGGAATCGCAGGAGATGCTGGCAGTTCCGAGCTGTTTCATCGAGCAGAGAGGGTTGCCTCGCATATGCTCTCGGCTGCCGCTGCGGTCTAGCAAAAATGGAAAGAGAGATCAGAAAGCCTCAACTACGACTCTTGAAAATGAGGAGCCAAGCTCATTATCTTTAATGGGCAGAGCCTAACTAAAGGCAGTGGTTCTTTTGAGGGAGGGTTTTTTCTGCATGGCACAAAGGACAGTTCTCAGACTGTTCAGGCACTCATTCATCCAAGAAATTGCTCTCCGTCCCCCCACCCCAAAGTGACAAATTATATTCCCCGTGAAGAACAGACTTCCCACTGTCAGGAAGAGAAATAGGGTGCTCTTTCCAGCTACAGATCCCTTTGCAGCAACACAATTCTGCAGTCTTTCTGTGCTCCCTTCCCACCTCCAAGAAGCTGTGCCATCACACATGCAACTTCACAACAGCTATTTAGCAGATTTGTTAGCAAACCACCAACAGAGAGCTTCCAAATCTTTATTCATCATGGTCTACCCACATAAGATGTAATCTGTAGAGCTATTAGCTCTAACCTTCCATTTAGGATACGTTGTGATCTTACTTTCTTCATGATCTTTGCTCCATAGTACTTACGAAGAAGAAGAAAAAGCGTTGGTTTTTATATGCCGACTTTCTCTACCACTGAAGGGAGAATCAAACCGGCTTACAATCACCTTCCCTTCCCTTCTCCACAACAGACACCCTGTGAGGTAGGTGGGGCTGAGAGAGCGTGACTAGCCCAAGGTCACCCAGCTGGCTTCGTGTGTAGGAGTGGGGAAACAAATCCAGTTCACCAGATCAGCCTCCGCTGCTCATGTGGAGGAGTGGAGAATCAAACCCAGTTCTCCAGATCAGAGTCCACTACTGGGCCTGTTCCAGGTGCGTCTGCCTCTATCAGGGAACATGACAGTGGAGGTGGGGCAGGACCTTTCTTGGGTTGTTTTGGCTTCCCATTCCACTCCTGCTCTCCCCTTCCCATGGCTTTGCTTTACAGAAACCAAGTCTAGGAAGGCTTGGCAATCATGTTGTGGTTGCCTAGCAACCCCCAACAGCCACCAAGAGTTCCGCAGGCATTCTTTTCTTAAAGCTACAGGCACTGTTGCTGCTATTTTGGGGAGTTTTAATCCCTGGTTTTAATTTTTTTAGAATTCAGATTGTTTGCAACCCTAGGACTTCCTTCAGGTTAACAGAGAAATCTCCCCAGTCTGTCCCTTGCTCTGTTTTGCAGCTCTGCCAATCACTTCCTCTATGGCACAGTTTGAAAGTAAATATACTTATTGGATTTAGGGACTTGGTCTTTTTATGCTGTACCATTGATACTATTATTCTTTTATATTTGAAAAAAAACCCAATACATGCTTCATTTAAAAATACTTGGTCGTTATTCTTCCTTTACTGCCCAGACTTTCAAAAGTCCAGCTCCACCACATCTCAGCTCTTTTAAGAGTTCCACCATGAGAAGAAAATCAACAGGTTTAGCTTCTGCTGCACCAAGTTAATGGCTCACCCAGCTGCCAGATGTCAGGTATATAACACAATATAAAGGCCAGAGGCATTTGCTTGTATCCTACCCAGGGATGCTAGCCTCCAGGTAGGGCCTGGGGATCCCCCCGAATTACAGCTCATCTCCAGATTACAGAGATCAGTTCCCCTGGAGAAAATGGATGCTTTGGAGGGTAGGCTGTGTGGCATTATACCCCACTCCCAGTCTTCTCCAGGCTCCATCCCCAGATCTCCAGGAGTTTCCCCAAAGTGGATCTGGCAGCCCTGCCCCCCCACCTCCCACTGGTGACCAGGTGAACGTGGCAACCCTATTCTTACCACTCTGCGCAGCAAACCCCTTTTCCCCCAACAACCAGATGGTCCCACATCCCCTAGTTCTTTGCAGTCCTTCTAACTACTGAGAGTTGTGGGACCCATGGGAACACTGTGGAATGCAAGAAGGGAGGCTGCATCTTGAGTGAGAAGTCCACAGAATTGCAGACCCTTCACTGTGCAAGCAGATGTATGTTCCATTTGTACAAGGGTACATTTGGATCCAATCCTTTGAGATTATCTATGGTTCCAATCAGTTGCATTTGTTTTGGCAGTTCTTAAGATTTTTATGCTAAAGATTTGCTTGGAATAAATTCACAGCAGGCTAGTTTTGTTATGGGTTTATTTTGAAAGCATCTCCTAAGCATCCATATGATACATAGCAACAGACATATATTGATAGTATGCCAGGATAGCCCACATGCAGAATGCCTTGGGAGATATCTATATTACAATTTTATATTGCTTGTATACCAGTTTAACTAACATTTGGCTTTTCTCCAAAAGCCTGGGAGTTTGTTGAAAGTGTTAAGAATTTTCTGTAAGAAATCAGTGCTGCCTCCCAAAGTTACAGTTCCCTAGATTCCTTTGGGAAAGAGAATTATATTAACTTAGTAGGGCGCTCTTTGAATCTGTGCTCCCAGAATAATGTATGTATTTACTGTAGGCATTCAGATTCCGTCCTCCAGAGCTGCTATTTCCTCCAGAGGAACAGATCTCTGTATTCTGGAGATTAATTTTAATTCCCAGAGGATTCCATGCCTCACCTGGAGGTTGGCAACCCTGTGTGTGTGTGTGTGTGTTAAGTGCCGTCAAGTCGCTTCCGACTTATGGCGACCCTATGAATGAAAGTCCTCCAAAATGTCCTATCTTTGACAGCCTTGCTCAGATCTTGCAAATTGAAGGCTGTGGCTTCCTTTATTGAGTCAATCCATCTCTTGTTGGGTCTTCCTCTTTTCCTGCTGCCCTCAACTTTTCCTAGCATGACTGTCTTTTCCAGTGACTCTTGTCCAATGTGATGTGACCAAAATACGATAGCCTCAGTTTAGTCATTTCAGCTTCTAGGGTCAGTTCAGGCTTGATTTGATCTATAACCCACTGATTTGTTTTTTTGGCAGTCCACGGAATCCTAACACTCTCCTCCAACACCACATTTTAAAGGAATCTATTTTCTTCCTATCAGCTTTCTTCACTGTCCAGCTTTCACACCCATACATAGTAATAGGGAATACGATGGCATGAATTAATCTAGTCTTGGTGGCCAGTGACACATCCTTACACTTCAAAATATTTTCTAGCTCCTTCATGGCTGCCCTTCCCAGTCTCAATCTCCTTCTAATTTCTTGGCTGCAGTCTCCCTTTTGGTTGATGGTGGAGCCAAGGAATAGAAAGTCTTGAACAATTTCAATTTCCTCATTGTCAACCTTAAAGTTGTGTAATTCTCCTGTACTCATTACTTTTGTTTTCTTGATGTTCAGCTGTAGTCCTGCTTTGGCACTTTCTCTTTCAACTTTCAGCAGTAGTCGTTTCAAATCTTCACTATTTTCTGCCAATAATGTAGTGTCATCAGCATATCTCAAATTATTAATGTTCCTCCCTCCAATTTTCACTCCACCTTCATCTAAATCTAATCCAGCTTTCCTAATTATATGTTCTGCATATAGATTGGAGAGATAGGGAGATAAAATACATCCTTGTCTGACACCTTTGCCAATTGGAAACCATTCAGTTTCTCCATATTCTGTTCTAACTGTGGCCTCTTGTCCAGAGTACAGGTTGCGCATTAAAATGGCAACCCTAGACTCAGAAAAACCCCTCTGCATGCATGTGAATTAAAACCAGATTTAGTTCCCTAGCTACAAGCCTCGATATCCACCACCAATATCTCCCACACTTCATAAAATACAAAGGGAAAATTACACTCAAGATGTATCACTTTCCCACTCCAGTAAAAATCAGTTAAAAGAGCTTTTGGATGGCTTCTTTAAACAGCAATTTAGAAAATATTTGGCATTGGCTTCAAATAGCTCAATATCTGAGAAGATCTTTACCACTGTATTTTTCCCCCAGTGTTAAAAAGCACTGTTATCCTCCGCCAGTGCTTTATAACAAAGATTTGAATTTCAAAGCCTTAACCAACCTGACTCCCCACCCCCAATGTTTACTGCGAAAGATCTCTAAAGGAAGAAATGGATGCTTTTTCATCCTCAGTGTTGCTGACAGAAATGCCATCTTTAGAGATGCAACACCTCTGAGGCCTTCAGAAGCACCTCACTGACATCCGTATCAGGCCGTATGTGAAACCTAGTTAAGGGCTGTCAGCATAAACACTCAGCCAGAGTTTCAAGGCACTAAAGGGAAGGCAATTGTGTTTCTTAAACAAGATATGAAGCACTCCCGTAAAGACAGAGAAAAGAAATTGTGCCTGAGATTGCAGCCGTAACGGGGGCTAGATTCAGAGGGGAGCCAAGTTGGTCTGCAGTAGAACAGCTAGATTCGAGTCCAGTAGCACCTTAGAGACCAACAAGATTTGGGGGGGGGGATATAAGCTTTCAAGAGTCAGAATTTTCATCTGATGAAGGGAGCTTTGACTCCCGAAAGCTCATACCCCCAAAATCTTGTTTGTCTAGCCTTAATGGGGTTTGCCTTCAGTGAAATAAAGCCAAAGAGTTCCCATTTTATTGATGGGTAGCTGAATCTGATAGTGACTTTCCAGTACACAGAATGAGTAAATAGTGGACTTAGTCAGTGACGCCCTTAAACCCTAATCCAGATGTGGCTTGTTGTGACATGAGCTGTCACAAGCATACCTCATACTTACTATAGAGTTTGATGGATGGCTTGGATCCTGCCTAGATTTTCACAGGCAAAGGAGGAGGGTGATATTTTTTTTTTCTCATTTCTCTTTCCAATGGCACCCCAAAATAACCCTGTAATGCTGCTCCTGGGGAATGGGCATTCCCCGCCCCCAGAATAGTTTAGGAAGGGAATCAGAGGTCTCCCACAAGATGGGGGATTAGCAAAATCACACACACACACCCCGGTGCCTGTGGAAATCTAGATGGGATCCAACCTATGTGTGGACTGTAAATATGGTAATATGTGTTTTTGTGTGTTAAAGCACAGTGAATAAGGCTCGTCACACTAGTTTAAAATATAGTTATCCCCCACTTTTGGCCATTGGTATGGAGCTGGTGTTCAGGATTTGGCAAAGATTGCATATGTCTCTTGGCATAAATAATGCTCCAACCAATTTATGCAAGTGCAGACTGCAGATTATTTGCTGAAAAACACGGTCACTCTAGAAATAGTCCAGGAATGTCTGGTGCATTCTGGCACATCTTACATTGATAAAACCCTTCTACACATCATTTACCTTTTGTGCATAGAATTGGTACTGAACTATGACTGTTGTAGGTCACCAGGTTCATTGAGATTTGACAGACGTTTCCATTTTTGTATTTTTTGCCTTCAAGTCGCAGCCTTGAATAATGACCCTGCAGGGTTTTCAAGTCAAGAGACGTTCAGAGGTGGTTTGCCATTGCCTGCCTCTGTGTAGAGACCCTGGACTTCCTTGGTGATCTTCCATCCAAATGCTAACCAGTGCCAACCCTGGTTATCCAGGGCTATCCAAGTCAGGGCACTTTTCAATACCTCATGATTTATTTGTCCCAGCCAAAGGCATTTCGTAATGAATTTAAACAGTTAAATAAATAATTTTCTAACAAAATTGCTTTTGGTTATCTCTGTTTACATTGGCTTTAAGACAACAAGTCTACACAACAGCTCTTTTCAGTCTGTGCGTACCACAAACCACAGTTAGATAATCCCAGCACGCACCTTTACTGTATTGTCTGAAAGGGCAATGAGTGGGTTTTCGGCTACAGCACAAAAGAACCAAAATTCTGGAAAATCAGGGCTTGGAGTAATGTGTACAGAGGCACATGGAAAATCCACACATGGTCTCTTTCAGACAATATGGCAACTGTGTGTATCAGAAGTAGACTTTATCATAACATCTGAGAAAGGATAATCTCTTCAGCAATTTAGCTGTAAATATGACAGCAATTTATCTATAAATTAGCTGTAAATAGGTCTCCAGCTTTATGAGATTCTATGATAGATTTTTATTCCTTGGGTTCCAAACGCTATGTGTGTGTCCTGTTTTATAGATGGTATAGTTAGGATTGCCAACTCCAGGCTGGGAAATTCCTGGAGATTTTTTTTTGGGGGGGGGGACCTTGAAGAGGGCAGGGCTTTAGGGAGAGGAACCACAGCACGGTATAATTCCATACGGTCCAACCTCCAAAGTGTCCCTTTTCTCCAGGGGGATTGTTCTGTATCATCTGGAGATCAGTCCTAATTCCAGGGGATCTCCAGGTCCTATCTGGAGACTGATAACCCCAGGTATGTTCCATATTGTCATATTTGCATATCGTGTCTGTGCCATTATTTATTGGATATGTATAAGCTTTCTGGGGGTAAAGGGAAGATGACTGGGGAAGGCACTGGCAAACCACCCGTAAACAAAGTCTGCCTAGTAAACGCTGGGATGTGACGTCACCCCATGGGTCAGGAATGACCCAGTGCTTGCACAGGGGACCTTTACCTTTTCTAATGCATTTGTATTTATTATGCATTCATTTAGTATCATTACATCCTTTTCATATTTTATGGACAGCTAGACTATCTTGGTCAAAATTACTGTCACTGATCTTCCAGTAGTTTTTCTCAGTCAGTTTTCCCAGCCATCTTGCAGCCTCAGTTACTACATTTGGAAAAAGAAAACAAAGTCTTTTTAAAATTATCATGGAAGAAAACAAAAGGTGTAGTCTGAGCCTTGGCTGTTTGGAAATGATGCCTAAAATGGTACTTTTAACATGAACAGAAGAGCTGCAGGCTGCTGCACATCTATTACAGTTTATTCTGTTTTATTCTCTCTGTCATTTTTACCCATGGAATCTTCTAAGTGTCTCCAAAGGTTTAGTCTCCAATGGGAGGGAGGTCTGACCCTTCTAACATCCCCAACTCTGCAATCCTTCAGTCAAGGGGTTCTGCTTTTCTTCATCCTTGTAGCGTCTCCTGTTCTGCTTCTTGACTCTTGTGCTGACAAGACAGACAGTCAGATTTCTTTTGACTGGCTTCAGCAGCAGGGGTTTTAGAAGAAGAAAATCTGTGAGATGAAAAATCTGCACATCACTACAGGTTTTTTCTGTAGGCACTTACTGTAGATATTTTGTCTCGCTCTCACCCAAACAATCTTCCATTTTTTAAAAAAAACAAAACAAAGTTAACACATGGGAAAACATGAATTGTTAAATGTATATTTAATAAGTTTTTCTGGTCAAGTTATTGGATCCAGGTTAGTTTAAGGGGGGGGGGGAAGAGACAAAATGGACCACCTTGTTCAACAAAACAAAGTGCCAGACAGATGCTAGAAGAAGAAGAAGAGTTTTTACCCCAATTTTCTCTTCCTTTTTAAAGGAGACTCACACCGGCTTACAATTGCCTTCCCACAACAGACACCTTGTGAGGTAGGTGTGGCTGAGAGAGTTCGGAGAGAACTGTGACTAGCCCAAGGTGCTGTGGAACACAGGCAGGATACTGCAGTCATCTTGTTTGTGGGCTTCCTAGAGGCACCTGGTTGAACAGATTGCTGGACTTGATGGGCCTTGGTCTGATCCAGCGTGGTTTTTCTTATGTTCTTATGTCACCCAACAGCACTTCATGTGTAGGAGTGGGGAAACCAACTCAGTTCACCAGATTAGAGCCCACTGCTCATGTGGAGGTGTGGGGAATCAAACCCAGTTTTCCAGATTAGAGTCCATGCTCTTAACCACTACACCGCGCTGGCTACTTAGTACCTTATCAAGCACACATGCATTAAAATGTTCCTCAATCACTCATCTCTGTTGGAGGCTGGTTGGAAAACCATAGGGCTGGGTTCTTTTTCAACAGTAGCACATGATTATTGAACTCGCTCCCCAGAGAAACTCACCTTGGTCCATCCATAATGGCACATTGATACCAGGTCAAAATGACAATGGGGCTCCCAGCTAGATTTCTCCCTCCTTCCGCAGCCCAAAATACAGCAGGGACCCCCATCAATAGCCTTGGGAGAGAACTGGAGGTCTAACAGATTGGGGGGGGGGTATTAATGTATTTAAAACACTTACTGTATTAGCCACCTTTCTTCCATATGCAGCTCAAGGCAGCTTACAACATAGATAAAATATGTAAAATAAAGTACATTAAAAACATAAAAGCCAAAATTTGAAATCACATTTCAGAATGGCTATTAAATGTAACTAAATACAGTCCTAAATAAAACTTTCAGCTCCTAAAGATCAAAAGAGAGGGGGCCAGGCATACCTCCATGGGGAGGTTGTTCCATAGACATGGGGCTGCCACTGAAAAGGCCTTCTTTTGTGATTGATGTGAGAGGAGGACTTCTCCCTGTGAGCTTAATTCCCAAGCAGGAATGTACTGGAGAAGACAGTCCTTCAGATACCCCAGTCTCAAGCCAATTAGCAGAATTTGCTAATTAGTAAAATTAGCAAATTTTGCTCTCTCTGCACCTGTGGAAATCTAGATGGGATCCAACCTGTGTGTGGACTGTAAAGATGGTGATATATGCACTTGGACCGGTGGGTATTCAAGCATCCCTCATTTATTTTAAGGAAGTAAAAGGCATTTCCTTTGAAATGTGGTGTTGGAGGAGAGTGTTACGGATTCCGTGGACTGCCAAAAAAACAAATCAGTGGGTTATAGTCTTTAAGGTGCTTCTGGACTCTTGCCCTTTTCTACTAGGAAAAGTTGAGGGCAGCAGGAAAAGAGGAAGACCCAACAAGAGATGGACAGACTCAATAAAGGAAGCCACAGCCCTCAATTTGCAAGATCTGAGCAAGGCTGTCAAAGATAGGACATTTTGGAGGACTTTCAATCATAGGGTCACCATGAGTCGGAAGCGACTTGACAGCACTTAACACACACAAACAAGCTTGACCTAAATGCATAGGATCCAAAGACATGAGCCCGTTAGAGTTATTTTTCAAAACCGTTGAGTCCCACCCCTATTCACCATGCCGCTGAGCTAGCCATTTTGAGATGGAGGTGAGCTTTACAATGGTATGATAAAGCTTGGAACGGGAAGCTATCTGTTATTCAGAGGTCACAAGTAAATACACAATATGCCAACCCTGTGTGCGTGCGTAAAGTGCCATCAAGTCGCAGCCGACTTATGACAACCCCAGCAAAGGGCTTTCAGGGCAAGTGAGAAGCAGAGGTGGTCTGCCATTGCCTTCCTCTGCAGAGTCTTCCTTGATAGTCTCCCTTCCAAGTACCGACCCTGCTTAGCTTCCAGGTTCTGATGACAGTGGGCTATACCATGCTGCCTTCCCTCCCATGCCAACCCTAGCTGTGTTTTAAAGATGGAAAAGATAAAAAGTGAAGAGATTGGGGGGAGACTGACAGTTGCCTGAGGTGTGTCGGTTCAATAACTTGAAATGGACTTGTTTGTACCATACTCTGTTTTTGCTCTCCATTCCCCTTTAGATTTTTTTCTAGTGTACAAGGTCAAGCACAGATTTTCCACTCATCTGCATGGTTTGAATGATGTGTCATGTTTATGTGAACCTCATGAAAAGGAAAAAAAATTGTAGCCATGTCTGTTTTCAGACATATCCCTTTTCCCTGTACTTATCTCTGTTTAGCAGTGATGAGATGCTAATAGCATGCAAAGGTCTCTTCTCCTCTGTTGATAAATTAAGCGTAGTTATCTTACAACAGAGGGCTGCCTGTGATTGACAGCCAAAGGACTTAGAAACAACCAAAAATAGTTAAGAGTTGGGCAATTAGAACTTAGAAACAGCATCTCAGATGAATGGTGGATAATTTGAAATGATTAAAGGCAGATTAGGCAAGCACAACAAGAGAATAATGAGATGCGCAGGGAGAACGCGCCCAGAATGCTCAAAGTGCTTTGCCATAGAAAAAGTTCATTGTGATCATTAGGAGATGAATGGTAGCGTTCAAATATTTGGTCATCGCATGCTGGGCACAACACTGTGGAGTAAACAAAACATGTCTAGTGTGGATCTCTTTGGAAAGACCACAGAATGTAACAGATATCGTTTTTCCGCTGAAACAGAGCAGGACTTATTTGCAAAAATCAGAGCCCTTCTTCAGACATGGCCACCTATTTATCAATGCTTATTGATTTTTGTCAGCTTGGTTCCCAAGTTTCGCTGGCATGGCTACATTTATACTAGCGGAACAGCAATTCCATTGGTGGAGATGGGGTGGCAGGCTCCCACTTGGCCCCTATATAGTTCGTGCGATCCTCTTAAGAGCACAGTTTATTTATTTACATTATTTCTAGCCCACCATTCCGTTCTCCTGTTCTATGAGTTTTGCTCTGCTGCCAGGGCTTTGGAACCAGCTCTTTAAGTTTGCATATCTTATCTCTCAGTGTTTATTATCCCCATATAGCAGATGTAGCTGAGAGAGGGCCACTCTCTGAAGGTTATCTAGCAAATTCATGGTTGAAGTCAGATTTGGACTCCACGGCTCATTATCTTAACCAATGTTCCTCTCTCTCTTTTGTGCATTTCCACTGATCTGTTAATCACTATGAAACCAAAGGGCTTGGGAACCAGAATATTATGCTTTGTTTCTTACATTGTTGAATGTTTCCATTATTACATATTATGGGTTTAACTACTGACCTCTCTTTTCTTGAAGGCTCAAAGCACTGTCTTGAAAGCTCAAGGCAATTTACAAGCATGACATGAATGTATAGGGTTGCCAACCTCCAGGTGATGGCTGGAGATCTCCCGCTATTACAAGTGATCTCCAGGCAACAGAGATCAGTTCACCCAGAGAAAATGGCCACTTTGGAAGGTGGATTCTATGGCATTATACCCTATTGAAGTCCCTCCCCTCTCCAAACCCCACCCTCCTCAGGCTCCATCCCCAAAATATCCAGGTATTTCCCAGCCTGGAGCTGGAAACCCTATGAATGTACCATGAAACATTTGTAAGACCAAAAGGTAATGGTGTATTTTGGCATCATATAAGGACCTAAAAAATGTCTGGCTACATCATCCAGTCCAGTGTTTTATTTCCAACAGAAAGCCTGATGCCTTGATGAAACTTATAAGCAGGGCATGAGGACAACTGTCCTTGTCCCAAATTTGACTGGATCCAACCCACAGAGGTTTTCCTGGCCGTTTTGTGAGTTAAAGAGTTTAGGGCAAAGACTGGGGATTTTAAGGTGTCAGCCACACGGCAGCTTGCAACCTCTCTACGTAGATGTTTCAAAAATGTTGGCTCGTTTCCAGAAGCAGGGTATAAGAACCAGGCTTCCAGCAGCTCAAGGTTTAAGGACATTTGCATTAAAGGATTTCTTCAGACCGTCTAGAGACCCAGACAAGGGGAGTCTTTTGTGTCCATGACCATATGTGGCTAAACCCTCTCCAGTCCATGTTCCTAAGCCTTTTATCTTAACGTTGCAGCCACATTAGATCCAGACGTACACAAAAAAATAATAATTCCATGATGACTGAGAAGAAGGGTAATGGCAAAGTCATATTCTTACAACAATGCCAGGAGATGATCTTCTTCCACAGTGTTTGAGGAAATAACGGCAAGAAAAGGGCATTTGCAAGGTTTCCATGGCAGCTGTTTCCTGGTCTCAAAGCAAAGAGCTGTGACTGGGGATAATTAAAGCGGGGGGTGGGGGGAATGAGAACACAAAATACCTCTCATATATATATCAGGTCCCAGAAAGTACCTCCTCCATCCTTTCCCTCTTTCTCATTTGGGACCATTCTTCTGAGAAGCTAAACCATAGCCAGTCTCTCCCTAAATTTCATCCAGGGTAAATTTGCATCTTCATAGGGTTTAGATACCCACCAACATCTATCTGCCATACTTTCATATGCACTATAAACACTTGGGAGGGAGGGGGAAGTATTATAAGACTGTATTCCACCAATGGAAAAGACAGTCATGCTAGGAAAAGTTGAGGGCAGCAGGAAAAGAGGAAGACCCAACAAGAGATGGATTGGCTCTATAAAGGAAGCCACGGACCTTAGTTTGCAAGATCTGAGCAAGGCTGTCAAAGATAGGACATTTTGGAGGACTTTGATTCATAGGGTCACCATGAGTTGGAAGCGACTTGATGGCACTTAACACACACATTCCACCACAATCCTTTGTGTGTGTGAATGTGTACGTACCTTGCTCTTTCAATGATTGTATCATGTTGCAGTCCCTATCAGTAGTTTTCAGATCCTGGGAATGGTAGCCTTGCTCAGTTAATCAAAAAGGGGCATGCCTGTCAATTCTAAAAGAAAAAATGGCTATGTGGTGAAGTGGAAGGGTGTTTGTTCTCATCTTCCTAACCGTATCTGATCAAGACCTGCCTAGCCCAGTGTCCCAGAAGCCAACCAAGTGCCTCTGGAGTCTCTCAAAACCCAGACATCAGTCTGATCAAAGAATGGATGGATTCACATGATCCTGGAATCATGATGTTGCCTATATCCCGCTAAAGTCTCAGATAGTAATACGATTGTATTACCATGCACACAGATATACATTTTTTAAATCACAAACTCATTTTTAACCTTTTTTGTAGGGGAATAATAGAATATGCAAGCATACTAAGAACATTGCTGGGTCAGACCCAAGATCCAACTAGGTGCACACTCTGATTCCCGCAAAGGTATCCTGCCTCTGAACATGGAGGTTCAGTTTAGGTTCCACCTGTCCCTTGTGTTCACTCTCTTCTTTCTTTTACAAGCTCCTGTTTCCTCTGGACCGCCCCTTCACCCAACCTTCTTTTCTTATGGACCCCTTCTCGGGCTCTGCAGCCTCCACCTCTCCTTTCCCCAAACTCTTCTTCCTAAGCTTTGCCACTCTTTAATATCAAAACAGCTCAGGGTTCTGCCAGCCTTTCTGCCTGTCCTGCTTCTCTGTGACAGTAAAGCAGTTCAGCCAATCACAGGCCAGAGGCTTCCATGCCCCCACCAGTGGCCACTGCTGCAAATGTCCCTTAGTGCATGAAAATATCATCTTTTAGGAATGTGCATGATGCCAGTGGAGAACCTGTTAACAGAGAGCGCTGCAACCAAACACTTGTAGCAGATGGAAATGATAACAAGCATCCTGACTTCTTCCTCCTAGACTTCCTACCAAGGGAAGCCTCTGCCATTCGAAGCGGTGCTAAATTATTAAGTGATTGTTTATTAAATGGGCAGTGTGCATTCCATGTGCAGTTTGCTTTGGACGGTTGAAGACATTTTGTCAGTGCAGTTGACATCTAGCCATCAGCAGAGATCGGAGCTAGAAGGGAAAGCCTCCTGCACCAGGCAGTAGCAATGGGTCACTGGAGCATTATTTGCCACTCATATTTTGTTAAAGAAGCCCCCACGGAACACCTTTTGCTGCTGTGAGTCTGCTCGAGACTTCTGCTGTGTTGCCTTTCTGAAAGACATTTTGATTGCTGGTTTACTTAGAGCAGATAATGAGCTTCAGCCTACAACAAGCCAAGGCAAAGCTGCAATTTACCACATTGTAGTTATTTACAAGCTGGAGGACAGTGTGCCTTCGGAAGGCCTTTCCCAGAGAATGAACAGGTTGTTTTCAGGACGACTGATACCCTGTGCAAGCAGGGAATGCAGCATCTGGTACAGCATCTGCAGCCATCAGACAGGGCACTTTTTGCAGAGTTACTGGTTGTGGGGGGTCTCCTGTCCCCCAGGAGCAGCACTAGGGGGTGAGAACATCAGGCTCTGTGGACAGAAACCCTTCCACCCAGGGAAATGCCCTGCTAGATCCAAGCCTAGGGTTGCCAGGTTTCTCTTCGCCACTGGTGGGAGGTTTTTGGGGTGGAGCCTGAGGAGGGGCAGGGTTTGGGGAGGGGAGGGGAGGGACTTCAATGCCATAGAGTCCAGTTGCCAAAGCAGCCACTTTCTCCAGGTGAACTGATCTCTATCGGCTGGAGTTGTAATAGCAGGAGATCTCCAGCTTGTACCTGGAGGTTGGCAATCCTATCCAAGCCATAGTTTCTTGCATGTTCCCATGGCTTAGGGTTACTAACCTCAAGATGGGGCCTGGAGTTCCCCTGGAATTACAACTGATGTGCAGACTGTAGAGATCAGTTCCCCTGGAGGGACGTAGCGACTTGAGAAGGGTGGCTTGTATGGCATCACATCCCCACTGAGTTCCCTTCCTAAGCAACATCTCCCAATTTCCATGAATTTCCCCAGCTGGTAATCTTACCATGGCTACTGTTCCTTGGCTGTTCAAATCTTTAGCATCTCCATGTCTTTCTCTTCCTTTCTTTTGCCATCACCATGCTGACTAAACATTCGTTGGAAAGCCTGTATTTCAAAGGCAGAACAAATGTAAACAAATCTAAGCAAGTGCACATAATTTGCAGGATGTACACACACCATAGCATTTTCAGGTTCCTTGGCGTTTTTTCATCACAGCATGTGTGCTGTCCAGGTGAACAATTTGGCGGCAGTTTCCCTGGTTTTCCAAGTACTGACAGCAGGTCTCTCCCAATACGTTTATCCTGCTGCTTTTAGACTGTAGTGCTTCTTCCCACAAACATACTCTTATTACTGTTAATTGTTACTGGCATATGCTGTATAGTACCGAATGCAAGTCATTAAAGGCATAACAAAAATGCAGCCATTCTGGATTACTATTGACATGCCATTTGCTGCTGGCAGTAGGATGAATACGTTTGCGTTTGCAGTTAAAATGACACATATGTTCAGATGTACCTAATGTGAGTTTCCTTGGGTTGCCAAAACATTTTAAGCCTTCTACAGATGCATCTTGTAAGAATCTTAGAATGGAAATAAAACTACTAAATAGAGGTCAGATTTCAACCCACATTTTATAATTCTGCCAACTGCAGGTTGTTAGGTTAGAACTAAACTTCATTTGTACCGCACAGTCTATTGTTTGCAGAGATGCAGAGACCAGTTCTATTTAAAAATGGGTAGCAGTGAGAGGGCCCTGACCTGGATGGCCCAGGTTGGCCTGATCTCATCAGATCTCAGAAGCTAAGCAGGGTCAGCCCTGGTTAATACTTGGATGGGAGACCAGCAAGGAATACTAGGATTGCTATGCAGAGGAAGGCAATGGCATACCACCTCTGTTAGCCTCTTGCCTTGAAAACCCTGCTGGCTTGCCATGAGTCAGCTGCGACTTGATGGCACTTTACACACACACAAAAGTGAGAGGTCAAGTGATCCCTAGAAAGCTAGGGCAGGGAGAGGAAATGTCTTTGGGTTAGATCCAAAAGTGACGTTATACTGGAGTAATGGCATTTCCATTGGGGAAGGTGCATTTTGCTGGTTCCTCTCTTCCATTACAGACTCTAGTGTTGCCTTTCTTGTGGTCCTGGGAAGTCCCTTGACCCCGAGGACAGGAATTTCATGGTGCTTAATGGGCTGCCAGAGCTGGAGAGGCAGGGAAGTTCCACTCAGCCATCCTCACTCCGCAAGTGATGCTTTGACTAGTGTTGCCAGGTCCCTCTTTGCCACCGGCGGGAGGTTTTTGGGGTGGAGCCTGAGGAGGGCGGGGTTTGGGGAGGGGAGGGACTTCAATGCCATACAGTCCAATTGCCAAAGTGGCCATTTCCTCCAGGGGAACTGATCTCTATCGGCTGGCGATCAGATGTAATAGAAGGAGATCTCCAGCTAGTACCTGGAGGTTGGCAACCCTAGCTTTGACTCCAGCCCATTTTGTTGATGTGTAAAGTCCTAAAAATAGCAAGGCTTGAAAATAATCCTCAACTATTGGGCTTTTGTTTTCATTTTGTGTTTCTGAGCCATTGGAATTGTCAGTGTGTTTTAATCGTGTTTTGAATGTTGCTTCATCAGGATTCCTCCAGCCCTTCTCTCCATTGAAAGCTGTATTGTCTAGGTTGAATGGCCAAACTCCTTGGAGATCAGTGTAGCTTTCAGTTAGTAAAGACCA
The DNA here is from genome assembly GCF_029931775.1 of Euleptes europaea. Classification (NCBI taxonomy): domain Eukaryota; kingdom Metazoa; phylum Chordata; class Lepidosauria; order Squamata; family Sphaerodactylidae; genus Euleptes; species Euleptes europaea. Next base: position 118,024,153 of record NC_079313.1, on the reverse strand, counting down.
ACCCATTCCAAACTGGTTATATGACTGCGGATGTTTGTGAGCGTGTTCTTTGTAGCAAATGAAAGGAAGCTGTTCTCAGAACGCTAATGGCTCATCACCTGTTAATTCTGAGGCCTGTTTGACTGTAGTCCGCTATGATCTTGGTTATTCAGATATCAAGATAGTTTTGATCACATCCTTCATGTTCTTAGCTGCTAGCTACCTCCTAAAAGGTGCAGGTCAAAATGCTTTCAGCTTGTATTCCTTCCTTGGCAGATCGATTTTCACAGAAGCTTTTTACACTTTTCCCTATCAGGCAATGTCAAGATGAGGTTAGCGTCTACATAAAAGGATGAGATTTAAAAAATAAATTCTGTGGCAATCAAGCATCTTTGCTAATTTAATTGTCCCCAATTATTTTCGTATCTCTCAAGCATCTCTCAGAATGCAAAAGTTCCCCTTTTCATCAACCGTTAAATGATTTATAATGTAGTCTTAAGCAGTGTAACATTCTTCTAAGTCCATTACAGTCAATAGACTTGGCCGGGTGTAACTGTGCTCAGAATTGCAATATAATAGTGTTGTAGGACTGAAACAAGAGTTCAAAATGTATGTTTTAAAGATTACCTTAAATATTTCAATTTTAAAACTTATTGTTGGTAGGCACTTGGTTATTTGAGAGCCAGCGTGGTGTAGTGGTTAAGAGGTAGTTGTGAATTTCCTGCATTGTGCAGGGGGTTGGACTAGATGACCCTGGTGGTCCCTTCCAACTCTATGATTCTATGATTCTAAAAGTGGTGGTTTGGAGCTGTGGACTCTGATCTGGAAAACCGGGTTTGATTCCCCACTCCTCCACATGAGCAGCAGACGCTAATCTGGTGAACTGGATTTGTTTCCCCACTACTACACACGAAGCCAGCTGGGGGACCTTGGGCTAGTCACAGCTCTCTTAGAGCTCTCTCAGCCCCACCTAGCTCACAGGGTGTCTGTTGTGGGGAGGGGAAGGGAAGGTGATTATAAGCTGGTTTGATTCTTCCTTAAGTGGTAGAGAAAGATGGCATATAAAAACCAACTCTTCTTTTACTTACCATTTTGTTTGCTTTTTAGTCTGGTTGCAAATATCAAATACCATAAGCTATCTTTCTACTTAGGGTTGCCAGGTCCCTCTTCACCACCGGCGGGAGCTTTTTGGAGCAGAGCCTGAGGAGGGCGGGGCTTGGGAAGGGGAGGGACTTCAATGCCATAGAGTTCAATTGCCAAAGTGGCCATTTTTGTCCAGGTGATCAGATCTCTATCGGCTGGAGATCAGTTGAATTCTCAGGAGATCTCCTGCTACTTACCTGGCAGTTGGCAACCCTATTTCCACTCCGTCTGAATTCCAAGCAGCTGTCAAGTACCATTTGCGTGTCAGCTAACAAATACTTCCAAACACTAAATATCACTATATGGCAATTGTGAAAAAATGTGAAAGCTTCCAAACACTGAAACCAGAGTTCAGTCGATCATTAATGCTTAAATAATCATTAATCAGAGAACATCTTGAGAATACTGAATATCAGTGCTTAGAAGAAGAAGAAGAGTTGGTTTTTATATGCCAACTTTCTCTGCCACTTAAGGGAGAATCAAACCGGCTTACAATCTCCTTCTCTTCCACTCCCCACAACAGACACCCTGTGAGGTAGGTGAGGCTGAGAGAGAGTGACTAGCCCAAGGTCACCCAGCTGGCTTTGTGTGTAGGAGTGGGGAAACAAATCCAGTTCACCAGATTAGCCTCCGCCGCTCATGTGGAGGAGTGGGGAATCAAACCCAGTTCTCCAGATCAGACTCCACCGCTCCACTTACTGTTTGGCACAGCAATGGTTATTTTCTTCTGTACCTAAAACAGCAGGAAGAAGCTGGGGGAACAGCGTGTCCTTCAGAACCCTCCTCTACTGCTATAATTTTTAAGCTTTCCATGCTGGTTGGTACCGGTGACAGACCAGCTGGGTCCATAAATATCCCTTTGAATTATGTCCATGAATCATTTGTCAGGGACCATCCAACTCCCTGGCTGGTTGGATGTATGCTTGATTTTTATATCAGTGAAATGAAGAGCAGCAGAACTGATGAATTAAATTTGCTACAGTGAAGTAAAATATGGATTAAGGTCCTCTTCTCTCACCCTGGCCCTGGTAGCTCTATGTTCTTTCAAACTGCATCGTGCAAGACATTTTTCCCCCTCTGAGACAGTAAGAAAAGAACACATGGAGACAAATAAGAGGGTGTCGTCCTCTAAGGAGCCTGACTGAATACTTCTATTGTACTTGGAATCCATCTTGAGTCCCAGTGAGAGAGAGAGAGAGAGAGAGAGAGAGAGAGAGAGAGAGAGAGAGAGAGAGAGAGAGAGAGAGAGAGAAGAAAGAAAAAGAAAGAAGAAAGAAGAAAGAAAGAAAGAAAGAAAGAAAGAAAGAAAGAAAGAAAGAAAGAAAGAAAGAAAGAAAGAAAGAAAGAAAGAAAGAAAGAAAGAAAGAGTGTTCAGAAGTTAGTTACAATTTAAAGTGACCCAAGCTTTATAACTAGGGCTGCCAGGTCCCCCCTCTCCTCCGGCGGGGGCATTTGGGAAAAAGTGGTAAAAGGCCCCTTGCAATGCGTTTGCTTCCGGAAGTGCTGCATCGCAAGCGGCCTTTTACCACTCAAACTAAGAGTTTGAGTGGCATAAGGCTCCTCGTTTGCCCACCGACCCTCAGGTGGTCAGCGGGCAGAGGGGCAAATTACCGGGGGGTTTGCCCGCCACCAGCGGGCACCTGACAACCCTATTTATAACCACTATAGAGCACAAGAACCAGGCTTTACTTGTCCATGCAGAAAATTAATTTAATGTATTGCACATGCACTCCTGATGTTTAGCAGAAGTCTTGCCTGAGCCCTGGGGTGACCAAAGCCCATGGAATTTTGGCCTACTAGTCCTGATCCCCTAGCAGCCCTGCAGCACTGGTAGCAGAAGAAGAGTTGGTTTTTATACCCCGATTTTCTCTACCTTTAAGGAGTCTCAAACTGGCTTACAATCAGCTTCCCTTCCCCTCCCCGCAACAGGCACCTTGTGAGGTAGGTGGAGCTGAGAGAGTTCTGAGAGAACTGTGACTAGCCCAAGGTCACCCAGCAGACTTCATGTGTAGGAGTGGGAAAACAAACCCGGTTCACCAGATTAGAGTCTGCCACTCACGTGTAGGAGTGGGGAATCAAACCCTGTTCTCCAGATTAGAGTCCACCGCTCCTAACCACTGCACCATGCTGGCTCGCTTAACTTAAAAATCTGTATTATTCTTTCTGCCTTTTAAGTGTCTAGAATTGCTTCAGTGTCTCCTGTGTGTGTGCCCACCAGGTTGCTTCCAGCCTGTGGCGACCCTATGAATCAATGACCTCCAAAATACCCTGTCTGTTAACAGCCTTGTTCAAGACTTGCAAACTGAAGATCATGGCTTCCTTTATTGAATCAATCTGTCTCATGTTGAGTCTTTCCTGCTGCCGTCAGCTTTTCCTAGCATGATTGTCTTTTCCAGTGACTCTTGTCTTCTCATAATGTGACCAATAGTACAATAGCCTCAGTTGGGTCAGTTTAGCTTCTAGGGAGAGGTCAGGCTTGATTTGATCTATTTGTCTTTTTGGCAGTCCACTGTATCCATAAAACTCTCCTTCAACACCACATTTCAAATGAATCAACTTTCTTCTTCCTGTCAGCTTTCTTCATTGTCCAACTGTGGTATGAATTATCTTGATCTTAGTCGCCGGCAACACCTCCTTACACTTCAGAATCTTTTCTAGCTTCTCCATGGCTGCCTTTCCCAGTCTGTCTCCTTCTTGTTTCCTGGTTGCAGTCTCCATTTAGGTTGATGATGGAGCCAAGGAAGTATCTCCTACAAAGTCAAATGTACTTTAACCAGCATCCTATCGTACAAGATAACATTGAAGCACATAAGCAGACACAGAGGGTTAAAAACAGATTTATTGTTAAGCGATTAGTTCATTTGAAATTCAAAACATAACAGAAATTAGATAATTGAATTAGATAATTTTAACAATACCTTGTTCAAAAAGTCCAAGATATCTCTGACTGCATGGCTAGGGTTGATAGGTCCCTCTTCACTACCAGCGGGAGGTTTTTGGGGCGGAGACTGAGGATGGCAGGGTTTGGGGAGGGGAAGGACTTCATAGAATCATAGAATCATAGAGTTGGAAGGGACCACCAGGGTCATCAAGTCCAACCCCCTGCACAATGCAGGAAATTCACAATTACCTCCCTCCTCCACACCCCTAGTGACCAGAAGATGGCCATGATGCCCTCCCTCTCAATGCCATAGAGTCCAATTGCCAAAGAGGCCATTTCCTCCAGGTGAACTGATCTCTGTCGGCTGGAGATCAGTTGTAATAGCAGGCGATCTCCAGCTATTACCTGGAGGATACAGAAATGTGCGGCACAAGAGGCTCAAAAATAAAAGCCAAGCTGGAGATTCACTACAGAACATATATTCAAAATAAAGCATTGTATCATGCAAAAATCAACAAATTACAGTCATGTTCGACTCAAACAAATTATATCATGCAGAAATCAAAAAATTACAGTCATGTTCGACTCAAACAATAGCCATAAGCCCACAAGGAAACTGGCTAGTAGAATGGGGCGGGACAAGCCCGTCTGGCATTACATCATGCAGAAATCAATAATGGGCTTGTAGAATGGGGCGGGACCAGCCCGTCCAAAATGTCTCTGCTTGTAGAAGTCAGAAGTCCAATAAAATACCAACAAAAAATACCAACATAAAAATATGGTCCAAAGGAAAAAGGAGGAAGGAGAACGCGTGGCTAGTCGCTGATGCGCGTTTCAAAAGGCTTTCTTCAGCTCCAATAAAGCAAAGCAACCTAAGCTTTTTAAGTCCACTTGGTAGTAAGCCGGTTGTCAATGAGACCGTCAGCTGTGAAGTATACAAGCATTGTATTAACAAAATACATACAATAATAAAGCGTATATAAACCTTATGCAGGCAACAGGTAGAAAGAAAAAGGGAAGGGAGAAAAGCATGCTGCACGCCCCACCTCTTCGGAAACTTTAAATGCCCACCTTGGTAATAAGGTCACACCTCCAGGACCCCAGAACAAATAGAGCTGGGCGGATCATGAATGATATCACTTACGAAAGTTGAGTAAATATAAATTTATTTAATACAGTCCAAGACCAATAAAAATAGAATCAGTATAATACTTGAACCACATGTCTGCTGCGAGACAAACTGATTAAACCTTAGAATTCACAGTTCTTTATAGAAGGGCCTGGTCAAGGAAAGGGGTGACAAGCTACTCACCGTGAGGCAGGCAGAATTAAATAAAGGAGTCACAACCTGCACAAATAGTCCTGGCTCACAGGATAGAGATTTGCCCTTGTAATGGAATCCACTCATCAAATTGGACAGACCTTGTGTGTGTGTGTTAAGTGCCATCAAGCCGCTTTCTGCCTATGGCGACCCTGTGAATTAAGGATCTCCAAAATGTCCTGTCGTGAACAGCCTTGCTCAGGTCTTGCAAAGGAGGGCCATGGCTTCCTTGAGTGAGTCAATCCATCTCATGTTGGGTCTTCCTTTTCCCCGCTGCCTTCAGAGCTTACCATGGCCAATATATGAGTCTCATGAGAGGCAAGATTCAAAGGCCTCATCCTAGATGCATTGAAGGCAGATGTATCTGTTAAGAGCATCTTTTATTATCCCTAATTAGAAAGAGATAGATGCTCCTGAAGAATTTTTGGTGTGAAACACGTGTGTGAGTGAATGAAAGCGCTCTCCCTGCATCTCTGATTTGCTTGCTGTGACCACCTGTCTGTATCTTCCAGTGTCGAGAAGTATCTTGAATATGTGAAATCAGAGATATCCACAGGTAAGAAAGTGACACAATGATCGGTAACTGTTAAGGGAATTCATTTGCGACAACGCCCCTTCTCCACAGTGAAAATCAGTAGATATAAATCAGAGCATCCGTGAGCCTTCCTGGCACAGCTTTGTAAGAGGAGTCAGAGGGGATTAACGCATGGGCAGAATGTTCTTGGTTCGCTCCTCCCTTATCTCACAATATTTTATTCCGAGACAGGATAGTCAAATGCATGACGCTAGTCCATCCCACTATAAGTCAGAAGCAAGTAGCTGCTGGAAGCTCCCTGTGCGTTTGAGCCACCCATATAATGTGGGATAGTAGTGGAGTGACCGCCGTGTCATTGCCCAAGGATTGGCTGAGGGGTTATCCAATCAAAGGCCAATTCTCCCCCTTTTTTTCCTTGGGACACCAGCGTTCCGGTATACCATCGTGACGGTGTGAAGCACCCCCCCTACAGGGCTGGTCAGGGGGGCGTCTGTCTGGCCTGGAGAGGGTTGAGGTGCCTCTTCAGCCTCAGACCAGTCCGAGGGAGACTCCCTCGGAGGCTACCCGGGTGGCTCTATGCTCAGCCAGCCTGGGTCGCAGCCTGCTTCCTCCCTGGCTACTCTTCAGACCAGAGAAGCTCCGCCCCTTCCACCCTCTGCCCTCCCCCGGGAAGTCCATTAAAGGAGCTCTCCTTCCCCGTCACGTCACTTCCCTTCCTAACCAGCAGCGCGGCTCGCACCTGCCTTGCCCTTGCTCACCCGCAGCTCCGCTGTTTGTTGGGGCTGGGAGCTTGAACAGAAGGAGGTTAGTAGTGGGCTAGTCATTCCGGTAATGTAGCGGGCGGGGGGAGTAGCGGTTTAGCACCGAAAAGATCGCTAGAAACCAGGGATTGCTTAACCCACCCTAAGGTGGGTCCGATGCGCTGCCCTCGGACGGTCTTGCGTTTAGACCACGGGAATTCGCTACTTTTAAGGCACAAAGGCGAGACAAATTGGCCATGTGTTAAACCCCAATGTGAACAGTAAGAATATCTTAATATCTTTCTGTGCTGTACGGCTTCAATTCGCGATCTCTGCCTCATGAATAAATCTTGCACCTCTCTCCACTTATCCTGAGAGACAGAGAACAGGGAATCCTAAGCAACCTTCTCTTGGACTGCTTCCCTGACTTAGCCTCAGGAAATCCCTCCACTCTAAAAGGGAAGACTCATCTGTGACTCAGAAATCCACTTTGGTCCTATCTTTAGAACTAAATTATACAGGATTTTGGTCTGCATTAACAGCATCCGTGTGCCTGAGGTGCAAGGGAACCTGAGGTGCAAGGGAACCTCACGCACACATATTAAGGAGCCACTGGAACACCACACAGTCCCAGTACTTGAAAAGGGGCGTCTTTATTGTGAGCTTCCCACTTATCGGTCTATCTCACTCTTCTCCTTCGGTTCCTTTTCCTCAGAGCTGGCGGGTTTTCGGATTGCGTTACACTGTGTTCCTCTGGCAAGAGTCAGGGCTGTGTCCTTTTGACCAATTTCTAAAAAGGAATTATTTATGTCTCATGCATATTTCTGGAGCCAACTGCCAAAAATGGCAAGCAGCACAGGGGCACGCTGATAGCACCAGCGATGGAAAGAGAGATGCATGGCTTTTGACAAGCAAACAAACAAAACGCAAAATAGCTAAGAACTCCAGCCTGCCCACCCACCCCCGTTTTTTCCTTTTCACTCTTTGAGGGAAGGAAAATGCAAGCCAGAAGCCATTTGCAGCCTGACAAAAAAAAAAAAAAAAAACGAAAACTTTAAGCTTATCTTCCCCTGTCTCAAAATAATCTTTGAAAGATCTCTGCAGTGTGCAAAAATATTATGTTGCAATGGAGACAAGGTTTTCCCAATAATTATGTGTCAGTAACAGCATCTTGGTAGATACGATATTAATCTGACATTGCAGAGTTTATTTTTGGTTTTTAATGTATTGTTTTGTTACCCAAAAATGAGCTCCCAAAGAAGCTTATCACCAGATGCAAGTAAAAAAAAATGACAGAAGTTGTTTGGGGAAGCAGTTCTTTTGGCGATGCCTGGGTAGAACCATGGTGTAGGGGTGCCTGACTCTTTCTCTATTCCCTTTGTACTCAGGAATGGCAACTGACAGGAATGTTGTTTTGAGTTGGATCTGGATCCAGATATGGTGCAGGGGAACTTGGCTGCTTCTTCTCCCTCTGGGGCGGTGAATGAACACTGGAATTTGGAGAGGGAGGGGTTGACCCAGAATCGCATGTGACATTTGTATTTTTTTTTTGTCTTAACAATACACAAATGTGCACTCTAACTCCCCCCCCCCATCATTCTTATGGTGATGTGGCGATTTATCCTATGCTCAGTGTTTGACAACATGGGACCAGAAACTGGGAAACAGGAATAGGGCTACATCCAACATATCCTACCTTTGAGCTGTCCTGTATAGGCTTCCCAATTGCCCAGGCCCAACAGGGAATTCCTTGCCCCTAACCCTAATCTCCCACCCTCAAGAAATTGAGGAGTTGGAGAAAAAAATGGCTTCCATAGTGATGCTATAGGAATTCTCACTAGTCACTATGGTCTTTACTATAGATATTTGGGGAAATTGCTAGAGTATCACTTACAAGTGACATCACATCTACCTCAAACTCACCCTCCCCAGGCACTGACCCCAAAATCTCCCAGTATTTGGCTAGGCAGAGTTGGGAACCCTAGTCCTGTAGTATTCGTTTGGTCACTAGGGGAGATAGATGACCACTTAAATAGTAATACAGGTGACTATTTTCTGTATAGAGACTAAACGGTGTACATTTCAACCTTTGATGAGCTAGAGTAGACTTTTGTATTGTTTTGCCAAATGTTGAGGAGGATTTTTAAAAATTATTATTTTTTAAATTATTTTAATAATTTTAATAATTTTAAAAAATATTTTTGCTTGGTTCTTGTAGGTTATCCGGGCTGTGTGACCGTGGTCTTGGTAATTTCTTTCCTGATGTTTCACCAGCAGCTGTGGCAGGCATCTTCATCTTGACTTGAAGATGCCTGCCACAGCTGTTGGCGAAACGTCAGGAAAGAAAATACCAAGACCATGGTCACACAGCCCGGATAACCTACAAGAACCAATGAACTCTGACCGTGAAAACCTTCGACAATATTTTTTTTTTCCCGTTTGCAGGTTTGACTCATGTTAGGGTACAATACCCAAAGCATAATTTCTTTTGCAAATTTAGATTCTTTTTGCGAAAGTTACACTCCACTAGGGGGAAAAAATGTACATGCTTGTAAGCATGTTCAGGCACTGGAGTCATGCTCAGGCACTGGAATCTCAATGAGAAAAGCAGCCTGTAAATAAAGTAAGTAAATAAAGTCTTTATGCAGGGTTTCAGTGGAAGATCTCCCCCATTATGTCCTGGCCTGCCCTTTATACACTGAGCCCCGGAACAAGTTTCTAGCAAACATTCTTTTAGGGTCACAATTGTCATCTGATGCTGACAGATTAATCTATTTGTTGTCAGATAGGGACCCGTATATTTCCCAAAGATTGGCACTGTATGGTCTGGCGGCCAAGAAAATTAGAAAAAAGCAAACCATGACGGGTGGCAAAGTTGGTTAGAGCCAACTGGGGGTATTTCAATTTTTTTAATTTTTGTATTCTTTTAATGATTCTGCTTCTGCCTATTTTAACCTGCTACTATACTGTTTTAGATTGTAATGGCCACGGCCTTATACAATAAACTTGCCGGTCTGAGTAGACAATACTGACTTTGATGGACCAAGGGTCTGATTCAGTATAAGGCAGCTTCATGTGTGTTCATGTGTTCAATAAACTTGACTTGGCTTGACTTGAAGTAAATAAAGTAAATGAATAAAACAATGACTCCTTTAGTATCCCAGGCTTCTGAGCCTACTTAAAGGGAGTAGAGATTAGATGAAGGACTCCAGTGCAGAAAAGATGGACCATGCAGCTGAGGAATGGTGGAAGGAAAGACATTGGTCAGATAAGAGGAGTCAAAAGTTCCTGTAGAAAATTCAAGCAGGAGCCTCTAGAAATGGGGGCTTCAGGAGCCAATGAAGGGGATCATTCAGAGCCCCTCTTTGCCAAGGATGCTAAAAGATCTGTGCCGCTGGGGGGCAGATTCCTTGCTTTCATTATTTAAGATGTTGTATGAATACGGAAGGGATAGATTGTTTGACAGCAAAGACTCTTTTCCTCCTCTTGTGAATAAATGCAATACAATTTGGAACAGGGGCAGAGATGGCTGTGCATTGAAGCCTTCCTGAGAAATAAGTCTTAATGAATCCATTTTTTCTCTGAAACAAGGTTGGGGAGATAAGAGTAGAACAACTACTTATATAGCATATAACTTTTCCATGTCTGAGATTTCGATCTGAAAGGTGATTGTGTGTGTGTGTGTGTGTGGAGGGGGGGGTGATGTGTCTTGGAGAAACAAATCGATTTTCTTCTCAAAGACAGCAGAGATATCGCTGTGGGTGGGTTTGGTGTCCTAAAAGAAACCAGTCTTTCAGCAAAAGCAAAGCAGATCAATCTTCATTTGTTTCACCCCTGTTCCAAGAAAGTCAAGTGCTTTAGCCTATAATATGTTATTGCCAAGTCCTTCTATCTGTTTATGGAGGCCATGGGAAACTTCTTCTTTCTTCTTCTTCTTTTTTTTACCATCAGCAGCCAACAATGGAGAAAATATATGTTTGTGGTTTAGGAGGCCAGTTATGGTCGATTTCACCCTGGGGCTCAAAGTTTTCTGTCTTTAGGATGCTAGAGAAGTCACATACTAATGGCATAACTGCCAGCCTTTTGACTTGACCTAGTGCCCAGTTCATAAACTGGCATGGCAGCTACTTCCCAAGGGTCCAGACTTCATCCAATCCTGTGGCACACTTAAGGCTGCAACCCAGTTTGTTGCCCACTGGCACCTGAAGAGCCAGCTGGAGGAAATGGGATGGGAAATGGTGGTGCTCGCCAAAATTGCACTGGCACGCTGATGTCACTTTCAATGAAAACTGGAAGTGAGGTCCAGGGGCACTCTAGGATATGCAAAATCTCCATGGTTTTGCTAATCCCAGAACATCTCATGATGTCACTTCCAATTTGTACTGAAAGTGACATCAGCACGCTGGCATGATGTCAGCATGCCAGTCTCTGCCTCCTAATTGCTCCCAGGGTAAGTGACTATAGAAAGGAATTAGATGATCCAGCACAATAACACAGTTCCTTTCCATACTCGCATTGTTGTTTTTCCTCCACAACAAAGTGTCCCCCATACTTGCAATATGGACACATGACAGAAATATGAGGGTCTCCTTGTCCTAGAGCTATGCAAAGTAACCTTAATATTAATGGAGATTGTTCTTTTTTCATAGCATCTGAACTTCTAATTACATTGCTATCTCTTTATCAGAATAAACAGAAGACAGGGTGAATCTAAGTAACTTTGTTCTTCCTTATTTAGAGGACTTTCCAGTTGTACCCTGAGGCTGCCCCAATCAATAACAAAATTAATTAGTAAAGCTTTAATTAAAGGTTAACATTTGTCTCTGATACTTTGAGCCAAAATGGAATTGAGCTAAAATTGAAAGATACCCCGCTACCCAAATTTGTTTGTTTATTTAAAAGAATTTCTCCGCTGCCTTTTCACCCAACTTGAACATTAAAACATTTCAAGCATTACAACATGCCAAACGTGTTGGCTGCCTCTCTTTCTTAAAAGGGGTAGAACTCCAGCTGCTTAATATATGAAATCAACAAAAAAACAAAGCAACTCAGGCAATTGCAACAGTAACTAGTAGCAGTAACTAGACTTTCATAAAGAGGAATTCATTACGCTCTAATCACAATTAGGAAGCGTGGCTGTCTATGGCAGTGCCATGAAGGAGCAGTGCTCAGTTAAACAAGTTTAATTTGGTACAACGTCCATGGGAATCTTCTGATGAAGACGAATTCTTGAAAGAGGATAAATTCTCCCGGAGACCTGCTAAGGAGCATGAAGAATATATTAGACATGGACATGTACTTATAATGTGTTAAATAACTGGATACTTACCTTTTACCGCATGGAACAGGTTCTTTTCTGTGTGAACATGCCCTAAGTGGTTGCATATGGAGATATTTGTACTCGTGTGTCACATGTGACCTTTGTTGGTATATTTATGTTTGTGGAAACATTGTAAGAGCTTAATGAATTTCTCTTTATGAAAGTCTAGTTACTGTTGCAATTGCCTGATTTGCTTTGTTTTTTGTTGATGCCTCTCTTTCTTGCCAGATTTGATAAAATAAATTTATATCTGGCTACTTTGTATCAGGCAGCCCATTCCTGGGGTGGAGGGGGGGTCACAGTGGAGAAGAAAAACCTATTTTTAATAACTAAAAAATACTAAAAGGGCAGCTGTCATGCCGAGGGGAATTCCCAGGGTGAAAGGCGTGAGGGAGCTGCCTAAAGGCAGTTCCGCCCCTGGGAACACCCCCCACCTATGCCGGCCTATGCTGCCTCTTCCAGAATTTAGTTCCTGGAGTGGCGACACAAGCGGGAGAGGCTGACGTAGTGCCACGCTGCTCAGGCACTGCCATAAATACCCTCCGCATTGGCGTAACTGCCCCTTATCACATGATAAGTGGGCACTTGTGCTAGGGTTTCAACCTTCAGATAGTTGAAGATCAACAGCAGTAAAGCCTGAACACATATATGCAATAGTAATCGTTGTTGTTTGAAAATACGAATTCTCACATTACATATAGACAACTGGCATAAACAACCCAGGATCCTATCACAAGAGTCCTAAATGAAACAGTCCAAGATTAGAGACCATATGTTTCCTGTAAAGTCGGTCTTCATATTAAGCCATATATTGTTAATTGGCTTTAAGTCTTGGTTTTTTGGTTCCCTTGATCTGTGACAAAGGCATTACAATCATACAGGGATCCGGTATTCTTCCTGTTTTGATTGAAAAATCTTCTTCAGAACACACTAACAAATACAAGGAACAAAGTACAAGGAATAATATAACATCAGGTACTGTATAAGATCTAATCCTTATCTAACAAAAATAGTAATGTATTCATTATCCACTATATACTATTACAACTGATCTCCAGCCAATAGAGATCAGTTCACCTGAAAAAATGGCTGCTTTGGCAATTGAACTCTATGGCATTGAAGTCCCTCCCCCCCAAAACCCCACCCTCCTCAGGCTCTGCCCCAAAAACCTCCCGCTGGTGGCGAAGAGGGACCTGGCAACCCTAACTTACGCCAATGCGGTGTCACGTCAGCTGCTAAGGAGCTTTCTCCCCCAGGAATGGGCTGCAGGTGTAGTAAATTATCACTTCAGAGTGAAACCACTTTTGTTTTCCTTCAAAAAATTATCAGTGTTCAAAGGAAGCCAGTCTTGCTCAGCAGAAATTAGTGTCCATATATTTTTTTTATGGTGGTCTTCTGCAGTGCTGATAGGATTGGGATTTTTTAGTTTTCCAAGTTGTTTTGGCCGTGGCATGCTATTGTGGGAGGAAATGTTTTGTAGATTTCAATTTTTCATATGGGTGAAAAAGAAAACATTAGCTTTTCCCTTTTTTGAGTGCATGTGGTACGGCGCAGCCAAACTGCATCCTTTTGGCAGTATCTGAAATGCCCAGGCAAATACACACACCACCAAAAAAAATGCACAATAGAATCTGGTTTACAAATGATTTGGGGGAGTTTTGAAAAAAAAATTAATTCCCTGACTTTGATTTTCCCAGAATATTCCAGAAGCACATAATTTCAAATCAGTGAATCAGCAGATAGAAGGTTTTCTAGTTTATGTGCAAAAGCTTTCATACATTAGCCTTGAGTATGGATTAAATTAGTGCTGATACCTCACTATGGCCTCGTTCTAAGGTGATAGATCTTACCATCACCTTTGCTCTGTGCACTTTTTTAAAAGGCAGTATTCTGTGCTGAAATAAACTGAATTATGTGGCCTGACTGTATTTTGTAAGAAGTATATTTGCATAGATTATTCGTCCACATCTTGTTAATCTTGTGATTTTTAATTTTTTTATCCTACATTGTGGGAAAAGGGAAGAACTTATATAGGACATACAAACAGGACAAAAGCATTTGTTGGTAGTGTTGCCACCCCCAGGTTGGGACATACCTGGAGATTTTGGGGGTGGAGCCTGAGGAGGGTGGGGTTTGGGGAGGGGAAGGACTTCAGTGGGGTATAGCGCCATAGAGTCTACTTTCCAAAGCGGCCATTTTCTCCAGGTGAACTGATCTCTGTCACCTGGAGATCAGATACAATAGCAAGAGATCTCCAGCCACCACCTGGAGGTGGCAAGCCTACAGCAAGATCTAAACCCAAAAGCTGTCTTTATTAACACTAGCTAAAACAGCAAAAAACATATTGTGCAAGTTTTTGAGTTTTAAGCTTGAATGCTTGCACAGATTATTGTGTCATTTTTAGGGGTGCCAGGTCGCTCCTTCGTCAACGGTGGAAGGTTTTGGGGGTGGAGCCTGAGGAGGGCAGGGTTTGAGGAGGGACTTCAATGCCATAGAGTCCCATTGCCAAAGCGGCCATTTTCTCCAGGTGAACTGATCTCTATTGGCTGGAGATCAGTGGTAATAGGAGGAGATCTCCAGCTAATACCTGGAGGTTGGAAACCCTAGTCATTTTGGTTGGTCAGATTAAAGTGGTAAAGTGCCACAATGCCCCTCTTTGCTTTTGCTGCAATATACTATTACTCTTCTGGAGTGTATTCTCAAGAGTCTGCATCTGTCGCCCTCCCTGAAATAATGTGGAATTGCAGCAGACACGTAAACCCCGTCTGTCTGTTCCCTGCCTTGCAGCTTTGTATTGCAGGCCCTTTCCTGCATATCTATACTAGCGCAATTTGGTTTGTAAAAGACTTTCTGTGGCACCAGCCATATCTCTTTTACGTGTATGTCAAATGAGATAAATTGGAATTTACCTTTGAATTCCATTGAATATCTGACATGAGTTTTTTCCTTATTTGGTGAATTCTTGGGTGAACAAATGGTGTTGGACGAAGATGCATCATAATCTCAGCCAAGCCTCCTCTTTTTCCCCACACAGTTGAGGCTGTAAGCATTTCACAATACGAGGGCTGCTCTCACTTGATAAATACATCAGTCTTGCTTGGTCATTCATGGCACCTCTTTCCCAGGGTCAAAAGAAAGCTACTAACCTTGTTGTGAAGCAGTCTTATTGGCAGATATAGTCACTAGTTAATTAAGCAGAAGCTATGAATGTTTGAAGTTGCTTTATACTAAACTGGATGGTTGGTCTGTTTAATTCAGTGTTTTCTTCTTGGATTGGCAGCAGTTTTGCAAAGAGTCTCATACAGAGTAGAGCTGTGCATATCGGTAAACCCGAACTGAAAATAAACCCGAGAATAACTGTTTCAGCTTTTTTGGGGTTCAATTTCAGCCAAATACTAAAAACTGGGAAGCTGAACAAAGCCAGATAGGCGATTCCCAAATAGCCGAATAGTTATTCAGCTTTTTCAGGTTTCAGCTATTCGCCTTCGCGCAATGCATGGCTTTGTGCCTTCTCCCATTTTTCTGGTTTTGACTGGTTTTGACCCCATAGTTGGGGTCCTTTTGGGGTAGAGGTTGTGTAATTGGAGCCAACTTGGTCTGACCAACTTTCCAGGTACATCACCCAACAGAAGACTAATCTGCATAACAAAAGGGTCATTTAAAAGACGGGGATCACCTAGTTCTATTGGGAGAGATATGCCCTCCAACTAAACGCACCAGCTTTAACAACTGCTGATCGGGCTTCTGAAGAAGACTTCCTCACCCACGCGGATGAGCAATCTCTTTCAGAAGAGCTGCCTTAGTCAAGACTTTGGCTGGCTCCAATATCACCCCCCCGCCATGAAAACCTGCTTTCAAACTGAAGGTTGCCCTGAGTAGTGACTTCATTTACCAACACTGTGACCATCTCTTGAAATCAGATTTTTTTATTATATTAAAGGACTGTTCATTTGCCACCAAAAGAAATTTTTGTGCTTTATTTTTCTTGCGTTTAAGCCATTTTCCTCAGTTCGGAAGCTAATTTGCATGGACATCATGCAAAGCGACTCAAATACGAACGGAGCCCCCAGACTCAGAGGCACCAACCTGCCAATTGGCTCTTTCTGCCAGTCCTTGGCAATGCTGACCTTCTGAACCTGAAAATCAACTGACAGCTCGGCTCTCACAAATGCCTGGAGGATGGGGGCGACCCTTTTGTGGGCTCATATAATTGGACCCCCTGTCCCAAACTTCACCAAACTTTCGTGTTCATCTAAGGAGAGTCCCTTGCAGCTATGCTGCAAATTTGGTGACTCTACCTTGATAAATGCCACACACCCTGGAGCCTTGAAAATAAATTTCGTAGACTATAATGAATCCAAACTTTTTCGGGAAGCACGAAAATAAAGCCGAATACCCATTTACTTGCACAAGGTCTTATGCATGACCTTCTGCTTTCCTCCCTATATCCCACCATGGGGACCCTAAGCTGAGTAGAAAGGGGGTTTAAATGTTTCAAATAAATACATATCTTGCAGTGCCCAGAAATTTATTTATTTACTTTATTTATACAGGTAATCAGCTTATTTCGGTTTACCCGGGGGAAAATGAGGCCAATAAACCCAAACCCAAAATTTACCTGATTTGTTTTTGCACATCCCTAAAACAGAGGAAGACCTTTCGCTTGCTTCTTGAGGCCCTTTAGCTGCATGTGCCAGGGAGTGAACATGGTACCTTTTGTGAACAAACGAATTGAATCATCGTTCATCCCTCCTTGAAACATGCTGGAGAATTTGTTGTCTTAATTTGCAGAACTGGAAGACTAGTTTCAGCCAGGTGTCTGATGCTGTTTGCTAATATAGCAAGCCGTTCTTTTTAATTAAACAAAACTTTAAATACTGACTTGTATTTAGTGAGGCACAAGCGAAAACATAAACAGACTTAACACAGTCTCACTTGCACAAGGTCTTATACAAGACCTACTTTCTTCCCTATATCCCACCATATGGACCCTAAGCTGAGTAGAAAGGGGGTTTAAATGTTTTAAATAAATAAATATCTTGCAGTGCCCAGAAATTTATTTATTTACTTTATTTATATCCCACCTTTCTTCCCAACGGGGACTTAAAGTGGCTTATATCATTCTTCACTTTTTCCATTTTATCCTCACTACAACCCTGTGAAGTAGGTTAGGCTGAGAGTATATGACTGGCCCAAGATCATCCAGCAAGCTTCCGTGGCAGAGTGGGGAATCAGGGATTCAAACCTGGGGTTCCCAAAACTTAATCCGACACTTTTACCACTATGCAATGTTTGCACATGTAAGGATACTTTGTGTTAGTACAAGGGGCTAGCATGAAGGTGTTTTCCCCCGCACTTTGGATTATGGAAGGATCCTGGCCCAAGCAGATCTTCCAGTGGATACATGCCAGGATAGTAGCCTTGAATTCCAAACGCATCTTTCTGGTGTTAGCATGTTCTCTTGACGAGCTGTGTCCTGCCATGCCGCTTGACAATGAAT
Organism: Euleptes europaea; assembly: GCF_029931775.1. Classification (NCBI taxonomy): domain Eukaryota; kingdom Metazoa; phylum Chordata; class Lepidosauria; order Squamata; family Sphaerodactylidae; genus Euleptes; species Euleptes europaea. Next base: position 118,006,734 of record NC_079313.1, on the reverse strand, counting down.
CAGGAAGCGTTAGAGAGTCCCATCACATCATTCAATGCAACCTGGTGTGATGGAGTACAGTAAACCAACTTAATGACAGAAATAACGGCAGTGTTTGTATTCAGTTGACGCTAGTTGCTTTGCTTTTGCTTATTTATTACTTAGCTCCCATTCTTCCTTCCAGAAACTCAAAAAAGCTTGCATGGATCAGCCAGACCACCAATCATGTTGAAACCCGCTTAGCTTTCACAGTGCAACCCTTTCTTAATCAGTCTTCTGGGTCCAGCGTGGTGTAGTGGTTAAGAGCGGCAGACTCTAATCTGGAGAACCAGGTTGGTTTCCCCACTCCTACACATGAAACCTGCTGGGTGACCCTGGGCTAGTCACAGTTCTCTCCGAACTCTCTCGGGGGGGGGGAAGGGAAGATTATTGTAAGCCGCTTTGAGACTCCTTAAAAGTTGAGAAAAAGCAGGGTATAAAAACCAACTGTTCTTCTTCTTCCATTTTATGGCTTCTTGCAAACTCAGTCACTGTTGCTTGGATCCACACAGCTTCACTGACTCTCCGTTCGTTTCCAGGCACAACTCAGGATGACCTTGAAAGCCTGGGACCAGAATATTTTGTGAACTGCCTACCCATCATCAAAGATGTTCTGGAAAGGCCCTTCTGTGTGTATCTGCCACCTTCAAAATTGTGGTTGGGGCACAACCAGAGACTGGGCCTTCTCTGTGGTGGCACCTTGCTTCTGGAAGCTCTTTTACCTCAGGGATACCCCTGGTACCAAATTGGAAATGTTTCTTTTAACCCAAGTTTTTGTTTATTGCTTTCTCTGATCCAAAGGTTTATGTGTCATTATTGCTAAGCCGAGGCTGGGATTCTGCATGCTTCCTTCAGTGAATGCTTCAATGTGGGGGCAGAGCAAATACAAAAGGTCGAGTTAAAGGGGCTCTTAAGAAATGCAAAGCAGGTATGTGCCAGAGGTCTAGAATGACGTTTCAGCGTGAAGAAATAAAAAAAAAAAATATGCAGGGCACTTCAGCCTGAAACGAGCTGCTAAATACCAAGCATAAACAGCCAGTGACTAAATCTCATACACATTGTCTGGTGTCCAGAAGAATGGCAGAACTTCAGTAGAAGCATGAATACTGATATTTTAAAGAACTTGACTACTTTTATATAAATAAATAAATTAGCATTCTCCACTGCAGCAGTAATAATAAGAGTATGCTTTCCTCTTCTGGCCTCTATTTAAAAAGTATTTCTTTTTATTTAAATAAACCTCAGCTGATGCTGTGTCTCATACATCCTTTCTGTGCTCCGGGCATGATCTGAATAAAAAATGGGACAGTTCTGAGTCATTTATAATGTGATGATTTAGAAACATTGCACTACCCACAAGAAGTAGTGCCACATTGTGCCAAATCATATTTGGAAGCAAGCAGAACTTTTATTGAGCCTTTTGTCCTCTGTACTTAAGCAATTTGGATCTTTTGTTAGAACTGAAATATTGGTGGAGATCTTTGTTTGCTTTAACAGTTACTCACCACAGGATACTTTATGCACATTTGAACATACAATGTCAATAGCACTGTATATAAGGTAGTTCTTCACTCTTATAGCAACTGGCATTTTAGTTTATTTATTTCTTTAAATATTTATACCACCTATTCTACCATAGGGGGATCCAAAACAGATTACAACATCGTTCTCCTCTCTTCCACTTTATCCTCACAGCAACCACCCTGTAAGGTAGGCTAGGCTGAGAGAGAGTGACTGACCCAATGTCTCCTAGCGGCTTTCCATGGCAGAGTGGGGATTCAAACCTGGGTCTCCCAGATGCTTGTCTGACACTCAAATCACTACATCATGCTCATTCTGTAAGGGATAATCTGTGGGGTTACCTCTCTTTAAAATGAGAGCTTTGGACTGCCCAACTGTAGGGGATCCTCATATCTAGAGGACTATCTCTTCCCACATGAACCTGTGTGCCAACTACATTCCTCAGACTGCCACTTACTGGCTGTTGCCCCACTTAAGTTACCCAGCCTGGTGTCAACCAGAGCCAGTGCCTTCTCCATTGTAGCTCTCAGTTTGTGGTTTGGGCTCCCTGAGGAGGTGAGGGGCCATTTTGAGGGGCCATTTTGAGAAATTTTCGGGAAGCACTGCAAGCCTGTGTTACCTGATGCGGATTTTAATGGAGTATTAAACTGCAGGCATCTTTTGGCTGGAGGGTTTTTTCTGGGGTTTTAAATTGTGGTGATTTTAATTGTGATTTGTAAGATGCCTTGCGCAATGAAGAAAGGCAGGAAACAAATATTCAAATTAATAAATAGGTAAGATTAATGTCACACCACTGTTCTTGGGTTAATGACAAGAGTTTATTTGGGGGCAGTTACAGAGCCATTGGCCCAGACCTGGATGGTCCAGCCTAGCCCGATCTTGTCAGAAGCTAAACCGGGGATCAGCCCTAAACCGGGGATCAGTAGGTACTAGGGTGGGAGACCACCAGGAAAGTCCAGGGTTGCTAGGCAGAGGCAGGCAATGGCAAACCACCCCTGTCCGTCTCTTGCCTTGAAAATCCTACTGGGTTGCCATAAGTCATCTTTGACTTGACAGCACTTTCCACCACCACAGAGCCATTGAATGGCATATTATTGACATTTCGTTAAATGCAATGTGGCAATATCCAAGATAGCAGCAAAGAGCCTCTTTTTACTGCCATGCAATGTCTTCTACCTTAGTAACCCTTCCTGCATTATGGTATGTCAAGCCTTGCTCAGTTTTGCTGCCTTAGAAAGTTTTTTGCTTCCATTATTTTCAAGTCTGTAATCCTAATCCCATGGCATTGTTTTGTTTATTAGAGATCTTTACAGTTTGATTGATCTTGTTTTTGATATTTAGTAATCCGTCTTGAGTCTCAGTGGGAAATGTGGGCTATAAATGAAGTTAACAATAACAACAATAATAATAATCCATCTTGCTCTTCTCAAAGATAGATTGCCCTTTCATTTGATCAAACTCAATCCACACTCAGTCAACCCTCATTTCAAGACCATGAGGGGCCAGCTCACATGCCTTTGGATTAAGTCATTTATTTCCCTTCTAGAACAAAATTTTAGCTTGTCCAGCAACAGTTTGTTATGCCCACAGACAAGAGGCTGCCTGAGTACCATTATAACCAATGCACACAGAATGGCCAACTGTTCACCGGAATGGTGAATCCAAGAAAGACACCCTAGCTGTGGTTTCATTGCTGTGGCCAGCATTTGAATTCAATCCAGTTCTAGTGTCTCAGGACAGGTTTAAGCATGCTGGAGGATAGTGTTAGAATAGACCTCTCCATTGCAGCCTGCAAATGGAGGGTTTCAATTCTGAATGCTGTTTCACATGAACAAGAAGAAGAGTTGGTTTTTATATGCCAACTTTCTCTACCACTTAAGGAAGAATCAAACCGGCTTACAATCACCTTCCCTTCCCCTCCCCACAACAGACACCTTGTGAGGTAGGTGGGGCTGAGAGAGCTCTAACAGAGCTGTAACTTGCCCAAGGTCACCCAGCTGGCTTCATGTGTAGGAGTGGGGAAACAAATCCAGTTCACCAGATTAGCATCCACCGCTCCTGTGGAGGAGTGGGGAATCAAACCCCGTTCTCCAGATCAGAGTCCATTGTTCCAAACCACCTCTTTTAACCACTACACCACTCTCTCTCTCATGGACAGGAAGGAAGGAAGGAAGGAAGGAAGGAAGGAAGGAAGGAAGGAAGGAAGGAAGGAAGGCTGGCTGTCGATTCTGTTTGTCCGAACTGAACAAACAGCCGAATTTCCCCCGATTCGGGAGTTTTCAGTTCGGATGGAACCGAACTAAAAAAAAGGCGGGAAAACAACGCGCCGAATTCGGCGAGTTTGGGCGATCGCCTGATAAATTCGGGAGGTTCGGCGTTCCCCGAACCTGCCTTTTCCCACATTTGAAGACCCCCCGCCCGGTTTCCCGGGAGTCCCTTGAAGCAGGGCGGGGGGGGGGATTAAACTGCTCCGCAGTTTAAAGACCCACCGCCCCCCTTCCCGGGAGTCCCGGGAAAGCGGGCGGTGGGTGTTTGAAGTGCTCTGCGCTGCCTGCCCAGGCAGTGCGGAGCAGTTTAAAGACCCGCCCATCAGCTGGTCATTGGGCAGTTTAAAGACCCCCCTGCCCGGCTTCCCAGGAGTCCCAGGAAGCCGGGCGGGGGGGTTAAACTGCTCCACGCTGCCTGGAAGCGCGGAGCAGTTTAAAGACCCCCCCCCCCGCCCGGTTTCCCGGGAGTCCCGGGAAGCCGGGCAGGGGGGGTCTTTAAACTGCCCGATGACCAGCTGATGGGCGGGTCTTTAAACTGCTCTGTGCTGCCTTCCCAGGCAGCATGGAGCAGTTTAACCCCCCCCCTGCGCCCGGCTTCCCGGAACTCCCAGGAAACTTCCTGGACTCCCAGGGGGGGTGTCTTTCAACCGAATTTGTTCGGTAATGCAGAATTTCCTGCCGAATTCGGCATTCCCAAACAGGGGGGGTTCGGAATTCAGCCAGACCGGACCCAAGTCGGGCCGGGTTCGGCCGAATCCAAACCATACCGAATTTTTTTTTCAACAGCGAAGGAAGGAAGGAAGGAAGGAAGGAAGGAAGGAAGGAAGGAAGGAAGGAAGGAAGGAAGGAAGGAAGGACATGAACAGAGCTAAGGAAATTGTTCTAACCCATTCTTCTCTTTGCTTGCTAGTCTGGTTTTTCTTTTATTGCAGGGAGTTTTTAACATAGGGGAGTATTCCATCTTAGCCCCTCCCCTCAGGATTTTATCACTTCGTTTTCACCTGGTTCTCTTGGATGTGTAAATCAGGCCTCGCATGACCAAACTGGCACGCACACAAGTTGGCTTGAGTGTGGAATTCCACCGTTCTATCCTCCTTTCAACCAGAATCTATCATGGGCAGGATTCCAGTTTCTGTATGTGTCATAACTGTCATACAAGCCATCGCTGTGTGTACAAATCGGCAGCCTCTGCACACAGAAATGATTGAATGAATCAGCCCGTAATCAGGAAGAAACGAACTAATAAGAGGCCTTCGTCCCTGTTAGGAATGGTTGCTTTTCTTACTAGGCAACATTCTCGTCCACTTCAGGTGGTGTTTGCTTTCTTTCTTTGTTGTGAGAAGTCAAAGCTCTGTGGCTCTTAGGTTCATTCTCTGGTTTGAATACACATCAAGATGCCCGGGAATAAGAGCTGAGCATCCTCCCCAGTCTACTTAATAAGCATATGCAGATTGCGGTGACTCAGATCAGCCCACAGGAACCAAAATGTGTCCAGCTTCTCTTTTATGTTGCTTTGGCTCAATCCACCTCCACATTCTAAGAACATATTTACACAAGCTATTTTCAGCATCACAAGGTAACAAGACAAATATCAGCCAACAGTTGCCATTTCAGCAGACAGTTTCAGGTTAGGGTTTGTTTTTAAAGCAAGGTCTCAGCTCTTAAACATAGAGCACAAATTTTAAATGGCAGTTCATGACTTCAAAATATTGTTTCGTGGTGTTCCACAAAATGGGTTTAGACCTTCTACACCAGTAATTCCCAAAGTGTGTGCTATAGGAGAGCTGTTAGCCAGCCATGAGAAATAAATGCATTCTGCAAGCCCAAAGAAGCCATATGTAGAGGCGGTGACCCTCTGTATCTCTATGAGTCACTGCTCTGACCTTACCCCTTCCCATCAGTGTCTGATAAGGGAATGCAGTTCTGCCCTGTTCCTGCTTCAAGTGTCATTGGAGTGTTTACTCACTCCTTTCCTGATACATAAACCTGTTCTCATTGGCTGCTGTTTGGTGTGTTTCTGCATGAGACTCTATTCAGGATTTACCTGGATTTGTGAGATTGGGATTGTTGCTGCAGGTGTTTGGGAATGGGTTAAAAACAAGCCTTTGTGTGCAATGATTGGAAATACATGAATGTTATTTTTTTTAAGCTGAGACTTGAATATACTTATTTCAAGGAATTTTGAAATACTCCTGGCACAGTTCAGACATAACACAAAGCCATGGCTTATTTAAACTGTAGCTAGTTTGTGAAACCAGGATTCAGCTCACAGACAGTCACTTAAACCCCCAGTTGGCCTCAACAAACTCTGGTTTCATTGCATCATCTTTGTAGCCTGGGAAGGCATAGCTGGGGAACAAGCCAGAATTAGGTTGGGGTGTCCGTATTTATACAAAACACAAAAGGCTAACTGTACTTAATAAACCAACTTCAGATCCTAAGTGACCGTAGTGGCGTGACTTTCATTCAGACATTCACACTAACCACAGGTAGTTTCATTAAACCTTGGTTTCTTGCAATGTCTGAATGGACCCACTGTATTGATTTTGTACCATTAGACACCTTTCTGCCTCGATGAGAATTACCCGGCATGAAGGAAACAGCATGTTGCAGAGAGGCTGAACTATTCTCCTTGAATTAGGGTTGCCATCAGGCCTGGAGAAAAACACCTTGTACCTTTCATTAGACGCTTAATGTGTAGAAATGGGTGGGTGAAGATTTTCATGGTATGGAGGTAGGGTTAGAAGTGGAAGAAAAAAAGGAGGTGAATAAAACCCAACCTGGAGATTTTGGGGGTGGAGTCTGAGGAGGGTGGGGTTGGGAGAGGAGAGGGACTTCAATGCCATAAAGTCCAATTGCCAAACTGGCCACTTTATCCAGGGGAACTGGTTTATACCACCTGGGTATAGGGTTGCCAGCTCCAAGTTGGGAAATACCTGGAGATTTTTGGGGCAGAGCCTGAGGAGGGCGGGGTTTGGAGAGGGAAGGGACTTCAATGCCATAGAGTTCAATTGCCAAAGAGGCCATTTTCTCCAGGTAAACTGATTTCTATCAGCTGGAGATCAGTTGTAATAGCAGGAGATCTCCAGCTAGTACCTGGAGGTTGGCAACCCTACCTGGAGATCAGTTGTAATAGCAGGAGATCTCCAGCCACAACCTGGAGGGACTAAAGAAGACGTGGGTTGAAACAGGGAGATACCCGGACCCCTATAGCTTTGCAGCACTGACTTGGCTGGTTTGTGAGAGCTTTGGTCTGTCCATGAAGATGTGTGCATCTGTCAGGATACTACTCCACGAATGTACCATGTGAAGAATTTCCTTTCTCAACTTACCTGAGGCTTAGAAAACATGATACTTTGCAAAAAGGAAGTTGACTGGCTGATAATAATATTCCAATGTGGACTCTATTAGCTGGATTGATTTAGACATATATATGATGTTATAGGATTGTTTATGCGTATTGGTTGGTGATGTACACTATCTTATAAGTTATTACAATTTTAGTTATTTAAAAAAGCTGGGCAATTTTCTGCTTATTCATTTCACCACCTGGAGGATGACCACCCTACATGGAGGTGCTACAAATAAAAAACCCTGGTAGATAACATCCCATCTCTGTCAAAGGTACAGGCCATTTTTCGCCAAGACTGTTATCAACCTTATCTCTGAAGGATTTTAAAAATGTGAATGGGTATCTGCAAACATGCCATTCCCCCTCCCAGAAAGCTTTCCCTGTTGACATATCCCCCCTCAGCTTGTTTAAAGTGGGCCCTAAGGGCTATCTTCGCACAAACAAAATCTGATGTGTAAACACGCTAGAAATGGCAACGGCCCTCTTTCCTGCACACACGACTGGGATATGTCTGGAGATAGTCCACTTGGGACTTAAGAGGCTTCCCCGGAGCACTTAACAAGTGTCACTCCTAAGCATGGCAAGACGCTAGAAGAGATAAGATTCTGTTAGAGTGGAAAGACTGGGTTCGGATCCAAGGGGGGGGGGGAATTGGCTGCTAGTCAGATTTTCCTCTTGCCAGTCTTTGAATGATGATGATGATAATAATAATAGTATAATAACGGTAATAAGCTGTGGTTATCTACAGGGAAATGTTAACCATTTATCTACGCTGTTTATTGGATCATGCCACAGCAAATCCATCATCACAGTGAGAAAGTACAGAAACATTCTTAGGCCATTAATTCCATGTGGAGATAGACAGGACAATTCTGGGTGGCAGGACGGGGATGGTCTGTGAGAATCCTCCCCCCCGCCCGCCACTCCCAGCACTTACTAGCAGATTAAATCAGCAGGGCTATTTCAGAGACTGGCATGATGAGTCCCTGGCAGGGAGTCCTCAACCATCCTTGGAGCCCCCAACCTTACTGTTGTCAGTTGCTGCTTGTGGCCTGCCATATTTCAGAGACAGGAATGAGGAGAGTTATAGATGGTTGCCATTGAGGAGGAGTAGGAGTTGGTTTTTATACCCTGCTTTTTCTCTACCTTAAGGAGTCTCAAAGCAGCTTACAATCTCCTTCCCTTCCTCTCCCCACGACAGACACCTTGTGAGGTAGGCAGGGCTGAGAGAGGTCGGAGAGAACTGAGACTGGCCCAAGGTCACCCAGCAGGCTTCATTTACCTCAACCTCTCCTTCAGGGTGTGTCAAGGGGAGGAAACGTCTAAACCTCCTCCCTAAGTCCCAGAGGGGAAAAGGCAAGTTCTGGCAAGGCTGGTTTTAATTCACCTCCCTGCCCAATGTAGGCAAAAGCCATGGATAAATGCTAGAGGGGGCTGAGACCACTTAGCTTCCCCTAGGTAGTACTGCCACCAGTCCCGATTAGGGACACCTTTTCCCTGTTGCCTCAGCAACCACACGCCAAACTTGCAGAGTAGGACCCTTGCAAGCTGGGTGACAAAATATATACAAATTCTTGATAGTGGGATAAACCACTAGAAACAGCTTAGAGCTGACAGAGTTTAAGGAGCCAGTCACCTTATACTTAAAGGAGTTTATTTATAACTCAGCACGTAGTTCCATAACACAATGAATAAAAGTTGGAGCGTTCAGAAAACAACAAAACTACATTCAGCCAAAGGTTTAAAGCAAAAGCAAGGACTTTCTGAAAATACACACGGCTATCACTGAGACCTTTTCTGGCGCCCACCAGGTGTCCTTAGGAAGTGGGTGGGGCCAAGTAGGGATTTTGCCCAGCAAGGCTTCTGATTGACTATGGGAGGTTTGATTGGCTGTGCAGATTTTTTTTTTAATGTTACTTTAGCAGCAGCTGCCACTACACCACCCAGAACTATACTGTGTCACCAAAGTTAATCATTTTGTGGGGGGCTCCACCTCCTGCGTCAGCCATTGCATGGAAGCCGTTTTGTTGCTGTGCCCACCATGCCATGTCAGAATTCCAAATGTGCCCACAGGCTCAAAAAGGCTGGGGATCCCTGTCCTAAACTGTTCAGTTGTACTGCAGTTCTAATCCCTTTCTATAAATGCCCTCCTGAGCATGTTTACTTTATACCTTCAGCAAAATGATACAAGTGTGGGGACACATGAACACATGAAGCTGTCTTGTACTGAATTGGACCCTTGGTCCATCAAAGTCAGTATTGTCTACTCAGACAGGCAGCGGCTGTCCAGGGTCTCAGGCAGAGGTCTTTCACATCACCTCATTGCCTAGTCCCTTTAACTGGAGATGCCAGGGACCTCCCTGACCACCTCTGGCAGACCTTTCCACAAGGTGGGAGCCATCACAAAGAATGTGCATGAACGGGCAGTTGCCAGTCTTATCCATTTGCAGCATGGCACCTTTAGAAGGTTTTGTTCAGATGGATGAAGCTGTCACGGTGGAGCATAGCAGGACAATACACCAGCCCTTGTCGCTAGAAATACCTTGCTAAAGCATTACATTAAGTGCATTTACAGATTAACTTGGTTTAAGCACCGAAGAGCTGCTACTGAGTGGGGTAAATTGGTTTCATCAGACAACATAGCAAGGTAAAACTACCCCATGGAGTGTTCAGTGGAGACAGAACATGAGGTTGGAAGAGAATGTGGGGTCAGTGAATTCCACCTTCCCTTATTTTGGCTCCTTGTGAGAAAATAAACCTGACATCCTGGTATGCAACTTCTGCTTTATTTCTGCGTAATTGTTTGAACCCTGATCCTGCCAGAGGGGGGGAAATAATCCAATATTTTACAACTCGACCTTAACATACCACTGAAACTGTCTCCTTCATACTCCCCTGATGCCGGCCCTTATGTGAGAAACTATTCTAAAAACCTTAAGACTCCCCAACAAAGTACATCAAAGAACGCTAATCATGAGATAATTATGGGGCAGCTTATATCTATGGTATGTTGCAAATGTGCACTTGCCTCACAAATTTACTAGGAACATTGGGATGAGGAAGGCAAGGGAGGGAGTTTATCTCAAAGCTTGTGTGATGGACCTTGGTTCCAAGCCCTGGCTAAGCAAGTGAGGGGTATGTGTCTTCTTTTTATTTGAAGAACAGAATGGAAAGATCATACAGTTCCCTGGATTAAAAACATGGAACACATCCATAGACATTACCTCACAGATGCTTTTTAGGCAGACATACCAAAAATGTCCAGATATGGATCGTTGATCCTGGGAGCCCAATTTTAAAATGGAACCCATTCTACATAAGAAGAGCCCTGTTGGCTCCGGCCACTGGACCATATAGTCCCCCATCTTGTTTCACACCGCAGCCAACCACCTGACTTGGAGGGCCAACAAACCGGGCACAGAGTCCAAGGCCTTTCCCTTGATGATGCCTCCCAGCACTAGCATTCAGAGGTTTGCTTCCTGTTTTATTTCTTTCTTTGTTTTTGTTTCTTTCATTGTGTGTTTCTTTCTTTGGTTATTGGGTTTGTTTGTTTGTTTGCCCTCAAGTTGCAGCCATAGGGTTTGCCATTGCCTGCTTCTGCATAGTGACTGTGGTGTTACTTGGTGTTATCCTATCCAAATATTAACCAGGGGCAACCCCACATAGCTTCCAAGATCTGACAAGATCAGGTAAGCTTGGGCTATCCATGTCAGGGCAATTAAAACTCTTATTTTGGATTCCCCCAGTCATTTTCCCAGGGTTTTTTTGTCTGCTAGTATTTACAAAGCATTCACAAAATCAGGAACACATGATACAAGCGCACGTGAGAGTGTCTATCAATCCCATTCCTTCCAACCCATGCTATAGCTAATATTCTGATTATGACGATGTTGCCTAAATTTTATTGCCTCCTAAAAATGTGACCAATTCAACATCTGAGCCTTCAGGCCCTCTCTCTGAAAAGATTCTTCTGTTTAAGGATGTGTCGCTGGCAACCAAGATCAAGATAATTCATATCATAGTATTCCCATAACTATGTATGGGTGTGAAAGTTGGACAATGAAGAACCCTGGCAGGAAAAAAGTTGATTGTGATTCATTTGAAATGTGGTGTTGGATGAAAGTTTTACAAATACCATGGACTGCCCAAAACACAATTAAGTAGGTTCTAAATCAAATAAAGACTGAACTCTCCTTAGAAGCTAAAATGACTAAACTAAGGAGGTTGTACTTTGGTCACATTATGAGATGACAAGAGTCATTGGAAAAGACAATAATACTAGGAAAAGTTGAAGGCAGCAGGAAAAGAGGAAGACCCAGCATGAGATGGATTGACTCAATCAAGGAAGCCACAGTCCTCAGTTTGCAAGACTTGAGCAAGGGTGTTAACGATAGGACGTTTTGGAGGTCATTAATTCATAGAGTCGCCATAACTTGGAAGTGAGTTGACAGCACTTCTCTCTCTCTCTCTCTCTCTCTCTCACTCACTCACTCTCTCTCTCACACACACACACACAAACACACACACACACACACACACACATGTCCTCTGTAGAAGCTGACTGAGATGAGTTCACAAATATATATATTTCTCATCCCATGGGCAGCAACAGCCATTGCCCCACAGAAAGACCCTTATTTGCTATCTGACCTGAATACCCCAGGCTAGCCTGATCTCCTCAGATCTCAGAAGCTAAGCAGGGTTGACCCTGGCTAGTATTTGGATAATACACAGTGGATAGCCATGTTAGTCTATCTGCAGTAGTAGAAAAGGGCAAGCATCCAGTAGCACCTTAAAGACTAACAAAAATATTTTCTGGTAGGGTATGAGCTTTCGTGAGCCACAGCTCACTTCTTCAAATACAGCTAGAATGTGAATCCATCTGTCTTTAAGTAGAGGAGAGTGAATTCAGACAAGCATTAGTATGTAAATGTTAACAGTATGTAAATGTGAATAGCAGGCGTGATGGGATTAGGTGTGGTATGCAGATGAGTCTGTGATGTCCAGGGGAGAGATGGGTGTGGAGAAATCAGCATTGGTCATGAGCCATGAATGCAAGGTCTTTATTCAGCCCAGGTAAATGCATTGTCTTTAGTTTGAATATCAACTGTAATTCAGCAGTTTCTCTTTCCAATCTCCCTTTGAAATTCCTTTGTAAGAGAACTGCTACTCTTAAATCTGCAACAGAATGTCCTGGAAGGCTGAAATGTTCTCCCACTGGTTTTTGAATATTGTGGCATCAGACTCCAGGCAGGCAGGCAGCAAAAGGGGCGGTATTCATGTCCGAGCACGAAACTCCTCCAGCCAATCACCGTTCACAGGGGAGGAGAAATTAGCCGGCATGAGTGGGGAAAATTGATGCGAAGTTCGAACCAAGAAAAAATTTTCATGGAGCCCTGCGCACGGCAAAATCAAAGATCGCACCAACACAGGTTTGAGAAGACGCTGGGATGACACAATTTTTTTGGCCAAATCCGAAGCTGTCATGAAAAATCAAAAATTAGCAGCGCGGTAAAACAGACATGAAACCGCCGCAAACCTCCGTGAAAAAAACCCCAGAATATGGAAACTTGAATGCACATTTCCCTTTGGAGCACACAGAGGGGCACTTAATGCGCAGTGGGTGCAGAGGCTCTGATCAAGTGGAGAACTGATCATTTTGGCTGATGTAAGAAGAGCGGTAGGGTAAAGTTTTAGCTAGCTTGAGTTAGGGTTTGGTTTGGTTTGGTTTCTTTGGACTATTTTGCATGCTCAAAAATTGTGGTTATACTCTAAGAAGAAGAAGAGTTGGTTTTTATATGCCGACTTTGTCTACCACTTAAGGCAGAATCAAACTGGCTTACAATCACCTTCCCTTCCCCTCCCCACAACAGACACCCTGTGAGGTAGGTGGGACTGGGAGAGCTCTAACAGAGCTGTGACTAGCCCAAGGTTACCCAGCTGGCTTCATGTGGAGGAGTGGGGAAACCAACCCAGTTCACCAGATTAGCATCCGCCGCTCATGTGGAGGAGTGGGGAATCAAACCTGGTTCTCCAGATCAGAGTCTACCACTCCAAACCACCGCTCTTAACCACTACACCACGCTGGCTCTCTGTGGCTCTACCCTTCCTTTTCCTGCTCCGCCTGCCTTGCCAGTCAAGGTATAAGAAACCTATATGTAGTAGTCCTGAAAATGCATTCTTTCCTACTAAGAAGATAAGAAGCATCTTGGTTGGATCAAAATATTTGCAATAATGGTAGCAAGCATCAACCAGGTGGGCCACCAAAAAGAAATCATCAGTCCCCCTCCTTGTCTGCCTTCTGCCCCTCCCCCCATTGTCCTGTGTCAATCTGAACCCATATGAATCTAACCCATTTTTAGATTCATCCTAATTTCACCAGGCTGGCCAACATTTAGAACGGCGCTGCGTGAAATTGCTTTGCAGATCCAACACAGAGAAAAGCTATTCTCATTTACAACCCTCCTTTCAGTTCCAGACCCCCAAGGTGCTAAGCAATATAAAAATAATTAAAAACACATTAAAACAACACCATACATTGAGAATTATCATAAATGTTCATATTAAGGCAGGAGGAAAAGCAGTAGCTCCCTCATTCCTCAAATCCCTGGCAGAAAAAGAGGTCTTAGTCTGCTATATAAAAGTTGAAATGGATGTTGCCAAAGCGTTCTCTTACAGAAAAGGCATTCCGAAACACAGGAACCATAACAGAAAAGACCTCATCCCTGCAAATAATGGAACATCAAACATAGCCTAATTTGAGTATTTGATACAGCATCTGTATGTTTGCCTAATCAGGGCAAACATCAGCCCACAGGGTTCTTTCAAGTTGGGAAAGGCTTTTTTTTTTAAGTCTCCCCATTCTCTGGTTCCCAAATCCAAACAAGAGTCCTGTGTACCAGCTATTTAAAAATAAAAACCTGGGAACTTCATACACAAAACTCCAGTGTCTCAGCTAGTATAGCCCTGAGTGTATGGACCATAAGGAGAGCCCTGCTGGATCAGACCAGTAGTCCATCCGGAAGTGAACACATGAAGCAGCCTTATACTGAATCAGACCTTCGGTCCATCAAAGTCAGTATTGTCTACTCAGACCAGCAGCTGCTCTCCAGGGTCTTAGACAGAGGTCTTTCACATCACCTACTTGCCTAGTCCCTTTAACTGGAGATGCTGGGAAGTAAACCTGGGACCTTCTGCATGCCAAGCAGATGGTCTACCACTGAGCCACAGCCCCTCCCTTCATAAGGGTCGATACCTTAGAACTAGCCCATCTAGGGTCTTGAAGGTAGATGTTGGCACCTTAATTTGAGACTGGGAGCTAATGATGCTCAAAACTGGTATTAGGTGTTCCTGATAACAATGCAGGCATTATGGAAAAACATGCCACAGCTTTCCTCTGCTACCCCAAAACTCATCAGCCTGAGTCCTACCACTGCACTCAGCAAAGTTTGAAGCCATCTTCCAGTCAAAGGACCCTTTCCTCAAACTTGTAGCTTTTCCACTGGTGGAAGAGCCACCTAAATTGGAAGAAAGATGCCCAGGCTGGAGGACAGCTTCAGACAATGCTGATCCCCATGGTAGGATACAGGCCCATGGGCCACTGTGTTCCCAGCCTGCTGCATGAGTAAAATCCGTTAAATTGTGGAACTACGTGCCCCAGGATGTGGTGATAACTACCAACTTGTTTATGGACGATAGGGCTATCCATGGCTACTAGTCAAAATGAATACATTCATGATGTTTACCTATTCTCTCTGGTATCAGAGGAGCATGCCCATTATATCAGGTGCTGTGGGACATAGGCAGGATGCTACTTCAGTCGTCTTGTTTGTGGGCTTCCTAGAGGCACCTGGTTGGCCACTGTGTGAACAGACTGCGATGGGCCCTAGTCTGATCCAGCATGGCTTTTTTTATGTCCTTATGTTACTAAGGCTGTGTTTCAGTTTGTGTGTATGCCTACATAACATAAGACCAATTGGACCAAGGTTCATGAACATACACGCAAACACACAAATCACCCTTATACAGAATGAGATTGTTGGTCCTTCGTAATCAGTATTGTCCAGATCACTGATCCTTCATAATCAGTATATTCTACTCAGACTTACAACATCTCTCCAGAATCTCAATCGAGGTCCTTCACATCACCTACTACCTGGTCCTTTTAACTGGAGATGTCAGGGATTGAACCTGGGACCTTCTGCATGCCAAGCGGATGCTCTGCCGTTGAGCCGCTGGCCCTTCCTCCCATATTCTGTCTCCAGCAGTGGCAAGTGGCAGGGTATGAAGGCAGCAGCCCTGCTCTGTTTGTTTGCATATGTGTACAAGTATTAGAAATGCTGACATATGCTCTGCTTTGGCTGCGCACTCACACACGCACAAACAAACACACTCTATAGAGCCTCTGCCGATTTGAGAATATTAAAATAGCTTGGAAGCAGAATCCAGCACATTGCTGGCGTGTGTATGTGTATATATGTGTGTTGTGTGTGTGTGTTGTGTTAATAAGCCTCCTCAGCAGGTACGGGGGTGTTTTCAGACCAGTGACTCAGCCCCACTCACCAATTCTTTGTCATCCCAAATGATAGGTCCTAGAAATGCCACCGCTAGCCTTTAGGCGGTAACATCTGCTGAGATGATGGTAGGCTTAACATTTCTAAGAGCTCTGTCTGTGACACAGGTTAGGGACTTGTTAAAACTTGGGCAATATATTAATCTCCCCCCCCCCTCTTTCTTTGCTCAAAAACCAGATGGTGTCATTATGCTCAAAAAACCAGATGGTGTCATTATGGAATGTGTAGCATTCTTCTTGCGATGTCCTTGGTTGATATTTGCAGGTCGGGAGAGAGGGGACGGTATCTTTTTAGAGTTACAGCGTGCAAGGCACTGCCGAAAACAAAGATGGCAAGGTCTCTTCCCAGTGTCACTTGTGAACAGATGTGAATGTGTTAAACGTGTAGGCTGAGTGTGTCCAAGTAGTGTTCAGCGCATGGCAAAGTGGGAGTAGGATTACTTCATCATGCAGCAGCTTCCAACTCAGACCATATTTAGCATACCAATGCTCAGCTCACTCCTGGTCGCTTCACAGTGCAAATTCACATGATCAACTGTAACCTGGTATGCGTAACTGTTCTGGCATGAGCAAGAATTAGAGTTCTGCACAATGGCATCCAGGAGTGGGGGGAGCAACTTGGGGGCAAAACAGGCTGAGGATTTTGGCAGGACTCAAAAAGGTTATGGTTCTTTTCTTTTTGCAAAGCAGAAGTTCTGACTCTGTTGTTGGCAGATACAAAATACTGATCCATCCGGTCTTAACGCAGAAATGGGGATGAATGGAATCTGAGAAGTCTCATTAAAAGCTCTGCTAAGCCTTTATGTTCTACTTAATACCTGAAATTGTATTCTAACTTTGATAGCTTGGGTAACGATAAAAGGCTATGAGACAGAAGTTTCTCACTTCAGGTTTCTTGCATTTTGGTGGGGGCGGGGGGATAAGGGAAAGGTGTTTCATGCCTTAAAACAGCACATTTATACCTCTGGTGGCAAGGGCTCAGTAACTACAGATGATTTCATATCCATTTGAACTGAGGATAACGTATAGCTATAAACATTTCCCATACCTTGAAAGTTAGTATGAACCGCCTGCAAAAACTATATAAGAGGTTTTTGTACTGGCCAGGTTGTCACATAGTTCTTGGTGTCCCATCCCAGAGCCAGTGTGGTATAGTAGTTAGAGTGTAAGACTGCAATCTGGAAGACCCAGGTTAAAATCCCCACTCTGTCATGGAAGCTTTCTGGTGACCATGAGCCAATCACTCTCTCTCAGCCTAACCTACCTCGCAGGACTGTTGTGAGCCAGTGTGGTGTAGTGGTTAAGAGCGGTGGTTTGGAGCGGTGGACTCTAATCTGGAGAACCGGGTTTGATTCCCCGCTCCTCCACATGAGGGCGGACAGTAATCGAGTGGACTGGATTTGTTTCCCCACTCCTACACATGAAGCCAGCTGGGTGACCTTGGGCTAGTTACAGCGCTCTCAGTCCCACCTACCTCATGGGGTGTCTGTTGTGGGGAAGGGAAGGTGATTGTAAGCCAGTTTGATTCTTTCTTAAGTGGTAGAGAAAGTTGGCATATAAAAACCAACTCTGATGATAATGATGATGATGATGATGATGATGATGATGATAAAATGGAGGAGAGGAGAACAATGTAATCTCCTTTGGGTTCCCACTGGGGACAAAGGTAGAATATAATTGAAC
Source organism: Euleptes europaea (assembly GCF_029931775.1). Classification (NCBI taxonomy): domain Eukaryota; kingdom Metazoa; phylum Chordata; class Lepidosauria; order Squamata; family Sphaerodactylidae; genus Euleptes; species Euleptes europaea. The sequence goes on along the minus strand of NC_079313.1, from coordinate 117,989,321 downwards.
CAAATGCAATAACGATCCAATTTTTGTTGCTTGCCTTGCCTAGTCTGGATTTCTACCAGTTCTAGAAGGGATTGTCTAATGCTGTCATCATTAATTATTATTATTTATTCATTTGCACTCTGCTTTTCTCCCCAGTGGGGACACAAAGCAGCTTACAAAAATACAATGTAAATAAAGGAATAGGGCAAAAATTACAAAAGCTGCACCACAGAGAACAGCGGGGCCAGTGATAATAAAGACTTCAATAAATTACAGTAGAATACATCCTGGGCTGGTCCTGGATCCACTGGCCTGACTCACTCAGGTCCACAGAATGCAAGCTGTGCCTGAAAACAAGGGCTAAGTAAGACCCCTTTGGCTCCTGCCCTTCAGCTCACATCAGCAGTCTCAGGCTTAGATACCTGAAAGCAGGAAGGGAAGCCAAAGCCGAGCCCAGATCTTGCTGGTTGGCAGAGAGGTTCCCAAGAACTCCCAGAACAAGCGTTCATCCCACCTTACCTCAAGCAGCCCTCTCACGAAGGAGGAGGAGGAGTTGGTTTTTATATGCTGACTTTCTCTACCATTTAAGGCAGAATCAAACCAGCTTACAATCACCTTCCCTTCCCTGGGTGACTTGCCCAAGGTCACCCAGCTGGCTTCATGTGGAAGAGTGGGGAAACAAATCCAGTTCACCAGATTAGCATCCACCGCTCCTGTGGAGGAGTGGGGAATCAAACCCCGTTCTCCAGATGAATCCACTGCTCCAAACCACCTCTCTTAACCACTACACCACGCTGGCTTACTTCTACAGTACGCAGGCAGGAGGATACTGCAAATCACAGGATTGCAAGGGAGAGAACCTCCTGGCTAGATATCTTCAGTTCCCCGCCCTTGGCTCTTTGCCTGTGGTTCTGAGTGAGCCCAACCAGTGGGGGAAACTGGCTCGATTCACGCAAGCAGCATGAAACCTTAAAACTGTTCTTGTACTGAACCATTTCAGACTGCAGGTGAATCATCTGGTTGAAAGCTTCCTCTGGGGATTGGAATCCCTGTGCATACCGAATGAGCACACCACGGTGAGGCTCTGGCTCCATTCAGATATCAGGACATCTGTCCGAGATGGGCATGAACCTGGCTTGTTGCCATACTTGCATGTTCCCTTCCCTTGCACATGGTATACAATAGGAAGTGTCTTGGTTTCAAAAGCCTTGAATCAAACTCCTTTTCTGTGATGTCACATGAGCACACATGATAGGGTTGCCAAGCTCCAGGTGGCTCCTGGAGATTCCTGCTGTTACAATTGCTATCCCGGTGATCAAGATCAGTTCCCCTAGAGAAAATGGCTGTTCTGGAGGGTGGGCTCTATAGCATTATACCCTGCTGAGGTCTCTCCCCTCCCCAAACCCCACCTTCCCCAAGCTCCACCCCAAAAATCTCCAGGTATTTCCCTACCCAGAGCTGGCAACCCTATGCATGAAGCTGCCATACTGATTCATCCCACTGGTCCATCAAGGTCAGTATTGTCTGCTCAGACTGGCAGCGCCTCTCCAGGGTCTCAGGCAGAGGTATTTCACATCACCTGCTCCCTGGTCCTTTATACTAGAAATGCCAGGGATTGAACCTGGGACTTTACTACTGAGCCACACCCCTCCTGCTGTCCCCCCATACACACTCACATAGTGGGATTTTGATCACTGCCTACCTTGATTTATGCATTCTTGTGCTTTCCCTTATTTTTCCATCCATTGCAGAGAAATGGCACACAGCATATAAGTAATTTAAAACTGGCATTGAAATTATATCTCTGTATATATGAGATGATGTAAAAGATTCAAGCAAATCTTCAGCAAGAGCCACAAAAATTTAGTGAACTGTAACCAATGACCTGGATGGCCCAGGCTAGCCTGATCTCGTCAGATCTCAGAAGCTAAGCAGGGTTGGCCCTGGTTAGTATTTGGATGGGAGACTACCAAGGAATACCAGAGTTGCTGTGCAGAGGAAGGCACTGGCAAACCACTTCTGTTAGTCTCTTGCCATGAAAACCCCAAAAAGGGGTCGCCATAAGTCAGCTGCGACTTTACACACACACAACCAATGACAGCATACAGTGTAGGAAATCAAAAGGAAATGAAACAAGTCCTAATGGCTCAAATTTTAAATGACTTCTAATTTGTTGGAAGTGCTCAGATTTGGACCTCAGAACCAACTGTGGTTAGATCAAAGACTTTCTGAACAATGGAGTCTTTGATCTTGGTTCCGTGTGCGAGGGCAATGAAAGCATCCCAGAATAAACCAGACACTTCATCATGATGTCCAAATACAGCCTTTGTCTCCAATGGCTTCATTAGTATCACAAGAGAATGGGAGAGGAGAATTGGGTCCAGCTTTATTTATGGCTTTGTATTTCCTCGGAATATTAAAAGAAATTGCAATATTATCCTGTGGCATTATGGAGAGTTATAGGCTCTCCTGCTAGGTTATTTAGGGTAGCTTGGCTCCAAAATAGCTGTTTGCAGAGGATGAGATACTTAAGCAATACCTATAAGGATTCCAGAGGAATTCTATTAGTAAATGACTACTCGAAAAGGAACAAAATTATAATGATGATCAAGGAAACAGATGAAGAAGCCTTCCCTGTGATTTCAACCCTGTGCCAGGGAAAGCTTCCCCAACTGAATTTCTGCCTGGTGTGCAAGATGTCGAAGACCCTGGAGCCTTGCCAGAAGTGATGGTAACCCTAGTTGGAAGGGACTTTGGCACAGTGACCCAAGGAAACTTTGCTGACTGAAGTGGCATCTCCAGACTCTTCACTGGCAGCCTATGAGGTTCTGGGTTTAGTTCACGGTATTGCTTATTAAAGTCCTTCATGGTCTGAGATGCACAGAACCATCTCTCCCAGTATGCCCCTCTGGAGCAGCTCCACTCAATGGAACAAGACCTACTAAATGAGTGGTTCCCAGCCTTTTCAGTATGGTGGCCCACAAGTCCAAATTTGCTTGGTACGGTGACCCACTTAAAAACAAAAAACAAAGCATGCACAACTCAATAAAACTTCAGAAACCCAGAACTCCCTTTCACAGGTTGGGAAAAGCAGTCCTAAAGCACACCGCTTAAATCAGCTACTGTTCATTCCATAGCTTTTTCTGTTCTGGGCACCCACCTGGTGGGATGGTTTGCTGGTCAAGGGTATGACATTTTGGAGGACATTGATTCACAGGGTCAAGATTGGTCAGAAGCAACTTGACGGCACGTAACACACACATTTGTAGCAAGGGTCTGTGTTTCGATGTGATTCTTGTCTTAGAGGGTTTAAATGGAATTGGAATGCACCTTGGAGAGCCAGCATGGTGTAGTGGTTAAGATCAGTGGACTCTAATCTGGAAAGCTGGGTTTGATTTCCCACTCCTCCACATGAAGCCTACTGGGTGACCTTGGGCCAGTCACAGTTCTCTGAGAACTCTCTCAGCCCACACGAAGGCAGGCAATGGCAAACCACCTGTGAATGTCTCTTGCCTTTGAAAACCCTACGGGGTCACCAGCTGGCAGTTTGCAACACCAATCCACCTTGAGGCTGTTGGGGAGCAAGGCAGACTAGAAATGTTTTAAAGAAATGAATAATAAGTCTTGGGTCTTATGGGGACCTTTCTTTTCACATAGCAGCGGCTCCTTTTGATGGAGTGGCTTTTCCACTTGTGGAGGGGGATGAATTTTGCTGATTGCCCCCTCATGCTGTAGTCTCCCAATATGCCCCCTGCACTGTACCTTCAGATCCACTGACCTGCAGGAGCACATTTTAAAGGGGAGGGGGAGAGAGAGAGAGGCTGGGAAGCTCCATTCTTCTAGTGCAATTCCATTCACACTGCATAGTCTGCATATTGCAAGCCATAGTCTGTGTCCTATTAAGCAGAGGCTCCACTGGGGACTCCAGAGGTTAACAAAACCTGATGACAGCCAAAATCCCATCACTGTAATTGTGCCAATTAGGGTTGCCAACCTCCAGGTAGTCGCTGGAGATCTCCTGCTATTACAACTGATCTCCAGCCGATAGAGATCAGTTCACCTGGAGAAAATGGCTGCTTTGGCAATTGGACTCTATGGCATTGAAGTCCCTCCCCTCCTCAAACCCCGCCCTCCTCAGGCTCCACCCCAGAAACGTCCCACCGGTGACGAAGAGGGATCTGGCAACCCTAGTGCCAATGTTCTCACATTGCATTGAGCGTCTGAGACCGGTTCAAAATGCACATGCTTTGAACTCCAGATGGATTATCTAGCTCTGAAAAGCACCCCAGGTGAGATAGGGCTTAGGGCCATGCCACTTGGGGTTGGAGGCATTTGCACTCTTCTCTCTTTCCATTTCCCCAGTTGAAAATGACCCCTGGGTTGTCTGAAGCCTGATGGGGGGGAAAGCAGGTACCTGAATGCAACCCACCTGTAGAGCGAGGGGTCCCCAACCTTGCTGAACTATGGGGCATGTTTTTGGAATTTTGAGAACAGATATTGGGAACCACAACAAAACGCCTGCTGTGAGCGGGTGGGTCCAATCCAATCACGGACTTCTGGAAGGTTCCCAAATGGAGGCAGCTTGTTCCAAATTGGTGCTCTCTGAGGACAGGATTTGCTCTCAATTTTAGGAAAGAGATGCATTAGGGAAGAAGCAAGCGGGCACCACGAAACGCATCAAAGGGTGCTATTGGAGCCACAGGCACCATGTTGGGTTAAGAGATCCCTGTGGTAGTGTGGTGAGACAAATGTTTAGGGATCAAGCTATGGCCTTTTTAGGAAGAGAAAGTGTATCTTCATTTAAGTTTTCAGCCTAAGGAGGATCCCACCCTTTTACTATAACTCTGAGCGGAATGCAAACTGCCAGCTCTAATTAATTCCACTATTGACATCCTCACTAAATGACTTTAAACAACCTATTAAATGGCTCCTCCAAGAATATGATCTTTATTGAGAGGGTGATGGATCTACTGAACTTGTGTTATCCCACTGGGAAGCAAAAGGGCCAGTGAGTGCAAAGCACTAGTTGACTTTTAGGGTCACAATGATTACCTTTCTTAATGAAGGTACCTAGGAGAATTTATGCAAGATTGCTCCTTGGTGGTGCAGATTATCCTCATGCCAATTTGATTTCTTCCTGGAAACATCATTGTTCAATGGCTGCATTATATGTGTAGCTGGAAGTAAGCAAAGATCATCTGTCTGACCCCCTGCACAAAGGTCTCTGTGTAGGAGCATCAATTCTGCAGGCTCAAGCCACGCAGTCTCCAGCAGTGCGCAACAAGTAGAGAGCAGATGCAGCAAAGGACAGAAAACTTCCAGTGGTTTAAGCAAAGCCAGATACTGCAGCAGAGGGCAGTTTTTACACAGCACTGTAAACGCAGCATCATTTCTGATATTAAGTTTACAAATCCCCGCTCTGCCTTGAAGATCACTGGGTGACCAGGGGCCAGACCCTCTCTCTCCCAGCCTACCCCCCTCCCATTTATTTGTTGTGAGGGTCAAATGGAGGAAGGGAAGAGCTGTGTTTGCTATTATGACGCATCTCCTTTTGTTTTAATTATTTTTCTTTCCTCATCAACCACTACTATCACTCCTCAGACTTATGAAGTGTCTCTTGTTTTTCTATCTCAAGCTTAAGATGGTTGGGGGATCCGCCAAAGAAATATATAACTTCATAAAAGTCAGGAATATATGGTGCAAGAGAGGCTTATTGAAATAAAAACTCAGAATGGTTTTATTTGTCTCTTCTGGGGGAACTGGAAAAGTCAGGTTAGCAAGGAGGTTTCAGAAAATAAACTTGGGTGGTAACAAGAGATAGATTTCACTTGGCAGTCGCTCCTTTGTTAAATAAACATAAGCTTCTGATGTTGGAGGGATTAAGAACACACACACACTTTCCCCCAGTTTCCCCCTTAAAACTGGCTAGGGATCACTGTATTTATTTAGGCGCTATTACCCTTAGAACTGGTTAGGGATCACTCTCTTTACTTAAGAGCTATTTCCGTTAAGGAAGGACACTCAAATCACTCCCCTCATACACACAGGATCCTTCTTGATCCAAAACAAAAATGTGTTCTCTCACTCCAGCTTCCAGCCTCAACTATCAGCTTCAGCAGTCAGTTATCAGTTTCTTTAACTGTCTCTCTCAACTGCCACTTGTAGAATTCTCGAGAGGGGGGTTCCTGATGAATCTCCTGTCACTTAAGGTTCTATGACCAGGACAACTCATCATGATGCAACAGTCCGTCACAGCCATCCTGACCTTCTTGGAGGAAGGGTGGGATAAAGCTGGGCCAAAGAGATAGCTTTGTGTGTATGTCTGAGCAGGTGCACAAAGCCCAACAAAGAAGGTGCCACTCAGCAATGATATCTGGTGCTTTTCGGTAGACGGTAGGCTCTGTACTGACACATAGGTCCCGAAGTCTGACTGACTATGCTGACTACTGAGGCTAGGCCTGGAACTAAGGCTTGTACTCGATCCACATCATGGTCTGCAACTCAAATGCAGTTCTTCATTGTATTACCTGAACTTCCAGGCTGTGTCACTCTAGTCTTTCTAATCACTCTAGTCTTTCTAGTCCATTCTGCTAGGTATACACATACCCTCAAGACACTCTCTAGCTTTTTTCAAAGTTCCTCCTATTTTCTTGGTCAGTGATCCCCAACTTGGCTCCCAGTAATGGGTTTCCTGGCAACCTTTTCCTTCTTCCCCAAAGCAAAGAGCCAATTCTGGCTTTCCTCCACCTCACTGAAACAGGAGGAGCTTCAGAAGAACCCAGAAATCATCCATCCCCTTTGTGCTTGGAGGGAGTGGCCATTCAGAAGCAGCTGCCTCCATGACTGGACGATACTTGGCTTGGAACCTCCCAACATTTTATGATTGGCCCAAACCCCAATGTTAGCCATTTTGTGGTGGTGCCCACTCCCCATTCGCAAAATTCCAAAAGTTCCCATAGGCTTCTAAGTCACGATAAAAACCGAAATGGATTCAGCTGCGGATAAGATTACATCACAAACTAAAGCTACAGTCTCTTCCACACAATATATATATATTACTGATGGTGGAGACTGCCGTCAAGTCACAGCTGACTTAGGGTTTTCAAGGCAAGAGACTAAGAGAGATGGTTTTGGCATTGGCTGCCTATGTGTAGCAACTCTGGATTACCGTGGTGGTCTCCCATCCAAGTACTAGCCAGGGCCAACCCAGCTTAGCTTCCAAGATCTGATGAGATCAGGCCAGCCCGGGCCATCAAGGTCAGGGCATAGATATTACAATGTATGTAATTGCCACCAAATCACAATTGACTTCTGACAATCTTAGCAAGGGGCTTTCAGGGCAGGTGAGAAGCAGAAGGGGTTGCCATTGCCTTCCTCAGCAGAGTCTTCCTCAGTGGTCTCCCACCCAAGTCCTGACCCTGCTTAACTTCCAGGAACTGACAAAATCGGGCTATACTATGCCACCTTCCCTTCCATAGGTATGATTTCCATAACTGTAATGTTAAATATTGAAGTTCAGTTGTCATATATCAAATTGTTTTGACGAAGTGTTGTTTCACACATACATGCCTTCTCACTGGATGTTACAGCCTCCTCAACCAGTGAGTTGCTTGTGCAAAGTGGTCATTGCCACAAATAGAGCTTGCAGAGCTCCTCCCTTTACATCGTACACAACGCTGGAGTGCTGGCTGGATGCCAATCCAGCATAGCATTTCTTAGGTTCTTAAATAAATGTTTAGAATAGAGGTGCCGTACATGCAGCATCAACATGACAATGTCCTGGCCTGTATTGCTCAGGCACAGCAAGGTGGTTCAATGCTACTGCACCAAAGGCAGACAGCGTTATGCAAAAGTGATAAATGACTCCATAAAGTAGTACACCAAGCAGTGTGAAAGCTGGACATTGAAGAAAGCTGATAGGAAGAAAGTAGATTCCCTTGAAATGTGGTGTTGGAGGAGAGTGTTACGGATATCGTGGCTTCCAAAAAAACAAATCAGTGGGTTATAGATCAAATCAAGCCTGAACTGACCCTAGAAGCTAAAGTGACTAAACTGAGGCTATTGTATTTTGGTCACATTATGAGAAGACAAGAGTCACTGGAAAAGATGGTCATGCTAGGAAAAGTTGAGGGCAGCAGGAAAAGAGGAAGACCCAACAAGAGATGGATTGACTCAGTAAAGGAAGCCACAGCCCTCAATTTGCAAGATCTGAGCAAGGCTGTCAAAGATAGGACATTTTGGAGGTCATTGATTCATAGGGTCACCATGAGTCAGAAGCGACTTGACGGCACTTAACACACACACAAAGTAGTACAGATAAATATTTGGCCTTTTCCCCACAATTATACTTTTGAAATGTTCGCCTTTTTTTAAAAAAAGTCAATAGTCTAAGAAGGCGATTTACAGCACAATCCTATGTACATTTTACCCAGAATTAACCGTGCTAGGTACATTGGGGCTTACTCCCAGGTAAACGTGCATCAGATCGCAGCTTTATTACCAGTCGGATAAGAGGTGCCGACATTTTAAAGAATAAAAGCTTCAGCGCTGTGGCACTTCAAAGCCTTGTGTGCTTCCCTGAAGGGCTTTCAAGAGACACGAAGGGATAGAAAACTCTTATTCTGTAAAATTTTGTCGGAATATGCGGGGGAAGCTCAGCCAAATAAATAAAGCAGTCCTCCTGCTGAAATCTCATTTTTCAGCCTGTAGTTCACTTCTAATGACATACAGGGAACAACCCTAATCAATGCATATATCGTTTCTCTGAGCACAGTAGATGGCCAGCCTCTCGGTTACAGGGAAACACGAGTCGGTGATTGATATGTACTCTTCTAAAGGGATAAATTGATGCTGGCAGTGGCGCAAAGCTGTTGTTGCTAACGGGGCCTTCCTGAATGTCTTTCCTTGGTTAGAGAAGCCAAAGGGAATGTAGCAAATCATTTTGGCTGAGCTGGGTTGTTTTTTTCCCAGTGTCTGGGTTAGATGTAGCCTTGAGCGAGACTAGTCTTGAAGGTGACGAAATGGCCCGGCTGAGCCCCAAACACCATCCACGTCTTGAAGTTCAAATGATTGCTTTGTTAGAAACAGGTAGCCAAAGATGACAAGTGCCATTTGGAAATTAAGCTATCCTTTTCTCTTTAAAAAACAACAACTGCCTTATACAATAGCAAAATGTTCTTTATAGAGGATGCTCATGGGATGATTAGGTCAAACTACAAAAGATATAGATACATATTTAAGCGCCCAGGACATTGCATTACGCTCATGTGTTTTCTGAATGGTACATTGCATGTCAAAACGAACTTTGGGGTGGGGGAATAATTTTAACCCGACATTTTTTTTCATTATACAGCACTGAATTACAATATCAGAGCAGAGTTTTAACGAGCTGGTTGAAAGAAATAGTTCTGCTACTTCCCTAAAAGCACCTATTGGTGAAAATGCAAGAAATTAAAAGGATCGTTTAAATACCTCTGGTACACTGGCCCTTCCTTTATCCGTCATTACCTGGGGGCACCAGATAGCTGGGGGCAACCAACTTCCAGGTGGTGGCTGGAGGTCCTGCTATTACAACCAATCTCCAGGTGACAGAGATCAGTTCACTTGGAGAAAATGGCCGCTTTGGAATGTGGACTCTATGGCATTATACCCCATTGAAGTCCCTCCCCTCGCCAAATCCCATCCTCCTTAGGCTCCACCCCCCCAAAAAAACTCCAGGTATTTCCCAACCTGGAGATGGCAACGATAGAGATAGCAGATGATATCTTTCCATAGTAACTGCCAAGTGCTGGTCCCATCTTCACCCAGCCCTGCCAAACTCAAGTTAGTGGTTTTGTTTGAATTAAAACTGACCCATTTGTTTCTGTAGCTACTTGGAGAAGTCCTGGGGCAGGTTCTCCTTTGGCAAATGGCAATGTTGGTTGTCAATCCAAACAATTTGTTCTCTGTTGTCCCCTCTTCCTTTTGATCCAAACAATTTGTTCTCTGTTGTCCTCTCTTCCTTTTAAAAAAGAAAACCCTCACAGCGCTTTCAAGGCAATTTGTGTAAGGTTCGATTAAGCATGGAGTGCTAAAGTTGGAGCAAACTTGGTAACCTGGCTGTTCAGCGGGGGAAGGAACAAGAATCGTGCCGGAATCTGGGACAAGAAATTGAACATATTAGATTCTTTTTGGGGGCTTCAGCCAGCAGTGGGAAGTTTTGCAACTTCAAAGCAAGAAATTAGTTCCCTGGGGTGAACCCTCCATAATGTAACAGCATACACTGGGGACTGACTGTGCTGTCTGCATTTCACTTAAGGACTGGAGTTTTCTTTCCCATGCAGAATCAAATTGGTAGCAGTTAATTGATTTGTTTTTCAGGAAGGTGCATATTCCCACAGTTTCCCAGGAATTTCCCAATTCAGAGCCAGCAACCCTATGACCAGGCTCAATAAAAGCCAGGGTGGTGTAGTAGCTAAGACGGTTGAACTAAGTATCTGGGAGACCTGGGTTCGAATTGCAATTTGTGCTATGGAAGCTTGCTGGATGACCTTGGGCCCCTCACACTCTCTCAGCCTAACCTATCTCACAGGATTATTGTGAGGATAAAATCAGGAGAGGAGAGCAATGTAAGCTGCTTTGGATCCCCATTGGTTGGAAAGACGAGGTACAAATGAATTAAATTTTACAAAATAAATAAATAATAAATGCAGTTGATGCCCAGTGAGCAAAATGGTTGTGTGAACATAAAAGACATATGGAGATAGAGAGGGGGAGGTATTTGGGGTGAGCTGAACTGGCATTTTTTTAAAAAAGCTGGAGAAAGAAGGGTATTATTGACTCTGAATTCAAGGTTAATAGTGACCTCCATGTGCACCGTTCTCAGCAAATAGTTTGTGTCAATAGAATGGTTAGGGTATCATTTTCCAGGTCTCGTTGAAATCTATAATTGATGTTTACTATTCGATTTTGAAGTGATCTGTTATTAGAAGTTCTTAAGGTTAAGCTTGTACTGAGCCCTTCGGCAGGCTGCAGTTGTATCAATCAATTCTTTTTTCCCGCAACAGAAATGATGACAGAAACGCTTGCTAGATTTGCAATTGTGATGTGTGTGCGTGCGTGCACCCAATTCTTTTCTTCTCACCTCCAGGCCATTTAGCCTTATCTAAACAAAGTATCCCAGTTGTCATAGCAACCATTAAAATCCGCAGTCCGATATCTTTTTCCCCCTGGTAAATTTAATTTTCTGAGTTAACTGTATCAATTCAAAACCCAGTCTGCTAAAAAAAAATAAAAAATCAGCTTTTAGTCTCTTGGAGGAAATTAATGGGTGAAGAGCATTTGGAGACTGGGACCTCTAGACAGAGATTTGGTGAGTTATTTCAAATAGATAGGCACATTTTGGCATTTCTCGCCCCTTCAACTCCCTCCATCCCTCTTCTTGTTTCCAGCATTCCTTCCCCCTTTCAGATTTCTCCTTCTGGCCATTTCTTCTTCATTTTGTTCCTCTGGACCACTCTCTTGTCCAACTCCCCAATCTCCTTTTCCTTGGAACTTGCGGTCTGCATTGCCCTTTTGATAGAGTTGCCAACCTCCAGGTACTGAGTGAAACATCAAAGTGTAATCAATGCATACAATAGTGGAAAGGGACAAACATACAACTATATACAGTGGTATTTCAATAGTCCACAAAGGTATGTATACATACCTTTGTGGACTATTGAAATACCATTTTATATAGTTGTATGTTTGTCCCTTTCCACTATTATATGCATTGATTACACTTTGATGTTTCACTCATTTGTGTTGAGGTAACTATAGCCTAAGATTCCTGCACTATTTTCCTTATCCTTGATATTAGTGCAGAGGTGTTGATTTTGGTTTGCTCAACCTCCAGGTACTAGCTGGAGATCCAATTAATGGACACGACCTAGCAATTGTAAGTCTCGCTGTTAATTAGAATAGTTGTTTTTATTGCGTTTTGATGTGTTTTCCTCATTAAGGAGCAGATCCAATACATCTGTCTTTGGAAGGCCTCTGAAACAGATGTGTTTTTCATATACCCAAGCCTGCTGTGGGAAAATTAAAAATACACTAGAAAGAAAGGGGATTGCCCTTTCCTGGGAAGTTGCCTTGGAGGTCAGCGGGAGTCTCTGCTGTCAATAAAACATGAGCCACAGCACAGTGATGCAGAAATGGGAGCACAGATGGAAAGCGACAGAGCAAAGGATGGGCTGAGGCAGGGAGAGTCGGCATCTGCAGAAAGAGAGGGATGGTTACATTCTTCATGGACTGCTGGGGATTTAGGGATATGGTTAGGCCAGATTGGCCAGAGATCCTAGAGGGTTTTTTTTTTTTTTTTTTGCCTTCCTCTGGGCATAGAGCAGGGGTCACTGGGGGACTGTGGGGTGGAGGTAGCTGTGAATTTTCTGTGTTGTGCAGGGGGTTGGACTAGATGACCCTTCCAGCTTTGTGTTTCTATGCTGTAGGCTGCAATTTTGAACATCCCCCTTATTCTTCTAAAATGCTGTAGTGACCTATCAAGACCTTAACTGTTCCTGCCCCCACACATGGGAAATCAACCTCCGATCTCCAGGCCATCCATTAAAATAACAGCACAGAATGAAATGAAACCCAGGAGCATTCATAACTAGGAAGATTATCTCAGGATCTTTGAGTTGGGTTGGGGCAACATTTAACTGTTTGTTTATACAACGCAGGCCAGGAGAGTAAGATTCAAGTCCAGCAGCACCTTAAAGACCAACAAGGTGTCCAGGGTGTGAGCTTTTAGGGCTTTGAGGTGCTACTGGACTCGAATCTGGCATAGTAGTTGTAAACAGGATCAAATGGGGCTGTTTCCTCTTGTGAAGATAAAATGGAGGAAAGGAGAATGATATAAGCCACTGTGGAGAAAAGTGGGGCAACACTAGGGTTGCCAAGTCCCTCGTTGATACCAGTGGGAGGTTTTGGGGCGGAGCCTGAGGAGGGCGGGGTTCGAGAGGGGAGGAACTACAATGCCATAGAGTCCAATTGCCGAAGCGGCCATTTTCTCCAGGTGAATTGATCTCTATTGACCGGAGATCAGTTGTAATAGCAGGAGAGCTCCAGCTAGAACCTGGAAGTTGGCAACCATAGATACAAATGAATTAAAATAAGTAAATAATGTAAAGTAGTAGTAGTAAGAGGAAGAGGAGACGGTCTTTGGGACTGCCACTCCTGGTACACACACTCCCCGAAGGATGTTACATTCTGCTAAAAACAACTTGTTGGTGGTCCCCAGCCCTAGGAGCATGCGGCTGTCCTCAACAAGAGTCAGGGCTTTTTCGGCCCTGGCTCTGGCCTGGAGGAATGCTCATCCTAGTAACATTGGGGCCCTGCGGGATTTGTAAGACAGAGCTATTCCGCCAGGCCTACAACTGAGGGCAGCTGCAGGTGGTATTAATGCTGGCCACCCTACCCTTCACCCCCCTTTACTCTTTTACAACTAGTGTAATTGTGTGGGGGGGGGGGCTGCCTGCTTGGCCTTATTATTTATCATCATGCTGCAGCGTGTATCACATCATTTGGCATGCCTTCTTTTTAAATAATTTGTGAATTGGCATTTTATTTAAACGTTTTATTAGGATATATGTGTAAATTGTGATTTTATTGTTGGTACCCGCCCTGAGCCTGGCTTTGGCTGGGGAGGGCGGGCTAGAAATTCAAAAAATAAATAATAAATAAATAAATAGTAGTAAGTATAGCGTGATAGATGTGAAATTAGAAAATACCATTGGAGACATTCTTTTTTATATATAAAGAAACAGTCTCTTCTAGGCAACTAGCAGCTCCATTTATTTTTATTGGAATTTCCAGGCATCAGCAAGAAGCTTATCCTAAGTGAAGCCACTACATTATTATGATTAAATCAGAATAAATAAATGGGCATATAAATGCATGCGTTTTTATATACTGCAAGGCAGCAAGGAAGAGAAATGAGAAATTATTGTGCAGCTCCAGTTTCTTTTATGGCAATGTCCTATGATTGATAGTGATTCTTCTGCAGCTAGAATTTTTATGAGCGCTGCTTATTGGCCCGGGCCACACTTTGTGTGGGTGCAGCTTTCTAGAGGTATTTAAGATCTTTCAGAAGGCTTTGTGGAGTATGGTGTAATTTGAGCATTTTCAGTTCATCGAGTGGCATTACGGCGCATCCTTAAGCATGCTGATTGGGTGGCCATCTCAGCATGTGGAAGTGGAATTTTATTTTATTTGGGAAGGAGCTAGCTCACACAACCACTAAGGGCCTTTCCTGGGAGAAGGTCCCACTGAATACCGTGAAACATACTTTTGAGTAGATCTGCTTGGGATTCCTCCCCTAGTCACTTCCATGATGCTGTGTGATGCGTTTCATTGAAAAGCATTTCTAAAGGCTGGGTGGGCCATATATTTACCAGTTAGGTAATTAGTAGGGTCACCAGCTCCGGGTTGGGAAATACCTGGAGATTTGGGGGGCAGAGCCTGAGGAGATCAGGGTTGGGGGGGGGAGGGACTTCAGTGCCATAGAGTCCAATTGCCAAAGCTGCCATTTTCTCCAGGTGAACTGATCTCTGTCGGCTAGAAATCAGTTGTAATAGCAGGAGATCTCCAGCTAGTACCTGGAGGTTGTCAGCCCTAGTAATTAGGGCAACATGTCTATACCTTTTACTGTTTTTGCTATTTCCCAGTTTTTTTTCCAAGATGCTGATTTGGGCAATGCTTAAAGGATACATAGTTTCTCTTACCATCCAGGGAATGATTTGCACACAGCTCCAGAAACCACGAAGGTAGGCAGGATCTAATGAAATAAATTTTACTATTCTTTTTGTAGTCTTCTTTTCAGTCCCCAAAATAAGATTTCAGGTATGGTATTACAGTTGCCAGGTCCTTCTTCGCCACCGGTGGGAGCCTGAGGAGGGCGGGGTTTGGGGAGGGGAGGGACTTCAATGCCATAGAGTCCAATTGCCAAAGCAGCCATTTTTTCCAGGTGAACGGATCTCTATCAGCTGGAGATCGGTTGTAATAGCAGGAGATCTCCAGCTACTACCTGGAGGTTGGCAACCCAAGGTGGGAGGCATTCCACCAACAGCCATAGTTGGCTGCAGGATGATAGTATATGCACTGCTGCATCACAGCCAGGTAATACCACCTCTCCATTTCTCCTGCAGTATCCCCGCATGCCTCTGGATACCCGACCCTAAGAATTATGGACCTTCAGAAATAGAATGGGATGTCGGGCAGGCTAGGGAGGCTGTAGCTGAAAGGGGCAGCATTCATGGATATCACAGACACGCCAACCCTTGTATCAGCACCACTCCCTTCCACTCCCCCAAGACGGCAGAATTGGATGTAACCTGTTTTGGATGGCATTTTCATTGTTGTTTTGCATTACAGTTGAGGGATATGAGCAGGAAGCACTTACTGATCAACTCACTGCAATTATTAAATAATCTTGGAAAGAGTTATTCTTCAAAATAATGTCTTCTGACATGTTAGGTTTGGTCGGACGGTAGTGATGGATTTCAGATGGCGCCGTTTGTTTCCTTAAGATGTCTTGAACATTTGTCATCTGTAGAAATACTTAGAAAATGCTTAAAATTTAGTCAACAGTATTCATTATAAAATAAACAGACCGCTCGCTAAAGAAGATGGATGTTAAAGTATGGGCATAATCATAGATCTGTTTATGTCTCCAATTTCCTTTTTTTTTTCCTGAACTCCTCAAATTTAACTTTGGCATAGCCTATACAATGGCTAAGATAGCCCCAGCTAGCCTAATCTCATCAGATCTTGGAAGCTAATCAGGGTTGGCCCTGGTCAGTATTTGGTTGGAAGACCACCAAGGAATACCAGGGTCTCTATGCAGAGCCAGGCAATGGTAAACCACCTCTGAAAGTCTCTTGCCTTGAAAACCCTACGAGGACACCTTAAGTCGGCTACAACTTGACGGCAAAAACCCCCGCCAAAAGTGGCTAAATATCAATGCAGGCATTCTGAAGCCAGTCTAGTCAATTAAAGCAAAACAGCCATATGCAATGCAGGTGAGGTCCAAAAACAAATATATATTTTTTCCAGAAAAGGAAAACGTATGATTAATTAGATGTGTTATTAGGTCTGTGGAGAACTCCGTAATGTTGGGACCAAATGATGGTTTATTAGTTTCATAATGAAGGCAATTCATCAGTCGGCTTCAAAGCCCTTTAATTACAGATTTTAAGATGGAGGGGGTGCTATTTTAGTGCACAAAAGTTCCACATGGTAACTCCGTAAGGTTTTTAATCCATACATTATTCAGAGAGTTAGCCGGGTACATTATCGACCAGGAACAATGAGAAGCATGATCCTGCTGCACAGTGCGGGCAGCATCAAAAAAATCATCAGGTTAGAGATTTCTTGGAAACCTGCTGCTTTGATATAGGTAGTTTTAGCACCTGTGGTGCTTTTGAGGGTGCCTTTTGTAGCGCATCAGGAGCATAAAACCAGTACAAAATAATACTGGCATAGATAAGAAGAACATAACAACATGAGAAAATATTGTCGAAGGCTTTCACGGTCAGAGTTCATTGGTTCTTGTAGGTTATCCGGGCTGTGTAACCGTGGTCTTGGAATTTTCTTTCCTGACGTTTCGCCAGCAACTGTGGCCGGCATCTTCAGAGGAGTAACTCCTCTGAAGATGCCGGCCACAGTTGCTGGCGAAACGTCAGGAAAGAAAATTCCAAGACCACGGTTACACAGCCCGGATAACCTACAAGAACCAACATGAGAAAACCCTGCTGGATCAGACCAAGGCCCATCAAGCCATAGAATCATAGAGCTGGAAGGTACCACCAGGGTCATCCAGTCCAACCCCCTGCACAATGCAGGACATTCACAACTACCTCCCCCCCTCACACCCACACCCCCCAGTGACCAGCAGTCTGTTCACACAAGCTTTGCAGCTTGCCTTGTTGGTGTAAGAAAAGCTAAACTTGCTCAAATTCTCACCTCTATTGTGCTATTAAAGGAACAGAAGCAACACCTGCTCATTGTATACTATGGTTATAAACTCTGGGCAGAGAAATTCTTGGCGATTTGGCAGCAGAGCCTGGGGAAGGTAGGGTTTGGGGAGGGGAGGGAGCTCAGCAAGGTTGTGATGCTATACAGTCCACCCTCCAAAGCTGCCATTTGCTCCAGGGAAACTGATCACTGTAGTCTGAAGATCAGTTGAAATTCCAGACCCTCTCCAGGCCACATCCAAATTGCCCCAAAGTGCTCAAGGCAATTTATAAAATAAAATGGACAACTATTTCCATAAAACATAGTTACTGTGGATCTGTATGTACTATACTTTGTGCTAATTTCCACAAGGTACATTCTTCCCATAGCCTTCCACATTTTTAAGGGGGTGACTCATCATTCAATCTGCCTTGCCCGCTCCAGGAAGTTTGCCACTCTCCAGAAGCTTTGTCTAGAAACAATACTGGCAAAATACTAGATGCCAAAGACCTACCCCCCTTCCACTCCAAGTCATCTGAAATTACCATAGTATGCTGAAATCAGGTAGCAAAGCTTTATGTACAACATCTGTGACTATACAAAATGCAGGGCTTGTTTGATTTCTTTCAGCTCCACAATTTGCTTCCCATTGATTTTATTTCATTTACTAAGCCTTTTTTTCCCTCTTGCCATTGTTTGAAGCAACATATGAAATGATAAAATAGCAACAAACTAACTTAACAACCCTAATGAATGCTTTACATATTTTGTGCAGGGCTTGGCTTGTTCTTAGGTGCTTCGTACATATTCATCCAATACGATCTTACAGAGTATCAGTGGAGAAAATAGCAGCAGAAGCATCAAGAGATCATAGCCAACACTTCCCACGTTTCCTTTTCTAGGCACTGATAACCCTGCAAGGAAATTTGAGTCTTGCCGTTCTGGGAGGAAAGTCAATAAAGAGAGGTGCTGATGAACCTCACCAAGGAGTTAGGGGGGAGGCTGTGGCTCACTGGAGCAGGCTCTGCTTTGCATGCAGAAGGTCCCAGGTTCAATCCCTGGCATCTCCAGTTTAAAGGACCAGGCAGTAGGCAATGTGAATAGAGTTGCCAACCTCCAAGTACTAGCTAGAGACCTCCTGCTTTTACAACTGTCTCCAGCCGATAGAGATCAGTTCACCCGGTGAAAAATGGCCGTTTTGGCAATTGGGCTCTATGGCATTGAAGTCCCTCCCCTCCCCAAATCCTGCCCTCTTCAGGCTCTGCCCCCCAAATCTCCAGGTATTTACCAACCCTAAATGTGAAAGACCTCTGCCTGAGACCCTGGAGAGCCACTGTCAGTCTGAGTAGACAATGCTGACCTTGATGGATTGATGGTCTGATTCAGTATAAGGCAGCTTTGTGTGTGTGTTCATGTCTGAGTTATTCTGCATCCCTGGGATTAATTTGGAAGAGTTTTCAGTGCCTCATTTCAATATGCCAGTTGGGATTCGGGGATTTAACTTCCAAGCCTGTCTTTATACCCAGGCCCCACTCACACTCCTTTAAGAAACCTCTCTGCATAGAAGCTTCCCAAGAGAATAGCTTCATCCTAATGCCATCTGAAACAATCTGCCATGTGTGCTGGAGACTTATTTATTTATTTTCATTTATATTCCTCATTTCTCACTGGGACTCAAGGCAGATATGCTGCAACACCCTTGGCCAATCAAAGGAAACCTGGATCTGGCCTGTAGCTAGATAGGGAGATTTCCAGGGAATCCCATGCCTTGAGTTCTATGGAAGAAAATTAAGGAATAAATGAAATAAATACTGGTGGACATGTTGTGCATTCTGCTGTGTATTCTGTGCAACTTGCAAGCAGCCTTCATCCCAGTCTGTATCACTAAATCAGGGCCAGCCTTCCAAAGCAGGTGGGATCACCACATTTCCAGGGAGGTAAACTAATTTTCCATAGGGGTAGAACGCATGCTGGCCCAATCCTGGCTATGACCTTGAGTCCCAGCCAAGCATCCCTCCATCATTCCTGGATCCAGATCCAGCTTAGAGTCCCCAGTTGCCAACTTCCGTTCCTGAAGCTCAGAGCCAGGCTTGGGGGCCCCATTCTGTAGAAAGGTTGGGTATAAATGAAGTAAATTATTAATATAGCTGAAGATAGGGGCAGATAAAAGGTAGCTTGGCTGGTGGATGGGAAGCAGGGAAAGAAAAGGCTATGGGGATTTTCAGGAAAGAGAAAGAATCTACTTTGTATGAAGAATATACCAGGTTCGATCCCTGGCACCTCCAATCGAAAGGATCAGGTAGCAGATGATGTGAAAGACCTCTGCCTGAGGCCCCGGAGAGCCACTGCCAGTCTGAGAAGACAGTACTGAACTTGATGGACCAATGGTCTGACTCAGTATACATTTTATGAGTTCAGCCTGGTTCTGCACTGGATTGTGGCCTGCTGGTCAAGGGCAGTCTTGGCTAATGCACAACTGGGGCAGCAGCCCAGGATTCCACACCGGGGGGCCCAACTGCCCACAGCTCTGTCCTCCTTGATGGAGGGAGAAGAAGAGCAGGCTCCTGCCACCCCCGCTACTCACATCCTCCCCATTTGGGGCTCAGCAGTAGCTCCTGCCTTCCTCCCATGGGGTCAGGGCCACCTCTCACTTGTCTCTAGCAGGGGGGTGGCCCCAGATGGCAGAAGGCAGTGATTCTGGTGCCCTGAGATTTTGCCCAGGGTCTCAGAATTACTAATACTGCCACTGATTATGGTTGCTAAGTAACAGTGCAAGACTCCTGATTTTTTTTTATAGCTACATCTTTGAAAGTCTCTATTTTCTTTGCTCATGGAATGGAAGCCTCTCTGGACAATTCTAGAGCATGAGGAAATGTAGAGCTTCCCTTTAGTGCTATTCTTGTACTAGACCTGATTCAGCAACTGTAGCTCATCTTCTGATCCCCACATAAGTGGCCAGAGGTGCCTCAGGGTAGGGCTGTTGAATTTAAAAAAATTCAGTATAGTTCGGATTCGGCCGAATTCGGCCCATTTAGATTCGGGATATGCCGAAGTCCGAACTCCCCCAATTCGGGTCCGTTCAATTCGGCGGGAATTCAAAGTTGGGGGGAAAATTCGGCCGGATAAAGCCATTAAAAACACAATCGCGCCTTTCCGCGGCTCTGGGGGGGCATTTTTGGGTTTAGAGGTCCCAAACTTTCAGCAGAGCTTCAAAGGACGTTTATTGAAAGACTCCCCAAGTTTTGTAAAGATTGGGTCAGGGGGGGCTGAGCTATGGGCCCTGAAAGGGGTCCCCCCACCCTTAATGTGCATCTCTCAGCAGAGCTTGCCGCCCACGCACAAAGCTCCCAGCCCCGACAACAGTTTGCAAAGCAACTGCAAAGCAACACAACCTTGTAAAACAACACCTTTGCAACAGGGAAAACCAGAAGACACACAACTGAAACCTCCCCCCTCAAACCAGGGAGCGAGAGACTCGAGGGGGAACACACACCCCAGGCAGAACTGACGAAAGCCCCCTTTGGCTTCCCCCCCACCCACAGAAACTGCTCCCTCCCCACACACACACAGACTCTGCTTTCCCCACACACACACACACACACATACACAGGAGGAAAATTATAGATTAAAGCCCCCAAAGGGGTCTTACTGTGGCTGTTTTCTGTTCCATCAGGAGGGGCTGGGGAGTACTTGTAATCCAAGATTATTCCAATTAGGCACGGGACGTTTTGCTCTGGAGAAGATGCACAGGATCGGCTGATCCATTCATCCCAATAGGGGAAAGGGGAAAGCCCATATCTCGGGACCCCCTGACCCAATGTTCACAAAACTTGGGTGGTCTCTTAAGAACACTTGTCTGAAACTCCACTCAAAGTTTGGGATCTGCACCCCCAAAAATGCGCCCCTGCAGCCACGGAAAGAGAAAAGGGGGGAGGCGATATTTCTGCCCCCACTGAACCCATCTTTACAAAACTTGGGTGGTATCTTAAGAATGATTGTCTGAAGCTATGCTGAAAGTTTGGGGGCTATATCCCCAAAAAAGCGCCCCCTGCAGCCACATAAATGGAAAAAGGGGGGAGGGAAAAGGGGGAGAGCCCATATCTCGAGACCCCCTAACCCAATGTTTACAAAACTTGGGGGGTATCTTAAGAAGCTTCATCTGAAGCTCCACTGAAAGTTTGGGGTTTGTACCCCCAAAAATGCGCCCCCTGCAGCCATGGAAAGAAAAAGGGGGGAGCCCATATCTCGGGACCCCCTGACCCAATGTTTACACAACTTGGGGGGTATCTTAAGAAGCTTCATCTGAAGCTCCACTGAAAGTTTTGTGTCTGTACCCCAAAAAATACGCCCCCTGCAGCCACAGAAAGGAGCGAATGTGCACAAGCACCCCCCCACACACACACACACGAGGATTTCGCTCTCTCTCTCTCTCTTTCCCTGGCCGGGCCGCACATCAGCTGATTCCTCCAGTACTCAATCCTGACTGATTGGCCAAAAGAAGACCCAGCTTGGCCACCGATTGGCCGGGGGAGGAGAATGCTGCTTACTGACGGTTATGCTGCTTACTGACGGCCCCGAATTTGCCGGATTTATTCGCGAACTCCCGAACTCGCTGAATTCGGCTCCCCGGTTGCCCGCCAGTTTTGAGTTCGGTTCCTCCCGAACTAAAAACCACCGAATCAGGGGAAATTCGGCTGATTTTCAGTTCGGGCCGAACCGAATCAACAGCCCTACCTCAGGGTCACTGGGTGTGTGTGTGGGGGGGAGGTAGTTGTAAATTTCCTGCATTGTGCAGGGGGTTGGACTAGATGACCCTGGTGGTCCCTTCCAACTCTATGATTCTGTGATAAGAGATACTCATGCTACTACTTGAAGCTTTAAAGAAACACAGAAGCCTTCTGTAAAAGATGTTATACATAAAGCCGGGAGAAGGTTGTGACGAAAAACAGACTTGTATTCCTGAAAATGGCCCAGCAATGCAACATATACCTAGTGGTATGTTAAAAAGCCTGAAAATTATTCACTTTTTGCAGGCCTTTGACTGTAATCAATAATGCATTTGTTCGTTCATTCACAAGGCCTGAGAATGTATGGAGCATTTGATGGATACAAGCATACCTCGAAAATATTGCAGGTTCAGTTCCAGACCACCACAATAAAGCAAATATCCCAATAAAGCGCAGCACACGATTTTTTTGGTTTCCCAGTGCATATAAAAGTTATGTTTACTCTATACTGTAGTATGTTAAGTGTGAAAGAACATTACGTCTAAAAAAAATGTACCGTAATAATAACGAAAAAATTGCGATATTGCAAGAATATTGCGAAAGTGTTACGAGAATTACCAAAATGGAGACACAAAGTGAGCACACACCTCTGGAAAAATGACACTGATAGACTTGCTTGAAAATGCAATATCTGCGAAATTGCAATAAAGCAAAGCGCAATAAAACAAGGTATGCCAGTAGTCCCTTTGGAGATGTGAGGTCTAATGTTGGTAGCAGGAAATGGCCAACTTTCCATGAAACAAATTACAACATCCATGGGGAAATTCACAAAATGGCAAAGCATTGCTGCTTAGATGGTGCAAGGGGATGGGAGTAGCCTTGCTGATACATAATCTTTTCCCTTGCTTCAGTCCTATGGGGCAGGAAGAATGGCCAACTACGTACTATTTATACCCTGCTCTTCTCCCCAACTAGAACCTCAAAGAAATGTACAACACTGTTCTCCACTCCTCTATTTTATCCTCACAACAATAGCCCTGTGAGGTAGGTTAGGTTGAGAGACAGTGACTGACCCAATGTCACTCATCCAGCGAACTTCCATGGCAGAATAGGGATACAAATCTGGGTCTCCCAGATCCTAGTCTGACTCTCCTCATTACTATACCACATTGGCTATCGCAATATAGATGAATAAGAACAATGTCACAGGTCCTGTCCAGTAGTTGCGTGCGATGCACTCATAACCACAATCCACATGACATTCACATTTGCAAAAGGGATTAGCTGGAGCAGGGAAAGAGAAAGAGAATGAGACTGAATTTCCTGCAGTACAATGTGAGAAAAGATATCTACCTCCTAGACAATAAAGGAATAAAAATGTGCACTTACTACACGCACGTGCGGGAGGGTGGGGGGGAGAGAGAGAGAGCCTCTCTCTCAGTCTTTATCTTCCTTCTTTCTCTTTGAGAGCACTCAGGCGTCAACTAGAAAGCAAGTGCAGCAGCATGCATGGAATAGTTTTTTGATTCCTTCTGTGCCACAGGCAGAGAGGGTTTTTTTTTTTTTTGTCTTTGCCGTCATTATATTACTTAGACTCTTTTCAGGTGGTTCTTACAAAGCAATATTCAGGGTGATTGCTTTTCAATACCTGCTGAGTATCCAATCCTCTCACCTTAATTTTTCTTCTTCTGCAAGAACAGTCGCTAATGGAAGGCGAGAGGGAGAGCTAGCAGGGGTCATGTGGATGCTTGTTTAAGGCGAGGTCTCCGGCTCTCAAATATGATGGCTAGGTTTATTGGGAGAGAGGACTTCTCTGCTCTTGTCAGGTGTGGAAGCAACAGGTGGGTTGTGAGCGGACTGCTGAGTGGGAAAAAAATTCAGAGCTAATCCAGATGTTCAGACAAAAACACAGGAAAGTCCTTGGGGAAGTGTTCCACTTCAGAGTGTAGGGGTGGGGGTGGGAAATTGCCTGCTTGAATGCTCTTCCGTGTCAAAAATGTGTAAAAACTGGAACTTTGGGGAGAGTTTCAGGAGGGTATCCATGCTGATCTGCAGTAGAAGAGCTAGATTTGAATCCATTAGCAACTTTCTTACTTGTATCTGATGAAGGGAGCTTTGACTCTCGAAAGCTTATACCCCGAA
Organism: Euleptes europaea; assembly: GCF_029931775.1. Lineage (NCBI taxonomy): Eukaryota > Metazoa > Chordata > Lepidosauria > Squamata > Sphaerodactylidae > Euleptes > Euleptes europaea. The sequence goes on along the minus strand of NC_079313.1, from coordinate 117,965,502 downwards.
AATGTTGCTGGTCTCTAGCTGCTACTGGACTCAAATCTAGCTCTAGAACAGGGGTGTCAAACTCAATTGTTACAAGGGCCAGATATGACATAAATGTCACTTGGTTGGGCCGGCCATGCCTGGCCAGCCCAGATTGGGGGGGGGGTGGCTGCCTCAGCTGTCTCACGGGCCAGAAAAGAGCTCTCAAAGGGCCAGATCCAGCCTGCTGGCTTTATGTTTGACATCCCTGCTCTAGAACCTTGGGGAATTTCAGAGCTAATTTAGATGTTCAAATAAACCACATCATATAGTCCTTCATGGACTGCTCCATTTCAGAATATAAGGGGTTTTTTTTGTTTTTTTGTTTTGCACATTTTTGCATGTAAAAAAGGTGCCTGCATGTAAAAAACTAGACCTTTGGGACAAGGGGATCTGGGCTAGTCTTCTTCCTGACATAGTAGCTTTCCATATGCTAAGCTCTTTTTGATGTGGGGTGGAAGGAGCCTAGGTATAAAGATGTGTTTTCGTGTGTGTGTGTGTGTGTGTGTGTGTGTGTGTGTGTGTGTGTGTGTGTGTGTGAGAAGTGCCGTCAAGTTGCTTCCAACTCATGGTGGCCCTATGAATCAACGTTCTCCAAAATGTCCTTATCTTTGACAGCCTTGCTCAGGTCTTGCAAACTGAGGGCCGTGGCTTTCTTTACTGAGTCCATCTCTTGTTGGGTCTTCCTCTTATCCTGCTGCCCTCAACTTTTCCTAGCATGACTGTCTTTTCTAGTGACTCTTGGCTTCTCATAATGTGACCAAAGTACGACAGCCTCAGTGTTTTCACTTACATGTACTGAAATGGTACTGTTTGTCATTAGTTTTTGAAACTTTTGGATAATTTCCCAGAATTGCTGGTTTAAGGCACAGGACTGGATTTCATTTTGACATAGATCCATATTATTAATGTTGCTAATTTTATCTAATTCCTGTCTCCACTCCTCAAGATTTCAAAGTGATGGAAGGCTTTGTGCTTAATCAGCCCTGACTATTAATAATTGATTTCTGGAAGGGGGGGTGTTGACTGGCAGAATCCTTGGAAGAATGTCACAATTAGGATATGTGCCCGGGGGTGGGGGGTGGCAGCTTCCTTCTGTTGTTCTGAAGACTACTTAGCATATTCCTGTTCAAAGCATTTCCTGAAATGTCCGCAAGCTGATAACACAAAAAGTAGGTCTCTCGGAAGGTCTTGATTTTTAATAAGGATCATCTTGGTATAAGACTTGATGGGTGTAATTATACAGCAAGCTGACTGAACTTCAGAGCAATTCAAATAGCCAAGCACAGAAAAGATTGTTTGACTTAACACCACTATATTTTAATTCCCAAATGCTGTTGTTGAGCATAGAGTAAGCACACCACCGGGGACTGGGGAAGGCATAGTGGTTAAGAGCGGTGGTTTGGAGCGGTGGACTCTGATCTGGAGAACCGGGATTGATTCCCCACTCTTCCACACGAGCGGCAAAGGCTAATCTGGTGAACTAGATTAGTTTCCCCACTCCTCCACACGAAGCCAGCTGGGTGACCTTGGGCTAGTCACAGCTCTCTTAGAGCTCTCTCAGCCCCACGTACCTCACAGGGTGTCTGTTGTGAGGAGGGGGAGGGAAGGCGATTGTAAGCCGGTTTGATTCTTCCTTAAGTGGAGAGAAAGTCGGCATATAAAAACCAAGTCTTCTTCTTCTTCTTCTCTTCCTCCTCCTCCTCCTTCTCCTCTTCCACTGCCTGCTGGGATCAATTCCCTTTGCAGGCCAACCTGCAGGAACAAACTGGTGTGCTGAAAATGTGGGCTGACTTTAGTCATCCAACCCTGCATTGTCCTGGTCCAAACTCATAAGGAGTTACCTCATTTTAGGGTGGTAAGGCTGAGACACAATAACTTGCTTGTGAGCTTCATGCCTGAGCAGGAACTGCAATTTATTTCTCCCTGCTCTGCACTGAGCTCTCGATCTGTGACGTTGCTCTTGCCCAGCTTACACAGTACTGTGCAGAATGATAATCATGTGGCTGTTTCAGTAGATGCCCAATTCAAACTACATTTGCTGTCTTGGATCCTGTGGAAAATCTCCACTAATAGAAGGCATTTCTGTCAGAAGAATAGGACTTTCCCCCCCACCTCCAGCTGTGGTCTGAAATGATCCTCCAGATGCTACTTCTGGGGGATAAGGGATCCCCAGAAAGACCATGAGGAGGCAGTCTGAAGTCTGTCAGGGGAAGGAAGAACCAGGAAAAAATCAACCTCCCCCTGCTTCCATTAGCGGACATTAACTGTAGAATCCAAACTAGTAGGCCATCCTGTCTCCTAAGAGTCATAGATTCTTTTTTCTTACTGTTGGCCAGTACAGTTCCATGACACCCTAGCCCAGTGTCCACAACAGTCCTACACATTCACTATATGCACAGAGCGGGGGGTGATCACAAAGGTCCTGCTGCCTCGGCACCAATCATCTGGTTGTGTGTAGGGGCAACCGTACAGAGGAAGTGGCCACACAACAGAGTTTGGCAGCCACTTCCTCTTCTTGGTCACCCCGCCGATGACCAGGCGGCTATGGAGGAGGAGTTGGAGTTGGTTTTTATATGCCTGTTTTCTCTACCATTTAAGGAAGAATCAAACCAGCTTACAATCACCTTCCCCTTTCTACAACAGACACCCTGTGAGGTAGGTGGGGCTGAGAAAGTGTGACTAGCCCAAGGTCACTCTGTGTGTGTGTGTGTGTGTGTGTGTGTGTAAAGTGCCGCCAAGTCGCAGCCCCTCGGGGAGGGGCTGTGGCTCAGTGGTAGAGCCTCTGCTTGGCACGCAGAAGGTCCCAGGTTCAATCCCCGGCATCTCCAGTTAAAAGGACTAGGCAGGTTGGTGATGTGAAAGACCCCTGCCTGAGACCCTGGAGAGCCGCTACTGGTCTGAGTAGCAATACTGACTTTGATGGATCGAGGGTCTGATTCAGCATAAGGCAGCTTCATGTGTTCATGTGACTTATGGCGACCCCTTTTGGGGTTTTCATGGCAAGAGACTAACAGAGGTGGTTTGCCAGTGCCTTCCTCTGCACAGCAACCCTGGACTTCCTTGGTTGTCTCCCATCCTACTAACCAGGGCTGACCCTGCTTAGCTTCTGAGATCTGAAGAGATCAGGCTAGCCTGGGCCATCCAAGTCAGGGCAGCTTCATGTGTAGGAGTGGGGAAACAAATCCAGTTCCCAGATTAGTGTCCACTGCTCATGTGGAGGAGAGGGGAATCAAACCCGGTTCTCCAGATCAGACTTCACCACTACAATCCACCACTCTTAACCACTACGCCACACTGGGCCACCATACTCACTGCCCTCCCCACATGTTAAGCGAACATGTGGATCTGTGTGCACTGAGCTCCTTTCATTTCCCCATTCCCTCTAGGTTGTTTAATAACCTTTACATCCTGTCCAGCAACCTGGCAGAAACTTATTGACCTGAAAGTGCACTCCTAATAGCATCTAGGAGGCAAATTTCAGAAAGTTACTGTCTTATCGTCTCTCATAACAAAACCAACAAAGAGTTGTCTGGCACTCTAACAACTCACACGTTGGTTGTTACATAACCGTTCATGAACGAGAACCCACAGATAATGTATTCATCTTTATTTAGCACACCCTTGGCAAAAACCTACCTGTCTGTCTTGAATTTTCTTTGCCCTTCGGTCCCAGGGTTTAAATACTGTGATTCTAACCCATTCTCGTTGACATGTACATACCATTTCATGTGTCTGACAGGGGAACCTCTAGTCCACCACCATTTATGCCACACTGTCCTTCCCAGATTATGCAAACGTACATGCATGTCCAACCTGCATCATGTGGGATAAACAATGAGGGTGAATCCTCATCCACATGATCACCACATCCCAGCTACCCCATGTGGTTGAATTTTGTCTGATTATTGACCTAGTTTCTCTTGTGGGCCATCCAGCCGATTCAGAAATAGCCTGAGGAACAAGTGAGCATTGCAAAAACAAAGGACTGTGTCCTACAGGCGTATCCACTGAGAACTAGGCTATAATGGCAGAATACTTTCTACAAAGAATTTCAAACCAATTCAGCTGCATCAGTGTGAGACAGACTCATATATAATGGGTCTATAACTCAGTGCTTATAAATGTGCTTTCCCAGTTTCAATCCCTGGTTTCTCTAGATCAGAGTATCTCAGATAACAGATTATTATGCTGGAGAGGAGCCCCGTGGCACAGAGTGTTAAGCTGCAGTACTGCAGTCTAAACTCTGCTCACGACCTGAGTTCGATCCCGGCAGAAGTCGGTTTCAGGTAGCCGGCTCAAGGTTGACTCAGCCTTCCATCCTTCCGAGGTCGGTCAAATGAGTACCCAGCTTGCTGGGGGTAAAGGGAAGATGACTGGGGAAGGCACTGGCAAACCACCCCGCAAACAAACGTCGGGATGTGACGTCACCCCATGGGTCAGGAATGATCTGGTGCTTGCACTGGGGACCTTTACCTTTATGTTGGAGACCCATGGCCTGCTAGAGTAAATAATTCTGAAACAACCAAAGCAGCTATTAATTTTTGGTATAAGTGGGGGCATCTTCCTGTGTTCTACATACTGGATGGGCTACATACATTAGAGAAAATGGCATGCAAACTGCTTAAGGTGGGTTGGATCCAACCAGGTTTTCAACTGGTGAAAAAGGGAGGAGGCTGAGGATCATGAGATCTGAGGATCATGAAGAGGCTGAAGATCATGAGACCTACATGGACAAAAGCCATGTGGGACAGGGGTTGTAATAGGGAAGACAATGGAGCCAGATTGAGTGAAAAAGCTGGCTGGATCCAACCCGATGCGGTCCATTTCCATGCTGTCCAAAGCATCTTCTCTGAAATCCGTCTCTTGCAGATACAAGACTGATGGAAATATCTGAATTCTTCAGAAGAAAATAATACATTCTGTGAATTGTTTTGCACTTTGCAAAATGACTCGCACTTGTTTCCCTCAGGAGAACCATTTATGAGGCCAGCCCATCACTCATTGTTTACCTAAAAGCTGGAGCAGCTCTTAGTGCTTTCAGATACATCTGCTGTCATAGCAACAAGGCTACTTCCTCCTTCCTTAATGTGCACTTTAAAAAAAAGAGTGTCCACAGTTGCCAAGTGAAGCTTGGAGATCACCGTTTTCTACAACAGCTTTCCGGTGAGGGGCTGGAAAGCGCCTTCACTTACCACCTCGCTTATCTATAACTATAGGGTAAAGGCGTATTGCCATGCTATTTTCCACACAGACGCTTGAGGGCAAGATAGCCTTAGGCCCTTTGCTAATTCCCCATCTCCATTTCCTGTGGAGCATCAAGGAAAATGGCAATGAAAGGTTTGATAGCAGTGATCGTCTTCTGTACCTTTCAACGGTTTGATGGTTTCCGGGCTATTAACAACTTTTGTAAAACCTCTGTGTCTTCGAAAGAGGAATCAAACTGAAAAAGCAAGAGGATGAAGGTTTTGTTCCCTCTATGATGACCATTCTGGCTACTTGCAAATGGTGCCTTATCATAAGGACAGGAATTGCTCTTTGTAATTTGTCTCCTCACAGTGCCTTCCAGGTAGGGTTGCCAGGCCCTGCCCAGGGCAGGGGATCACCCGCTTTGGGCAAAAACTCTATGGTAGAAACTGTTTTTACCATAGAGTTTTGCCCAAATACTAGAGCGTCTCCCATGTTGTCTGCAATGGGATGACGTCCCTACTGGAAGTGATGTCATTGTGCCACCTGGGCTGAAGTATAGGCCTCGATTTGCAGCTGTTAAGACCCACACCCACACCAGTTTTCAGGGGGTACTTGGCAAGCCTACTTTCAGGACAGAACTAGGTATGCCTTAGGGTTGCCAACCTCCAGGTACTAGCTGGGGGTCTCCTGCAATTACAACTGATCTCCAGCTGATAGAGATCAGTTCACCTGGAGAAAATGGCCGCATTTATTGTGGGTTAATGCAAACATCTGTCATCACAAAAACAAGGTTAGTTGAACCTGTTCTGCATGCAGCTGTTTGTCACAATGTGTAAAATGTACTCACTTAAGGTGATTCTGATATTTACAAAGGCATTAGAATTGCCATGATGACTCAAACAGAAGATCCATCTAAGCCAGCACAATTTACTTCAGCAGGGCCTCAGGGAAGTCTACAAGTGAAGCATCAAAGCCACTGCCCTATTCTGAAGTTTCTTTGGTGTTCAGAAGTATAGGCTGAACACAGATATTACAACAAGGTGCAATTAACCTCTGATCAGGAACAGATATACATGAAGCTGCCTTATACTGAATCAGTCCCTTGGTCCATCAAAGTCAGTATTGTCTACACAGACTGGCAGCGGCTCTCCAGCAACTCAGGTAGAGGGCTTTCACATCACCTACTTGCCTAGTCCCTTTAACTGGAGATGCCAGGGATTGAACCTGGGACCTTCTGCGTGCCAAGCAGAGACTCTACCACTGAGCCACAGCCCCTCCCCCTATAGATGCTCCTGTATTTGTACACACTCCTTCTACCACCTCCCCAACTCCTCCCTACTCTGATATGTGGAGCTTGGCACACTAGAGAAGGAGGGAGGTGGGAGAAGCAAGCAGCAAGTGTGAACACAACAATGAGGGTGGCCAGCTCAAGGTTGGGGAATTCCTGGAGATTTGGGGGGTAGAGTCTGGGGAGGATTGGGCTTGGGGATGGAAGGGACCTCAGCAGAGTACAGTGTCATGGACTCTACCCTCAAAAGCTACCCTCTCCTCCAGGGGAACTGATTGCTGTTGTCTGGAGATCAGTTGTAATTCTAAGAGATTTCCAAAGCCTACCTGAAAGGAGGCAACTCTGACAACCTATGCTAGTAATCAGCACTACATGCACTGGCAGTGAATTCCACAGTTTAGTTCTTAATTGAGTAAAGAAATACTTCATTTTGTCTGTCCTGAACCTATTGCTGTTCAACTTCACTGGTTGCCCTCGAGTGCCAGTATTATGGGAGTGAGAGGAAGAGTTCACTTGGTCCATTTTCTCCATACATACATAAATTTAAAAACCTCTGTATGTCCTCCTTTACAGCACATTCCTGACTGGAATGCCTGCGCCGGGCTTAGGAGGCAACCTCCGCCCAGCGCAAAAAAAAAAAACGTGCAACCCTATGAGGGTTGCATGGGAGATACGCCATCTAAAAGGTGGCGTATGTCGGGGGGGAAGGGGGCGTTCATGAGCCAAAACGGCTCAGGAGGCTGCCTAATGGTGGCCCCACCCCCTGGCCGGCACCGTAACCCCTCCCGGGACGCCGTTACGCCCAGGAACGCCTGCCAGGTTGCCACCGCCCCCAACCCTGCCTTTGTAAACCTCCCGCTGGTTGGGAGGAGGGACCTGGCAACCATAGTTATAATGGGAATTTAGGAATATCATCCAATGAACTGATCCCAGCCGCTTGTGAAGGAACTCAGCAGGTTTATCTGCATATAATATAGACCCAAACTGCAACAATTCCAGCAGCCATCTTAACAATCACACCGAGATTCTTCTTCCTTCCAGACATTAATCCTTTCTTAATTTAGCATGCTTTATAACTCTTAACCATAGAACAAACCTATGCGACAGATTGCATAAGACTGAGAAATTTATGGTGTGTGTCCTTTTAATAATTTTATTGATGATATACACACTAGTTATTGTATATGTCACTTGCTAGTCTAACCCCCTTTTTTGTCTGTAGACCATTCTCTTTGCTTTGCCTTGTGCTCAAGGTAATAAATTGCTTCCAATAAAATACCCAAGAACGATGTTAGGGAGGGGTTGCCAAGAGGATAATCTGGGCAAAATACACAATTTCTATTCCCTTTCGCCCCCCATTGGGGTCATTTCCTAGCCACAGGATTACTTCCATTTCCTAGCCACAGGATTACTTCCATTACTTCCACAGGAAATATACAAAATATGTCCCCATATACAAAATATGCTACAGACCCGCTTTTAGAATTTAGGATCTATAATTTAACTCCATAGCAGAGTCGAGCAGGCAGTTTCAAAATAGTAGTAGTAGTAGTAGTAGTAGTAGTAGTAGTAGTAGTAGTAGTAGTAGTAGTAGTAGTAGAAGAAGAAGAAGAAGAAGAAGAAGAAGAAGAAGAAGAAGAAGAAGAAGAAGAATTGGTTTTTATATGCCGACTTTCTCTACCACTTAAGGGAGACTCAAACCGGCTTCCAATCACCTTCCCTTCCCCTCCCCACAACAGACCCCCTATGAGGAAGGTGGGGCTGAGAGGGCTCTAACAGAGCTGTAACTTGCCCAAGGTAACCCAGCAGGCTTCATGTGGAGGAGTGGGGAAACAAATCCAGTTCACCAGATTAGCCTCCGCCACTCATGTGCAGGAGTAGGGAATCAAATCCGGTTCTCCAGATCAGACTCCACCGCTCCAAACCACTGCTCTTAACCACTACACCATGCTGGCTAGTAATTGCAACACCACTATACCCTTTTAAACCTTTTATCCAGGACCCTGTGTGCAAATTGGATAATCTGAAGGTCCTTCTTGCAGGAGTGGATTTTAATACTACACTGGCAGGTGCCAAATTTCTTTCCCAGTCAATTAAAATTAAAAAAAAATTAATTCTTTTATTGTTTATCTAGATATCTATATATATATATAAAAACATAAAAATACGTAGTTCCTTTTCCTTTTGTTTCAGTCTCAGTGTGACACTGTTCAGGGCCGAATTGGCTACATGAGCAGTATCATTAAAGTAAGTGTGCTACACCCTTTTTGGGAGCGTTCTATAAAAAATATCTAGCCTTGATTTAATTTAGAGGGGGGTGGAAATGCTGTTAAATTCAATCTATATGTAAAAGAGCAGGAGAGCACAAGTAATATTTGAAGCAGATTTTTAAAACAGCGGCCCCTTCCTCCAGATTGCAGAAATAAATAAAAGGGTATAGTTAAAACGGAACTTGCCGTTCGTTTTATGTTTATACGCATTCAGGTATTGCCCTGACGTGTTGACATCACTTCCAGTTTTGCACTGGAAGTGACATCAGCATGACACGGATGAAAGTGTCCCTGCCTGCTATGCTTCCACTGGGTTGTCCGCAACAGCTAGCAACTCTGTTTTTAGCAGGCGTAGCAGGTTCTTCTCTCTTTTCTTCCCACCCATGACCTTCAGTTGATCCTTCTTTGATGGATCAAACACCAACGTAAGGCTGTGATAATGTTATTAAAAGGCCTTAGCATCCCTTTTTATATTGAACTGGAAATCCTGTGATATTGACGCAAAGCCAGCTCATGAGGCACCGTTCAGAAATAAATCTCCTGAGATCGCCCACTATTCACAAACTCTATTTAAATCAGTGGGCAAATGTATGACCGATCAATAACACTGTTCCATTATGCTGGAGTCATATGAGTCAGAAAGGATTAAATATTCCCTCCTATCAAAGCCAGGCCTGTGAACTAGAAACTGCATTGACCACTTCAATTTAGTTAAGTTCCTCTTTCGACCATCTCTCCATGTTGACTGTTCATTTCCTTTCAACATTCTACTTTAGCGGATTAGCCCAGTTTGCAAAAGTTTTTACAATTTATTTTTAGACGGAAGAGGGTGAGGGGGAAGTCAATTTATTGTTAATTTAGAAATTTTAAGTGTTTTTTTTTTTTTTTTAGTAATTGTAGTCTTGGATAACGTTTAATATGTTAACGTCATATTAAGAAAATTAAAAAAAATATTAAAAAACAACAGCAACATATAAAGCGCACTTTTCTTTTTTTGTATGTTTTACTATATAAAATCAATAAAAATTAAAAAAAACTAAAAAAAACTGCAACATTCTACTTTAGTGAGGTGACTTTATTTCCGCTGATTGAGGGCCAACAGAAGTGGCAAAGACCCTTGAAAGTTTGGTAACCTTCCTTTTGAAAATGCTGATGCTTTAGCCTGTTGAGGAAGTCATAGCCACTGACCTGGAAGGGCTGTGAGAAGGAACATAAAGTTCCATCACGTACTGTGGCTATAGCCACTCACATCTACAGTGGGGGGCCTGAGGACACATTATGCTTTTGTTTGGGTCTTCCCTGGATCCCTGCAGTTCTACACATGCTTGTGTGTTCCCTGCTTGGGATTCAGTTTGAAAGCATGTCCCCGGAAGTGACATCACACAGTCACCCAACAGCGATCTTTTTAGTTTATTATGCTCCCGCTGGCCACAGGAGTGGTGGCAGGAAATTGGCAAGTCTGGTTAGCATTCCTATGTACTCTGCCACCATCATGGTGTAGCAGTTAAGAGCGGTGGTTTGGAGCGGTGGACTCTAATCTGGAGCACCGGGTTTGATACCCACTCCTACGCATGAGCAGCGGACACTAATCTGGTGAACCGGGTTTTTTTTCACACTCCTACATATGATGCCAGCTGGGTGACCTTGGGCTCTCTTAGAGCTCTCTCAGTCCCACCTTCTTTACAGGGTGTCTATTGTGGGGAGGAGAAGGGAAGGCAATTATAAGCCGGTTTGATTCTTCTTTAAGTGGTAGAGAAAGTCGGCATATAAAAACCAGCTCTTCTTTTTTTATTCTATATGTCTGTTTTGTATGCATTGTCTATGCATATGTTCAAAGGATAAGCATTAGCATTTTTTCTTTTTTTTTTAAGTTCTGGACAGGTCTCACAAACAATAATTCAATCTGATAGCCTAGTTCTAGACGTCTACATTTCTGAAATTCAGGCAATATTCTGAACCTGAGAGCTGGGGCCTGCCACTATCTTGTTTCAGATGTTCTAATTACATGCAATGAGCATGTGTGTCTGTGTCGGGGTGGGGGGGAGCAGGATGGCAGCAATAAGTTCCAGCCAAGTGAAACCCTTGGTGCCACTGGCATGCATGCCATGGGTGATTGGGGACAGTGGAATAACTTTTCCTCCATCCTTTATTCTTATTTTGTTTTAATCATAAATCATCACTTGGGGAAGGATTTTAGATAGCAGGATTGGCAAAGGCTGCTGATCACACTTGCTCCATGCTATGTGTGTGTGAAGTGCCTTAAAGTCGCAGCCGACCTATGGCAACCCCTTATGGGGTTTTCAAGACAAGAGACTAACAGAGGTGGTTTGCCATTACCTTCCTCTGCATAGCAACCCTGGTATTATTTGGTGGCCTCCCATCCAAATACTAACCAAGACTGACCCTGCTTAGCTTCTGAGATCTGACGAGATCGGGCTGTACCATGCTGCCTTCCCTCCCATTAGCCCATTTACCCTTCTGGAACTGCTGTTTTCAAGCAGTTTTATTATTTCTATACTTTTTTGGCTGTTTTGCCCATTCAAAAAAAATAAGTATGGTGGTAAAACCATAAGAGTTTTCAGGCAATGCTAGTTTTCAGATCAGTCCAGATACGGGATGTCTGGATAAGGGATGCTCTACCTGTACTAAAATACCAACCTCTCTTGTATTCTTTTATTTTAAAAAACAAAGCGCACTCTTCTAGCAACCAGCCAGAAGGGGAAAATACTGGTCCTACTGGTGGGAAACTGGCCAGTTGGCAACATAACTCCTGCTGCATTTGAGCTGTAAAAGCCGCTTCTATGTCCTTATGCCTCTAAAGCTTTATGAATAAAATCTTCCAATTTGCCAGTCTGAATTATTCCAAATTAATGAACTGTGCAGGAAATTGCCATAAAATATCCAAGAAGAAGCAGTGGGTTGAAAATACCGCTCAGCTTAGCTAAGAGCAGTGCATTCTGTCCACGCAAGGTGTATTCTGCCAGTTGAGCAGAAGATCCTCCTGCCTGGACAGAAACATATGTTGTACCAGTGGGAAAAGTTGTTAGATACAACCCTATATAGGAGATAGGTTGGATTGGATTGGATCCTGTGCAAGATTCTGACACAAGCAGAAATGAAAGGAAAAGACTGCAGTAGCTGCTTGCACTATGTCAAATTTGTTCTATCCCCATTTGCATTTCAGCTTTCACAAGTTCTGGCATAACCTCTGAACATCTTTTGCCCCAGAGGGTTGCCATAACTTGGATGAGACTTGATAGCAACAGGGGTGGGGGGAAAGACCCACCTTGGCCATTGGTAATTAGGTAATTAACTAGTGTTCCAGGCTGAAGTGCCCCGCATATGTTTTTTAGTTTTTCACGCTGAACCGTCATTTAGGAAGTGACTGGAAAGCCGGTGCATACTTGCTTCAGATTTCTTATGAGCCCCTTTAATGCGACCTTTTGTGTTTGCTCCACCCTCGCATCATAGAATCCCCTCAAGGAAGCATGCAAAATCACAGCCACGCGTTAGCTGTGCAAACGACGGTTGCCAATGGAAGGAACGAAGGAGCAGGCGAGTGGGGAGGTGGAATTTCTCTTTTTGCATCGGGACAGTGAATAGGCATTTTAAAGGTCACATTTTAAAAAAGAGCTTTGAGCGAGCATCAAAATTGACCCTGCGTAAATGGCCCTTGAGTCTCAGTGAGAAATTCAGGCTGTAAATAAATAAATCTACACTGAACACCTAATAAACCTATTAAGAAGACGTGAGACCTTTTCCTTTGCATTGCTACCGAGGCTTTCAGTGTAGCCCTCTCTCCATTTTACCCCTGTTGTTGTTCTGAGGCCTTAAACTACTTCAATTCCAGTACTGAAGTCTGACCTGCTTCGATCGCTGATAGCCTTAATTACATGGCTAAAGGCCTTCTTGTAGAACTAAGTGGTCTGAATTAATTATAGTGTTGTTGAATTATGTAACGTGTGTGTAAAGGACTGTTTGGAATTTACCTTCATTTATATTCTAACACAACAGTCGGAGTTTTCTTGATACATTCCTTTTTTTTTTTCCATCCAGCACTTTCCACTGAACCAATTTTGCAGGGAGTGCAAAGCGTATGATTTATAAATCTATTTGTCCAAAGCAAAGTATTGAAAAGAAGATAAGACGAAAAGCCGACAGCATTTGCTAAAGCTTGGTAAAGGCATGCATACCGACCCCACTGTCCATTATGTTGCTGCTAAATGTTTAAGTTAAGCATTGACAACATGTTTGAGATACAGAATGCAATTTGACCTTAGAATGCAAGCTTATCATAATCTAGGTGTAGACCTTAATCCACACAATGCTAGGGTTTGGATCCTGAGCAGCCCCAGCGCGGTTGTGCTAGAGCAGTGGTGGCGAACCTATGGCACACGTGCCAGAGGGAGCACGCAGAGCCGTCTCTGTGGGCATGCACGCCGTCGCCCCAGCACATCTAGAGAGTTGCAAATCCAAGGCAAAACCTCCCATGCGTTTTGGCCATTCGGTCCCTCCCCTCGCCCGCCAGCCGCACTAAGACCCTGCGGGATCTGCCTCCCGCCTTCCTTTCCCCCCTGCTTCCCGGAGCCTCCCAATGGGCCTCTGAGTGGCTAAGTAGCTCTGGAACAGCAGCAGCAGCAGGCGGCAGTGGGGGGGCGGGCATGGAGTGGCGAAGCCGGGGGCTGCTGCTGCTGGCCGCCCTGTCCGGCACGCAGTACGAGAAGTACAGCTTCTACAGCTTCCTGGCAGCCGAGCTGCTGCTGCTGCAGCGCGCCTATGCACTGGAGCATTACAAGGGCGAGGGCTGGAAGGAGAGCGTCTGCGCCCTGGAGGCCAGCCTTCGTCTCCGCCGCCTGCTGCATGACAGCAAGGTGCACTGCCACCAGGAGTGCGCCGGCAGTGGCGAGGCACCGGGGGAGCCCTAACACTCCTTTCTTTACAAGGAACATCACTAGCCAATTCTGTGCCATGTTAAAACCCTGCACATCAAAACATGAGGGCATGTGGCTCAATAGTAGAGCATCTGCTTGGCATGCAGAAGGTCCCACGTTCTGTCCCCGCCATCTCCAGTCAAAGGGGCTAGGCAAGTAGGTGATGTGAAAGACCTCTGCCTGAGACCCTGGAGAGCCGCTGCTGGTCTGAGTAGACAATACTGACTTCGATGGACCAAGGGTCTGATTCAGTAGAAGGCAGCTTCATATGTTCATGTGACTGCTTTTAGTAAAGGAGGCACCAAACCCTCCTGCTGGCTTTCAGTGAATGGATTATAGCAGCACAGTCGCTTAGAAGCCACTGAGCCATCCTGAGCACAAGAGTAGGATAATATGAAACTGAGGCAGAGAAGTGGTTGGCAAGATGGCCCAAATGCCATTGACAGAGAAAGTACCAAAGTCTATGCAATCTCTCTCTCTCTCTCTCACTTCCCTTCCAAATTGGTTGCTCTTTCCTTGCAAAAAGAAGTGGAAGCTTTGGAAGCACAGTAGTGACAGCCAAATTGATAGACTAGTGAAGAAAGAAGAACTTTAAATTATGTTTTGATCTTTGGATAGCTGTCAGGAATTTCTTTCTCAGATTCTCATGTCATCAGCCTGTCAATCTCAGGTCCAGATCTTATTTCTGAGGTCTCTGGATCAGCATCTGATCTTCCCTGTTGCTGGATCTCTAGAAGCATTTGGTAGGACTGCCAGGAAGATCTGTCCTTCATTAGACGTTCATACAAGAATAATCAGCTGCCGTTGAAAAACTTCAGCATGGTATAGTTGTTAAGAGCAACAGACTCTCATCTGGAGAACTGGGTTTGCTTCCCCACTCCTCCTCATGAGCAGCAGACTCTAAGCTGGTGAACTGGGTTGGTTTCCCCACTCCTCCACATGAACCCAGCTGGTTGGCCTTGGGCTAGTCACAGTTCTCTTTGAGCTGTCTCAGCCCCACCTACCTCACAGGGTGTCTGTTGTGGGGAGAAGGAAAGGCGATTGTAAGCTGTTTGAGTCTCCTTAAAAAGGTACAGAAAATCGGGGTATAAAAACCAACTCTTCCTCTTCTTCTTTGCCCAGTCTTCAACATCAGTGCCGTTTTGTTTTTATTACCTTCACTGTGCCCATTAAAGGCAAAACAGAATACAAATGCAGACATGCAGTGAACTAAGCAGGGAGGGAAATGTATATACAATCCAGCATTCAGAGGAATATTAACATGGAATTACACACTGAGTCACCAAATACTTTTCATCTAATGAACTTTGGGGGGGGGGATATGGCATCGCTTTCAAAGCTTTGGAGATGCTAATCATCCCACAGTCGGTACATGGTATATACTTTGTAACGCTCAGAGGAATTAGAAAGGTTCATTCTCAGGCCCGACTTATGCCCTTGGTTAAGGTGGTAATTATCGAGTGATAAACTCCTTCTAGGTAGGGAATGGTGATGGATTCTCAGTATAAGGAGGCAGAGAAGTGGAATACACTGGCTTATAGGACTCGGCCAGTGATCTGAAACTTTAGGGTTGGACCCTGTCAAAATTGACAGTTTCCATGCTGATTTCCCCCTTCCTGCTGCAGAACCCTCTCACGATACTCCTCCAGGTCCCTCATATCCCCAGGAACGACATTTCATGGAGATCAGCAGGCTGAAGTTGGAAAGAGGAGCCAGGAACGTTCCATTCTGGCATTGGAAAATTTAGCCTGGATCCTACCTTCTGTATTAGAAACCAAAAAATGGATGGTCCTGATCCATGAGGGGAAAAGCAGCCAACAGAATCCTCAATCAATTTGTCAAACTCAGTGTGGTAGATTATGTCATAGATACAATCATTTAAAATGTGTAGTTCATACTTTTTTTTCTATGACAGTTATGTTTGATATATTAGGTATTTATACCGTATGTTTGTCCTCACCGGGGCCCCAAAGCAGCTTACAGCATTGTTCTTACCTGCTCCATTTTATCACCACAACACAAACCCTGTGAGGTAGCCTAAGACAGTGTGACGGGCCCAAGGTCATCCACCCAGCGAACTTCACATCGGAATGGGGATTCAAATTCAGCCCTCCCAGATTCTAGAGTGACATTTTAATCTCTCCATCATGTCTTATAGCTGAGAGCAATGAAACGTCTGACTATTCTTCAAGGGTGAGGACAGTCCTCAGAATTTCGTTTCCCCTTCTTCCTTTGGAGCAGTGGACTCTGATCTGGAGAACTGGGTTTGATTCCCCACTCCTCCACATGAGAGGTGGAGGCTAATCTGGTGAACTGGGTTAGTTTCCCCACTCCTACACTTGAAGCCAGCTGGGTGATCTTGGGCTAGTCACACTCTCTCAGCCCCACCTACCTCACAGGGTGTCTGTTGTGGGGAGGGGAAGGGAAGGTGATTGTAAGCCAGTTTGATTCTTCCTTAAGTGGTAGAGAAAGTTGGCATATAAAAACCAACACTTCTTCTTCCTTCCTCCACTGTTCACTAGTCATTATCTAAAAAGTACAGCAACATTAGTAAAGCTGATGGCTGCTAAATGGCCTTTCCCTGAAATAATAATTAGCTGAATTTAATAATGAATAATAATAATGAATTAAAAGTCAT
Source organism: Euleptes europaea (assembly GCF_029931775.1). Classification (NCBI taxonomy): domain Eukaryota; kingdom Metazoa; phylum Chordata; class Lepidosauria; order Squamata; family Sphaerodactylidae; genus Euleptes; species Euleptes europaea. The sequence continues at coordinate 117,949,167 of NC_079313.1, read as the reverse complement.
CAGCTGAGAAAAAAATTTTTTTGCAATGCCTTTTTTTAAAAAGTCACAGTAATTGGTCCTAGATAAATGGCTCGGCATTGCCTGTCCTTCCTAATTATATTAAGTTGCTATCATCCATAAATAATATATCCCAGCACGTCCTATTCCTGCCTCAGCTGGGCCAGGGGCAAAGAAGACCATTAATGTATTCCGTGTGCTTCTCTATATAGGTCATGAAACAACACTGCTTCTTGATAACCTTTTGGTATATCACCAGTGCTTAGAGGTATGCAGAGTCAGTCTACTAAAGTCATTTATGCCTGGGGGTTTTATCTGAAGTTAGTTGCTCGCTGGACCCACACTTTCCTGTTGGGAGTCTATGTTCCAGCTGTCTCTAAGCTCAATTCAGGAAGTACTTGAATCCCCGCCCCTTGAAATGCTGCTTTGTAATTGGCTGTAGAGAGATAAAAGTTCCCTCCTCCCCAAACCCAATTGCCGCACAAAAAAGCATTTTAAAAACATAAAATAAAAACTGAGCAATTTGAAAAGAAGGGGAGAGGGAATCCAAGCCTTGGTTTTAAAAAGCTTTTCTTCTGCTCAGAAAGAGCTCAGAGGAAGCAGGAAGTATTTGAATCCCTGCCTCTGGACATGCTGCTTTGTAATTGGCTGTGAGTGAAACTAAGGTGGCATGTCCCACACTTTGCTTTATGCATAGGGATTTCACCCAGGCTAAGCTCAAGGGGAGACAGAAGGATTGGGTTAACAGAGGAACGAGAAGGTCTGGGATTTGTAACGGCTGGCAGCGAGGTCATCTCTAATGGAGGGCAAACTCATGCATAACTCCAAGGAACAACCGAGACAGACGGGGAGGGGGGTGGGGGGTGAACGTGAGTGAAAGTACCCATGCATCAACGACCAAAGAGGGGTTATGTGCTGCCAAATTAATCCATGCATTATGGTAAGGTAATAACACTGTGGCATGATATGTCCAGTGTTAAGCACTGTTAACTCCCGTTCACTTTAGTGAAAACATATTAAGCATATGTTGAAATTCTGATCAGATGCTGTGCCAAGGGAGGATCAGAAACAAGACATAGGCTCCACCCTCATCCCATGCACCATCCTCTTTAGCACCAACCATGGCACTTGCTGCAATGTCCTAACCAGAAAACTGTGGTTAATGCTTTCCCTTCAGTGCAGACGGCTTTTCTGAATCTACACAGAAGAGAAAATGCAAGTTTTCAACTCTCTCTCCAGAGGAAGGCTCTGCCCTGAGCTGAACAGAGTGGGACAATATCGTGGCAAACTATAGTGATCACTAATAAAGGGAAATGACTGGTAAACTGCCCATGATGGGGGCAGGGGGATGCTTTAATGTCACTTGTGGTTTGGCATGTCATCTGACTGACAGTTCAATCCTTTGCAGAGTTACTCCAGTCTAAGCAACTTGAAAGGCTTTAAGAGAGGAGTGGACATGTTCACGGAGGACAGGGCTACCCATGGCTACTAGTCAAAATGAATACTAGTCATGATGCATACCTATTCTCTCCAGGATCAAAGGAGTGTGCCCATTATATTAGAAGAAGAAGAGTTGGTTTTTATATGTCAACTTTCTCTACCTTCTAAGGAGAATCAAGCCAGCTTACAATCTCCTTCCCTTCCTCTCTCCACAACAGACACCTTGTGAGGTAGATGGGGCTGAGAGAGTTCTGAGAGAACTCTCAGAAGGTCACCCAGCATGCTGCATGTGGAAGAGTAGGGAATCAAACCCAGTTCTCCAGATTAGAGTCCACTGCTCTTAACCACTACACCACGCTGGCTCAATACAGCTATAGTAGCATCTTGTGCGAGGCAAATGCATGCCGTTTACAGCTCTGCCGCCTGTCAAGTACAATTCATCCAGTTAGCTGCACTGTGAAATCACCAGGAACATAAGAGAGAACTGGGGAATTCGTTCTCATCAAAACTCTTAAACAGCACTGTTAAGTCCCGTTCACTTTAGTGAAAGCATATTAAGCATATGTTGAAATTCTGATCAGATGCTGTGCCAAGGGAGGATCAGAAACAAGACATAGGCTCCACCCTCATCCCACTTTAAAGAATAACTTTCGACATACACGTTCATGGTCAGTGACAACTTCATTTTATTTAATTTTATTTGTATTTAAATTATTTGTCTCTCGCTTTTCTCCCCAATGGGAAAAAATAGCTTTCAATATAAAGGCAGCTGTCAGTACAAAAGGGAAAAATAGAATAGAAATTAACAAGAGAAAGGGGGGAGTTCAGATCTTTCTCTCTCTCCTGACAGATCTTTCTTCCTGCTTAAGCCTACATGTGTGCGTACATGCATGTAAGGACAAGCCCTTCCCCACACTTCTGGGCCAGCCCAGGCCTTAAATTCCTTTGGAGAAGGAGGAGAACAAAGCCGGCTAGATGTTGTTCAGCTGCTGCTAGCCAGCTAGCAGGCTGTTCTCTATCCCATCCATCAGAGTAGGATTACCATAGACTTTTGGAAACCATAGAATTTGGGAGAATGCTAGAGCATCCACCCCAGGGCAATGCTGGCACTTCCGCAACATGCCGGAAGTGACAAAATCACACACTGTCACAGACCACCGCCCCCTGAACCCGCCTCCCAACATATCCCACCAATTGTCAGGAGGGACCTGGCAACCCTACATCAGAATCCTTTGTACCTGACAACATAGGCCTATGAAAATTGGCATAATACATGTATTAGTTGTTGAAGTGCCAGACGACTCTTTGTGCTGTAACAGTGTCATATGGCCACTCCTCTGGAATAAAAACTCTTCTGACTTGCAGTTATTTTCATCAGTTAATTTTTCTACCGTAATTCATTCAGTTTACCAAATGAGCAACATGTACACAACTTAAGGCTGCCAAGCCTTGAGGTTCTGATGGGAAGAGGTTCCGGTGGGCAGAATAGGGGGAAAGAACGTCACCACGATGCCATAACAGCATTTCCAGCCAAAAAAACAAAAAAACCCAACAACCCAGAAGTGACGCTCTAGGAATCCTGCTGCTCTCTGTGGTTTGATCGTAAATATCCAGGGGGTTCACAGTGATGTCACTTCCAATTTTTAGGCCAGGAATAACATTGCAGCATTGCACAATGTCACTAATTGGAGCAGCTGTGGGGACTAGGAAGGATCAGCGGGAGCCCACCTGCTGGAAGTGGGGAAGTGGTATCTCTAACACAACTTACTATGAAAAATATTATCAGAAGGATTTGATCAGTCATAGAATAGAATGCTTAGATTCCAAGATTTGTTTTAGTCTCATCAGGTTATGATGCCCAGGGAGCCTTTATAGCAACATTAAGCTAAAATTGGGCAAGAACAATTATATAAAATAACAGAGCATGTTTTTATCTCGAATTCTCCCAAATGTATACCACCTAAAAAGTAAAACCATGCCCTTTGTGTGCCTGGGACGTTTAGCTCTTTAAAGTTATCCACCGCCTACTAGGTGGCATCTAGAACAACCTGTACCCATACAAACAATATCCATATTGACTGTTCCATCTTATCATGAAGAATAGTTGCATGAACTTAGATGCATGCATTTTTTCTGTTTCTGCTAGCCTTAAAAGAAATCATCTCAATCTGCTCTATAGTCTTAAAAAAAATGTTTGTAATGTGCTCTGCATGGGGTTTCGCTTGAAGACAGGTCAGAAACTACAGCTGACATAAAGCATACCTGTAAGAGTTCTGACTGGGGCATACCAAAACGAAAGCATAAAACCAGATCTGAGTTCCTATTTATTTCCTTGCTCAGATGAAAACACTGGATTTGATAGGTCCAGAGTATCTGAAGAACTGCCTTCGTTGATATCAGTCTCTCATAAGAACATAAGAAAGGCTATGCTGGATCAGACCAAGGTCCATCAAGTCCAGCAGTCTGTTCACACAGTGGCCTACCAGGTGCCTCCAGGAAGCCTACAAACGACTGCAGCAACACTGTCCTACCTGTGTTCCACAGCGCCTAATATAATAGGCATGTTCCTCTGATCCTGGAGAGATCCTAGAACTCTCCAAGTTCTGAGTCAATGGATGGTGGTGTAGTGGTTAAGAACAGTGGTTTGGAGTGGTGGATTCTGAACTGGAGAACCGGGTTTGATTCCCCACTCCTACACATGAAGCCAGTTGGGTGACCTTGGGCAAGTCACACTCTCTCAGCCTCAGCTACCTCACAGGGTATCTGTTGTGGAGAGGAAAAGGGAAGGTGATTGTAAGCCGGTTTGATTCTCCCTTAAGTGGCAGAGGAAGTCGGCATATAAAAACCAACTCTTCTTCTTTAGTGCAGGTACCAGCCCTAGGTTAAGTTAGACTGGGACCCATGGGAAAGGCTTTTTCAAGTGCTGCCCAGACTTCCCTCCTCCAGGAAATGAACCAAGTGCCTTCCTTCTGTAATAAATCGAAGACTTTGTTATTCCAGAAGGCCTCTGAATTTAGATTAAGGGAATTGGACAGCACTTGATGTTTTATGATCCTTGAGGCGGTTGGTTGGTTGGTTGATTGATTGAGTGACTGATTGTGGCACTTCCCCCCCCCCCCGAAAAGGAATCCAAGGCAGCTTACAGAAATGTCCAGAACACACAATTTAAACAGTATACTTTAAATAAACAAATAAAACAAACACATTTAGGTGGGTCCTGATGCACTGGGTGGCTATCATAGGCCCCAAGCCAAGAACCCCTAAAGGATTGTTCCTCTACCCTGGCCCAGGCAAAATACTTGCAAAAACAGGACCTCATAGGGTTGCCAGGTCCCTTTTCTCAACCGGCGGGAGATGTTGGGGGCGGAGCCTGAGGAGGGCGGGGTTTGGGAAGGGGAGGGGCTTCAATGCCATAGAGTTCAATTGCCAGAGTGGCCATTTTTCTCCAGGTGATCTGATCTCTATCGGCTGGAGATCAGTTGAATTAGGAGGAGATCTCCTGCTACTACCTGGCAGTTGGCAACCCTAGGACCTCAGGCTTGTGCCTAAGGGCTTGTGCTTCAGGCCATGCCCAGGATTAAATACCTGGAAGCTGAGGAGAAAATAAACTTAGCCCACATGGCCGCTGCAAGCAAGCTAGCAGAATCTCTCCAACCTCCTCCCCTGCCCGGAGGTATTCGATGTAGGGCTACCAGTTCTGGGTTGGGAAATACCTGGAGATTTTGGGGGTGGAGCCTAAGGAGGGGAAGATTTGGGGAGAGGATGGACTTCAATTGGGTATAATGCCATAGAGTCCGCCCTTCCAAAGAAGCCATTTTCTCCAGGTCAACTGATCTCTGTTGCCTGGCGATCAGTTGTAATAGCGAGAGATCTCCAGCACTACCTGGAGGTTGGCAACCCCTAATTCGATGGTTTTGTGGTAGTTTATTTGTTTTTCTCGTATATACATTGTGATTTGTTGATATGTTTTAAATGAGATCTGTTATCTAGCTTGAGGTCACTTACGAGAGGACAAAGAGCATCTAAGGGCCCTAAACAAATAAGCAACTATCCAGTGAATAGACAAAAAGATGCTGCCTTGACCTTTAGTTATTTTTCTAAAAAAAACTGCTAGTGTTAAACAGCAATAATACATTTGTTGGCATGGGGGAGAGCAGAGCTGGAATGCCGCAAGAGTAGAAACGCCTGTAAATGATTACATTGTGTACCTTTTCCCCGCATTCGTCATCCCTACGATTTGAGTTTTAAAAGGGAGATTTTCTGTTTCATGCGAAGAATAATTGAAGCCAACTATACTGAAACAACTTGCACTATAAACACAATTATGGGTCAGATTTAATGAGAACAAAAAGCATCATTGCCTCTAGCACAGGGCATGTGGTAGAATCCAGTTCATCCGCAATACATGGAACTGAAACATTTTTGTCCAATTAAAGCTCTGAATCCATTTCTGCCTGATCCATGAATATCAAAGACAGCAAATAGAAGAAGAGTTGGTTTTTAAACCTCACTTTTTTCTACCTTTAAGGAGTCTCAAAGTGGCTTAAAATAGTCTTCCCTTCCTCTCCCCACAACAGATGCCTTGTGAGGTAGGTGAGGCTGAGAGAGTTCAGAGAGAACTGTGACTAGCTCAAAGTCACCCAGCAGGCTTCATGTGGAGGAGTGGGGAATCAAACCCAGTTCTCCAGATTAGAGTCTGCCGCCCTTAAGCACTATACCATGCTGGTTCTCAAATCCAAGCACTTCTGTTTCATCAGGTTTTGGCTTGGCTAACAGATGACTCTTGATAGGGGTAGAAAAAAATGAAAGGAAGTATCCATGAGCAGAGGAAAGAAAAGATGAAAAAGACACGGTCTTGAGCACAAAGCCAATGTATATAGAGTTATATGAGCATCAGGCTGCCTATTGACATTTGGAAAAACTTGGGGATTCCAGGAATTGGGCCAACAAACACAATCATGCTCCTTTCTGTACATTTCCAGCATAATTATTTTTGAATGTCTGCTTAGCCCTATTGTGGTCCTATGAGTTTTGGTTGGACAGAGACTTCTTAATGTATTCAGTTCAGTTATGAGGGGCTGCCATTTACGCTCTCTGGTTTCCTTTGTGGTTATAGGTAGTCCATCCTTCAGAAGCAAGAGACTGTGAAGTATTAATAATTCATTTTCTTCCCACATTACTTTGGAAGCTAATGTCACAAATCCATCAAAAGAGGTGATGGAGGAAATGGATCGTATCCTACCACTCTGCTAAGTGTGCTGCCCTCCACCAAAGAGAAAGGCATTTCCTCCAAAAGGAGGTTTCTTCTGCTGGAGGAAGTTTCTGCAGGAACCTGAGTATGTCTTAGAAGAAGAAGAGTTGGTTTTTATATGCTGACTTTCTCTACCACTTAATGGAGACTCAAACCGGCTTACAATCACCTTGCTTTCCCCTCCCCACAACAGACACCCTGTGAGGTAGGTGGGGCTTAGAGAGCTCTAAGAGAGCTGTGAAAAGCCCAAGGTCACCCAGCTGGCTTCATGTGTAGGAGTGGGGAAACAAATCCAGTCCACTCCATTACTGTCCGCCGCTCATGTGGAGGAGTGGGGAATCAAACCTGTTCTCCAGATCAGAGTCCACAGCTCGAAACCACCGCTCTTAACCACTACACCAATTAATTTGTCCATAACATTGTCCAAATCACATGAACGTTCTGGGCATCGGCTGTTGCCAGGTTTTTTTGGGATGTACCTTTTCCACAAGAGGGAGGGGCTGTGGCTCTGTGGTAGATCATCTGGTTGGGTTGCAGAAAGCCCCAGGTTCAATCCCTGGCATCTCTAGTTTAAAAGATCAGGTGACAAGTGATGTGAAAGACCTCTACCTGAGACCTTGGACACTGCCAGTCGGAGTAGACAATATTGACCTTGATGGACCAACAGTCTGATTCAGTATAAGGCAGCTTCATGTGTCCTTGTAGATTGTGCCCATGCTGTACGGTGTAGTATTCATTTGAGGAACTGAATTTCTAATGGCTTAGAAGTGGAGGAGGCGCACCAACATTTAGCCTATACCTCCAGCTTCAGTAAAGAGCCTACTTAGAAAAGCAGTGGGAAATCATAGTGCTTTACAGCTCATTCCTGAGCCTTGCAGCGGTTGGGGATGGCTTGGCCAAGGTATCGCTGTGGCACCTCCAAAGTGGTTTCCCGGCCACTGCAAGGCGAAAAAATGCCTTTAAAAAAAAAGAAAAATTAGGAAATGTGGAAAATAGCCCCATTGAAAACAGCGATGGGGCGCCAACAAAAAGCTGGTGCAGCACCGCTGTTTCTGCACGGGGTGTTCCCAGGCTGGAAGGGGTGAGGAAGCTGACTAAAGTCAGCTCTGCCCCTGGGAAGGCCCCCCCACGCCAGCGCTAGAGTTCTCTTCTCTGCTGCTGATGGAAATGGCCCCCACGCCAGCGTAAGTGCCCCTTATTCCATGATTAGAGGGCACTTATGCTGACGCAGGGGTCATGCCTCCTCCACACCACTTTCAGCCCCAAGCTCAGGAATGGGCTGTCAGTTGTCTTGTTTTTCAGGGGTGTCTATCAATGCAGTAGTGTTTCCATCGCTGATACTTTCATAGGAGCACTCCGTGTTCCTCACTGGGTGTAAGCGTAAATTGGCTGTTTGGTCTTTGGGCTATTTACAGCTGTAGAACTTTGTCCCTTATAGGAAATCTCGCTTTAAATATTGATGGGGTGAACTATTCATGTCATAACAGGATGAGCTGTTCCATAAGATGAAGCTTTGCAGGTATGGTTCTCCTTAAAAGCACATATAGGTTTTCCTTTCCAAAGGAACATAAATAGAAGCCTAAGCAAGTGACCTAAAAATAAAAAATATCATGCTCCTTGGGGTATAGCAGTCAAGACTGATCTATGCTGGTCGTTCACCCAAGCAGTAGTCCATAAAGCCAGTCTACAAAAGGCATATATGTACCATTTGTTAATAAAATGAATATCTTCCCTTTACTATCTTGTTAGTTGCGCCTGTCATCAAGTCCCAGCTCTGCCATGAACTTGGCAAATGACTTTGAGCAATCTCTACCTTGTTCCTAGTTTCAGTTTCCTATATGTTAAATAGTAACAATACTGATCTATCTCTTATACTTAATGATACAAAAGGAAATATGTATTATATCTGAATTTACAACTAATGTGCATACTCAAAGCATTAAATGGGACAATGGCTCAGTGGAAAGGTGTTAGAGCGTCTGTTTGGCATGCAGAAGTTCCCAGGTTCAAGCCACAGCATCTCTAATTCAAAGGATAAGGTAATGTGAAAGAGCTCTACTTGAGACTCTGTAAAGCTGCTGCCAGTCAGAGTAGACAATGTTGATCTTGATAGACAAGTGGTCTGACTCAGTATAAGACAGCTTCATGTATTCAAGAGGTGCTTGTATATTGTATATTGAGAGCCAGCATGATGTAGTGGTTAAGAGTGGTAGTTTGGAGTGGTGGACTCTAATCTGGAGAACCGGGTTTGATTCCCCTTTCCTCCACATGAGCAGCGGAGGCTAATCTGGTGAACTGGATTTGTTTCCCCTCTCTTCCACATGAAGCCTGCTGGGTGACCTTGGGCTAGTCACAGCTCTCTTAGAGCTCTCTCAGTCCCACCTACCTCACTGGGTGTCTGTTGTGGGGAGGGGAAGGGAAGATGATTGTAAGCCTGTTTGATTTTCCCTTAAGTGGTAGAGAAAGTCGGCATATAAAAACAAACTCCTTCTTCTTCTTCTTCTTCTTCTTCATACTACCCTAATATTCTGAACTATAAGGATGAGTTATTGTTTTCTGTTTATTAAATCCAGAGCAGGGCAATTTACTGTACTGTCATTTCCTTCACATTGAAATACTTTTTTGTGCCATCAAGTTGTAGCTGACTTATGGCGACCTCATAGGGTTTTCAAGGAAAGGGACGTTCAGAGGTGGTTTGCCATTGCCTGCCTCCGTGTCACAACCCTGGTGTTCCTTGGTGGTCTCCCATCCAAATACTAACCAGGGCTGACCCTGCTTAGCTTCTGAGATCTGGTGAGCTCAGGCTAGCCTGGAGCTATCCAGATCAGGACACTGAAATATTACATGGTCTGAAATTATCTGCAGACATCAATAAATCCAGAGCCTCAGATATCACCGAAATGGGAGCCATCAGTTAAATATAACTGCATATTTCACAGTGAATTCTCCCTGTAACTCAAGAGATGTCATGGGGTCAACATGTGCCATTTTGCATCAGCTGGAAGGGAACTCTGTGTAGTTTTATGTCCCCCTAACAAAGACTGGCTGAAAAACTAATCATACAACACATTCATGTCTGTGGCAGTTGTCTGAGACACAGAAACTTCTAGAGAAGCGACTGCCACACAGATCTCAACAGGTATTCCAAACCCTTACCTACTCAAAACTCTCCTCTACCTTGTTTCATTAGGAGGAAGAAGTATGACAGGTCCTAAAGGGGAAAAAGAATGGCCTATATCCTGGAAGGGAAATGAACCCATGAGTCTCAGAAGAAGGAATAGATGGCCAAGTCCCCAAAGCAAAAGCGGTGTAGGTCATATATCAGATAGGACACAATGAGGACGTATGTTAAGTGACCAAGCATCAATGCCCATCTAGGCTTTCTACAGTCCGCTTCTCTTCTTTTCTCTAATTCTTTCTCCCAGTTTTTCCTCTTCCCTCTGCTTCAGGGTTCCTTGGCTTCTTTTCTTGGAGTGCCACCAGAAGCCAGTAGTTACATAGCCTCTTCTTCCATCGTTGCCTGATGCAGTTCCCTGACAGGAAGGATGTATCACTTCATCACAGCATGTACTCCTTATCTGCACTGCTTTCAAAATAGATTGTTAGACTTTTGCTATTCACGTTCGGGCATTAACATTTTGTACTCTTGGAAATAGCATGCCTACAACTTTCTAGTGCAACTGAGGCCGCACAGCCCAGGGGGAGACTCCACATGACCATATTGGATAGGGTTGCCAGGTCCCTCTTCACCACTGGTGAGAGGGCTTGGGGGCAGAGCCTGAGAAGGGCAGGGTTTGGGGAGGGGAGGGACTTCAATGCCATAGAGTCCAATTGCCAACCTGGAGGTTGGCAACCCTAATAATGGACTATTGAGTTGATTCTAGTGATCTGCCAATGGAAGGTGCAGATGGCCTTGAGATCTTGCCCACTTTCCAAAAGACAGAAAAATGGCAGCTGTTTGTTTTTTGTGTGTTTTTGTTATTTTAACCAAACCAACTATATTTCCAATTGGTCAGCAGATAAAATTACACATGTATGTCAAATAATATTTATAAAAGGCACAGTGATAGCAATCTCAAGTTGTGAAAGGACCTCGTAAAAAAATTTTGCTTCTTGGTTCTGAAACTACACTATATAAGGCCAGGATCCAAATGCAGAGTTCAACATGCCACTGATTTCACTGAGCTCTACACTGGAGAGGGGGGAACATGTTATGTTACGGAACTTTCTTATGTGACTGTAGGTTGTCCTTTGCAGAAAGAGCCCATGCAGATGTGACCATTTCATCTTCTACCAACGCAGCAATTCCACTAGTTGCTTTCCAATAAAAATAGCAGTTGTTTTAGAAGCTCATGACCAAGCAAGAAGGGGTCTGCGATCCATAGGTAGAAAACCACTCCTGTAGAGTATGTGTGGCATGTGCCCTTGAAACGTGGGGCTGACAGATTTTTATATTGTGTGTTTAGCCTTTTTCTAGTAAAATTATATTGGGAGAGTTATAATTAAATCTGATCTTAGGGGTGACAATAATCATACGTTACTGCAGTCTGGCCAGTCCAAACACAACAAGGAATGCCTGGGATCTTTCCAAGGTCAACAGAATGTTATGTGGGCTGCTTTGCTCAATACAACAGTCAAAGGAAGACGATCAAAAGATTGTAGGGTAACTGCAAAATAAATGGATCCCAGCCTGCTCTTTTGCAAAACAAACATTGCTACAAATCAACGTCCAGTTGTGATGAAACGGCAATACAATAAATACATGAAATAGTCACTAGTAGGATATGCAAGGGGGGAAAGAACTGTACGTATATTATAATGCCAGCAAAAACAGGTGTCCAAACAAGAATTAGATCTGTGGGGTAATGAGATGCTAAACCTATGTTTGCATCTTGTTTTCTCCTGTGTTCTGCAAAGCAAAGCAAGGGGATGTGTAACTGTCTTGGATTGCTGGTAATAATTTCCTTCACTCCCTGCCTTCCTTCTGTCTGTACTTTTGTATATATTTTCTGCTGACACTTCTGGCTCAAGCAAGTTTATGCCACAGTAAATTTGTCAGTCTTTGTGTGTGTGTGAAGTGCCCTCAAGTCGCAGATGACTTATGGCGACCCCTGCAAGGGGCTTTCAAGGCAAGTGAGAAGCAGAGGTGATTTGCCATTGCCTTCCTCTGCAGAGCATTCCTTGGTGGTCTCCCCTCCAAGTGCTGACCCTGCTTAGCATCCAAGATCTGATGAGACTGGGTTATACCATGCTGTCTTCCCTCCCTGTCAGTCTTTAAGGGGCCATAAAAATATCTGTTGCTTTCATTTCAGACTGTAGGTATGGACCCATTTGGTTGAAAGTTTCTTCATACCAAAACAAAACAAAAATATTTGTCCACATTTATTTGTTTCACTTACTTTTAAAATCTGGGTCAAAAATGATTTTGTGTTCAGAATGGCTTGTATAACAATCAAAAAGCATTAAAAAAAAAGCATAAATGAAGCATCCCATTGAGTTTCCCAATAAATATTTCCAGTGTCCACAGATAAAAATTGAACAAACCAGAGTGAGCAGAGTGTCTGACCTGGGATTTAAGGCATTGCCTTTTCTGGATGGGGGTGCACCCCATTGAAGGGACGGGTCCGTAGTCTAGGGGTGATCTTGGACCCAGGCTTACTGCTGGATAAGCAGGTGGCAGCTTTGCCAGGAGTCCTTTTTACCAGCTTCAACTGGTTAGTAAGCTGCAGCCTTTTGTGGCCAGAAAAGATCTGGCCACTGTGGTACATGCCCTGGTTACATCTAGGATAGATTACTGCAATGTGCTGTAAGTGGGTCTGCCCTTGAGGAGGAGGAGGAGTAGCAGTAGTAGTAGTAGCAGTAGGAGAAGGAGGAGGAGTTGGTTTTTATATGCCAACTTTCTCCCACTTAAAGAAGAATCAAACCGGCTTACAATCACCTTCCCTTCCCCTCCCCACAACAGACACCCTATGAGGAAAGTGAGGCTGAGAGAGTTCAGAGAGAACTGTGACTAGCCCAATATCACCCAGCTGGCTTCATGTGTAGGAGTGGGGAAACCAACCTGGTTCACCAGATTAGCATCTGCAGCTCATGTGGAGGAATAGGGAATCAAACCTGGTTCTCCAGATTAGAGTCCACTGCTCCAAATCACTGCTCTTGACCACTACACCACTACACCAAGTGTTTGGAGACTTCAGCTAGTGTAGAATGCTGCAGGCAGGATGTTGACTGGAATTGGTCATAGGGACCATATCATTTTAGCCCATCTACACTGGCTGAGGAGCTAAAAAATGCAATGTTTTGAATCAGTTTGGATCATCCTTTTTTTCTATAAAAGAAAACTGTCCTGCAGGCCATACAGAAAGTAGCTACTGATAGTTCTGTCCACTCTTCCTTTGGCAGTCCGTTCCATAATACCAGTGCTGTAGGACCACCTCACCAAGAAGGTGCAAACATGACAGATGGTTGGCACCACTAAGAGAGTCTGTAATGAAGATCTAAGCTAATGCGCAGGGAGAAGCAGACTTTCAGATAAGTGGGTCCCTGTACATTAAGGACAGCAACATGACCAATACGTTTTCGACATCTGCTTTGTATGCACACATTCTCAATATCTACTTTGCACCAATCGAAGCTTCCATGCTGTCTTCAAGGATTGTTCTACATAGATCACATTGCAGTAATCCATTCCAGAGGTTACAGAACCATGACTCAGTGTGACTAGTGTGGCCAAAATGATTGACATCCAGAAAACTAGGTTCCAGGGACCAAGTTCTAATCTAGATTTCTCTCTGGCATTCTTGTTCTGTAAGCACATGAAATTTTTGGTATGGAGCCATTTAGCCATATGAGTTGCCATCTATAGTCTGAAATGGTGCAGTTGTCACGAGGGGTTGCTAATTCAGCAGGAACTAGGGTTGCGAGTTTTTCTGCCCTGGGCAATTGCAGGAAAATCAGCATCAATAAATACTAATTCTCCAGATTCTCCTGAGTCAGAAAGCTAGACAGCAGTGATTCCTGTGGTCAATCTAGTCCACCAGCAAATTATCTGCTACTGCTTTACAGTGCCATCCTAAGCATAGTTAAACCCTTGAAAGACCTTTTACATAAGTGGATTTAAACAGGTGTAATGCTCCTTAGGATGGCACTGTTAGGAACTGTTTTCCTTACCAATTTGTGAAAAGATGAACATTTAAAAGTGTACTGATACAAAATCAAATTTCTGATAGGCCTTTTAAAATGAAAATGGTGTAACAAAACATTTCACCTGAGGCATTTTCTTCTGATTATTTTTATTACAGGTTAATGCTCTTGCTTGCTTGCTTGCTCTGTCTGAAACTAAGTAACTTTATTTCTCTTTTCTCATTGTTGATCGTTCTTTCATCTCCTAGGTATCCCTTTGCTATTTTAATTTCACTTTGTCGGCCTACTCCTTCTCCTCCACCTTACCCTTTTCTTTCTCCACACATTTGTGAATAAAAATTTCTTCTTTCCACTCTTAGAATCATAGAATCGTTGAGATGGAAGGGGCCATACAGGCCATCTAGCCCAACCCCCTGCTCAATGCAGGATCAGCCTAGAGCATCCCTGACAAGTGCTTGTCCAGACTTTGCTTAAAGACTGCCAGTGAGGGGGAGCTCACCACCTCCCTAGGTAGCTGATACCACTGTCGAACAACTCTTATAGGGCTGTCAAAAAAAAAAATCCGGTACAGTTCGGATTCGGCTGAATTTGGCCCTTGTGGGTTCGGTACGTGCCGAAGTCCGAACTCCCCCACTTCGGATCCGTTCAATTCGGCGGGAATTCAAAGTTCGGAAAAAAAATTCGGCCGAATAAAGCTATTAAAAACACAATCGCGCCTTTCCGCGGCTCAGGGGGGGGCATTTTTGGGCTTAGAGGTCCCAAACTTTCAGCAGAGCTTCAAAGGACGTATATTGAAAGACTCCCCAAGTTTTGTAAAGATTGGGTCAGGGGGGGCTGAGATATGGGCCCTGAAAGGGGTCCCCCCCACTCTTAATGTGTATCTCTCAGCAGAGCTTGCCACCCATGCACAAAGCTCCCAGCCCCGACAAACAGCTGATGAGAGCAAGGGCGGGGCAGGTGCTAAGAACTTTGCAAAGCAACACAACTGAAAAGCAACACCTTTGCAAACATGCAAAGGGCGGGGCAGGTGTGAAGAATTTTGCAAAACAATACAACTGCAAAGCAACACAAGCACGCAATGCAGCACCTTTGCAACAGTGCAAAGCAACACCTGACACCTGGGAGTTTGCATACCATGGAAAGGGACAGAGGCAGCTAGCTATGCATAATGAGCAGGAGGGGGTGGAATTTCTCCTTTTGCATTGGACTTGGGACCAGGCAGATGCATTCTTTAAGTCACCATTTGAAAACCAGTTTTGAGCAAGCATCAAAATAACCTAACTGATCTTATGAATGAGGAAAAACCTGAAGAATAAAAATGAAGTCCCCCCTCAAACCAGGGAGAGAGAGACTGGAGGGGGAACACACACCCCAGGCAGAACCGGCAAAAGCCCCCTTTAGCTTCCCCCACCCACCCACAGAAACTGCTCCCTCCCCACACACACACACAGACTCTGCTTTCCCCCCCACACACACACAGAAAAGAAAAATTATAGATTAAAGCCCCCAAAGGGGTCTTACTGTGGCTGTCTTCTGTTCCAGCAGGAGGGGCTGGGAGGCTGGGTAATCCAATATGATTCCATTTGTATCCAATATAAGATCCATATGTATGCATCTCTCGAGGGTGATCCATTCATCCCAATAGGGAAAAGGGGAAAGCCCATATCTCGGGGGGCCCTGACCCAATGTTTACAAAACTTGGGTGGTCTCTTAAAAAGCCTTGTCTGAAGCTCCGCTGAAAGTTTGGGGTCGGCACACCCAAAAATGAGCCCCCTGCAGCCACGGAAAGAGAAAAGGGGGGAGCCGATATTTCAGCCCCCACTGAACCCATCTTTACAAAAATTGGGTGGTCTCTTAAGAGGGATTCTCTGAAGCTATGATAAAAGTTTGGGGGCTGCACCCCCAAAAAAGCCACGAAAATGGAAAAGGGAGAGGAAAAAGGGGTGGAGCCCATATCTCGGGACCCCCTGACCCAATGTTTACAAAACTTGGGGGGTATCTTAAGAAGCCTTGTCTGATGCGCCGCTGAAAGTTTGGGGTCGGCACACCCAAAAATGCGCCCTCTGCAGCCATGGAAAGAAAAAGGGGGGAGCCCATATCTCGGGACCCCCTGACCCAATGTTTACAAAACTTGGGTAGTCTCTTAAGAAAACTTGTCTGAATATCCCCTGAAAGTTTGGGGTCTGTACCCAAAAAAATGCGCCCCCTGCAGCCACGGAAAGGAGCGAATGTGCACAAGCACCCCCTCACACACACATGAGGATTTCCCTCTCTCTCTCTCTTTCGCCGGCCGGCCGCACATCAGCTGATTCCTCCAGTACTCAATCCTGACTGATTGGCCAGAAGAAGACCCAGCTTGGCCACCGATTGGCCGGGGGAGGAGAATGCTGCTTACTGAAGGTTATGCTGCCTACTGACGGCCCCGAATTGGCCGAATTTATTCGCGAACTCCCGAACTCGCTGAATTCGGCCCCCCCGGTTGCCTGCCAGTTTTGAGTTCGGTTCCTCCCGAACTAAAAACCGCCGAATCAAGGGAAATTCGGCTGATTTTCAGTTCGGGACGAACCAAATTGAAAGCCCTAAACTCTTACCATAAAAAAAATTCTTCATTCTCACCTTCTTCTTTTCCTCTTTTGTTTTCTCCTCTGATTATTTGTTACCCTACCAACAGATTCTTATTCTTCATTTATTAGATCTCTCCACTTTTTCTTTCTTCCCTTGTTGCTGTAATTGTTTTGGTACAATTTTCCTTTCGATAGATAGATAGATAGATAGATAGATAGATAGAGAGAGAGAGAGAGAGAGAGAGAGAGAGAGAGAGAGAGAGAGAGAGAGAGAGAGAGAGAGAGAGAGAGAGAGAGAGAGATAGTTATAGACAGACATAGTCCCATCAACTTTCCCTTCTTTACTCTAGATTTACAGTTATTTTCTGTTGTCTTTTCCTTCTTCCTTTTAATCTGTCCTGGTTACTCGATTCTTTTTTTTCTTTTTTTTAAAGAACACTCTTCTTATCTCTAAATTTATGTGTCATGGCATCTTCCTTTCCTTCCACCTGCTTCTCGGTCTTTTTTACTATTGCCTTTCTCTTATTTTTTTGACAATGCCGTTTGTTCTTCTCAGATTTAGAATCTTGGGGTACTTCTTCATTCTCTTTCTTTTTCATACAACATCAAACTCTTGTGAAGTCTTTTGGCTTTCAGTTGATCGATATATCTAGAATTAGTTCTTTCCTTTATATTAACAATCCCACATTTTTAGTTCATCCTCTTACTATTTCCATGTTGATCGCTGTAATATTCTTCTCCTTGCCCTTCCTGCATTTACTCTTGAGCCTCTCTACTGTGTCATTAACACGGCTGCTCATTTTATAATTTCTGTTCTTCATTTTGGAGCATGTCACCCCTTTGTATCACTCTTTTCATCAGCTTATCCTTTGTTCTCTTAGAGTGCAATCTGGAAGGGGGAGGGGTTTGGAGGAAGAATTATCCCTGCAGTGGCGTAAGTGCCACTTGTGCCGTCCAAACGGGCACTTACACCACCGCAGGGCCACTTGCGCCAGTGTTGGGAGCTGCGCAGCAGCGTGAGGCATAGGCACAGTGCAGCCTTGGTGACAGCATTTTTCTGGCACAAGGGCTTGCACCATCGCCAAAGGGGGCGTTCCCAGGGGTTGGACTATCTTTGGTCCGCTCCCTAAGTCCTTTTGCTCCGGGAACTCCCATTTTTGTTGGCGCAAATTTGCGCCTGCAGAAATGGTGGCGTAGCCCTGTGAAACCGCGTAGAGCAGTTTCACAGGGCTTAGGAGGATTTTCATTTTCGGCTTGCTGTGATCGGCGCAGCAAACCGCTCAGAAGGCAGCATGGCTATGACATCCCCGGCTACCCCAGAAGTATCCGCCTTAGGACTGCTGTGCCCGTCTTGTACTTACTTTCAAATGTCTCCATGATATTGCTCCTCTCTATATATGCTTCTTCTTGGTCCTTCATTATACAGGTACCAATCTTCTATTCAAACCAAAGATTACCTTCCTTCTCTGTTTCTCAACAGTATCTCTTTTGCCTTGCAGATCCTCAGTGTTTAAATTCCCTTCCACTTAACATCTGAATTTCTGCATCTGTTTTAAAAAAAAAAAATCAAGCACACACCTATCTAACTTGGCTTTCTTGGGCTGACCTTCCTTCTCTTTGATCTATTTTCTTTTCCTCACTAATGTTTCTTTTATACTCCATTTGCAGGATTGTATTTTGCTTAAAAATTTAGATAACCGCAAAGCAATCTTGGGTGCCTTATAAATAAATAATAACAATAATTTTATCCCACAGGTAATATAAACTTCGAATGCAATCCACCTGCTTTGTTAAGGACATTTCAAACTATGAACATGGATTTTATGTAATTTCTTTTGCTTCCAGCTTCTGGTTTTTGGCTCTGTTTAAATAATAATGATCAATGTCTAAGGAATTCTGTGAACAGTAACAATCAGTAGGGCTGTTGAAAAAAAAATTCGGTATAGTTTGGATTCGGCCAAATTCGGCCCATCTGGATTCGCGATATACTGAAGTCCGAACTCCCCCGCTTCGGGTCCGTGCAATTCGGCGTGAATTCAAAGTTCAGGGAAAAAATTCGGCCGAATAAAGCCATTAAAAACACAACCGCGCCTTTCTGCGTCTCCGGGGGGCATTTTTGGGGGTAGAGGTCCCAAACTTTCAGCGGAGCTTCAAAGGACCCTTCTTGCAAGACCCCCCAAGATTTGTAAAGATTGGGTCAGGGGGGCTGAGATATGGGCCCCGAAAGGGGTCCCCCCACCCTTAATGTGCATCTCTGAGCAGAGCTTGCCGCCCATGCACAAAGCTCCCAGCCCCGACAAACAGCTGAGCTGTGGGGAGCAAGGGTGGGGCAGGTGTGAAGAAGTTAGCAAAGCAACACAACTGCAAAGCAACACAACTGCAAAGCAACACAACCATGCAAAGCAACACAACCATGCAAAGCAACACGTTTGCAACCATGCAAAGCAACACCTGACACCTGGGAGTTTGCAAACCATGGAAAGGGACAGAGGCAGCTAGCTATGTATAATGAGCAGGAGGGGGTGGAATTTCCCCTTTTGCATCGGACTCCAGTCGGGACCAGGCAAATGCATTCTTTAAGTCACCATTTGAAAACCAGTTTTGAACAAGCATCAAAATAGACCTAACCAATCTTATGAATGAGGGAAAACCTGAGGACGCACAACTGAAGCCCCCCCCCTCAAACCAGGGAGAGAGAGACTCGAGGGGGCACACACACCCCAGGCAGAACGGGCGAAAGCCCCCTTTGGCTTCCCCCCCCACCCACAGAAACTGCTCCCTCCCCACACACACACAGACTCTGCTTCCCCCACACACACACACAGGAGAAAAATTATAGATTAAAGCCCCCAAAGGGGTCTTGCTGTGGCTGTCTTCTGTTCCATCAGGAGGGGCTGGGAGGACTGGGTAATCCAATACGATTCTATTTAAGCACGGGAGGTTTTGCCTTGGATTTGCCGCTCTGGAGATGCATACAGGATCGGGTGATCCATTCATCCCAATAGGGAAAAGGGGTGGAGCCCATATCTCGGGACCCCCTGACCCAATGTTTAAAACTTGGGGGGTCTCTTAAGAAGGCTTGTCTGAAGCTATGCTGAATGTTTGGGGGCTGCACCCCCAAAAATGCGCCCCCTGCAGCCATGGAAAGAGAAAAGGGGAGCCCATATTTCTGCCCCCACTGAACCCATCTTTACAAAACTTGGGGAGTCTCTTAAGAAGGCTTGTCTGAAGCTATGCTGAAAGTTTGGGGGATGCACCCCCAAAAAAGCGCCCCCTGCAGCCACGGAAATGGGAAAGGGGGAGGGAAAAGGGGTGGAGCCCATATCTCGGGACCCCCTGACCCAATGTTTACAAAACTTGGGGGTCTCTTAAGAAGGCTTGTCTAAAGCTATGCTGAATGTTTGGGGGCTGCACCCCCAAAAATGCGCCCCCTGCAGCCACGGAAAGAGAAAAGGGGGGAGCCCATATTTCTGCCCCCACTGAACCCATCTTTACAAAACTTGGGGGGTCTCTTAAGAAGGATTGTCTGAAGCTATGCTGAAAGTTTGGGGGCTGCACCCCCAAAAAAGCACCCCCTGCAGCCACGGAAATGGAAAAGGGTGGAGCCCATATCTCGGGACCCCCTGACCCAATGTTTACAAAATTTGGGGGGTCTCTTAAGAAGGCTCATCTGAAGCTCCTCTGAAAGTTTGGGGTCTCTACCCCCAAAAATGTGCCTCCTGCAGCCATGGAAAGGAGCGAATGTGCACACGCACCCCCCACGAGGATTTCTCTCTCTCTCTCCGGCTGGGCCGTACAGTAGCTGATTCCTCCAGTACTCAATCCTGACTGATTGGCCAGAAGAAGACCCAGCTTGGCCACCGATTGGCCGGGGGAGAATGCTGCTTACTGACGGTTATGCTGCTGCGCCCCGAATTTGCCGAATTTATTTGTGAACTCCCGAACTCGCTGACTTCGGCTCCCCCATTTTCCCACCATTTTTGAGTTCGGTTCGTCCCGAACTAAAAACCGCCGAATCAGAGGAAATTTGGCTGTTTTCGGTTCAGGCCGAATCGAATCGACAGCCCTAACAATCAGGACAGCTTCTTACTCTAAAAATTTGATGGGAAGGAATGCAGGGCACAGCAATTATCTAATAATTTCCAACAAATTTCATGCTCTCTAGGCAATATTATAATCTAGTATGGCAGACCTATTTTGATTATATGCCACTTTAATGGTAACGCAGTGTGCTCTGTCAGAGATTTCCAAATCCTTCTCACTGAACTGAAAATAGTTCTCAGGAGAGGAAAATAATATTAAGCTCTTCAGATCTGCAGTTTGAGTATGTCATAAACAGGGACAGATCAACCTCTTCAGTTTGGTGGTGGTGGAAAGAGCCATCAAGTCACACCTGACTTAAGGCAACCTGTGGAGTTTTCAAGGCAAGAGAAGAACAAAGGTGGTTTGTCATTGCCTGCCTCTGAGTAGCACCCTTGGACTTCCTTGGTGATCTCCCAGCCATGTACTAACCAGGGCTGACCCTGCTTAGCTTCTGAAATCTGACAAGATCAGGCTAGCTCTTCAGCTTGAGTGACCACAGTCAAGCTTTTTTGCTAGGTGGGGCAGAGGGATAATACAACGATGTCATCACTGCCCAGCTCCAGTTATGTCCAGGCTGAAGAACCTAATGGATCCCCTTTACCTCCTGCTGGCAAGTGACCCTTCTATCCGGATATGACAACTTATCCCTGAATCCCATGTGTTTATTGCAAAAGTGGGGTTCTTGTCAGCAGGCAGAAAAGCTGCATTCTACTTTGGGGTCAAGGTAAAGTACTCGTATGGGCTTCACATTATATGTGAAGCACTTCTGTTCTCTCTGCTGCCTTCCATTGGGGAAACGGGACATTGTCCCAGAGGACTAAGGGCAGATCCAGAGGGCTCTAGGATGAGCTTCCATATCCCACTAACAATGCAATCCTGTGCACAGTTTCTCCAGTCTAAGCCCATTTAAATGAATAGGCTTAGACTAGAGTAACTGTCCTTAGGATTGCACTGTGAGAGTTAGGGCTGTTGGGGGAAAAAAATTGGTAAAATTCGGATCCGGCAAGATTCGGCCCGTTTTTATTAGGGAAATGCCAAAGTCCGAACTTCCCTGATTCGGATCCGTGGAATTCGGCACGCAATTCAGAGTTCGCGACTAAATTCGGCCATTTAAAGCCATTAAAAACACATTCACGCCTTTCCATGACTCTGGGGGGGGGGGCATGTTTGGAGATAGAGGTCCCAAACTTTCAATGTAGCTTGAGGGGACTCTTCTTGCAAGAACCCCCAAGTTTTTTGAAGATTGGGTCAGGGGGTCCAGAGATATGCAGTCCCCCCCCCATCTGCCCATTGGAATGAATGGGAGCAGGCGATCTGTAATGTGCATCTAGAGAGTGGCAAATCCAAGGCAAAACCTCCCATTGTTTCTGGGGCAGCCAGAGAGAGACTCACCACCGACCCACACTGACCTCCAGATGAAGGTGGCAACCAGTGAAAACAGCAACAATCACATTCACAAATAGATCAAGCCCCCCCCCACCAGGACAGGTCACCCCCCTGGCTTCCCCCCCCCACACACACACACACACACAGTAGAAGCCAGTCCGTGGCTTCTAAGAGCCGATGTAACTACGTCGAAAGTGCATCCCACTCAAAGCGTAACTAAACTGGGCACAGTGATCCATGCCTTAGTTACATCTAGACTGGACTATCTAGACTGTGCTGCACTTGGGGCTACCCTTGAAGAGTGTTTGGAAGCTGTATCTAGTGCCGAATTTTGGTCAGGGCTAGCTACTGGGAGCATATGTCTCCAATACTACAGCCATTTCACTGGCTGCTGATCCACTCCCAAGCCCAATTCAAGGTGTTGGTTTTGCCTTTTAAATCCCTACATGGCTTGGGACTGGGGCTAGTCACAGCTGTTAGAGCTCTCTCAGTCCCACCTACCTCACAGGGTGTCTGTTGTGGGGAGGGGAAGGGAAAGTGATTGTAAACCAGTTTGAGTCTCCCTTAAGTGGTAGAGAAAGTCGGCATATGAAAACCAACTCTTCTTCTTCTTCTTTCGGCCTGGGAGCACCCCCTGAAGCAACAGCGGTGCCGCGCCACCTTTTTGTTGGCACAGCATTGCTGTTTTCAATGGGGCTTCCCCCCTTTTTATTTTTTATTTTAAAAATACCCTTTTTTCCCCTTGCTGCAGCAGCCAAACCTCTTTGGAGGCACTGCGGCGGTGCCTGGCCCACACCATCCCCGGCCACTGCCGCTCTCAGGAATGGGCAGTAAGTTGTCTGTCATCAGCTGATGACATCATACTATAGTCCTCCATCGAGAGCACTCCTGTTTATCTGAGCATACAAATCAACACTTTATTTCAAACTGAACAGTACCTATTGTGATCCACAGGCTGAAGTTTTTAAAGCCGATGGCATGTACAGCTTGTCTGTGTAAGAGCTCCATTTGCGCATTGCATTCATCATACTAATTTTTATTCAATTATGTATACAGAAAGGAGAAAAGAGCTCCTTGTGGACGTCAAACGTTCTTGCCAAGGATTTAAAAATATAGTCCGTAGAAAAAACACCAGTGTGCGTCCACATCCCTCTGCCAAAAATAACGAACCTCAGTAGGAATAACATTTCATTCCCCACCCCCTGCAGCTAATAGCTCCTGACATGCTGCTGTCAAAGACTGTAGAATGGCTATGGTAACTAAATCATGGACACAATCCCCCATAACCCTGTTTTGTACAAAGCTTATGAAAATTAACAGGATATGCATAAAAGCATGGCTGTGAACCAAGCCTGAGATAATTTGGGGGGGGGGGTTATCTGTCATGTGTGTATTGTAGCTCCAATCCAGCAAAGCCTTTTTTGAAAAGCTGAAACCCTGCTAATCAATTATTTGGCAGTGAAGTAGTAAGGGGGGATGCAGAATGGTATAGTATAGCCCGATCTCATCATATCTTGGAATCTAAGCAGAGGGGATACTAGTTCGGGAGACCACCAAGGAAGACTGCAGAATAAGGTTGCCAGCTCCAAGTTGGGAAATACCTGGAGATTTTTGGGGTGGAGCCTGAGGAGGGAAGGGGAGGGGCATCGATAGGGTATAATGCCATAGAGTCCACCTTCCAAAGCTGCCATTTTCTCCAGGTGAACTGATCTCTGCCACCTGGAGATCAGTTGTAATCCCAGGTGATCTCCAGCCACCACCTGGAGGTTGACAACCCTACTGCAGAGGCAAACCGCCTCTGCTTAATCACTTGCCTTGAAAATCCTAGTGGGTTGCCATAAATTGGCTGTGACGTGACAGCACTTTACACACACAGTAACAAGAGTGGATTACAGACACACACACACACACACATACACAGTGCTTGCTGCCCATAATTCTGACTGGTGAAATTTCCGTTTATATAGATGAAGCCTCCACCCAGCTTTTTCTGTGTCTTCCTTGATGAGAACTTTTGCTTCTGTTTATGTCAAAATGTCACTGAGAAAGCCCACTGGCATCCATTTGTTTTTCCAAGGGACGATTTTGTGTTCCTTAAAGATTTGTCTATAAGAAGGGGGGAAACTAAAACAGGCATTTTGAATTGTGATGCAGTTTGCAGACCAGCTTTTATAACTTCTTAGAGATGTTTGGGTCTGAAATTCCACAGACTTCAGAAGCGGAATACAGACCAAGTTCTGAGTTCTTTAGTTTTCCTCTCAAAAAAAGATAATGGTGAAACCTTTAAGGCTACTGTTATGTGCATGCTTAACTGAGGAGTACACCTCACAAAACGGAGTGGGACTTGCTTTCAAGTCAACATATAGGGGGTTGTACTGAATGGATTATGAAGCCCTGTTTACCTGTAGCATGAGTAAAGCTATACAAGAAGGCATTATAAAGAAGTTCCAACATTTGGTACTCAGAGACAAATTATGTTCAGTGTAATTAGAACAGGAATAGAGAAATGCCCTTATACACATCTCTGGTGAGGCCACACTTAGAATATTGTGTACATTTCTGGTTGCCACACCTGAAAAAGGATATGGTAGAGCTTGAAAAGATGCAGACAAAAAGCAAACAGAATTATCATGGGGCCAGAATAGTTGCCCTGTAAGGATTGGTTTAACTTTTTTTAAAAAAAGCAAGTAAGAAGAAACATGATAAAGGTCTATAAAATTATGCATGTTGTGGAGAAAGTGGCAGGGAGGAGCTTTTCTTCCTCTCCCATAATAATAGAACCTGGGATCATCCACTGAAGCTGGAGGGTGGGAGATTCAGCACAGACACACGAAAGTACTTCTTCACACAGCACATAGTAAAATTGTGAAACTCGCTGCCACAAGATATTATGATGCCTCCCAACTTGGAAGGCTTTAAAAGGCAAATGGACAAATTCATGGAGGACTAGGCTATCAATGGCTACTAGTCATGATGGATGACTAGTCCATCATGGATGACTAGTTGTACTCCCTCCAGTACGAGAGGCAGTATGCCTCTTTTCTATCAGTTGCTGGAGAGCAACCTGCTTGTGGGCTTCCTAGAGGCAGCTGGTTGGCCAATGTGTGAACAAAAAACTGGACTTGAAGGGCCTCTGGTCTGATTCAGCATTGCTCGCTGTATGTTCTTATGGCTCTCATAACCCGCTCAGCCTACAGCAGCTATGAGAAACATCTACTCCTTCATGTGCAGAAATCAGCCTGCATTAGCTATTTGGCATGTCACTAAAAATATCTTTTTATAAACATCTGCAGCTGCATGTCTAAAAGCTAGATCCTGTGAATTCATATGGATTCTCAGAAGCATTTTATTGTAGACTGATTGACTTGGAAACTAGACTTCCTCCCAAGGTTCTTTGACCATGATCAATTAATTATAAATACCACTGCTATCAGACTAGCCTCCCAAGGTTCTTTATGGGGTGAGAAGGTCATGAGAAAAGCAGAAAGCAGGCAAAGTATTTATTTGTTTGCTTTGATTTGATTTCTATTCTGCCCTTTCTAGGGTTTCTGACTGCCAGGTTGTGGCGGGCAATTGCCCGCCAATCAACCAGGCTGCCCGCTGACCAGCTGATGGTCAGTGGGTGGAAGCAGAAAGGGGGGAGCGATCCTCCCAAGCGTTCCCGGGAACACTACAGCCTCCCATTCCAAACTGCATGCCAGATCAGTTCCACAGAGTGGGTGCACAGAAGGGCTAAGAAAACGGAAGCAGAATCAGGAGCGCACAGTAATCCCTCCACCCAGCCCTGCCCATAAGAAGCTCCCGCCCAAGATAAGTGGGGACCTGGCAACTCTAGCCCTTTCCCATCAGTGTTGGGCTCAGGGCGGCGAACAACAGTACATTCAACATACATATAAATAATCTTAAAACCAACACATATCTATATAGATAATTAAAACCAGTTACCTAAACTACTTAATGCCCTAAGAAAAAGAATTCCCCTTACATTTTTGCCAGCTGGTTCCAACAGCATGATAATGCACTCCAATAGGGTCCAGCAGGGGGAGGCCAATTGGTATAAAACCATCGCTGTCTTACAGGCCCAGCAGAACTAAGCCAAATCCCGCAGGGCCCAGGTCTCATTTGAAAGCGAGTTCTACCAGGCTGGGGCCAGGGCTGAAAAGGCCCTGGCTCTGGTTGATAACAGCCAGATACTTCTTGGGACAGGGACCACCAGTGAGTTGTTTCCAGATGAGCACAGCACACTTTGGGGGGTATATTGGGAGAGACAGTCCCAAAGATACGGTGGTCCCAGACCATTCAGGTCCCAGACCATTCACATTGACTGTATGCTGACTGGCAATCAAAAGGGCTGGCTAGATATGTAAGGAGAAGTCTTCTATGATCACAAAAAGGATGGTTAATAACACAGCCTCTCTCGCCTTACGCAGTCATCCAGGGCGGGGTAGGAGAAGCTGCACAAGGAATTGTCTCCCATCTGCTTAGCAGCTGCTATCCAACCCTTGACTTATCTCTTAAAATAAGTGATAACTTGTATGTTTTTTTAAAAAAAGTTTTGTGCTTTCTTTCATGAGCATTTCACAGTTGCTAATACTCTCAAGGTTACTGTGACCCAGGTTTTACTGTCCCCTCCATAAAAACTCTGAATATTACATAGAAGGTTTTTGACAGCACGGACTGAGTAACATACATTCACCACACCAATATCTTACAAAACTAGATCCTATATTACCAGGGCTGTGTTCAGCATAGGGCTTTCCGCTCTGAGCAGTAGTGTGTGTGTGGGGGAAACGTGTTTGTTTGTTTGTTTGTTTGTTTGTTTTAAACCAGCAATATCTGCAGCACTGTGTCACTTCCAAGGAAAGCCTAGAACTGATATAGGTTAGTTCTAAGAATCCCCCAAAACTGTATGGTAAAACTATGGCTTTACCTGGAAGTAACGTAGCAGTGCCCAGGTCATCGCAGGGCCCCTCCATGCCCCCTCTCCCAAGCCTGCTGCTGGACCTGCAGTTGCGCGGAGTAATGTGTTTTGTGCACGGTATCCAGCATCTTGCCAGCATGGTGTAGTGGTTAAGAGCGGTGGTTTGGAGCAGCGGAGTCTAATCTGGTGAACTGGATTTGTTTCCCCACTCCTATACATGAAGCCAGCTGGGTAACCTTGGGCCAGCCACAGCTCTCTTAGAGTCTCAGCAAGGAGCACAATAGAATCTTCCTCAATGCCATAGTCAATTGCAGCGCTGCTACCAGTGTGGTGTAGTGGTTAAGAGCGGTGGATTGGAGTGGTGGAGTCTGATCTGGAGAACCGGGTTTGATTCCCCACTCCTCCACATGAGCGGCGGAGGCTAATCTGGTGAACTGGATTGGTTTCCCCACTCCTACACACGAAGCCAGCTGGGTGACCTTGGGCCAGTCACAGCTCTCTTAGAGCTCTCTCAGCCCCACATACCTCACAAGGTGACTGTTGTGGGGAGGGGAAGGGAAGGTGATTGGAAGCCGGTTTGAGTCTCCCTTAAGCGGTAGAGAAAGTCAGCATATAAAAACCAACTCTTCTTCTTCTTGTGACTATCGCTTTCCTTTTCAAAAAATGAAAGGCCCAAAGGTAGCACTGATAGATTAGAAAGTGTGCAGTATCAGAAAATGCCTGGTGGAGTGTGGAAAATTAGAGGGGTGACAGAATTCGATTTCCAAGTGTTAGGAGCGGGAGTTCAGTGCTCTATGTAGCTCCTTGGCACTAACCTGTAAATACCAGTGCTGGGAGGTAGCACCAGAATAAGGCCCTGGCCTCTAGGTAGGGTTGCCAACCTTCAGGTAGTAGCTGGAGATTTCCTGCTATTACAACTGATCTCCAGCCGATAGAGATCAGTTCACCTGAAGAAAATGGCCGCTTTGGCAATTGGACTCTATGGCGATGAAATCCCTCCCTTCCCCAAACCCCGTCCTCCTCAGGCTCCACCCCAAAAACCTCCCGTCGGTGGTGAAGAGGGACCTGGCAACCCTACCTCTAGGCCCTGTTTGTTGGCCCTGCAAGGCAACTGGTTGGCCACTGTGTGATACAGGATGCTGGACTAGATGGATCACTGAACTTAACCGTGAGGGCTCTTCTTCAGTTCTTGTATCTAACGGATGCAGAAAAACTGTGGGAAATAAGCAACAAGAATGCTCCCAAAAGGCCTCGGTTTACATAATTTATAAAGGCCCTGGCTTTTGATGGCACAAAATCTGGAATTTTAAAAAGCACAAAAGCACATGTTCCTGGTTACTTCACAAGCATGACAGGAAGAGAATTGAGGCCAGCATGATTTACAATTGTTTGCATCTTCTTTGCACACAGAGCAATAAAGACTATTTTTAAAAAAGCAAGCCAACGCTGGTAATGCATGAAAAAGAAAAAACGGGTCCACAAGATGGCAGTCATAAATATTTCACAATACGTGGACTTGCCTAAACGTCTCAAGGCAAGAATTTCAGGTGTTTGTTTCCAATGCAGATCTGCCTCCTTTGATAAGACGAGGAGGAGTTCTGGAGCCTGGCTAGGGGGGGAATCCTGTTTTATTTGGGAATGTTGTCAAATATCTTTTTGCATTTGGGAAATTAGGCTCTTCAAGCAAAGAGGATGCTACCAAATTGTGTAGCTTCAACAACAAGACTCTTGATAGAGGCCAAAAAACAGCAAATTTTAATAATTAACATTTTTAAAACTAGCTGAAATCATTCCGGGCAGCAGACATTGCCATTCAGCCCCTAAGAATCATAGTGCTGAGCGAAGGATCTCCTCGTGTGCTTTTAATTGTTTGGATAATGTAGCTGCCACTTCTCCAGAGCCCTGCTTGTGACTGCTAAGATTATAGAACTCCCCCTCCCTCTGTTTTCTCTTTAGCTGTGACGATTTTCTTATTCTGAAAGCCCTCTGATAGCATATAAACGTTCTTGTTTTCCTGGGGCTTCCAATTACATTTAACTATATATTTTGTGGCTTTACTATCTGTAATATTTTATTGCCTGGAATGTAAGCCACTTTGATAGATGGAAAAGCAGAGTATAGTGTTTCTAAAATAAATACAACTGTCTGCATTTTTTTTCTCATTTGGTAAAGCTGCTTTATACCAACTGAGACCCCTGATCTATCAAGGTCAGGACTGTCTACTCTGACTCGCAGCAGCTCTCCAGGGTCTCTTGCAGAAATTATTCACATCACCTACCACTTGGAAAACTTTAAGAGGGGAGTGGACATGTTCATGGAGGATAGAGCTATGCATGGCCACTAGTCAAAATGAATACATACATGATGCATATCTATTCTTTACAATATCAGAGGAGCATGCCTATTACTGTGGAACATAGTCTGGATGCTGCTGCAATTGTCTTGTTTGTGGGCTTCCTAGAGGCACCTGGTTGGCCACTGTGTGAACAGACTGCTGGACTTGATGGGCCTTGGTCTGATTTAGCATGGCCTTTCTTATGTTCTTATGGCCCTTTCAACTGCATTCAATTTGGGACCTTCTGCATGAGAAACGGATGCTTCGCCACTGTGGTCCCATTGGGTCAAGCTATATGAGATGCTGGCAGATGCATGAGCAGATCTTCAGTGCACTTTTGTTGTTCAATAGCAGCTAAGGGTTCAGGATTTGCCTTGGATTTGCCGCTCTCTAGATGCACACAGGATTGCCTGATGCTGTTCATCCCAATAGGGAAAGGGGGGACCCCATATTTCGGCCCTCCCTATCCAATCTTTACAAAACTTGGGGGTTCTTGCAAAAAGGGTCCCCTGAGGTTACGCTGAAAGTTTGGAGGCTCTACCCAAAAAATGCCCCCCCTGCAGCCACGGAATGGTGCGAATGTGTGCTGTAAATGGAATAAAAATGCACATTAAGGGGAGGACCCCTTCCGGGGCCCATATTTCCCCCCCCCCGATCCAATCTTTACAAAACTTGGAGGTTCTTGCAAGAAGGGTCCTCTGAAGCTACGCTGAAAGTTTGGGGGCTCTACCCCCCAAAATGCCCCCCCTGTAAATGGAATAAAAATGTACATTAAGAGGAGACCCCTTCCGGGACCCATATTTCGCCCCCCCCCCGATCCAATCTTTACAAAACTTGGGAGTTCTTGCAAGAAGAGTCCCCTGAAGCTATGCTGAAAGTTTGGGGGCTCTACCCCCAAAAATGCTCCCCCCGGAGCCACGGAATGGCTCGAATGTGGGTTTTATGGCTTTATTCGGCCGAATTTTCCCCCAAACTCAAATCTCGCACCGAATTCCACAGATCCGAAGTGGGGGAGTTCGGACTTCGGCATTTCCCAGATCAAAACAGGCCAGATTTTGCCGAATCTGAATTTTACCGAATTATTTTTTTTCAACAGCCCTAGTCCCCCACCCCAAGAGCTGCTAATTGCCTGCTGGATGAAAAGTATTGCGAACGTGAAGTTAACCTCAGTGTTTTACACTGCAGATAAAATAGCAGCTGAGGGGAGGGGAACTGTAACCTAGTTTGGTCCTTAGACCCTTATGTTTAGGGAGTGGAATCTTGAAGGTGTCACCTGCCAAAGCTGGGTAGCACATCACAGTGTTTTAA
Organism: Euleptes europaea; assembly: GCF_029931775.1. Classification (NCBI taxonomy): domain Eukaryota; kingdom Metazoa; phylum Chordata; class Lepidosauria; order Squamata; family Sphaerodactylidae; genus Euleptes; species Euleptes europaea. The sequence continues at coordinate 117,918,739 of NC_079313.1, read as the reverse complement.
ATTTTTTTAAAAAAGATTTCAGTCTTCTCCTTCAAACTGATGCCCACTGCAGGGTTATTGCATTTTACCCTGAATATAGGAAGGGGTGACAAAGGATAAAATTCATGTGATGCCCACCTCTCTCTCTTCCTTCATACCCATCCTCAAACCCAACATTTCCCATAAAGCCTTTGTGGCCACCCTTTAGTTCCCCTTCCATACTGAAACTAAGCCTAAACTTGGATAACTGGAATCAACCCATGTCCTTTGACTGTTTGTCCCTGCCTCCTCCTCCCTTGCTCCTCTTTTGTTGTCTCCTTTATGTCACATTGTAAGATCCTCAGGCACCTGTCTTTGTATAATCTGTAAGGGCTGTCAAGTTGCAGCCAACTTATTTCAACCCCAGCAAGGGGCTTTCGAGGCAAGTGAGAAGCAGAGCTGGTTTGCCAGTGCCTTCCTCTTAGGGTTGCCAGGTGCCCGGTGGTGGTTGGCAAACCCCCACCAATCCACCCCCCTGCCCACCAACCAGCTGAGGGTCAGTGGGAAAACGCGCCTACACACCACAGTACGTCACGGTTTACTCCCGGAAGTGCCGCATCATTGAGAGGGGACTTATACCACTCAAACTCCCAGTTTGGGTGGTATAAGGCCCTTTGCAATGCGTTTACACCTGGAAGTGCCACATCGCAAGGGGCCCTTTAGCACTCAAACTCACAGTTTGAGTGGTATAAGACCCCTCGTGATGCGGTACTTCCATGTGTAAACCGGAAGTGACACGGCCGCGCACATGCGCGCGATCCCCTCAGCTCTGCCCCAAAAGCCTCCTGCCGGAGGAGAGAGGGGACCTGGCAGCCCTACTTCCTCTGCAAAGCCTTCCTTGGTGGTCTCCCATCCAAGTACTGACCTTGCTTAGCTTCCAAGATCTCACAAGATCAGGCTATACTACACCATTTCCCATCCCCTATTCACATAAATAAATAAATAAATAAGCAGTTTGTGTATAGCTATGGCCACAGTGTGAGCCCTAAGACTCCTTGTATTACTTCCAGGCAATGCCAGGGTTTGAAAGGTTTCCTAGGAAATGAGGCTTTACAAACGCCAAGCAGAGCAGTGGAAACAATTCTTTGCATGTCCTTTACTCACAGATTTGGCACATGGAGGACATGAAAACTGACATCTCCATTGTTACTACCAGAGGTGGAAGCTTTTGTAAAAGAAAGAAGTTCATTTTTTAGTTGTGTGCTGTTCTTTAAGCCCTGGAGGGTTTTGCTGCTTTGTAGGTCAAATTCAGCATTTTAAATCATGCCTGGAAAGTTACGGGGAGGGGCGGGGGACAGAGATACTAAACCAGTGGTAAAATGTGCCCGGAGACAAGATGCCATATTCAGAACCAGCTGCTGCATCTGAGGCATCACCTAAGGCTGCTTTCTATGCAAAGCGTGTTGAAGGACTCCAGTCTCCAGGTTACAAAATTCTGACCGACGGGGTCAGTAGGTCTGCATTCTAGAGGAAATCTCACAACCCTCTCAACTAGGAAAGGACGGTCGTAGCGATCTGATGTTCCAGGCACACTGACATATCTGGGATAACCCCAAGGCTGTGACCCCTAAGTGAAGAGCGAACACAAAGGATGACAGGTGTGCCCTCAGAAGTTCAAAGGCCAGCTGGCCCTCATTTGCCTTGTCGGTTTCAGTTGCCTCGCTTGCATCTACTTCCTCCACACAAACTACAGGCCAGTTCACACAACCAGCTTGGTCTACAGCAGCTTGACAGCAGCAGATGCAGCGGTTGTCTGTTGTTGAAGCCGTCCTTCGCCTAACTCAGAGGTCATGGCAAACCGACAAGCCCTGTGCAAAAATATATATATATATTTATCAGTATTTTTCGAGTTCAGTTTTATTAAACCCAGAAATTTTCAAAAAATCCGGAAAACCTGGATTTTTTGAAAATTTTCGGGTTAATAAAAAATGGCTGTGGGGCCAAAGCGGCCCGAATAATGCTGAAAAAGTTGGCATTATTCGGGATCCGCTTCTTTGGCTCTCTTTATTGCCGCCTTTTTTCATACTGGTAAAAAAAAAAATACTGAAAAGGTATTTTTAAGTGTGTTTTTTTTTTACTTTATTAAATCAATATGCACCCCCCTGAAACCAACCGAAAGTGGATTGAACAGTAAATGGGATTATATGAATAGCTAGCATGCCCTCCTATTCACTACACCAAACTGGTTGTGGGAATTGGCTGTTAAGGAGAGATGTCTTATTTACCAAGAAAGACTAGGAACTGAAGATTTTTTACGACCCTTCAGACAAACAGACTGAACATTTGGCAATCCTTGCAGAAGTTTATTTTCCCAGGGACTGGGTGTGTTTTGTGGCAATGAACAAAATTGTTCTGGCTAGGACTTTTATGTCCCTGCTAGTGTCAACAATAATAACAGTAGTCATTTTCCGCCACCTACTACAGTTGACAGCTTCAGTGATGTAAGTAAAGCAAACAACGCAGATGCTAGCGTGAAAGCAAACGACGCAGTTGTGCTCCGCTAAGGATAATCTGGGTTATGAGCAGACCAAGGCAGGAACACAGAGTATTTTTCAGGATTCTCTCCACTACACCAGCCTGCAACTTTCTAAACATGCTGGTATCTAAAGGGGGAGAGGAACTTTTGGGAGGAGGAGGAGGAGGAGGAGGAGGAGGAGGAGGAGGAGGAGGAGGAGGAGGAGGAGAAGGAGGAGGAGGAGGAAGAAGAAGAAGAACAGTTGTTTTTTATAGGCTGACTTTCTCTACCACTTAAGGGAGAATCAAACCAGCTTACAGTCACCTTCCCTTCCCCTCCCACAACAGACACCCTGTGAGGTAGGTGTGGCGGAGAGATCTGTGACTAGCCCAAGGTCACCCAGCTGGCTTCATGTGCAGGAGTGGGGAAACAAATCCAGTTCACCAGATTAGCCTCTGCCACTCATGTGGAGGAGTGGGGAATCAAATCCAGTTCCCCAGATCAGACTCCACCACTCCAAACCACCGCTCTTAACCACTACATCACGCTGGCTCTCAGAAATGCATAACCCATTGCATAATCTATTGCCTGACATCAAAAGAAACACCAAGGTATCAAATGCCTACCTGTTACATACAACAGATGTTTAGCAGTACTTTGTCTGTCTCTTTTTGTCCCAGAGTACAAGGAACACATGTAAGGTGATACCTTTTATTAGCTACAGGATGTTGGCTTCACAGGGTTCTTCTAAGATGTAATTTCAGTAGCCAGAAGCCAAGTGAAGGCTATTATCTATAGCCATGTGTAGATTTTTCAGAACAGCCACCAAGCCTTTTCCCCTGTTCCGGGTATGTGAAATAAGCACATTTCTAGCTCTGAGGCACATGAAACCAAAGAAGGACTTGGATCCAGAAGAACATTTCCACCCACGATGCATGACTTTCTCACCTCTCCCCTTTCTGCTATTGCTCAAAATGCCTCCTGGCATGCAGTTCCTGGGAAATAGGGAGCAGGATTGGCATGGGGGGCATTTTGGGCTGCAGAAGGAGAGGGAAGGTGAGAAAGCACAAATTCGTCCATCTGCAGAAACGGTGAACACATGAACACAGGAGTCTGCCTTATACTGAATCAGACCCTTGGTCCATCAAAGTCAGTATTGTCTACACAGACCGGCAGCGGCTCTCCAGGGTCTCAGGCAGAGGTCTTTCACATCACCTACTTGCCTGGTTCCTTTAACTGGAGATGCAGGAGATTGAACCTGGGACCTTCTGCATGCCAAGCAGATGCTGTACCACTGAGCCACAGCCTCTCCTCCTTGTGATGGTTCCAGCCGCATTGGTTATAATCATGACACATGTTATGCAAGGACCCCAGCATCCCCAGTTCTATTCAAGCCCTGACCCTGTTGACAACCAGATTTGAAACAGGGGTAAGAGTCTCCCACAGATCTATTAAGTTCCTCCATCACAAGGACCCTTCCACCAATGCAAGAGTCTCATCTGCTGGAGGGGGGGCATCTTATGCCACAGGAAAGAGCTCAGTTACCGGAACAGATCTATAGGATCAAACTGCTACTTGGAATCCTGCCTTGCGAACAATAGGCATATAAGAAAACAAGGAGTTATTCCTGCTTACAATATGGAAACTTCAGTTTCACGGTATTTCACGACAGATTCCAAAGTGGTACTTGTCAAGAACACGTTGTGCAAATGCTCCTTCACCAAAAGGATTGGTCCAAAGATAAAATTAGACAAGCAGGCCCATTTAGTGGCACTTTTCCTTGTCCGTGTGCGCATAATCTCCATTCATGCTGAGCAGGCAACAGGCGCATTTAGAGGCATTTCTAAGCAGATTAACGTATAAATAAGAAGGGATGAAGTGCCAGGCATGCTGTAGAGCATGACGAAGCACAAAGACTTCTGTGTAATGCTGAATTGAAAACGAGACCGCTGCTGTGTGCCGGGCTGACATTTGGCCCAGAGAGCTGCACGGAGCATGCAAGGCAGGCAGGAATGAGCAACACCGCAAAGAAAGTGTCAGAATTGTGAACAGAAAGCAGTCAACCGGGTTGGCCTTTGGGATAGTCGTCACTTCCCTGCTCTGCATCTGAGCTGACAGAGACATCTGTTGAAGGCAGATTGCAGGGCTGGATGGGGTTTAGGTCTGATCCAGCAAAGCAGGGCTTGTGCTCTCGTGATGGTACGCGAGACCAAAAACGTGGATATGTAATTCCTCCATATGCTGAGAGCAGGTGTAGGGAGGTGGCAAACAGGTGCCAGATGTTTATTGCGAAGTTTCTGGCACAGTCTTTCTGCCAAAGAATATATATCCCTTTTGCAATAGGGAAATCTACTTTACCAGATAGTTGCAAGGATAATGTAAGTGAAATACCTTAGAATGTTCAGAAGTGCTGTCTCTCTATCTATCTCTCAATCAATCTCGCTCTCTATCTGTCTGTCTATCTGTCTGTCTGTCTATCTATCTATCTATCTATCTATCTATCTATCTATCTATCTATCTATCTATCTATCTATCTATCTATCGGTTTGTGGACCGCCCTCTATCCTCAGCCAAGTCCATGCTCAAAGCGGTTGACATCAGACAATCAACATTTTAAAATATACAAAGAGATCTAACCTTAGTTAAAATTGCTAATTTCAGTTTTAAACAATTTAAACATTTTTAAATGATGGCGCTCAACTATCTGCGCTCAGGACCAAGAACCAGCCTTTAGTAGCATTAATGTGCAGATTCAGGGGAATTCCCTGAGAGCAGAGGCTATAGTCCCTGAGGAGGTCCGGTTGTAGAATCCATTGTCCATTTTCCTTTTTCTGTAAGCTGCATGCTGAGCCCAGAGTCAAAATGTTAGTTCCTCTTATGGCTAATTTCCCTGTTCCCTTTGCTGAATACCATCCTTTAAATCTTATTTTTGGGGACTGAAAAGAAGACTACAGAAAGAATAGTAAAATTTATTTCATTGGCGTTGTAGCTTCATGACAAAGTTGTAATGGCCTGTTAACTATACTAAAGGGGAGAGCCTTTTAGTAGAGTTAACAGGCAGATTCGGGAGCATTCCCTGAGGGAAGACGTAATGGCCCCTGTGGACTTCAGATTTTACAATCCTTTATACATTTCTCTTGTTCCTGCAAGCTTTGTGCTGAGTGAAGAGCCAACATGTTAGTTCTCCCATATGGCTACTTCCCCTGTTCGTTCTGCTGAATACCATCTTTTAACTCTTCTTTTGGGGACTGACAGGGCTACAGAAAGAGTCATAAATGTATTTCACAGGCACTAAAAACTTCATTGCAAAGTCTTGAAGCCATCTTGACAGACTGGATTTTGTGGAGTGTGACTTTAATTTTTATAATAGTTGTATATATGTGGTATTTTAATGCACCGGGTTATTTTAAAATGTAACTGTATTCCTCTTTTATTGAGGTAATCTTCTCAGGTTTTTTTATTTGTATTTGTATGTGCATTGTTGTTTCCTCATTCTTTGTAGTGAATGAACAGGTTGGGAAAGTCTAACAAGCTGTTGTTTTTTACGGACTGCTTCGTTGAAAATAAAAAGAAGGATAAGATTTTTAAAAGCTCTTGCCAAACAAAAAACAAAAGAACACTAGCACACAAATAAAGAGATTGTGCAGATTCCAGTCTTTTCTCAATTGTACTATTTCTTCTGCCTGTAGGGAATTTTTTACATAGGAATAGGGCTGTCGGGTCACCTGCTATGGCGGGAGACCTCCCATTGGCAGCCCTGGTTGCCCGCTGCCTGAGTGGGGGCGGGGAATGGGTATTGTTCTGACACTGAAACGTCACGTCTGGTGCCTCCCCGGAAGGGACGTCATCACATTGGAGCAACGATCTAGGTAAAACCACAGAGTTTGGGGGGAATCCTGCATCATCACTCCAATGTGATGTTGTCACTTCCAGAGATCACACTGGAAGTGATGTCATGGTGCTGGAATGATGCCTATTTGCCCGTCCCCCTAAACCTCCCACTGGTTGCCAATGTTGGGTTGGCAACCCTACATGATAGGAAGCATTCTGAAACAAAGTAGCACAGTCCATTCTGACACCTCATTCCATCCTAATCGGGCTGCATGTGTATATCCCCAAGTCTGCACCTTCATCTTCACCTGTGCCATGCCCTTCACTGAAGTCGAAGTCTTTGGCTTACTGATTGGCATTTCCTTGTCCTTCTTCATTCTTTAATTCCTTATATTCATTTATTTACTTACCTCTCTTATACCCCATCTTTCTCCCCAATAGGGACCTGCTTACATTGTGCTCTTCTCCTCCATTTTATCCCCACAGGTTAGGCTGTGAGTGTGTGGTCGTTTATGCATGGGAGTTTGACCTGAGGCTCATTGCTCGCTGGACCCACACTTTCCTGTTGGGAATCTATGCTCCAGCAGTGTCCAAGCTCAAATCAGGAAATATTTGAATCCCCGCCCCTTGAAATGCTGCTTCGTAATTGGCTGGAGAGAGAGAAAAGTTCCCACCCCCCAACCCAATTGCCACATTAAAAAGCATTTTAAGAACATAAAACAAAAAATGGCAATCTGAAAAGAAGGGGAGGGGAATCCAAGCCTCGGTTTTTAAAAGCCTTTCTTCTGCTCAGAAAGAGCTCCCAGGAAGCAGGAAGTATTTGAATCCCCGCCTCTGGATATGCTGCTTTGTAATTGGCTGTGAGCAAAACTAAGCTTGTGTGTCCCGCACTTTGCCTTATGCACGGAGATTGCACCTAGGCTGAGCTCAGGGGAGAGGGAAGAATCGGGTTAACAGAGGAACGGGAAAGTGCAGGATTTGTGAGGGATGGCAGCGAGGTCATCTCTAATGGAGGGAAAACTCATGCATAACTCCAAGAAACAACTGAGACAGACGGGGGGTGAACATGAGTGAAAGTACCCATGCATAAATTACCTGTGACTAGCCTAAGATCACCCTGAAAGTTTCCATGACAGGGTGGGGATTGGAACCAGGGTCTCCCATATCCTAGTCCGACACTTCTTTGCACTGGTGTTTCTGAGCAGGCATGAAAACATGCACTGAAGATTCTTTTCTGTCTTCTGCAACCACAAGTATACTGCCCCCTGCCAACGGTTGCCCGGGTGGTAACAGATGCAATGTCAGTAAAAGAGAACTTACTGTTCAGATGGTCAGTGTAATCTTGATTGGAATGTCTGATAATTGCCATGTTTCATCCTTAGGAAATTTAAATAATGCATAGCAATATACATAGTTCGTTTCCAGACTACCTCCTGGGGATTTAAACGACATATGTTCTTTGTTATTAAAATGTCAGGAGAAATGTTATTGTGCTTTTCTAAACAAGACACACTTAAAATTTTAAAATCCTGGACATATGGATTTGGCTGTTGCCTTCGGCAAAGCAGAAAGCTAATTAATCAGTGATCTATTCAAGAGACTGCAAAGTGAATAAATGACAATGCTCAATTAAAGTTTACTGTTAAATTCATTGTTGTGGAACTGTAAATATATGTACACAAGTCAGAAGGTATGAGGGACAGGAATGGCCCGTCTTTTTTACCCTTCCTGACTCTCCGATTTCTCTAACTTCAGGCCATACCCCTAAGAACCTAACTATCAGTTAAGATCCTCTTTCTATGTTCTCACCAGAGATGGGAAGACCAGGGAAAAATTGGAAAGAGGAATAGGTTGGTTTTTTTGCCAAAGGACTTTGGAAATTTGGGGGGGGGAGCACTAAAAAGAACTCCTACGAAATCTTTTCTCGCTTTTGGAATGAGTGGAATGTTTTTTAAGACAAGATTTTCTTTCCAGGCTGACTTCAACTGCAGGGCCCAGATTTATAGGATCGATGCAGTATCTGACAAAGAAGTAATACTAGGATCCAAATTTTCATCTTAATATAAATTAATAAAAGTAGATAATTGTAGGGCACACTACCTGTCTGTGATTACATTCTTTAAATTATGCTCAGCCTATACATCAATCCATTTTCAAACAGTGCAAATGGCTATGCTTGAAGGGTGCTATTCCCATCGACCAGTTGCCCAGACTACATGCATTTGCAGAGGCTCAGAGCTGGAAGTCCTATGCCATTACAGGTTGGTTTGCCCATCATATCACGCTCCAAGGCAAAAATTCTTAGGAACAACCTTGGCCAAGTTAGATCACTGTACAGGGAAGGAGAAAGTTCTATTTCTCCTCGATGACGAGAGCCAGCCGTCTCATATAAAGTTGCCCTCTTTGCTCTAGCGGCAAAGAAAATGTGGGCTAGGCTGACCCAAAGTTTTATAAGCTATCAGAACTGAACTGCATATCTCATCTATAAGTGTTTGACATGGTAAGAAGCGAGATTCTCTGGTTACAAAAGTGAGCTCTATTCAGGCAAGCGCTAAAAGCTACAATTTCAAGTTATGAGCAGTTGTGGTTTTTGTTAGTTAATTTTACATAACGTCAAGTGTCTTATGTTCAGTACTTTCATAAGTTTCAGCGGTCTAGAGAAACCTTTTTTTTCCTTCCTCCTTGAGTTTTAATATGCTACTAAAAGGTAAATGTAAATGTCAAAGATTGTCATATGAACTTACAGTGTTTTTAGCATAATTTTTGTAACGGCCTTTGGCCATATGCAATAAGCTTGAACCAGTGAACCAGTGACAAGATTTTACTTAGAATATGTATTAAGAAGCCTCTCATGTAAGACAATCTCTACAACCCAGGTTCAAATTCCCACTCTGCCATTGAGGCTCACTGAGTGACCTTGTGCCAGTCACACAGCCTAGCCTATACCACAGGGTGGGTGTGTGGATAAAATGGAGAAGAGCAGAATGCTATAAGCCACTTTGTGTCCCCACTGGGGAGAAAGGCAGGGTATGCATGAACTAAATAAATATATATACATACATGTTGTAAAGATATTTAACACTCAGGCCCATAGGGTTGCAAACCTCCAGGTACTAGCTGGAGATCTCCTGCTATTGCAGCTGATCTCCAGCCGATAGAGATCAGTTCACCTGGAGAAAATGGCCACTTTGGCTATTGGATTCTATGGCGTTGAAGTCCCTCCCCAAACCCCACCCTCCTTAGGCTTCGCCCCAAAAACTTCCCGCCAGTGGCAAAGAGGGACCTGGCAACCCTACGTTTGTGGTTTATGTTTTCATGAAACACGATCATTAAGCTCAAAGGCTTAATTAAGCTTCTGGTGTCCTTTGCAAAGTTCATGTGACTTCTTGGCAAAGGGCATCTTAGGATAAGCCTAATGGGATTACCGTGGCTATATAAAGTTGCATAAGCCAGGAAGTCCTTCTAATGGGCCTTTACACCATAGCAAGATCTTTTCCATGGGTGCTTTTTATACCTACCACAGAACTCTGGGAAGGGAACAACTTTTTCTTAATGTATGACACTAACTACAAATCCTCCTGCCATTCATAATATTTCCATCTTTATCTGAAGGGAAGCCTCCCCCCACCCCCAGGTGTGCCAATAAGAACAAATGGAAATTCATGTACAGATTTCTGCAGTAATTTAAAAAAAAAAAAAACCTTCCTGTGTGTAGCCTTTTTCTTAGGGGGGAGGTTGTTTTACATTCAGGGTCATCTCTCTTTTTGGTAAATACAGTATATAAATTCCAATACAGGAAACCTAGGAAGGCATATCCTAGTGGCATTACCAGGTAAGGATAGACTCCTCCACATAACTTACTTGGAAATGAAACAACAGATCTATTATGAGATGAACTTTAGTGGCCCAGAAGCATGAAGTGAGTCCTCATTTGACAGATCCACGGGCACAGAGGAAAGACATTTAAACATCAGTTGGATTCCCCCTTGCTTTTAAAAAACTTTTATAGTCTGTATAATTTGAATGTAAGTCTCACATTTATATATAAGCATTCTGACAATTTACAATAACACTACTAATTGACTATACACCTATCCTAGAGTAGAGTCGCCAAGTGCCCGGTGGTGGCAGGCAAAATCCCACCAATCCACCTGGCTGCCCATCGACCAGCTGAGGGTCAGCGGGCAGCACTTGCACGCACACCCACATACTGCGCCCACGTCACTTCTGGGTTTACCCGGAGGTGATACGGACGCTCTAGCAACCACTGTCGAAACTCTATGATAGAGTTTCAGCAGAAATTGCTAGAGCATCTGTGTTGCTTCCGGGTAAACCCGGAAATGACGTAGGTGCGGGGCACAAGCACACATCACGCCAGGTGGGTGCGCACATCGCGCGCCCCAGCCACACCCCCGAAAAGCTCCCTCTGGTGGATCTAAGGGACCTGGCAACCCTACCTAGATGTCCTAACCTAATTTTACATATGTAGTATGAGAGGAACCCAACCTCCCTATGAAGGGTTGCCAAGACCTGCTTGGAAATTCCTAGAGATTTGGGGGGGGGGGTGCCTGGAGAGGGCGGAGCTTGGGGAGGAAGCTAAGCTGGGATATGATGCCATAGAGTCCACATTCCAAAGCTGCCATTTCCTCCAGGGGAATTGATTTCTAGTCTGGATGTAAGCTGTAATTCTGGGGAAACTCCAGGCCCCACCTTGATTTTAGTAGCCCTACACTACTGAGACATTAACAAATTCTAATTCAACTGTTTCACATGGGAATCTTACTACAAAGTTCTTTTGTCATGTAACAGTAAGGACACAAGGTTGATGATAAAACTATTTTAGACTGGAAGTGGTTTGACACCCATTCCTCTTTATAGGGAACCCTACAAACTGTTGGGGGGGGGTCAAACTGTTGTGAAAGTTCCCAAATTCAATCCAAGGCATCTCCAGTTAATGGATCTTGGGTAGTAGGTACTGAGAAAAACCTTTCTGTTCCTGAGATCCTTGGAGATCACTTTAGACCAAGGTCTCCAACATAGCATCCATAGGTGCCATGGCACCCACCAGTACCTTTCAGGGTGCCCACTAAGTGTTTTTAGAAAGTGGGTGGGGCCAGGTGGGGCTCCTACCCTGCAGGACTTATGATTGGCCATTGGACATCTGATTGGCTGTGCAAATTAAAATAATGTTTCTGCAGCAACTGCCACCGCAGTGTTGGTTGTATTCTCTCTCACATCTTTGTTCATGATACTGGCTAACAATCTGCACAGGCAGCAGCTCCCGCATCAGAGCTGGTTGTGCAAACAGGCTCTTACTTCCAAGTTAAATATGTGCAGTATTCATACTAAAAAGTACAGCGAGCAATTATTGTACCATTTTGGAGACCTGAAAGACAGGAGGTGGGGATCAAAATTACATACTGTACATTTCTAAATGCCAGAAGTAACCATGCAGATCTAAACTAACGGAGGCACATTTCCAAAGGCCGTGTTCAAAATGATCTAATACTGACCTTAAAGCGGAAGCTTTCTCATACCCTACAGTAGTGTTACTGTATCGCCCGCTGGGGATGTCATAATTAGGGATCTGTCAGCTTTCAGCATTTCCCTTTTCACACACTGTGATTTTTTTCAGGACTGTATAATTTAACCAACTCTGGCAGAAAATTCCCCCTGCCTGGGTTTCTTAAAAATACATTTAGATATTTTCAAACTGTTGGTGGGGGGGGGGGGCAATAACTCCAATGTCACATTTTCAAATACAGCCATCCAAAGTGGTCTGATAAAATGTCCAGGGGGCCTATTGCATAGTCAGTGTGTACCCAAATGTATAAAATGGATGGTTACTCAGTTGGCATAGGACCACTTCACACATGTGTTTGTCCCATGATGAATGAACTGTGATGGGAATGCATTTATGAACGAGCCATCACAGCTCAACCACCAGTGACAGAACTTCATCGCTTCTTAACCTGCTTTTCAGTGCTAGAGGAGCCTGCGTACAAATTCAGCAATGAATCGTCACATGTAGGATAACAAGCAAAGATACATTTTGCAAAATACATGCGTGAGCAAGATAACCTAATGAAAGCTTGTTGCCAGATAGATAACTAGGGGTGAAGTTCATCCTTTCAGTATCTGTGCTTTAAGGTTGTATGGTTTGGAAGATAATAGGATGTCACAGCTAATGTGTGAAATCTCAACTATTATTAGGGTTGCCAGGTCCCTCTTTGCCACTGGTGGGAGGTTTTGGGGGCGGAGCCTGAGGAGGACAGGGTTTGGGGAGAGGAGGGACTTCAATGTCATAGAGTTCAATTGCCAAAGCAGCCATTTTCTCCAGGTGAACTGATCTCTATTGGCTGGAGATCCATTGTAATAGCGGGAGATCTCCAGCCACTACCTGGAGGTTGGCAACTCTAACTATTACACATACATATTAGACATGTTAACTAGAAATGGCAGGCCTCTGCTGGAGGCAGAAGATCTCCTGCTCCCCAGCTCTTGTTGGCACAACGACATTACATCACTTCCAGAGAAAACCGGAAGTTACATCACTCCACTCTAGGAATCTGGAGTGATGTAACAGAGTTTGCTGACACTCAGGGTTACCAGGTCCCTCTTCGCCACTGGCAGGAGATTTTGGGGGCGGAACCTGAGGAGGGCGGGGTTTGGGGAGGGGAAGGACTTCAATGCCATAGAGTTCAATTGCCAAAGCAGCCATTTTTCTCCAGGTGATCTGATCTCTATTGGCTGGAGATCAGTTGAATTAGCAGGAGATCTTCTGCTACTACCTGGAAGTTGACAGCCCTAGCTGACAGCTCCTCTCCATATCCCTGCACACACACACCCCGCTCCCACTGGTTGACATCCACTGGCTGGCAATGCTAATGTTAGCCCTTATGGGCATAATAACTACCGGGTGCTTTATAAACTACCTACTATTTCAAAGGGGCAGTTCACAGAACTATATATTTATAGATTGTATGTAGAAGGATCTGGTGTGGTACAGGTTTGAAGACAGGAAGGTGTGCGATAATTAAGCCTTTGCCCTTTATTCATTACTCCGAAGTACCCCAATCTTTGGTTTCATTTTCAGAGACCACAGTACCGTCTACTCATGAGGCAGTGTTGCAAACCAGCCTGGAGAAAAATGTCCTGACCCTTTAATGGAGGCTTAAGGTGTGGAAATGGATAGAAAACTTTTTGTGGCATGAAGGTCAATCACATCACCTGGTAAACAACGTCCCATTAAGCCTCTGTTAGAGGGACAGTCCTCCAGGCATCTGGCAACCCTGCCCATGAGCCAATAATTGTTTTCAACACCATTGTGCAGTGAACTGAGCAGGTAAGAAAACCTGTTATTGACTCCCTCTGCAGCCCATTTTCTGCACTGCAAGGCTCCCTTTTATTAAAAAAAAAAAAACATTTGTCAACCATGAAGTCATGCTTGTTCCTTCCAAACCACAGTGGCGAGCTTCAGAACCACCGGTACTTGGTTTCTCAGGGGGGAAAGGCTTTATGCATGACTGAATGAAAAAACCAAGAGACATCTGCATGAGACATAATTTTATTATAATATGGTTTAGATTTTGCTGCACCATGAAATCCCTTAATCGTGCCTCCCAACCTATTTACTCAAACCACAACAGCTGCTCTTCAAAGGATGGCCAATGGCAAAATCAAATAAGGCTCCTGTACCATTTGATGGTTTATTTTTGGCAGGTGCAGCTTGTCATGTGTGGGGAAAGCTAGAAGGTCATTTGTGTCTGGTTCCAGACAGACACAGAAGAGAGGGCAAAAAAAATGTGAAAGTGAACCTTTATAATTATGAACAGAACTTAAACTAGAGCCATTTCCATACAAGGATCATTGAGATGCAAAAGGGAAGTGGGATGGAGGAGGAGGTGATGTTGGAGAAGACTATGTTGGGTGTACTCTTGGAACTAGTTATGCCATAGAGTTGCCAGGCAGTGCAATCGGCCACTTACAGGAAATTCTGACCTTAGAGTTCCTGGCGATTCCTAGAGCTACCAGGACGTGACAAAGGTAGCTCTAGCAATCACCAGAAATTCTGTGGACCATTGAGTTTTAAATATTTTCTCTCCAGGATGATCATGCCCCTGTCCTTTGGCCCCAGTTTCCACCCGCCAATCAGCTGAGCATCGGCGGGCAAGGGCTGCAATGGCCTGGAGGTCCCCCACCATAAGTAGGCAAATGGGAACCCTGCGCTACCAGTGGAGGTTCAGATGGTAGCCACGGTCAATAGCACAATGTACAAGCTTAGGCTGTTGCCTGGGTGGCGCAAAGCTGCACCAGCCTCAGCCGCCAGCACCACCAATCCAGGAACTAAATCCTGGAAGAGGGCGCATACTCCGGCATGGGGGTGGTCCCAGGGGCGGAGCTGCCTTTAGGCAGTTTCCTTACCCCTTTCAGCCCAGGAACGCCCCTCGGCATGGCGGCGTGGCCACCTTTTTTGGTGGCTTAGCCCTGCTAAACTCAATGGGTTTTTTTTTGCCCTGTTTCTATTTTATAATATTTTAAAATATGGTGTTTTTTTTTTCTGCAGTGGCCAGGAAGCCTCTTCGGCAGTGGCGTGGCTGCACCACTCCCAGCCACCATGCAACCCCCACCCCCAGAATGGGCTATTCGTGATCTATACACACAGAGATCCAAATCCAGCCCAATCCAGATCCAGATCCCACCTATTTTTCTGTGTGCATCTCACTTCCTGAACAGTGTTGCAAGCTTGTGGATGATATCAGGAATTTGATGTCAACAGACGCGCACATAGAGCAACAACACATTTTGTCATTTTGTTTTTAAAACAGAGTTCTAAATTTTTTAGGGTTTCTTAAGCAGAAGCATTTACTATACGTTTTTTGGCAATTTGTGAAAACTCGTCTTTGAATCACTGCCAGTTTTTGACAAAACAGCTATTTTCCCATGAAGAACATTAGAAATGTTTTGGCATATTGTCTCTGCTCAGTCATTCTGTTCATCCCTAGTCTTCTCATAAGCTTGTGAATTCATCTTAGCAGCCAAACATGAGGTCCATAATTATTTTCAGTTTCAGTGGTGGCCCATGACACCAAGTAAATCCTACTGTTCTAGAAGGTTCTCTGTTCAGCCCATATCTTGGTGCTATAATACTTCCATGCCTTGAAAAACCTGCAGTTTGTTAGGTCAAGCTAGTAACTCCTTATCCACAAGACTGCGTACGCATATAGGGTTCTCTTCACAAGCCCCTAAAAAAGCAGAACGTTGATTTAATGGAGCTGTGTATGCTCATAGACTCCATGCAGACTTCTCAAAGAACATGTGGACCTCTTAGGAGTGTAATTTGTATACCACATGCTTAAAATATGTGAAACTTAAGTATCATTGAGTATCATTAAGTAGTGGTTAAGAGCTGTGGTTTGTATTGGAAGAGCTGCAATGCCAACAGTTTGGAGCGATGGACTCTGATCTGGAGAACCGGGTTTGATTCCCCACTCCTACACAGGAAGCCAGCTGGGTGACCTTGGTCTAGTCACAGCTCTCTTCTATCTCTCTCAGCTCCACCTACTTCACAGGATGTCTGTTGTGGGGAGAGAAAGGGAAGGAGGTTGTAAGCCAGTTTGATTCTCCTTAAAAGGTAGAGAATGCTGGCATATAAAAACCAACTCTTCTTCTTCTACTTATCCTTTGAAAAAGGAATTCCTCAACTGGGGTTCATGAAGGACCACCTCCTCCTCTATACTGTCCAACCCTCCTGTGATGCTCCTGTTCCTGAGCCCTGCTCCCTTGCTGAGGTGAGACTGGTAGTGGCTATAGACAAGGCTTTTTCAGTGATGGCCGTTGCCTTAGGAATGTCCTTCCCATGAGACTCACTGGCATTAGTCGCAAGGCTAAAACAATTCACTTCACACAGGCTTTTAACTGAGGGGGTTCCATATTTTTAGCTGTTTTTATGGTCTGCTTCTAGCCTGAGGATTCTTTTATGATATCACTTCAGGCCGCTGAATGTTGTTTTATGCTCTTTTTATGCCCCTGGCTTGTGTTTATGGCTTATTTCTCAGGTCTTAATATTGATTATTCTTAATTTTGTTATGATTTTATTGCATTGTTTTTTCTTTGTGAGCCACTTTAAACAGGTTTCTGGGAAAGTGGTATGTAAACTCTCAGAACACATAAGTTGTTTATTTCCTGGGAAATGTTTTTTACTTAGACATTTATACCTCAATATCATTCTTCCCTCCTACATTTTATCCTCACAATAAACCCCCTGTCAGGTAAGCTTAGACTGAGAGAGAGAGACTAGACCATGGTCACCCAGATTTCCTATTAATACATAGGCTGCACAAAGATTAAGCCGTGTATTAGGAAAGGATAGGATTGCCAACTCCAGCTTGGGAAACTCTTGGAGATTTAGGGACAGTGAATGAGAGTTTAGAAAAGAAGGATGCTCAGCAGGGACGTGACGCCATTGATTCCGCCCACCAAAGCTGCCATTTCCTCCAGGGGAACTGATTCCTGTAGTCTGGAAATCAGTCATAATTTCAGGAGAACTCCAGGTCTCAACTGGAGATAAGTGACCCTGGGAAGGGAGTTAGGCCATTGAATAGTACGTTCCTCAGGGCCCCAAATTTAACTGGAGGCCTATAGTTGCAGAACTAACACTACATATCCTATGCAAACCACTTTGTTTTTGTTCTGTTTTAATAAAGCAGGAGGGGAGAATTTGAACAGGAAAAGCAGTCAGGGCTTAAGTCTTCCACAGCTTCTTCTCTCCAGATCTCCCTCAACAAGCGGCTATTTGCACCCTGCAGTGTTTGTGCAAGGGTGGTAGACAGTGGTGCCAAGTCATACCTGACTTATGGCGACTCTCTAGGCAAGACACAATCCGAGGTGGTTTTGCCATTGCCTCATTCTGCACAGCAACCCTGACCTGCCTTGGTAGGGTTGCCAGGTCCCTCTTCGCCACTGGTGGGAAGTTTTGGGGGCAGAGCCTGAGGAGGGCGGGCTTTGGGGAGGGGAGGGACTTCAATGCCATAGAGTCCAATTGCCAAAGCGGCCATTTTTCCAGGTTAACTGATCTCTATCAGCTGGAGATCAGTTGTAATAGTAGGAGATCTCCAGCTAACACATGTTTTTGCCTACATACTATCAGTGGTGGATATGTTATTAAATACCACTACTTTATAATCATTGTGTCTAGCTTGTGAAGTGCTGTTTCTAGTTTGCTGAGTACCTGGAAGTTGGCATCCCTATGCCTTGGTGATCTCCTATCCAAGTACTAACCAGAGTCAACCCTGATTAGCTTCCAAGATCTGACGATATCGGGCTAGTTTTGGCCACCCTGTCATCTCCAGCTAAAAGGACCAGGCAGTAGGTGATGTGAAAGACCTCTGCCTGAGACCATGGACAGCCTTTGCCCATCTGACTAGACAAAACTCTTAATGGATCAAGGGTCTGATTCAGTGCAAGGCAGCTTCATGTGTTCATCCAGGTCAGGGCAAGGGATAGACTCTCATTTTAGATCATGCTGCTTTGGGAGGCTAGGTTGGAATGGAGGTTCTTTGGAAAAGAAGAGGTTGAGCATCCTTCCCTCCATTACTTCTTCAAATTCCCGCCTCCTAAAGCTGCTTTTCTTTAAAGCAAACAAGAAAAACCCTGACATTGGAGCTATTTTACCTATTTGCACCTCATGTGTAGTTATTCTTTCGGCTCTCTCATTATCCTGTGGTTACCTGAAAGGGCTTGCTGTTTCATAGTAATTGGGCGTGAGAAAGAAAGGGACCGGCAGAGGCAAGGAGAAACCAAAGGGCCGTATTCCATCCATCCAGTCCTGCGAGTGAGTGGCAGTTCTAATGATGCTGACTGCAGTGCAGTAATGCATAGAGTTTGATGCCTCTCAATCACAAAGAGACCCCTACCGGCATATTGCTGTGCGTGTTAACAGTCTGGCTGCAAATCTTCAGCAGTTTGGACCGGGGGGGGGGGGAGGGGAGGGCGGCGGGAGAGAGAAAGAAATGCAAAAACAAAACCAACCTGATGACATTGAAATTTCCCCCTGTTGTGGTCTGAAGTGCAAGTAGGAGCCTGTGTGTTGGTTTACCGTTTGAGGTTATCTTGCTTATTCATTATCAGGCATCTTCTGTTGATAATAATTGCTACTCTTAGCATCAACAGGCAACGGAGTGCAATCTAGCGGGGCAGCAGGAGACCGCTTTGGGATGGAACTCCAGCTGCAAGCCCTTTGGAATACATTTCTTTTTCTTTTTATTTTATTTTTTTTCTAAGTAGCTCTCTGCAGAACTTGGCTGACTCTTTTTGCGCCCAGCTCTTTCTGGAATTTGTTCTTTCTTCCGCGCGAAACGGCGCCATCGAAAAGGCAAACATGTCTGCCCGGGCAGAATGCTGCCAACTAACCGTTTGGGGGATGAGTCTGTGAAGCAACCCCCACGCAACCTGACCCGGGTTGCGTGCATTCAAGAGGTTGTCATGACAACGCCAGGAGTCACCGCAATTGCACTTCTGGACTTCGTGGCATTGTTTACGTGCCCCAACACGTCTTCCAATGCCAGGTATAAAACTGCAAGATTTAGAATTAGAGCAATATCAATAAATAACCATTTAACAGCCAGCTAATATAAATAATAGCAAATGGCCAGTTACCTCAAAGAACCGTACATGAGGTTACTGTTAGAATGTCACCCTGCAATAAATTCAGGGCAATAAAATTAGCATGGCTGGAGCGGGGAAGACAAACAAGCCGACAGCCTGTTGTCGCCCTTATGAGCATCAATTCTGTACTGCAATAACTGCAGGTTCCCCTAAAAAAGCCCCTTGAGCGAAAAGCGTAGGGAATTTTTATTCTGAGTGATAAAGAATCTTTTAAACTATTTTGCACCATTGGTCTTGGCCTTATTTTTATTTCTATTTATTATTTTTATTTCCTATTACTGGTTTGGCCCTTGTATTAGGGCTAGGGCTAGACATTGCCGGTGTGATGACATCACTTCTGGAAGTGATGTCATCACACCGGAGATGTCAAGGCCTAGGTCTCATTTTAAGCCTGGTAAGATCCCTACCCCACCCTCCCTCCCTCATTGATGACGAGGGGGAACCTGGCAACCCTATTTTAGGGCAAATGAGAAGCAGAGGTGGTTTGCCATTGCCTTCCTCTGCCAGAAGTGGCATCATCACACCGGAGATGTCAAGGCCTAGGTCTCATTTTAAGCCTGATAAGACCCCCGCTGACCAGCTGGGAGGACTGGGGTAGGGTCTCAAAGTGGGGAATCTCCCTCCCAAGGTGGGGGTCTGGCAACCTTACCTTAAAAGTCCCTTGCTGGGGGTCGCTGTAGGTCAGTTGTGACTTGATGGGGCATACGTACGTAAAGGTGTAAATTAATTTATTCACGTAAATAAGCAGAGGCATTCCTATCTAGCTGCCCTGAGCCCTGAAGATGGAGGGCAGGGTATAAATTAAAAAATAAATAAATAAATCTCTTCTAGGATTTGGATATTCTTCTCATATATGCCATTCAGAAGGTGGCTTTGCACGTCCAGGCTGGTGAATAGATCTCTGTAAAGAGGATATAAACCAGTTGTAGACTTTGCTTGGAAAGAAACCAAGCACTGTTCACTTAATAGTGAATTTATGTACATTGAAGAGCATCACTGAAGCATCTGACAGTATTAATTAGAGAAAATTCAATGGGATTGTACACAGAGTATAATTCACAGTGCAATCCTAAACAGAGCTACACTGTTCTAAACCCAATGTCTTGCCCAGCGCCGAAATTCAAATGGGCCAATAGGGCCCGGGTGGCCAAGGGGCAGGCGTGTCAGTGCGCCGGATTTGGGGGGTGTTTTCAGTCAGGTCCGGCAGCACCTTATTTAAAGAGGGCCTGCTCAGCTCCAATGGCATTCGGCTTCGGAAGCCAGGCCAGGATAATCAGTGGACTGCCTGGTGGGTGGAGCACCAACATGCAGATTCAGAGGGTTCTGAGTAGTGTCCACTAGGGACAGTCTTAGCCAATAGGCAACAGGCAGCTGCTCTGGGCCCCACACTGGGCAGCCCCAACACCCCTTACCCTAGGGTTGCCAACCTCCAGGCAGTGGCAGACGATCTCCTGCTATTACGATTGATCTCCAGCCGATCTAGATCAGTTCACCTGGAGAAAAATGGCTGCTTTGCCAATTGGACTCAAAGGCATTGAAGTCCCTCCTCTCCTCAAGTCCCGCCCTTCTCAGGCTCTGCCCCAAAAAACCTCCCGCCAATGGCAAAGAGGGACCTGTCAACCCTACCTTATCCCCCACACACTCAAAGGACAGGAGAAAGAAGAAGAGCAGGCTCCTCTGCCCCCTTGCACCTAATTTGTTTAGGGGTTGGGCAACTGGATTCCAGTGGCAGCAATGGTTCCTACCCCCCTCACACAGGGGGAGGGCCATGTTGTGCTTGGCTTTGGCAGGGGTGGGGGGTGCTTGGCAGCGATTCTGGCGCCCCATCCTGAACTTTTGTCCAGGGTTCTAAAAATTTGTGGGGAGGAACTGTGGCTCTGTGTTAGAGCATCTGCTTGGCATGCAGAAGGTCCCAGGTTCAATCCCTGGCATCTCCAGTTAAAGGGACTAGGCAAGTAGGTGATATAGAAGACCCCTGCCTGAAACCCTGGAGAGCTGCTGCTGGTCTGAGCAGACAGTATTGAATTTGATGGACCAAGGGTCTGAATCAGTAGAAGGCAGCTTCATGTGTTCATGTGAGTCACTAAGACTTGGTATCATGCTATATCCTAACAATAGTTTACCCCATGATGGAGGCCAGCATGCACTGAAATTTGAAAACACCCACCATACAAAAATGAATCTTGTTAAGGAACCTTCCTTTCAAGTAGGATGAACTAAGGGTTAGATGCAACCAGATTTTTGCCTGGTGCGGAGGAGGGTCCCCTTTAACTATCATAAAGGTTATACTGGGGAGCATGGCAACTTTATGGACAAAAGCCATGCGGGACTGTAGTAAGTAAGAGAACTGGGAAAGAAAGAGCACAAAAGATGGCTCAATCCAACCCATGGGGGCATAGTACCAACAGTACTATGCCTGCAATAAAGGTGACTGACTCATGAACTCTACTCTTCTGTGAAATGAAAGAAGAGCCTCAGGATCTTGAATTCCAATAGGCAGTGGATGAAATGAATGAAGCTTTGCCCTCATTCATTGTGACTCACAGCTCAAGCTTTAATAGTGGCAAAGGGAGTGAGTCATCAACACGGGCCCTGAAGCCTGAATGGGACTCTCAGAGATCTAAGTGCCAAACCACCGACTCCAGCCAGACATATCCTTGGGCCAAGGCACTCTTGTGATAAGGTCGTGTTTCGCTTCTCCAAGAGGAAAGCTCTTGACAGTATCCAGCATGTCAGCACACAGTCATATCCCCCCTTCCCGACACCCCCACTTGATCCCGCTTGACATCTCTGTGCCAGAACTTTGCAGGATTAATGCATTTTGGAATCATGGCCAGGAGGACTATTGCATTAGCTACTATCAATTAGTTGCTGGCTGGGCCCTATACCACTTCTCTGTTGTGGGCTCATTAACACGTAGTGTGATATATTAATTCCTGAGGTCTTTTGCGTTTTTAGGATTAGATATGATGCCAAGTAGCTTAGTAAGCTGCACTGCTAGTTCTGCTGCTGAAATGAGATAGCCACGCTTTACAAAGCAAAGGAGCTTTGTTACTCTCTACATTTCCAAAGAAAAGTGGAGGGCTGGTGGGGGGGGGCGTTATCACATTTAGTATCACCACTCAGCTGGGAAATCAGAAGACACAGCAATAAAATACAGCCCTAGGCTTTCTAGTTTGATCAGGAGATGTATTTAAAATATCTTCTGTGGAAGCCTCATACCAAAGATATTCAAAAATAGTACTTTTTGGTGCATGAACAGTGGTCCAGATCCTTTAGATCCACCCAAAGCCCTGGTGATCTTGGGACTGCATCGACTACCCAGAAAGAGGGGAGCAATAGGGGGGGGGGATTTGGGTGGGATCGCTCCCCCTGCCTATTGTGTCAGCAGAAAAGTTTCTTGCCTGAAGTAGACAAGCAGATGAGAAGTTAATGTGCACGTGAATCTTTGTTGTTGTTTTTTGCTGTTGACATATGGTGACCCAGTAGGGTTTTTAAGACAAGAGACTAACAGAGGTTCTTCACCAGTCGAAAAGCTGGTTGGATCCTATACGACCATCTCTATCGGCTGGAGATCAGTTATAATAAAGGGAGATTTCCAGCTAGTACCTGGAGGCTGGCAACCTTAAAGATCACCCCTGAGGAAACCGAAGGCCATCCCTTCTTCCTCCTGCTCTTCCGCTCCCCCATTTCTTTGATGCTGTCCTAGCCGGCAGTCTGTACAAGGGGACCTCTGGATTGGGACCACAGAGCTGGATTCATAGCGCTCTGCTTATTTGATGTGAGCTCAATGCGGCGCTCAGCGATTGCCTGTCATCGTGTCTGCTGGAATGATGTACAACGGCTGTGTCCCCCCCCCATTTGCCCTTTGAATACATTGCAAAGAGCAAACACAAGAATAATAAATGGTCCAGGACCCAACAATGTGAGCAGGCTTTGGAAATGGCAGCCTCTTCTCATTTGAATAAAATGCTGACTCAGAGAGCTTTGATTGGATGACCGAGTGCATGTGTTCTGTTAGTTATACCTTTTCCTATCAGCACTGCAGAGCTGCCTTAACTGATAGGTGCAGAAATTCAGATCATCCCTTGCTGTTGGAGGTAGAAGTCTGTGGCCGAAAACGCACGGGCACTTACTCCAGTCTCTGCCCAGTCTCCTCCCATTTTATTTCCAGTTCCAACCAGGACCAAATTCTTGCAAACGAACGACACCTCAGATGCTGCTGGCTGAGCGTTGTCTCGACCCAAAATGAACCCGGCTTTGCAAATGAAGACCCCAACCGTTAACCCTGGCTCACCTCAGATTAACAGGAGCCTATTCTTCTGGCGTCATGACGTCCCGCACGCCTCCAAACCCCTCCCTGCACAACCTCACCCCCTTTTGTTTTCAAATTTTTTGAAAAGTGGAAGCGCAGGGCTGTCATTGGTCAGTGAGTCGGCCAATCACAACTGGGAGCATGCTTTGCTGAACGGCCAGGAAGTGCGGGTCTCCTGGGTTTTCTGTTTTGACGGGCAGATCAGCACGCTGACTCGCCACGGATCAAGAGAGGTTCTGCGTACAGATTGTCCCCCCGCCCGGTTTGAACTGATCCTGGCTGGAACGGGGAGGACACTGGGAAGAAACAGGAGTAAGTACCCGTGCGTTTTTGGCCTGTAACACATGAACACATGAAGCTGCCTTATACTGAACCAGACCCTTAGTCCAGCAAAGTCAGTGTTGTCTACTCAGACCAGCAGCGGCTCTCCAGGGTCTCAGGCAGAGGCCTTTCACATCACCTACTCACATAGTCCCTTTAACTGGAGATGCTGGGGATTGAACCTGGGACCTTCTGCATGCCAAGCAGATGCTCTACCACGGAGCCACAGCTCAGTGGTAGAGCCACATGTCTTGAGCTACATATCTTGGCATTCGCTTTCATCTGCCAAACCTCTTAGCCCAGATGACAATATTCACTTGTGTATGGTCCATTGATTTCAATAGAAAAGGAGATTTAGCTCTTGGGGGCAGGCACGGAGCTGGGGGAAGGAGGGCCCGGGGCGGGGGGGGAAAGGGAGAGAGTGTGCCACATGCACGCTGGAGCTAGTCGCTGGTGGCCCCGGGGCAGAGAGAAATGTGCTGAGGGAGAGCAGTGGCCGGTATGAGCTGTGGGCGGGCGGCACGTGCACCAGCTGGGCCTCAGGCGGGCAGCTGCGCTCATGCCTCAGCAGCTTTCCTTCTCCCCATGCCCACACTGGCACCCTCCCTCTCCTTGTTCCCGGGGCAAGTGCCCCCACCAGACCCCCAAAGATCCAGCCCTGCTTGGGGGTTCATAACATAACGGCCAGTTTTGTATATCATTTCTTATACATCCAGAGATACTCTACTAAGGACTGTATCGCTTTTCTTGCTAGTTACTAAGGCAGAGGTTCCTAACAATTTTGAGCTTATGGGTACTTCTGGAATTTTGAGAAAGGCTAGTGGGTGCCACCTCATAGTGGCTGCCATGGTAGGCAGGAATGATCATAAAATGGCTGCCATGGTGGGTAATTACAAAATGTTGGAGGTGTGCGAGCCAGGGATCCTCCTAAAATGGTGAGAGCTATTTCCAAATGAGCATTCCCTGTCGATGCAACGGTAATGCCTTCTAGGGCCTTCTGCTATGACGAGGATGAAAGCCAGGACTAGCTCTTTGCTCTGGGGAAGAAGCAAGTGGGCATCAGAAAACCAATTGGTGGGCACGGAGGTACCCGTGGGCACCACATTGGGGATCGCTGTACTAAGATATCAATTGTGGATGAGATCGAATTCTAGCATAGGCATGAACTCACTTGAGCGGCCTTGGATGGTCAGGTCCATCTTGACTAGAAGCCCCTTGGTATACGGAAAATGTTGGCCTGTGTTACAGGGTCGTTGTGAGGGAAATAAAATAAATGTAGAGCACTTTGCAAAATTCAATTAAATAGGCAGGAGCAAATGTTCACTTTGTAGCCTGAATAAGAAATGCTAAAGAGTAAGGGAATATGTCACACTATGCACTACTGCGGTCGTTTCAGGATATCCACCCGTTCTCTGACAGTTCTCTTTGTTTTATCCACACATTTTGCAGGTCTGTTCATTCATCTGTACGGTTCATGAATATTCCATAGCAAATAAATCTTTCAACATGCAAAGCTCTGCCTTGCCACTGCCGTATAAATTCCCACCATGCCACTGGGCAGGAAGTGATTTATTTGTACTGGTTAAGTACACAGGATATTCAGTCCAACTGATACTCTTTCCCTTCCTTTTTCTGCAACATTCTACTGACAACATTGGATTAGATTTCTGCACAGTACAATGCCCAGTAGAGAGTACTGTTTTAAAGCCATGTCTCTTGGTGGAAAGTAGTGGTTGAAATAGGGTTGCCAACCTCCAGGTACTACCTGGAGACCTCCCGCTATTACAGCTGATCTCCAGCCGATAGAGATCAGTTCACTTGGAAAAATGGCAATTGGACTCTATGGGAAGTCCCTCCCCTCCCCAAACCTCACCCTCCTCAGGCTCCACCCCAAAAACCTCCCTCTGATGGCGAAGAGGGACCTGGTAATCCTAGGTTCAAAACACTGTCAAGTTGCAGCCAACTGATGGCAACCTTGTAGGGTTTTCAAGGCAAGAGACAAACAGAGGTGGTTTGCTATTGCCTGCCTCTGTGTAGCGACTCTGGACTTCCTTGACGGTCTCCCATCCAAGTACGAACCAGGGATGACCCTGCTTAGCTTCTGAGATCTTACAAGATCAGGCTAGCCTGGGCTATCTAGGTCAGGGCCCCTGTTCCAACTAGCAATCTACAAAGTCTTGGGGACTTCTATTTCACTTTCACAGCACCACTAATAAGAACCTTAACTGGGGAAACTGTGGATTGAACCAGAGTCCTTCTCATGCAAAATGCATGTCCTACCATTGAGCTACGACGCATAATTTGTAAACAGACATCTCCTGTATTGTAAAATTATAACTATCTTTGATGCTTCAGCTAAGGTTTTAAGAGCATTTTTGTTTATTTTGATCTGGAGGGGTTTTAGTTTTTTTTTTGCATCATGAATATAATCAGCCTGCTGTCCCTATTTTCTAACAATTTGACAGTCCAATATCACATTGGCAACTGCAGCAAAAATAATTATAACTTTTAGCTGGTGTGTAATGATACAGTTTCCCTCCTTTTTTAAAGGAGGGAAAATATACACTGTCATATGTGGTGATAATATTAGGTCTCTCTCTTTCTTTCACGTTCACAGACACACAGACACATGCTTTCTCCCTGCCTTTGAAACAAACATCAATTATTTCCACGCAGATTCAGGAAAGGAAGGCTTCTTCAGCAATCAAGCTTATTTGCTTAATTACACTTAGCTGATTTCATGCTATCTTGGCACGTCGCTGACTGAACTAAGCCACCAAAAAGCCACCAACCATAACATTTTGTTCTCAACGAATGAAAGGGGGGGGGGGAAGAGACTTGGTTGAGGTCCAGCAAAGCAGCTGGGTCTAGCAAGCCTTTAGAAGTGTCATCTTTTGGTGTTAAGATGATAAAAGCATAGGGGACCTTGACAGGGATCCTCTTCACAGCTACTGGATGGAGCACAGCCTTTCATATGTTGCTCCTGGCCCTCCAGAGACATGACCACTGCAACTATGGAAAAGTCTGAGCCAAAACAGTCTCAGTTTCCTTCTTTGTGTGTGTGTGTGTGTGTTTTAAAAGCAGCTGTGCTTTCGACAGCCCTTTTGAAGTTCCATCTGTTTTTCACCCAAGACCTTTCCCCTTGGGTTCATTGCCCAGGGTTCAACGTTGTTGGGAAGTAAGGTTTTCCCCCACTTCCCACAGCACTGTGGTGTATTCATAGGGTTGCCAGGTCCCTCTTCATGAGGTTTTTGGGGTGGAGCCTGAGGAGGGCAGGGTTCGGGGAGGGACTTCAATGCCATAGAGTTCAATGGCCAAAGCTGCCATTTTCTCCAGGGGAACTGATCTCTATCAGCTGGAGATCAGTTGTAATAGCAGGAGATCTCCAGCTAATACCCGGAGGTTGGCAACGCTATGCATTCATGCACCTTTTGGGTTTTCCCTGGCTTTTCTCCGCACTTTCCCAAACCTGCTTTGTTTTGACATTTTGGGAAAGATCACAGCAAAACCTGGATGGCTGCCATTGGAGTGGGAAAATTTTCCCAGTACCCCTTGCACAGCAGCCTCTGAATGAAGCATCACTTGCAAAGCAACGTCCCAGAAGCTGTTGCAGCTGCCAGTCCTTGAAATAGCTTTGCTACCTCCATATGAATAGTTGCTTGAAATTTTTAAGTACAAGCCACTGGTTTATTTATAGGCTTGCCAGGCCCCACAGCTCCACCAGTGGGAGCTTCAAAGGGGCCGTGGTGTTAGCTCTAGCGATCGCTCTAGCGATCCCGGCCCAAACTCTATGGTTTCTATAGAGTTTTAGCCGAGGGTGCTAGAGCGTCCGCGTCACTTTCAGGTTTACCCAAAAGTGACGCGTGTGCTGCGTCTGCGCGCGCGTGCGCCGCATCTATACATGCGTGCCCGCAGTGCCCGCATGCATGCCCGCAGTGCCTGCCGGCCCTCAGCTGGCTGGCGGGCAGCCCGGTGGATGGGTGGTAGTTTACCCGCCACCACCGGGCAATTGGCAACCCTATTTATTTACTATGTGGATATTTTTATGCTTAGCCCTCCTTTTCAGGGCTTTTCAAAGGGGAGGTGGGAGGGATCTTGACTGGCATTGCCTTCCAGTTTCAGCTAGGCTTTTCAAACAGGCCCATACATTATAATGTGTCTGGATGTAGAACTCTGCTCGCTGAGGCCTGAACACGTCAACTCCTTTGGTGATTTCTGGTTTTCAGCCATTCTACAATCAGCAGCCCTCCCCCCCCCCCATACTCTGAACGGCACATGGATACCTGGAAACACCCTGTGAGACAGCTTCATTCATTTATTAATGTTTCTATTTTTACCCCATGAAAAATGCCAGCCACAAAACTAGACAGAAGGAAGATTGTAATTCAGATGACATGCACATCCCTACGTTCCAGGTCTTGGCATCTTCCTCCTGAACATTTGTTTCCATTTCTTTTTTTAAAAAAATGTGCCCCAGAAAAACAAATTGCAGCCAGGGCTCAAAGAGCTGCTTAAAAGGGAAGGCAGATAGGATTTCTCACTTAATGGACCGCAGCAGCTCTTGGACAGCTAAGCATGTCCTTAATGCTATTAAGGAATTTGCAAGCAAGCCTGCTTGAAGAAGGGTCAGCTGTGATGGCACACTTTGGGGCTCCATGTTTATGTCTTGGACAAAGGCTACAAGGAGAAGGCAGACAGACAGTCTGCCCTTTGGACTACTGTCTTGATCAGGGGTTTCCAGTGTGGAGCCTGTGGGTGCCATGGCGCCTGCTGACTAAGGTTGCCAGGTCCTTCTTCACCACCAGCGGGAGATTTTTGGGGTGGAGCCTGAGGAGGGCAGGGTTTGGGGAGGGGAGGGACTTCAATGCCATAGAGTCCAATTGCCAAAGCGGCCATTTTCTCCAGGTGAACTGATCTTTCTCTATCGGCTGGAGATCAGTTGAAATAGCAGGAGATCTCCAGCTAGTACCTGGAAGTTGGCAAACCTACTGCTGACACCTTTATTGGCACCCACCAAGTGTCTTTAGACCAGTGGTTCCCAACCTTTTTTTGACCAGGGACCACTAGGACTTTTTTTGTTCGGAGCAGGGACCCCAAGGTTCAAAATAAAAATTCAGAGAATTTGAAAATAAACTTTAATCAGAACTGTTAGTTAAACATTAAACTTAGAATAATATTTGAATATATGTTTTTATAATAGAGAGCTTTTAATCGAAAATGTTAATTTATTATGGGTTTATAACTTTGTTTCGTGGACCTTAATTTAGTTCTCACGGACCCCTGGGGGTCCACGGACCCCCGGTTGGGAACCAGTGCTTTAGACAGTGGGTGAGTCAGGTGGGGCTGTTGCCAAGAAAGGCTTCTGAATTGCCATTGGAGATCCAATTGGTTGCGCGCATTGAAAATAATGTTTTAGCGGCAGATGCCACCACAGTGCTGGTTTTATTTGCCTTCATTGTTCTTTCCCAATGTATTTTTTAAATTACCCCTCTTCTCCTTGGCACTTGAGCTTCCTTAGTGTGTGTGGTTCTGCCCTTGTGACAGCCATGTTGTGATTGTCTTCGCCTCCTGCGGCAGCCGTTTTGTGGTTGCCTGTGTCAGAATTCCAGAGGTGCTCACAGGCTCAAAAAGGGTGGGGACTGCTGGTCTTGATTACAGCTGTCTCTGAAATAAAATGATAAATAATAGCTCCACATCATTACAAAGATGAGAATATTAAGTCAACATGATTGGGGGGGAGATATAACATTGTCGCAGCTGTTAATGTAGAAAAAAACTGAACAGGTAAAGCAAGGGGAACAAATTATTTAAGAACCAGGTTCAAAAAAAAATCCCAGTGTATTCTGAATGGATGCATTCCTTCTCTGGTGGCAGTGAAAATAATACATGGTAATTAAACGTGATATACTTTTACAAAACTTAAAATGTAGGGTATACCTTTGTAATGTGATCCATGTAAAATATAACAAATTACATTTAAGATTATTGTTTAAAACCCTGCTTTAAGCATTATATTCAGAATGCCAGGCATTCTTGTAGAAACTACCAAGGTAGTGTAATTTTATGCTGCATTGTCTCAGCCAGTTTGCCTAACATATCTTAATTTATACTTCTGAGGTGTTAAATAACTTACCTACCACAGAAAAAATATATATTCAGCGGTTTGTAAGCTCCCAACTTTTCTGTTCTTTCAACCCAAGTAGCATTCTAGGTCCTGAACTGGAAGTTCCTGTAGATTTGGGGGTGGAACCTAGGAAGGGCGGGGTATGAGGATGGAAGGGACCTTAGCACCATATAATGCCGTGGAGTCCATCCTCCAAAGCAGCCATTTGCGCCAGGGGAACTGATCTTTGTCATCTGGAGATCAATTATAATTCAGGGAGATCTCCAGGCTCCACCTGGCAACCCTACCCTGAACAGCAGACACCGTTGACAGTGTTGCATCCACACTATAAGTTGTACCATGGGGTCCAGTCTCATTTAAATCCAGAGCTACACACGTGGAGACCTTAAAATCAACTGTTTGTCCAGGAAGGGTGGGATTGCACATTAGGGTTGCCAAGTGCCAGGTGGTGGTGGGCAAATCCCTGCCTATCTTCCTGGCTGCCCGCTGACCAGCTGAGAGTCAGCGGGCAACGTGTGCACACACGCCTGCCCGCCGCGCCACATCACTTCCGGGTTACACCCGGAAGCGCCGCATCGCAATGGGCCTTTTACCACTCAAACTCCCAGTTTGAGTTGTAAACGGCCCATTGTGATGCAGCTCTTCCGGATGTAAACACATCGCAAGGGGCCTTTTACCACTCAAACTGGGAGTTTGAGTGGTAAACAGCCCCTTGCAATGTGTTTACACCCGGAAGTGCCGCATCGCAACGGGCCTTTTACCACTCAAATGTGATTACCAGGTGTAAACTAGAAGTGATGCAGTTGCATTGGCGGGGGCGCGTGTGCACGATCTTTCCTTCAACTCAGCCCCAAAAACCTCCCGCCGGAGGAGAGGTGGGACCTGGCAACCCTAGTTCTGAACAGTGGCCTACAATCTGTTTTCCCAACAACTGATTGCCAGGATTCTAGTGTATAAAAAGGGCTTCAGTGATGAACAATCACCACTCATTGCAAATCAGGAGCAGCAGCCTCAATCACATGGGGAGAAAAAGTTTGCTTTTTGTGAATACTCAAGATGATTCAAAATTGTTCCAGAATTGAAATACGACTTGTGCATGCACAGTTTCCCACTCTCCCCCCATCCCTCCTCTACCAAATACTTGTTGTTGTTTATAACTTACAAAAAGAGGTGTTTCAATCCTCTTGAAGTGAACGAGAGAGAAAAAGCTGCGTGGTGGTTTCCGTAGTATTTCAGTCTTGGCCAGTGTGCTTGATAGATGTAGTGTTTATTCACAGAAGCAGCTGGGCCCAAAGAGCAAATACTTAGTAAGTCATATAGGTTCTCACATTGCTTTGCCATGGTTTCCCCATCCCCAACTAGCAGCTACTGCAGGAAGCGAGAAAGGACACTGCAGAGAAGCTCTCCTTTAAAGAGCCAACAGGGCTACCACAACAGGTGATGGTGTCTCATGACGGCTCAAGAAGAGGTAGAGGTGGAGCAGAGCCACGGTGGTGGGAGCAGCTCCCACCTTCTCACAGGAGGGGGAGTCTGAGGGAAGCAGGATGACATCTTTACTCTGCTCTGGCTAGACCTCACCTAGAGTATTGTGTTCAGTTTGGGGCACCACAATTTAAGAAGGATGTAAACAAGCTGGAATGTGTCCAGAGGAGGGCAACAAAGATGGTGAGGGATCTGGAGACCAAGCCCTATGAGGAAAGGTTGAAGGAGCTGGGTATATTTAGCCTGGAGAGGAGAAGACTGAGGGGTGATATGATAACCATCTTCAAGTATTTGAAGGGCTTTCATATAGAGGATGGTGCTGAGTTGTTTTCTGTTGCAGCAGAAGGTCGGACCAGAACCAATGGGTTGAAATTAAATCAAAAGAGTTTCCATCTAAACATTAGGAAGAACTTTCTAACGGTTAGAGCGGTTCTTCAGTGGAACAGTCTTCCTTGGGAGATGGTGAGCTCTCCTTCCCTGGAGGTTTTTACGCAGAGGCTAGATGGTCATCTGTCAGCAATACTGATTCTGTGACCTTAGGGAGATCAGGAGAGGGAGGTCATCTTGGCCATCTTCTGGGCATAGAGTTGGGGTCACTGGAGGTGGGGGGGAGGTAGTTGTGAGTTTCCTGCATTGTGCAGGGGGTTGGACTAGATTACCCTGGTGGTCCCTTCCAACTCTATGATTCTATTCTATGCCACTCAAAATGACTGGGGAAGTGGGCAATGATGACACTTGACTGCACTTTCCACCACCACCAAATTTCTCACATTGGATGTTTTAGAATCCAACTCAGTAATAATCAAAATAATTGACAATTTTAATCAGAATATTTGCCGCCCTTTTAATCTTTTCCCAGATTTCTTCTATCAACTTCCTTACTATAAACTCAATTAAACTGTAAGCTTTCTTTTGGCATCTTTATACCCCAGCACCATAAAACTACACACACTATTATCTTCTAAGATTCCTTTCTTTTGTTCTATCAACAGCCACAATCGGAAACATTCTTTCGACGTTATTGTTCCCTTTAATATTTTACACCAACTGTCCCCAAGTTACTAAGCAGTAATAAATTCCTCGGAGTCACAGAAATTCAATCAGAAAGGACTTCCTCTGCATCTGTGGGAACAATTCAGTTTGGAAAAACTCTTCTGGAAGCAGCTTTCTCTCCTCTCCCTCTCTCTGTTCCTGGAATCCTGCCTGGGTATTTTGAGGCTTATGTTCCAAGACAGCAATATCATTAAGGGACAGTACCTTTTGGCAGCTGCCCAGGGAAGTATCCAGTATTGAACTACAAAATCGATGCTGCATTTGGGTAACTAAATCATAAAAGCCCATGGTTTAAACAAAGCCAAACAGCAGCAGAGTCTTACTCACTGGGAGCCAGCATGGTGTAGTGGTTAAGAGCGGTGGTTTGGAGCGGTGGAGTCTGATCTGGAGAAGCGGCTTTGATTCCCCACTCCTCCACATGAGCAGTGGAGGCTAATCTGGTGAACTGGATTTGATTCCCCACTCCTCCACACGAAGCCAGATGGGTGACCTTGGGCAAGTTACAGCTCTGTTAGAGCTCTCTCAGCCTCACCTACCTCACAGGGTGCCTGTTGTGGGGAGGGGAAGGGAATGTGACGGTAAGCCGGTTTGAGTCTCCGTTAAGTGGTAGAGAAAGTCGGCATATAAAAACCAACTCTTCTTCTTCTTCTTCTTCACTGAGGATTGCATCATACCCCTAACAAGACGTCTGTGGCAGTGCAAATATGTATGTGCAGTAAGCATCACTCTGGTGCCACTGACCAGAGGCGAGAAAACAGGCTGAGAATTCTTCTAACTACGTTTGGTGTGAATTCTGTATTTTGCATCCTAAGTTTAGGTTAAGAACTCTCCTTTTTAATTCTCAGGTTTTAGAAAGCATACATTGGGCAGTATGTATGCAGCTATTCTGGATACATACAGGAATAATCAAGGAAGTGGGATTTGGACACAAAAAATTATCTCCATGCTACTTTATTATTTATTAACTTCATTAATACCCTGCCTTTCTATAGAATGGAGACCCAAAGCAGCTTACATTGTTCTCCTTTCCTCCATTTTATCCTCACAACAACCCTATGAGGTAGGTTAGGTTGAGACCTTGGAGAGCCGCCTGAGACCTTGGAGAGCCGCTGCCGGTCTGAGTAGACAATACTGACTTTGATGGACCAAGGGTCTGGTTCAGTAGAAGGCAGCTTCATGTGTTCATGTGAGTGTGTGGGTGGCTAGCCAAATGTCACCCAGGAAGCTTCCTTGGCAGTGGAGATTAGAAGCAGATCCGACTGCAGCAGTTTGACCACGGCACTACGCTGGCTAGAAATAGAACAATAGGTTTCCATGATCAAGTTTTTAAAAGATGATTTGATACCTGCAAAGGATGAATATATTGGGCTGGGGTGATCTTTAAAAATAAATTGAGGGAAATGGTCTCTGTGTGAAATCAAAGATGGCTGCCACTAGACAGTAATTTATAGTGCAACTCTAATACTTTCCTGGGAATAAGCCCCATTGAGTAGTATTCTGAATAGACCTGTTTAGGATTGCTCCCTCAGCATATTTTCCCCTGCAGAATCCCAGGAATGTGTTTTTGGTATCCAAATAGGGGTATTTGGGGCCACGTTTTTGACAAAAAAACAAAACATAAATGAAGATTTCCACAATTCTAAAATTATTTTTAACGTTGACATGATTTTGTAAATATTTTAATTGGACGTTTTGGCAATTTATGAGATGTTATCACTAGCACTGAACAATCTTATCATGTTAGAACAGCAGGTTCTGTTGCAAAGGCTCTTTTTCAGTTTGTTCCATTTTAGATCTTGTCCTAGTAGGAAAATACACACAGGATCCAATGCCTCATGGCTGTCATGGAATCTCCATTGCAGGAAAGGTGATGAGCATTCACGGTTGCTTAGAAACGAGCCAACGTATCATAGCCTGAACTTTCCTAGGCAACAGCCTACATCATTAGATATATGAAGTGTTTTGGGAAAGGGTGATTGAAAGACTACACACATATAGGTTGACAGTAAACAAAATCCACAAAATGGGATTAAAAATAAAGGGGATATAGAAAAAAAAAACTCTTTTGAAATGTGGTGTTGGAGGAGAGTGCTATGAATACCCTGGACCGCCAAAAAAACAAATCAGTGGGTTTTAGATCAAATCAAGCCTGAACTGACCTGAATTGTTCTCTGTTGCTCCAGAAACTAGGACACGGAGTAATGGATTTAAACCAATAGAAAAGCGATTCCACCTAAACATTAGGAAGAACTTTCTGACGGTGAGGGCTGTTTGACGGTGGAATGTGCTGCCTCGGAGGGTGGTGGAGTCCCCATGTTTGGAGGTCTTTAAGCAGAGGCTAGATGGCCATCTGTCGGGAGTGCTTTGATTGTGGGATCCTGCATGGCGGGGGGAGGGTTAGAGTCACTGGGGATGTGGGGGGAGGTAGATGTTAATTTCCTGCATTGTGCAGGGGGTTGGACTAGATGACCCTGGTGGTCCCTTCCAACAATATGATTCTATGACCCTAGAAGCTAAAATGACTAAACTGAGGCTGTTGTACTTTGGAGATATTATGAGAAGACAAGAGTCACTGGAAAAGACTGTCATGCTAGGAAAAGTTGAAGGCAGCAGGAAAAGAGGAAGACCCAACAAGAGATGGATTGACTCTATAAAGGAAGCCACGGCCCTCAATTTGCAAAATCTGAGCAAGGCTGTTAAGGATAGGACGTTTTGGAGGACATTGATTCATAAGGTCACCATGAGTCAGAAACGACTTGATGGCACTTAACACACACACAGAAAAAAAACACCTGAGAGCATGGTGCCAAACATGAATGCAGTATACTTTCTAAACATTTTTTTAGAACCTCTATCCGTGACTTCTACCGAAAAGACTTAGCTTTTGAGAGTTCCTACAGCTGCAAATTCTGACAATTACACACAAATCATTACATCCATCTAGTGCATTTTAAAGGGATCACTTTATATATCCATCAGCCTTAAAAACCAGTATTTCTATATAGCAAACACAGAAGGTACTTCATTACAAGAGAGACTATTTTTCCTGACTGGACTTCGATCCTTTACTACAGTTTGGAAAAACAGAGGTTACTGACTAATGAATGCTTCTAATGCCACCACTGTATGATCCCAGTGTTGTAACAAGAACACACTAGAACATCAAGCTTTTGTCTTCCATTTTTCATAAAAACTAGAGTCCTGAATATGGATTCTTACATGTTTATAGCCACTTGTGAAAGTGAGGGCAAAAAGTCAGAGGCTTGGTGTTAAATACTTTATACTACTAAATAACTGAGTCTTGGTGTTAAATACTTTAATCTTTTCCATCAGTATTAACCCATTTCTCTTTCTTTGCAGATTTTGGCCATCATTTCCATTATGTTTATTGTCCTCTCTACGATTGCCTTGTCACTGAACACCCTTCCTGAGCTCCAAGGCGTGGATGAATATTCTAATCCCACAGATAACCCCCAGCTGGCCCATGTAGAGGCAGTTTGCATCGCATGGTTTACAATGGAATACCTTTTACGGTTCCTATCCTCACCTAAGAAGTGGAAGTTTTTCAAAGGTCCACTGAATGCCATTGACTTGTTAGCCATCTTACCCTACTACGTCACTATCTTCCTCACAGAATCAAACAAAAGTGTACTTCAGTTCCAGAACGTTCGGAGGGTGGTTCAGATATTCCGTATTATGAGGATACTCCGAATTTTAAAGCTTGCCCGGCACTCTACAGGTTTGCAGTCCTTGGGATTTACACTGAGGAGAAGCTACAATGAACTGGGACTGCTAATTTTATTTCTGGCCATGGGCATTATGATCTTTTCCAGCTTAGTTTTTTTTGCTGAAAAAGATGAGGAAGATACAAAATTCAAGAGCATCCCTGCATCTTTCTGGTGGGCAACCATAACCATGACGACAGTTGGCTATGGAGATATCTACCCTAAAACACTCTTAGGTAAGATTGTTGGTGGGTTGTGCTGTATTGCTGGTGTCCTGGTGATTGCCCTTCCTATCCCAATCATTGTAAATAACTTCTCTGAGTTCTACAAAGAACAGAAGAGGCAGGAGAAAGCCATCAAGCGCCGAGAAGCCCTAGAACGAGCCAAAAGAAACGGTAGCATTGTGTCCATGAATATGAAGGATGCTTTTGCCCGTAGTATAGAACTGATGGACATAGTGGTGGAAAAGAAGGCAGACAATGCAGGGCAAAAGGATAAAGTTCAGGACAATCATTTATCCCCAAACAAGTGGAAGTGGCCCAAGAGATCACCGTCTGAAACCAGCTCCAACAAATCGTTAGAGACAAAAGAACAAGGGTCACCTGAAAAAGCTCGGTCTTCTTCCAGCCCTCAGCATCTGAATGTCCAACAGCTGGAAGACATGTACAACAAAATGGCCAAAGCTCAGTCTCAGCCAAACCTTAACACTAAAGAATTAGGCCAATCCAACAAGCAAAAAGAAGAACTAGAAATGGAGGCAATTCCTGGCCCAATGGTTCCTTTGCTGACCACACGTGCAGATGGAATAATTGACATGAGGAGCATGTCAAGCATTGACAGTTACATAAGCTGTGCAACAGAATTTCCTGACTCTGGGAGATATTCCCACAGTCCCCTAACTACACTCCCGAGCAAAGGTGGCATCAATCCAATTCATGACCCATATCGGCTAGAAGGAAGTGGGGCTAAATTCATGGAGATAAAACCAAATTTAGAAAGTGGCCGTTGCTCTGCCTTTTTCATAGAAAGCCCCAAAAGGTCCATAAAGGTTACCAATCCTCTGAAGTTAAGATCTCTGAAGGTTAACTTTATGGAAGAGGATGTCAGCTCGATAGGATCAGCAGCATCGAATGTCCTGAGAATATATCCAGATTCCCTCAAGAACAGAGGAGTTACAGGTACAACTACAGATAGTTCCATACATTCTGATCGATCCTTGATGAGTCCAGAAACCTCTCTCTACACTACAGCAAGTACAAGAACACCCACAAAATCGCCAGAGAAGCAGGCAGCAATAGTTTTCAACTTCCATGACGCCGGGATACATAAATATATTGATGCTGACACTGATGACGAAGGTCAGCTGCTGTATGACTCAAGTCCTCCAAAAGCCCCACCTGGAAATACAAGTCCCAAATACAACATTTCAAACAGTGGCTATTTAAGGCAAAGGGATCATGTTTTTAGAACAGAGAAGAACCACTTAGAGACTGCTGCTTTAGCCTCCTCGCCCAAGCTCGTAGGGCAGAATTGCCTTTATTCAATGGAAAGTATCACTGGAAGAACCCGTGGTATCCAGGGAAGTATCAAATTAGAGAATCACATTTCACCCGAGGTTCACATATTGCCGAGTGGAGGAGGAGGACATAGTAACACACACGGTCAAAATATCTAATATGTGCTCCTGAACTTTTGTTGAAAGCTTAAAAAAAAATAAAGGGAATGCCTTTACACTCGACACACAAAGAAGAGCTTCTGCATGGCATGAACTTTTGACTGAAACCAGCCACCTGTTTTGTAAAAGCCAAGAGAATGCCCTTGAGGTGGGCTAGAGATGAGACCTCTTCTGGAACCACTGCAAATGTTTTGCCCCCAGTCCAGCAACAGTCATCAATCAAACTGAAGATTGTGCACCTTGGTCACACTTTGATCTCCTTTTACTTCCTCCATTGAAGCCAATGTGACCAACTATTTCATTTGCTCCCTCTTTTTGATGAATCTCTTTTTTGTGTGGCAATGCCAGTAACTTGATTTGCATTACCCCTTAAAGGAGGCCAGAGCAGCCGAATCAAATACTGGAACAAACTGGTAGATATGAAACGCTCGTCACTTTTTGCTTAGGGGCAACTGTTCCAAACATCCCCATCTAAGTCTTTTTCTCTGATGGATATACAAGGTCTAAAGGTAACAGGGTGGGCTTGGACAGGTTCATGGTTAGGTTGCAGTTTTAGTGAACTGAGTGTCCTAGAGAAATAAACTGTTCAAATTCTCTGTGTGTGCTTAATATATACTGAGACCTGCAGTTTTGTTTTTTAAGCATCAGCAGGGTGAGTTGCACCACTTGTATTCTGAACCCAAAACACCCTTCCATCCCATCAAAAATTATGTAAAATTTGTACTTAATACTGCTTGAAGTAACACCAAATCTGAGATGGGGAGGTTTTTTTAAAAAAACTGGGGCTAGGAAAGCAATTAAACAATCAAAGACAGTGGGGTGCATGAAGTAGCTGTCCAAGAATAGGAATCTCATGAAGGCATTTCTTGTGTTCTTATGAATGGCACAGGCTTCTGCTGGCCTTCTTGGAAGTGAACAAGCAACTTGGGTCTCACCCTTTCCTGTTTGTGCGGAGGGGGTATCCTTGTATGGTATTACCAAACACCAACAGATTTGTGGACAAAAGGCAAGGACAGCCATTGAAGATTCTCACTGGGGAGAGAAAAAAAATGACGGCATTGAGATGGGGGTCCATACTGGGTTGGCGAAGAGCTCCTGCACAAAGGCAGCTAAAATAAATAGCAGGAAAAGGCATCTGACGTCAGTGCTTGTACCCAATCTGTTCACCAGGCTAGAGGAATCCTTCTGCAACATTTTGCACGTAAATAGTGTAGAATGAAAAGATATGCAAGTGTTAAATAAATACATACATACATATGCAAGAGAGAGAGAGAGTTGTCCCTAAGCAATGAGCCTGATTCTCCTTTCATTTGGATTGGGATAAATCAAGATCAGCTCCAGTGGAGTTTTGCAGATATAAAAACAGGCATAAACGGGAAGCGGACATCTTAAAATAGTTTCAGCTGTTTCATTTTCAAACTGACCATTTCAATCAAAACTATAATCAGCACCAGCTTGGATTTATAACTTATACTGTTATATTAAATGTAGTACCATTTGATTCTGTTGGTATTAAAAAGCACTTTATGTTGATTTTATGATTGCTTTTGGGGGGAGAAAACAAGTGGAGTAGAGAATCAGAGAGAATGTATTTTTTAAAAAAAATCTAGCACTTTAAAAAAAAAGCACTATCTTGATTTGTGCCTCGTCACATCTGTGATTTGTTACCCACCTGGTAACGAACTACGATTAACTGTGATGATAACACTTAATGTTGTGTCCATTGTTACTGTAATCTATGTGTCATTGAAAGTCCGACTTCTCTTTTCAGAGTACAGTGCACTCCTCTTACACCAGACACATTGGCATGGACTCCAGTATGCAGTTCATACAGGCAGACAGTATAAGCAGAAACCTTAAAACCGTTGCCGTACAGAAACGAGCAGCCAGAAACACATTTGAAAGACGCAAGCTCACAAAATTGATGCAGTCCGAAGCACAGAGCATTCTGTTGAAAATCAGTGTAGGGGAAACAAAAAAACAACAACCACCTTTTGTGTTGCTGTTTTTTATCCCTTACAAAATGGGGCTCTATTCCATTCCTCCAGGAAGAGACCTACAAAGGTGCTTTTATAGTGGTTGCCTATGTTAGTACCTAGTTAAATCCTCAGGGGCAGATCTTTAAAAAGGGAAGCTCCTGAAAAATTAGCTTGTACACAAGATTGTCACTGACTGTTTTAAAGGACTGAAGATTTTCTTTTTAAAAATGGTAACAGTGAGGTTGGCTTCAATACAACTGATTAACTTTTTTTTTTAACCATGGGTGTTATAAGTGGGGTGCGTTGCACCTTCTGTAATGTGTAGCTACTTGCATGCAACAGGCCTTGGTACTTAATTCTGAAAAGAAACTCTCTAAGTAACACATTGCATTCCTGGAAAAGGCCACACACCATCTGGATATAACCCATTTTATAATATAGCTGCCTTTCCGGTGTCGAATAGCAGTTTGGTTGGTCCTGAATGTAACTGTTGTCCGTACAAGCTGTATTGTACTTCCGTCTCTAATGCACGCAGCATGCACGGACAAAAGCAATAAGCACATGTACATCTTAGAAATTGTTATGGGATTGATATCCTTGCTGTGTCAGTCAGTCCTACGGGGTTGTTATCTGTGCTTTGTCAGTCAGTCCTTTGCACAATATTGTATGTAGGTTTGGATTTTTTGCACTTTTGCTCAATTATCCAAATACTTTCTTATTCTGTTAGGATGTTTCCAGAGAGGCCCTTACACCACTACCATTTCTACTCCCATCAGAACAGAAAGAGGTTTTGCACATTGAGATGCCAGCAATATCAGATTAAAGAAACTTTAGGCCAGTTAGAGTGGCTCGATTTTGTCCCATGCAAAAAGTCACACAAAGTAACCCCCCCCAAATTACCTCTGCATGAAAAAGTATCACCAGAACACATTCATAAAGTACCAATTTCTGAAAATCATTTTGTCAGCCTTTGTTCATTTCACAGTCCAGTAAAGAGGAGTCCCATGGTAAATAAGTGTACCCAGGAGAGTTGAGTTAACTTGTAATAATCAAGTAACTTCCAGTAAGTAATAATGCAGCAAAGGAGGTTTGAAGCACACTTACTATGAATACATGAAGCTGCCTTATACTGAATCAGACCCCTGGTCTATCAAGGTCAGTATTATCCACTTGGACTGTCAGTAGCTCTCCAGTGTCTTAGGCATAGATCTTTCACATCACCTGCTACCTGAACTGGAGAAGCCAGGGACTGAACCTGGGACCTTCTGCATGCAAAGCGGATGCTCTACCACTGAGCCATGGTCCCTCTACCCAATTATGAAGTGAGTCTCACTGAACTCTTATACATGGTATTAACCTGCTTAAAGTTGGGGAAAGCATGATGGTATTGGCAACATTCCCATGGGTTTTAAGGTGGGCAATCTGTCTCAACAGAGGACTTGATAAGGAGCCAGTTGTTGTGGCCTGAGCCAGCAAAGGGTTGTCTCTGTGCTTAAGTGCATTGCAACACTGAAGCAAAACCAGAGTGTTTTATATTTTCAGGGCAAACCCCTCAACTGTTTGTGTTACTAGTCTGTCATGTCCATCATTAGCACAAATGTTTGTTTTTTAAACCAGAAGAATTCAGGGAAAAAATGATTTTTGATAAAATAATTAATTGCAACTTCTGTGCTGCATATTAAGACGAATCTTTCATGTAAAAAAAAGTTTTCAAAGGAATTGTATTTTTCATAATCAGGAAAGCAAACACATTTAAATACAGCCATATAGAGAGTTATTTCCGCTTCTCTATCCAAAGTGATACATTTGGTTTATAGGTGGCACTCACATGAATTTTATCATTTAAAAAAATGAAACCTGGAAAATCAATTGGTGCAACTCTCCTTGTAACCAAAGCCCCCCACCCCTCTCCTTTGCCTTGTATTGTCAAACGTGAAGGGCAAAGCTCTGGTACATCTAGTCAAGTAGCATTTTATGGGGTTGCTTTTGACAGCTCAGTTCAAAAGTATCATAAAAGATCTACCTTTTGAGTGTGAATCGCCAAAGTCCTACGAATTTCTTATAGAAAGAGAGTAATTAAAGCTAATATGCTTTTAAAAAAGCATTTCTTCTGTTTGTGATAGTGTAGTTTTAGCTCACATTTTGTGCCCGACTGCAAACAAATGTGTTGGCACAGCCCACCGGGAAAGGATTCCAGGGTGTGCCTTGCCGAAATAAACAGGGCTCTGTACAGATGCCGGTTGTGCTTCTGCGCAGTCCTCGTTCCTTTCAACACGTGGTGTGCCCGAGAACTTCCAAGTGGATTGTGCCCTGTAATTAGTTATAAATTAAATCATGCCTAACAGTTTAATCAGTATGTGTAAAATAAGCATCAATGTATGAGCACTGGGAAATCTACTCTGAACTGAAAAGTATTTGTGGCAAATGCAAAGAATGTCTGTACTCATCACAAAAGAAATAGTAGTGCTTTGAACAACCTTAACATTCACTAGTTGTCGGTATTTCAAGAATATCTCTACATCATTTGCTCACTTGTTGGGTGCATGGTCAGCCCTAGTGCCGGAATTCTCTAAGTCAGCACTTTTTCAGGAGGAGGGACCTGGCAAGTGGCAGGCGAATAAGGGGACCTGGTGGTAAAATTATCACTATGGGGTCATGAACTGGAGCAGACAAGTAGAAAGTCCATGTGAGGCCTTTCATGCTGAGCTGTACCATTTCAGGCAGTAAGTAGAGTACAATCCACTGTATTAAAAAAAAAAAAAAGACCTCCCTTTGCCTGAAAAACTAGGACATCGGAGACAAGGTTCTAGCCTAGCTTTCTCCTGACATGCTGGGTTTGCATGTGTGAAGACTATTTCACACACTGCCACATTCAAACATTCAGTATCCAATCTGCAGTATAAAATGGTATAATGCAGTAACTGGGGGCGGGAGGGAGGTTACCAGATCCAGGTTGGGAAACTCCTGGAGATTTGGGGATGGAGGCTGGGGAGGACAGGGACCTCAGTGGGGTACAGTGCCAGAATCCACCCTCCAAAGCAGCCGTTTTCTCCAGGGGAACTGATCTCTGTAGTCTGGAGATGAGCTGTAATTTCGGGAGATCCCTGGGTCCCACCTGGAGGCTGGCATCCGTAGCTGCACAGGAAGAAGGCA
This sequence comes from Euleptes europaea, assembly GCF_029931775.1. Lineage (NCBI taxonomy): Eukaryota > Metazoa > Chordata > Lepidosauria > Squamata > Sphaerodactylidae > Euleptes > Euleptes europaea. Next base: position 117,875,942 of record NC_079313.1, on the reverse strand, counting down.
CTAACAGCAGAAAGCAGACATCCCCCACCCCCGGCTTAAAGTTGTCAGCTCTGGGTTAAGAAATACCTGGAGATTTTGAGGGTGGAGCCTGAGGAGAGAGGGGTTTGGGGAGGGTAACAAATGTATCAGGGGAAGAATCCATTTGTCTGTTTTAGTTCCTTTGAAGAGAAGAAAGTGAGGGAGGAGAGAGATGGAAGCTAGTGATAATAAGCTTAAGAATTGAGAGAAGGTGGAGCCAAAAAAAAAGTCCTTTTTCACTTGAATAGCAAAGGGGGTTCATGAGCTCCCCCCGTGGAACCATATCTTAATACTTCACCAGAGGTGCCAGATACACTTAAAGCTAACCCAGGGTCGTACATTTTCTGGGTCCAATAAAAGTTCAAGGGCAGAAGGGTGGGGATGCAATATCTTGTTCTATGACCGTCATGCACCATGCATCAAGCAAGCAAGCAAACCAGTTTCCGTTTCTGCAGCAACGGGGCCATGTACCTGTCACATCTGTCTAGGTTTTTGCTCGCCTTTTACCACAACCTACACAGCTATGTAAACAAATTGGGCTGAAAGAATAAGTGAGGACACGGCTCTTAACTGGGAGGACAAAGATTCTCTCAGCTCCTACCTTTTTTTGATTTTGTTTTTTAAACCAAGGAAAAGTAACGGTTTTTGATTGCGGTAGATTTCTCAGTGCCTTTTGTCAGACGCTTCACCTAAGCACACTCCAGGGGAAAAAAAAGAAGAACGTAGTCTGTGCTGCCAACCTTACATTTTATGAAAGGCTCAAGAATTAATACTTGCAGAGGAAGAAAAAGAAGACCCCCCCCCCAGAATATATATTTCCTTTCTGAACAGACTGTGCAGCAAGAGGCCTGAGAAATATTTTTTTCCCATGCACAGAACGTTACGGCAAACCCAACGTGACATGTTTCCTTAGCAACTATGGCTGTCATAAAGTGTAGCCTTTTCTTCCCTTTGCAGCTAATAAGGTACAATATTTCTAAGGAAAACAGTATTCTTTCCTGTACAAAAAAAAAAATTGTAACGTATTGAAAACATTTGTACCTATTGTATATTTGTGTCTTGGCAGAATAATGACTGGTACTGACTTATGATTAATATAAACAGGGGTATTTCAAGTTCATGAGGAAGTCGCTAAAGCCACATTCTCTCTATCGCTACATTCCGCATGACATTTGGTAGATGAGTTTCTAAGACGCCCACGTTACACCATTAATAGAATCGCTGAGTAAAGCAAGATAATAGGAGGTACTCTGGGACCTGGCTACTACATTGTATATAGTGCAGGGTAGATTCTTGCAGTCTGTTCACATGGCCGTTATCAGATGATAAGCAGATTGTGCACCCATTTGCATTGGAGGGGGAAATTTAACAGGAACCGTTTTTTTCCTTCGCAAAACTAAGGAAAGCTGCATCTGTGGAATTCCTGTTTCACAACCGGTTACAATACAGGCACTTCTGCCAGGAGAAGGGCTGGTTAACTATTCCATGTTTGTCTCATGAAGGAGTTTGCCTCTCCAACCCCATATCAAAATTATCCCCAGAGAACATGAAAAAGCATGCAGTAGAATATGTTCAGGCTGGACGCTTCATAGAGCCTTCGCTTCATGTCCAAGATGGACATTATGCAATACGTTGCAATCCACTTGTCAAAAACATGGCTGTAGCAATCCATTTTAATAAGAGAGGGTTAGTCAAAGGTTCCTGCATTATCAATCATTATGGTTACAGAGGGTAACTGAAATAAGCAAAATAGTCATAAAGGTTGCTTTATAAACAACCTGTCAGGGAGAATATGGCTTTCATAAATTTCTGATTGAAAGTACAGATGTTCTCTGTACCTCCGGTTCGCCATTGTGTTGGCTCTGTAAGTAACTGATGTAGGAGAAAGTCTCGTGACTTTCATGCATTCCAGAGTAGTCTATTTTTCTGTTCTGATAAAGGAAAAAATTATATATAAATATATAGCTGTATTTTTAGCAAATTTATAATAGGGCAATCAAGTTGAAATTCTTTTGTATTACAGAATAATATATTAGAGGCTTTACTGTCAACCGGTTACATAGCTGAACTCCTGACTTCAGATGTTTTTGGTATTTTTCTTTTTCTTTTGGTGTGTCTGTTCTAAAGGAAGGTTGCAATACCCCTCATTGAACTCTGTCTGCAACAGATCAGAGTCCAGCGTCATCATGTTTTTGTATTCTCTTTGTTCTGTCAAATGTTTTTAAAATTGCAAATGGAAATTAATGTGGGGTTTTTCTCCTCCCAGGGGAAAAAATGTCAGAACATGTCAGACTCTGATCTAAGTGAAATACAGACTCCTAATCCCTTAATTTTGGCCTTTGACCTCTGTGAGGTTTTTTCCCCAGATGTGTATCAGTTGTAATAAGATAATAACCGGTCAGAATGTTTAGATGATGGAAGGCGCTCTTGAGTAGGATGACAGGCCTGTTGAAAAGATATTATCTACCCAGTGTGTGAAGTGAGGTACCATGGGGCAAGAGAGCCAGGAGCATGAGAATAGGGGCTGGATCTGGTGCTATTATGCCTGGGGAAACAGCTGTCTGCACATACTCAGAAGCACTGCATTCACCAGCCAGCTTACATGCATCATTTCAAAACAAGCCCCAGCCAAAACAAGATATGTGAAATATGAAAGATCTCCATCTCACTCACAAATCATTTGTCTATTCCAGATTCACAGAACTGTACAATCGGCATGTTCTCTTCCAGGGCTGTTCCTCATGCAGAGATAACTGGAGAATAGACCTGACACACAGAAATTTAGCAGGTGATGCTTTCTCCATCACTTTATCTCCATAGCTGCTAAATCACTATTGTTGTTGAAGCCACATGAACCATGCCAGAAAGGGGTTAACAACCTTAAAGAGGAGTAAGACAGGAAAGGCAGGTCAACTTGGTGCAAAACACATTTATCAAATAATGTGTGTTCAAAACTCTAGCGTGACAGAGGAAATTGCAGGGGGGTGCAGGAGTCTTTGAAGCACTCCCCTCCCCCAGGTGCTGTTTTGCAGTCTTACAAATGTCTTCTACCAGTCTTATATCAAACAAGGTACTTTCTAGTTTGTACCTGATGCTGCCAGATGCACCTCTATATGTGTTCACCCCAATAAACAAACATTGAAGACTCCAGAGGGATTTTCTACAGTATAAACTAAACAAGGAATTCATAACTTGTCCCAAGTAGCAGTTACACTTGTTCACATGTACTGGCATTTGTAACTAAGCAGATGCTGAAGACATATTACTAATTTTTTTCCTCTTCTTTGATAAAAAAGCACCAGCTCCATTCTTTTAATTGCTTATTAACCAAGTCCGGCAGTATGAAAATTTCCCATATATGCCTTTGAGGTCTTAAAAGTAAAACTGAGATGTGATCCAATATGAAAATTCATTATCTATGGAAATTCTATAACTAATCATAGGTAGTATTGGGGCCAGATATCTAGCAGTAAGAATGAATATGAATATATAAACCAGCAAGATGTCCACCTGAGACTGCGTAGAGTTTGAAGAAGGTACATGAAACATTTAATATCTTGAAAGTATGTTTCAACTGGTTTTCTGATTGTCCTTCTCAGGAACCTTTTTCATATGTCACGTACAGTTAAAACAAAAAGTCCATTATTATAGTGGTCAAGACGTGGGTGAAAAAAATAGCTTTGGGGGGAAAGAAAAAAAGACACTTTTACTGAACCAACTACTAAATAACTGTTAATTTGAGAATATAAATTCCCCCAAAGTTTTATTAAAACAACTGTCTGGAATTTCATTAATGGCTATTTGGTTTAGCAGAACTGGCTATTTCATTGGCTCTAGGATTCTCAGGTCTCCCTATGATCCATTTTTTAAATTAAAATGCAAAAATGTGACAAAACCATTTTGTTAGTCACCTTTGTGATTAGAAATAAAAAATTTCTCAACGGTATGCAAGACCTCAGACAAAGACTGAGTTTTCAGAAGAGATTACCATAGTACTTAGTACCTCAGTACTTAGATTCTTCAATAGTTACCAGATTGAAGAATCTAAGTGCTTAGTTCCTCAGTATTTAGATTCTTCAATAGATTAGGGTTGCCAGCTCCAGGATGGGAAATAACTGGAGATTTTGGGGGTGGAGCCTGAGGAGGGTGGGGTTCGAAGAGGGAAGGGACTTCAATGCCACAGAGTCCCATTGGCAAAGCAGCCATTTTCTCCAGGGGAACTAATCTCTGTCACCTGGAGATCAGTTGTAATAGCAGGAGATCTCCAGCTACCACCTGGAGGTTGCCAGCCGTAACTTAGATACTGTCATAGTTCACACAGGTATATTCATTAGCTAATGTCGACTGCCGTGTCAAGTGTTGTAAATGAACCTTTTAAAAAAACACTACTGGATAAAACTTTCATATTGCTTCACATCTCCTCAAGCAAATTCAGGTACAAGTGAAATGGTGTGTAATCAGATTAATGCATATATGCCTGTGAACAGCCTTTGCACAGGCCTTTGTAATCATTTCCACAATTTCTCTATGATTTTACATGGCCAATACTTCAAGCTCACTGAACTGTTTTTAAGTCGGAGTTAGCCTCCTTAAATTCTTGCTCTTTCTACTAGGTGCCCTTGCTTTCTTGCATTTATCTCTCCTGCTTTAGAAATACATTTTTGTAATGTGATTCCTTAGCCGCTGAAGGATTATTTTTAAAATATTAATTTGTTAAGACAGGGCACATTTGTTAAGCCTCCCCCTTTTTTCTTTTTTTCTTTTTTCTTTTTTAGTGTACAGAGCTGCTTACTTCATTAAAATGTTCTTTTGGTTTGTCTTCTGAGACCGTCTCCTTGTTGCTCTGGAATTTAAACAATGGGGAATGTTGAGACTAACCGTGACCCTTAATTTCAATATATTCTTGGGGGATGCTTGAAATCTCCACCCCTTCTTGGTACGGCTAATGGTCTGACCAGCTCCCATTGTCTGACTGTCTAACTGGTATAAATGGTATAGACCTGATTTGAGTGGGCTTCAAAATAGGGGTCGTAATAGCAGGACTTCTTAAAATACCAGATTGCTCTGGGTGAAAAGAGTCCTTGTTTACCTTCATAAGTTTGCACCGCAAATGTTCTAGCCTGTTGGTAATTTCAGCTTGTTCCTCCAGTGGTAGATCTGAAAATGATCTTAATAAAGCCCCCTCTGTTGAGTTTTCTAGAGAGAATTGCTATAAGGCTGGGCCAGACTGAGGAGGCCAGTCATCCCAACATATAAAATCTTGTCTGTGTACTTCTAACCAGCATTCATTGGGTAGAAGAGGCCAATGACACGGCTGGGTCACTCAATCAGGAAGATCAAAAGAATTGTAAAAAATTTGCAGCCACTACACCTCAGTTTTATTCATTTTGAATATGCCAGCCCTGTCCTATGATCCATTAAAAACATTCCTCAGTGGGTAGAAAATATCAAACTTGATACACAGGAATATACAGACATCACACTGCAGTGAGTCCGTATGGGAGTCACTTGCCCATTCAGAAAATCCCAATGCCAAGAGGACAATAGTTCAGTATGGCCTGTTTTGAAAGTTTGGGTCTCTGCTATTTGAGGTGGATGAAAAGGGTCTTGTTTAGGCTATGGATGCAATCCCCAAAGACAAGCATCTAGCTTGCAGGAGCTTCCTCTTGTCCTATGAACAAAAGTATTCCATGTGTGCACACAGACACACATGTCTCAAAGGCACAGGAAGCGCTAGTCCTGGCAGAGCCACTCAAGAGAATCATTGTCACTGAGTATCAGCCATCGTCTTTCAGCCTACAGACTGGTGATGTGACCATGCTCAGATAACTTGCAACATCTTCACTTCAGTGCAGCATTACTTAAGCCAGGGGTGTCAAACATAAGGCCTGCGAGCCGGAGCCAGCCCTTGAGAGCTCTCATCTGGCCTATGAGGCAGCCGAGGCAGCCGCCCCCCTTAAGGGTTGCCTGGTCCCTCTTTGCCACCAGCAGGAGGTTTTTGGGGCGGAGCCTGAGGAGGGCGGGGTTTGGGGATGGGAGGGATTTCAATGCCACAGAGTCCAATTGCCAAAGCAGCCATTTTCTCCAGGTGAACTGATCTCTATCAGCTGGAGATCAGTTGTAATAGCAGGAGATCTCCAGCTAGTACCTGGAGGTTGGCAGCCCTACCCCCACTATCAATCTGGGCTGGCAAGGCATGGACTGGCCTGACCAAGTGGCATTTATGTCATATCTGGCCCTCGTAACAATTGAGTTTGACACCCCTGATTTAAGCATTAAGTATATGCTGGTGCTCAGTTATGCACCTGGAGAACTGAAGGGCATGGACTCTGGAGCGGCCATGACATATCATTCTTGCTTTGAGAGGTACAATATATCTTGTTGGTTTTCCTGCCACATTGGAGCAACAGCAGTTCTAGCAGACAAACCGCAGTTTGGACCGCAGTTCTAGCAGAAAAATGGTTTGTGTTTCTGCGCAAGTCTTACTCTCTTTTATAGGAAATAGACATGGTTGTGAGAGACACTGCAAAGATAATGGCTTGTTGAACGAAACGAGGGTGTTTTTTTCTCTCTCTTAAGGAAAGAAATGGAAAACATAAATGTGATTGCAGATCTTATAGGAATGTAAAAGGAAGATAATAATAATATACATATTTGGATCTTTGCACTGTAGACTGTCCACCCCAGCAAACTGCAAAAGAGAACAGAAAGAAAGAAAGAAACTGAACCAATCTAGGAGCTGTTCTTGATATATAGCACTTAATGGTCTGGTACGTTGCAGATGGACTCTTCACACAAGTAGCCCATAATCTCAGTGAATCAAAAGATGTTTAACCATTGGAGCATTAACAATCCCCTTATTTTTGGGAGGAAATAGGATTCCATTAGCCATATACTAGTGCACTTAGAGTCTTACTTTTTTAATTTTTATCTTTGGTAACTGTTAATTTAATCCTTACTTGTTTAAGTTTATTGACCTCTCCAACTGTTTCTGTAAAAACAAAACAAACAAACAAAAACCCCAACTTTTAACAAAAGTGTCTTTATATGCATGTAGTGGTATGAAACTGTGATCAATGTGTGACATTCAAAAAAAATTGTACTGTCTTGTAAAATATGTCCAAATGTCTACAGATTTTAAAGCAATGGACCCTTCCTCCAGATTGCGGAAATAAATAAAAAAAAAAGTATGGTTAAAACTAAGCTTGGGATGTATTTTCTGTTTAGAACACATTCTTGAACAGCCCAGACTACACCAAGCTTGTGAAGGCTTGGGAGCTAAGCAGGGTCAATCACAGTTAATTCTTGGTTGGGAGACCGCCAGGGAAGACTGGGGTTGCTTTGCAGATCAAGGCAATGAGCTGTGGCTCAGTGGTAGGGCATCTGCCTGGCACACAGAAGGTCCCAGGTTCAATCCTCGGCATCTCCAGTTAAAGGGACTAGGCAAGTAGGTAATGGCAAAGACCACTGCCTGAGACCCTGGAGAGCTGTGGCCAGTTTGAGTAGACAATACTGATTTTGGTGGACCAAGGGTCTGATTCAGTATAAGGCAGCTCCATGTGTTCATGTGTTCACCGCTGCTCATCTCATGCCTTCAAAACCCCATGAAGGGTCACCATAAGTCAGTTGCAACTTGACAGCACTTAGTTATTATTGTATTGTTATTATTATTATTACATATTCTTGCAAATATGAAGCTCTTTTATACAGAATCAGATCTTCGGTCTATCTAGCACTGCACTGCCAACTGTTGCTGGCAGCCCCTCTCCAGGGTTTTTATGCAGAGCAAAATCTGCTACCAGAGATCTCCAGCCATAGCATCAGTAATGCACAGCAGTTCCCTTGTATTGCCAGGTTTACAGTCCCTGGCGGTGCCCACTGAATCATGCTACTTTTTTTTCTTGCTGGGAACAGGGCTGTCCCCACCCAATAGGAAGATCAAGCAGAGACCAACAGAGTTCCCAAATCAAACGCAAAGCAAAGGAAGGGGTGTTGCTGTAGTATTTTTATCTCTGCTTGTTCCCAAGTTCTCAGGTAAGATTGATTAAATACAGTCATTGACCAGCATAACAATAAAAAAGCAATCGCAATAGTACACAATTGTACCATAGAATCATAGAATTCAACCCCCTGCACAATGCAGGAAATTCACAACTATCTCCCCCACACACACACCCCTAGTGACCCCTACTCCATGCCCAGAAGATGGCCAAGATGCCCTCCCTCTCATCATCTGCTTAAGGTCATAGAATCAGCATTGCTGACAGATGGCCATCTAACTTCTTCTTAAAAACCCTCCAGGGAAAGAGAGCTCACCACCTCCCGAGGAAGCCTGTTCCACCAAGGAACAGCTCTGTTAGAAAATTCTTCCTAATGTCTAGACGGAAACACTTTTGATTTAATTTCAACCCGTTGGTTCTGGTCCGACCTTCTGGGGCAACAGAAAACAACTTGGCACCCTCCTCTGTATGACAGCCCTTCAAGTACTTGAAGATGGTTATCATATCACCTCTCAGTCTTCCCCTCTTCAGGCTCAACATACCCAGCTCATTAGCAAGCTGTTTCACATTGCAACAACTATCTCTGTATTCTGGTAGCAATATAGCAAAACTTTGCCACTATATGTGAGATGGTGGTATTCTTGTCTTCAAGCAGAAAATTCTCCATTAAAACACTATCATGACTGGAGTGGCTAGTGTATCTAGGGAACCTGGACAGCAGAGGCGAGATTAGGTGATTTCTGAGATCCCTATAAAATTCACAGCTTGGTAAAATATGAACAATTGACTCACTCGCATTTGCACTGCAGGAACATAACCATGCCACCATAGGCCAGCATTGGAATCTTCCACTAAGCAGGGCTGATGGAAAGGCATTAAACGGAGCTCTAGAGAAAGCCAATCAGTATTTAGAGAAGGTGATAGCTGTTAAATATGATGCAACCACGTTCTAAATACAAAACACTGCCCGGAACCTCAATGCCTTCTCTCAACTGTGGCAGCCGACTCAGGCTGGCATCTCCACGTCCAGGCCTGAGAGAGCAATCCTAAGCAGATAGACTCACAATCCTGAGTGTGTGTGTGTGTGTGTGTGCGCGCGCGCCGCCAAGTCACAGCTGACCCCGTAGGGTTTTCAAGGCAAGAGGTGGTTTGCCGTTGCCTGCCTCTGCGTGGGCTGAGAGAGTTCTGAAAGAACTGTGATTAGCCCAGGGTCACCCAGCAGGCTTTATGTGGAGGAGTGGGGAATCGAACCCGGTTCTCCAGATTAGAGTCCACCGCTCTTAACCACTATGCTATGCTGCATTCTATTCAGTGGGACTTACTCCTAGGAAAGCATTCCTAGGATTACACTGTTAACATCCCATCAGTGTTCTGAACAACAATACTGTGAAAGGATTGCTGGTACCCTGCCACCAGTTTAAGCTCACACAAACCCACGCACACCTGTGCAGAGATCCTTTCACTGGAGATTCCCCAGGTATTCAACCTGGGATCTTCTTAGGGTTGCCAACTTCCAGGTACTAGCTGGAGATCTCCTGCTATTACAACTGATCTCCGGCCAATAAAGATCAGTTCACCTGGAGAAAATGGCCACTTTGGTAATTGGACTCTATGGCATTGAAGTCCCTCCCCTCCCCAAACCCTGCCCTCCACAGGCTCCACCCCAAAAACTTCCCATCGGTGGCAAAGAGGGACCTAGCAACCCTAGATCTTCTGGGTGTAGAACACATGCTCTGCCACTGAAGCATGCCCCCCCCAAATTTCAATTTAGAGTGAATTATCATATAGCACTATGGCTTGGGTTGGTAACTGTGTTAAAAAGTCATAATGAGATTGTTCCTTGTTCTGAAAGCTCCAAGTCTTTAAAAAAAATTAAAGAAATAAGAAAATAAATATAGGACAAGGGCATAAAGTCATGAATGTCCTACCAAAACGCTATTTTGACCTCATGAGGACAGTCACCCGTCCCTGCCTAGGTGTTTTTCACATGAGGACTGGCTTGTGTGTGATTTCCCCCATTGTTGCTGTGGTAGCAGCAACAGGGGGGCATTCTTCATGGTAGATTTTGCTTCTCTTTTGCCACGGACAAAAAAAAACTGATTTAAATGTTTTTTTCATGGCTGCGATTTATCCCCGTCAATCTCGATGTAGTTTTGGTTTTTCACGGAACAAAGCACGCTGTATTTGACAACGGTTTGGTCTATCCCTTTTGCAGGAGGCCTCCCCTTCCAACAAGCTCATTGTTTATGCCTGCCCCCAACTCCGCCCCAACTCCGCCCAGCAGATTACCTCGTGCGGTTCACCAGCCCCAGCACAAAAAACATGCACCAGTCCCTCTGGTCTCCTCCATTTTTCTTCCACCCTCGCTCCGGCCACAGTGCATCATGAGAGAGAGGAGGGCTCCTGGCTTGTGCGCTGGCCCCAATCAAGCCAGTGTGCATGGCAGGGGGGAGAGGAAAGAAGGCCCCTGGCTTGTGCACCAGCCCTCATCTGGCCCCAGTGCATCGTGAGAGAGAGGAGGGCTCCTGGCTTGCGCGCCAGCCCTGATCTGGCCACAGTGCATTGTGAGAGAGGAGGGAGACCCAGAGCAGACTGGCCGCCCCTCTTCAGAAGAGTGATGGGAGGGAGTTTTGCCTTGGGTTTTCCGCTCTCAAGATGCACATTTTTTCCCATCCGAATTCTCAAAAATCCCCCCTCCCCGCTGGGGTAGAGGGGCCAACAGCTCCTTCCCTTGAACATCCCCCCCACGGGTCCAGCTGCCCTAGACCAAGCTGCCACCACCACCACCCCCAGCGCGCGAGACGCACATGGCGTGGCCCGCCGGTCTCCCCCTGGAGCCGTCCGTCCGACGTCCCCCTGGGCTTGGAGGTGTGGGCCCAGCTCCAAGGCCCATCCTGGGCGAGGGGCGGGGAAGGCGTGCTGCCTGCCCGCCTGCCAGCCTCTGGGACGGAGGGAGAGAAGTGCCAGGACTCTAGGCAGGCAGGCAGGCAGCAAAAGGGGCAGTATTCTTGTCCGAGCGCAAAACTCCCCCAGCCAATCGCCATTCTTGGGGGAGGAGAAATTAGCCGGCATGGACAGGGACAATTGTTCCAAACCAAGGAACAAAGGCATTTTTTTTCTTGGAGCTCCAAGCCAAACACTGCGCAGCAACAGGAAAGAAAGGCGCAAAAGTGGTTTGACTTGCCCCAGTTATAACACGGCTTTTATTGCTCAATCCGAAAAAAATCGGAGCAGCCATGAATAACCAAAGATTTGCAGCGACGCAACCCGGCTGTGAAACCGCTTCAAATCTCCGTGAAAAATCCCCCAGGGTTTCCATATGACAGGTTTCCCTGCATTTCCCCTGCTCTAGTTCCCCAGCAGCAGCAATCCCCCCAGAGCCCACCCCCCAGGATTTTTCCCGTTATTGTTTTTTAATTGGCAAATGAATATTGTTATATCATTATAACAAGCTGTGTATCCCAATTTCTGTGTTCCCGGTTTTCATTTTTTTTAAAAATATGTGTGTCCCCTTTTTGTTGTAGACATATTAGGGGAAAGGCATATCTGCAATGAAAAGGGCTACCAATTGACCTTTTGCAAAGTTCGGGGGGGGGGGAAATAAGAATATTCCACTTCCTGAGAATCTCTGCTTTCAAAAAGGAAGCCTCTAAGTTCTTACGGTGTGAGATTATGCTTGAAAGTATCTTGGCAGTGCCTAGGGAAGTTTTAGGAGAAACTTATGGAAATTTGCCTAGTTAACTCAGAATTCAGCTTTACTTGGCACTAGATGATCGGTACATAAAAGACATCAAAATTAAGTACTTAATATGAACTGCCCTGCTCTCATTCCAGCAGCAAAAAAGATGATGTGAACTGCTTTGAGTCCCCATTGAAAAGAAAGATGGGATATAAACAAAGGTTATTAATTATAATAATGAAGATTATTAATTAAGATGAACAATGACAGCAGAATCTGAAATATTTCTCCAGGACCAGAATCTACTCCTTAGCAGGTAAAGCCCCAGGAAAAAAAATATACCATGCAAATAGCAACCTCTGTGCTTATATAGAATCCTAAAACACCCCAAGGAGTGACATTTTGGATAGCACAATCCACTTAAGTGGCAAAATCTGTGCGTAACGCTGCTGACTGTTAAAAATCCCTGTCACTTACATATGTGTCAAGTCAGTCTCTCTTAACTCTCCTACCTTCATCTTGACCTCCTTGAACTTTAGGTCAGGGGTCCAAACGATACAAATATTTCCACCTGTTACCAACAATAAAAATTGGGGTGTGTGCAGTTCTAGAGGCCTCACTTCAAAAAGGATGTAGACAGAATTGAGTGGATGCAGAGGAGAGCAACGAGGATGATAAGGGGCCTGGAGACCAAGCCCTACGAGGAAAGGCTGAGGGCATTGGTAATGTTTAGTCTGGAGAAGAGGAGGTTGAGGGGGAACATGATTGCTTTCTTTAAGTATTTGAAGGGCTGTCACTTCGAGGAGGGCAGGGAGTTGTTCCCATTGGCAGCAGAGGATAGGACTCACAGTAATGGGTTTAAATTGCGGGCAGAAAGGTACCGGCTGGATATTAGGGGGGAAATTTTACAGTAAGAGTTGTTCAGCAGTGGAATCAGCTTCCTAGGGAGGTGGTTAGCTCCCCCTCACTAGCAGTCTTTAAGCAGAGGCTGAACAAGCACTTGTCAGGAATGCTCTAGGGCTAGGCTGATTCTGCATTAAGCAGAGGGTTGGACTAGATGGCCTGTATGGCCCCTTCCAACTCTATGATTCTATTATTAGAGAAAGGTGTGCATTCATTTTGTTTCTTAGTTAATGTCCATCTATATCAATAAACAACAGTGCAGGGAACAAGCACCTCTGGGGACGAGATGCCAACTCCTCCAATGGATCGAGCTTATTAATAAAGCCCAGCATCATTAGTTGTATTTTTAGGAGTTTTCACACTTCCTGCCCCAAATCTCTCCTCCTTTTTTGCGTACAGTGCAAAGACACAGAAATAGACAAATCGTTATCTTTACTAGGCAAATATTAAAGCTTCAAATTAAGAATCTTATCCCTCTGCATGTTCCATAATTTGATCCAGCTCAATGTTTATAATTAATCTGTGCTACTTTGTTTGCCCTTTTTTCTATTTCAAGCCTGAATTATTTTAATGCCTTTTATCTCTGGATTTTCTCAAGAAACTGTTATCAGAATGTGAAATGGATACAAAAATGTTGTTTACCTAATCATGCAGTTTCTGGTGTTAAAATCACAAGATAAGCAACCCTAATGTTGATCTACAAAGTGGTTTGCAACATGGTGGGTTGGATTCTAGAGTCTATTTCTGCTGGTGCAAGGGCATTGCGGCTGGCAAACATGGACGATTTTTGCTGATTACTCCTTCTTACACAATACCTAGATCCGTGTTGGCGAACCTATGGCACGCGTGCCACTTCCAGCACGCGTAGCCCTCTTTGCTGGCACACGTGGGTGAGCTCCAAAAGGCCTCCTGGGTCGTCTGTGCCCCTCCCTCTCTCAGCTGAGTTCCCCCCCCACACACCGTGCGTGCGTCGGTGGGTCAGCTTCCTGCCTCGCACGCACGCGGCTGGCTTCTTCCTCTTTCCCCCCTCTTGCCCCGCAACAGCTGATAGGCGGCGGGGAGGCCAGCAGCAATGAGGCGGGCCTCCTCCTCTAGGCTCCAGCAGCAGCTCCTCCTCACCGCCTTCCTCCTCCTTGTCCCCCTCAGGCGGCTCCCAGCAGTCCAGCTCCAGGCTGCCGCCGCCATCGTCCTCCTCCTCAGGCGCCTCTCCCCCTGCCATTTTCACCCACCTCCTCCTCCTCCTCCGGGCGCTCGTGGAGGGCCAGGCGGCCCCTCAACAGCCACGCGTCCGCCGGAGAAAGGCCCGCCATCTCCCTCCATCCTCCCCCTCTCCCCCGTTTGCGCTCGTCCCTGACTCCTGCGGTAAGCTTGTGGGATAGCCGGAGCCACCCTCGAGTCCTCTGGCTTGGGCGTGGCTGCGTGGCCTCTGCCTTCTCCCTCCCCGCCCCTAAGGTCGCCCGCAGGCTGGTGGGGTCGCAAGTGTTGGCGCGCTCGTCCTTGCCCTCGCCGCCTCCTCCTCCCCTGCCCCCGACAGCAGGTGCCCAATGCCGCCGCGCCGGGGCCCAACGTCTCCGCCGTCCCGCGCCGTTGCCTCGCTGCCTCCCCAGAGCTGCCGGTAAGGGATGGGGGAGAACTTCGGGTGTGCATCCTAGAGCAAGTCCTGGGTGGGGCTTGAGGCCCGACCCAGGACACTTCCTTCCTTCCTTCCATCCTTTCTTCCCCAGTTCCTTCCTTCTCTTTCCTTTTCCAGTTCCTTCCTACCTTCCTTCCCCTTTCTTTCTTTCTTTCTTTCTTTCTTTCTTTCTTTCTTTCTTTCTTTCTTTCTTTCTTTCTTTTTTTCTCTGTCCCTCCCCCTTTCTTCCTTCCTTCCCCAGTTCCTTCATTCTCTTTCCTCTTCCAGTTCCTTCCTTTCTCCATCCCTCCCCCTTCCCCTACTAGGGCTGCCAACCTCCAGGTGGTGGCTGGAGACCTGGCAACCCTAGCAATAATGTCCAGTATTCAGGTTAAATTGCTGTATTGGCACTTGGCGATAAATAAGTGGGTTTTGGGTTGCAGTTTGGGCACTCGGTCTCTAAAAGGTTCGCCATCACTGACCTAGATGCTGCTCTCAGGAGAGGGGTCCTATTCCTTGGGGAGAGGGCAGAATTTTAGAGGTCACAGAGGCTACAATGAGACAGGAAAGTTCCATTCCATTCTCATTTTGAGAGGTGGTGTAGCGTAATGCTTAGAGTGTTGGACTAGGGTCTGGGAGAGCCAGGTTCGAATCCCTACTCTGCCTTGAAACCTTGCCAGGTGACAGTGGGCCAGTCACACACTTTCAGCCTAACCTATCTCACAGGGTTGTTGTGAGGATAAAATGGATCATTTGTGCATGGGAGTTTTACCTGAAGTTTGTTGCTTGCTGGACCCAAACTTTCCTGTTGGGAATCTATGTACCTGCAATCTCCAAGCTCAAATCAAGTCCTGCCCCTTTAAATGTTGCTTTGTAATTGGCTTACTTGTAGTTCTTACTATGAGTGAAACCCACCCCCCATCCATTTTCCACATAAAAAAGCTTTTTAGGAACAACAACATAAAAAAAAGAGCAATCTGAAAGGAAGGGGAGGGGAGAAATCCAAGCCTCGATTTAAAAAAAAAATTCTTCTGCTCAGAAAGAGCTACTAGGAAGCAGGAAGTCCCCCTCTCTGGACATGCTGCTTTGTAATTGGCTGCGAGCGAAACCAACTGCGAGTGTCCCGGACTTTGCCTTATGCATGTGAATTTCACCTGGCCTTTGCTCAGGGAAGATGGAAAAGTTGGATTAACAGAGGAATGGGAAGACCCGGACAATGAGAGGGCTGGCAGCGAGGTTATCTCTAATGGATGGAAAACTCATGCATAACTCCAAGGAACAACCGATTCAGACCGGGGGGTGGGGGGAAACGTTAGTGAAAGTACCCATGCATAAATGACCATAAGCCACTTTGGGACCCCATTGGGGAGAAAGGTGGGGTTGTAAATTAATTAAATAAATTTTGCAAGAGGATCATGGGAGCCATGTATTTCCAAGATGGCATTGTTCAGCATTCTCTCTGTGCCCCTGCATTCTGAGCCCAAATAAGCTAGCTCACACTCTGAGAGGCATATTTTCAGTCCTCAAGTAAAACTTAACCTCTAGACTAACATCCTTTTATCATGTGTATGTAAATGCTGTCAAGTCGCAACCAGCTTACAGCAATCCCAGCAAGGGGCTTACAAGGCAAGTGAGAAGCGGAGGTGGTTTGCCATTGCCTTCGTCTGCAGAGTCTTCCTTGGTAAATTCCCATGCAAGTACTGACCCCGCTTAGCTTTCAAGATCTGACGAGATCAGCTATACCATGCAGCCTTCCCTCCTGTCCTCTATCATAGAGGGCTATTATTCAGGGGATGGTGACTTTGAATCATAAGGCAGCTTGGCTAGCATCCAATGAGAAATATGAGCAGCATTAACAGGACTTTCCCACCTTCCACTTTTATTGTAGTCCCTCATGCTCACCAACACAGCCCTGGGGTCAGATGACCCCCTCCCAAGAACAGTGCTTTGCACAATGTGAGGATCTAGCAGTGGGAAGGGGGAATCAGAGGAAATCATCTCTCCTTTGCAACAAGAGAAAATAATGACTACAAGCCAATAAATCTCACAACTACAAAATGAATGGTAGCATGTTTATCATATACAGCAGAAGCATCCTCTTTAGATCTAAATTCCACTGCACTGATGGTACGAGTGTCAACAATGCTAGAGTAAAAAGCTAGAAGGTCACTATATCTATCTGTTCTAATTTGTCAGCAGTCGTTTGTAAAGGCACAAAGTATAGATTTCCTCTCAGATACATCATTGTTAGAGAGACCAGTATTTGAACGTTCCTGATTTATAGCAGTCCTGACTGATAACAAGCCCAACATGTTTCAGTCTCTCAAATTAATCTGAAATATTTCTTTGGACAGAATTAATCTGGATGACACACCTCATATTAACTTCTGCCCAAGAGATAGCTTGTCTGGGGGAGAGGATTGTTTCCGCAATGTTTTCAAAGAACAGAAAATGCTAATGTTACTGATAAGAGACTTCATCGAAGGTGGCAATTTCCAGGCACACAGTCTTAACTTAGAACACTGCACCCTTAGTGGCCACCCTTACAGCAACAGCCCAAGAATGAACTGTAGTATGGCACTTCAACAACTCATTAAGGCACACACACTGGCCACTAGTAGAAACTGAGATATCTGGAAGACAGGAAGACAGAGGAAGTAACAGAGTAGAGTATTACTTTGGTGTTCTTCGACTCAGAGATGGTACAATGCTGCCAGCACCTTCATAGAATCATAGAGTTGGAAGGGGCCATACCGGCCATCTAGTCCAGCCCCCTGCTTAATGCAGGATCAGCCTAGAGCATCCCTGACAAGTGATCATCCAGCCTCTGCTTAAATACTGCCAGTGAGGGGGGGCTCATCACCTCCCTAGGCAGCTGATTCCACTGTCGAACAACTCTTACTGTAAAAAACATTTTTCCTAATATCCAGCCGGCACCTTTCCTCCTGCAATTTAAACCCATTATTGCGAGTCAATTGCGAGTTTGTCCATGTAGGCCTGAAGGTGACATAGATTCATGCTTTTTCTCCTCCAGGAATTTCGCCCAACTAACAGCGCATTCCTAATCAGAATTACACCCTTCTAAACCCGTTGATTTTAATGGGCTCAGAAGGGTGTAACTCTGTTTAGGATTGCACTGCTTTTCTTTTAGGAACCAATCTACGTGGGTTTGAAGTAGCTGACTTACACCTTAGTCGTGTACGATCATTTGTACCATCTATTGAGAAAAATGGAGGGAGAGATTGGAATGACATAGAACTCATAATTAAGACAGATCTTTAACAAGAAGTAAAGAGTACAGAAATAAGAACTCCCACTTGGTATTCAGGCAGTTCAATCCTGAGTGGGGGGTGGAGAGGGTTAGGAGCCAGCATGCCCCCTGCACCAGTGTCTATGCCACTTGTGGTGTAGTGGTTAAGAGTGGTAGTTTGGAGTGGTGGAGTCTGATCTGGAGACCCGGGTTTGATTCCCCACTCCACATAAGCGGTGGATACTAATCTGGTGAACTGGGTTGGTTTCCCCACTCCTACACATGAAGCCAGCTGGGTGACCCTGGGCTAGTCACACTTTCTCAACCCCACCTACCTCAAAGGGTGTCTGTTGTGGGGAGGGGAAAGGGAAAGTGATTGTAAACCGGTTTGAGTCTTCCTTAAGTGGCAGAGAAAGTTGGCATATAAAAAAACAACGCTTCTTCTTGTTGTTGTGCCATCCAAAGTGGCATGGACGCTGGCACCAAACCACTTAACGCCAGTTCTGGGGAGCGACACAGCAGCGCGAGGCTCCGGCACTGGTGCTGCCTCACTGGCATTTTTCCAGCTCAAGTGCTTGCGCCAGCATCGAGGGGGGTGTTCCTGGGGGCAGAGCTGATTTTAGTCAGCTCCCTAAGCCCTATCGGCCCAGGAACACCCCTTTTTGCAGGCGGCTACTTGCACCTGCAAAATAGCTGGCATAGTCCCCCAGGGCTTGGAAGGAATTGCATTTATTTTCCCCTCTACACCACTGCGAGACTCTTAGGCAGTGGTGCGGCTGCGCTGTCTCCGGCCACCCCCCAGCTACCCCCCTTCAGGATTGCGCTGATAGAATCTTGATGCTCAAAAGTGGACAAATAGTTCACGATGTAGGAACGAGCTACAGAACTGTTTTGAGACTAGTGGTAAAGCAGAAGGGACTGTGTTATGGTTCATTCATTACCAGAGTGAGCTAGGAAGAAGCCTCAAATAAGCAGCTGAGCAATGTCTGAACACAGGAACCAAATACAGAGGGTCAATGATGCAATGTTCTACTACCCAGCTGCTTTACCAGCCTTCCAGAAAGGACAAAGAGAGTCACAGAGACTAGCTCAGTGCGCTTCCTAGATCCAAATATCATTAGAGGGGTGTGAGAAGAAGCCACATAGAAGTGACTCCTGCAACATGGCTGGCACTGTAATAATCAGCCCTTCTATTCTAAACTGGATTTCCAGGCTATGCAAAGGTAGCCCTTGCTGTGTGTGTGTAAGTGCCTTCAAGTCACATCTGAGATAGGGCAACCCTACAAATAATGACCTCCAAAACATCCTATCGTTAACACCCTTGCTCAGGTCTTGCAAACTGAGGGCCATGGCTTCCTTGACTGAGTCAATCTATCTCATGTTGGGTCTTCCTGTTTTCCTAGGGTTATTGTCTTTTCCAACTATTCTTGTCTTCTCATAATGTGACCGAAGTACGATTGCCTCAGTTTGGTCATTTTAGCTTCTATGGAGAGTTCAGACTTGATTTGATCAAGAATCCACTTATGTGTCTTGTTGGTGGTCCAGAGTATCCGTAAAACTCTCCTCCGATACCACATTTTAAATGAATCAACTTTCTTCCTGTCTGCTTTCTTCACTGTCCAACTTTCACACCTTACATAGTAATGGAGAATACTATAGCACAAATTATTTTGTTCTTGGTTGCCAGTGGCACATCTTGAACCATTTCCATTTCTTCATTATCAATCTTAAAGCTGTGTAATTCCCCAGTAGTCATTTCTTTTGTTTTATTGAT
Organism: Euleptes europaea; assembly: GCF_029931775.1. Lineage (NCBI taxonomy): Eukaryota > Metazoa > Chordata > Lepidosauria > Squamata > Sphaerodactylidae > Euleptes > Euleptes europaea. The sequence goes on along the minus strand of NC_079313.1, from coordinate 117,856,706 downwards.
GTTCAGCGGTAATCCTGCTTTGGCATTTTTTGCTTTAACCTTCATCAGTAGTCGTTTCAAGACTTTGCTATTTTCTTCCAGTAATGTGGCATTATCTGCATATCTCTGGGCATCTCTTCTGAAAGTAGCATGTGTGCAAACATTACATGGAGCATAATAAAGATACCCAAGCACATAGTCCAACATAAGGTAGATGGGTCTTTTTCTTCAGCCCTCAATACACTCTGGACATCTTTTTTTCCTCTGTACTCTGTATTATCTTTTTCCACATACAAACGACTGAAGATAGAGGCACATAAACAAATGACCCTTGCGTTCATTCCTGGGCTGCATAGCTCAATAACCCAAACGGCCAATCAAGCCAGTATACATGATTGAATGGATCTTTAAAATGGAAGATATAAAGTCAGAGGAAAACACATATGCTTGACGAGCAACAAATAAATGAATGAAGCCTCCGAAAACCAGGTGGCTCCATGCCACCGCTCCTAACCATGAGTTATTACAGAAGCAGAGAGAAAGATCAGCACATATGGTAATGAAAAGTATTCTGCTGTGGCAGCTATAGCTGATGTCTGTAGGGGAAGTGCCAAAAGAGTATGAGGATTCCTTTTTTAGGGTACCTCCAGCATTAGCCACAGTCTGATACAACTTTGTTTGTTATGCATGGCTTTGCAATAATACTAGTTAAGGTTGTGCATGTAAAAATGTAATAGGGATTCAAACCCTGGCATTAAAGAGCCTGTATAAAGATCACAATGTTCTGCCTTCAGCCCTCCGGGATGGCAGATATCACCACATTCCTCTTTCCCAACGACTTTGTCCATGCAGAACAGGGAAAGCAGAAACCATAGAACATGTCTTGCTGCGTTGCCCTTTTTACAACGATATTAGGTCGCCGTATATTGTCCCCATTCTGTCAACCTTTCCAAGAAGATCTGAGGAATTTTATGTTTCCCTTCTTCTCACAGACTCTTCTTGGGAGATAACCATCCAAGTAGCCAAATTCTGTCTCCAGACGTGTGGGTGGGATACATAAACGGCTGACTGAGATCAATAATCTTATTCCATAGATGGCACTACCTCCCCTTTTATAGCTTTTTTTTTACTTAAATGTATTATTATTAATATTGTTCATCTACTATTAATACTCTTAATCTAACTTTAATTGCACTGCCTTTTACTTTTTATATGGAGCTGATTCTGTATCGAAATAAATATTGATTGATTGATTGATTGATCGACTGATTGAAGAAGAGTTGGTTTTTATATGCCAACTTTCTCTTCCACTTAAGGGAGAATCAAACTGTCCTACAATCACCTTCCCTTCCCCTCCCCACAACAGACACCCTGTAAAGTAGGTGAGGCTGAGACAGCTCTAACAGAGCTGTAACTTGCCTAAGGTCACCCAGTAGGCTTCATGTGTAGAAGTGGGGAAACCAACCCAGTTCACCAGGTTAGCCTCCGCCACTCATGTGGAGGAGTGGGGAATCAAACCCGGTTCTCCTGATCAGAGTCCACCACTCCAATTGATATAAAGATCACAGCCATTTGTGCTTGGGTGGGACTACTGGGAGGTGGTCTCTGGGCAGCGCGTGAACACCATCATTTTCTTACTCCCAGGAACAAATTCACCCAGAATGTGACGCTTCTGTGGCTGGGATGAATTGTACCAGTAATCTCTTCTGCTGCTGACGCTATGACTTATGGAAAGGAAGAGACATGGCAGCTCTCCAGCAACACTCTAAGGCAGGCAGAGGAGAGGTGGTTTAAGGTGCTCTTGGAAGGGGCCCCAGGGATTGTAAACGAGGGTGGACGTAAGCCAGATTTAGACATGGGCTAACAGAACAAGGGAAACGTCAGTATCGATTTGGGACTGGTGACCCCATCAGGCCCTTTAAAGACAGCCAGGAGGACTTGTTACAATGAAGGCTGCAGACAACAGTAACTCCACGTTATTTTATAAAAGTAATTTTCATTATGTGGACTCTGATTATGAACCTCATTGCAGACACCATGTGCAGCCAAATGCAGGGGGAAAAACCTGGAGACATTAAGTTAGTACTAACTAAATCTTGAAAGATTAAAAAAAAAATCCAGAAGTGGTTGGTTGGAGGGGCTGTAACTCAGTGGCAGAGCATCTGCTTGGCATGCAGAAGGTCCCAGGTTCAATCCCCGACATCTCCAGTTAAAGGAACCAGGCAAGCAGGTGATGTGAAAGACCTCTGCCTGAGACCCTGGAGAGCCGCTGCTGGTCTGAGTAGACAATACTGACTTTGATGGACCAAGGGTCTGATTCGTGTCCCACCTGGAGGCTGGCATCACTGCACCTTCATATTAATTCTGTGTGATAAATTCTACAGTAAATCTCTGCTAAAAGGTTCTGTTTCTATTTACTGTGACACTATACTAAGGGACTCTTCACATAATAGCTGCTCAAAACATCATAGTTGTTGCTTGCAATAGGGAATTCGTATTATTTACAACACTGTCTGAAATGAGATTCATATCAATCTGGCTGCCCTTTCATGTGTCTGAAGGTGTTGTGCTTCTTGGCCTACCTCATTCAGTCTGCAAAGCCTTGTGGTCTTTGGGTCCTAGCTGAGGCCGCGACTCCACTGGGAGTCCTCATGAAGCGTATGTGGCTCTGGAACTTTCTTCCAGAAGTCTAATATGGGATGCCGCTCAATCTTCTACAAGGTCTGGTTCTCTAGAACAGGTGAAGGACAAAACTAATACTGGCAAATATGAACAAAGACCCAGGAATACTGGGATTTGTCGTAGAACATAAGAGAGACCTGTCCTATGACTGCCGCTGCTGTTATAATGAAAAAAGGAGATAATGAAAAAAGGAGATAAGAGAAGGAAGGACAAGGAGCTTGGATAAGAAACTGGAAGGAGAGTTAGGGGTCAGGCCTAACTGTGACCTGCCAGGCTGTCTGCTAGAAGAGACAGAACCAACAGCACTGCTGGAACTGAGTTCTGCTGAAAAGCCAAACATAGAATGGCCAGCTCCAAGTTGGGAAATTCCTGGAAATTTGGGGTGGTGGAGCCTGGGGAGGGTGGAGCTTGGGGAAGGGAGGCACCTCAACAGGTGGTAATACCATAGAGTCCACCCTCCAAAGCAGCCATTTTCTCCAGAGACGTGGATCTCTGTAGCCTGGAGAGATTAGCTGTAATTCTGGGAGAATCCCAAACTCCGCCTGGAAGGTTGGCTACCCTAGCCGTGCAGGAAGAAGGCACTTACAACAGAAAACAGACACGCACACGCGCACAGTTATGATGCTCACTGGGTAGGGTTCCAGCTCTGAGTTAGGAAATACCTGGAGATTTTGGTGGTGTAGCCTGAGGAGGGAGGGGTTTGGGGAGGGGCAGGACCCCAGTGAGGTATAATGCCTTATTGTCCACCCTCCAAACAATTTGTTTTCTCCAGGAGAACGGATCTCTAATGCCTGGAGATCAGTTCTAATGTCAGGGCCCACCTAGAGGTTGGCATGGCAACCCTATCACTGGGTGACCTTGGGCTAGTAACACAGCCTAGGGTGGCCAGGTCCCTCCTTGCAACTGGCAGGTTTAGGGAGGCGGGGTTAGGGGCAGTGATCGGCGTCACCTATGTGATGACGTCACTTCCGGTTTATGTGGAAGTTCTGGTATCGAACTAGGGGGACGCTCTAGCACTCACAAAAAACTCTAGTTACCATAGAGATTTTTTGTGAGTGCTAGAATGTCCCCCTAGTGTGATGCTGGAACTTTCGCATAAACCGGAAGTGACATCATCACATAGATCACGCCGATCGCTCCCCCTCCCTTCCCCCGGCCTGCTTCTGTCTGTCGACCAGCTGAGAGTCGGCAGGGAGCAGAAGTAGTTGGCGAGCAATTGCTTGCCATAACCAGACAATTGGGTACCCTCTTTCAGCCTAACCTATCTCAGAGGGTTCTTGTGAGAATAAAATGGAGGAGGAAAATCCAAGATTGCCTATCCTGAGCTTTTAGAAGGAAGGATGGGATAACAGTTAAATATACAAGGACAGTTTAAAATTGATTAGGCACAAAGGTAATTCTTTGCTTTAACAAACAAATTAAGCAAATATTGCTACTTCCTCAAGTAAATAAGATCTTTTCTCCCCTTGGTCTGAGGTATACAAACCATGACAGCAGACATTCTTAACCAGTGTTTGCAGACTGAGAAAAGCATCCCTCTGTTCTTGTAGGGGAGGAAAACTAGAACGTTCTATTGAAAGACACACAGAGAGAAATCTCAATAAACAAGCAACCTTGCCAGTTTCAAACAGCAGTATGTCTGATTCTGAACCTATAAATATAGCTCCCAGATGCCTGAACTTCCCCACCTCCCAATTACACACTGCTGAATGTTCTTCTGTGCCTGCTGCACTCTTCCGCTTGCCAACCTCCAGGTACTAAGCAACAAAACACAGGGCACCTCCGTGCCTGTACCAATAGGTTTGGAAATTAGAACGGGATTATAGTACATAAATGCACATAAACAGGTAGTAAATAACAAGTGTATAATAAGTGCTGAAAGACAAGACAACACAAAAACTAAGCAACTAATTATGTACAAATTCTCAGGTAAATCTGAAACAGTCCTTGACATGTCAAGGACTGTTTCAGATTTACCTGAGAATTTGTACATAATTAGTTGCTTAGTTTTTGTGTTCTGCACTTGTCTTGTCTTTCAGCACTTATTATACACTTGTTATTTACTACCTGTTTATGTGCATTTATGTACTATAATCCCATGCTAATTTCCAAACCTCCAGGTACTAGCTGGAGATCTCCTGCTATTACAACTGATGCCCAGATGATAGAGATCAGTTCCCCTGGAGAAAATGGCTGCTTTGGCAATTGGACTCTATGGCATTGAAATCCCTCCCCTCCCCAAACCCTGCCCTCCTCAGGCTCCGCCCCAAAAACCTCTCGCCCGTGGCGAAGGGGGACCTGGCAACCCTATGCATTCTTTAACTCCAGAATACCCTACCCTGCACTGACTTCAAACAAAAACTACATTAGTAAACTGCCCAAACACTGTTGCAGGAAGGGGGTATTAAGAATGTTGAAAAGAAAGCTTAATCATAATATGGCTCCTGATGTACTTTTTTATAGAATAGTTTTAGTTCTCAGGGCCAAACTAGACAAGATGTTGTCCCTGGGGAACGACTTTTAAGAGTAAAGTGGGGGAATGACTTTTAAGAGCACCACAAGAGGCTGATTCTGTTTTCCCAAACTGAAACAGTGCCAGGTGATGTTATTTGCCGACACATGCTCCAGGTGCCATAGCTGGTCCTAAAAACAACCCAGGGCAGAAGACAGGAGCCCCTCCTACCCACACGTCGCAGTGGTCCTGACCAGAGTTGAGGCCCTGTGGCACTCTTAAAAGGCGTTCCCCAACGCTATAAAATGGATGCACATTTTCAGGATGTACCCAGACACCGTGTCTCAGCCAGTTTGGCCCTCAGACCATATTTTCTATATGGACAGCCTACTTGAGGAGGATGGGTAGAAGGAAAGAAGCATACCATCATTTTATATTTATGCTCAAGCATTTACATGTTGGTGCATTAGATTAAGGTTATGTCAGTCCCCCGACCCTTCATAGCTTTAACATCTAGAGAAGTAGGGTGAAACCTGGAGATTTTGGTACACGATATGCAAATTTTAAGGAAACATCACAAAAACCACCCCTTAGGACATTTACCAGGGACTGATAACAGAATATAGAGACAGTCCCTGGTAAATATTGGGAGTGCATGCATTTTCTAGGTGTGCTCACCTCAGATTGAGAATCCTAAACTTTGGGGTTGTGGTTGCGGTTCCACTGGTCAATTTTTAGCTCACTACGCAGGTTTAGCTTTGAATTTGATGAACAAAAAATTATGACTACTGGTCCTAAGATGTAGCACTGCTCTTCCCTTTTGCTCCACATTATGACATCTGCAGAAATGTGGAGAACTTTTATTGAGCACATGAAGCTGCCTCACACTGAACCAGACCATACATAAATTCTCAAGGAAATGAGACATCTTTGAGGGAAATTCCACTTGTAAGGTTCTCCCTTTGCCCTGTACAATCAACAACAGGTGTTAGCTATACCCCCATACAGAGACTGTTACCATCAAGGTCACTCCACAAGGCCTGTTAAGTTCCCTGGTTTCAGCTGGAATCAGTTGGAAGGGGGGAGTTTGCTCATTCTCTGGAAGATTCCTCAGAGGCAGCATGATGGTTGGTTAGAAAGGGTCAGAAGGTCTATGGCCCGCATTTTCTATAAAATGTAGTCTATTCTTGCCACACCTTAACCTTACCCTACGCTATTTCTTTACATCCTGCCTGCTCCTCATCATGGGTTTCACCTCCCTCCAAGTGAGAGCCTGGGCCCAGTGCAAAAGTATTTGGGACATTCTAAAAGTTCTTTCTCAGCATTCTCCAAAATGGTCTCACATTTCAGCAGTTTCGCAGCTATACAGAAACCTACATCTGAGTAAGCAAACTAATGCAAGGGGAAGATATTTCTTATTTTTCAGACTTTCTTAGGAAACAGCACCCTTTAATATTCTTTGTTGCACAACTCACCTTCGCCTTTCCTACTGAATGTTTGAAACCAACCAGGAGGAATCATGCATGAGGGAAGAGGACATAGCCAGTACCAACTCATCCATTGATTTGTCCAGCAGTACAAGATAACATCACACTGCTGACTCACTTGTTTGAGAATAAACAGCTTAGAGCGGGAGGGAAGGAAGGCATGGAGTAATCAACATTACACCAGGAAAGATTCTGCATTGGGGAAATAGTTAACTCATGTTTTCCCCCCATTAAAGCTGCTCTCCTTGAAGCTCTTGGAACTCATGATGCCACCAAGCTCAACAGAGGGTAGAACGTTCTTACTGCCCACCCCAAATGCTAAAGTTGAGCCTTCTCATTTCCTGGCTATAACCCAGGGTGCAATATACATCTTTATACCAGAAGCCAGCATGGCTGCTGTCCTCTAATTAGGTTCTCCTCCTACAGTTCCTTCCTTCTACCATCTGTCTTCTATTATATGACACATCTCTTAGTCAATTAGCAAAACCAATCAGGATAGCAACAACAAGCCAAACTGAATTAGTTAGAATTCTAGCATTTCAGAACATCTCACCTGCCATTGAGGTGCTCACAGCTTATATCTTTATGATCCCAGTTTGGCCACCAAGCCAGCTGTTTGCTGAGGAACGGGATAGTCTGCTTTTCAGGCGCATATGTGCATGCACGCATGTGCACGCACACACATTCCTTTTTTCATGTTGAGGGGATTTAGCTCATTGGGGGTTCTTGGTCAGTATTATTATGGTGATGGAGACATGGTTTTCTCTCAGGGGGGAAAAGAAGAAGGATATGCTTCCAGTCCAGGGATTGCCAAGTTATTTCATATCCTGGAGACCATATAGATGCTTTACATGTGAACAATGTAAATGAGCATACCCTTTTCAGTTAGGATTTCAAATCTCCATTCCTTGAAGGCTGGTTCTGACATACTCCTCTGCTCACTTCTCAAAGACATAAATGCAGTGGAATATGAAAACCTTCATTGTGGTGGATCAGAGGTTCCCAACCCTGGGCTCTTTTGGGATCCTTTGGAATGTTGAGAAATGGTAGTAGATGCCACCACAAGATGGCTGCCATGGGAGCAAAGAACAAATAGAAAATAACTGCCATGCGAGGGAATCTCAACATGTTTGGAGGCTCCAAGCCAATTATCTGTGTACAACAAGGGAAGCTATTTCTGAATGGGTATTCCCTGCAATAGGTATCCCCTGCAATGGGTATCCCCTTCTACTGGAAAAGACAGTCATGCTAGGAAAAGTTGAGGGCAGCAGGAAAAGAGGAAGACCCAACAAGAGATGGATTGACTCAATAAAGGAAGCCACAGCCCTCAATTTGCAAGATCTGAGCAAGGCTGTCAAAGATAGGACATTTTGGAGGACTTTGATTCATAGGGTTGTCATTAGTCCGAAGCAACTTGACAGCACTTAACACACACACATCCCCTGCACATCCAAAGGCGATGCCTTCTGGGATCTTCTGAAGCACTTTCTGGCTGAATTCGGTAGAAGAAAGTCAAGACTGACTATTTGCTTTGGGGAGGAGGAAGTCAGCTTGAGGAAACCCATCAATAGGCACCATGACACCCATGAGCTCCATGCTGGGGATTATTTTGCTAGCGGTCAGGAAGAGACTGGTGCACAGCTTTTGTGGAAACTCTCCAAGCAGCTGACAGGAAAGCACTGCTGGAATCTGCCAAGGCTCACCTTGGTAGCAATCTTAAGTAGGTTTAGCATTTTATTCAGAGGGGATTACTCCCAGAAAAAGTGTTCTTAGGATTTGCAGCCTTTGGTTGCGACCTTTCGTAGTTAGTTCTTAAAGACTTAATTATTTTTAAATATGTGATTAAGGAAGGTGGGAAATGCCTGGCACACATTTCTTTCAGATATATAAAATACCAGAGGTGAATGTGAAACACCAAATGTGCATTACTTGCTTAACAAAAGTAACGCTAAAACAGCCCTTGAAAATATTTGAAACCAGGAAGAGAGGTTACATCTAGATTCATGGCACACCCATGTGTGAAAATGAGTGGAAGACAGAACTATATAATGTATACATACCTCAAAGAAGAACTTTGTATTGTTGGGCTATTTATTGGGCCACCTATCTACCCTAGGCTTAACCTGGCACCCACTGGAGATGGGCGCAGGAACGGTGTGAAGCACAAGAACAGGCACTGCTGTGCTGCCAGGGACAAAATGGAAGTCACTTGGCACCCAAACTGGGATAGCTCTAAACAGGCTGAGAGCGCAAGTTCAGGCATCCTTCGTGGATCACCCCAGGCCAACGCCAGGTGCAAACCTCTCACAATAGGAAAGATATTACCTCTTTTGCATTTGGGTTCACACTCGCCTTGCAGTAGGTATGTTAGTCACACCGGAGTTTGGAAACAACCCTTCAGACTCCCAGAACCTCAAGGCTGGAGAATTAGGTAATCTCATCAGAACTGAAAGTCAACCACCGCATGACTCACCCTCTGTCCTTTCTGGGAACAGTTGCCAGAATATCTGGCTCCATCTGAAAATCTATGGTGGATACTTAACCATACCTAATCATAACCACTAGGATATTGTCTCACACCTTCCCTCGTCTCCTGTCTTTTCTTACTCAAATGACTAATCCAATCCAGAGGCAATCTGCCTTTGTCCACTCTCGATGACGACCATTGCCCTTGAAGTCACCCTGCTCCAGGGCAGAAATCTGGCAGAAATATTGCCCCATTTGCTACAGTTCCTTGTAATTCGTTTTGGATCCAAACGCTGTGCCCTGTACTACTGCTGTGCAGCTTTGCTTAGCGAGAGATGCTGGTTGTTGATCGCTCCATGCAGCTGCTACCCTGGATGTCATCCTCCTCCTTGGACAGGTAGATATAACTCCCCTCTATCCTTTTGCCTATAGACCTTGCGTGAGTGTGCTCTCATATTGAGCTTTGTGTGCATTTGTACCTCTTTTAAATCCCTTCAATAAAAACTCTTTCTTGTGATACATACGTTTCTTTATTGAATGCTTTTTCACTGATTTTCTCATCCCCTGTAGACATTGGTAAAAGATTCGGCATAAAACCTCTCATAGTGCTCTAAGTGTCTCCATAGCTAAATTCCCCCACTGAAACCAGGAGACCACATATAATTCCCTTAACATGTTACTGCCACTGATCTTTCTCCATTAACTTCTTTCAGAAAGACCTTTATTTATATAAAATAATTTATATCTCAACTCTTTTTGAAATCTGAAAGGGTGTGTGTGTGTGTGTGTGTGTGTGAAGTGCCGTCAAGTCGCTTCCGACTCATGGTGACCCTATAAATCAGTTCTCCAAAATGTCCTGTCTTTGACACCTCACTCAGATCTTGCAAACTGAGGGCCGTGGCTTCCTTTATTGAGTCAATCCCTCTCTTGTTGGGTCTTCCTCTTTTCCTGCTGCCCTCAACTTTTCCTAGCATGACTGTCTTTTCTAGTGACTCTTGCCTTCTCATAATGTGACCAAAATATGACAGCCTCAGTTTAGTCATTTTAGCTTCTAGGGTCAGTTCAGGCTTGATTTGATCTACAACCCACTGATTTGTTTTTTTGGCAGTCCACGGTGTCCATAACAGTCTCCTCCAGCACCACATTTCAAAGGAGTCTACTTGCTTCCTGTCAGCTTTCTTCAATGTCCAGCTTTCACACCCATACATAGTAATAGGGAATATGATGGCATGAATTAACCTAATCTTGGTTGCCAGTGACACATCCTTACACTTCAGAATCTTTTCTAGCTCCTTCATGGCTGCCCTTTCCAATCTCAATCGCCTTCTGATTTCTTGGCTGCAGTCTCCCTTTTGGTTGATGATGGAGCCAAGGAATAGAAAGTCTTCAACAATTTCAATTTTCTCATTGTCAACCTTAAAGTTGTGTAATTCTCCTGTAGTCGTAGAAAAGAGCAAGAGTCCAGTAGCACCTTAGAGACTAACAAAAATATTTTCTGGCAGGGTATGAGCTTTCGTGAGCCAAAGCTCACTTCTTCAGATACAGCTAGAATGTGAATCCATCTGTCTTTAAGTAGAGGAGAGTGAATTCAGACAAGCATTAGTATGTAAATGTTAACAGTATGTAAATGTGAACAGCAGGCGTGATGGGATTAGGTGTGGTATGCAAAAGAGTCTGTAATGTCCAGGGAAGAGATGGGTGTGGAGAAATCAGCATTGGTAATGAGCCATGAATGCCCAGGTAAATGCATTGTCTTTAGTTTGAATATCAACTGTAATTCAGCAGTTTCTCTTTCCAATCTCCCTTTGAAATTCCTTTGTAAGAGAACTGCTACTCTTAAATCTGCAACAGAATGTCCTGGAAGGTTGAAATGTTCTCCCACTGGTTTTTGAATATTGTGGTTTCTGATGTCAGACTTATGTCCATTTAATCTTTGTCTAAGAGACTGACCTGTTTGTCCAATGTAGATTGTGGAAGGGCATTGCTGGCATGTGATGGCATAAATCACATTAGAAGATGAGCAGGAGTATGAACCTGAGATAGTATGGCTGACATTGGTGGGTCCAGAGCTGATGTTCCTAGAATCTATATGAGGGCAAAGTTGGCACCTTGGTTTGTTGCAGGTCTTGGTGCCAGAGTCCATGTTCCTGTTAAGTAGTGAATTATCTCCTGTAGTCATTACTTTTGTCTTCTTGAAAGGGATTATATATATATATATATATATATATATATATATATATATATATATATATATATATAAGCACAAAGTACATAAGATTAACACAATATTAAATTAATGAAATCAACATCCGTTAAAAATATAGCAATACATAGATCTAAAAAAGGAAAATCATTATTAAAAATTAGAGGAAAAATAGTAGCAGATGGCTTCAAGCAGCCTGAGGAAATTTGTACTACCCAGAGGAAGCAAGGTCACACTTAAAAACGGAATAATAAAAATTCAAAAGAACAGTAAATCAAACTCCTACAGAATCAAAACAAAACCAGCACAAAATGATAATGGTTTCACCTGGAGCTTAAACACCCACTAAAAAGGGGCCAGGTGAACCTCAAGGGAGAGTTTCACATCTGGGATGCTACCGCTGAGAAGGCCCTAGCTTAAAGACTTCACCTGGAGCTTAAATGCATATCAAAAAAGGGTCAAGAGAAACCTCAATGTGGAGAAAGTTCCACATGAATAGAGCCACCACTGAGACCTCACCTCCGAGGGCAGGGATATCTGGAGAAGAGTTTCTCTGGAAGATATCAGAAGACAGGTAAGTTCATAAATGAGATGATCTTTCAGCTACTCATGAACCAGACCATACAGGCCTTTGCCGAAAAACCAATTTGTAATCAATGTATCTCTCAACTTATGGATAATATGATTCCTGTAGTACTCATGGCACTTCATTCTGGACCAATCCAAAAATGCTTCAGCAGCAGCCCCGAGTACATTATATTACTTGACATAACCAGAATATGGATCACTGTCATTTCTTTCCAAGGAAGGGAATAAATAGACACAGCAATTAAAGTTTTGCTAAGGTGCATTTTAGCTATGAAAGCCACTTGGAAGCTCAAAGCACCCTCAAGCTGTAGATCCATAAAGGGGGCACGACCTCAACCAGAACAGGCAAAATACCAACAGCCTGGTCAGAAGACCCCACAGCAAAAGTTCCTCCATCTTGTCTAGACTGTGCTTCAGTCTCTTCACCCTCGTTCATCTCATTACTGCCCCACATCTACTGCCCTACCTGACTGAGATGGCAAAGAGAACTAGAGCTGTGTGTGATTTGTGTACTTATGGCCCCTCTCGCCAAATCCCTTAGCAATCTCAGCTGTCCATGTATATCTTAAAAACATGGGGCAGAAGCGGGGAGAGAAGAGAGCCTCACTGCCAGCAAGCAACGAGAAAATTCCCCAGCACACCACCTTTTGGAATCTAGCTTCCAGAAAGGAGTGGACCAATCTGAGTGTGGTGCTTCCCACTCACAGACACAAAAGACCATCCAGAAGGTATCAAACACCATTGACAGATCCAGGAGAATCCACAGGGTAGCACTGGCTCTGTGTGCCATATACTCTGTGTAGTATAGGGGAGGGAAGAGGATAGATCCCCTTTCCCCAAATACACACCACCCTCCATGGCTGCTAGTAGTTGGGGCTGGGGGGAAAGTGGAAGACAGTAACATTCAGAAATCCATTTCAAGTTTTATATTTGTTCCAGGGTACCAGAATCTAGAGTAGCTCCAGTTGGGGTAAGCCGGCTAGGCAAACTGCTGTGAAGGACTCTAGTAGGCCTTGCCTGATTTTATTGGTTTGTTCTGAATAAAGTTATACTTGATTTATTCAAGACAAACCTCAGCATATTCCTAAGTGGGGTTGTGCAAAAAAAAAAAAAAATCGGTAAATTTCGGGTTTATTGGCCCTGATTTTGTCAGTGAACCTGGAATAAGCCAAATACGCATACCAGTAAATATTGGCATTCGGCTTATTTCTGGGTTTACTGAAAAATTCGGGCCCATTATAGTCTATGGGGATTTTTTTTTCAAAGCTCCTGAGGAGGCATTTTTGGAGGTAGAGTTCCCAAATTTGCAGCATGGCTGCAAGGGACTCTTCTTAGATGGTCACCAAAGTTTGGGGAACTTTGGGACAGGGGGTCCAGTCCAATTATATGAGCCTGCAAAGGGGTCGCCGCCATCCTCCAGGCATTTGCAAGCCAAGCTGTCCATTGGTTTTCAGGTTCAGAAGCTCAGTGTTGCCGAGGCCTGGCAGAAAGAGCTGATTGCCAGGCTGGCGCCTTCAAGTCTGGGGGCTGCCTTCGTATCTGGGGCATATAGCATGATATCCATGCAAATTAGCTTCCAAACGGAGAGAAAAGGCTTAAATGACAGAAAAATAAGGCACGGAAAACATTTCTTTTGGTGGCAATGACATCCTGTGAACAGTCCATTATTATGGTAATCAAAAATCTGATTTCAATAGATGGTCATGGTGCGGGGCAACGAAGCCTCTACTTGGGGTGACCTTCTTTTGGAAAGCAGGTTTTCATGGGGGAGTGATATCAGAGCCAGCCAAAGTCTTGACCACAGGGTCTATCTGAAGGAGATTGCTCATCCACATGGATGAAGAAATCTTCTTTGAAAGCCTGGTGGTGTCAACAGCTGTTGAAGCTGGCTCTTTTTAGTTGGAGGGTACATCCCTCCGGACAGAACTTACTGAGCCCCATCTTTTAAAAAACTCTTATGTTCGATCCAGATCAATCCACTGAAAGGTTGGTCAGACCAAGTTGGCTCCGATTACATGATCCCCATCTCAAAAGGGTCCCAACTATGGGGTCCTAACAAAACCAGTAAAAAAAAAAAAGATAGACAAATGGGAGAAAGCACAGATCCATGCCTCTGAGCAAAGGCGAATAGCTGAATAATTATTCAGCTTTTTCAGGAAGCGCCTATTCAGCTTTGGAGAGATCCCCAGGTTTTGACATTTGGTAAACCCAAAGCCCAAATATTGCTGAAACTGCTAATTTCGGGTTTATTTTAAGTTCGAGTTTATCAATATTCACAACCCTATTCCTGAGTGATTACGATATCCTACCGAGACCTAATCACATACCTCTGGCTGTTATTAGGTGTGTTTCTGTATGTTTAAGATTTCAGCCTTAGTCACAAGTTGTCAGCAATATTGTGATTTTCCAGGCTATTGGCAGTGTATCTCAATATGTGTGGTTAGTGGTAGAAAATATGCAGCCAACCTATGGAGACCCTGTAGGGGTTTCAAGGCTAGAAATGAACAGAGATGGTTTGCCATTACCTGCTTCTGCATAGCAACCCTGGACTTGCTCTCCCATCCATGCATTAAACAGGGCTGACCTTTCTTAGTTTCCAAGATCTCACAACATTGGGCTAGCCTGAGCCATCCATGTCAGGGTGATGTGTGGTTTGGAAGAATTTAATCAAACACTGATGTGTACACAGCACAATGCTTGCATATGGCTGAAACGTTCACATACATTACTGATATCCCATTGCACTGGTTTTAAATACAGAATACTACCAGCAAAGCTTTTGACTGTGTGGATCATGAAAAGCTATGGCTGGTTTTAAAGAAAATGGGTGTTCCACTACATCTGATTGTTTTGATGCGCAACCTGTACTCTGGACAAGAGGCCACAGTTAGAACAGAATATGGAGAAACGGAATGGTTTCCAATTGGCAAAGGTGTCAGACAAGGATGTATTTTATCTCCCTATCTCTTCAATCTATATGCAGAACATATAATTAGGAAAGCAGGATTAGATTTAGATGAAGGTGGAGTGAAAATTGGAGGGAGGAACATAAATAATTTGAGATATGCTAATGACACTACATTATTGGCAGAAAATAGTGAAGATTTGAAACTACTACTGCTGAAAGTTAAAAGAGAATGTGCCAAAGCAGGACTGCAGCTGAACATCAAGAAAACAAAAGTAATGACTACAGGAGAATTACACAACTTTAAGGTTGACAATGAGGAAATTGAAATTGTTCAAGACTTTCTATTCCTTGGCTCCACCATCAACCAAAAGGGAGACTGCAGCCAAGAAATTAGAAGGAGATTGAGACTGGGAAGGGCAGCCATGAAGGAGCTAGAAAAGATTTTGAAGTGTAAGGATGTGACTCTGGCCACCAAGACTAGATTAATTCATGCCATCGTATTCCCTATTACTATGTATGGGTGTGAAAGCTGGACAATGAAGAAAGCTGATAGGAAGAAAATAGATTCCTTTGAAATGTGGTGTTGGAGGAAAGTGTTGCGGATTCCGTGGACTGCCAAAAAAACAAATCAGTGGGTTATAGATCAAATCAAGCCTGAACTGACCCTAGAAGCTAAAATGACTAAACTGAGGCTGTCGTATTTTGGTCACGTCATGAGACGACAAGAGTCACTGGAAAAGACCGTCATGATAGGAAAAGTTGAGGGCAGCAGGAAAAGAGGAAGACCCAACAAGAGATGGATTGACTCAATAAAGGAAGCCACAGCCTTCAATTTGCAAGATCTGAGCAAGGCTGTCAAAGACAGGACATTTTGGAGGACTTTCATTCATAGGGTCGCCATGAGTCGGAAGCGACTTGACGGCACTTAACACACACAAAGCTTGTAATTCAAAACCACTTGCTTCCTTTAATTTCTTAAAATACGGTATTAAAGTAAATTTCTTAAAGTAAGCTACATTTAAAATATATATATTTTACAATGGTCTTATTTTATTGGTGCCTGGATATGTAAACATTTTATTGCATGCTTTTAAGATGATAGACTGCAAATGAAAAGTAATTATAACATATCCTTCAGCACTGGCTCTTTCGTTTACTGCCATCCTGCCTTCCTTTTCCTATAACCACTGCTATGGGTTTTGCTGTGATTTACGCTCTTGTTAACTGTCTGCTGGACAGTTTCCTTTAATCATCTCTCAGCTAACAGCCTCTGCCAACGTAACCACTCCCCATCAATGCTAAAGATAGCTCGCCCCACTGGAATCAAAATCCACTCAGGCACGACATCCTGTATTTGTCAATCACAAAGCAGGGGGTCCTACCCCTGGACAGCTAATTGGAATGATTGCCCAGAGCTGGCTGAACAACCACTGTGGTATCCTACTTTAATTTGCAAAAGTGCCTTGCAGTCTTTATCATATTTATAATACATCTCCCTGCAAAACATTTCTATTTGATAGATGAGAAAAGACTGTGAGGATGGCTAGCATCTGAAGACATGCATGAGAGGGTAGGAACAGAATACAGATCCAGCTGCCTATCCGCTGGGCCACCTAAATTCTTGCATCTTCTGAGCAGACTAAAGGGGTAGCATGAAAGAAGCCCCAAAGATGCTCTAACCACATTGTGTGGAACAGAAGACTGGATAATTGGCATTTTCCGTTTTGTGCCCTCTGAAAGTTTTGTTTAAACTGGCGCTAGAGAGAACAATAGTTTGTAAGGATATTAAAAGTGAATGAGAGAGCTTTCACTTGTTTCATTGCACACATTTTTCTTTTGTTCCGACTGTTGTCAAACAGCTCATGCAAGTTTGTGAAACAACACTAAAACCCATTTACCAGACCTATGAGATGAATATACATAGCACATGCAACAATCCTTCCTTCATCAAAAGGCATTCAGGCTCTCTGGGGGGTGGGGGGGAATCCTTCTCCTTCACCCTGAAATATCCTATCCGCTTAGCATCCAAAGACCCAGGATTGAAGTATGCACTTGCCCTACAAAATGTTTTATGTTTCCCTCCTCTCGCTTCTCAAAAAGCCACGCCAAAAGTTGACTCCCCCTGGACCAGGCTCTTATGGTCACTCGGGAGTGACCAGTCACTCTCCAGACATTTAAATGTAGCTCTCCATCCCTCCTCTAGTACTGCTGTAATCATTTTCTTATCCTTCCCCTTAAATCGACAACAGCAGCTTCTCTTCCTCTTACATGCAAAAGAAGAAAGAGAAACAGGATGTCCCTTTGCTGTGGATGGGAAAAGGACAAAAGCAGCACTTTCTTCCATCTGCCTCTTGTCCTCCTCCTCCATTCACATGCACACACACCCTTATTTGCCTCTTCCAGAGAAAGCACAGCATTTTCCCCTCCCTGCAGGGCAAGCTACAGTTTGGTGTGGTAGTTTGCTTTGGAAAAGCAGCAGAGGAAAGGTCTCCCCATCCAAAACCTGCAGACCAGCTCTAAAATGCTGCCATTTTTTGTACAAGGTACCATTTTGTGACTGGCTCCACCTACCAAGCTGCCATTTTGAGATTGGTAGCTCCCAAGGCTGTTGGGAAAAGATTGAGCAGCTCCCAGAAACATAAAGTCTGCCCTCATAACAAGAAATATGGTGGACTCAAGCACTCACACCGAAAGGAACACTTGGTTGTGTGCAAATGGATCTTTGGATCCTAGCCTTCAACTTCTAGAGGCACACAGTGTCATGCTACCTAAGATGAATTTAAAACTCTGGTATTCCTGTAGGGGTGCCAATTTCCAGGTGGGGACTAGATTTTTACCAAAACTACAACTGACCCCAGACTATGGAGATCACATCCCCTGGAGAAAATGGTAGCATTGGAGACTGGGCTCTGTGGTATTGCATCCCTGCTGCGCTCCCTCCCCAGGCACAACCACCAGATCTCCAGGAATTTCCCATCCAGGCATTGGGAACACTACTGATAAATGGAGATTGGGGATATTAGCCCACAGTGCCAATATCCATCAATTGTCTATAGGCATTCTGGAGGCATCTGGTTGGCCAGCATGTGAAACAGAATGTAGACTACCGGTCTGTAGGGTTCCCAAAACTGCCAAAGCAAATGCTGGGAGATTTGGGGGAGGCGATGCCCGGGGAGGGTGGAGTTTGGAGAATATGCGACATCACTCCCGGCTGCCTCCCCTAGTCTCTCTGGTCCTTACCATAGATGGTGGAGGAATTCCTAGAGTGTGACTATGCAGAGGTCATTTATTCTCCAGCTCATTTATTCTCCACTTCCTTGGGGTTAGAAAATTGGGTCTGGGGGCTGGTAATTCCCTGCCCAAGGTAAGTAAAAGGAAGAACTATTGGTCTGATCCTGCATGGTAGCTCTTACATTCGTGCGTGTGTGTTAAGTGCCGTCAAGTCGCTTCTGACTCATGGCGACCCTATAGATCAATGTCCTCCAAAACATCCTATCTTTTACAGCCTTGCTCAGGTCTTGCAAATTGAGGGCTGTGGCTTCCATTATAGAGTCGATCCATCTCTTTTCCTACTGCCTTCAACTTTTCCTAGCATGGTTGTCTTTTCCAGTGACTCTTGTCTTCTCATAATGTGGCCAAAGAACGATAGCCTCAGTTTAGTCATTTTAGCTTCTAGGGTCAGTTCAGGCTTGATTTGATCTATAACCCACTGATTTGATTTTTTGGGCAGTCCACAGTATCCATAACACTCTCCTCCAATACCACATTTCAAAGGAATTACTTTCTTCCTATCAGCTTTCTTCATTGTCTAGCTTTCATGCCCATACATAGTAATAGGGAATACGATGGCATGGATAAACTTGATCTTGGTTGCCAGTGACGCATCCTTACACTTCAGAATCTTTTCTAGCTCCTTCATGGCTACCCTTCCCAGTCTCAGTCTCCTTCTGATTTCTTGGCTGCAGTCTCCCTTTTGGTTGATGATGGAGCCAAGGAATAGAAAGTCTTCAACAATTTCAATTTCCTCATTGTCAACCTTAAAGTTGAGTTATTTTCCTGTAGTCATTACTTTTGTCTTCTTGATGTTCAGCTGTAGTCCTGTTTTGGCACTTTCTCCTTTAACTTTCAGCAGCAGTCATTTCAAGTCTTCATTATTTTCTGCCAGTAATGCAGTATTATCAGCATATCTCAAATTGTTAATGTTCCTCCCCACAATTTTCACTCCACCTTCTTCTAAATCTAATCCAGCTTTCCTAATGAAATGTTCTGCATACAGATTGGGAGATAAGAGATAGAGAGATAAAATACATCCTTGTCTAACACCTTTGCCAACTGGAAACCATTCTGCTTCTCCATATCACTTACATTCTTACATAGTACTTAATAATTTTTACATATTGGTGTTCAATTAAAAGAAATAGTTAAACAGGGGCAATGCATCATGTCATCTAGCATATTTCATCAACCAGTACGAAATTCTTGCCAACAGAAATGCTCCCAATTGCATCAGAGCTGACCTCTTGAAGCATACATGAAATCAGGCGTGTCTCTCTGAGTTATGTTTCTCTGTTTTGCAGAGAAGCAAAAAAAAAAAAAACCCTCAAGTTAGCTTTACACACCATAAAACAACTTGATGGAGTTCTCTAACCCATTACTAATTCTTCCAACATAACTGTGGATTTGGCAAATAAGATGCCTGCCAAGAAAAGCACCTGGAACAAAAGGTTAACTGCGCCTGACAGAATGATATGCAGCAACCTCTGGACTGGTACAACCATTTTCAGAAGGACTGTAGAGAATAAACTCATTCTACTGAAGCGCAGACCACCAGGCAAAAGATGCTTTCTGGCCTGGAGCAGCTCCAGTATAAGGCAACCTTACCAAACACACACAGAATATTTAAAAATCATAACTCCTTGGTAGTCCAGCTCTAAGTGTAGCTAAGCAAGGCCAAAATTTGATAAGCAGAATGATTTTGGCATCCAGCTTTGTGCCACTTGCTGTTAAAGAGCAAACCTTTGAGTCCAGTAACCCCTTAGAGACCAACACGATTTCCAGGAAGATAGTTTCACGGGGTAGCCATGTTGGTAGGCAGTAAGACAGCTAGATTCAAGTCCAGTACCGCCGTAGAGACCAACAAGAGTTTTGGGGTATAAGCTTTCAAGAGACAGAGCTGCCTTCGTCAGGTCTCTGACAAAAGCTTATACCCTCAAAATCTTGTTGGTGCCAAAGGTGGTACTGGCTTCGAATCTTGTCTTCTATTGCAGAGAGGGTTGCCAGCTCCGGGACATGAAATACCTGGAGATTTTTAGGGCAGAGCCTGAGGAGGGTGTGGTTTGGGGAGGGGAAGGACTTCAATGTCATAGAGTCCAGTGGCCAAAGTGGCCATTTTCTCCAAGTGAACTGATCTCTATCGGCTGGAGATCAGTTGTAATAGCAGGAGATCTCCAGCTACCACCTGGAGGTTGGCAACCCGAATTGCAGACCAGTACAGCAGCACAATTCTGACACTCCCAGGTTTACCCAGCTCTGGGATGCGAAATACCTGGAGATTTTAGGGGTGGAACCGGAGGTGGGCGGGGTTTGGGGAGGGGAGGCATTTCATTGCCATAGAGTCCAATTGCCAAAGCGGCCATTTTCTCCAGGTGAACTGATCTCTGTAAGCTGGAGATCAGCTGTAATAGCAGGAGATCTCCAGCTAGTACCTGGAGGTGGGCAAGCCTAACCCCAGAAGTGCTGGCAACATTGAAGCCCTCCCCTCAAAAAACTCTATGGTTTCCATAGAGTTTTTGGAGGTAATTCCTATGTCTTTTCGGAGGCCAGGTAGAACCAGGCAACCCTATTCCTAGAGCTATCCAAATGTGACAAGGCTAGCTCTAGAAATTGCCGGAAACTCTACAGTAAGGTTACCATAGAGTTTCTGGCAATTCCTTGAGCTATCCTTTTCGCTTCCGGTTAGCTCTAGGAATCATCAAGAACGCTATGGTCAGAACTTCCTGTAAGTGGATGAGGCTTTATCTTTCTTTTAATTTTTTTCTCCTGGGACACTGCCTCCCAAACCTTCCCACTGATTCCCAGGCACTGCCTGGCACCCTAGCTACAGCACCTGCACTGCAGCTTCTGGAAATGAGCGCCACATTGAATTCAGATGTGGGCAGAACACATTTCCTCTGTCCTTAATCGAATTTGCAACTCCATACATTTTGAATAACTCCATTTATTCTGAAGTAAACTCAAGAAGATTAAATTCAACTGAATATATATTTCTTATTTATACTTTGACAAGTTTCCCTGGAGTGTTTACATTCACAATACCAGATGGGTAGCCATGTTATTTTAGAGGAACAAAATAAAACAAAAGTCCAGTGGCATCTTGTGGGTAAACAAAATTTGTTCCAATATAAGCTTTTGTGAGTCAGATGCATTTATTAACAAAAATTCAGAGCCAAATTATTGATGAACCTATCATGCACCTATTAGTTTTTGGTTGTCTTGATTCAGATGCATTTATTAACAAACATTCAGAAACCAAATTATTGATGAACCTATCATGCACATATTAATTTTTGGTTATCTTGATTCTTTTGCATGGCCTGGCCCGCTTCCTGGATGCAACACCCATCACACAACAGTGATGGTTATGACAGGCTTATCACCAGCCACTTCAGCTTTTATTTATGAGCTTGTTAGATCTCTCATGCGATCGGATTGCATTATTTTAAACCATGTAAACAGCCTTTGTTCTGTTTCACTATAAAGTAAATAAAATACAAATAAATAAAAATCCCGTTTTTAAGAGCCAACATGGAGTAGTGGTTAAGAGCGGCAGACTCTAATCTGGAGAACCAGGTTAAATTCCCCACTCCTTCACATGAAGCCTGCTGGGTGACCCTGGGCCAGTCACAGTTCTCTCAGAACTCTCTCAGCCCCATCTACCTCACCAGGTGTCTGTTGTGGGGAGGGGAAAGGAAGGTGATTGTAAGCCGCTCTGAGACGCCGTTCCATAGAGAAAAGCAGGATATAAAAACCAACTCTTCTTCTGAAACAAAAATATTTTTATACATCATGTCTAATATAGACACTTGTGAGTTGTATGAAGTTTTTTGTCTTTAATAAAGGGTTACATATTTAACAAAAGGAACTTTTATTAATGAGTACGTGCATGATAGCTCTCCTAAAACTGAGACTCGTTATTCCAAGAATTATTCGAAACCCCTTGCAATTTGGCCACATTTTGGAGAATCTCTCTCTATCAGAAGGGTCTCGGGTGAGATCAAGGGGGACATTCTCCTCGCCGCTGTCGTTATGGCCTTGGATACGGAGGTGCCTCAGCGAGCGGGTGTGGAGGCTCACCGCCATGTTTACAGCCCCACAGTCACAACCCTGGAAACCTCACCCAGTCTCGCGAGAAGATAGGCAGAAGCCGCCCGCCCGGCTGTCATTCTTCACCAAGAATTATTAGTCTGCAACCACTGTTCTTGAATTTTTTGGAGTTTAGTGGGTATACCAAGAAAGTTCTGACCAAACCTTTTATGAGGAAACATGGTATATGTCACGTTACTCAATCACCGAAGAAACATGATGTCTGCTTAAGCTGTTAAATCTTAGAGATGTAACATCGACCAAGTTAAATATGAGTCATTTGCAACTGATTGAAGATGATCGTCCCAACGTTTTGCTGTCTCAACTGCACTGTTTTGACATGCTAGTTGAGAAGCTGTCACTTTAATTATTAGAATGCTTGCTGATACAGGAAGCCAGCGGGGGTTGCAAAAATGAGAATACCAGGTCATTAAAAATAGCATTTTAAATTAGATATTTTTTAAAAAAACTCCAAATAACTATTGGACTGGAATGTGTTTACATACTTTGGGGGATAGGTTCATACATACATATTAATTATTTGGAGAGTGCAACGTCAAGGGAGGACTTGCTTGTTTGGAACCAGAGATCAAACCTCACAGACATGGTTGCCTGATTCGGGCCGCTCCACTCAGCAAAATGTGAAGCCTTCCTCCAGCCTAAGGAAACTGCCTCCAAAATGGCACTTCACTTAAGTTGGACAAAGACTCCTTAAACTGGAGGAAGGCTTCAGACTTTGCTGAGCAAAGTGGTAGGATTCAGGCCAACTTCCATATTATTTGGTATCACTTTGAACACAACGCTTTTTGATGAAGGAAGTTCAATTGCAAGTCATCAAGTGATGTACATGCATGTGTGAATCAGTACTTGCCCAGGAACTGACTTGCCTGGAAGACTACCAAGAGTTTAACTTAGGTCAAAGTCAAGCCCTCTGTTCACTGGTTCACCCATGACATAGCGGTGGGTTGATTATCATCTGGACACGATAACAGCTTTGTTTGCATGTAAAATGCACATGATGCTGCCTTCTACTGAGTCAGACCACTGGTCTATCAAGGTCAATATTGTCTACTCTGACTGGCAGCTTCAAGTGTCCAGTTAAAAAATCTTTCACACTAACCACCTGATGCTTTTAACTGGAGATGCTGGGGGTTGAACCTTGGATCATCCGTATGCAAAGCAGCCACTGAGCTATAGCCTCTCCACTATGAATAATGGGAGAGCATTATATTGTTTTACAAATCTCAGCTTGGTATAATTATATTTTGCAGATCTGTACAACAAACACTTTCATGCTTAAATTATCAACAATTTATTAGTAAAATACTATCTACATGATCCAAGCAAAAACAAAAGCCTATATCAGGGTTGCCCGCTGTATCTGGCAACCAGGCAGGAGAATTTGGGAGGCGCTGACACATTACATCATGTCTGGCATAAAACCAGAAGTGACATCATCACATTGAGTCGACTACTAAATATATTTTCATAGCTGTGGATGCCCACAGCCTGATCAAATTATGACAGGAATATCCACCGCAACCTACAGGGATCATGTGTCAAGTATTAATTTTGCTGAACCATGACAAAAACACCAATCTTTTAAAAATTGAATTGCTTAGTGGCCATTTGCTTAGTGACAGTTCAAGGCATAATTCAACATTTTATTCAACCTCACACCTGGTTTGAAGAGGAAAATACAAGATAAAATGCAATGCAAACGTCTCCCTCAAACATTGAGATATCAGAATTAAAGTCTATTTGTACATTTAACGTTCTGCATTTCAAAGACAAATCCCAGTTTGACCTCCATAGCCATTCTCATGAGGGCCAGGAAATGGGTAAAACCAGACTTTCCAATTCCCCTAGCCCTGCAGGGAATTTCCTGCTTCCCATCTCCAATATCTGTCTTCAAAAAATTGAGGAGGGAGGGGGAAATGGCCTCCATAGAGACACTCTAGGAATTCTAGTGATACTCTAGGAATTCTAGTTATAGAGATTGGAGAAATTCCTATGTCATCCCCCAGAAGTGACATTACTTCCTCCCCAAACTCCACCCACAAATTTCCCAGCATTTGCCCTAGGCAGTGTTGGGAACCCTACACAAAATCATAATAAATACACAATGGGACTTGAAGATTGATCGATCACAGTGTAACAAGATACAACAGAATTTTCTGTCTGAAGTCAAACACCTGCTCAATCATTAATTCATTTTCAAAGAAAGAGCAAAAATGCAAGAGATACTATAATACGCTATATGTCTTGGAGACTGAGAGATCAGGAAAAAGTTGTGTGCCTATTCAGAAAAGAATTCTACATTGCTTATTCAGTCCAAAATTTGTTCTCCACAACTATTTCCAGGAAAGACATCTGCAAGGGAAGCCTGTCAAACACCGTTCTATATTAGTGTTATAGAGCAATAGCTCCAGTTGCTGTTTTGAAAAGAACAACAGAAATCGTTTGTTCTTCAAGTAGTTTATGGAACCAGGCACATTTACCATGGCAATGAGAACATACCGTTCCCATGGTACTCTGGACACATTATTATACTGTGAAATTTATTTTGGAGAAAAGCCTAATTAACTGTGCATGTCTCTGCCCATCCTGCCAACCGAGTCATTTTATAATTTCCAAACTACAGCAGAAACAACCATTGTGTTATTAGGTAGATCTGTCCAGCAATAATTAATGTATGCAGAGATCAAAGCGAGGAGCACAATGGAATCTTCCTTAATGCCATAATCAATTGCAGCGCTGCTACCAGTGTGGTGTAGTGGTTAAGAGCGGTGGTTTGGAGCTGTGGAGTCTGATCTGGAGAACCGGGTTTGATTCCCCATTCCTCCACATGAGTGGCAGAGGCTAATCTGGTGAACTGGGTTTGTTTCCCCACTCCTACACACGAAGCCAGCTGGGTGGCCTTGGGCAAGTTACAGCTCTGTTAGAGCTCTCTCAGCCCCACCTACCTCACAGGGTGTCTGTTGTGGGGAGAGGAGGGGAAAGTCTCCCTTAAGTGGTAGAGAAAGTCGGCATATAAAAACCAACTTTTCTTCTTCTTCTGTCCACAAGCCCTGGTTCTTCTCTAAAATTCATCATCTTATTAACCTTGGACATCATGGCCTGTTTTAAGGTCATTCATAAAAATGAACCCAACCTCCTGATTTAAGGACTAGTTCCTGCTACAGAGCATTTTCACAGAAACAAAGTTCCTGAGGTTTCACATTGACATTTCAAGAACCATTTCAACAGCTACAGTGCAAAGTGTAATCATCCTTTCAAATTTTTGATGAAAGAGATCACAGAGTTTGTGGAGATGCCAAGGCTCAGCAGAAGGGAGCATGCTTTATGTGCAGCAGATCCCAGGCTCAGTCTCTGACATCTCCACTTAAAGGATACCATGTGGCAGGTGCTGGGCAAAGGACTTTCTTGGCCTGAGACCCTGGAGAGCTGCTGCTAGTTAGAGTCGACAATACTGAGCTGGATAAGTAGGGATTAGGGTTGCCAGGTAGGAGGTTTTGGGATGAAGCCTAAGGAGGGTGGGGTTTGGGGAGGGGAGGGACTTCAATGCCATAGAGTCCCATTGCCAAAACGGCCATTTTCTCCAGGGGAACTGATCTCTATCAGCTGGAGATCAGGTGTAATAGCAGGAGATCTCCAGCTAGTACCTGGAAATTGGCAACCCTAGTAGAGATGCCAGCCTCTAGGTGAGACCTGGGGATCCCCCAGAATTACAGCTCATCTCCAGAGATCAGTTCCCCTGGAGGAAATGGCTGCTTTGGAGGCTGGACTCTATTGCATTGTACCCCACTGAGGCCCCTGTCCTCCCCAGGCTCCACCCCCAAATCTCCAGGAGTTTCCCAACCTGGATCTGGCAACCTTAGCCATAAGGCATGTTCAAGCCAGATTGGTGTAGCTGTTAGAGTGTTAGAATCTGGGAGAGCCGGGTTCAAATTTTTACTTCTCTCTGTCTCTCAACCTAACCTTTTTCACAGCAGTGTTGTGGGGATAATAGAAAAGGGGAGAAGATGCTATAAGCTGCTTCAGGTATACATATATAAATAAATAAGATTTGAATAGTGAGGAACAGAATTCGACAGCAAGGCTCGAAGGCTTCCGCTTCTATATATTCAAGATTAAACTGCAAAAAAAAAAAAAAAGATGTGTTATGAGCATTAGCTACTTTTGATACCCCAGAATAGCCATTGATGTGCACCAAAGGATTAATCACATGCGATGTGAAAAACAGAAGTGGAGGCTGTTCCTCCCACACCTGCTTCTCCTAAATCCTGCTGTCATGAAAGGGTTTTTCATGCTCTTGATTCTCCACCAACACATTATCAGAAGAAAATGCTCAGAAGTACAGAGAAATGCAGGTTTGTATGAAGCATTAGAAAAGAAGGCCAGTCCCGGACTTTCATTCTATAGATACGTGGAGGAAAGGGGTAGAGGTAGGGTTGCCAGGTCTTCTGCCTCTCACCAATGGCCTACTCTGTGACTAGGATTGGAAAGAGATTTGGCCCGTGGGTGCCCTTTGATCAATGTCCGTAAATAAAGGTGGCCCTTTTTAATTACCCATCTGAAGGAGCATTCTCTCCTTATTCCACATCTGCATGCAAAGGGATTTTCATGCAAATAAATGTAAAAAGGGCTACATTTCATTTTTGACAGACCTTGAGACAATAAACGCAAGTGAGATACAGCTCACAAGATAGGAGCAGGCTTGGATGGGCAAGGACATTTAAAGCACTGTCACTCTGATGGCCTGATGTCATTTTTGGTGCAAACCCAGACATGACATCATTGTACCAGGGCAATCCTCCAGGTCTTACCATAGAGTTCCAATGGAATCCTAGAGCATTGCCCTGACATGATGATGTCACTTCCGGATTCATGCCAAAAAAATACATCATGCTGTTGAAGTGATGGCAATTTTTACAGCATCCCCCCCCACACACACACGCTGCTTTACTGAGCGGTAGTGGGAGTTAGGGACTGCTGGCCAGGAGATCTCCCACTATAGCAGAAGACCTGACAGGTCTACTTCTCGCCCAAAGCAAAGAGCCAGTCTTGGGTTTCCTCCTCCCCACTGGAGCAGCAGGTGCTTCAGAAGACCTAAGAAGACATCACCTTTGGGTCTACTCAGGGTGTACCCATTCATAGCTATCCCCATTTTAGGAAGATGCTTGGTTTGGAGCCTTCCAATATTTTGCAATTGCCCCACAAAGTCAACAATGTTAGGGACCCCTGGCCCATACAGATTACTGCAGAATAAATATTCTGTGGTTGTCTATTCTAGCCCAAAATGGATCTGCAGGCATACCCAAAATTTCAGCCCTACCCATCCTTAACTTTGGCTGAATCGTGCCCTTATTTTGTCCTCCTTGGCTAATGAAATTACTAGATTTCCAAGGAAATTACCAGGGAGGCAATTTATATAAATGGTGTACAGAGTTGGAGTAAATTCCTGACAAAGTGTACAGAGCACAGAACAATTATATACACGTTCAATGCTCCAGAAAATGGCATATGCTTAATTCTAGCGCTTGAACATTTCCTTGTAAATGGTTTAAATACACTCATTAAACTATTTGCAGTCAAACGTATGCCCATTAATATACACCCAGTGCTGTTGTAGCATGGGTTTCCAATTATAACTGTTTAAGAAGCCATTCCTAATGCAATTTAGAAGTGTGAATACAGAAAGCCATTTGTTCTGGGGCGGGGGGACCCCAGGCAGATATTGTAAGGTATTAAAGTTACAATAGAGACCAGCATGGCCCAGCTACTGGCTGGTAAGTCAGATCCACCTGTACCACTTTCCCATTCTCTGCCCCATTAGGCAAGCAGCTTGAACTCCGAGACAGATCTGCGGCTTTGCTGCAAAACAATGGCAGTTGGCAACCTTTCAGCAGACAATGAGAATAAAGGACTGGCAAAAAGGGACCTGGCAACCCTAGCTCTAACTCTGGGAGAACTCCAGGGCCACCTGGAGGTTGGAAACCCTAGGCCACATATTTAATGGCAAATGTGTTTTGCAAATGTGTTTTGGAGAACCATCTCCTCGCTTTGCATACAGAAGAGTTTAGCTTTCCATTCATGGTCTACTGGTTCCCCTATGGACAAATCCAAAATAACTCTCTGGTGCAGAATTTGTGGGCTTTTGGATTTGTTTCTTTTATCCTGCTTCTTTCATCCCTCTCCTTTCCTTTACCTTTATTGTGAACTTAAGTAGTATTCAAGCCTTTAAAGTGAAGATCACCTCCTGCCAAAGGACTCTGTTCTCTGCTGCAGTTTATCTTTCTATTGACTTCAAGACGGTAAAAAGGGAAACGCAGCAGCGGGGTCCCAAGCTTTTGACTTTTGCAATGACAGTAGATAAAGATTCCCAAAAAACTCAGCAGCGTGGGCAGGCTTTGCACTTCAAAGGAACTCCTTGAAAAAGGCACTCCGTGTTCCTTTCCTTACCCACCACACTCCAGTATGGCCCCCCTAGCTTCTTCTTTCTTTCATTAGACAAATGTGGCCATCCGATTTCCAATATCCTCCTATCCTGGATGATAAAGACCGAGAAAGAGAGCTATTTTTAATTGGACCAGTATCAGCTTTATTAAAAAGAGGGTAGAAAACCGCAAAGAATGTATTCATCAGATTTGGTGGTCAGACCACAGTTAAGAAGTTGCTTGGGTTTGTATATATTTAGGCAGATGGCCTGGATAGCCAGGATAGCAGGCACTCGTCAGAGCTCAGGAGCTAAGCAAGGTTGGACATGGTCAATACTTGGAAAAGAGATCACCAAGGAAGTCCAAGGTTGCTACACAGAGGCAGGCAATGGCAAACCCCCTCTGAACGTCTCTTGCCTTGAAAACCCTACAGGGTTGCCGTGAGTTGGCTGCGACTTGATGGCACTTTCCATCACCGAGGCATTCACTTGTAGCTCTAAGGTAAAAGGGCAGACCGCTGTTGACAGATTTCAGGGCCGACTGCAGGGTTATTCAGTTCAACCTACATACCAAGAATCTGCTTAGAGCCCAGCGCTAAACTAGACATGACTCCCTTTACCTATGCATTTTATGGACCTTAGGGTTGCGAAGCTCCAGGTACTAGCTGGAGATCTTCTGCTATTACAACTGATATCCAGCCGATAGAGATCAGTTCACCTGGAGAATGTGGCCGCTTTGGCAATTGGACTCTATGGCATTGAAGTCCCTCCCCTCCCCAAACCCTGCCCTCCTCAGGCTGTACCCCAAAATCCTCTCACTGGTGGCAATGAGGGACCTGGCAACCCTAATGGGCCTACATGTGGCAGCTATTTCCCTTTTAAGAATGCAGGAAAACCCATCCCTGTCTCTCCTTTCATTGTGTCCAAATAGGCCCTTAGCCCCAAACACATGTGCCTGGGCTTAGCCTGGAACATGGGACCTGATGCCAAAGAAAAACAGGATTCTCGTTCCTTTAATGGCTGGGAGAAAGAGGAAAATTCAGCAGGTGCAGCTTCCTTCCCAGAAAAGGGGGGCAGCTGCCCAATGGAAGGATAGTCTGCTCTCCGGATTGAACATCTGGAGTCCTTGTAACGGCTGTGCATTTACATTTCCCTTGTGCTCCAGAATGGCTATTGTTTGGCTTCAAAGGAAGAGGTGACCGTCTTTGCAGCCAAGCAAAGCAGGCATCTTCGATGGCACCTTAGAGAATAGGGCTGTAATCAGGCATCACAATGACCAGCCCTTTTTGCAACCAACTTTGGTTAGTCTACCAGACCTAAGAAACAAATACTGGTTTGTGGGTAAACCCCAATTTGATCCTTTGCCTCCTCTCTACCATCCAGCAGGCAGGACATCTTCACTGTATTTATTTGCAAATAAACAACTACTGCAGGAAGACTGTAAGCTTCCAGACCCGTCTCCTTACACGAAACTGTAGCAGATGCCTCTGAAATTTCCTACCATTCAGGGAAGCAGAAATCTGTATGTCCAGAAGAATCTTGCGAAAATCCTGGAATCTGTCCTATGCAGTTAATCAGCTGCAATCTAGAGACCCACATGAAGTAACTTCACATTCCCAGCAGGGTATTCGCTTCCTAGCTGTGCTTTTGAGCATCTGCCCTTCGCATCCTACGACAAGCTAGTTTGAAACACAAGGAAATTCACAAAGCAGCTTGTTGTGATATCTCAAACAGAAGCCTGCAACTCCAAGATAAAAGTGTAAAGTCCTGTGTGTCCATAACTCTCATCGCTTTCTGGACCGGGCCCAGCATCACTTCCCGTTCTCTATTTCTCCTTCTGTGGATTCATGGAGCGGTCACATCCTGATCTGCCACACCAGATTGTGAAATCTGAGTCAAATCATTGTGCCTCCTGCTTCTAACGCTGTTCCATGCCTCATTTCTTAGTAAAACTAAAGCTGGGGTGGGGGATGTCACTGTTAGCATGTTGAATGTTCGTGCTGTTGAATATCACAATTATAAACATTAGTTTTATCTGTTTTAAACATTGCGATGGGTGGGGGGGCTTCCTCCACTCATGCAGATGCCGTTTGATTTGTGATATATCTGTTTTCAAGTTGTCAGATTGTGCTTCCAGGAAACCTGTATCACCCACTGTTAATATCGTGCCTGTGAATGTTAAAATGTATTCTGATGGAAGGCTCTGTGTGAGTCTTCAAACCTTGCTTCCATCCACCATCTGTCTGGCTGTTATTTGACAAAACTTAAGCCACGTGCTGATGTGTACTTAAAGCCAAAGGTAAATATATCACGGACACTGAACTGCCTCTGGTTTTGTGGTCAGCGTGTGTATATACACGTCAGCAAAGAATACTGGCCCAAGATATTTCTGCATGAAGCAGAAGCTCATGCTTGACAGATGACAGATTTATCTTCCTGCCAGGGCTAGCCTATCCATTAGGTGCAGCTGGGTGATCGCCTAGGGCGCCAGAGGTGAACACATGAAGCTGCCCTATACTGAATCAGACCCTTGGCCCATCGAAGTCAGTATTGTCTACTCAGACCAGCAGTGGCTCTCCAGGGTCTCAGGCAGAGAAAGGTCTTCTACATCACCTACTTGCCTGTTCCCTTTAACTAGAGATGCCGGGTATTGAACCTGGGACCTTCTGCATGCCAAGCAGAGGCTCCACCACTGAGCCACAGCTCCTCCCCACCAAACCCAGCCTTGCCACCAGCATGCTTGCCTGCCTGCAGCAATAAGGTGACAAACAGCAGCTCCAGGTGGCACCCCTGGCTTTGGTGGACTGCACATGGCAAGCTTGCTCCTTCCTTCCTGCTCTCCTTCTGTCAGGGAGGGGGACAGGGCAAGTGTGGGACAGGTCCTCTTCCTCCTTCGCTCTCCCCGCCATCAAGGTTGGAGGCGGGCCGGGGTGTTATTTTTGGCCATTTATGCAGGGCTGTTTTCCTCGCGGTCACCCCGCCGACTGCTCCGGTGCTTCATTTTGATTTTGCATGTCTTTCCCGGCGGTCAGAGGTCGCCTCGCTCTCCCTGTGTGTTTCTGCACATTTTGTCCGTGTTTTCCGGATACTGTTTTAGTGATAATCCAGAAAACGCAAGCAAACACACAGAAACAAGCAGGGAGAACAAGGCGACCTCTGACGGTCAGGAAAGGCACGCATACTCAAAAGGAAGCACCTCAGTGAGGGTGACCGCAAGGGAAACAGCCCTGAATAAATGTCCTTTGACTCCCAAGCTGTTCCTTTTGGGAATTGTAGTACCATGGCAAACTCCAGCTCCAGTAAGGGCAGTATAAATTTGGGGACAGCTTACCCACAGTGAGGGGGTGGTTGCAGTGGCGGTCTGGGTCTAAAAATATTGGTTGCCAGGAGACAAAAGGGGCCCACCCACAACTATAAGGCTATCCTTTAATTTTTATTAATTTTTATTTTAAACCTATTGTCTAATGTTTAAGGGGACCCACTTCATCAGGGGCCCACAGGGTCCACTTGCCATCGGGCCAGATGACTCAATGGCCAGTCCGCCACTAAGTGGTTGTCATTTGCCTAGGATGCCACAAATCCTTGGGCTGTTCGTGCTTCCTGCTGCTTCTAAACAGGTCAGGTTTCTTTATGTACCGTAATGTACCCCTTTAAGCGAGCAGTTCTTCCATGGACCGCTTTCAACACATTTGATTGCTGTACTTACAGAGCCATTTTGAATGTTCTGAGGAGAGATGAGGAGGTGGAGATACTCCGTGGTAATGAGAGGGCAAAGCCCAAGGTGATAACAGTGCAGCGTTTCAGACAGGTGGGAGATTTCACCTGTGTATGTTTCCAAGCAAAGAAAAATAACTCAGCAAAGATAAAATCTACCTTCTCTCTTGGATTTCTGTGCAGGTTTTCTGCTTTTAGGTGGTGGTGATGAGGGGGGTTATATAAGACAGCCTTCCAAAAAGTGATCCTCTACCTACAAACTGTGGTCAGATGTGGTGGAATCCGTTCTATCGTTTCTAGTTTCGACCACCTCATTCCCTTACATGCATGAATCAAGGATAGCTCAGGAACAAAGATGGCTCAGGGGACAGGCTGTGGCTAAGTGGAGGAGCCTTTGCTTTGGATGCAGAAGGTCCCAGGTTCAATCCCCAACATCTCCAGTGAAAAGGCTTAAGTAGTGGATGATGTGAAAGACCTCTGCCTGAGACCCTGGAGAGCCACTGGCAGTCTGAGTAGACAATACTAACCTTGATGGACCAATGGTCTGATTCAATATAGGGCAGCTTCATGTGTGTTCCAGACAGCATGTGGAGAGTGCTTCTCGCTTATCTCTCCCATGGCAAAGTGCACACATTCCAGAATCTCTCTCTACAGATTACTTTGTCAAGCATAGAGAAGCATTTTGCAATGGTAGCACTCCATTATTTAATCCCTTCCCTGCATGTGATGTGAAATGGTATGGCCGAGGGATGCCTCTACACAAGCAGCAGAATACAGTGGGACAATAGACTGCATTCCTGCAGACTACTGGGGCATGCTACTTTTTTTGAGTTTCCCCCTGCATTAAGAAAATTCCAATCAAGTACAAAACACCAGGGAGACATGTTCCGTGTATGTGTAAAGTGCCCTCATATCACAACCACCCTAAGGCAACCCCAGCAAGGGGCTTTCAAGGCAAGTGAAAAGCAGAAGTGGTTGGCCATTGCCTTCCTCTGTGGAGTCTTCCTCGGTGGTCTCCCTTCAAAGTACCGACCGTGCTTAGCTTCTGAGATTTGATGAGATCGGTCTATACCATACTGCCTTCCCCCCCTCAATTTGCAAGACCTGAGCAAGGCTGTTAAGGATAGGACGTTTTGGAAGACATTGATTCATAGGGTCTCCCTGCGACTTGACTGCACTTAACACACAATGGCAATAGCATGTCATTGTCAATACCAGGTAAATGATATTAGCAGGTGTGGTTGGATCAGGTGTGATGTGCAGAGGGGTAGTAGACGTGGAGAAATCAGCATTGGTAATGAGACAGGAATCCCAGGTCCCTACTAGACGCTTGCTGTTTTCTATTGCTACAGACAGACCCATCGTGATCCAAGTTGGATCGTGTATAGCAAAAAAACCAACAAACAAAATTGTTAGGATTAGCTTTTCTCTGGAACATGGCGATTCATTTCCACAGCCCACTGTTTAATTTGTGTGGTTTGAATAAATGTTTTAATCTACTAAGAAGCAAACATCTTATTTGCAAAAATCCATATTCCATGTCCTCACTGTGCCAAAATGTCTACAGTGTTACTCCAATCAGCTGTATATCCATGGAGGGAATACTTTGCTTCTCTTCCCAACAGCCAAGCCTCTAGCTGGGACTTTGCTGAGAAGCACAGCAACCATGACCTTTATGACCTAACGGTCATTTGTTAAATTGGACAGCAAGCCCTGGAACATTGCAATTGTTTTATTTGTGTGGTTTAAATAAATGTTTTCGTTTGCTAAGAAGGAATAATAATCTGATTTACAAAACACCAGTTTATAAATTTCCAGGTTTCAGCAAAGATTTGCTTGGAGAAAGGTGTATTTGTAGGAAGCGACAATTTTGTTCTCGTTTATTCTTATCTTTTCCCATATCCCTCTTCATGCCAATAAAGCAAGCCTTCTGCATTGAGCTCGTCTCTGCATTGATCCAGTACCTTTTCACCTCATGAACTTCAGACAGTTCCAGGGCTCATTGTCCAGTTTAAGGAATTAAGGGGAGTGAGAACCACTTAGGAGGGAAAGTCCTTTATGCAGGGATGTTTGCACGTTTTGCCCTGTTCTGCCCTTTAATCTACAAGGACATGCAAGAGAAATTATCTCTACGTAAAAGAAGACAACTACTCAACTTTGCTGTTAAAAAATACTTTTATGTAATTTTTATTTGTTGCTGTATGAATCTTAAAAAATTATTTGTACTCTTGTTGCATTTCAAATATTGCAACTACTATATTATGAATCAATAATATGGTACAATTGTAAATATATGACTGTGAATATATGAAGTATAATATATCACAATATAGACTCTTCTAATTATAACTAGAGCCTACAACTGTGCTTTGTGATTACTACTTTCTTCTACAGTTGAAATTACTTTTTTTGAATACAACCTCCGAGTAGTAGCTGGAGATCCCCTGCTATTTTAAGTGATCTCCCGTCAATAGAGATCCGTTCACCTGGAGAAAATGGCCACTTTGGCAATTGGATTCTATGACATTGAAGTCCCTCCCAAAACCCTGCCCTCCTCAGGCTCCACCCCCAAAAACCTCCTGCCTTTGGTGAAGAGGGACCTGGCAACCCTACCTGGAGATAATGGCCGCTTTGGCAATTGGACTCTATGGCATTGGAGTCCCTCCCCTCCCCAAACCCCGCCCAGGCCCCACCCCAAAAACCTCCCGCCGGTGGTGAAGAGGGACCTGGCAACCCTAGTCGGTAAGGGTGACCACAGGGAAACGTCCCTGCATGAAAATCCACAGCTACAAGTATAATCAAGTGTTAACCGGGTAGGTTGGCCCTTCAGATAGCATGGTTACATCAAGTTGCAGCTGACTTAACTGCAACCTTGTAGGGTTTCAAGGCAAGAGATGACCAGAGGTGGTTTGCCGTTGCCTGCCTCTGTGTAGCAACTCAAGATTTCCTCAGTTGGCTCCCGTCCAAGTACTAACCAAGGCTGACTCTGCTTAGCTTCCAAGATCTAACAAGATTGGGCTAGCCTGGGCCATACATGCATATAGGTAAATGCTGGGAAAACGTGTTATGGCCTTTTTATACTTTTTCCTGCAACATAATTTACTTAAGTTTGGAGTGTGGTCTTGTCTGCCTTCAGCAAGCATCTCTCCCCCTGCAGCCAAGAACCAGGCAGTTTGAGAGTAGCTTCCGGCAATATGTGCTGAATTCCCACCAAGGCATAAAAGAAACTTTCAACCCATTCCCAAGTAATATCTCTCTGTGTGTGTATCATCACATATACCTTGTTTGGTTTCCTGTCAAATCTACAGAACTTTGTATAGTTGAACATTTTCCAGTTTACCCAGCCTCATAAACAGAGGTACTTTGGGGTGGGGGGAATATGTAAACTCTTCTTATTAGGAAAATAAATGAGTTATAGTGCTGCTGCTAAATAGGCAAGACAGTGTTATTATACAGAGTACGAAATGCCCAAAAGGGGTTTAGAAGCACCCAAAGAGCACCAGCCTGCCAGTAGGAGACCTTAAGAAAGAGTCCCGGGGTAGGGGATAGGCAATACTTCTGCTTCAGTTTCCATTTTGTCTTCATGGACACAAATCTCCTGCTGAGGAACACCAAAAGTCAGTGAATTAATGACTAGGCACTATGGAGGTTTGAGAGGGCCAGTTAACCAGAAAGAAGAAGACTGGGTGAGCAAGGAGTCCATCTGGGTAGCAGAGCAGTAGCTGTGCTGGGGAGCAAAGGTTTACCATCACTGCTATGGAGGCAAATCAGGGTCACCAGCATCACAACAGAAACTCAAAAGGCTCAGGTACCCCCCAAACAAGGTGGAGGCCATTCCACAATGCCTTCCAGCTCAACCCTATTGTTTATTAATTATATTTTATCCCACTTTTCCAAGCTGGAATCCAAATGACAATTCAATGGTGTTTTCTGTTCTCTGTGTAGAGGATTCTCAGATGGCTGCTTCCTACCTGATGTCACCTTTGGCGCTACCTGGAAGCTGGAGGAAGAATATCCTCAGATTGATTTGGGTACAGGTCTGAGAAGAGACGTCTGGATGCTGCTTCCTCTCCTTCAGTGATGGCCTTTGGGACTTGGATCCCACTGTGAGGCAGTTTATTAGGGATGCCAGTTCCAGGTTGGGAAATACCTGAAGATTTTGGGGGTGGAGCCAGAGGAGGGCAGGGTTTGGGGAGGGGAGGGACTTCAATGGGTAGACCTGGCAACCCTCTTCACCACTGGCAGGAGGTTTTTGGGGCAGAGCCTGAGGAGGTATGGGGAGAGACTTCAATGGCATAGAGTCCAATTGCCAAAGTGGCCATTTTGTCCAGGTGAACTGATCTCTATTGGCTAGAGATCAATTGTAATAGCAGAAGATCTCCAGCTAGTACCAGGAGGTTGGCAACCCTATCAATGGGGTATAATGCCATAGAGTCCACCTTCCAAAGTGGCCATTTTCTCCAGGTGAACTGATCTCTGCCGCCTGGAGATCTCCACCCACCACCTGGAAGTTGGCATTGTACCCCACAGATAGGGTTGCCAACCTCCAGGTGGTGGCTGGAGACCTCCTGCTATTACAGCTGATCTCCAGCCAATAGACAGCAGTTCACCTGGAGAAAATGACCACTTTGGCAATTGGACTCTATGGCATTGAAATCCCTCCCCTCCCTAAACCCCACCCCCTCAGGCTCCGCGCCCAAAACCTCCCACTGGTTGTGAAGAGGGACCTGGCAACCCTATACAGACTCCATTTCAAAGGCTGGCAACTCCTGCCTTCAGAAATGGTGCCACTCAGGAGCACACCTCCAAACCCAAATTAATTCAGTAAGAAGCAGCACACCCAATCTCCTACTGTTTAAAGACACAGGGTCCCGGCCTCATATTACCTAGCATTTTGGGTGAAAGCAGCTCATGAGCACCCCGAGGAAGCGACCGAGTTTTTATATTGGCAGTAATGACTTCTGTGTGAAATCAGCCACATACAGGTCCCCTAGCTGTCTTCATTAACCAGAGGTCTTCAATCACACTCTTATTAGGGGCATTTCACAGAGGTTTCTTTCTGTATTATACCAGCGTGATGGATTTGTGGCTGAGCCAAAAGAGAAGGGTGGGAAATAAGTGCTTCTGCAAGTATAAATTAACAAGGACTATAGCTTCAAAAGCAACAATTAAGTTTTCAATAGATGTTTGTTTTCTCAGGCCACCCATGAGTGACCATCACTCCTGGGCCCTCTTTTTTTGGCTGTCGTTGTAAAGGCTTAACAATGGCTTGATCTACCATGGTCAAAAACTTCAAAGAATTACATCAGATTCTGCACAATCACTAGCTACAACTCTATCATTACCAGGAGAGCAAGAAATAGCAGACTGCAAATAATAGCTTTGTATCATGAGAAAGATTTCCATGATCAAGGGCTAATATACGTGACTGCACACCACTTAGGTTAAAGAAGTAACATTTGCTCCGGACGGGAGTCTTTTCAAACTTCATGCATCGCCCAGGGCAGTGTTTCACCGCAGTGACGTCACCAACAGCTGTGGAAAAAAACATTCATTTTAATCTTGTTGTCATAATCGCTTAGAGCCCCCGTAACCACATATCTCCCCCACACACACACACACGCACACACATACACACACGGTGTTGAAGTAAGCAAAAGAGCCTGTGGACAATTATGGACTCTTGGCTCACCGGTTTTCATTTCAGGAGAAATCATTCTGCAAACAATGGCATGTGGTTTCCAGGCTTCATTGTCAACGTTCTCAATTCCACACAACTCACAACGCTGGCATTGCTGGGCGCTCAATTCCAGAAATTCAAAGGGGGATTATTGGTGGAAGTGGGAAATAGTATTGAGTGTTATTGAGCCATTTGAAGAAGAAAAAGAAGAGCTGCTTTTTATATGGTGACTTTCTCTACTACTTAAGGAAGACTCAAACCAGCTTGCAATCACCTTCCCTTCCCCCTCCCCACAACAGACACCCTGGGAGGTAGGTGGGGCTGAGAGAGTGTGACTAGCCCAAGGTCACCAAGCTAGCTTTGCGTGTAGGAGTGGGGAAACAAATCCAGTTCACCAGATTAGCCTCCGCCGCTCATGTGGAGGAGTGGGGAATCAAACCCGGTTCTCCAGATCAGAGTCCACCGCTCCAAACCACCGCTCTTAACCACTACACTATGGTGGCTTAGGGAGTGTTATATGGGGTGCCAGGGGGATTGTGTTATATGTTATTCCAAAATGGGGTGACTAAGTGGTATGTACATAAGAAAATCCCATAATTTATGTTTTAAAGGTTCCCCAAAAAGGGTTTTTGTTCTTGTTTTTTGCTTTGTGTGTGTGTGTATAATCTGCTCTGAGGTCTCACATGGACAGACATATTTATTTATTTAATATACTTTATCTAATATATCTGTCTTTCCCGTCAAATGGGATGCAAAGCAGTTACAGGCTATCAAGCAACATTCTAAAACATTTTTATTAAAGGCATTTCCTGCAGCTAGTCCGATAAGAGAGGTAGAACCAAGCGGGAAAGATTTATTGGTAGGGGAGATGAAGGAAACAGCTCACTTATTCAGCTTTCCCATCAGATGGCATTTGCTCCACCTCAGATGGTAATATATGAATTGCAGACTTAAGGGATAAATGAAAAAATTGGCTCATGTGAAACGGGAATGCCTGTAAATGGAGATAAACCTCAAATCCATTAGTTCTGGCGTTCCTCCACACACGCCTGCCAGTAATTCAATAATGCACAATTATTGGTATGAAAGGCCACAGTGAAAAAAGCCTCACGTAAACAAGCATTAGGTACATTATATAACAACAAATTCCATGACTATGGAAGATGGAACTGTTGACCTCAACCCCAACTACACATCATTGTGGCAACAGTTTTTCTCTCCTGTTGGGTAAGGAAGGGCTTATTAGATGATACACTAAGTCCAGTATCGGGAGTAGGGTTGCCAGCTCCGGGTTGGGAAATACCTGGAGGTTTTTGGGGCAGAGCCTGAGGAGGGTGGGGTTTGGGGAGGGGAGGGGCTTCAATGCCATAGAGTCCAATTGTCAAAGTGGCCATTTTTTCCAGGTGAACTGATCTCCGTCGGCTGGAGACCAGTTATAACAGCAGGAGATCTCCAGCTAGTACCTGGAGGTTGGCAACCCGGATTGGGAGATTCCATTTGGAATACGTTGGCAGCTTCAGGGAACACGTGATCAGAAGACAACATTAACTGAAGAGCTATCCCACAATGCTGAACAGTGGGGCAAATAATCATCTGTTCCCCAAAGTAAGACAAGGAAGGGCGGGATTCTCTTCACTTCCCTTTTCTTCCCAGTCTTTTGTGTGTGTTTGGCATAGGCCAAGGTTATGCCAAGAACAGGTTAGTACCAGCTTTGTGTTCTTCTATATTCTGAGTAAGAAGCAACGCAGCTCAGAACAGCCACGGCTCTGTCTCTTCTCACCTTAAAAGAAAATGGGGGTGGGGGTGGAATCCACTTGGTTATCCTGTTTTATTGCTTTTTTTCCATTGCCAAGTATGACATTTACAGGGTAAAAGAATCTGTCCTTGTTTTGTTTTTTAAATCTCCTCTGCTCCTGATGTTCTTTCCTCACATTCAACCATACTCTTCTGTTTTCAACATCACAGCCATCTCCACGGCAACAAATTGTATTGCCACCAGCAGCTGTGCAAGGCCTGCGCAACAACGCCAAGAACTTTGCACAATGATTACCATTTTCAACACGCTCTCAGATGTAAGCTAAAAGATTGGGTGACCAGGGAGTCACGCAAACAGCTGTCGCAAGGCTCAGCGCTAGATCAGAAGCCTTTAACAGCCAGCCTGGCAAATACTCATCCCATTCCAGCTTCTGGGGGAAAGGGGGCTAGGTTAGGCCGAGTGATTATCGGCTTCATCCTTTGAGTCACTGCCCTTACACCAGCAGAGAAATGCAGTGAACTAGACAGTAAGCAGTGGAACCAGGCTGCTCCTAGCTTCAGCTACAGAAAACTGGGCGTTGTTGGGCCACCACTTCCCTCTGACTCAGGGTGTCAGTGTGGTAATAGTGATCGGAGCGACCAACCAGGATTTGGGAGACCCAGGTTCACATGAACACATGAGGCTGCCTTATACTGAATCAGACCCTCGGTCCCTCAAAGTCAGTATTGTCTACTCAGACCGGCAGCAGCTCTCCAGGGTCTCAGGTAGAGGTCTTTCACATCACCTACTTGCCTAGTCCCTTTAACTGGAGATGCTGGGGATTGAACCTGGGACCTTCTGCATGCCAAGCAGAGACTCTACCACTGAGCCACAGCCCCTCCGCAAAACTGCTCTTGGAAATGAGATAAAAATCTCCCTGGGGTGGGGGGCGGTAAGCAATTGGCACCGTGAACACATGAAGCTGCCTTATACTGAACCAGACCCTTGGTCCATCAAAGTCAGTATTGTCTACTCAGACCGGCGGCAGCTCTCCAGGGTCTCAGGCAGAGGTCTTTCACATCACCTACTTTGCCTAATCCCTTTAACTGGAGAGGCTGGGGATTGAACCTGGGACCTTCTGCATGGCAAGCAGAGGCTCTACCACTGAGCCACCCCCCCGCCCACCCCCAAAACACAGTTTGTCATTGCCTGCCTCTGCATAGCAATCCTGGACTTCCTCGGTGGGCTCCCATCCAAGTACAAACCAGGGACAACCCTGCTTAGCTCCTGAGATCTGATGAGATCGGACCAGCCAGTTCAGTGAAACAAGTACCTGGCAAATAAAGGAATTGGACAGATGCTTCTGGCTTCATCCATTGACAGAGGCAGCTGCTTTCACACCGCAACCAAATGGTAAAGGGATTGTGCTATTGTCATGGGAACAGTGGCTGGCTAACACTAAAAAACATAAAAAGCATAGTGGGAAGCTGGCCGGTTTATTTAGAGTACCCAACCACTTCCCAACAATACGTAATTCTAGCATTTCCAACATCTTCCTTTCAAATCAAAGCTTGTAATTTTTAAAATTATCATCATTGTGGAAAGGACATAGCAGCCCAATCGGAAAGGGTCTCTCATGCTGCAGTTGAAGGTAAATCACTTGATCTTTACAAACCTTTCCCATTCAGTGGAACATCTGTGCAGTACCACCTTTTAGTGTTTACTTTCCATACAAACCCCCTAAAATACCTATCAGGTTTCCTTACACCGCTGTAAGGTTTCCTTACACACATTGCCTTGGCAATGAAAAGAGGGATGACTGCTGCCCTCTACTGGAGCATATTGCCAGATTTCACCGCAGTGCCAGTCCTGGAGACTGAAGGCCTGTTTTTTCCCGTCATGTAGCATCTGCGGACCAATGAGAAGTGATCCTCCAACTTGGGTTTTTTCTGGACTGAGTAGCAACCAGCAAGAACCCAGTACTGTTAACAGTTTTTAAAGTCTACAGTACTTTAAGCACGCAAAAGGTTTTCTAATGCTTAGGTCTGTTTACAACTCTGTGGTGTAGGTTACTTGAATTTGCAACTGCCTAATAAAAACAAAGAACATTTTCTGTTGTGTGGGGAGTCACAGGGTGCAACACACTTCAGGGCTGCGTCATCATGAAATTTATGCAGAGACCGCTTTTTTGAAAGTGCCCCGATTTAAATGTTATTGCACTGAAAAGTAAGGCCTGTTTGCACTCCCTCCCCCCCCCCCCATAGGCAATTTTGCGGAGCTGCAAAGCAGCAAGCGCAAGCTCAGAACCACACAAGCCCTGTTCACGTGACAGCAAATGCACACACATCCTGCATGTACCTGGGTACATTTTCTGGTACAAAAGAGCCAGCGGTGTGTTCATGAAAACTAGGAGTTTTGAACTGATAGCTTACTAAAGTTATGCTTTTTTTAAAAATTACCCACGCTTGATTTAATTATGTTTTTCTTCCAACCACAACGTACATGTTTCTTAGCTGATCTTTGTTTTACGAAATGCTAGGCTGAAGGTGGCTGGGTATGATTGGGCCCACTAGAAGGCTATGCAAAGACAATGCTACAACTAGTGGTTATATCTGTTACATTGTTTGCAGCGAACACAAGCTACAAAAGGAGAAAACTACTTTTTGCAGGAACCTCAAAGGGGCATTATGTGTGCGGCTGCCACCCCCACCTCTGCCCTCCCACAGTGGTATCTTGGCTGCTGGGCAGACAACCTCTGCCTAAGAAACAAGACAGCTTACCGACTTATGAATAATAGCATCGCTGCCACCTGGGGCCTAAACTGCAGCAGCTCTTTTACAAGGCATCAAAGATGCAGAAATCAGCACACGCATTATAGGTCTTCTAGGCTGCCTTACACTGAGTAAGACTGCTGGTCCATCCATTTTGGTATTGACTGCTCTGACTATAACTCTCTAGGCTTCCAGTGGGGACAAAACCCTGTTACCTGAGACCCCTTGACTAGAGACGCCAGGGCTGAACCCACAGCCATGAGCTCCACTACAGAGCCACAGCCCCTTTCCTTTGCATGCGAGTTCATACAATTGGGGCTTCCACTGGATACTCACCAGTTCTGAGCTGACCAGCAGCTCTTCTCTACTGCAGGTGTGTGTGTGTGTGTTGCCATCAATCACAACTGACTTATGGCGACCCCATTGGGTTTTCAAGGCAAGAGACGTTTGCCATTGCTTACCTCTGCATCACACCCCTGGTATTCCTTGGAGGTCTCCCATCCAAATACTTGCCAGGGTGGAGGCTGAGAGTGTGCTACTTGCCCAAGGTCACCCAGGAAGTTTCCACAGCAGAGTGGGGATTCGAACCTGATTTCCCAGATACTCGTCCGGCACCTTAACCACGACACTATGCTGGCTCTACTACTGCAGGAGGCCATACCAAAACCGCCAAAGGTCTGACCCAAGGAAAACAGATCAGGGAACGTTTCAGAGGGTCTGTAGTAGAAGAGCAAGACTAGAGTCCAGTAGCACCTTAGAGACCAACAAGATTATGGAGTACAAGCTTTCGAGAGTCACAGATCAAGGGACAAACAGGAAACTATTGTCACAAGAGCTCTTTTTCAAACACAACAAACCTCCAAGTGCATTTTGATGCTGCAGAGTCCTGGGAGAGGACTGTGCTATATGCTTTCTTGAACAGTGTGATGGATGGGTTAATCTGCAGCA
Organism: Euleptes europaea; assembly: GCF_029931775.1. Taxonomy (NCBI): domain Eukaryota; kingdom Metazoa; phylum Chordata; class Lepidosauria; order Squamata; family Sphaerodactylidae; genus Euleptes; species Euleptes europaea. Next base: position 117,813,292 of record NC_079313.1, on the reverse strand, counting down.
AGAGCTGACAGACCAAGAGTGGGCGAAGCTAGAGAGCTGACACTCAGAGACAGAAAGCATTTGAAGCTTGGGACCCAGCCTGGATAGAAGGCTGTGAAAGAAGTCAAAGCTCAGGACCCAGCCAGAGAAGGCTGTGATAGATTGGAAGCTTGGTAGAGAGACTGAGAGGAAGCCAGACTGTACTCTGCGGGGTTCTGTTAAAGCCAGAGCTATTGAGACACACAACCTTCAATATCCCACTCATATGTATATGCTGAGGGAAAAGCGTTGGCCTGAGTCTATTCATGAGATTATTTTCCTTCTCCTCCAGTCCCACACCAGTATGTATCTCAGAGATAAATATGACACGAGGCTTTTTAACTTAAACAGACAAAACAAGGAAGTTTATTGAACAGAATTCACAGAGATTGGTTTTCAAGGAAAAGGCAGCATTTGGAGGGGAAACTCAGAGTCAGATTTATATACGCAAGATTACTTCAGACAAATAGCTTAGATGTTTTCTTCACTCAAGTGCCTTTCGTTCTTAGTTTCAAGCTTAGTTCTATCCCTCAGCACTGTTACTCGGATTCAGCTTCAAGCTTAGTTCTGTCCCCCCCAGAACTGTTATTCAGATTCAGACTCTCAGTCTCTGTCCCCAGCCTAGCTCTCTCTGACTACCCCACCTCAGTGGCTGTAATCCTCCACACCTCCCTGCTACTGGAATGGCTCTACCTCAGAGACTAATTCCCCTTTGTGGCCTGAGAATGGGCCCTCTCAACCCAATTCTCACTCCTGTCACTACCGCACAGGTTGTGCTTGTTTCAATAGCTCTGGCTTTAACAGAACCCCTCAGGTTCACAGAGTACAGTCTGGCTTCTTCTTCGTCTCTTCACCCAGCTCTGAATGCTTTCTGTCTCTCAGAGCTCAGACTGTCAGCTCTCTGGCTCCATCCACTCTTGGTCTGTCAGATCTTGCTGCAGTTAACCCCTTACCCCTTATCCGTCACAAACAGATTCAGATAATTTGACCTCTCCAAGATTCATGGTTACTGTAGGGGGCTAAACTCAAGTCACGCACACTCACTTAACATGTGAGTGTGGATTCTAGGATTTCAGCATGCATTGCCACCTGTACTGCCAAGAACACTGCTGCAATCATAAGGACAAGAAACTTTTTTAAAAAAAAAAAATATTGTCGAAGGCTTTCACGGTCAGAGTTCATTGGTTCTTGTAGGTTATCCGGGCTGTGTGACCGTGGTCTTGGTATTTTCTTTCCTGATGTTTCGCCAGCAGCTGTGGCAGGCATCTTCAGAGGAGTAACACTGAAGGACAGTGTCTCTCAGTGTCAAGTGTGTAGGAAGAGGAATATATAGTCAGAAAGGGGTTGGGTTTGAGCTGAATCATTGTCCTGCAAAAAGTATCAAAGGTAATGTGCTAATCATTGTCCTGTAAGTATCAAGATAATGTGCTAATGAGGGTGTGGTATGTTAATATGGAACCATTGTATCCTGAAGTGATCTGTTAATGTGTGAAATCCAAAGCTAATCTGCATGGCTATTGTGGACTGTAGTCTTTGTTAGTCTGGAGGTTTTCAGGACAGGAAGCCAAGCCTTATTCATTCTTAAACTCTCTTCTTTTCTGTTAAAGTTGTGCTGATGTTTATGAATTTCAATGGCTTCTCTGTGCAATCTGACAAAATAGTTGGTAGAATTGTCCAGTCTTTCAGGGGTATTCTTCATGGATATTTGCTGCTGCTTCGACGCTGTTTTGCGTCGGAGGCAAATTTTGGTTATTCACTGCAGAGCCGTGTTTTCACCCACTGAGCAAAATAAGCCGGTTTAAAAGAGAGGCAATCCAAACCACTTCTGAGCCGTACTTTCCAGTAAAAGAGCGTTTTTTTGCTCGGATGCCCATGAAGAAATGTTTGCTTCGCTCCCCGGGACGTCTCCTTTCTCCTCCCCCAAGAACGGTGATTGGCTGGGGGAGTTGCCACTCTAACAGCATCGCACCGGCAGGAGGGAGACCCAGAGCAGACTGGCTGCCCCTCTTCAGAAGGGTGATGGGGGTTTTGCCGCTCTCAGGATTCCCCTCCCCAACACACACACACATAGGATCGCACCGGCAGGAGGGAGACCCAAAGCAGACTGGCTGCCCCTCTTCAGAAGGGTGACGGGAGTTTTGGCTTGGGTTTGCCGCTCTCATGGTCCCCCCCCCCAAACACACACACACACATAGGATCACACCGGCTGGAGGGAGACCCAGAGCAGACTGGCTGCCTCTCTTCAGAAGGGTGACGGGAGTTTTGGCTTGGATTTGCTGCTCTCATGGTCCCCCCCACACACACACACATAGGATCACACCGGCTGGAGGGAGACCCAGAGCAGACTGGCTGCCTCTCTTCAGAAGGGTGACGGGAGTTTTGGCTTGGATTTGCTGCTCTTGGGATGCCCCCCCCGCCCAACACACACACACAGGATCATGGGAAGAGTGGGCGGGATTAGGCGGATTTGGAGCGGTGAGTCATGAGCGGCAGCAGACGTAAGCAGCGCAGAGAAGTGCGCTGTTTCTCCCGTGAAAAATTGGGATGGGGGGAGAATCTGCACTGCCATGAAGAAGCTATTTAAATCAGTTTATTATTTGCTCCGGTTCGAAACCGAAGCAAAATCCACCGTGAAGAATACCCCTCAGTGTCTTGGAATAAGACCCTGTGTCCTGTTTTTTTTTTTTTTTTTTTACAAAATGAACACTGCACTTCTCAATCTGCAGAGTTCTGCACTGAACACCACAACTGGCGCTTCCTCTGTGCTTATACTGAATGCACATGAGCTCGATCAGTCATCAAGAACGTGGCTTGTCAGCAGGGTTCCGCCACTGCTGTCCAGAGTCTTTTAACTAGGGTCTCTTAAGACTCTGCTACTCAAGACTCTTTGAGATAAAGACACAAGGAAGCTTTGGTACTGATGTCTGGAAATCTCCTTATGCTGCAAGGCGAAAGCTCCTTCGGCCAGCCCTCTGAACTTATAATGTCTCAGTCAGCAGACCTGCTGCAGCTGTTAATGGTTGAACCTCCATGAAAGAGAACTCTCACGGAAACAGAAGGCCGAGAAGCAACTGGGTGAAAAATCAGATGAACAAGAAGCTGTGAACGGAAGGGCAGGAGCAAATGTCCAGCTGGCGAACTCTCTCCCAGGTTCCTCTGCATCTGGGATTCCCCACAGCCTGCCAGTGCAGTTGCTGGTTCCTGGAACGAAAAACAAAATCAAGTCATGAAGCAACACATTACCTTCTTTCTCTCTATCTTCCAACAGCCACCTTCTCACCACTGGGTCAGTCCGGAATTAAAAACACTGGTCACGCACAGAGCCAGTTACTTTAGATGGTCCTACAAGCAGAGTTTAAGAGAGCTCAATGAATCCTGGTTATCAGTGGTTAGAGATCTGGACTAGGATCCAGGACAGCTGTGTTCAAATCCCCGCTCTGTCATGGAAGCTTACTGGGTGACCTTGGGCCAACCACTCACTCTCCGCACAACCTACCTCACCAGGGTGTTGTTGTGAAGGTAAAGTGGAGACAGGGAGAAAGATGTTGCAAACTGTTTTTGGCACCCATTGGGGATAAATGAACTGAAACCAACCAACAAAACAAACCTTTAAGGTGTGGTTAATCCTCGGACACATGAGGGTCTTCTAGAAAATCTCTTGGCAGTGAGTTGGATCCAGTGGTAGATTTCCATTAACAGAAATGGGGTGGGGCTGCTGAATCTCTCCTTCCACTGCAGATTCACCACTCATGGTGCTCCTGGGGGAGCCCCCTTGTCTCCTAGGAGCAGTATTTCAGGAAGCCCTTTGGGCTGCGAGAAGGGCCAGAAAGTCCCATTCTGCTGATGGAAATCCCTTCCACTGAATCCAACCCAGTCATTGTTACATAGTCATGAATCACCTAGTATCATTTTTAAATGCTCTTAAAAATCACTGCATTATTTTAAAGGCCACCTATTTATTTGGCTTTAAAAAAGTGCCCTCTGAAGAAAAGCTTAACTGCAGAGAGAGAACCAACAGCAGGTAAGTTACATGGAACTCTCAGAATCTACTTTTTCACCCGACTGGGTACCACAAAGATACACAAGGAAGAAAAAGAGGAAGAGGATGAAGAAAAAGAGGAGGAAGAGGAAGAAAGGGAAGAACATTGTGCCATCAAGTCGCAACCAACTCATGGTGATCCCATCCACAGGGCCTTCCAGGTAAGAGATAAGCAGAGGTGGTTTGCCACTGCCTTTCTCCACATAGCAACCACAGCCTTACTTAGTGGTCTCCCATCCAAGTACTGATGGTGGCTGACCTTCCTTTGCTTCCAAGCCCTGACTTATCCAACATGAAGAATTCTGGAAAGCAACTGCTGGACAAAAAATAAGTTTTGTTGAATGTCTATGCATTACAAGGTATAATCTACATGTGGCTTTCCGGCACAGAAGTGTGCTTTCCACCTAAGAAAATGTTAACATCTTACAAAGAGTGTTCATCATTTTACAACTTGTAAGGGCCACTGGGACAACATCAGTCTTTTATGCATGGCTGTTTCCCTCGCCATCACCCCTCCAACTTTGGGTGTTTGTGTTGATTATGCATGCTGTTTCTGACCATCTGAGGTCGCCTCGTTCTCCCCCTACCTTTCCCTGCGTTTTGTCCACATTTTCAAATTCGAGATAAAGCAGGTCTTTGAAAACATGGGAAAATGCAGGGGGAGAGAGAGGTAACCTCTGACATTCAGAAACGGCATGCATAATCAACACAAACACAACGGCATGCATAATCAACACAAAGTCATCAGAGGGGTGGCGGTGAGTGAAACAGCCATGCATAAAAGGCCATACCGGCTGAAACATACAGTGTGTCAGGTCTTGGCCTGATTCCATTTTCCAGAGTGTTTTCCCAGAGTGTTATGCTGTTTCAGCACCTGGTAGTTGTTGTGTCTTTGCCTATGCCTTTGCCCGTGAGAACTTTATCAGAGTTGCCTGGCAACGTCAGGTGAGTATCCTGGACTTATGCTTTTAAACCCTACAGCTCCCCTTGAGGGACATTGCCAACTTTCCAAGCCTTTGAGTTGTCATGCCTCTGGTCCGTATCTGCTAGTCTTTCTAATAAAGAGTTTTACTTCAGACTTCGAGCTGTCCGAGTGAATCCTTGGGAAAGAACCAGAGATGGGCTTGTGATCCTGACATTAAGTTGGCAATCCTTACAGTTTTCGCGTTGCCCAGTGGAAAGGTTACCCTGCCCTTCCACCATGAGCGACGATAAGACTGAGCCTCGGAAGTCGGACGACGAAAAGTCGGGGAAGGACAAGACTGAGAATGTGGTGCCGGAACACAAAGAACCGGTGGAGAAGGGAACGGTCCCACGGAGGCTGCCCGAGGAGCCGCTACCCAACCAGCCGGACGTTCACTCCTGGATCCTCCTCGGATCTCCCGCACCGTGGAGACCCTCACAGGTGACCACCCGACAACGGTATGGAGTGGGGTCCGTGCTGCTGGAAGGGGACTGGGGGTCCCTTCAGTTTATGGACTCTCATTTCGATCCCTGGGCTGGGGGGGTCAAGAGATCACGAGGAGCCCTCATACTGGGGCACTGGAGTACGGGAACTGCCGCACTGGCGAGCGGAGGAAGGGGACTACGCACGGCTCCTGCAGCAAAATCAGGGCCTGGAGGAGCAACTGTGGGGGATTCGGGAGGTAGTCAAGACGTTGTGGGAAGAATTGGAGGAACGGCGGCGAGCACGCCCCCTGGATGACGTCCTGAGACCTCCTGATGGCAGCGGCGTTCCAGTACAGCCGGCACTGGACAACCTGGACAACCGCCCCCCCCCGAACTCCCTCAAGAACCACTACCGCCTTCTCCACCTCCACCACCGTTTCAACCGCCTGTACCGCAGCTGCCGGCTTTCCGGCAGGACCTGAGGGCCACATTTGATGGTTCCGGTGAGAAACTGCCCTACTTTTTAATCCAAGTGGACGGATTTATGAGGGAGCAAGGGGGTACGTTTCCGTCCGAGGAAAGCCGGGTCCGGTACATGGGTTCACTGCTGGAAGGCGAGGAAACTAGCTGGATGGTACAATTGTATGACCTCAGGGCCCGGGAGTTACTCACTTTAAATGACTTTATGCACGCGCTTCGGCGGAGGTTCGAGGACCCACACCAGAGTGAAAGAGCAAAGACGACCCTTCTGTAACTCCAGCAAGGGTCCAGATCGGTCACGCAGTTTGCAAGTGAATTCCAGCTACTCACCAGCAAAGTGGTGGACTGGAGCGAGGCAACATGCGTGCAATACTTCCGCGAAGGCCTCAATCCGGAGATTTTACGATGGGTGTTTATGCAAGGGGACCCTCCCGATCTGGAGGGTTGGATCCAGCTGGCGGTGGAAGTCGAGAATCACCAGCAGCTATTGACTCTGTCCAGACAGAGTAGGGGTCGAGAGCCGGCTGCACGGCAGGAATGGGCACCCCACAGAGACTTCCGCGGAGCGGGGATGTCAGCTCTGCTGCCTTCGGAGAGGGCACAAAGGCTGCAGACGGGTGCGTGTCTGCCTGCGGCAGGTTGGGTCACTTCACGGCCGACTGTCCCTCTCGTGTGCAACACCCGCCTGCGACCCCACGACCCGCAAGGAAGGAAGCTGCCCGGCGCGGTGCCAGGGACCGAGGGAAGAGTGCGCGACCTGGGTCAAGGAAAAGCACCTCCGCACACAACCTCAAAGCAGCAGGCTCATCGGAACCAGGGATTACAAACGAGCCGGGCTCAGACCAGAGTGACTCTTCCATGTCTGATGGTGAGGAGCGGGTTTGGCGGTCGCCAAAAAATGACCCAGGTCTGCTGTAAAGGGAGCTCCACAGCAGACCTCAATGGAAGAACCATCAGGAGCTCCAGAGATGGTAAGCGGAGCAGCAGACACTCTGCTACTCAATGTGACGTTACAAAATCCCAAGGGGGGACCCCAGATTTCAGTAGTGGCTCTGGTAGACTCTGGCTGTGCCCGTACTTTGATTGATGAAGCCACTTTCATGCATTTGGGGGTGCCGTCTGTGGAATTGTCGCAGCCGGTCCATTTTTCTCAAATGGATGGAAGCGAACTGAAGGGAGGACCGGTGCACCGCCGCACCCGCCGCATGGCTTTAGGGGTCGACTCTCACTGAGAACAAATACACCTTACTGTAGTCCCAGACATTCAGTACCCTGTCGTGCTCGGGGTGAACTGGCTTCAGGGCCACAATCCCACTACAGACTGGACTATAAGAAGGGTGGTTTTTGCACAGCCGCAGTGTGACCGCCACCAAAGGAAAACACTCTGGGAAACGGAAACAGGCCAAGACCTGACACAGTGGCAATATGCCATCTCATGTTCAGATTACTTTCCACTACAACCCTTAAAAAAACCCTGCTAATTTGAGTTGCCCTACCTGGCATTAAGATCCAGGCTCACAGCTCTTGAACTGGAGTGGAAAAATAGGCTTAGGAACTAGGAAGAGGGAACTAGAGGAACACTAGCCACAGACACCCCTTTGCACTAATAGGCCTGAGTAGATCAGGTGGTCCTCCCTGACCCCTACAAAAGATTCCTGATTAGGCAGGTTTGCTCAGTAGTCCTGGTCCTGTTATAAGAAAACCTGATTTGCCTTGAACTGCCTGCAATCAGGCCTGATCTCCTTCCTTTCTGAGTCAGGCAAAAAATGTATCACATCCATCCTGCCCCTTCATCGTACCCTTACTGAAGAATTTATGTTCTTCAAGGCTCACAGTTTCTTCACCCATCCTCATCCTAGAGACTTTCCCAGCTGCTCTCTCTCTCTTTTCAAAAAAATCAAGATTGACACATCCTTATGCTGTTATGTCCCAGAGTTGACTGGGTCAGTGCCTCAATGCCTATTTCTGGAAGGAAAAAGAAGAAGATGGAACGGAATATCGCAAAGAAGCCCAGTTGTATGAGAAGTGACCTTGGGAGACATTCCAAGCATGGCTCAGCTGATTCAACACCACTCTTTGAACTGTACACACGGAAGACTAAAATTAGAGCCATCCATTAAGCCAGCTTCATAACTGTTCTCAGGAGACTTGGTAAGAGCTGTCATTTGGAGGAGCCTAACTTGTTTTAGACACACACCAAATAAGCTGAATGTCAACCCCACAAGGAGAACCCAGCAGACAAACCAAAACAGCCAAAGAACAAACCCTCATATTTTGTTATACTGAAGTGTGAGACAAATTCTAAAAGGCAATGGGAGAAACCTCTTTGCTTGCTTACGAAGAAGAAGAGTAGCCGGGGAGAAGCCAGCACTGGGAGACTCTAGCTGAAAAGAAAGGCCTAAAAGCGGTAAGGAACAAATTAACAAAAACAATGTGATTCTGAAAGCGGGGTTTACTCCAAATCACCAGCAGGTTTGGAAAAACTCCATCTTGATTAAAGCAGGTCAGACATTTTACAGAAGGCTCACTGGCCATGTTAAGAGGCTAGGGTGTTGCTCTTCAGTTATCAAAGTTCAATACAAGTTAAGGCTCAGTAGGATTTCCCTTTTCCCTCTGCTCCATTTTCATTTGGACTTTGGGACCAAGACAACAGAAGCACCTTCCTGCTGTGCATACCTGCTTTTCAAGGAGAAAGGACATAGGTTTAATAAGAAAATGCGACAGAATACCTCCTTGGGCAAGAAACTGGACTACATACTATTTAGATCTTTTCCCAACTCCTGAAAATGCATGCTACTGGCACAGCACATGCCTTTCCTCCCACATGAACTTCCTCTTGCCTTGACAATATGAACTCTCTAGCCCAGCTTTGCATTCTGTCCTTTTCTCAAGTGAGGTCAAAGGCAGACATAGCAGGGCCTTTTTGGTTGTGGCATACATCCTTTGGAATGTTCTTCCAAGGAACTTCAAGGTGGTCTCCCCTGTGTATGTGAGCAAAGACAGATAAAGAATTCAGCTTTCTCTTTAGTTCTGACTTTGGTTAAATCGGATTACTAGATTTGCTACTGTTTTGAATGTTTTTGCTTTAAATTCCATTTAGATCAGTGGTTCCCAATGTGGGGCACATGCCCCACAGGGGGGCAATTTGATTTTTAAGGGAGCAATTCGAGAATGAGTTATTAACAGTGAATTTTTTGCATTTCTTATGGTTCTAGGGGCCTCATATACAGTATATAAATATATATTGTGACATACACATTTTTAAAATTAAAATCAGAATGTACACGGTGGTCAGCTGGTGACAATGTCACAGGGGGGGGCATCAGGATTTTAGAGATGCTTAGGCGGGGCATGGCCAAAAAATGGTTGGGAACCACTGCTTTAGATTATTATTCCTATAAAGTAATTAATGGAGCTAAGTGGCAAAGGTAACTCAAAGGTTTAATCAATGCACACACACCCGTGTTAGAGGAAAAATATCCAGTCCAGACAGCCACTTTGAAGACTTTCAATTTGACACCTGTGTATTTTACCAAAACTGTGCTAAGCAAAACAAAATGGCTATATCTTTTAGGAACACTGTGGTACCCGTGAACTCAGGAAATTAACACTTGTACACAGACACAAGCAATTTCATCCTACTTTAAATGATTCATTCACAAACATATACCTGACTGTTGTCAATTTTCAGTGTATTTATGCTACTACTTCAAACTGGTTTCGACAGTCAGTCCGTCTCACCAAGAGACCATAAGAATGAAAGAACATAAGAAAAGCCATGCAGGATCAGACCACGGCCCATCAAGTCCAGCAGTCTGTTCACACAGTGGCCAACCAGGCATCTCTGGGAAACCCACAAACGAGACGACTGCAGCAGCATTATCCTGCCTGTGTTCCACAGCACCTAATATAATAGGCATGCTCCTCTGATCTTGGAGAGAATAGGTATGCATCATGACTAGTGTCCATTTTGACTAGTAGCCATGGATAGCTCTATCCCCCATGAGCATGTCCACTCCCCTCTTAAAGACTTCCAAGTTGGCAGGCATCACCACATCCTGGGCCAGGGAATTCCACAATTTAACTATGCGTTGTGCGAAGACCATGAGAAGTGTAGTTCTGTCACAGGTTCTGCAGTTTACTAACAGAGAGTTGTCAACAACCTAAAACTCCAAAGACTCCTTGGGGCTATAGAACTGACAGTTTAACACACCATGCCGCTAATGGAGGAAACTCCCGCATCATGGGAAGGTTCCTTCAGCCAGGGGAAAGCTCCACCATTAGTGGAACATGTCCTTGGGCTCCAACCCTCTCTCTGTTGGAAACATGTAACTCTCAGCAGTTTTCAGTCTTGCCTCACCTCCTGTTTTTATTTGGCTCCAAGGCTTTCCGAAAAGAAAACACACTATGTCAAGTTTTAAACTTCCATTTACATTTTCACAGCATTTTATGGCTTCTCTTGACAGTTATAGTTGTGGTTATTGCTCTCTATAAAATAAAACCAACCTCCAGCAACTTTGCAGCCTCTGTACCCAACAAAAAATGGATACCGAACAGCCTTATTAAAAAGCCAAAGATAAAACCCTGTCTAAAAGGGTATTGCTGGCCAAATCAATAGTAGTTTTGCAATATGGAATGTAGTTACAGCCCCCAATAGTTCTGGTTTATGTTTAGTGCTGGTTTATGTTTAGTGCTTAAAACAAACTAGTTCATGTATTTAAGGAGTCCTGAAACAAGGTGCCCTAGAAGTAGTGACACAATAATAGTCAGGGCAGAACTGGCTTCTAAGTTGTTATGGCTAAGAATCGATCTAGCTCACTGGTTCCCAACCAGGGGTCCGTGGACCCCCAGGGGTCCGCGAGAACTAAATTAAGGTCCACGAAACAAAGTTATAAACCCATAATAAATTAATATTTTCAATTAAAAGTTATATTATAAAATATATATATTCAAATATTATTCTAAGTTTAATGTTTAACTAACAGTTATGATTAAAGTTTATTTTCAAATTCTCAGAATTTTTATTTTGAACCTTGAGGTCCCTGCACCGAACAAAAAAGTCCTAGTGGTCCCTGGTCAAAAAAAGGTTGGGAACCACTGATCTAGCTGAACTGAACACTTCTCATGTACAGGGATGGCCCACACATGCTTATTTTCAATGGCTACTACATGAAGTGACAACTTGCATTTGGCGAATCAACCACCACAATCCTGATACTTGGACAGAGAACATAACTCAGTGACAGAGCAGAAGGTCTCAGGTTCAATTCCTAGCACCCTCAAGTAGAATCTGAGCTTGGAGATACTGGAAAGACCTTTCTCTGCCTCGGACCCTGGAGAAACACTTCCAGTTAAAGTACAAATATCTGAGCTACATGGGCCAACAGTCTCTGTATGAGACAGCTTTGTGCATATCTAAAAATGGGAATAGGCATGGTTTGGGGGAAAGGTTGGGGCTCAGTGTCAGAATATGTTGTATGGAGGAAGCCCCAGGCTCCGCCCTTGGCACCTCCAGATAGGAGATTAAGTACATAAGAACATAAGGAAGGCCCTGCTGGATCAAACCAAGGCCAAGTCCAGCAGTCTGTTCACACAGTGGCCAACCAGGTGCCTCTAGAAAGCCCCCAAACAAGACGACTGCAGCAGCACCATCCTGCCTGTGTTCCACCGCACCCAAAATAATAGGCATGCTCCTCTGATCCTGGAGAGAATAGGTATGCACCATGACTAGTATCCATGTCTGACGGTGAGGAGCGGGAGAAAAACTTCTCCCTGTCCACTCTCTCCAAGTAGCAAGTGTCGAGAAAAATATTTCTCAACCTGAGACTTTTCAGAGTACACAGGACTGAGCTAGAAGGACCAATGGTGTGAGTCAGCTTAAGGCAACACAGTATATTCCTAGGACACCATACAGAACCCACAATGCTTTTCAGTGGAGTTGGTTCACACATCCAAGCTCTGGTCACCAAGTGTGATCAAGAGATCTGAATGCACTTATGAACCAGCCCTGGAATCTATTCCTTGGGCTCGCATGAAGCATAAGAACAAGAGCGACTTCCACATTATCAGTGAACTTGGTACAGTGATTGCTATTTTAAAAAATACCTATGTTTTAAGAAGAAACAGGACTGTCCTATTTTTACTTTCAAGGGAAGCACAAAAACTGCATTATAAAGAGATGAGTAAAGTACATGAACATCCCAGACTGAGGAGGTGGAGGAGTATCAGCATATAGATGTCACATTTTGGCCATCTATCACAATGACCCATCAACTATCAATCTCAGCAGAGATTTTCTTAATCTGACACCCAGTACTTTCCCCCTGTACCTGAAAAAGCTGAATCTATCGTAGGAGGACACACAGCTTGAGATCTCCCAATATTTTATTATTAGCCCCAACATCCAAGGCAGCCATTTTGTAGTTGACTACATCTGCCATGGCAGCCATTTTGTGGAGCTGCTCCCTCACCATTCTCAAAATCTCAGAAATGCACAGCATGATTGGGGACCTCTGGCCTAGGTGGGGGCAGATCACTACCCAAATAGTAACATCTCTGGGATCCAAGAGGGCTGGGGAAGGAAATCTTCTCTCACGGTAAGCCAATTACAGAGCAGCATCTAAAGGGGTGGGACTTGATTTGAGCTTGGGAGACTGCTTTTCTGTATTCATGCCTCCATTGGCACACAGTTTCATCCCTGATCATTCAAGCCAATGCATACAGTTTCCCCCAACCTGGGTTACTTTAATGTGCAATGAACCCAGGTCCAAGCAGGGAGATCCAGCCCATGCATAAAAGACCATAGTTTTCCTCCTCCACAGGTCTGGCAAACACTGTCCAAGCCACAAGAATGACTAGAGAAAAGATTACAGTTGTGCCTGAGTCAGCCTAACTGAGGAAGACTCTTTACCCCTCACCCTCCACCATGAGGCAGCCCTGCCATTTCCCACTCAGACTCATGAAGGACACTTATGGCATTCCTTCCCATAACCTGTGGGGACCAGTCTGGTAGCACCTGGAACCAGTATAAGATACACAAATCCCTTTTTTCATTTACTAGAGAGATTGTCCCAGTTTCACAGTTCAGCCCCTGTATTCTACAGGCTAGGTGGAACTTCAGGGACAAATAAAAATTTTCTGGCACAAGTTTAACACCGAACAAGAAATAATCCTGAAACCTTACTTTTTGGCTCCGCTGCCATCTCCGGAGCAGTGAGAACTCCGGGAATCCAAAGCCGGATGCTGGCACTCCACACAGACAGTGTGTCCTTCACTGAGATATTTCATCCAGTGAGTGTACGAACTGTTCCCATGCAGACAACCTTTTGTGATGGCCAGGAGCTGAAATTCAACACAATACCTGCCACAAAGAGAGAGGGAGAACCGATCGTTCACTCAGACTGCAGAACCAAGGGACAAGCCTGTTTCTAGACCGTACCGCTTCAGCCTGCAGACAGACTGAATAGCTGGATGCTATTTGCACATAGAAAACTAGGTATTACAGAGAAGCAGTCTAGCCTAGATTTCTCCCCCAACATACTAGTTTTGTATTTAAGTACAAAAATTCTGATTTCATTGTGGGCTCAGAACAGGGGTCCCCAAACCTTTTTGAGCCTGTGGGCATCCTTGGGATTCTGACACAGGATGGTGGACATAACTACAAAATGGCTGCTGTGGTAGTGGAGCCAACTGCAAAATGGCAGAGACAGTAACTCTTGAACATAGAGCCAGCTTATGCACAGAGCCAGCATGGTATAGTGGTTAAGAGCAATGGACTCTATTCTGGAGAACTGGTTTTGATTCCCCACTTCTCCACGTGAGCGGCGGAGGCTAATCTGGTGAACTGGGTTGGTCTCCCCACTCCTACACATGAAGCCAACTGGGTGACCTTGGGCTTGTCACAGTTCTGTCCAAACTCTCCCAGCCCCACCTACATCACAAGGTGTCTGTTGTGGGGAGTGGAAGAGAAGGTGATTGTAAGCTGGTTTGAGACTCCTTAAAAGATAGAGAAAACTGGGATATAAAAACCAACTCTCCTTCTTCTATATTCAGTCACATAGTAAAGATCCTTTTATTGTGATGGCAGCAGCTGTCAAAGCAGCTTTTTAAAATCTACCCAGCCAAACAGATCTCCAATGGCCAATCAGAAGCCCTACTACGCAAAAGCCCCACCACCTTCTAAAACATTTGGCGGGCCCCAGGAAAGGTGTCCGTGGTCAACACGCTGGGGACCCCTCGTTTAGAATTAGAGAAATCCACATGAGGCTGACCTCTACGGATCAAGACTAGCATCGTTCTTTATGGGCCAGGCAGCACAGTGCGTGACCCAAAGGCCTGTAGTGAACAGCACTGGAACACTTACCCAGCTCTTTCATTTTCAGTAGATGCCGCACGCTTCTTCCTTGCTTTCCCATAGCCTCCAGTGGTTATCAGTGCTGGGACTGCTCACATCAAAAGGAGGGAGAACAACAGAGGTGATAAGTGACAACATTGCCCCAAGCCTGCAAAACAACAAAGATTGGGGTGCTTGTGGTCTCTAAAGCCATGTTACTTTCCCTCTGGCAAGAGCCTAGAAGTAGCGCTCTCCCCCATTTTCACATCTCCAGAGATTATTTCTCATTCCTCTGGACAGCAATATGTCTTCTCCATCCCACCCCGCATCTCAGATTGGCTAGCAAAAACATGCCTGCTTATCATTCCCATAACAAGGATGGGGAAGGAAGCTATTTTAATAATAATTCTCAGCGGGTCTGGCAGAGAACACGTCACCATTCAAAAATATACCATTTGAACTCTGCTCTAGCCCACAGATTATATGTTGGTTTCAACAACAGAGGGTTTTAAAATACACACACAAATAAGGGAAGGAAAATCGTATATATATTTTAGTCTAGACTAACAAATCATTGCAATACATTCTTTGCCTTAGAGAAGAACCTGGGGTGAGGAAAAATGGTACACAGGCCTTGTTCATGTGCAGCTTAGTCTGAATATCAAAAACAACAGTATGTCATTTTTGTGCTACTTTGTTTTACTCAAGCACAACTAAGGGGTACAAGCAGGTGAGGAGGTTTGATTTGAGCTCCCCAGCGCCTTTTCTAGAAAGATTATTGCTATGCAAGGGCCCCAGTTCGGATATAGGCAGCACAGGGAATGGAGGTTGAACATTTTCACCTCCACATAGATTCACAAAAAGAAACCACTATAGATGCACACTGTGTACAGTCGAGTGTGTGTAAAGTGCTCTCAAGTCACAGCTGACTTATGGCAACCCAGTAGGGTTTTCAAGGCAAGAGATGAACACAGATGGTTTGCGACTGCCTGCCTCCCCCTGGGCTGAGACAGTTCTGAGAGAACTGTGACTGGCCCAAGGTCACCCAACAGGCTTCATATGGAGTGGTGAATCAAACCTGGTTCTCCAGATTAGAGTCCACTGCTCTTAACCACTACACCATGCTAGGTACCAATGTATTCACTTACAAAAAGATGGCAAACATGTGTACTACATCATCATAGTTGTTCTGAAATCTTTTACAAGATCTTTTAAAATGTGCTGCTTTTGCTCAATATAATCAGGGCAGTCTTAGCCATGGGTTATCCAGGGCCGCTGCTCTGGTCCCCAGGCTGAGCAGGACTTGGCTGCCCATGGCCCCGCCCACCAATGGAGGGGAGAAAAACAGGGGCAGCAGGCTCCCGCTGCCATGTGCATCCACCTTCTCAACAGTCGGCTCAAAGGCCTTGAGCCTGGCGGGGGTGGAGCAGAGGAGGTTACGTGATTTTTGGACCTTACCCTGGACTTTTGTCCAGAGCCCACTAAGACAAGCCCTGAACGTAACCTTAATATGTCCAGGAGCCAAGAAACGTTTTTTCCCTGCTCGGTGCAGCCTCTGAAATGGTAACTGGTCCCACCACACTCACTGAAGGACTGCTTGCATTCCTGCCCCTGCTGGTTCCAGTACTCCAAACAGCCAGCCTTCTCCTCCAGAGGGGGGCACGCTTCCCCACCGTTTTTCGGTTCCTGGATGACACGCCTCCTTCGAACCCGATAGGTCGCCTTGCAAGGCTCTGCACAGCCGCTCCATTCGCTCCACTCGGAGACCACACAGGAGACAACTGGGGGGGAGAGAACAAGGAAGATGTACTACATACTGCACGTTGCCGCAACTCCCAGCTATGTACAAGCTGCTTAGCAATAAGCAGCACCCACACAGTTTGGGAGACCTCAGAGTCAGTGAGTGTGTGGGTCCCCCTTCATGCTTTCCTTCTTCCCACAAGGGTGCGTGTGGGGGTACTGCATCTGGCTCCGCCTCCTTTTGCAGCCATTTTGACTTTGGCTCCACTTCCGGTAACACACAGTTTGGAGTGGTGTTCACCACCACCCCTCAAAATCCTAAAGATGCCCATAGGCTCAAAAACGTGGAGCCCTGGGTTAGGGGACAGAAATTTAGGTCATGATCACCAAGGTTCAATGCCCCTCCATGTAACTAACTGAAGATGATAAAGGGGTTGCAAAACTCATCATTTCAAGCATAGTTGCTCAACTAATATCATTTATGCATGATTCAAATCCTGAGATAAATAAATAGAAATTCGACGTGCACTTTCATGGAAGCTGATTAATGCACGTTCAATGCACTTTAGTGATTGTTTGAAAAGGATTTTGCCGTTTCACACAATAAA
Source organism: Euleptes europaea (assembly GCF_029931775.1). Taxonomy (NCBI): domain Eukaryota; kingdom Metazoa; phylum Chordata; class Lepidosauria; order Squamata; family Sphaerodactylidae; genus Euleptes; species Euleptes europaea. The sequence goes on along the minus strand of NC_079313.1, from coordinate 117,796,686 downwards.
ATCCAGTTGGAAAATGCACTGAAAGCATGCTATATTTTTATCTCACTCTTCCTCCAAGGAGCACTGGGCACCATACATGAGTCTCTGCAGGCCCAATCACTACACAGCACTGCCTTGTAGCATAGTTTTCAGATCTGGGCACAGCATGCCAAATGGCTTCAGCACTTCAAATCACTCTCTGCAGGGACCCACTGGACAGGACAGCCAGATGCCAACTTTGAAAACGTACACTTAAAAACAATCCCATTAAATAAGACGAGGTTAATTTCTAGAATAAACTTCAGGTTTATAGATACAAATGGGTCAGTTCCTCTTAAGAGGGCTATGTTTTCATACCTGCCAACTCTAATACTCCTGAGGAAGACATAACGCTTGACTTACTGGGTGTAGAATGTATGATCAAGTACATCTAGTCTCAATTGGAACCAAGATCTGTTGAATTATCAGTCACACCCTTTATTTTCTATAGGTCATAGCCTTCACTTACCAAGAAATAAGCAGAGGAGGAAGGTCTTCAATTTCAATCACAAACCAAAGTTTGAAGGCTCCTGGTACTGTTATGGTTGCTTAGCTATCTCCACAATGGCCATGGGAGAGTACATTAATTTCTTAAAGGTACAGGCACTGCTTCTATTATTTGAGGGGGTTTTAAGCTGCCAATGACTTTTTTTTTTTTAGATTTCAAATTTTTTTGCAACCCTGGGGCTTTTTGGGGGGTTCATAGAAAGATCATAGTTCAGTCTCTAGCTTTAAGTATCTACAGATTTGGCCATGTTGAGAATTGATAACGTTCGCTTGCCTGCAGTACTGATTTTGTGTCATTTTTTTCAAACTTGCATTTGGGAGGAGGATTTAATGATAATGTTGCATACTTTGTAGGTGGTAGAAGATAAACTAATGTCCCACTTGGAAAGAGTTCATAGTCTTTCATTCAAACACTGCAACTCCAGCAAAGTGCCACACGAGGGCACTACTTTAGAACATAGTTTTGATAGTAAATCAACAACAACGAATAGGGCTTAAAATTAATAAGAGGCTAAGGTTTCAGACGAGCTAATGAAAGCTTATGTTTGGGAGAGAGGGGAAGCTGGGTTTTCCCCAAACAGGATGCCTAAAAATCTCTCACCCGTCTTCTTTTCCTACTAATTAATTATGTATTAATTACAGAGCACCTGTCTCCTCCTGGAGGATTTTATGGACATGTGGCAATGAAGCCAATTAAAGCTGCATAAGTAATTTTGGAGAAGTAATTTTTTTTCCTGCCCCAGCTGAATTCTGTATCAGGCAAATAACTCAAAAAAATAGAAGATCTCCGTTTTTTAAAGCAAGTTTCTAGGCCTTGTAGCTCAAAGTAGGTAGATAATGCCTAGGTGGCATTTCAGAACCAAGAGCCAGTTCATTCTCAACATTCATGTCACACTACATAATGCTACTAGGGTAGTTGAGCAATAGCCAAGAGCAAGTAGGACATCCCTGAAGAGAAGCCACTTTCTCAGCAACAGAGGAAGAGCAATACTGACCAACCTTACAGGGGTGTTGGAAGAATTTCTGAAATAAAGTGCGAGAGGTGTTTTTGAAAGTTCGACCAGTTTAAATAAACATCAAGTTTTATCCTGTTAAAGGAGCCCCGTGGCGCAGAGTGGTAAACTGCAGTACTGCAGTCAAAAGCTCTGCTCACGACCTGAGTTCAATCCCAACGGAAGTCGGTTTCAGGTAGCCAGCTCAAGGTTAACTCGGCCTTCCATTCTTCCGAGGTCGGTGAAATGAGTACCCAGCTTGCTGGGGGTAAAGGGAAGATGACTGGGGAAGGCACTGGCAAACCACCCCGTAAAACAAAGTCTGCCTAGGAAACGTCAGGATGTGACGTCACCCCATGGGTCAGGAATGACCCGGTGCTTGCACCTTTACCTTTTTTATATACTGTTAATCGTGAATGGTTTGCACCTGACAAAGGCTCCCAGAGCAAGCTTTCTAGTTTGCTTCTGCTCATCCCACAGAATGGGGAATAAACAGGATAAGAGAAGTTAGCCTGTACAAAACGCATCCAGTTTATTGAACCCCAGCAGCAGCATCCACTGCCTCTAGGTTTGACAGTGCAATTCTAACCAGAGTTAACTCTAGTTTAAGGCCACTGATTTCAATGGGTTTAGATTAGAGTATCTGTGGTGAGGATTGGACTATTATTTACTTTTCAGAAAGCAACACCCACACAGGAAACAGGCAACACTCGAGTTAGAGACTGAGCCTTCTATGAGCCTCTCCACTTTCCTTAGAGAGCATTTTCTTACACGCTTATTAAGGGATTAGCTCTCGTTGCATTCTGTAGTATGCTTCCAAGTCAACATATTTAGGGTTACCTAGAGTGGAAGCCACACTATGCATACTTTCTTGGAAGCAAATCCAATAAGTATCAAATGAGTAAGACAGCACTCTATCATCAACCAAAAGCTGGATTCAGAAAAGGAAGAGGCACTAGAGTTCATATTGCAAATTTATGTTGGTTACTGGAGCATACAAGAGAATTTCAGAAGGAAATCAGCTTGTGTTTCATAGAGTACAGCAAAGCTTTTGACTGTGTGGATCACGAAAAGCTATGGCTGTTTTTAAAGGAAATGGGTGTGCCACAACATCAGATCGTTCTGATGTGCAACCTGCACTCTGGACAAGAGGCCACAGTTAGGACAGAATAAGGCAGCAGGAATAGAGGAAGACCCAACAAGAGATGGATTGACTCACTAAAGGAAGCCACAGCCCTCAATTTGCAAGACCTGAGCAAGGCAGTTAAAGATAGGACGTTTTGGAGGACACTGATTCATAGGGTCGCCATGAGTCGGAAGTGACTTGACGGCACTTCACACACAACCAAGAAATCAGAAGGAGGATGAAACTAAGAAGGGCAGCCACGAAGGAGATAGAAAAGATTCTTAAGTGTAAGGATATGTCACCAGTGACCAAGATCAAGTGAATCCATGCCCTAGTATTCCCTATTATATATGAATAGGTGTGGAAATTGGACAATGAAGAAAGCTGACAGGAAAAAACTTGATTCATTTTAAATGTGGTGTTGGATGAGAGTTTAACGGACAGTGTGGACCGCCAAAAACCACAAATCAGTGGGTTCTAGATCAAATCAAGCCTGAACTCTCCCTAGAAACTAAAATGACTAAACTTAGGCTGTCGTACTTTGACATATTATGAGAAGACAAGAGTCACTGGAAAAGACTATCATGCTAGGAAAATTTGAAGGCAGCAGGAAAAGAGGAAGACCCAACAAGAGATGGATTGACTCTAAAAAGTAGAGACTCACTCTTCTCTACTTACGGATAGATGGAACCACATTCAAGCTGTATCTGAAAAAGTGAGCTGTGGCTCACAAAAGATCACACCCTGCCAGAAATGCTGTTAGTCTTTAAGGCGCTACTGGACTCCTACTCTTTTCTGCTAGCGACAGACTAACACGGCTACCCATCGTGACTCTGGAAAGGAAGCCACGGGCCTCAGTCTACAAGACCTGAGCAAGGCTGTTAACAGACAGGGCGTTTTGGAGGCCCCTGACCCATAGGATCGCCAGAGGTGGGAAGCGACTGGACAACTGAACCCACACAAGACAGCACATGCCACTCATCGCCCTGCAGGAGTCCGACCTAGGGTTGCCAGGTCCCTCTTTGCCACCGGCGGGAGGTTTTTGGGGCGGAGCCTGAGGAGGGCGGGATTTGGGGAGGGGAGGGACTTCCGTGGCATAGAGTCCAATGGCCCAAGCGGCCCTTTTCTCCAGGTGAACTGCTCTCTATCGGCTGGGGATCAGTTGTAACAGCAGGAGATCTCCAGCCACCACCTGGAGGTTGTATAGAAAAATAATACCAAGCTCAAGAATTTTCTATGAAAGCTATATTCTAAACAGTGAGTAAGTGCAAAGTGCGCTAGACAACAATAAAGTGACAAATGAAACTTAAAGCTATATACAACAAATAAATTACAAGTCAAAGAGACACTCAGTAGCTATACAATGTTCTATGCAGCAACTATGCTTGCAAGGTAGGTGAAAGATGCATGATTATCATGAATAATGTCCGTAATTTTCGTTTTTTCTTTCACTTCAGGTTGAAGCAGTGTGTAGGGAAAAAAACGAAAATTACGGACATTATTCGTGATAATTGTAGTGTTTCGTAGAACGTAGCGTTTTGTATAGCTATTGCGTGTCTCTTTGACCTGCTGTAATTTATTTGTTGTATATAGCTTTAAGTTTCATTTGTCACTTTATTCTTGTCTAGCCCTTTGCACTTACTCACTGTGCAGAAGATAGCTTTCACGGGAACTTCTTAAGCTGCACAGAAAAATAATACCACGCTCATCTACTGAAGACCAGTGCATTTTTGGTTCAACCGCCTGGAGGCTGGCAACCCTCAGCCGACCCACCCGCCGCCCGCACCTGCCGAGGAGACCCACCTGGGCAGACTCGCCGGTAGTCGTGGCAGCAGTCCAGGGCGTGGCGGCAGGCCTGGTCGCAGTAGCAGGGCCCCTGGGAGCCGTCCGGCCGCCAGCCGGCGCCGACGCACGCCAGGCTCCGGCCAGGGCAGCACCGGCCCAGCTGGCCGCAGCCGCCCTCCGCCCCGGCCAGCAGCCACAAGCCCACCGCCAGCGCCCAGCAGCGGCGCGCGGCCATCTGGATGGAGCCGCGCAGCGCCTGCAAGCGGCCCGGGGCGCGCGCGGCACCTGCTCGGCGCCCAGGCGGAAAGCGCCTCCTCTGCAGACGCGCAGCGGCCACAATGACCCGCGGGGGGGGGGGCGGGAGGCGGAGGAAAGAGCCAGGGACCCAGCCGGCGCTTCGGGCCCCGCCCACGTCGGAACGCCCGCCCTGCACGTGGACGCCTCGGAAAGCCGCGCGGCAATAATAAAAAGTCAAAAAAAGTTTTATATATATTTTTGTTTTTTTCAACTTGATAATTTTGTAACTATGAATGTACTAATAAGAGCATATAATTGATACTCTTTTGTGTGTGTGTGTGTGTGTGTGTGTGTGTGTGTGTGTGTGTGTGTGTATATATATATATATATAATCCCTATACACACACACACACACACACACACAAAAGAGTATCAATTATATGCTCTTATTAGTACATTCATAGTTACAAAATTATCAAGTTGAAAAAAACAAAAATATATATATAAAACTTTTTTTGACTTTTTATTGTGTGTGTGTGTGTGTATATAGGGATTATATATAGGGATATATATATATATATATAGGGATATACACACACACACACACACAAAAGAGTATCAATTATATGCTCTTATTAGTACATTCATAGTTACAAAATTATCAAGTTGAAAAAAACAAAAATACCCTTTTGACCCTCCACCCCCCGACCCTCCCTCCACCGTCCGATCCCCCGGCGCGCTCCGCTCCCTGCCCACGCTGACCTTCGCCTTCTCGGTGGCGCTCCGGACGCGCGGCGGCGGCATTTAAAGGGGCAGCGCGCGCGCGCGCGCTTTAGAGAGAGCGCGCGGACAAAGCGTCAAATGCGACCCCAGACTTTTCCTACTGAATAAAACACCAGACACTATTATGGCCATTTATTCAGGGAAGGTTTTGCATTGGGTTTGTCACTCTGTAGATCAGTGGTTCCCAACCTTTTTTTGACCGGGGACCACTAGGACTTTTTTGTTCGGTGCAGGGGCCCCAAGGTTCAAAATAAAAATTCCGAGAATTTGAAAATAAACTTTAATCATAACTGTTAGTTAAACATTAAACTTAGAATAATATTTGAATATATTTTTTATAATAGAGAACTTTTAATTGAAAATATTAATTTATTGTGGGTTTATAACTTTGTTTCGCGGACCTTAATTTAGTTCTCGCGGACCCCTGGGGTCCACGGACCCCCGGTTAGGAACCAGTGCTGTAGATGCACATTTTCCCCGTCTGAAGTCTCAAAACTCTGCATGGCAGCTTATTGTTGTGTTTTGAGAATATGGATGGGGGGAAAGTGCATCTAAAGAGTGGCAAATCCAATGCAAAACCTTCCATGAATAAATGGCCTATGAACGAGGATCAACAGCTCATAACAACATATCTTGTAACGGCAGCGAGAGTGGTATTGGCATCCCTTTGGAGAACAGATAAGATCCCAAACATGCAAACATGGATAGACACGTCTCTCGAATACGTAACGAGGGCACAATTAACGGAACATATGAAAGACAACACGCAAGATAAAAATCAAGAGATAGGGAAATCGTTTCATGAATATATAAAAATCACCAGATAAAATGACCTCAATAACTCAAGTCATTAGCTAGATAAGAACAGTTACATGTTAGATGGCAATAATATGGAACAATATACTACACCTAATAGAGGGGTAGATATCCTTAAATGTGAACAAATGATATCTAATCATTATTACTTTCCCATTCCCTTTTTCTTTTCCTGTATACCCAATTAATAATGGAAAAATAAAAAAAAAATAGAGAGAGCACGCGGCTTGGCTTTGATCCGAGAGAGGGGCGGCCCTGTTTGGGAAAGTGCGCCCCCCCCCCCGGACCTCATCCCATCGAAGTAAGTGGGCCACTAAAACCCCAGCAATACCATACTTTAATTTCTGGCCCGTCCGCTGACCTGGTTGGGAGGACAGGTGGATGGATGGCTTGCCATAAAGCATTAGAGCGGTTCCTCAGTGGAACAGGCTTCCTTGGGAGGTGGTAAGTGCTCCTTCCCTGGAGGTTTTTAAGCAGAGGTTAGATCGCCATCTGTCAGCAATGCTGATTCTGTGACCTTAGGCAAATCATGAGAGGGAGGGCACCTTGGCCATCTTCTGGGCATGAAGTATGGGTCACTGGGGGTGTGGGGTGGGGAGGTAGTTCAGAATTTCCTGCATTGTGCAGGGGGTTGGACTAGATAACCCTGGTGGTCCCTTCCATTTCTATGATTAATAGCTACTTACAGAACAAGCACTATCCGCCCCCATACTCCATAATACTTTTCTCACGATCACCTCCTAGCCTGGAGGTTGTTTCATCAACATCGTTTTAGATTGCTGTGTTTTATGGGTTTTTATGCCCCCTCATCTTCTCTGTCTGGTAGATACTGGCTGACAAGTCCTGCCGAGGATATCATTTACTGTGCCCTAACACAACATCCTTCATATACACAAGAAGTTATGGGAAGCCTTGGCGTTAGATACATCTGTGCATGTGGCAGAAGCTGGGTGAGCATCAGTCCCTTCCCATTTCGCCAAACATGCGTTTGATCCTGGCTGAATCCTGGCTGAAACAGGGAATAAAGGAGGCTGTGGCTTCCTTTATTGAGCCAACCCATCTCTTGTTGGGTCTTCCTCTTTTCCTGCTGCCCTCAACTTTTCCTAGCATGACTGTCTTTTCTAGTGACTTGTTTTCTCGTAATGTGACCAAAATACGACAGCCTCAGTTTAGTCATTTTAGCTTCTAGGGTCGGTTCAGGCTTGATTTGATCTATAACCCACTGATTTGTTTGTTTGTTTTTGGCAGTCCACGGTATCCATAACACTCTCCTCCAACACCACATTTCAAAGGAATCTACTTTCTTCCTATCAGCTTTCTTCAATGTACAGCTTTCACACCCATACATAGTAATAGGTAGAACTATGGCATGAATTAACTTGATCTTGGTTGCCAGCAACACATCCTTACATTTAAGAATCTTTTCTAGGTGCTACTGGACTCTGATCTGACTGTTCTACTGCAGACCAACACAGCTACCCTCTGAATATAAATGGTTTGCCGGAACCGGAAGATCCTGTCAGCATCCTTGATAATACACAACCAAATGGGAAACTTTGTGGTGCAGGAACATTGACTGGGCTGGATCCAGTGGATGGGGATATCCACATCTGCCATCTTGCTGCTGCCCAAGGGGGAATCCCAAAATGCTGCTCCTGGGGGCAGCATCAGGGATGAATCTGTACTGGAAGGACAGATTCAACAAAACAAAACTTCTGCTTCTGTTAGTGGAAATCTATTGCTGGATCTAAGCCATGCTCCTTGATCAAGAAACAATCAGATTTGTTCATTCATTCCAGTTCGATAGCTTCTTCCCAACTGAATGAACTCGCCTTGTTTAAGTGTAGCAAAGAAAAGAGATGGTGTATCCAAAGACACTAAAACGCACCTCCCCATTCCCCAATATGCAACTAAACATTGCAAAACAAAACTGGGGCATCCGTTACTCAATACCATGGTGTCCTGCAAGTCCTGATCAAGGCTGTGTTATACCTTTTTGGTCTACCAAGAAAAACAGGACCAGCTCTGTTTACCAAGAGGGAGTTGAGCCAGCTACAGCAATGACCTTGCATCAAAGCATCGTGCTTGTTTGCCGAGACCATACCAAGCACTGAACGGACGGTTTTATCTGCTCCTTCAGCATATGACTTTTACTGCCTGCCTCTTGGGAGTTTCCTTCCCTGCCTTAATTTGCTCAGTGGTGGAATTGCCGTCGGTGACCCAGTTCTCAGAGGCTCACTGTGTCCCCTTTTGTTAAGCTTAGGGGCAGGAAGATCCTGGTGGCTGGGGACTGGCAGACACAAAGGAAGACTTATTCTCCCTTTCATCACGGGCTGGAATTTCTGGTTGTTAATTGGTGGCCGGTTTCAAGGTTGCTGCAGGCAAACTTCGCAAGTCACATTGCAGGAGACAATGACATCATTTAATGCATTAGAACAAAAGCAGGCAGCTTATTCCATTGGCAGCAAACATGCTGGAAGCATACCCAGAAAATGGCCGGCAATCAGCATTTAATTGCATGTGACACCACCGTTTATTTCCAAAGCAGCCTTATAACTGTGAGCTTTTTGTCTTCTCTTCCTGAACAATTTTACTGGCATGTACCTAATTTTTATCCTGCCCTTCCTCTAATGAGTTCAGGGCGGCATAGATGGTTCTCCCTTCCCCTTTTGATCCTCACAACCTCCCTGTGAAGTAGTCAGGCTGAGAGTGTGTGACCAGCCAAAAGTCACCCAGTGAACATCATGGCGGACTGGGGGTTTGAACCCAGGGCTCCCTAGCCCAACATTCTAACCCCTGCAAGTTTGTAGGGCAGATATGGCCACAGGACATTTTCATATACTTGTGTCATACGGGGCTCTGATCGGCTTTGTTTTAAATCAACTCCCAAAGCTGCAGTGCATCTTGTGTTTTTGCTATGAATTCTTGTAATTAAAATATAATTAATGTAATTAAAATACAACAGAAAAAAAAACACAAGAGCCTCAATTCTGGTCAACACATGCAGAAATTAGGTGGGAACAAGGCAGTAGCAGCTCACGATGGTATCCTTAGGCATCAGCAGTGGTTCAAGGTCTTTTGCCACCACTGTATTTTCACTGCCGTTATTCCTGCCCAGGAGCCAGGGAAGATAATCTTTAACTTCCTGCTTCCACTACTCTCTTTTAAGATAGCATGGCATAAGAACATAAGAAAAGCCCTGCTGGATCAGACCAGTGGTCCATCTAGAGACCCAGCGTGGTGAAGTGGTTAAGAGCAGTGGACTCTAATCTGAAGAACTGAGTTTGATTCCCCACTCCTCCACATGAGCAGTGGACGCTAATCTGATGAACCAAGTTTGTTTCCCCACTCCTCCACGTGAAGCCTGCTGGGTGACCTTGGGCTAGTCACAGTTCTCTCCGAACTCTCTCAGCCCCATGTACCTCACAAGGTATTTGTTGTGGGGAGAGGAAGGGAAGGAGATTGTAAACCGGTTGGATTCTCCTTAAAAGGTAGAGAAAGTCGGCATATACCGTAAAAACCAACTCTTTCTTCTTCTAGTCCTGCATCCTGTATCACACAGTGGCCAACCAGTTGCCCTGGAGGGCCAACAAACAAGTCATAGAGGCCAACGGGCCAAGGCCATCCCCTCATGCTGCCTCCTAGCACTGGTATTCAGAGGTTTATTGACACTGGATGGGGAGGTTCCTTTTAGTAACCATGGCTGGTTATGAATGTCTAATCCCTTTTAAAAACCTATGCTTGTTGCCATCTCTGTGTCAACTGGCCAGGAATTCCACAATTTAATTATTCCTTGAGTGAAGAAGCAGTTGCTCGTGACTATCCTGAAGCTATTTGACCATCACATTAATTGGGTGAAGCTAAATTCTCACATTAAGGAAGAGAGAAGGGGGGGGGAAATCTCTCAGTCCCCTTTTTCTATTCACTGCACACAGTATTACCAATGAAGCCGCACCAAAGATCTATACTAGGGCATTACAATAATGGCCATCTTACTTTTAAGTCAAAGCAACTGGTTGTTTCAAACCAATAAAATATCCTTGCAGTAGCAGGTATGGGAATCCAGATGTCATCCCATTTCAAAAATCTTCATCAGCCAGAACTTAGTTCTTGATATACTGAAGGAGTACCCTAAATCTACCAGTGTAAATGCTTATGAACAGACACAGAGATGGGGGAACGAGTGCCCAGGGCAGAGGTGGGGGAGGGAGGGGTGTGCCACACGCGTGCTGAAGCCAGGTACTAGTGGCCTCAGGGGCAGAGAGAAACGCACCGGGTGGGGCGCGGGGTGGCCACCCCCACAAAAGTCAGAAAGGGAGAACAGCGGCCGGTAGAAGCTGAGGGCAGGCGGACCAGGCAGGCTGCAGGCGGGCAGCTGCACCCATGCCGCAGTGTGGTGGCGCTCCTTCTTTTCATGCCCACGCTCCCCATGCCCACCCTGACACCCTCCTTCTTGCACCCGGGGCAAGTGCCCCCGCCAGACCCTCCCTCCCCAGTTCTGGCCCTGCTTATGATGATTTGATAAACTAGCAGGAGCACATATTTTCCACAATGAAAGCCGACTCAAATAATTCATTCAGTTTCTCTTAAGCAGTCCTTTCACTCTTTTCTTACCCAGTAGCTAGTCATACATACCCTATAGGGTTCCCTGAACACTCACATTCTCAAGGGAATTCAGGAATTTTTATGCACTGCTTGCTGTGCTGTTTTCAAAGAGGCCCGGGGAAGTGAGGAAATAAGAAAGATTAGCCCCCCAGTGAAGGTGGGCAGCTGGCAGCAAGCAGGAAGTGAGTTTGCCCCCACACACTCCTCCAAATCTGCCACCTGAGGTGACCACCTGAGGTTGCCACCTTCTAAAGCTAGTCCTGAAAGGCATAATTAAAGCCCGCAGGAACCGAAAGCTGGATTCTTCCCACTCTTGAATCAGGCTTCCAGTATCATCCAGCTCCACTTAACCAATACTTGCAGAAAAACAAGCTTCATAAACTAGCACTTCTCAAAGATAGCAGTTTGAAGTCGGACCGTGCTGTCAGGAGGACTCCAAAGTTTTATTCTCAGAGACGTGGGCATTTGTTGTTTTGCTACTTCTTCCATTTTTAAGAAAAAGCATCCCTTCTCTCTGCCTGTACAGTGAACAGGAAAAGATTCCGTTTTCTCATTTGTCCCACTCAATATGAATTTATCCACTCAAAGCAACAATAAAACAAACAGGGAACAAATAGATAAGCGAGTCCTACACCACAGGATGCAGTTTAGCTCGGGAGAATATCTCAGTGGAGGCATTAGGAGCCCTTTCCTGCATCTGACAGCCTTGGAAAATAAAAGTTCTAAAACCTGCGGGATTTGGCCGTTTATCTGCGCACCTGCCCTTGCCTTTCTGAAATCTCCATCTACTGACTTGTCAGGTTCCCTGGATAGAAAATTACAATTAAAAGGGGGAGGGGAGGAAAGGCCAGAGGGCAACGAAACAAAAATGCCTCTGAGTCTAATAGAAAAGGCTTGTAAATTGGAGTTTTTAAATAAGGCTTAGGAAGGTTCAACATTTGCATTGAGGGCAGTTCACCCACCGCAAATAAATTATTAAGGATTGAACCATATGAAACTGCATTCCACTGAACCCTAAGTCACATGTGCTATTTAAAAGCATTTTTAGTTTCTTTGGGGGTTACCGCATTATGTATTCCCAGCGATGTATTAAGAGTTTGAAAATGTTATAAAAAACATCGCTTTAAAAGGGTTTTTGGATGCCACGGCTAAAAAATGGTTGGAAAACGTCTTCACAGCTAAAGAGGCCAAACAAAATGCGAACAGTATTCTTTATAACATTTTCAAACTCTTAATACATCGCTGTGAATACATAATACGGTAACAGCCAAAGTCTGCTATCTTGCACGTTTGAAAAACAGAAAGACTGTTTCAAGTGTGTGGAGGCAAAGTTTTTGATGAATGAACACCAGAAATGTGGTTTAACTCACACTTGTAGAAGATCCCTGTGGACAAATGGGAAAGCAACATTTAAAACAATCTGCACAGCCAATCAAATCTCCAATAGTTAGGGTTGCCAGGTCCCTCTTCGTCACCGGTAGGAGGCTTTTGGGGTGGAGCATGAGGAGAGTGGGGTTTGGGGAGGGGAAGGACTTCAATGTCATAGAGTCCTATTGTTAAAGGGGGCATTTTTTCCAGGTGAACTGATCTCTATCAGCTGGAGACCAGTCGTAATAGCAGGAGATCTCCAGCTAGTACATGGAGGTTGGCAACCCTACCAATAGTCAATCAGAAGCCTTGTTGGGCAAGAGCCCTACCTAGCCCCACCCACTTCCTAAAAACACTTGGTGGGTGCCAAAAAAGGTGTTGGGAACACCATGGCACCCATGGAACCCCTGCCCTATACCTAAATTCAGCCAACTGGGGGATGCTTCCCAGCCCATGATTGTCAACATAAGGGCAAGAGGAAAGTGGTAGTAGAACCCACTGGTTTTAAGGGATGAGGAATAAGATCTGAAAGGGATGAGGAATAAGATCTGACCTAGGGCTGTCAAAAAAAAAAATTCGGTACAGTTCGGATTCGGCCGAATTTGACCCTTGTGGGTTCGGTACGTGCCGAAGTCCGAACTCCCCCGCTTCGGATCCCCGGTAATTCGGGGGGATCCGGAGTTCGGGGGGAAATTCGGCCCCAGCGTGCCTTCAGAGGGATTCCCTGAAGGCGCGCGGGGGCCCTTTAAACTGATCTGAGCCTCCCAGCTGGGAGGCGCAGATGAGTTTAAAGGGCAGCCCGCCCCCCTTCAGCGGAGTCCGCTGAAGGCGGGCGGGCTGTCATTTAAACTCATCTGCGCCTCCCGGCCGGGAGGCTCAAATGAGTTTAAAGGGCAGCCCGCACCTTTCAGCGGGCTCCCCTGAAGGGGGGCCGAATTTGCCGAATTTATTCGCGAACTCCCGAACTCACTGAATTCGGCCCCCCCGGTTGCCCGCCAGTTTTGAGTTTGGATCCGTCCGAACAGAAAATCACCGAATCAGGGGAAATTCGGTTGATTTTCAGTTCGGACCGAACCGAATTGACAGCCCTAATCTGGCCTCCTCATCCACATCTTGAAGAGGTCCTCCGGGAATACTGGCTACTAACCAAGGAAACACAATATGGATCAAGGTTATCAGCAGTTCCTATGAAATATTTGGAAAAACATCAGGGAAAGGGCAGCTGATCCACTTTCGTTTTTGTTGCCACCTTTATTTTAAGAACAACTTAATTCTGAGCTACACATCTCTGTAATGAAGAGCCTTATCTTTGATGCAGAGATTTACTTATGTAACTCTATAGGTAAACCAAGCACCATCTCCCACTTGGAATTCCATACCATTTACACATGCTATGCAGGCCGTCTTTGACCTTTGCAAGAGCTACATGTTGCTGGCTCATTAATACATGGTTGGCTTCATTAGCTGCCAACATAGCAGTAAACGTATATACAAACATTTTGTCCATTAATTCTTAGGTTTTTCTTTCTCGTTTAATGGAATGCACATGAGGAATGCCGTAGGTTAGGGCTACTGTCGGTGCAAAGGAAGTGAAAACTGGCCTCTATTAAAATCAGTGAAGATGAAGAACTGTCTATTGAAAATAGGAAGAAGTCCAAATTGGCTATTTTTAGGTACAAAGAAAAACAGGCAAAACCATATTTGGAGGCTGCATCAGCATCTCTCTGCTACTGGTTTTGCTTTCTAGCAATGAAAGAAAAGAACTACTCTTCAGACAACAGAGATCAGTTCCCCTGGAGAAAATAGCTGCTTTGGAGGGTGGACTCTATGGTGTTACACCCTGCTGAGGTCTCTCCCCTCTCCAAACCCCGCCCTCCCCTGGCTCAGTCCTCAAATCTCCAGGTATTTCCCAAGTGGAACTTGGCACTCCTCAGCTCCCCTTAGGTGGGGGAAGGTTGCAGTAACATTATTTTGAAAGTCTAGCAGCCATATGTTAAAAATGTGGATCATACCCATAGACATATGGCTTGCTCTAGCCTTGGTGAATGGCACTTTGTAAAACTATGATGGTGGAAAGTGCCATCAAGTCATAGCCAACTTACGGCAACCCCATAGGGTTTCCAAGGTAAGAGACAAACAAAGTGGTTTGCCATTGCCTTCCTCTGCATAGCAACCCTGGCCTTTCTTGGTGGTCCTTCCATGGTGGTCTTCCATCCAAGTACTACCCAGGGCTGACCCTGCTTAGCTTCTGAGATCTGATGAGACTGGGCTAGCCTGGGGCATCTAGGAAAGGGCCATAAAACTACACTGGAGGTTTTTTGCTCCAGGATTATTATGTTGAGTTAACTTAGAGTTGCCAGCCTCCAGGTGGAAGCTGGAGATCTCTCGCTATTGCAACTGATCTCCAGTTGACAGAGATCAGTTCACCTGGAGAAAATGGCCACTTTGGAAGGTGGACTCTATGGCATTATACCCCACTGAAGTCCCCCCTCCTCAAACTCAGCCGTCCTCAGGCTCCACCCCAAAAAACTCCAGGTATTTCCTAACCCAGAGCTGGCAACCTTAAGTTAATTGGACAACATTCCTCCTGGCAATTCATGCATAGTAACTGTAATAAATGATTGTTCTGGCAGTTTTTAGAACACAGGCTTCCTGATTAACATGTGTATCATCAATGCAAAATATCACCACCCCATTTCTCTCCATAAATTAGCCCTTTGAGGATAGAAGCCATAGGTGCCAATCAAAACACACTTGGAATTCATTTCCTCAAATCTTGCCATGGATGGAAGCCGTGTTGACCACATTACCCAAGAACAAATGCCAACACAGATGAAGCAAATATGGTTACCACTTGAGAAAACTAAAAACTGGTATAAGTGGGGGTTTTGTTTTGCTACTTGCTGGGCTCCCTTCCTTCCCAATATGCGGTTTAGCTCAACATTCATGATAAATTATGCACATTTGAAAATACACAAGTGAACAACAGTGTTTTTCCTTCCTTCTGTAAGAACTGTGACCATCATGAGAAATCAAATTGTTTCTTCTAGAGCATGGACAAATGCTATAACTAAAGTTAATTCCATTAGACATTCTTCAAGCACTTTTTTATGGAAAGAGGTTAGTATACCAAAAGTAATTCATAATGATTTTAAACACAGAAAGTGAGAGCAAGAATTCACAGGGCAGCATCCTGTGTATCCCTTAAGAAATGGCCTTCTGTTAACCATCAAAAAGGAGGAATAGGAGTTGGTTTTTATATGCTGACTTTCTCTACCACTTAAGGGAGAATCAAACTAGCTTACAATCACCTTCCCTTCCCCTCTGCATAACAGATGCCCTGTGAGGTAGGTGGGGTTGAGAGAGCTCCAAGAGAGCTGTTACTAGCTCAAGGGCACCCGGCTGACTTCATGTGTAGGAGTGGGGAAACAAATCCAGTTCACCAGATTAGCATCTGCAGCTCATGTGGATGAGTGGGGAATCAAACCTAGTTCTCCGGATCAGACTCCACCGCTCCAAACCACTGCTCTTAACCACTACACCACACTGGTTCTCCAGGAACCAGCAGGAGACCAGACCCCCATATGAAGACCCCCTTCACTCTCTTCCCATAACTCTAAAAGAGAGGAGGAGGGTGGAGGAATGTAAGATACTGGGAGATTGACATGTGGAAACACTGAGGGAACAAGCCTAAGCAGGTAAGTCTAATTTTATTCAGTGGGGCTTACACTCAGGAAAGGTGAACAGTGCCATCCTAAACAGTGACACCATTCCTAGTCTATTGAAGTCAATGGGCTTAGACTGATGTAACTGCTCAAGATGGCACTTTTTGGATAAGCTCTTAAGAACATTTACTAGGAAGTAAGTCCCATTGAAGTAAATTTGATTTACTTCTGAGCATACATGCTTAAGATTGCTCTGCAAGTAACTTTAAAGACAGCAGATTTCTTATCATTTGGATTTGCTTTTTTACACTCAGGCTATATATGCACGGGAGGTTTTGCCTTGGATTGGCCGCTCTCTAGGTGCACATTTTCTCCATCCAAATTCTCAAAACTCTGCAAGGGGGTTATTGTTGAGTTTTGAGAATTCGGATGGGGAAAATGTGCATCTAGAGAGCGGCAAACCCAAGGCAAAATCTCCCATGCATAAATGGCCTCGCTGACAATGGCCACAGCCCTCTCTGCCCCTCTCATAATTTACCCTCAAACCCCAACATTTCTGGCTAAAGAGCGAATAAAATCACCGTATGTTTCATTGGCTAAGTATACTATATTCCCTCAATACTGTCTGGCTGGAAGAGCCTTAAAGAAAACAGTCAAAGGAAAGATGTCAATGACAAATGGGGTCACCAGACTTTAAATAATTACATTCTAAAAGATCTAAGAACTTTTAAATAACATGTTAAGTGAGCAAGAGTAATTGGCATTATAGCCCCAAAATTGCATTACAGCACCTCTGAAGAGCGGTAATTCCTCCTTGTTATCTCTGTAGATAATTGGGGAGGGAGAAGGGAAATCCCTGAGTCAGTTCTCATGTTGTAAGAGAGAGAGAGAAAGAGCCAAAGGAATTCACAGAAACAAGCCAGAGAGCTCACCATTCCCAGTTATTTATAGATTTTCAATGTGAAATTTGATTTCTGCCAGTCTTTGATTACTAGAAGTGCACTTACAGCCCATTCCTGAGACAAGAAGCGGCTGGGGACAGCATGTCCATGGTACCGCCACGGCACCTCCACGGAGGTTTCGTGGCCGCAGTGAGCAAAAAAAGGGGTGGTTTCTAGCAAAAAATCCAAAAATGGGGGGAAAGGCCCCATAGGAAAGAGCCAAGCTTCGCCACCAAAAAGGTGGCATAGCAACACTGTAGCATAAGGGAATGTTCCCGGCCCGAAAGGGGTTAAGAAGCTGCCTAATGGCAGCTCTGCCCCCCGGAATGCCCCTTAGGGTTGTCAGGACCCTCTTTGCCACCGGCAGGAGGTTTCTGGGGCAGAGCCTGAGGAGTGCTGAAGTGCCCCACATATTTTTTAAAATTTCTTCACGGGAACCGTCATTCCAGACATCACTGCGAAGCCAACACATACCTGTTTCGCATTTCTTAAGAGCCCCTTTAACATGACCTTTTGTATTTGCTCCGCCCCCGCATTGAAGCATTCGTTGAAGGAAGCATGCAGAATCCCAGCCAAGGCTTAGCTATGCAAACGACTATTGCTAATGGCTATGCAAACGAAGGAATGAAGGAGCAGGTGAGAGGGTGGGTGGAATTTGTTTGACTTTCTCGTCTTGCATCGGGACCGTGAATAGTCATTTGAAAGGTCGGATTTAAAAAATCAGCCTAGAGCGAGGAGCAGAACTGGCCCTGCATAAATGGCCTCTGTGTAAATTTCCAGTTGCAGCTTTTCATGGCAGGGAATCAACTCCTGACAATGGCTTGCAGCTCAAACTGAGAATAAAAAGAGACAGCTAGAGGAACCCGTTTAAAAGTTGGCTATTGTACTAATCACCTGCTGAAAGGTTAGAATTTGGTACCTGGAGAAACAATTTAGAACCTTGAGAAGATCAGCTTTCATTTTGCCTCTGCTCCACAGGTTTCTAGCTCAATTTATATGACTACAGAAGCAAATTTGAAAATCTATACAAATGCCGGCTAAAGATACCAAAGAGAGGGGTAATCAGAACTTCAAAGAGTTGGGGAGTGGGTCAGTATGGACTCTTACCTCATTTCCACTGGTAGCACAAACAAAATAGTTTCTGTTCAGGCTACAAAATCCTGCTTTCTGTACCAAATTTGGGTTCGTTTTTGCAGTTTTTAGCAGCAAGTATGCACGGCCCCTCTGGGAAATCATCACAACTACCCATTATAGGAAAAATGTGTTCAGGTGGGGTTTGGAAACCATTTCTGCGAAAGCGAAACAAATGCAGGAAATTCCTCACCATTACGAACACCCAGATAATCTGCTTTTTGTTGTTGTTACAATTCCCCAAAGATTTATTTTTTAAAAAACTAAGTTCTTTGAAAATGTTTCGTATGTTGGGAAATTGAATGGCTGGTGATTATTTTAACTAAACAAAGCAGGGGAGTTTGCGCCACAGGAGATTTCCTCCTCCGCTCGCATTGGGTTTCAATAATAACTGTGTTCCAAGCAAGATGACATGAAGATTACATGGGGGTTGTTGAGAGGCCAAATCTGCCATTGTCCCCATGAATGTTCCCCCTCCTATGCAGCGCTTTCTTGAGAACTTAATGTCCTTATCATCGTGGTTTCTTCTGCCAGATTATCTCTTCTCCCAGCTGCCTTAAAAGGAAACCCAAACTTTGCTTGGTGTTTAGTGTTGCATCCATGTTGGATTTAAGAGACTTGCGTATCCCTGTATGCAAAGCATAACGCTCTCTCCTTGGTTTTCGGAAGATGTCAGGCTGTGGGCAGTCACATTTTGGACTGGGGTGGGGAGCTCCAATCCCAGTGGACAAGGAATAAGTGCACAGACCGAGCAGGGATGAGGCTGCCGTTTCCAAAGCCTGCACCTACCGTTGGGTCCTGGACCATTTATTATTCTTGTGTTCACTCTTTGCAGTGTATTCAAAGTGGGGGGGGGGAGACAGCCCTTGTACATCGTTCCAGCAGATACGATGACAGGCAATCGCTGGGTGCTGCATTGAGCTCACATCAAATAAACAGAGCGCTATGAATCCAGCTCTGTGGTCCCAATCCAGAGGTCCCCTTGTACAGACTGATGGCTTTGACAGCATCAAAAAAGTGGGGGAGTGGAAGAGGGAGGGGCCGTGGCTCAGTGGTAGAGCATCGGCTTGGCATGCAGAAGGTCCCAGGTTCAATCCCCAGCATCTCCAGTTAAAGGGACTAAACAAGTGGGTGATGTGAAAGACCCCTGCCTGAGACCTTGGAGAGCCTCTGCCTGTCTGAGCAGATAACACTTTGATGAACCAAGGGTCTGATTCAGTATAAGGCAGCTTCGAGTGTTCAAGAGCAGGAGGAAGTAGGGCTGGCCGTAGGTGATGTGAAAGACGTCTGCCTGAGACCCTGGAGAGCCTCTGCTGGTCTGAGTAGACAGTACTGACTTTGATGGACCGAGGGTCTGATTCAGTATAAGGCAGCTTCATGTGTTCAAGGAAGTAGGGCTAGTCTTCAGTTTCCTCACGGGTGATCTGCGCTCTTTAGTGAGAAATTCACTGCAAACTTTACCTTTCTGCAAGAGATTGGGTGGAGGGTAGGGTTGCCAGCTCCAATTGGGAAATACCTGGAGATTTGGGGGCAGAGCCTGAGGAGGGCAGTGTTTGAAGAGGGGAGGGACGCCATAGAGTCCAATTCCCGAAGCAGTTATTTTCTCCAGGTGAACTGATCTCTGTTGGCTGGGGATCTGTTGTAATAGCAGGAGGTCTCCAGCTACCTGGAGGTTGGCAACCCTATGTATATACATGCAGGATGTACATGTGTTCACGGTAACAGTTGGACAGGGCTACAATTCACAGGTTTTACTAAGAGTTTGCAGAGTATCAAAAGCCTGTTTGACCAGAGATTACAATGGAATAGGTGAGCGTACCCTAATAAGCAAAAGCCTCCATCATACCATGGTTTATCTCAGGGGTGGGGAACGTCAGGCTTGAGGGATGTATAAGGTCTGCAAAATCATTTGGTCTGGCCCTTCATGGGTTCTGGCAGATCTCTAGCTCAGAAGGATGCTGCCCTGCCTGAATCTCTTGGGCCCAGCTGGGGACAGGAGAGCTCAAAAGTGAGTCGCTGTACGTGGCAGACACTCGGAGCCATCTCCAGTCCTGCCTCTTGGCTAAATGTTTGACCAAATATAGCAGGCTAACTTTTAAGTTGATAATTTTGTATGGCCCGCGAATAGGGTTGCCAACTGCCAGGTAGTAGCAGGAGATCTGCTAATTCAACTGATCTCCAGCCGATAGAGACCAGTTCACCTGGAGAAAAATGGCCACTTTGGCAATTGAACT
Organism: Euleptes europaea; assembly: GCF_029931775.1. NCBI lineage: Eukaryota > Metazoa > Chordata > Lepidosauria > Squamata > Sphaerodactylidae > Euleptes > Euleptes europaea. Next base: position 117,776,478 of record NC_079313.1, on the reverse strand, counting down.
CTATGGCATTGAAGTCCCTCCCCTCCCCAAACCCCGCCCTCTTCAGGCTCCGCCCCAAAATCTCCCGCCGATTGCAAAGAGGGATCTGGCAACCCTACCCGCGAATGATGTTATAAATATCCAAATGGCCCTTGGCAGAAAAAGGGTTCCCCACCCCTGGTCTATCTCCAGTCTCTGCCTGTTTTTTTTTAATGAGTATGCCTGTAAAAGAGGAGGAAGCCATACCCTACCTACTTTCCAGTCCCATGGCTTCCCTTCCCCTCCGGCTTGTTAGAGTGAACAAGATTCCTGGGAATGGAAAGTTTTGGCCATGCAACCTGGGCAATGGAAGGGTAGGCTGAATTAAATGCTCTGTGTTGCCACCTAGTGGCCTAGTTTAATCATTGGGGGGTGTTTAGTTCTTGTTTCTGGATTGCAGAAGTGGCATTATTGTGCCAGGCGCGCAGATTGCCGCCCCCAGCCCCGCCCCCCAAAAGCTCTATTGGCTGGAGCTCAGTTGTAATAGCAGGAGATCTCCAGCTAGTACCTGGAGGTTAAACCAAACAAATAACACCTATGCTGTAAATCGTGTAGGATTGGCGAGCAAATGAACAGCACGCAGGCTCAAGTATTAACACACAATATCATATATTCATCAAAATGCAGCAATAGCATTAACTCAATTAAGCAATAGCAATCACAAAATGAAACTTGTTCCAATACATATGACCCATCCACCGTCCAAATGACGGTTAATTCTCTAAAGTCCCTCAATGAAAAATGTGCATCTTCAAATGGCTGTGTGGGCAGACAAGTCCACTGGAGAAAGTAACCCTGGAGATGGGTAGACTCCCGGCAAAGGAGGGAGGTTGAGCCAAGAGGGTCAGGCGATGAGCCCACAGAGCAGGCAAGAGCGCTGTGCAGCCGCCCAGCTACAATTTGAAGTCGGGGTGTGAGCCTGCAGCCGGGCGGTTTTGCAATGGCTCCGCTCTGACTATTTTAGGCAGTGAGGCTGGAAGCAGCTTCGGGTTGGCGACCTCCAGGTACTAGCTGGAGATCAACTGCTATTACAACTGATCTCCAGTCGATAGAGATCGGTTCACCTGGAGAAAATGGCTGCTTTGGCAATTGGACTATGGCATTGAAGTGCCTCCCCTCCCCAAACCCTGCCCTCCTCAGGCTCCCCTCCCAAAACCTCCCACCAGTGGCGAAGAGGGAACTGGCTACCCTAGCAGCTGGACTTTTGGCACCCTAAGGCCATGGAACAGAAATGATTGTGACCCCCCCCCCCATCTGCAGCTCCCGTTATCTCCTAAAGTGGGTGGGAGGAACGGGGAGTAAACAGAATACAGAGTAGAGAGGTCAAGAATGAGCAACATCAAGATGTAAGTTTTCTCTGGCTTTTGTGATCAGCAGAATCCTGTCCTGGGAGAAGTGCTAAATGCAGCTATGCAGGAAACAACCGGGAACTGGGAAAGGCAAAGGAATGCTGAGGGTGCGAGAAACTGCATGGGAAAAGTACAACTGGTACTAAGGAGAAACGTTTCAGATTTACTGTCGCTATTCCCATGATGTCCATAAAGGCAATCTACAAAGCCTAAAGTACACTGCTCTCCAGCTCATTCCCACACTTCGAAACACCAGGCTAGGATGTGTTTGTTTTGCTTTTTAAAACAGAGTTCAGTTAATCCTGGGCTGGTTAGTTGTTTGATTTGTGATGGTGCACTTTAGGGGGGGTGATGTAGGGTTGCTAGATCCAGGTTGGGAAACTCCTGAAGATTTGGGGATGGAGCCTGGGGAGGACGGGGGACCTGAGTGGGGTGCAGTGCCATAGAGTCCTCCCTCCAAAGCATCCATTTTCTCCCACTCGGAGGCTGACATCCCTAGGGTTATGTGACTCATGGCTCCTGTTGTCTGCAGGTTACTATTCGTGATCATCCCAGGAGCCAGTCAGGCTGAGTGGCAGAGCCAGCATTGTAGGGGGCCACTCCACGCAGCCCCTGCAGCACTGGCGGAATTTGGCTGTTCTTGCTGCTGGCTGCCAGTGGCCATCCAAGACACTGGCCCACCAGGAACTTTCCCCCTAAGTCACATGGCCAGGCTGCTCCTACTTTTGTATCTTACCATCTTACAAAGACCAGCAAAGCAACACATTCTCTTGGACACACTCCAGTGACTAAAGGTACAACTCTTAACCTGGGTGTAAGTCCCATTAAAAACTTCTTGAAGGACCCCTGGGGCAGACACAGATAGACTGAGCCCCTTTGGCTTGGTGGGTCTCTAGCTACAAAGGCAGGAGAGCTGCCAACTTTTTTTTTTAAACTGGCCTTTGATGCATGGTTGCTTCACTCCCAGTTACACACACATACACCCTGACTACTTTGGGGCTTTGCCTTGATTATGCATGCATTTCCCAACCTTCAGAGGTCGCCTCGCTCTCTGCACATTTCCCTGTGTGTGCTGGATTCTGTTTAGCCAGCATCCAGAAAATGCGGGGGAAGCATGTGGAAACACGCAGGGAGAGCAAGGCGACCTCTGAAGGTCGGGCAATGCATGCATAATCAGGGCAAAGCCCCGAAGTAGTGTGGGGGGGATGACCGGGAGGGAAACAGCCAAGCATAAAAGTCCATTATGCGGCAGGGCTGTAATCCTATGTATGCCTATTTGGGAATAAATGCCACTGAAATCTGTGAGACCATCTTCAGAATAAACCTGCGTGGGACCAGGCGAATGAGACACCTTGCTTGAGCACAGCAGGACTCGCTTCTAGAAAAACCTACTCAGGCTCAACATACCTGTTAAAACTCCCAGGACTAACAGGCTGACCATAAACATTTATCTACTTAGAAATGTCCCACTGAGTTCAATGGAGCTTACTCCAAGCTCACAAAACTGCAGCCTTGAGCGTTTCACTGCACGGTTCATTTATTTCAGTGGGACTCCGTTGCGATTAATGTTTGCAGGATTCTATTAAAAGGTCTTCCTCTGCGATCCTTAAAGCAGTAGTAACAGCTTTGTCTCCCTAATACCAAAAGATTCCTTAAAAGCTCAGATCAACAGGTAAGCTTCTCTTTGGAAGAAGACATACCGAATGAGATTTTTCCTTCTCCATTATGATTAAAAAAAACAACCCTCTAATTTATCAGCCAGGTATTTATGGGTGTGAGAGCTGGACAATGAAGAAAGCTGATAGGAAGAAAGTAAATTCCTTTGAAATGTGGTGTTGGAGGAGAGTGTTTCAGATACCCTGGACCGCCAAAAAAACAAATGTGGGTTTTAGATGAAATCAAGCCTGAACTGACCCTAGAAGCTAAAATTACTAAACTGAGGCTATCGTACTTTGGACATATTATGAGAGGACAAGAGTCACTGGAAAAGACTATCATGCTAGGAAAAGTTGAAGGCAGCAGGAAAAGAGGAAAACCCAACAAGAGATGGATTGACTCTATAAAGGAAGCCACAGGCCTCAGTTTGCAAGATTTGAGCAAGGCTGTTAAGGATAGGACACTTTGGAGGACATTGATTCATAGGGTCACCATGAGTCGGAAGCGACTTGATGGGACTTCATACACACACACATTATATCCTTCTGGGCTATTGCAAGAAAATAGCACAACCCTGAGGAATGGAGATTAGAGATGAATCAAGAGACCCAAATGCCTTCATCATTCAGATAGTCAGGCAAGCAGATCATCAGAGCAAAGCCATCTTTTGGCAAGCCTATGCGCAGAGCACCCCCTGCAGAGTCGTCTTTAAAAACAAAAGAATTCCATTCCTAGCCGTTCATGCAGAATAAAGCGTTCCAACGGACAAATTTCGCATGGGGAGCAAAGCCTGATGAAGGTCAGGGCATCCCTTCAATGAAATCTTGTTTCTTTTATATCCGCCTGGCTCACCAGTTCATAGCCCCAGTCCCAAGGTTCAGTGCTCTGAGCTCGATGGAAATGTGAATGAAAAGCACCACCACCACCCCACTGATGCCCCACCAAGCTCAATGCATAGGGTTGCCAACCTCCAGGTGGTGGCTGGAGACCTCCTATTACAACGGATCTCCAGCTGATAGCGATCAGTTCACCTGGAGAAAATGGCTGCTTCGGCAATTGGACTTTATGGCATTGAAGTCCCTTCACTCCCCAAACCCTGCCCTTCTCAGGCTCCACCACTATAAATTGTGCCAAAAGCAAGGTCATCTATTCCTGGCTTTGCAGCATCAAAACTGGGGAAATTAAGTCTGCAAACTCATGAGACTTTTTCTATTTGCCAGAAATATTCCCTGTAGTAATAGCTCCCTTGTTCTCCCTTTGTGTTAACAGGATCCAGAAAGGAAAAACAGGGTAAAGGCGAAAGGTGGCAAGGCTATTGGGAAAACCTCTGTACCTGGCTGTTCCTACTCTGTAGACGCTTAACCTGATCTCAGTGAGAAGGTCTTTTTAGGCCTAAATATTTCATTTGCAGCTCCTCTCTCAGCCGAGAAATACAGAATCCTGCACCCTTAAGAGGTCCCTATCTATCCACATTTTTACCATGCCCTTTCCTCCTCTGTTCTATCCTTAACAAGGCTGGAAGATACACGAGACTAAGAGCAGCGGGACACCAATCACAAAGTGAATGCAGCAGAGTGTGGGTTTCAAACACAGGTCTTGCTAGATCTAATCTGACACTCACTGCTACACATTGGCTAGATGATGGCTCACTCTTTTTGCCCCATGTCTTTACTGGCCTGGTGAAGTAAAAGTATGTGTTCGCTTGGCCAAACCAAAGGACTTCAATGAGGAACACAGGAGTTGAGATGTCTGGGCAGCAGGTGGTTTGAATACAGCTCAGAAGGCCAAATCACATTCCTCCAGCTAAGTTAGCAACGAAAGGACTAGTAATAACTAGTAATTAATGGAGGCCCCCACCCAATATTTCTTTCCTCAGCCAGCAGAAAACCAGGTAGGTGGAATGTCCCTTGGAAGCCTGTAATGCTTCATATGAATGCTTGTGGACCTCAATAAGGCTGGAATGATGGAAGAACATAAGGCCCTACTGGGTCAAACCAAGGTCTATCAAGTCCAGCAGTCTGTTCACACAGTGGCCAACCAGGTGCCTCTAGGAAGCCCACAAACAAGATGACTGCAGCAGCAGTCATCCTGCCTGGGTTCCACAGCACCTAATGTAATGGGTTAGGGTCTTGATACTGCAAAGCTGGCTATCATTTCAAGTTCTATTCACATCTGCTGTACGAACAAGAGCCTGAAGAACATGAACCAAGTACTGTGCAGATCTGACATGGAAAATGAAATCTATTAAGGAGACAAGCGCTGAAGTGAGCCGCTGCCTCACGACCAGCGAGACTCAACTTACCAGCAAGTTAGGCCAGAGGCATCCGACTGGTGGCTCTCAAAAGTCCCCAGGCAGAGTTCCTCTCTCAGCCCTACCACCAAAGCCCTTTTCCCAACAGAAGATACCAGAGCCTGAAGCTGGGCATCGTCTGCATGCAAGTCGCATGCTCTCCCCACCAATCTGCCCCCCTCCCCCTTCAACCAAGTGGATCTACACACCAAACCTGTTGCAGCAGTCTGACAAACCAGTGCGGGAATCCCAGCCTGCTACAAATCCTGAAGACGAGCTAGAAGGGAAGGTGTGTGTGTGACAGAGAGAATTAGTTTCCATCCCCACTCATTAACAACTACTTGACTGTGCCATGGTGCAAATCATGTATTTATTATTAGTGTGACAATAACAAGCTCCTGATATTTCAACTTCAATGCCTTCGAAATCTCGGCAGCTCTCATGAGCACCTTGCAGTGGAAGCCAGCCGGGAGACAGCTTCCAGAATCCTTGTACCTGTTAACAGAAACCAAGGCAGCTTAGTCATCTGTTACTGTAGGCAGTAAATATAAACAGTTGGACAGCTCTAAGAAGTACAAACAACTTCCTGTTCTAAATATTGTCGAAGGCTTTCACGGTCAGAGTTCATTGGTTCTTGTAGGTTATCCGGGCTGTGTAACCGTGGTCTTGGAATTTTCTTTCCTGATGTTTCACCAGCAACTGTGGCAGGCATCTTCAGAGTAGTAACACTGAAGGATAACCTACAAGAACCAACTTCCTGTTCTGCCTGTGCAGTCTCATAGCAAGCGTACATTGCCTGAGCAATGGAAGACACTGCACCTCAATTCCGTACTTGAAGTGTGGCGACTCAGAAGAAGAGTTGGTTTTTATAGGCCGACTTTCTCTACCACTGAAGGAAGAATCAAACCAGCTTACTATCACCTTCTTCCCCTCCCCCCCACCGTGAGGTAGGTGAGGCTGAGAGAGTGTGACTAGCCCAAGGTCACCCAGCTGGCTTTGTGTGGAGGCGTGGGGAATCAAACCCGGTTCTCCAGATCAGAGTCCACCGCTCCAAACCACTACACCAGGCTGGCTCACAAGTTCAACTTTATTTGGTATGACCCACTTAAGAAAACAGAGTACGTACAATCAATAAATCCGCAAAAGCCACAGGCCCCACGTTCGTGTTTCACAACCCATTGTCAGGAAACTTCTGCTCTACACCATGATGAACTCTTCCCACCGGCCAGGAAGATAGAATTGCTACTTGCGATCTTATTCCCTCAAATATCACAAGGGCCTGACAAATTATTGCAGAAACTAAAACTAATAACAAGGAGCAAAACAGGCCCCTCTAGTCTACCCCAGATATTTGGGAGTGTTAGTATCAGACAACCAAGAGCTAGCGATTACACTTAGGCTCCTAGACAAGTATTAAGGTTCTCTATGGATATCAGCTGTGCAGTCTGGGTAGACGTGCCTCAGCTTCTGCCTTCAGAAGCAGATACTATGAGCGCAACTTGAGACTGGAACAGGTGACACAGAAGCACACGGGTATCAGTGGAATCAGACAATCTGGCTAGAACAGGTTTGGTCAGCATTGCCGATATGATGGGGAAAAAAGTTGAGCGTCATCATGTACCACTGAATGATATGTCCCGTGCCACCATGTCCTACTAAAATGGACGCTCGGCATTTACCTTAAGTCACTGAAGGCTCGCCACAACCTTCAAAAGGTGTTCATCTAGAAGAATCACCCAACCTCTTACGGCATTCTTTCAAGCATCCGAATCCGAGCAAACACGTCTGTACATCTGCAACACAATTGCAAGGCATATTGAGGTATGAAAAGCCATTTTATATAAAACTGGAAGACACCGCCGATCCCAACTAAGTATTATACAGTACAGCAAAGGACAGGTGATCTGGGTCTAGGAAACCCACAAGAAACTACCAGCAAACCAGACCTTGATAATATTCGCTTTGCTGTATGAGAAAATAATAAATCCCCATTATTAATTTTGCATTCTCTTGCAATTCTAAGGTTTCACTCTCATGCACTTACCGCACAGAACCCAGGGAGATATCCAAGTCAGCATCCTCCCACAACATACTAGACGGTGTAGATTTATTTCCTCTCTACCACCCTCACTCCAGGGAGCTCCAAGCAGCATACGTGGGTTGCCCCACACTGGGTTACAGCAACCACGTGAAATTGGTTTAACGGAGACCAGGACTGACCCGAGCAAGCATTTTTATCGTCCTAGTGCAAGTCTGACACTCTAAAGCAGCAGTGTCAAACATAACAGTCCGAGGGCCAGATCTGTTATCCGGCCCGCAAGGCATCCACCCCCTCAGTCCCAAACTGGGTTGGCAAGCCCATTGCAACCGCCGCCACAACCCCCACTCCCAATCTAGGTTGGCAAGGAATGGCCCGGCCCAATTCAATTAAGTGACATTTATGCCATATCCAGCCCTTGTAACAAATAAGTCTGACACCCCGCTCTAAAATCTAGCTTTTACTAAGGTAATGAACTGGTGTCTGAGCAGTACATCAGACTGCAATTGAGGGCCCAAAATTATTTAAGTCACGTCCAGATGTAAATATTATTTCACCCGAAACCCTAGTTTTCTGAAGGGTTTGGGGGAATACAAATCTAAAAAGGCACACCCTCTGAAAAGCTTACCACTTTCCCAATCTGCTGGATGCAGCACATCTCAGTGCTACCCAACATAGTGCCCATGGATTCCACACTCCCTGCTAATGTGCTTCCTGGCATCAGCTCGCATCTCAAGTTTTGCGGGGCGGGGGGGCTCAAATGGAATACACAGAGTTTTGGGTGGCTCCTCATCAGCTGACTAGCAAAAAGCTAAGCTGTCACCATTTGCTTGCGACAGATACAGCAAGTCAGGCTTTTAAAACCTCTCCCTGCGGTTTTACAGCAAGCGGTCTTCTCTCTTTGGATACTGGAAATAAGCAAAATGTAACAGGGGCCAGCTGCACCTTCGAGATGAGAAACGTTACTCCAGTGTACGCCTTTATGAGTCAGAGCTCATGTCTAACTTACAAAGGTTTACTGCCTTCTCAGTACAAGAGGAAGTTCTGAAGAGTCCAGGAGAGGCAGCTCTCTGCAGACTCAAAAACTCTAATTCAATGGGACTCCCTCGGGCCAGTCACACTCTCAACCTAACCCACCTCACAGGAGTTAGGAGAATAAATGGGGGTGAACCATGAACAATGAACGCCCTGAGGAAGGACAGAATAAAAATGGGAAAGCTAACACCACACCTGCTTGCACAGGATATTAACTGGGATTAATCTACATTAATGGAGAGGCTTACAATCATGCTTCTTGCACGTGTTCAGGCATTTCAGTGGAACAAGAGGCCCTTCTTTCAAGGCTTAAGTCACCCTCTGCTCTCCGTCAGCCCACTTCAACTACTCAACCCGATTCGTCAGTCTCACCCATCCTAAAATGATGCAGAAAACAAGGAAATTGTTACTGTTTCTTAGATGCCATAATGAACAATTTGCTCAACAGCTTAAAATACATTAAAACCACACAGCCGTTAAAAACAATTACGCTGATGTATCAGACAAGATCTGGCTAAAGCAGCAAAAATCAACAGGGTCGCTCTGCTGGGGAAAAAAGTTTTAGTCATCACGTACATCAGCTTTAGACACACATCGCAGAAGGGATGCCCTGCTCAGGTACAAAATACTTGGCAAAGATACCATTTCTTCATTTCTGCGCTCAATTTAACAACCGGCTTGTATGTTTAATGTCCCCCACCTCCAAATTCAAGCACCAGTTTTACACGTGGTTTAAATCCTGAAGAGGTGGGCGTGTTAACAATGCGCTTTGTTTGCCAGCCACATGGTCATGCATGCAAATAGCCCATATGGACAGTCCACAGAAGATAGGCACCATTGTGTAGGAACCCTCTCCAGATTTGCTTTTAAAAGGCCCATGAAATTAGTCCACTCCTCATATATTCTGGCAAGAAATACAGCACTTCTTACACAGCCATGCTCCCTACCAAACACTGTGCTTTTAATACCAAGGAACAGGGTACACCCAAAAGCACATCCCTTGGTATCGTACAAAATCCACCACCCCATTTTTAAAAAGGAAAGCAGCAAAAATACAAGTTTGCTTGCGTTAATGTTAATTGTGACACGCATCAGTTACTGTATGTGGACTATTAAGAGCCTGGGGAGTTTTTACTATATTTGAAAGGTGGGTGACTAAACCTGCTTTTAAAATGGGAACCAAAAACTCACCCATCTTCTCAGGAGGCAGGATGCCACCCATCATTTCCTTCTGCTCAGAGGATGTTACAACCGTTCACATGGCTTGCCCTAAATGGGCAGATATCCAGCGTAGGAAGAGCAAACCTTACCATCTGCAAGTCCAAATGCAAGACATTAGCCTTTCAGAAGACAGCGGGAAGAAAACGACGCCGACCAGATCTCCCCACCCCCTTGTCTCTGTTTTGTGGTGTATCAGACAGATTCTGGCTAGCAGCAAATAAATCACCACTTCCGCTCTGATGGGGAAAAAAGTTTGCAAGTCATCACACACACCACTTCTATGACTTCGGCCAGTTCAGACTCCCAAGAAGTCACATAGAGAGACAGAATAATAATAAAGAAGCAGCAGAGGGTGCAGTGGTGAAGAACGGCGCAAACCCAAGTTCAAACCCCAATTGCTTTGCATGTGGCCTGTGCATTTAAAAGCTGGTTTTAATCGGTCGCCGGCTTGGACACCCAAAGTTGGGTCGAAAGGCAGCATCAACATGGGTTAACTAAGTAAAGCACGTGGGCTAAGCTTCTATGGGCGTTCTTGCACAGCCACACCTAAAACAGGGTTGCAGTGAGGATAAGGGGGGAGAGAAACAATGTGCCCCACTCACCCCATGCTCCTTAGAGAACGGACAAGTTATAGGGCGGAAACGCATGGTCACTTTATCTCCTTTAATCCCTGTTTCAGCCAAGATTCAGCCAGGATCGCTGATTGTGCGTTCGATCCTGGCTAAAACAGGGATTAAAGGAGGATAAAGCGACCATGCGTTTTCAACCATAATGTGCTCAAGAAAGAAAATGAATTAATGGCTAGGAGGCTCCGACGTGCATCAGCCTTATGGGAGGCAACCATTGCTCCCTCCTCGCGCAAAAAGCCAACGCAGGGTAAAGGAGGGCAATAGCATTGAACATAGAAAAGGAGCGACACCCTTCACCCAAGCCTCCCAAAAGGCTCTCTAGGTGCAGCGCTTGCAACTACACCGCCTTGGTGCGGGATGCAACAATCTGGCCGCGCCCCCCCTTACCGAGCCCGCACGCAGCCAATATAGGTCGAGGGGAACAAAGGGGGCTACGAGGAGCAACAACAAAGAAGTATAACCGGGGGAAAACCGACCGCCGGACCGGATGGCCACGGATTGGGGGACCCCACCGGCGCCTCTTACCGCGGCGAAGCTCGACGGAAAAGAACGCCCCGCGCCAGATGATGTTATTATATAGCCCCTGTGTCTTTAGTGCGCATGCTCCTTCTCAAGGCACTGTGGGAAATGTAGTCCTGGGAGAGCCGTGCTAGGTAGGAGAACGGGCGTGCGCGTCTTTCCAAAGCAAACGGGGAGGGCGCGAGGCCCGCCGGAGTAGGAGGAGACGAAAACTTTGTACTTGAGATGTATTTTTTTTTTGTATGATTTTTTTTATTTTTATAACATACAACAAAACAAACAGATGCAATAATAAAAGGAAAATTAAAAAAAATACAAAAGAGTATCAATTATATACTCTAATTAATGCAAAGTTGTAAAGCTCAAAAAACAAACACCCTTTCGACCCTCCACCCACCTTAAAAAGTGACCCATCACCAGACTTCCGAGGGAGTGTCTAAACAGTTTTAAAAATTACATTATTACCAGTAAAATAGAACAGCAATAAAACGTGTTTCTGTAACTCACTAACTAAAATAGTAAAATTCATTTTCGCCAGTTTATCCCAATATGTGACGGCCTTTGCCCAAGTTTTTTTTTTAATTCTTCCATATCTTTTCCATGTAGGAATTCTGTTAATTTGGCCATCCTCATATACATCCATAGTCTCTCCAGTCACTAATTGAAGGTTTATTCACTTGCTTCCAAACTTTAGCTATTACAATTCTTGCGGCAGCAAAACTGTATTGACAAATGACCCTGTCATTGCTACCCATATTTTCTTGTGGATGTATTTTTTTTTAACGATGAAACATGTTTATTGCAAACCTCGTCTATACAAACTGAACCTGCTGGGCTGAAGCAATAGTGGATCAGGGTTAATAATAATTTTGTTCCTAAGGGTTATTAAATCTGTGGCAGAAATTCTGCCCGACAGGACTGACTGTTTATTCCCTTGTGCAGATTAGGAACTAAGGATTTGTCTGTGGCTGTCTGATGCAACGCCAAAAAGGACCCCTGACATAGGGTTGCCAACCTCCAGGTAGTGGCTGGAGATCTCCTGCTATTACAACTGATCTCCAGCCGATAGAGATCAGTTCACCTGCAGAAAAATGGCCACTTTGGCAATTGGACTCTATGGCATTGAAGTCCCTCCCCAAACCACGCCCCCCTCAGGCTCCGCCCCAAAAACCTCCCGCTGGAGGTGACGAGGAACCTGGCAACCCTAGGTTGCCAGCCTCCAGGTGGGGCCTGGAGATCTGTTCGAAGACAGAAATCAACAGTGCACTCCTATGGAGAGTTACTCCAGTCTAAGCCCATTGAAATGAATGGGCTTAGACTGGAGTAACTCTCCTTAGGAATGCACTGCAATTCCCCTGGAGAAAATGGCTGCTTGGGAGGGTGGATTCTATGGCATCACATCCCCACTGAGGTCCCGCCCTTCCCCAAACCTTGCCCTCCCCAGGCTCCATCCCAAAATCTTCAGGTATTTCCCTACCCAGGGCTTGCAACCCTACTGATCAAGGCAAAAAAAAAAAAAAAAAATCACTGCCGTGAAGCTGGCTGGGTGACTTTGGTTCTGTCACTCTGTCTGCCTAACCTACCTCACAGGATTGCTGTGAGGATAAAATGGGGGAGGACAGAAAGATGTATGTGAGATAAAATGGAATAATAATAATAATATGAATTAATTGTGGGGAGCAGATTCATTCACCCCACTGTTTCAGGACTGCACTCTGGGCATGTGTGTGCAGTGTGCCTCCCCCAGGGTTTCCTAGACACTGGCACCAGAGTAAGCGACACAAGGAGGAACAGTCCGTAGATGTTTACGTGGAACAGTAGTTAACAGAGATAGGGAGGTAAAAACTATGGCTGCCAGCCAATGGGTGGTCAAAGGAGAGAAGAATGGGGCAAGAGGAGCCCAAGAAACACAACTGGTTGAATCCCACCAGCGTGGTGTAGTGGTTAAGAGTGGTGGTTTGGAGTGGTGGAGTCTGTTCTGGAGAACCGGGTTTGATTCCCCACTCCTCCACATGAGAGGCGGAGGCTAATCTGGTGAACTGGATTTGTTTCCCCACTCCTACACATGGAGCCAGCTGGGTGACCTTGGGCGAGTCACACTTTCTCAGCCCCACCTACCTCACAGGGTGTCTGTTGTGGGGAGGGGAAGGGAAGGTGATTGTAAGCCGGTTTTATTCTCCCTTAAGGGGCAGAGAAAGTCGGCATATAAAAACCAGCTCTTCTTCTTCATTCTGATAAGGGTTGTGCTTTCTTCAAGTGCCACTGATGCAAAAGAAAAGCACCACTGTGGGAACGGAGCCACAAGATCCAACCCAATAATGATTAAAATCCACGACCGTTTGAAAAGCTTTCCTTGAGCATCAGAGTGCTCAAGTCAGCCTCATAATTAGACATGGAAAACACTTCAGGTCCTCTGTCACAACTGAACTTGCTTCGAGAAGGATAGCAGGTTCTCTCTGTCTCACCTCCGGGTTCAGTCCCCAGCATCTCCAGTTAAAAGGATCAATTAGGGGTTTTATTTCCTTTTATTTCCTAGTTCTTGCATGTATTGGGTTCCGTGGGATTTGCTGTGAGTGTGTGTGCATCTAAAATTATTTTAATAAAATCCTTAGAATTCATGCAAGGCATCTATATTGAGAATATTTCCACCGGTATGCTCATCCTCATGGAAAAAGGTATCAAAGATCCTGCATGCAAAGTTTTGTCTCCATTGCTAATTCCCCCAATTAAACGGAGACTATCTAACTGGCATAACACCGGAAGAGGCAGATTGGAAATAGGCGAAGCCAACGAATCATTCTGAGACCCAGCAGGCAGACTCCTTTGTGGGCCAATGTCCTTTACTGTTTGATTCATTTATTTCACAAATTGTGCTGTTACAATACTCTAGTGTGTCCAGTGTTGCAGTTTGGGAGTTAATGACCTAACACTCTCTTTGTTGTCCAAATTCCACCCTCTTATTAGAAGCAGTTGCTATAATCTCTTAAATCTCCATTTTTCCTATAAGTACAGCTTTTCTGAATTTCAGATGTGTTTTCATGCACCAGCCCTCCAGAGCACTAGCAATTATTGCTATTGTTTTCTGCCCAGGGATCGGAAAGAATGGCTGTGCTTACAGACTTCCTTATACTCACAGTGAAAATATTTGGATGTATCATCCATTCTCTGCTTCAGTGGGTAGTGAAACCCCCGGAGAAAACAGTAGCTAATGAAATCTGCTTGATAACGGGAGCAGCCAGTGGTACTGGTGGGGGGCGCCTTTTGGCACTGGAATTTGCCCGAAGGGGAGCTACTCTCGTCTTGTGGGATGTCAACTCAGAAGATAATGAAAACATAGCAAGGGAAGTACGTGAGCTGGGAGTCAGGGCTTATGCTTACACTTGTGATGTGAGTCGGCGGGAAGAGGTCTATGCTGCTGCTGAGAAGGTGAGAAGAGATGTTGGAGATGTCACCATCTTGGTCAATAATGCCAGCATCGTAGCTGGGAAGCCCATCTTGCAGTGTCCAGACGAACTTCTGGAGAGGACCATGAGGACTAATTGTCATGCTCATTTTTGGGTAAGTGGCATTCGTTGCAACAAAAATGAAAACATTTCATAGAATCATAGAGTTGGAGGGGACGACCAGGGTCATCTAGTCCAACACCCTGCACAATGCAGGAAATTCACAACTACCTCTCCCCCCCACCAACACCCCCAGTGATCTCTACTCCATGCCCAGAAGATGGCTGAGATGCCCTCCCTCTCATGATCTGCCTAAGGTCATAGAATCAGCATTGCTGACAGATGGCCATCTAGCCTCTGCTTAAAAAAACTCCAGGGAAGAAGAGCTCACCACCTCCTGAGGAAGCCTGTTCCACTGAGGAACCGCTCTAACTGTTAGAAAATTCTTCCTAATTCTAGATGGAAACTCTTTTGATTTAATTTCAACCTGTTGGTTCTGGTCCAACCTTCTGGAGCAACAGAAAACAATTCAGCACCATCCTCTATATGACAGCTCTTCACGTACTTGAAGGTGGTTACCATATCACCTCTCAGTCTTCTCCTCCTCAGGTTAAACATACTCAGTTCCTTCAACTTTTCCTCATAGGACTTGGTCTCCAGACCACTCAACGGGGATGGCACACACAGACCTTTTGTGGATTTTTGGCTTGTGTTTAGAATATATGATGGTACCTAAGCATGTGGATTTGGGAGGAAAGGCAGCATGGTATAGGCCAATCTCACCAAATCTCAGAAGCTAAGCAGTGTTGGTACTTGGAAGGGCAACCACCAAGGAAGACACTGCAGAGGAAGGCAATGGCAAAGCACCGCACTAGTCTTGAAAGGCCCTTGATGGGGTGGCCACAAATCATTTACGACAGATTCAGTCAGGGGTCCCCAGGAGGCCAGTCATACATGAATTGCAGGTTCTAGTCAGTTCCCAACCATGCGGTGCCTGATTCAGATTAAGACGGTGGCACATGTAGAAAGAATTCAAGCTTTCCCCCTCTGCCACTTTCTTAATCTGAAGCAGTCCCAGAGAAGAACACTGTTTGGGAGAAGTCCACTTCTTCCCAGGGATACATATCAATTTCCCCAACAGGTCCAATCATGCTCTCCCCGGACTGTTTCAGGTTGCGAAAACATCACCAAGGGGATGGGGTTGAAGCCATTTGTCCATGTGTATGGCGTTCTTGATCTTAATCGGGCACCTTAGCCATGGGAACTGAGAATAACCCACAAGCCATGAGTGATCACATTATGGCTCAGACAGGTTGGGGACCCCAGACCAAACCTATGTATTCCATAATGTGTGCTGAGTTATAGGGTTTGTACATAGAGAAGTTATCCAAGGTGGTATGTGATAATTTGGAGTTTATCCAACTAGGGGGGTTACCGCACTTGTATTCCCAGCGATGTATTAAGAGTTTGAAAATGTTATAAAAAATACTGTTCGCCCTTTCTATGTATTCCCACCAATGTATTAAGAGTTTGAAAACGTTATAAAAAATACTGTTCGCACTTTGTTTGGCCCCTTTAGCTGTGAAGACGTCTTCCAACCATTTATAAGCCATGGTATCCAAAAACCCTTTTACAGCAATGTTTTTTATAACATTTTCAAACTCTTACTACATCGCTGGGAATACCTAGTGCGGTAACAGCCTAGATTCAGCTTCCTAGCCAGAATGGTGGTTTTGCAGCAACTGATTCTGGAAAGCAGCTTATCAATCAAGTCCTGACAGAACACAGACTGGCTTTCACCAATATTTCCAAAAAGATGAAAAGACTGTCGGGTGGAAGGGCATTTTAAGAGGATCGAAATGAAGGCTAATCTCGTTACCCCCTTTAGCCTTGTCACATGGGCTGCTAAACCCAAAAATATCCAGGGGAATTTGGAGTGGATATTTTTCTCAGCAGGAACAGGATAAATGGAAACCATCCGGCTGAAATCAAGGCCTGGTGGACTCAAAAATACAACTGACTAGGTCCGTCAATGGCTACAAGCCACGTCGGTGACTGAAGAAAGCCTCCATATTTAGAGATAGCAAACCTCTGAATACCAGTGCAGGGAGGCAGCAGAAGGGAACAGACTTAGCATCTATGCCGAGTTTGCCCTCCAGGGCAACTGGATGGCCTCTGTGTGAAACAGGATGCTGGAATGGATAGACTGGCCTGATCCAGTGGGGCTCTTAGGTTCTTATGGCTTGTTAGAATGGCATTGTGAGTTAACGCTAGTCTAAGGCCATTGGAATCAAAGAGGAACTCTATCTAGCACTGCATGGGTAGTTTGGTGGTAACCCTGTGCTCGGGACATTTGGGGGTAATACCTGGGGATGGCAGAGTTTGAGGAGGGGAGGGAGCTTGGCGGGGAAAGTATGGCATAAAGTCCACCCTCTGAAGCTGCTGTTTCCTGCAGGCGGACGGATCCCTGTAGTCTGGCGATCAGTTGTAGTTCCAGGAGAATTCCAGGCTCCACTTATAGTTGGCAATCGTAGCTTGGGCTGTACCTAGGGTAGCCATCTCCGGATTGAGAAATTCCTGGATATTTGGGGAGTACAGTCTGGGGAGGGTGGGTTTTGGGGAGGGACTTCGGTGGGCTAGAATGCCATAGGGTCTGTCAGCTGGAGATCAGCTGTAATCCCAGAAGATCTCCAGCCACCGCCTGGAGGTTAGCAACCCTACCTATGAACAAGACCCATCTGCATTTAAAGTCACATGCCATGAGTTGTTTGAGACTAAACTGGGTTGATAATAGCCAGTAATTTACCTGCCTTGTATTTGCCATCAATGGCATTTGAAACAGAATGGGTAAATGGTGATAGCACTTTTGCAAAGGCGGCCTTGGAACAGTGGGTTCTGAGGTTGCAGCTGTAATAAGCAAATGGTGCATATGCACAACAAGGGCTTTTGTCTCTTTGCAGACTGTCAAGGCTTTCCTTCCACGAATGATCGAGAGGGGACACGGCCACATTGTCACAATCGCTGGATCATCGGGGCTGTTTGCAACCTGTTGCATGGAGGTTGGCAACTTAAAGCCAGTTAAAACTTAACATGATACACATACTCTCTCAGAAAAGTGTCCCTTTTTCTGAAGCACATCCATGTTTTGCTACGTACACTCCTGTCTGGTTCTGAAGGTCTAGCATCACTGATGGTCAATGAAAAGGAAAACCAAAAAAGGGCAGTGCCAGGACCATCCCGAACATCCAAAAGGCAGGAATTATCAAACAGGAACACATCTGGAACGTATGAGCCCCAGATGGAAAAATATAATAAAGTATGAACTAAAACGCAAATGTAAATTTACTAGATCTAATAGAGTATCATGGATCCACAATTTATATGCTGGGGACCCAAGGTTGGGTGAAAGGAAATTATATATAGGTTTATGTATAAATACTGAAAGTATAATTTATTAGAAGAGCTATATAAAAGTTAAAATTATTTTAAAGCATTAAAATAGCACAATGGCAGTGCTTTACTAGGTTGATACCTGCACACGTAGTATTTGACTTATACTAACCAGTATTACAAAAGAACCTATTATACCAGATGTTTGAGTAACTGAGAATAGAATTTACAACGTATACACATGCCTGGTTGGGTTTGAACTGTTTATATTTGTATTCATTAATGTATTTCTGTAAATGTGTGCAGGTTTACAAAGGGTTTTAATTAACCATTGATGAAGTCCCCATAGGCCGAAACGCGTTTGGTATGTGGTTATAGTTATCAACCTCAGGAAATGCCATTGTGCTATTTTAATGCTTTTAAATAATTTTAACTTTTATATAGCGCTTCTAATAAATTATACTTTCAGTATGTATACATAAACTTATATATATATATATTCCTTTCACCCAACCTTGGGTACTCAACTTTTGTTTTTAGGTTGGGTTCTATTCCCCTCCTTTTTTCTTCCTCCACAATTTATATGAACATGTACAACGAAAATACACAAGATAATATGACAGGATCTCTGGCACAAACTCGTTTCAATATCCTTCTGATATCTTCTTCAGATTGATGAAGGACCATCACCATACAATCATAAAGTAGAAGAAAACAGTTACTCCATGCGCATGTGACAGAAAGGACAGAGTCATAATAATACTAGATGGAAGAGAAATTATATCCTCATCATAATCTTATTCCCTATTACTATGTATGGGTGTGAAAGCTGGACAGTGAAGAAAGCTGATAGGAAGAAAATAGATTCCTTTGAAATGTGGTGTTGGAGGAGAGTGTTACGGATTCCGTGGACTGCCAAAAAAACCCAAATCAGTGGGTTTTAGATCAAATCAAGCCTGAACTGACCCTAGAAGCTAAAATGACTAAACTGAGGCTGTCGTATTTTGGTCACGTCATGAGATGACAAGAGTCACTGGAAAAGACAGTCATGCTAGGAAAAGCTGAGGGCAGCAGGAAAAGAGGAAGACCCAACAAGAGATGGATTGACTCAATAAAGGAAGCCACAGCCCTCAATTTGCAAGATCTGAGCAGGGCTATCAAAGATAGGACATTTTGGAGGACTTTCATTCATAGGGTCGCCATGAGTCGGAAGCGACTTGATGGCACTTAACACACACACACAATAATCTTATACCGTAGATGTGAAGGAGGAAAATAATAATGTAACCATTACATTGTCAATACAGGTCATGTCCTCTGATTAAAGTGACCTGAGCATTAAGGAGAGCCAGCGTGGTGTAGTGGTTAAGAGCGGTGGTTTGGAGCAGTGGCGTCTGATCTGGAGAACCGGGTTTGATTCCCCACTCCTCCACATGAGCGGCGGAGGCCAATCTGATGAACTGGATTTGTTTCCCCACTCCTACACATGCAGCCAGCTGGGTGACCTTGGGCCAGACACACTCTCTCAGCCTCATCTACCTCACAGGGTGTCTGTTGTGGGGAGGGGAAAGGAAGGTGATTGTAAGCCGGTTTGATGCTCCCTTAAGTGGTCAAGAAAGTAGGCATATAAAAACCAACTCTTCGTCGTCTTCTTGTCACCTCTGTCTTCACAAGCAAGGTTGAACTGCTCTGTAGGACAAGCTGGTTTTGCTTAAGACTTGCAATTTACCTGAAACATCCATTTTAGGCACATGAAGTAATGTGGCTGCGTGTAGAAAAGAAGTAGTATTTTCATTGTAAGTGCAGGGAAACATTTTGATTCACTCTATCAAGCTGGTCAATTAAAGAAGAGAACTTCAGCC
Source organism: Euleptes europaea (assembly GCF_029931775.1). NCBI lineage: Eukaryota > Metazoa > Chordata > Lepidosauria > Squamata > Sphaerodactylidae > Euleptes > Euleptes europaea. Next base: position 117,757,028 of record NC_079313.1, on the reverse strand, counting down.
CTTTGTAACCCAAGTGAGACTTGGGGAGAGGATGCCTGTAAATGAGAAAAGGTTTTTCCCCCCCTCCCTTGCAGGGCTATTGTGCGAGCAAGTTTGCGGTGGTTGGGTTCCATGAAGCGCTGAGCCATGAGCTGAAAGCAAAAAAAGTCAACGGTGTGAAGACTACTCTTGTGTGCCCTTATTTTGGCGACACCGGTCTGTCAGGATGCTTTGGAATCAGGTAACAACTCACAGCCCTGACCTGTATGGTCCAGGCTAGCCTGATCTCATCAGATCTCGGAAGCTAAGAAGGGGCCTTGGTTAGTACTTGGATGGGAGACCACCAGGGTTGCTACTCAGTGGCAGGCAATGGCAAACCACTTGCCTTTGAAAACCCTACAGGGGTTCACCCAAAGTCAGCTGCAACTTGACAGAACTTTTGTAGCAGCAAGCACAGGGGGAAACAGCTGCTTATAGAAGCCATTTCCACTCTGATTGCTGCACCTGTCATAGCAGAGGCACATTTTCGCATCTCCGTGTGTGTGCTGCCAAATTGCAACCGACTTATGGCGACCCCTTGAGATTTTCAAGGCAAGAGACTAATAGAGGTGGTTTTGCCATTGCCTTCCTCTGCGTAGCAACCCTGGACTTCCTTGGTGGTTTCCCATCTAAATACTAACCAGGGCCGACCCTGCTTAGCTTCTGAGATCTGACGAGACCAGGCTAGCCTTGGCCATCCAGGTCAGGGTATCCTCACGCAGAAGCAGCAAGAGTCCCATACACATTTGATGGCAATGCTCAGTCAGTCCCCAATTAACTTGGTGGATGTGTAAAATTCAGCCTTAGAAACAAAAAAGTATGTTTCTAGTCCTTACAATGGTAAAGAAAAGCTTGAAAGTATGTGCTTAGTGTATATTTTTATGTCACTTGCTTTTTCCTTTACCCCTGTACTTAATGCAGGCAAGAACTTGAAGCTGCAATTTCTCCTGTAAAATCAGGCTGTTGTGTGAAATCAGCAATGCAAGGCATTCTTCGTAACCAGCACATGATCTGCATCCCCAGAGTGATGTACTTTGCAATGATATCAAAAAAGTAAGTTAACCCTTTTGAAAACTGCAGACGTTTGCTTCTGACCATACAACGTGCAGTGCATTGATTTTATTTGTTTAACTGCCCTTCCTCAAAGTAGCTCAGGCAAAATATATTCATTTTACCCCAACCCTGTGAAGTTGGTTAGCAGAGCACATCCATTTAATTTGTAGTTCTGACAATGTGTCTGAGTGTGTAATGCAAATGACTAAGTAGATTTAAAGAGTCAAATCTCCCTTCGTCAGATATTGACGAGGGAAGCTTTGACTTTCAAAAACTTATACCCCCAAAATCTTGTTATCTAAGAGGCTACTGGACTTGAATCCAGAGGATACTGGACTTGTTCTACTGCAGACCAACACACCTAACTTCTGAAACCATTCAAATGATTAGAAGTCACCCAGTGAGATTCAGGTTGGAGTGGGGATTATAACCCAGGTCTCTGCAGTTCTGGTCCAACACTCTTTACTCCACACAATTTAAATGCCCCTGGGTAAGAGCTGCTAGCTGATGCAAGCACACAGACCTGGCATCTTAATTCCTTAAATAAACATTGAAATTCCTCCTCCTTCTAAGTCCAGATTTATGGAAGATTTGTATCTTTTAACTGGCTACGGCCAGTATTTGATTCTTTGCTTGCCTGAAGACTCTAAGTTGCATTCATACTAATCTTGGTTTTTGAAGTCTTCAGCAATTCTGTAACTGTGTATTTTGTGAGCCTCGTATTTTAGTAGCAACGTATTTTCCTGTACTGAATTTACAGCCTAATAATAGTCATGCTACCTTGTTAATTAACAACCTTTGATTAAGTAAATGTGTGTTGATTTGGGAAGCCATCCTGGTCAGGTCTACTCAGAAGTAAATCCAATTTTATTCAATGGTCCTTGCTCCTAGGAAAGCGTTCCCAGGATTTCAGTCTTACAGCCCAATCCTAAGGAGGGTGGAGTAGATACATGACGGCTGGAAATGGTGCAGCCACACCGCCTCCTGAGAGGCTTCCCAGCCAGAAAATAGATATTACATTTTCGAGCAAGTCTATCAGTGCAATTTTTCCAACAGCATGTGCTCACGTCGTGTGTCTATCACATTTTGGTAATTCTTGCAATATTTCAAACACTTTCATTATTATTACCACAAAATTGTTTCCCCTTGGAAAATTTTGTTGGCCTGCCGCCTTTGCCTGCTGTGTCAAACCTTCTTGAAATAGAAGGGACACTGTATCAGAAAGAGGATGGAGATAGGGGCCAAGTCAGTTATTTGTGCTTTCCTCTAAAGGCTAATACATTATGACAAGCAGTTAAGCTTTTAAACAAAGTTGTCCATTTTCTCTTCTTCCTCAGCTTCCTGCCTTGGGATGTTCAAGTTCTTGTTCAAAAATTCCTGGGATTGGACAAGTACATCCCACAAAAAGAAGCAAATTGTGCTGCAGGAAGATGAAGATACTCCCTTTTCAAAGACCAGCTTTTGAAGCACTGTTTCTAATCGTGAACTCAAGACTTAAAAAAAAAAGTCTGGACAAAATTCCTTAAAACTGTGTTGCATTTGACATGTGAGACTCATTGGCTTCTAGAACATTCTTCCTTTGTTCTATCAAACAGGAAATGGGCAGTTGCAACCACAAACAGGGCAAAATTCACATCGTTCTTTTTAAGAAGCTGGCCTAAGTAATAATTCTTTCTGGGCCTTCTAGCCCAGATGTGCAGATGGTGCATTTTAAGGAGGACTTCAGCTTCCCATTATCAGATAAATGAGTTGATTTGACTCATGCCAATCCTGAAGGCAGCCTGGAAAAATGGTTCAGATGAGTACTTCATTGAGTATTCATTCAGCCAGCAAAACTTCAAATTTTTAGTTGACTGAAAAGAGTTGGAATATTGATGTAAATATAGTTTAATAGGGAAGAATGTAAAGTCTCATGAATACACAACTTATCTTTGCATTTTTAATACACCTTCCATAGGCCCCACTAAGGTGTAAGCAGGTATCACAGAAAAATAAGAAGAGTTGGTTTTTATATGCCGACTTTCTCTACCACTTAAGGAAGAATCAAACTGGCTTACAATCACCTTCCCTTCCCCTCCCAACAGACACCCTGTGAGGTAGGTGGGGCTGAGAGAGTGTGACTAGCCCAAAATCATATGTAGGAGTGGGGAAATCAACCAGGTTCACCAGATGAGCCTCCGCCTCTCATGTGGAGGAGTGGGGAATCAAACCCAGTTTTCCAGATTAGAGTCCACCCAGTTTTCTAGATTAGAGTCCACCGCTCCAAACCACACTACACAGCACCACTGGTGGAGCCCAGCTATAGCTATTTTTTCATGTGTAGCATCATCCAAGCCACCCCATTTTGGTAAAAGGATTTTCTTACCACTATGAAGCTAACATTAAACAAAAATCTAAAAAAGAAAGACACCTAGAAAAGAGCAATCAAAGCCAGTCTGCTGTTTCAGTTCCAATATTTTATTGCCATAGCATAAGAGACTTTAAAACTATGGAGTGGACTGCAAAAATGCATGGAATTTTGTGCACGAAGTTTCCCCAGTTGTGTCAATGTCTGGATCTGCTCCGTGTGCATCAAGGTCAAAGCAAGTTCAGAAGGACAGAATGGCTACAGGAGACAGGGTGCCAAGAACAGCAGTGAAGGGAACAAACGGCCTTCCACAATCAGCACTGACCCTTCTTTAGCCCCCCTCCCATGCATAATGATAGGAGGCCCACCGGGCTGGATTGATAAGATCCCCTCCGAAGCCCCTCCAGCCAGTATGGTGTAGTGGTTAAGAGAGGTGGCTTGGAGCAGTGGAGTCTGATCTGGAGAACCGGGTTTGATTCCTCACTCTTCCACATGAGTGGCAGAGACTAATCTGGTGAACTGGATTTGTTTCCCCACTCCTACACATGAAGCCAGCTGGGTGACCTTGGGCTAGTCACACTCTCTCAGCTCCGCCTACCTCATAGGGTGTCTGTTGTGGGGAGGGGAAGGAAAGGTGATTGTAAGCCACCTCCTTAAGTGGCAGAGAAAGTCGGCATATAAAAACCTTCTCAGGCACCTCCTGACCCTCAGAAGCCACCAGGGTGTGTGTGTGTGGCTCCTGTGAGAGAGGAGAGGTAGCCAAGATCCTTCCTGTGATCTCAGCTCCATTCAGAGCTGTCAAAATCCAATCCCATGATTTCAGCTTTAAATACTTGCATGGGCTAGAAAAGGGAAACAAGCAGACCCCAAAGGGAAATAGCTACTTTAGGAGTAAAGAATGCACCCGCTTCGTCTTTTAGTATTTACCATTTATTGGTGACAAACACTACGTTTTACTTACATTCCATGGGGAGAAAAAATTCCAGCGTAAACAATGAACTGAAGCAGTACTTAACTTGCAAGGCTATCGTGCTTTACCTGGACCATATGCAAAAACTTTACTGCCCACATCGCTGTGTGCAATAAACACAACATCAAAAGCAACACAGTTTATATATAAACATAGGTAATTTTTTTCAGCCCTACATGGAAATGTAATTAAACAGTATAAAGCACTCAAGGAAAATCAATCTGCAGTTTTATATGCACTACACTGAGATCATATCCTGTAATGTACTGAGTTCATGTGCCTTTATACAGACACACACACACAATTTTTTTATTTTTTAAAACGAAGATTATCGACCATTTAAATTTCTGTTGCATTCAGGTTCCCCACCCCTCCCCTGCAAAATATTCTAGAAATCAAAATGATCAAATGAAGTTTAAAATCCCTAAAATGCGTAATTATTAATTCAACCGTTCAATAATTAGGCCGGGCTTACCTAAGTTTGACGTGTTCTCTCTCCTTCCTTTTTTTTTCAAATCAAGTGGCAGGCACACAGTTTGTTTCCAGTGAATTTTTTTTTCACAACTTCATTAAAAACAAAAACCGGACACATACACGGATATGATCTTCCCACGTTAGTTCATAGGTTAAGTGTGTCAACCCTCAGACAACAAAGTTTCTAAACTGTGCTATAGTTCTAGGTACAATTAAGAAACTTGTTTCCAAATGAAAAATTTATAGTGTCATTCAAAACAATGCAATGAAACTAAAAATTTTTAATCAGTTTGGAAAAGCAACGGTTATGGTTTAGATACTACAGTGAGTTGCGGCCACTGAAGTGCTCTAAAACAGTTAGGTTACATTAATTAGGAAGCGTTTGATTTTCTCTGGTGCTTTCAGGTTTGGGTCCAGTCAGCCTCTTCAGGCAGTGGTGTCCAGTGTTTGTCCCAAAGTGTTTGAGCTAGCCGGTTTCAGGAGAGGGTCGCTTTCCATTTCTTGCTTCACGCATCTAGGGAAATGGAGAAGAAGAGAGAAACCGCTTATTAGGCCCAGTTACATTCGCTCCAACAGAAAAGCGGTTCTGATGAGCTCGTGCCAAAAAAAAGGAAAAACAGCAAAAATCTCTTGAACATCCTCATCAGTTTATTTCACGGGTGCTGCCAGATATGAAATTAAACAGCTTCTGGCAAGAGAAACATGCTCTGCTAAGCTGAAACTGTATAATTTACAACTCTATAAAGCATTTCCTGAGAGTGGGGGATGGTGAAAGAGTGTTTCGCTTAGGGCAACACATCCAAATGCTTCAAAGAAATAAGAACGATAGGACATTTTGTCCTAAGAAGCCACTGTTAGGACAACTGCAATAAGGACATAAACCCAGCTCTCCCACCCTTAACAAGATGACAATACAGCTTGATTTTTGCAGCTCCCGTGTAAAAATTAAAAGTATTTTTTAAAATAAAATATTAAGATAAATTATCTTTGTCTGCCAAGTGTTACAAAATTGGGAGTGCTTTTGATTTTAAAAAACCCATAAAAAGAAGGAAAATTTTAAGATAGGTTTTTTTTACTCACACAGACATTGGTCCATTTCCTGTTCTTGGCATCTCTGTACTTTGTTGGTCCAACTCAGACAGCAATTTTAAGATGTTTAACGCAGCCTGGAGCAAGAAAAGAGGCACGTAACATGCGTGCATGTTACCATATAAAACTGGAATAGCACCAAGCAACGTCAACATGGAAACCGCTCAAACACGATAGAATGTGTTTCAAGCGCAAGAAAGGGCGTTTTCAACAACCAGTTTTTGAGAAAAGCCACTGGGGAACTCTTGGGGCAATTCGGAAAGTTCTCACCGGGCAGAGATGAATGAAAAGAGCTCATGGACAAAACGGCCAAGTTGCTCAAAAGTCTGCTTCCATAAACTGGCATTTAAAAAGGTAAAGGTAGTCTCCCATGCAAGCACCAGGTCATTCCTAACCCATGGGGTGACGTCACATCCTGATGTTTACTAGGCAGACTATGTTTATGGAGTGGTTTGCCATTGCCTTCCCCAGTCGTCTACTCTTTACCCCCAGCAAGCTGGGTACTCATTTTACCGAGCTTGTAAGGATGGAAGACTAAGTCAACCTTGAGCCGGCTACCTGAAACAGACTTCCGTTGGGATCGAACTCAGGTCGTGAGCAGAGCTTTTGACTGCAGTACTGCAGTACTGCAGCTTACCTCTCTGCACCACGGGGCTAAAACTACATAAAGTGAAAACCTTCATGGTATGTCCATGAGGAACGGGCCAGCCAGACACCCTACATCACATTATTTTAGATTGTCGTTTACATGAAGAACCCCGTAAAAAAATTATATTACCCTTAATCAGCAAATGGATGGCCCCTTATAGAACATCCACTTGCCAGTTCTTGCTGAACGACATTACAACTGATGTTACAGTGAGGGTGGCGGAGTTTTTGGCAGAAGTTGTTAAGGTTAAGATTCAAACTCAATTTTAATCTAGATATGTATTATCTGTTTATCTCTGACCTTGCCACCAACAATTTTATTATGCCAATAAAGGTTATCTGATTAAAAAAAGAAAACCATCATGGGGTTTTCAAGGCAAGAGATGAGCAGAGGTGGCTTGCCATTGCCTTCCTCTGCACAGCGGCCCCAGTCTTCCTCCCATCCAAGTTCTGACTCGGCTTAGCTTCCAAACTCTGATGAGATTGGGCTAGTCTGGGTTATTAGGGGTGCAATCCTGTGGCCCAATTAGCCCAGTTTAGCCTGAGCTTGACAGTGCTTGGGCGCTAAGCTGGATTGGCCACCAAGGAAGACTGGTGTTGCTATATGGTGAAGGCAATGGCAAACCCCTTCTGGTCACCTCATGCCTGGAACAACTTGTGGAAGGAGTCACCATCAGCCAATTGTGAATTGACAGCACGTTATTCCCCCCCGCTAAAATGACATCATCATAACATAGATAAAAGTATGACAACAACATGTATTTACCTACTCTGACACGTAAAACTGGATTCATGGTTTGGATGATGGGAAAGATGAACAAAACACTAGTTCAAACCTTAACAAAAGGGGGGAGGGAGAGACAGTACAATAATTTGTTCTTCTCCACTTCACGGTAGTGGAGATTACTAAGAATGAGGCCTTGCCCTTTAAATCTGAAGGTCAGATGTCTGGAGAAAATTACGGCAACCAATGAGACTGGGATTTCTGCAGGTCAGCTGAGATGAGATTCCAGTTCCCTTACCATATCATGGCAAGATTCTACATCCTTTCCAATTCCATGGCTGATCAGGGGTGGCTGAGAGGAACAATTTATAAGAGACACAAATTCATTCTTGTTGTTTTTGGGGAAATCTTTGTATTCGACCTAAGTTTAAAAAAAAAGCTTTAGTTATTAACTTACTTTATTTATTACATTTATACCTCACCTTCCTCCCCAATGGAGACCCCAAAAAAGGTTACATTGTCCTTGCCTCTGTTTTATCCTCACAACAATGCAGTGAACTAGGTTAGTCTCAGAGAGAGTGACTGGCCCAAGGTCTCCCAATGAGCTTCTATGGCACAAGTGGGAATTCGAACCCAGATCTCCCAGGTTTTAGTTCAGCACTCTAACCAGTACAGCACACACCCACTCATCAGGAACAAGCGTCCCTGACTGTCAAGGCAGCCCGCTTTCTCCAAAACAAGGAGCAGGAAAGGGTGATTCCTGTGGTCTCTTTTTTCTGATGACAGGAAGCATCACCTCTTCCCCAATGGCCGAGGTCCATTGTCCAAGCCATATATCTTCATGCATTGTGCGGCAATGGAAATAGAAATCTGCATTGCAGGGGACTATACAGAGTGAACAAGTCATGTCTAGCAGGAAGTATCAACTGGCTGATCTGCATCATCAGGAGATTCAAGCAGCACATCTGTTTCTAGAAACATACCGGGTAAACTAAAAAAGGCTGAGCACATGAAGAAACAGAAAAAAGTAGTAGGATGCAGTACTAATATCAAATAGCTAATATCAAATATCAGCATGGCGAGACACTCACGTATATCGATGTTATTTGGACGAGAGATACCCAGATGTGGAAATATTTGAAGGCTGATTTTATATAAGGAGTATTTAATTCACTCCAAAAAATTAATTTGGCTATTGTGCTGGTTCTTGTGATTTGTTACGTCTTTTACGGTGCGAGTTAGATATGATTGTGCTGACTGTGGCCATAACAGGCCACTGGTGAAGGCTTTGTGCAGAAATGCATTTGGCATTCTGTTTTATTGTCTTTGGCAGTGTGTGTTATTTTATTGTATGTGCACAATTGTTTCCTTTTTCGGATTTGTTTATATATTAAAGCACTGGTGTTCTGTTTTGTGCACGTAACTGAATTTGTTTATATATTACATCATACTCCTTTTACTGTTACTTTGTGCTCTCAACCTTTTTTGGTTTTACCCTGTCTTTTTTGGTTGAGCATTTCTCCCCTTTTTTGTGGTCTAGAAATGTACCCCCATGTAAGGATATTTCCAAGGTAAAAAGCTGAAGTAAAGCAGCTCATCAGGAAAGAAGACTCTTTTCTGGCTCTACTGTACTACATGTAGTGATTCTCTTCCTTCCCCCCCCCCACACCGGCCCCACACCAGAGGGAGCATTCTAATGGAGTCAACTTGTATCTGAAACAGGACACAGGTCCAGGTAGAGCTAAGCCACAGAAATTCACTTGACCATGTAGACTGAGGAGTGCTAGAGAAAACATGCGTGTCCCCATCAAAGGTGCAGTACAACTAAGAACTCTGGCTAGCTACAAAGGGCTCCACTCTCTTGAAAAAAAAGTACAAGGCACCATGGCCTACTGAAAGAAACAGAGGCTATACCATTGCCGGGCTCCGAGGGTGAGCTGTAGGGTTTTTAGAATGTTTTAAACAGACAATAGCAGCCCCTTTAAGAACATAACAAAAGCCATGCTGGATCAGACCAAGGCCCATCAGGTCCAGCAGTCTGTTCACACAGTGGCCAACGAGGCGCCTCTGGAAGCCCACAAACAAGACGGCTGCAGCAGCATTATCCTGTGTTCCAAAGCACCTAATATAATAGGCTTGCTCCTCTGATCCTGTAGAGAATTGGTATGCATCATGACTAATATTCATTTTGACTAGTAGCCATGGATAGCCCTATCCTCCATGAACATGTCCACTCCCCTCTTAAAACCTTCCAAGCAGCCATCACCACATCCTGGGAGTTCCACAATTTATGTGTGAAGAAATATTTTTTTTTGTCTGTTTTGAATCTATCACCCTCCAGTCTCAACTCTGTGGAACAAGGCTCTCATCTCAGGAGGCAAATCCTACAAAGACCCCCAAAACATTCCTCCCACAGCCAGTTTACCTGGATTCCCTGAACACTGGAAAGGTAGTCCAACTGTTCTGAGGGTCTAGCGAGCGGCCCATGGGGTACGTGGCCCGAGGAGCTGTTTTTTAAAATGGTCTCAGCGGTAGGGGACGTGCCACCGTACAACAGCTCTCTGGCGATCATGGCGGTCACCGTAGCCTTGGCAGGATTCGGGGCTGCCCTACTGAACTCTTTGGTGTGGTGTCCTTGATTTACTCCTACAGCCTGCGCGACCTCGGGGACCATGGGAAGAATGCCAGCAGGGAGCTGCTGATGGCTAAGATAAGGCATCCTGAACTCGTCCTCTTTATTACCTAGGCAGAGACAAAATTGTGGAGCACAGATGCAATTCAGTGGCAATTTCTTTGTCATGCACACAACGGCAGGTCACTGAGTATTATCTGATACTACTTCTGAAACCCCAGAATATACCCCGGTGCTCAGTGAAATAGCAGCACTCTGTATGGGAACATGGTTTACTTGAAAGATCTCTTAAATTCTTCTTCTCAGAGACTCAACAGAACAAACTATGCCGATAGGGCACTGCTGATGTACACTTCCAAGGGATCTGCCATCCTCAACGTATTTTAATCCCATACAACCATAATACATGAAGCTAAAGACAATGCATTCTCCTGGAATGAATAGAGATCTGGGATTCCTGTCGCATTACCAATGCTGATTTCTCCACGCCTACTACCCCTCTGAATATCACACCTAATCCAATCACGGCAGCTAATGTCATTTAGTTGCTTTTCACATTTACATTGCCATTGTGTGTCTAATTTACTCGTCTCTACTTAAGGACAGATGGAGTCACATTCTAGCTGTATCTGAAGAAGTGAGCTGTGGTTCACAAAAGCTCATACCCTGACAGAAATTTTGTTAGTCTTTAAGGTGCTACTGGACTCTTGCTCTTTTCTACAACCATAATACATGAAAGCCAAATAAAATTAAAACCACTTACTAGCAGATGTTTCTTCAGAACCGGGTTCAAAAAAGGTTACTTTTCTTCCATCACCTGGCTTTTTTACTGGTGTCTACCAAGGGGAGGGAAAATTAACAATTACTTTTAAAAATCTACAATTCCAACCACAGAGAAGAAGTTACAACACTTCAGAAATAAAATCCAAAAATAAAGTTTAACCCCACATAATGAATCCTAGAAGTCCAAGCCCATCTGGTCGAACAGATGGATAAGACTTCTACCAGTCCTCAGAATATAGTGACAGCAGTTCTATGTTAGAAAGAAGTAGTTATACGGTTGGACTACAAACACCCCCTTGAAACAGAGGAGGGCTCAGTGGTAGAGCATCTGCTTGGCATGCAGAAGGTCCCAGGTTCAATCCCCGGCATCTCCAGTTAAAGGGACGAGGCAAGTAGGTGATGTGAAAGACCTCTGCCTAAGACCCTGGAGAGCCGCTCCCGGTCTGAGTAGACAAGATTGACTTTGATGGACCAAGATCTGATTCAGTATAAGGCAGCTTCATGTGTTCATGACATCACCCACAGAAGGGCATGGCCACTGTGTAGATAATTTGCACAAACTGTGCGGGCAAGAGCCGCCCCGCCTCCCTTCCCCAACCAACCGGAGGCAAGACCATAAGGAGGCAAGAAAGGCATTAAAACAAGCAAGGAACTAGCAGTGCAATCCTAAGGAGAGTTACTCTAGTCTAAGCCCATTCATTTCAATGTGCTTAGACTGGAGTAACTCTGCATAGGATTGCACTGTAAGACTCAAGGCGACTGTGGCACTATCCGCATATTGTCCATTCCCAAAAATACAGTACTTCTCAGCATGGACAAGGTCAGCTCTACGCCTTGGCCAATCACACAGTTGTCTGGATCCACCACCCACAGACAGCCTATTGGTGGGCTTCACTCTCAAGCTCCTCTCCCTGAGATCCACTGTGGCCTCCAGGTCCTATTACAAATGTACATCACAGTTTCAGCCCACATTTACAGAAGCATCGAGGCCACTGTTTAAGAACACACTACCTTTTCTTCTGTCTTTAGTGCTGGCTTTGGGGGTTGAGGTTGAGGGACTTTGAATCCTAAGACCTCCAGCATGTTTTCAGCCGCATTGCGCTTTGCCACTTTCTTGTTCGTTCCCATCCCGTCAGCTGAGTGCATGCCGACTTTCACCTGCCGCAGCGGGAAACAGACAACAGGCAAGAAAAAGCCTTTTAAGTAAGAGTGTAAACATTATGAGCAGCAGCCTATCCATCTCAAACACAGCCTGATAGCCAAGTCTAACAGGGATTACTCCCCCACCCCCATCGCTGCAAGGGTCTTAATGTGATTTATTGCAGGCACCGTAGCCTAAAATATACAAAACAATCTTTCTTCCACGACCACCCCCTTCAGCACTTTCCTTTACTGCTCCAAATAAGCTATATTCAGCAACTCTCCAGGAGACAATACCAAGAGAAAATGACCGTGATGCATCTCAGCGTGGTGGTGGTTAAGAGCAGGGGTTTGGAACAGTGGAGTCTGATCTGGAGAACCGGGTTTGATTCCCCACTCCTCCACATGAGCAGCGGAGGCTAATCTGGTGAACTGGATTTGTTTCTTCACTCCTACACACAAAGCCAGCTGAGTGACCTTGGGCCAGTCACGCTCTCTCAGCTTCACCTACCTCACAGGGTGACTGTTGTGGGGAGGGGAAGGTGATTGTAAGCCAGTTTGATTCTGCCTTAAGTGGTAGAGAAAGTTGGCATATAAAAACCAACTCCTCTTCTTCTTCAGGATCAGAAGGGCATGCCTATACTACTAGGTGCTTTGGAACACAGGCAGGACAATGCTGCTGCAGTTGTCTTATTTGTGGGCTTCCTAGAGGCACCTGGTTGGCCACTGTGTGAATAGACTGCTGGACTTGATGGTCCTTGGCCTTTCTTATGTAGATGGAAACTGAGAGGCTCAATAACTAACCAACCACTTGCTGATAATATTGCACTGTGCTGCTTTTAACTAGTAGCTTTTTGAGTTTTCAAGGCACATTAGAACTTCCAAAGGACTTCCATGAAGTCATCAGCTGCCCCAGCAGCAAGGTGAAACTTCTCAGTGTTCTGTTTGAGGATTGGACCATGGCGCTCTCGTGCTGAACCCCCTTGAAGAACAAGATGTTTGCATGCGCCTTCCTCCATATCAGAACAGGGAAATGGCAAAACTAGACATGGTATCAAAGGAGGATGACAAAGAGGGACCGCCCAAGAAACTGTGTTAACCCTTTCCCACCTGGGCCGTGGAGAAACATATTCCCTCTGTACTACAAGAGGGCTGGGGGCGAAAGTGGCGACAATGAAGGGGTTAAAGGGGGCAGGAGCAGAATGCGCAAGGGGGGGAGAGTTCTTAGCCAGTGTGTCCTCATTTCATGCCTGCAGGTGGAGGTAGCAGGAGCCGCCTGTAGAATCCGGCTCCAACCGTGCGGAGCAGGAGCAACTCCGGTGTGCGGCTGGACGGCTACGCCCGGCTGGTGCAAAAGACCATCCTGTGCCACCAGGTGGGCGAGTGTGCCACTGGTTGGATGCCTGCCTGCTTTCCCAGGTGTGTGGGGTCATCTGGGGCAGTTGCCTGCTTGGGGCTTGGTTGGCTAATTTTTAAGTTGATAATTTTGTATGGCCCACAAATGATGTTATAAATATCCAAATGGCCCTTGGCGGAAAAAAGGTTCCCCACCCCTGATGTAGAGCTTTATTTGAATCATCACCCCTGCTTTCTTCCACTGTTTTTCTAGAGGGCAGAACTGGTTTTCTGTGAACAGGACTGTGTGCCCCTACCAACAATAAATTTGTCAGCATATAAGCTAGCATGCAACTGTAATCTGTATGGGAGAGCCCAGTATTCATTAAGCAAGCACCTGTCACTGTTGCATATGTTCTAGTAGTTCCTCAGTTGGATCACTATAATGTTAATTAGGTAGGACTGCCCTTGGAGGCTGTTCACAAAGATTCAGCTGGTCCAGAATGTGCATCTTTCTCTGGGGATGCTAGCCACAGATCATGCAATACCCATTTCTTTGTGAACTTCACTGGTTTTCAGTTTGTTTCTGGGCTGAATTCTGTGCGCTGATTTTAATCTTTCATCCTGGGCTCAGGGATTCTTAGGAATATTTCCTTCCACACTTCACTGCCTGAAAGTAAACCTCTAGTGGAGTCTGCACTTTGCTAGTAGTGGCATCTGTACTGTGGAACTTCCTAACCAAGGACATTTGCCGAGACAGCTTCTCTATCTGCAAGGGCATTTTAAAATTTCCAGGCTGAAAGATTTCTCCTGGTTTGAAGGTGAGACGCACTATTGCCGTGAATTTTAAAAATTTTGTTTAGGAATTGTTATATAGTGTTCTGCTGTAGTTTTTATTGTAGGGTACTTCAAAGGCCCCTTTGGCCAAAAAGTAACTTATAAATTTAATAGTTCCAGATACAAATACACATTTTAAACCTTGAAGTGGTATCTTACACCTGCCCCCCAAGAGATTTACGCTCAATGAATAACAACTTACTGGTGGTCCCCAGCCTGCAGTGTGTGCGGCTGTCCTCGACAAGGGACAAGGCCTTTTCGGCCCTGGCTTGGTGGAACAGTCTCCCAAGTAACATCAGGGCCCTGAAGGACCTAAATGAGTTTCGCAGGGCCTGCAAAATGAAGCTGTTCCACCAGGCCTACAACTGAGGGCAGCTGCAAGCCCTTCTCCATTACTACAGTCGTTGGCCTCCCCATCCTCCCCCAACCTGGTTCAGAGGGTCCAGTGCCTGGCCAGGTCCTTCAGTGCCTGTGACGGTACCCTGTATTAGTGCCGTCTTGCTTCATTGTATTTGTATTATAGTGACTTGGAGTCTATAATTTTAAGGTATGTTTTAGAGTAGGTTTTAATTGATGTATTCTGAATTTTAATGTTGTAAGGAGCCCCGTGGCGCAGAGGTGTAAGCTGCAGTACTGCAGTCAACAGCTCTGCTCACGACCTGAGTTCAACCCCAACGGAAGTCGGTTTCAGGTAACCGGCTCAAGGTTGACTCGGCCTTCTGTCCTTCTGAGGAGGGTAAAATGAGTACCCAGCTTGCTGGGGGTAAAGGGAAGACGACTAGGGAAGGCACTGGCAAACCACCCCATAAACAAAGCCTGCCTAGTAAACGTCGGGATGTGACGTCACCCCATGAGTCAGGAATGACCCGGTGCTTGCACAAGGGACCTTTACCTTTTTAACCCGCTCTGAGCCCGGCTTGCTGGGAATGAGAGCGGGCTAAAAATGCAATAAATAAATGCAATAAATAAATACATGTGGCCGGGGCGGGAGTGGGTGGGGAGGGGAACTCGGTGCACAAACCTGCATAACGAACTCCCTGCGCCTGGGAAGCCCCCGTTCTGTGATGAGCATGTATTCTGGCTCCTTCTCTTTCTTGGCTTGCTGTATCTGAGCCAGTCTGCTAATGGGATTCATACCTTGGCCATATTCAGGGCTTCTCTGTAGCTGAGGATGGGAGAAAGAAAAAAAAAAGAAGCCAGTCAACCGCAGCAATTCCAAGATCATATGGTCCCACTAGAAACTCTTTCACTTGGACCTTCTATATTTGATGCTGCCCTGATCTGGATGCCCCAGGGTAAGTTGGAAGGGACCACCAGGGTCATCTAGTCCAACCCCCTAAACAATGCAGGAAATTCACAACTACCTCCCCCCACATCCCCAGTGACCCCTACTCCATGCCCTGAAGATGGCCAAGATGCCCCCCCAAACATCTGCCTAAGGTCATACAATCAGCATTGCTGACAGATGGCCATCTAGCCTCTGCTTAAAAACCTGCAGGGAAGGAGCACATAGCACCTCCTGAGGAAGCCTGTTCCACTGAGGAATTGCTCTAACTGTTGGAAACTCTTTTGATTAAATTTTAACCCGTTGGTTCTGGTCCTACCTTCTTGTTGGATCTCAGAAGCAAAGCAAGTTCAGCCCTAGTTAGTAACCGAATGTGAGACCACTAAGGAAGTCCAGGGTTGCTACACAGAGGCAGGCAATGGCAAACCACCTCTGTTCATCTCTGTTGCCTTGAAAACCCTATGGAATCACCGTAGGTTGGCTGCGACTTGGTGGCAATTTCCTCCGCCATTTTTGATGCCCACGAAGGCCAAGGCTATCAGCCTTACTAATTTCACAACGTTATATTCAGTTTCTGCACACGGCTGTCACAAGTGGGTTGAACACTCACTCATACAAAACTCTAAGGCAAAAACAAACTGGGGACGTCCACCAGAATGGAGTTATACAAGAACACGTAGCAGACAGAAGACAGCAGCAAATACATGTCTCTAAATGTAGGCAAGGTTAAAAAAAACTTGCTTCCTTGCTGATACAGTATAGATATATAGCATCAGTTTGCATGCAAACCTGTCCAACTGCCCAGGCTTTTCGCAGAGACCCCCTCCCCCCAAAAAAGGGAGATGGGGTAGGTTGTTTGCTGTAGTACCTTATTTCTAGAATTCCCACCCTACGTCTTTTCACCTGGCACCTGAAGCTCAGAACAGTGCAAGGAAATGGTGCTTTCGCAGGCCTGTGGCAAAAAGAAATTTCTCTCCTGTGGCATGGGCCACCATCATCTTGATAGATTCCACAGGTTCTTAGTTTTATTACTGATTTTGCAGTAGTTGTAATTTTTTAATTACTGGATTTTCTGCATGCCTTGCTGTTCTGTAAGCCTTCTTGAAAGCTGCACTACGAGGCAGCACAGAAAGAATTCACAGCATAAAATATTAGAGCCACTTTAGCAGCAGTACCCATAGGAGACAGCCAATCGCTTCATCGCGGCAGACAGTATCCTTTCCCCCAAGGGAAGCAGGAGTTTTATGAAAATTAATCATGCCCTTATAAAAGAGTAATATCGTTTATTACAGCCTAAGCAGCTGGAATAACCCAGCTTAGCCTGGACTCATCAGAGCTTGGGACCTAAGAAGGGCTGGCCATGGTCAGTTCCTGGATGGGAGGCCACCAAGGCAGACCAGCGTTGCTACGCAGAGGCAGGCAATGGCCAATCACCTCTGCTCCTCTCTTGCCTGAAACGCCTATGGATGAGTCGGGGCCAACTCGACAGCACGTTCCTTTATCCAAGCTTCCATGAGTCAGAGCTCTTTTAATCAGATCCATCTATACTATCAGCTGCTTGGAGTAACACTCTAGACATCCGGTGAAGTGAGTTCTGACATGCAAAAGGACTGGACTCCTGTCTAATCTTACTCCTCCAGCTCCTTCTTTCTCATTTTTTAAAATTTTATTATTTATTTATTTTATTTAATTTACACCCCGTCCTCCCCAGCCAAAGGCCGGGCTCAGAGCAGCTCACATAAACTCCAGTATACATTAAAACAGAAATAAAACATTTAAAAACAGCAATTAAAACAGCCCTGTAAAAACCTAAATAGCATAAAGCTATCCGATGGCGTCCCCCAGATTGTCACATGGAGCTACAGAGGGGCGAACAGATGAATAGGCCCCCATAGATGGTAAAAGGGGGAAAAATAAGCAGTGGAGGGTTGGGGAGGCCAGCATTTACAGAGAAAGGAACCATATTTTTCGTAACAATGGGTAAACTGTTTTTTGTAACCGTGGATAAAAACTCACTTTTACTATCGATTTTGTTTTCTTTTTGATCCGTGGCTTCATTTTCTCCACCATTGGAAGGGGCGGCAGTTTCTTCAGCTCTTCCAGGACGGCTATGGCGGCATTCTTCTTGGAGATCTTCTTGCTCTTGCCTTCGCCCTCGCCCATGAACTCGCCGACCGAAACCTTGGTTACAAAACTCTTCATGTGAGGCGGGCCGCTTTCCCGGGTCACCTGTTTCAGAGGGAAAAACTGAGTGAAAGCGTGATAAACACTTATTAAAAGTGGTAGGGTACAATGATTGTAGCAAACTTCACTCACATGAACTACACTGTAAAATCTGGAGTGGGGATGGGAGCAACAGGGGCAGAACAAGATTACGTGGGTCAGTACTACTTACAAAAAAAATACAACCACCTCCTGCTTTAACTTGAAAACCCTCTGGATATTTCCCTCGGCCCTTCCCTTTCCAAGTTAAAAATGTCAACCCCAAGAAGTGTGAACATGTTCTAGGGACTTCATTCTTTGTATAGCCTTATTCCATTAAACAAGTGCCAAATTCACCTTTTGGAATATACATCTCCACTCCCCCCCCTTTCCCCCCCCAAATAATTGAGTCTATCTATATTCAAGTGAATATAGCATATAAAATTAAAGTATACTAAATCTTGGCATGCAGCCATGCTTAAGTTAAGCAAACACCCAAATATTAATTTGCAGGGAAAGAGTGAATGCTGCTAAGCGCCATAACTCGGCTCTGAACAGTTCGTAAATACACACAACGCATCATCAAAAAGACAGTCTATTCTTTAAAATGAGCTTGTGTCAGAAGCTGGACATTTATAATACCAAACTGGGATAATGAACCCTTCCCTCTCTTTAACCAAGCTGCATCCAGATTCAGCCATATGAGACAGAAGCTGCAATTAAACTATGTATCTCAAGGCACAGCCAAACCATTGTTTCCCTAGACCCTCTACAGCAGGGGTGGGGAACGTCAGGCCTGGGGGCCGTTTAAGGGCCATGAAATCATTTGGTCTGGCCCTTCGTGGGTCCTGGCAGATCTCTAGCTCAGAAAGATCTAAGACTGGCGATCCGCCCCCTCCCGCGGACAGGAATAGCCTCTATAAAAGGCGGAGGTGAGTTTGTTCTGCCGAGAAAAGGAACCTTTCCCCCACTTGCAGAAGAGTCATTAGCTATGGAGCTGCTAGGACCGCCCAAGAAACGGTGTTAACCCTTTCCTACCCGGGCTGCGGGGAAATGTATTCCCTCTACTATAAGAGGGCTGAGGGCGGAAGTGGTGATAATGGAAGGGATGAAGGGGGCAGGGCCAGAATGTGTGCAGAGGGGAGAATGTGCGGGGGGGGGGCGCCCATCCTGTGCCACCAGATGGGAGAGTGTGCCACCAGTTGGATGCCTGCCTGCTTGCCCGTGCGAGCGGGTGGGGGTCATCTGGGTCAGCTGCCTGCTTGGGGCTTGGTCGGCTAATTTTTAAGTTGATAATTTTGTATGGCCCGCGAATGATGTTATAAATGTCCAAATGGCCCTTGGCGGAAAAAAGGTTCTCCACCCCTGCTCTACAGGCTTGTAGCACACACTCATGCACGCAACCTTCTCATCTTCTGAGTCATGAAAAGGAAAAAAAATATCCTATTTTATTTCTGAAGGAATATAAACACACAATATCCAGAAATGGGTTCGCAGCCAGAGTTGGGGTCCCAGCACTCCTGCTAAAGTGTATCCCCCCCCCCAACATACACACTTGGTCCCCAGCCAAAGGTGCCCTGGGTAGAATTCTTATTTAGTATTTTGGAATATATCTCATGCTACCAACACCTGACCTCTCAATTCCCTTTTTGATACATTTCAAGAACCCAGGGAAGAAGAATCTGGACACATTAAAACATGGGTTTAAAGGTCAGGTGTATCTGACCCCAAACGCCCCTCCCAACACCCCCCATTGTTCTTCTACATTCTAAATAAAAAAACACCCGTTACAGCAATTAACTAAACCTACCTCAAAATTCACAGGCAAGTTCCTTTTAAGTGCAATTTCAAACACTTGGCTTATTTCAGATTTATTGAGATTTTCGTCATCTGGTTCTCTCCCATTTATCTAAGAGAAGAACAATGATATTGAGGAAGCTTCTTCAAACCGGCTCACTAACAGCACAAGGGGTTAGTAAAGGAACCATAAATGTACTTTCTCTAAAAGCAGGTTAAGTTGTCACTATCGGTGCCAGTTCTCAGTACAATCGCCTTGACATGCAAGCGAAACGTCTGAAACTTACCAACTTGCCTGAAAACTGGGGTGAAAAATATTGAGTCTTATCTCTGAGACTCAAGGACACACCTTAGGAAATGTTAAATTTCAGTGTATGTACAAGAAGTCACCTGAAGGAAATGTATAAACGGGGCTGCTAAGAAAGATCAATTAGGGTTTTAGCATACACTGTGTCTGACAGAGAAGGCTGAAGGCAGTAACCCACCTCTTTGATACAGGCCAAGAGAGGCAAGGCTATTCTTTTGCGTTTCTCAGAACTGGAGCCTATTGTGCCACGCAGCGTGCTACTTCTGAAACCAAGGACGCAAATGTATTTGCAAACAAGATGCACTTTAAATCTCTGGACATGCGCTATCCGAATGCAAACTGTACGATCATGTACGCACGGGATCACTGATCCCATTACTTGTAGATTGTCCTAGAACAGGGGTCCTCAAACTACAGGCCGCGGGCTGGATCCGGCCCGTCAGGGTCCTGAACCCGGCTCCCTCCGGAGCCGCCACCGCCGCGCCCGTACCTTCCCCAAACTAAGGCGGCCGTTCGCCGTATAAAGCGGCGGCGGCGGCGGCGGCAGTGGAGCGGCGACACCCGCGCCGACCCAGGAGCCGCCGCCACCGCCTCTGCACCTTCCCTGCCGCGGCTGCCCTGAAGAGCCGCCGCCTTCCTTTCCCCAGGCGCGCAGGGGACGGGAGGCGCTGCCTCGGACTGCAATGTGCCCCTCGCCGCCGCTGCTCCTCCTGCCGCAGCAGCCCTGAAGGAGCCATGCCGGGCTGGAAGAAGAACATCCCCGTCTGCCTGCGAAGCGAGCAGGAGCGAGGCGAGTGGGTGAGCGGGCGCTGGGGCCCCCGCGTGGGGGGCTTGAGTGGCGGTGCCTTCGGGGAGGGCTGAGAGACCTCAATCTCCCGCCGGCCTCCTCCCGCGCCCTTCCCCCTTCCCCTCAGGTGCTCTTTGCCAAGCAGGGAGCCAACCCATCTCCCGCTCCGGGAGGTGGGAAAGGAGGGTGCGCGGCGGCGGGGGGGTGTCTCTCAGCCCAGTGAAGGGGGGAGTGTCGGCCATGGAGAGGCACCTGGGGGAGGGGCAGCATGTCCTCCTGCTGCAAGTAAACTTTTCTTTGCCTGGGCGCCTGGCTGCCTTCCCGTTTGGGCGGGGGGGGGGGAGCCGTCCCCCAACAGTGTTTGACAGTGAACTGGCCCCGTTTAAAAAGTTTGAGGACCCGTCCTAGAGTTTTGAGGAAACAACGTCTTAAAGCTTTTATTATCAGATACAATAGACAATTTAATTAATACAGTTGCCAGGTTTGCTTGGCTAGCAATTAACATCAGCAGAGCTGGACTAAATCTTTGCAATAGTCAAGGAAGCATAGGATCTTTACTGTCTGGAACCTTTCAGATTGGTTTTATACTAATTTTACAAATACATATGACTGGATTATTTTTGTAATGTTCTTGTCATTTTAAGTATTGCAATTTTGTCTACGTGTTCTACTATTCATCAAGCAATTTTGTAATCCTGTTTTATTTGATAGTCTATGACCGTAAATAAATATCAACCCTAAACAGTTCCTCTAAACAAACCTTAATGTTAATGCTACTTCTGAAACTGAGAAGAGCCGCAAGAGAAGGCTGCAGAAGGCTACCGTGCCAAGAAAAAGGAAGTATAAAATCCCCACTTGGTGCATCCAAGCCCTTGGGCAAACCCAACACAGATGTTTGGATCCCAGCTACAAGCTGCCAGCACTGAATACTGGAAGTGCACAGCATATCCCTGCTTGATTAACACTTGCTGTTGCAATCAATTATTTTCTATGGGGAGCTTTTAGCACAGCCGCTACTTTCTCCACGTGGGGTGCAGCGGGGTGTTGGGAAGATGCTCATCCACCTTGGATGTCCACTCTGAAAGTGTCGAATAAGTGTATTTGGAGAACAGGAATGGAAGCATTTCCTACTTTAAGTCCGGCAGGACAGAGCTGTGTCAAGCAGCAAGCAAAACAGCACGTTTCCTTTCTTCCCCCTCTTATGTGGTTAGGCAAAGTAATCTAAGCTTTGGGCCAAGGCAAGCTATTTTTGAAACTTGGAGGGATGCAAATATGCATGGATTTGCATATTTTATTCTGCATCAATGAGCTGTGGAGAGAGGAAATAAGCTATGCAAGCCTCATCTTCTGGCCCATTCAAATACTACTGGGCACACTATCTACCTTCATAGATAGAGGTCCCTCACCC
The DNA here is from genome assembly GCF_029931775.1 of Euleptes europaea. Taxonomy (NCBI): domain Eukaryota; kingdom Metazoa; phylum Chordata; class Lepidosauria; order Squamata; family Sphaerodactylidae; genus Euleptes; species Euleptes europaea. The sequence goes on along the minus strand of NC_079313.1, from coordinate 117,735,192 downwards.
ATAGCCTAGAACAAACCTTATGGTCCATCTTTGAAGTCATAAGGACTATATTTTTTTTGGCTGCCAAGTCATAGCTGACTTATGGCAACTCTGTAGGGTTTTCAAGGCAAGAGACGTTCAGAGGTGGCTTGCCATTGCCTACCTCCACGTCGCGCCCCTGGTATTCCTTGGAGGTCTCCCATCTAAACACTTGCCAGGGTCGAGGCTGTGTGTGAGCGGCCCAAGGTCACCCAGCAAGTTTCCATGGCAGAGTGGGGATTCGAACCTGGGTTTCCCAGAACCTAGAAGGACTAGATATTTGCTTTTAAAAAACAATTCTCAGAGTACTGATTTTTGTGCCCAAAACCAAGTTGTTGTTGTTTTTCTGCGCTTGCATGGAATCTACAGGGCTTTAAAATGGAGGAGAGAAAAATTATGTAAGCTGCTTTGGGTTGCATAGAGCCAAGCATGCATGCTGGTCCCAAATATGCACCATGCACACCAAACAGTGTGGAAAGAAATGTAAAAATGGACTTCCACTCATTCCAATAATCTACTCCACTTCCAAGATTCAGACTTTCAGAGCTTTTTTAAAAGCAGTAAGCAGTCAGTTAAGATGGAAAGATCTAAAGGACATGGAGACTGGAACAGTACCGTACTCCTCTCAGAGATGAGTCTCCCATCATTTACAAGTTTCCAAGCACTACTCCACAAACATGATGAGTGAAAGCCTTAAACTGTGAGGTGCCCAGGACCACACATTCTGAGCCAGATAACAGACGACACACAGTGTCACAAAATAACCAGAAGAGTAATGTTTGCATAACTGGAGTTGGTGGTTGAGAAGAATCATCTGTGTCGGTAAGGGCTGTTCTGAGTAGCTGGACTGATCTTTCCCCCTCATCATTTATCTGTTCAAACACGTATTCTGTCTTTTCTAGTCTTGGGGGTGGGGCGGGGAGAATCTAGAAGCTTCATGTTACAACCCAAGGGTCTTAATTGTGCGTCCAACTCCGTTTTAAGAAGGCTTCTGTATTACAAGCCAATACTTTGGATTTTTTCCCCTACCAATGTCAAAATACATGATGGGTGGTATATTATATGTGAAGAGTAATATCACAAAGGTGGGAAGAGAAATGGGGGGGGGGACTCGTCCCCAATAGCAGAGATGGGAAGTTGGATAGCCATCTTGCCTTCAGGGGCAGAATCTCCCAACCAGCATGCTCTCCTGGTTGGCTACTGTGTGAACAGACTGCTGGACTTGATGGACCTTAGTCTGATCCAGCATGGCTTTTCTTATGTTCTTATGTTCTCCTCCTCTGAATGAGAGGCTTTAGTTATTAATAGCTCAGGAACTTGGTAAACATACAGAATTACATTCAATTTAAAAACAAATCAGTTTCTTAACATTCAGTGTGAGCTGTTTTCGTGGTGCCAGTTTAGATCAGATGCACACACACACAAACTCCTATCCGTTCAGTGAGCAAAACAAGTTTGTCTTTCGGACCTAACTAAAACCATGCAAACACAGAAAGTCTGAACACACATGCTCTGCTACTAATTAATAGCAAGTGGCTCATATGTCGATGAGGTGGCTTATGTGGAAACATCCATGCACACAGAGAGAAGCCTTCCAGCTACAGCATCCCAGGGAAATAAGCGTAACATATAGTGCTATGCAGGACATGCAACGCCCCCCCTTTCAAATAACTATCATGCAAAATTAGTCAACTGCAGCCAACTGGAGACAGAAACAGAGAATGGCAGGAAAGTCAAAATAGTTGGCCATTCATCTACAGTTTTGCTAATAATAAAGCTGTGCTTCTCTCTTCTGCTGTATATCCAATAAAGAACCTGCAGGCTCTGATTAACACCTGTGCCTGGCCTTTACATTTTGAAATGCTATAAATCATTGGGGGGTTGATTTTGTGCCAATAAGTAGTAGGTGCAACTTAAAAATCTACTCTGCCCCAGTGCCATCTAATCCAAGTCTTCAACATCTTCTAGCCTTCATTTTAAGACTTACAGATCTGGCTGCCCGATGAAGAATTTGGGGGAACCTGCAAGGCTTGTTCACTGCTTTGAGACATTTGGGTTGGGCCTAATAAAAGGCACTGCCGTTTTATGGACAAAAAGACCAACAGGGCTGCAGGCAATCTTCAGCAATTCTTTAGAATCTTATTTTACTGTCAACAGGAAAACCGTCATCAGGAAAACAAGACTGCCGATAAACTGGAAAGCTGACACACCAAGCTTTTGAGAAGCACCTGCCAACCACAGTTTGGGGTAGAGAATATGGTTTGTGCATAAAGTCCAAGGACCTAATCTCTAGTTAAAAGGATTTCCAATAGCGATGTTGGGAAAGTGCTATGCCTGAGGCCCTGGAGCCGCAGCCAGTCAAGGTAAACAGAAGTAGGCCAAACACCTCTGGCAGACTCAAAGGCAATGCCAAAATTAAGCAATTTAAAATCCAGTTCCTTCCCCAGATGCAAGTGAGTGATGCCAGCAATTCAGGTCTGCTGCTAGCAAGCAGCATTATCTTTCACACAGCCCAAGTAAAGGGGTGAAACAAAACTCCCTAGGAAACTCTGATTGAAATCCACTGCAGATTTTTTCAGAAACAACAAGCATTGAACTTTGGCCATGAAAATCATGCAAATCATGATGACTTCAACAGCTGTATCACTTAAATACATCTTACAGGAAAGATGGCCCTCATGCACCATTGCTACAGTGCCTCAATTCTGGATATTTATAACTGCATCACTTCTTTAAATTGAATTTATTGTCATTACAGGCATGATTACAAATGCGCCTTAAGTGTCCTCCTCATGACTCCAGCATGCGTTAGGAAGAGACTAACTTGGTACCCAAAATCCGGGTTTTAAACATGCCTCAGATATTAAAATTGAATCCAGCCTGCATTAAAGTTCTGGGTAGACCCACTGAGTGTCTCTCCTAGAATCACTACAATTTTCCTGAGGCAGTGTAGTTAAGCTATGCCATAACTCAGGCAACCACCAGAAGACACTGGGAGGGGCTGTGGCTCAGTGGCAGAGCATCTGCTTGGCATGCAGAAGGTCCCAGGTTCAATCCCCGGCATCTCCAGTTAAAGTGACTAGGCAAGTAGGTGATGTGAAAGACCTCTGCCTGAGACCCTGGAGAGCCGCTGTACTGACAATACTGACTTTGATGGACCAAGGGTCTGATTCAGTATAAGGCAGCTTCATGCATTCACATGTGACATTTGTGGATGGCCTGGGAGAACAGAGCTGTCTTGTGGCGGAGCAAAGAAGAGAGTGAGCACAGGATATAAACACAGTGCTGGAGGAGGCCAGAAATCTATGGCTATTCTTCCCCAGTTCTGTAAACTAGCAGGGGGTCTATGCTAAAGCTCAGAGGAAACACCATCACTTACTGAACAGCAGTGCTTTAGGCGACCAATACTGCGGCTAACCAGATTCTGCCATAGAATCCGAATTCATATTAAGTAACTGCAACTAAGCTACTCTGACCAGCAGTCCTGCAGCAAAGCAATTTCGTCCTTACCAATTCCCATTTTACATCCTGTTGACTGTCCTGCAGCCAATCCAACTAGTGGGGATTCTGACCCCCCCGCCCCCCGGATGGCTGCTGACCAGTGTGTCAAGAAATTAGGAGCCAGTTGATTTTTAGATGCTATAGATTTATAGTTTTAATTTCAGAATCATATTTTTGTGTTGTATCGTATTATAGATTATAACGTATTGATACCGGATGTGAGCTGTTCTGAGCCCGGCCTTGGCAGGAATTGAACCGGGCACAAGTTTAATAAAGAAATAAATAATGCCATGGCTGCAGGTACCTCCAGTTAGCTGCAAGTGTGTTTCTGAGTGGCAGGGTTAGAAAGGTACAAGAGGTACAATTTTACAAGAGGTAAAACAAGAGAACCTGCTACAGAATATAAAGCATGAGACAAGCATCACGTAAAGCTAATTCTCATGGGTACTCCCCAAAAAGTGATTGCATGTGCACGCCTTCAATCACTAAAGCCACAGCTTTTGCCCACATCTAGCAAGCGAAGAACAGGAGCGTTCAACGATCTGCAAAGTGCAAATATGAGTTTTGAGTGGAGCTGGAGGATACTTCAGATATACTACCTCTGGTTTCTCAGGCAGGGGCTCGTTTTGCAGGATTTTCAGTGCTTTAGCAGCTGCATCATGCTTAGCAGCCTGTCTTGTTCTACCTTTCCCACGAAACTGCTGTCCCCCGATAGAGAGCTCCACTTCATAGAGCCAGGGTCCCACAGGAAAGGGGTAGAAGTACCTAAAAAGTGGAAAGATTTGACATTTCAGGACTTTTGGCAGATAACGGGATTACCTTGCCAGCAGCCAAAGCTCAAACAGAGCCCCAAAGATGGAAAGCCAATACTGAACAACACAAGGCGCTAACTGCTAGCCCTCAAAGGTCTGATGGTTGGATTTCATAGCACTTACAGTGTCTACACTGTATGATCAGAAACGTTAAAATAAAATCCAGAAGCACAGAGTTAACAGCGACAAATTAAAAGAAGAAGAAGAAGAGTTGGGGTTTTTTTTGCTTACTTTCTCTACCTTTTAAGGAGAATCAAACTGGCTTACAATCGCCTTCCCTTCCTCTCCCCACAACAGACGCCTTGTGAGGTAGGTGGGGCTGAGAGTTTGGAGAGAACTGTGACTAGACAAAGGTCACCCAGCTAGCTTCATGTGGAGGAGTGGGAAACAAAGCCGGTTTACCAGATTAGAGTCTGCTGCTCATGAGAAGGAGTAGGGAATCAAACACAGTTCTCTAGATTAGAGTCAACTGCTCTTAACTACAACACCACGCTGGCACAGGACACACGGTGTTGTTTGCAGCCATTCACAACTGCTAGTATACTCAAATTCATTGCTCCCCTGATCAGTGAATTCCCTGATAAGCCAGTAGAACTCCTGACTAAGAGGCTCCTGATGGGTGATACTCCACACTTATCACTCCCAACTGCCAAATTCTATGCCATCGCAATCAAAACTTGCAAAAATAGAATGGAAAAAATTACTTAACTTTGCTACATTTTTAGAAATTTTAAGATGCTAAGTTAATTCTTGTGATTTGTGTTAAAATCTTACATTTTAAATAGCATTAGACTTTTATCTAATTTTGTAATTTATATTAATTTTGCAGTTTTATTAAGCCAGTTAATTTTATGCATAACGTTTGGCTGACCGTATCAATAAACTTACTAACTGCTATTATACAGCTCACTGAGCACAAATAGAAGGGTGGCAGCAGGCACCCACCAGCATACTTTGAACAGAGTTGGAAGGGGCCATGCGGGCCATACTCTGCAAAGCTTGCCTGAACTGCAGTCTTCATGCCAGCAATGGAAGTATATGTGGCTATTTGGGCTGATAGTAACTGCGAACATGGCTCTCCGCGAGACTTGGAGTGAGTACCACTGCCCTAACACCTCCTCTGCTATCAGTCTTTCCTCTTTGTATCCTAACCCCCTCCCTCCAAACCTAGGACATTTTAAAGCCTCGTCAGCTCATCCATTCATTTTCACCTTCATTACAGAATCTGCAGGGAAGTGGACTAGGGTTTTACAGCAGCCAGATTGCCCCAAATACCAGAGAATGTTCCAAGCAGTTTGCTCCTACATTCTCATGCAGGTCAAGCGTAAAGTCTTCTTCAGAAACCCCTCAAAACTGTGTAGCCCAGACTTCATTCAAGAAGAGAAAATTATTGCGTGACCTACCGTGAGGGATAAGAGCCACCTCTCATACTATAGTTGTAGGTGGATCTCATCTCCGTGTAAGGATCTATAGGCTTGTACATAGGTTTCTTTCCCAGCTTCATACAAAGCGCATTCAGCTCCACTGTGGGGGTTACACTATCTAAAGAGAAGACAGAGGAAATGTTAATGCTGAAGGTTTAAGAGAGCCACATTATACCCTGCACATTCATTCCCTCGACAGTTAGGGGCAGCAACAGGACAACCCCCGAGAAGCACCACGTACAACAAGCTAAAACACTGTGTATTAAGAGACTGTGGAAAGCAATGCTGCAGGATCATGAGTCACATCTGTTAGTACATTTACAGGAGCCAAGTTTAAATGCAAATAAGCCCCTAGGAACTTACCTTTTTGCGGCAACATTCAGCTCGATTTGCATTTGCAAACAGGTACTGAGAATAACCAGCGTCTGACAGGAAAGCCCTCTTACTGAGAAAGTGAAAAAGCTAGCCCAAAGCAGACACGTTCTTCAATGTGGAAGGTACCGATTAAGGTGATCTGCTTTACACCTGCTTGGTTTAATACCACCGTGCTTTTTTTTTCTACTTCTCCTCGAGTTCCCATGCTGCTTGGGCTAGCCTTTCACATTCTGCATTTGCTGGACTGCCAGCCAGCTCTCTCTGATTTGCGTACGGCTTGGTACAATGTAAATCCCCCTTCTGGAAAGTTACAATCAGTGGCCAGGTTGCAAAAGGCTACGTGTGGTCTGAATACGTACACCAGAGCGCACAAACACGCCCAGCACAGCATGCCTCAAAACCACACACTTCGGACAGAGGACCCCAAGGAGACACAGCCCTGGGGGGAGGAAAAACAAGCTTAAACGTAAGAACATAAGAGAAGCCATGCTGGTTCAGACCAAGGCCCATCAAGTTCAGCAGTCTGTTCACACTGTGGCCAACCAGGTGCCTTTAGGAAGCCCACAAAAAAAAAAGGAAGCCCACAAAGAAGATGACTGCAGCAGCATCCCACCTGTGTTCCACAGCACCTAATATAATAGGCATGCTCCTCTGATCCTGGAGAGAATAGGTATGCATCATGACTAGTATCCATTTTGACTAGTAGCCATGGATAGGAGCCCTATCCTCCATGAACATGTCCACTCCCCTCTTAAAGCCTTCCAAGTTGGCAGCCATCACCACCTCCTGGGCCAGGGAGTTCCACAATTTAACTATGCGTTGTGTGAAGAAATACTTCCTCTAATCTGTTTTGAATCTCTCACCCTCCAGTTCAGCAGATGACCCCAGGTTCTAGTATTATGAGAGGGAGAAAAGCTTCTCCCTGTCCACTCTCTCCATACTGTGCATAATTTTAGAGACCTCTATCACGTTTCCCCTTAACCGCCTTCTTTCCAAACTAAACAACCCTGAGCACTTTAACCGCTCCTCAAAGAGCAGTTGCTCTAGACCCGTGATCATTTTGGCTGCTTTTTTCTGTACCTTCTCAAGCTCTGCAACATCCTATTTTAAGTGTTGCTTTTCCTTGAGACTTGCCTGGCCCCTATGCTCCTTTAGGCACCAGACCAAAACATTTCTATTTACACAGACTTTTAACTGAGGTGTTTCACCCTGAGGACTATTTTATTAAAATCATTTTGGACTGCTCTGTTTGTTGTGTGTGCTTTTATGCCCTGGTTTGTCTTGTTTTGATGGGAATGTTTCTATTCTGCTGGCTTGGCTTGCTTTATTGACTCGTTTTATTGTCTTGACTGGTTTTGCTCTGCTGTTTTAGCTGCAAGCTGTCTTGAGCAGGTCAGGAGGGACAGAAATACACATTTCTGAAATAAATAAATAACCCCCTACTACGAAGAACTTCTGTACATGCAGAAAACGCTTCAGGTGGATGCCAGCCAAATCACACCAAATGATTCTGAATTGATTTTGCCTTGACTTAATAACACAGTGCTTATTTGATGTTTTCAGAACTTCCAGAGAAAGGCAGCTGTTGAATATTTAATGCTCACTTCCATTCTGTTGCTTCCATCTGTGGAAAGTGTAAGGGTTACAGTGTCGGACGAGAATCTAGTGGGAGTAGGATGTAGTAGCTACTTCAAACATAGGTGCTGCCTGCTGCAATTTTATGGCTGGTGTTAATTTGATCTTTGTTTTAAAATGAGATTTCACTGGTTCATTGTGATTTTTATTGCTTTCAGGTAGTTTTATGCTTGTCGCTGGTTCTTTGTTGATATTGGTTCGCTTCCTACGAAAAGTCAAAGAACACTGAATTTCCCCCACGGCCCTCCCCCCTCCCTCCACAGATGCTCTCAATCACCAGACAGATTATTACCGAGGTTGTGGGACCCACATGGATGAGCAAGCATGCATTTGGGAGGACTAGTGAAGCAGGAGGAAAGAAGAAGAGTTTGTTTTTATACCCAGTTTTTCTCTACCGAAAAGAGTCTCAATGCAGCTTACAATCACCTCCCTCCCTCTTCCCACAACAGACACCTTGTGAGGTAGGTCAGGCTGAGAGAGGTCGAAGAGAACTGTGACTGGCCCAAGGTCGCTCAGCAGGCTGCTTGTGGAGGAGTGGGGAAACTAACCCAGCTCACCAGATTAGAGTCTGCTGCTCGTGTGGAGGAGTGGGGAATCAAACCTGGTTCTCCAGATTAGAGTCCGCTGCTCCTAACCACTGCACCACGCTTGTGATGAAATCTTGCCTCTTCCTCACTAAATTAGAACTTCATAAGGCACAAACCATACAAACTTATACGGGGTTTTATGCTAAGGTTTTACCTGGGTGTGTTTTAATTCTGTAAGCATCTTGGGTGGTGTTTGAAACAAAGGCAGAGTAGAAACTGTTAATCTGGCCCTGCAAAGCCCCAATTTGGCCTAAATTGGGGGTCTCCATCTTTGAACAAAATGCCTTCTCTCTGAATGGATTTCTCCCTTTAAGTTGGAGTCTCTCAAGCTTATTTTTTTGGAAGACTGCACAAGATTATTGACTTCAACCCTATCTAAAGAATTGCTTAAATAAATATAAAAATCGTTTCAGATGCTGAATACAGGAGAGGCAATATGCATCAGCAACAAAGCTACTTTATGCTCACATAACATAACTTATGTCACGGGTGCCAAACATGTGGCCCGTGGGCCGGATCTGGCCCCTTGAGAGTTTTTATCTGGCCCGTGAGCCAGCCACCCACCCACCCCCAGTCCCAATCTGGGTTGGCAAATCCGCTGTCAGCTCACCAGTCGAGGCAGACCCCCCCACACACTCTCAATCTGGGCTGGTGAGGCATGGCCCAGCCCGACCAAGTGACATTTATGTCATATCCGGCCCTCGTAAGAAATGAGTTCAACACCCCTAATTGACGTTTCCCCCCACTTTGGACTAATTCATGGGCTGCTGCTCAGTTTCACAGCTGCTACTGGAAGCCGAGAAAAAAGGCAGAGGACAGACCAATTGGCAAGCAAGCGCTCATACAGAAGCATCCTAGGGGCTAGGACCCTGACCACAAAGGGCTTTGCTCCAAAAGAAATCACAGGATCTGCAAGTGACTCCTCACAACTGTACAGAGAACATCCGTTGACACAACAGCTTCCTTTAGCAGATGTCTGGGGGGGGGGGGGTTGCAGTATTTCTGGCTGCTGGGTCACCTAATAATCACCAGAAGCTATGAGCAGCAATCTGTTCTCAAGTCTTAAAATATAGGGTACGTTGGCAATATCTACACAGATGAACAGATATAACAAGACAGCATTCAGATCACTTACCATCACATCAATTTTTTCATTGGTTGACACCGACAGCTGAGAGGGGCCGAGTGTCGGAGAGGTCCAACAGCAAACAAGTGTGTCAGCCCTTAGACAGCCAGTATCTCACTCTAAATTGAATTGTCCTTATTGTGTTTGCCTCCTTTCTCCCCCATAGTTGCAAAAAACCCCTTGCCATCAAATTTTCAAACTCCTCTCTTTCTGTAGCAATTAATTTAAAGCCACAGCTTTGCAGGATTTTAACAGTAGTCACTCAATGGAGCCCAACGCTACTCCACCCTAATTCCACGGCAGACTCATACCTGGGTTCTTTCCTTCATTACGTGACGGGCGAGCTGTAGGTTTAGGAAACCTCGTCCCTTCCAAAGCTTTGGCAGCAGCTGCGTGTTGAGCTTTTTTAATACTAGTTCCTTCAGCTTCCCAGTGCTGGTCCCCAAGAGTCAGCTGCACCGTAAACACCTAGGAAGGAGAAGGAAATCTTCATTATGACAGCCTTCTAAAACACGCAGGTGTTCAGCCTAAGGTTGCATGGAGATCAGCACAAGGCATGAATACAATGGAGTGGATCCAGTGGAAGATCTCCATGGACTGGGGGGGACTATTTTCACTTATTTCACCCCTCCTACTCCAGCAGACCTCTAACCCTCCCCCATCCTGTTCCTTAGCATTCCCATCCCTTCCTCCCAAGCAACATTTCACTCTGCAGAAGAAAGGGGAGGCAAAAAAGCAGTGTCTCACAGATAGAAATTGCTTCCATCCATGCAAATCCTCCATGCTATCCAATCTAATGCTCTGGTGGCTTTGTAACTAATGCGCTCCATGGCTGTGGTAACTACATTAGGTAGAATAACATGTACATGTCTGGTTTATTTTAAAAATTCATCCTGTCCTAACCAATGACTTTGAGGCAGGTGATCACATATGACTGCATACAAATGCATCTGGTTTCAGGGTCACAATCTGAAAGCTGAACAGGGAACAGCCAGCAGGACTTCCAAGGCCTCTCCTTACTGAAAGATCTTATGCAATCCAAAAAAGCTGCCTGCGAATCCTCCAGAGCAGTCTACCCAGCTTAAGTAGCCCCAAGTTGAAGATTAAAATCCAGAGAAGCCCCACTGTGCAGGCTGAAGTGCTTGGGCACGATCAAGCTTTTTGCACTCCAACCATCGGCAGCGAGAGAAATGCAACGACATTCAAGTTAGAAGTGCCCACATCATGTTAATCTTGCTTCGGTAACATCTTGCAATGCTTTTGGGATAAGAGGAGGTTGGGGGGACATGACTGCTCTCTTTAAGTATTTGATGGGCTGTCATTTAGAGGAGGGCAGGGAGCTGTTCCTGTTGGCAGCAAAGGATAGGGCTCGCAATAATGGGTCTAAATTGTGGGCAGAAAGGTACTGGCTGGATATTAGGAAAACAATTTTTTACAGTAAGAGTTGTTTGACAGTGGAATCAGCTGCCTACGAAGGTGGTGATCTCCCCCTCACTGGCTGTCTTTAAGCAAAGTGTGGACAAGCACTTGTCAGGGATGCTCTAGGCTGATCCTGCATCATTAAGCAGGGGGCTGGACTAGCTGGCCTGTACGGCCCCTTCCAACTCTAGGATTCTAAGCTTGATCTCATCCTTTCAGCATGAACATGAGAGAAAAGAGGCAATATTTACCTTTGAGTGAGCTGGACCCTGCTCACTCAAAAGCTTATACTCAGGCTGAATCTTGTTGAAACGGGCTAACTCATTCACAAGACACATTGGGGTTTTCTCTTTGGGGTTTGCCATGTTAGAAGGAACTGCAAGGCAAGACAAAACAGCTACTTTAGTATGTGGAAATAAAATTGATTAGTGAAAGTTGCCTCTTTATGGCAGCATTAAAGAGGAGCTTAAATTGAAAGCTAGAACAATACTGCACAGACACATGAATTCATGGAACGTATTAATCAGCACTCCATAAAAGATGCCCAACACGCTTACTCTGTGGCACGAGTAAAACAGTTTCAGAAGATCTGTTAATTTTTGATGCCCAGAATGCCAGGAATTAACTTTATGACCTGACAGAGTGAACATTACAGTTGCAAGAACAGGCCATAAGAACAATTCACTAGGTCTGCTTTGCAAGGAAACATCTAGCGAGACACTAGCATGCTTACTTTGATGTTTAAAGGCTGTAACCTCTCATTTGGCCTATACAGCATGCTCTGTTCAGAAGTTCTCTAAACCTTCATTACTAAGCAATGTTTGGGGGGTGGGGAGAGGTGTCTCTGCTATTCCTTAGAGGACACAGCTTCAGTACCTATTTAAGGCCTTTAAAAACCATACAGCAAAGATTCAGATTTCATGGTTCATCCCTACTGCTTCTAATCAGACACTCCCCCTTCCCTTTCACAAGAAGAACCTATTTGAATCTCTCAAGCCAGGCGTGGAACCCCCGTTAAGCAAGTCAACGAAATGTCATAATTTAGACGATGAGAACAGAACCCATTAGGCTTTACAAACAAGCCAGCCCAGCCTACAGAGGTTCTACTGAGGAGTTTCCAGTCAACCTGGGGATCAATTAGGTGAACTACCGGCAATGTAACTCTTAAGATCTTGCTGCATGGCAGTTCTAACGGCATGGAAAGCTAGTCATTTATGGTCTCTAGCAAAGCAGAGAGCTGAGTATGCAGATTGGGAGGGGCCGTGGCTCAGTGGTAGAGCATCTGCTTGGCATGCAGAAGGTCCCAGGTTCAATCCCCGGCATCTCCAGTTAAAGGAACCAGGCAAGTAGATGATATGAAAGACCTCTGCCTGAGACCCTGAAGAGCCGCTGCCGGTCTGAGTAGACAATACTGACTTTGACAGACCAAGGGTCTGATTCAGTATACAGCAGCTTCGTGTGTATGTGCATAGAGTGTAATGTTTGGTGTTGGACTAGGGTCTGAGAGATACAGGTTCAACTCGTCATCTTACAACTGGGTGACCTTAAGCCACTCTCTCAGCCTAACCTAACCCTCAGGGTCGTTGAGAAGAAAACATGCAGGGGAGGACAAGGGGATGGATCCAGACTAAACTGGCAATTTCCACCAACTGCCCCTTCCCACCGCAGACCGCCCTCATGTCACTCCAAGGGGTCCCCTATCCCCCAGGGAGCAGCATTTAATAGAGACCAATGGGCTGCAGTGGAAGGGGGGGAGGCAACAAAGTTCCATTCTGCCACTGGAAAATTGAGCCTGGCTCCCTGTGGCGCAGAGTGGTAAGCTGCAGTACTGCGGTCAAAGCTCTGCTCACGACCTGAGTTCGATCCCGACAGAAGTCGGTTTCAGGTAGCCGGCTCAAGGTTGACTCAGCCTTCCGTCCTTCCGAGCTCGGTAAAATGAGTACCCAGCTTGCTGGCAAACCACCCTGCAAACATAGTTTGCCTAGTAAATGTCGTGACGTGACATCACCCCATGGGTCAGCAATGACCAGGTGCTTGCACACCTTTACCTTTTACCAACCTAAGGTATGCTGCCTTGAGAATATTGGAAAAACTGTATGTGGGGGGGGGGTATAAAAATGTATTAACGAGATAAATTGCTGCTTTCCCAAGTGGTTATTGGAACACAATAATTTTGGGCTTATCAAGTGCCAGAGATCATACATGAAAAACTGCAATTAGAGGAGCCGTCACATTTAATTAGCGATACCAAGTTGAAGCCAGTGTGCAAATATTATGCCTTGAAAGATCATCATGTTCTGTTACTGTGGTGCCTGTAATGTCACCTCAGAGACTTCCAGGGGAAGGAAGAAGCTGGCCATGAACTTGGGTCTTCCCCTTCTTCCAAATTGCTGTGCTGCAATCCACTGAAAATAGCCAATGGTTGCCATGAAAGGCCCATGAGTGGTGGAATAAGGGACGTAAGAAGCCAAAGTCCACAGTGCTGTGGACATTCCAAAAAATTTGCAAGGTCAAATTAGAATGACAAACGCTTTGCTTCGCATCAGTGCACAATCATTCCCAAAGAATCAGACAGCCCCAAACGGTTAGGTCAACTAGTGCAGAGCAAAGGTTATGGCCCCATGAAAGAGCTCGGCACAAGATCTGAAGATGCTGCATTAAAAAGCAGAGATGTTCTAAAAGCGGTAAATATATAAAGCCATGTTAATGACTGGATTTGTTCTCTCATTTAGTTCCAGTGTTCCTATTTTTTTAAATACATTCTAAATTTAGAAAATTGAACCAGTGGGTTATAAGTACTATCAGCATGCTAACCTGCAGCATTTTTGTTACAATGCTTGACATAAGAAGAAGAGTTGGTTTTTATACGCCAACTTTTTCTACCACTTAAGAATGAAACCAGCTTACAGTCACCTTCCCTTCCCCACAACAGACACCCTGTGAGGTAGGTGGGGCTGAGAGAGCTCTAAGAGAGCTGTGACTAGGCCAAGGTCACCCAGCTGGCCTCGTGTAGAAGTGGGGAAACAAATCCAGTTCACCAGATTAGCCTCTGCCACTCATGTGGAGAAGTGGGGAATCAAACCCGGTTCTCCAGATTAGAGTCCACCGCTTCAAGCCACCGCTCTTAACCAGTACACCACGCTGTTTTGAAGAAAAGTTTTGCATTAAGCATAGCAGACACACAGCAAGAACGCTTTTGTGCTTACCTGCAGCTACACTGGTAGATGTAACTGACGCAGAGGGTAAAGCAGAATTTTGAAGAGGTCTACCTGCATTTTCCGAGGGCAGAGAACTAGTGGGAGAAGGAATACTCAAGGGCTGTGCAAGAGATTGGTTCTTGGTTAGTATTTGTGGGCTAGAGAGACCAGCAGATGTGTTCTGGATTTGAACTTGAGACATGTTGACTTCCATCAAAAGCAAATTCACTGCAGGTAAACTTGGCTTTGAATGCAGGTTATTTCTGTACAAGAGCTTGAATTTCTACCTTAGAAGGAAAGAAAGATGATTAGATAATTGCTTTCCCCCCCACATTTCCAGATAACTATAGGTGATGGAATCTCGGTTTCTACATTCTGTCATATTTCAGCCACATGGAATTTACGTTGGAATGCAGGTTAACTCAATCATACACAGCCACACCAGGCTGTTACCGCACTAGGTATTCCCAGCGATGTATTAAGAGTTGGAAACTGTTATAAAAAATGCTGTTCGCACTTTGGCCCCTTTAGGTGTGAAGACGTCTTCCAACCATTTTTTAGCCATAGTATCCAAAAACCCTTTTAAAGCGATGTTTTTTATAACTTTTCCAAACTCTTGATACATCGCTGGGAATACCTAGTGCGGTAACAGCCCATGTGAAGGCTATCATTTCTATTTGCTTATTAGTATTATCTACTGTCTTTGAACCATTCAGTAAAGCCACTTACAATACAGATTCCCAAAATGATTATTAAGCCACTGATGTTTGGAGCCAAGATTTTCTTTAGACTGCCTTATGGAATTAACTTTGTAGTTGTCGAACAGGTAAACATTACAGTTGTTCATAGGGACAGAAGTATGCTAGAAATATGACTGGAGAAGATATGCTATTTCCAAAATATTGTCGAAGGCTTTCATGGTCAGAGTTCATTGGTTCTTGTAGGTTATCCGGGCTGTGTGACCGTGGTCTTGGTATTTTCTTTCCTGACATTTCGCCAGCAGCTGTGGCAGGCATCTTCAGAGGAGTAACACTGAACGACAGTGTCTCTCAGTGTCAAGTGAGTAGGAAGAGTAATATATAGTCAGAAAGGGGTTGGGTTTGAGCTGAATCATTGTCCTGCAAAAAGTATCAAAGGTAATGTGCTAATCATTGTCCTGTAGTATCAAGATAATGTGCTAATGAGGGTGTGGTATGTTAATATGGAACCATTGTATCCTGAAGTGATCTGTTAATGTGTGAAATCCAAAGCTAATCTGCATGGCTATTGTGGACTGTAGTCTTTGTTAGTCTGGAGGTTTTCAGGACAGGAAGCCAAGCCTTATTCATTCTTAAACTCTCTTCTTTTCTGTTAAAGTTGTGCTGATGTTTATGAATTTCAATGGCTTCTCTGTGTAATCTGACAAAATAGTTGGTAGAATTGTCCAGTCTTTCAGTGTTTAAACCCACCAAGAAAATACAACAGATGCTACAATCAGCAAAAGACAAGAGAGACCCCCTCACCTCTGCAGGAGTATATTGTATACCTTGCAGCTGTGGAGAAGTTTACATTGGGACCACAAAACGCAGCATACAAACAAGGATAAAAGAACATGAAAGATACTGCAGACTTGGCCAACCTGAGAAATCAGCAGTGGCTGAACATGGACTGACACAAACAGGACACAGGGTCTTATTCCAAGACACTGAAAGACTGGACAATTCTACCAACTATTTTGTCTGATTGCACAGAGAAGCCATTGAAATTCATAAACATCAGCACAACTTTAACAGAAAAGAAGAGAGTTTAAGAATGAATAAGGCTTGGCTTCCTGTCCTGAAAACCTCCAGACTAACAAAGACTACAGTCCACAATAGCCATGCAGATTAGCTTTGGATTTCACACATTAACAGATCACTTCAGGATACAATGGTTCCTTATTAACATACCACACCCTCATTAGCACATTATCTTGATACTACAGGACAATGATTAGCACATTACCTTTGATACTTTTTGCAGGACAATGATTCAGCTCAAACCCAACCCCTTTCTGACTATATACTACTCTTCCTACACACTTGACACTGAGAGACACTGTCCTTCAGCGTTACTCCTCTGAAGATGCCGGCCACAGCTGCTGGCGAAACGTCAGGAAAGAAAATACCAAGACCACGGTCACACAGCCCGGATAACCTACAAGAACCAATATGCTATTTCCTTTTTTAAAGAGGGAGACATGAGAAAATAATGTGCAGATTGAAGCCATCACAGTAGCGGGTTGCTTTCAAAACTTCATTTTAAAACAGGCCATGATCAAAAGAGCAAAAGATTTGTTTCTGTGTATGTGTGTGCGTGTGTATGTATGTAAAGTGCCATCAAGTCACAGCTGACTTACCGCAACCCGGTCTTCAAGTCAAGAGACTAACAGGTGGTTTGTCGTTGCCTTCCTATAATTTCTATATAATGTGCTTGAAATCTTGTGAACATCAACATCAGTTGCTTTGTGATAAATGCATAACTGTATTCATGGAGGGAGACCCCTGTTCTTCTGTATAAGATGAAAGCTCCATGCGTGCAATGGGATATTCCCCGTGGGTACCACAAATATCTTCATAAAGGAGGCATGGAATGGGACGACTGAATCATTCCTATCATATATTACTGTCAGAACAGAAGATTCGTATGTTGTACACTTAGATACTATCATTTACATTGCCTAAGTTGATGGGTACCAGAGAACAGTTGTGAATGGCTACCAGCAACACCTTGTTTCCTGTGCCAGCATGGTGTTGTGGTTAAGAGCGGTGGTCTCTGATCAAGTGAACTGGGTTTGATTCCCCACTCCTTCACATGAAGCCTGCTGGGGGACCTCTGGCTAATCACAGTTCTCTCCAAACTCTCTCAGCCCCACCCACCTCACAAGGTGTCTGTTGTGGGGAGAGGGAGGGAAGGCGATTGTAAGCCAGTTTGAGGCTCCCTAAAGGTACAAAAAATCGAGGTATAAAAACCAACTCTTCTTCTTCTGCCCTCTTACAGAAGCTTTAAAAACTTCTCACAAAAAGCTAGATGATACAAGTTTCCAGCGTTAAGAAAGAAGCAATTATAGACTAGAATCTGGGGACTAGTAAAAGCCATTTGCTTAAACATTCTGCAGGCCACCAAAATAAAGTCATGACCAGGCCTCTAAATTTAGAGAGGATGTGTCATAGACAAAGATGACTTTAGCAAAAAGCTAGTACTTCTGGAAATACAAGTGAGGGTATCAGGGGAAAATTTTGAAAAGTGGTGTTCAAAACAAGCGTCAATCTGGTCTCGCACATATCTTAAATAAATGGTTGGTTCTTTACCAATTATACCAGTAACTCTGCTTCTGTACTAGCTTCCCCAGCTATGCACATAAAAATTCCAGAGCTCCGAAAGCCCCATGTTCTACAGATCTGCAAAGGCCAAACTACAAACAATTCTGTGGATTTTGAGAAGTGATTACATAGAAATCCTCAGGTAGTGCTGAACTCAAGCATTCAACTGTGTTTTGACCCTGTTTGTGGGCATCAAAAAACAGAAGCTCTGTATTTCCTCATTGGGGCTGGGGAAGGCTGTTCAGTCCCGGATCCAGTTTCTAAGTTTGGACTAGGGAATTTACATAAGGACAAGGCACTTGGCTTTCCCAGTCTACCACAATGCAAATTCTTCCCTAGCGCAGACCAAAGCACACTATGATCATTTGACAACTTCACAGCTTCCAGTGCCACAGTGGTCAATATTATCTGCATTAACAAAGTCATCAGCAACAGTCTTCCATAATTCCCCTCACGTGTTGCCTTTCTACAAGTTACCCACATGAAGCTACCTTATACTGAATCAGGCCCTTGGTCCATCAAAGTCAGTATTGTCTGCTCAGACTGGCTGCAGCTCTCCAGGGTCTCAGGCAGGGGTCTTTCACATCACCTACTTGCTTATTTCCTTTAACTGGAGACGCCCGGGATTGAACCTGGGCCCTTCTGCATGCCAAGCAGATGCTCTACCACTGAGCCCCAGGGAGCAAAGAATTTTATAGTTTGGTTTTATTAAGCCTATGTTCACACAGAGTGCAACTCACTATTTTAAATTTATGGATTTCCAGTTTGGCAATAATATTTCCTGCAACTTACAATAGTCTGGCCAAGTGCAACAAGTGTAAGGCTAGAGTTCCGCACAAGTCCAAACGGCTCATTTTAAAAATCATGAATGTAACTCGCTGCAACAGGCATAAACCTACTAAATGTCCTAGTAAAAGAACCCACAGGTTGTGTACTTTGGTCTAGGTGCAAGAGAAAAGCCAGCCACGTCTTTAAAGATTGTGTCAGGAAGAGGTAGGGAAGGCAAGAGCTTCGTCAAGGATGGAGCCACAGAATGGGAAGACCATTGCCAAAACTAGAACTTTTGGAAAGTTTCTTGGGCACTCGGAGGGATTTGATTTCTCATGAACAGAAGAAAATGACCACGGAATAGAAGCAAAACTTTTCTCCCTTCTCACTTAACATCACCTCCAGACACAAATCCAACTAGGTAAATTATAAAATCTAACAGAGGCGGGGCTGTGGCTCAGTGGTAGAGCATTTGCTTGGCAGGCAGAAGGTCCCAGGTTCAATCCCTGGCAACTCCAGTTAAAGGAACTAAACAAGTAGGTGATGTGAAAGACCTCTGCCTGAGACCCTGGAGAGCCACTGCCGGTCTGAGTAGACAATACTGACTTTGATGGACCAAAGGTCTGATTCAGTATAAGGCAGCTCCATGTGTCCATGACAGCCTCTCCTTTTGAGACCAACCACAGTGTAATATACTGCTTGTATAAAAGGAAACTTGCAAGAAAAAAAAGTAACCCAGACAGGTGAACCCTGACTGAGCTAACCTGTAATTTTAGCAAAGCAAATGAATGCAATAGCTAGACTGCCTAACGGAAGGCTTTGGCTCAAAAATGGCTGCACATGCACACACGCGCACACCCAGCTCCATAGCCCTTTCCAGAAAATCTGGACATATTCCATTATCTCAACATGTAATTCATGTTTTTTCACCTAAAAAGCTGTTTAGAATGAGTCACTATCGTACTAGGAGCAGGAGCACTGAGTCACCTGGAGGCAAAAAGCATAGCCTGATTCTCAGATGAATACTGGCTTCAGTTTAATGCACTTTTCCTTGAACGTCTATTAGAACCAGCATATGCAGATCTATAATCTGGGCAATAATGTCCACCATTTACAAGAATATTGCCTCAATATCTGTAGAAGTTTTTTTAAAAAACACCATTTTCTCCAGATTAATATGCATGGGATACAGACGTTTTCAATCAAGTTTGTTATTTTCCCTTTAGTATGCAACCTCAGTTATACATACAAATATTTATAAAGACTCTACAAATCCCTTGGCAGCCATAGCACCTAGTATTTTCATTGTTTATATCAGTAGTTCCCAAAGTGGGCAGTACCACCTCCTGGGGGGTGGGATTACCTAGGGGGGCAGTAAGAGGCAAGGGGGCAGCAAGGGGGGCGCGCTAGAGGTGGGCCCCTTCAACTGTGTTGTTCACTAATTTACAGTAGTTCAAGCTATGGCACCATGCTGGCAGATTTGGTGGAAACTATCAGAATTTTTTCAAGACTTTGAAGAGCTAGTACCAACAGATCAAGTTCATCAGTTCTGTTGAATAAATTCCAACTGAAAAGTTTTAATTTGATTTCGAATAGATGTGCAATTAATTGTTACGGTTTTGAAATTTTATTGTTATTATCTTCTTTAGTGCGTCATGCAAACCCCTATTTTGAATAATGCTTTTTATAGGATAGGGTAGGGGGCGCTGGGGTTGAGTTTGTGGAACCAAGTGGGCGGTGGCCCGAAATGTTTGGAAACCACTGGTTTATATTATTGTAATATCTCTTGGTAATCCTCAGTACAAATACAAAGGTATTTTGTAAACCCATGATATATGTTTTGTTCTATGATATAAAATTCATGTGAATGAAGATAAAACTGCTCCTTGCTTGTCCTTGCCTGCATGACTGTTTGTATTCAGTGGTGATGCATGAATTCATTTCTTAAGCAGCAATTGCTTTCCAAACTGGCTCCAATATTCAATTAAATTGATTTTTA
Organism: Euleptes europaea; assembly: GCF_029931775.1. NCBI lineage: Eukaryota > Metazoa > Chordata > Lepidosauria > Squamata > Sphaerodactylidae > Euleptes > Euleptes europaea. Next base: position 117,714,990 of record NC_079313.1, on the reverse strand, counting down.
AAAAACAATAATTGAATTACGGCAAACTGGGGAGAAGCTGCGTTTAGGACAACCTTTCTGTTCAGTGAGGACAACCAACGTTACCCCATAATTATTTATATATTACCACACTTTTGTGATAGCTTTAATAAAAATTACTCTGTAAACTCTGTAAAGAGTTTACGATGAGGCTTCATAGTAAAAATAATTACAAAATATGGTCATAAAAATGCACCACCCAGGAAAGATGAAGAGGAGTCTGGCTCCTAAAGGCAAAGAGCTTTTGTCAAGGCCTGTATATGCCACACACTCCTTCCAAATACAGTTCTACTGTTTTTTTTAATAGACACAAATACCAGGAGAGTTCTACAGAATATAATCAGACACTACCAAAGAAACAGAACAGCCAAAAATACCCAGAAATTGCCTACAGTCCCCACCCTTCCCTTAAGGTAGACCATCATAGTCAAGGCCCTAGACATCAATAGCATTCCACTTATGTTAAGATCTCTCATTTTTGCCTACAAAATACTGACTCAGCAGATTCAAGGATGCTTCTGACAGGAATGAGGCCGGGGTGGGGTGGGGCAAAGGGACAGCGAATCTGGGTAAAGAGGACTGGGGGAAGGACACAGGAAAGCTGAAGAGCAGAGAGCCCAGAGAAAGGCAGCCTGAAGGAAGACAGAGGCATGCAAATAGGCTGGAAAGCAGGGACCTGAGAAAGAAGGGTGTAAGGGCACAAAAGAACCAGTCATCTCCATGGTTGGAGCTGGACATCGTGTGTCACCACCAAGGAGTGGAGAGAGAAACTAGGTTTGCAGTCCAGAGGACTATGGTCCATAGGAGATTGAAGGTGTGTGGATGAAGAAGGGCAAGAGGTCAATTATTTCACACTGATTTTAAGTCAACAAGCCAGATGCTGGATGGAGGTCTTCAGTGCTTTCGACCAACACTGCCAATGAGAGCTAGAAGAATGAAGAGGTATTGCAGGCGGGAAGTTGCAGGATTCGTTAACGTCTGCTATTAAAAGGTTTCCTCAGGAATTTACTACCATCATTACAAGTTTCTGTACCTTTAGATGATCCAGGGACAGTGTACTTTTGGCTTTAGTTCCAAGCGGTTTATTTATATGTTGGAGATTGCCTATAACAAAAGGGGAGAAAAACACATCATGTTAGAAAGCTACTTTGAGAAATTAAAACACAGTGGGCTGGATCCAACCAGCTCTTCCTGTTGTGAGACAGGAAGGAGGGAGTTCTGCCCTTGCTGACCATCAAAAAAGGCTGTGCTGGAGATCATGGGATGTGCACAGGCAAAAGCCATATGGAATGGAGCAAAAAAGCTGGTTCTTTCCACACCAACATTTTAGTATTCTACAATTGTGTGTGTGTTGCCGTCAAGTCACAACTGATTTATGGTGACCCCGTAGGGTTTTCAAGGCAAGAGACATTCAGAGGTAGTTTGCCATTGCCTGCCACACAACACCACCCTGGTATTCCTTGGAGGTCTCCCATCCAAATACTGGTCAGGGCTGAGAGTGTGTGACTTGCCCAAGGTCACCCAGGAAGTTTCCATGGCAGAGTGGGGATACGAACCTGGATTTCCCAGTCCAACACCTTAATCACTACACCACGGTGGTTCTTTCATTTCTGTCAATAGTCAGGAGCAATGGACAGGTAAGTTCTTCTTGGGTAAAACTTTCAGAGCTTACAGATAAACAGATAAAACACGTACTTGTTGTGGATCCAAATATTCTATTCTAATTTAAGCATTGATCCTGCATTGAGCAGGGGGTTGGACTAGATGGCCTGTATGGCCCCTTCCAACTCTGTGATTCTAAGCAACATTCAGCAAAGACCCATGTACAATGGGGGATAATCAAGAACACAAACCCATTTTAACTAAAAACATTTCGCCAGTATTACATCTGCACTGGGCTAAAGCCTTGTACACTCAAGATGCTGACTGAAACAATGTGCTTATACTGCACAATATTTGATGGTTGCTGTTCAAAACTAGCAAGCTGTTGATCCTGAAGAGAGAGAACAGCAAGTCTCGTATTTTTGAAACAAGCCATACAAATATTCTTGCTCAACTGTGGCAAGTGCCGGCCTTCTTAACTATATCTTGGTGCTACCTACCAGCAGTGCTTTCTGCCCTAATACATGTAAGTTTGTGTGCATCAGTCTAAAACTCACTAGTCTTCCACATCCATGATGCATGCATTGTGTCCCAAAGCACCCAATCATTGAATCATAGAGTTGGAAGGGGCCATACAGGCCGTCTAGTCCAACCGCCTGCTCAATGCAGGATCAGCCTAGAGCACCCCTGACAAGTGTTTGCCAGTGAGGGGGAGCTCACCACCTCCCTAGGTAGTTGATTCCACTGTTGAACAACTCTTACTGTAAAAGATTTTCCCTAATATCCAGCCAGTACCTTTCTGCCCTCAATTTAAACCCATTATTGCGAGTCCTATCCTTTGCTACCAACAGGAACAGCTCCCTGCCCTCCTCTAAATGACAGCCCTTCACATACTTAAAGTGAGCAAACATGTCCCCCCTCAACCGCCTCTTCTCCAAACTAAACATTCCCAACTCCCTCAGCCTTTGCTTGTAGGGCTTGGTCTCCAGGTCTATCATGCTTATCTCTTCCAACATTTGGAGCAGGAAGGCTCTACTCGGTCACCAACGCCTTCTACCATCACTCCTGGATAGTTTTCTGCAAATGCAAAGAAACCTGGCTGGGGCTTGAGTACCATTCCTACTGTGTATGGTTATAAAAAGGGCACGGGTATAATGGAAGGCAGCCCAAACACACCCAGATTAGAACACACTGAAGTGCAACTCTGAAAATATCCGACAAACTAGGCATACAACCTCCCCCTTCTGCAAGACAGAAGCACAGCATTGAGATCGGCGGAAAGATTGGAAATTTTATGGAGCAGCAAGGAAGCCAAATCGGGCAAGGCAGACATGGGAACACAACAATGCATCTCAAGAATTGATGCCTGGATTCCCAGATACAGTAGAGCTACTGAGAAATATGGATGCAAGACATTGGGAAATAATCTGACAGTTTCGTTCACCCAAGGGAAGCCTTCCGAAGGTGCCACCTTGCAAAAGGGTAAGATTGGCAAATGGCCATTCATGTGATTTCTCTGTGGTGGCTACTGGAGGTCAGAAACATTCCCACTCTTTTAGCATTCTGCAGAATGTGCAAAGCTGAAACAGAGAAAGGGGCGTTTCCTTAACGGGGTTAGAACTGTAGTAGAATAAAACAGTCCAGGAGGGCACCTTCATAACGGAAGGTTTGCAGCCTTGCACTGCAGATGTCGTCTTGTTTTTTATAGCATTATCTTCTACATTTGCCATTTTACTTTCTGCATTGTTTATGATACCTTGGTTTAGATGATGTAACTTTCTCACTGTTTCCTAACTCTAGACCTACTGCATTGTTTGTTGTTTCTTGTGGTGTCTGACTACACTGTTTCCTATTCTGTAATCCGCCTTGAGTCTTAGTGAGAAAGGCAGGCGATAAAGTAAATAAAGACAAATAAAAACCAAATTGCCCAACAGACAAAGAACACTGAAAATACCTTTGAACTTTTTTTTTTAGAATAAGTTTTTAAAACAAGGTTTTATCTAACATTTGTAATATGAAAAAAATTATGTAAGTCTGCAGCATTAAATAATTATAATACCTAAGTATATTGTAGACACAACATTTTCAAGAATGGGTTTTTTTTTGCTTAAATATGTTATAGCATTTTGATGCCAAAACATTTAACAATATTAAACAGTTCAGTGTTTTCAGCATTTGTTATAAAGTTTACTTGACATCCAAATATGCTGGTGGTCTTACCGCTTGTGACTGTATCAGAGGGCTTCTGCCCAAACAATACTTTGTATACTACATAATTTTGTTTTCTACCTTAAACTTTTATTTTTCCTGCTTCCTCAAATGTCAAAAAATAAGATAATGTGCTAAGGCAGCATAGGGTACAGCAGTTAGCAACTTTCTCTCAAGTACTGCCTAAATTTGCAATTTTTCCTGTAGAAACCAAGAGATCCATAAACATACGTTTAGGCAACATAAAATGCACCATTTTTAACCAAAATTGCACTATTTGGCATATTTAAGGAATTTAAAATACACCAAATAGTATAATTTTATATAGTTACAAATTATGCATTTAATGTTATTAAATCAGTAAAATAAGTTTACTTTTGAGAGGAAAGTCTTCCATACATGTCAGTTTCCCCTAAAATTCCTGCTTTTCCCAATAAAACCCCTCCTCCCATTGATTTTTTTTTCTGTGGCTTCAAAATTTTCACAAATCTCACATCTCCAGGCATGACTCTAAGCATGCCAAACCGGTGGATCACAGTTTGGACCTCAACATAGGTTACACCGGTGACGATACCACTGTTTTTTTCCCTCCCTTTATAGCTTGTGCTTCATTTTTAAATGAGGAAACAGACATGAGGTAAGGAAGCAAACCGCAAGAGAAAGCAAGAGGAGAAACGGAGTGGACCCTTGTTGCATACCCAACTTACAGCTCATTCCTGAGCCTTGCGGCAGCTGGAAACACCATAGCCGAGGCATCGGTGTGGCGCCCCCAAAGAGGTTTCCCGGCTGCCACAAGACTCAAAAAAACTTTTTTAAAGGTGTAACAAGAAAATGGGCTTTTCCCCCCATAGAAGAACCTGGCGCAGCAACGCTGTTGTTCAAGGGGGCATTCCCGAGCTGGAAAGGCTTTGGAAGCGGTCTACCATCAGCTCTCCCCCCAAGGAACACCCCCCCCACATGCCGGCGCAGCATTTCTCTTTTGAGATTTAGGTCCCAGAGAGACTGCGGCGTTGGAGGAGCAGCATGCAGCTCTGTGGCACCCAGGCGCTGATGGAACTGCCCCTGCTGCCAGCATAAGTGCCTCTTATTCCGTGATAAGGAAGCCACAGCCCTCAATTTGCAAGATCTGAGCAAGGCTGTCAAAGATAGGACATTTTGGAGGACTTTCATTCATAGGGTCGCCATGAGTCAGAAGCGACTTGACAGCACTTAACACACACACACACATATGCTGGCAGCGGGGTCCTGCTGCCTCCAGACCACTTTCAGTCCCCCACCTCAGGAATGGGCTGTTAAAGGTGGATCCCAGGTATGAAAAAAAAAACTTATTCAGGAAAGGGAGTAGGCTTGATGAACAGCTAGCTCATTGGTTTTCAAGTGTCCAGCTGCTGCCCGTTTCTACCAAAGTCACCAAAAGTGAAAGACACACACATCAGGCAAATGTGAAACTTGTACTGTAAAGTGTAGCTTATTCAAAGTCATCTGCCTACTAACGGCAACATTACTAAACATTGCATGGTTGGTTCTCAGAAGCTTCTAGTAGCATTTTGGCTACATATTTGCTGCTTTGTAATCTCATCTTTTCCCCAAAGCTTTACCAAATGAGTGTACAAAGACTCCCCTAGTATATAAAACATAGTTTGGAAAGTTGCACTGCTGTAATTGGGACAAGCACCTTGTGTACACTGATTATACAAGCAGCACTGTAGTACAACTATCTATTTTCCCATACTGGGCACAGAAAAGTACTGAGTTCTTCAAGAAGCTTAAAGACTAACAGATTCATTGTAGCGTATGCTTTTGTGCACTATAGCCCACTTCATCAAAAGAATGCCCATTAGAACCATCCATGAAAGCTCATGCTGGAAGAAGTCCGCCCCTCTTTGTTTTTATTACAATAAGCTCATCCAACCTGGGAAGCTCCAGTACGCAAACTGCAGTGAAATGAATAGGCCACATCAATGCTTTTGTACAATTTCTAATCATTAAGGATTTCCCAATGGAATGCATCCCGTGATTGTAAAATAACGGGGCGGGCACAACAAAATCTATGATATGCCATCCTGGTCTCTCTGACCTCCATTTTTTAAATAAATGGAGGGGGGAATCTGGTCTGCCAAATGCTATGATGGCAGGATGAGAATATTTTGAGAGACACTGCCAATTCCTGCATTGACTGCACACAGTAATATGTGCATTAATGCTTTTGTTATTCGTGAAAACTACTACCTAGTAGCACACAAGTGGAAATACCTTCCACTAAATAAGGCTTTCCAACAGACCATTATGCTAGAGTCAGGAGCATCTTTAGCCAGGGGAATTGTTGCTCTCACTCATCTAAGACCAGGTTTGCAAAAACATCAGTGTGAAGATTATCTAAATTATGCATTTGCCCTACATGATATATGGCAGCTGATTTTAACTGATGGGGATTCAAGCTGGGTCCTATGTTTTTCACAAAATTATAGGGAAGGGCTGTGGTTCAATGGTAGAGCATCTGTTTTGTATGTAGGAGGTCCCACGTTCAACGTTCTGCATCTCCAGTTGAAAGGCACCAGTAGTGGGTGATGCAAAAGACCTCTACCTGATAACCTCAGACAGCTGTTGCCAGCCAGATACTGGCCTTAAAAGACCAAAGGCATCTTCCTGTGTGCAAATGTCAAGAGGACCACTGATCTAAGCAGTCAGTCAGACAATTCACACGGTCAAGAAACACAACTGTACACCAGGCAGTGTGTACACTATGAAGTTCACTGTTGTGTGTGATCATTCCACAATATATTGCCCGTGAAACGAAGTGCTCATAAGGAGAACTTACCTGGTTTCTCATTTCACTGTTTTCAACTGAGTAAGAGCTTCCTATGCAGAGGCAGGCAATGGCACCTCTGAACGCCTCTTGCCTTGAAAACCCTACTGCAGGGGTGTCGAACTCAATCATTACAAGGACCGGATATGACATAAGCGTCACTTAGTCGGGACAGGCCATGCTTCGCCAGCCCGGATCAAAAGTAGGGGGTGGCTGCCTCGGCTGGTTCGTGGGCCGAAACAAAGCTCTCAGAAGGCCGGGTCTGGCCCCCGGGCCTTATGGTTGACACCCCTACCCTACTGGGTTGCCGTAAGTCGAATGCAACTTGATGGTACTTTCCACCGCCACCAAGAGCAGCCAACAGGCCTAGATTAACTGTACTTTGTTTCTCCTATGGTTCAGGTGAAAGAATTTACTGAAAGTTCCGCTGAGTAGCAGAAGACTGTTACGGTGAAAAAATCTGCCGCACAGTTATTATCATGCCGACTTTACACACACCTGGGCATTTTATCATAACATTAGCCAAATTCTCCAGGGTGTCCACACAGTCACTTCACAGTGTCACAAGAATGTAAAATTAGATAAGGATTGCTCCCGTTGTGACACACTTGCTAACTAAGGGGGTTACCGCACTTGTATTCCCAGCGATGTATTAAGAGTTTGAAAATGTTATAAAAAATACTGTTCGCACTTTCTATGTATTCCCACCGTTGTATTAAGAGTTTGAAAACGTTATAAAAAATACTGTTCGCACTTTGTTTGGCCCCTTTAGCTGTGAAGACGTCTTCCAACCATTTATAAGCCATGGTATCCAAAAACCCTTTTAAAGCGATGGTTTTTATAACATTTTCAAACTCTTAATACATCGCTGGGAATACAAAGTGCGGTAACCCCCTATAGCCACATTTATTTGGAATTCAGTTGTAGCACAGGAAGGTGCAAGAACTAGTCCACTGGAGTAAAGTGGGTGTTCGGAGACATTAGGGGGCAGGTTGAACTTGTAAATGGCCAGTAACTATAATATTACTAATGAGAACAAACAGTAGTAACCCTTGGACAAAGAACTGGGATAAAAAGGTAAAGGTTAACTTCTAAATTAGTCTGCTTTGTCAGTATGGCTTTTGTTAAAAATACCGTGCAGTTTAAGCCACGTGGGCTGATGGTTTTAATATAGCAGCCACACTGGTCTCTTCATTACCAGTTATTCTGACACAAGATCTGGGCACATCTATGATCTTTAAATACCACATCTGCATGACTTCTTAACTGTCACCCAGAACTTCTCTTTAATTGCTTTCATAGGGATCAAGTGTGCTCAAAAAAATGGTGTCGAACAAAGTTTCATGTATCAAGACAGCTTTATTTCCATGAAACCTGAGATATTAAACATTTTCAAGGTCTCGTGTTAACTGCAACTGACAGTGGCTTTCCACAGCTATGCAACAGCCTACAGCTTTCCCCTCTGCACTCATTCACATTATTGAAAGTGATGCAATAGATGCAAATGCAAGAGGATTTAAGTTTCACAAGTGATTTCATCTCTAACAATGGCAAGAAGTTTAACACACCAAAGCCCTTTCTTATGTTGCTAAAGTTAAGTAGCCAATTAGATTTGTGGCCATGTAACGGGGAGCAAAATAAGCCATTACAGCCATTAAGCCATTCATTACTTGCATTAAGGAGCTGAAAGCATTATATTTGCGACATTACTGCAAAAGCTCTTTCTGCAACAAGAGTGAAACGTGAAGCTATTTCCAGGCTATCCTGAAGAAAGCAGGTTGCAGGCAGAAGCTAAAGAAACAGATTTAGTACGCAGCACAGAATCAAAGTTCAGATCTTAACTCCAGTATATCCTCTCCCCACTATCATCTGCAACTTCCCTTAGAATTGCTACACCAGCACTTTTAAGATGCAAAGGTGTTTAATGTCTGCTTGGCAAGAGATCTGACAAGAATAGATACTTGCACATATGAAGAACACATTGTACACTATAAATAATAAACATCACAGACTATACAGTATCAATTGCTTGGGAGAGACTGACAAAAAAAGTTGCTATTTACCTCTGAAACACTCATGTACAGGTATTTTAAGTAAGGTGTGAACCCCTGCCCTCTTCCTTCCACCACCCCAAAAGTGCAGGAGAGTCCCCAATAGGAATCCAAATTACAAAGGAAATAAATGTGTGGAGGTGTGATGTGTCAAATCAGGATCTGGAAGACCCAGATTCAAATCCCCATTTTTGAATGGAAGCTCACCGGGCGAGCTTGAGCCAGTCACTCTCTCAGCCTAACACACCTCACAAGATTGTTGTTGTGAGCATAATAGAGAGGAGAGAAAAATACTGTGAGCAGACTGGGAAGATAACCCTATTACGCTACACCCGGTCACCGAACGCCACTTGGACACCACCGCCTTGCTTTTTTTTCTGTCTTTCTTCCAATGCTTGCTTTATTATCCGCACTTTCTCATTCTTTTAAAAAAAAAAAAGCTATTTTATTGCAAAATATTGTTGAAGGCTATTTTATTGCATCCCTTTTACTTAGCTGAGCTGCATGAAGGAGGTCTCCGGGAGAGGAAGCACATGCATTTGTGCGAATCAAGCTAAAGTTTGGAAAGAAGGGCGTGATCCACAACTATGGAGACCCCCCCACACACACACACACAGAGTGGAAGGCTTAAACTAGCCTCTATGGGCGAGCGTGCAACTGCCCCCCCCCGGAGAAGCCTGAGCTGCCCTCCAGCCCGCCCCCACTAGGCCCCAGCCTGAGCCCAGGCCCGGCCGAGGAGGCCTCTATACTCCCACAGCCCCGCCGCGGAGCCAGCCAGCCCGCCCGCCCGCCCGGCCGCCTCATCTCCGGCCGCCCCTTCCCTCCCTTCCTCCCCCTCCGCCCCTCACCTGGCGGCTGTCTGGGCTGCGGCTCCCGGGCCGGCTCGTGTGGGCGGGCGGGCGGTCGGGCGGCTCAGTCCATTGGCAGCTCCCAGGAAAGGGGGGGGATCCGGGGAGGAGGAGGGGGGGCGGCGAGCGAGTCGCGGCGGCGGCGGACACAGGGCAAACACTAAAGAGAATGAGCGGGGCCAGCTCCGGCCGGGGAGGAAGTGACGGCACCGCGCGAGGGGCGGGGAGGGAGGAGCCAACCAGGCCCTCCGCAGCTATTTATGGCGCCGCCCAGCAAAGGCGCGCGCCGCCAATCGCGGCCCGCACCGGCTTCCCCGGGCCCACGTCGCCGGAGGACTACCGCTCCCGGCATGCTAAGCGGATTCTCGCTTGCCTTTCCCCCCCGCACTACATTTCCCAGCAGGCTTTGCTCATTCGAGGAAGGCGGGATCGCGTTCGCCGGCTCCCTCGACGTGTCCTAGGATCCTACAGTTCCCAGCGGGCGCTGCTCCCCCACCCCCGCAGGACGAAGTTTTTTTTTCTTTAATAAATTTTTGTATTATTTTTCCAAAATTATTAATCACATAGTTTAACAATGACATAACCATAAAAATATAAAAAATAAATAGGTAGCATTGTTAAAAAATTTATATATACTTCAGAACGAAGTTTTTTTTTCTTTAATAAATTTTTTGTATTATTTTTCCAAAATTATCAATCACATAGTTTAACAATGACATAAACCATAAAAATATAAAAAACAAATAGGTAGCATTGTTAAAAAATTTATATATACTCCAGAACGAAGTTTTTTTTTCTTTAATAAATTTTTTATTATTTTTCCAACATTATTAATCACGTCGTTTACCAATGACATAAACCATAAAAAATAAAAACAAATAGGTAGCATTGTTAAAAAATTTATATATACTTCAGAAGTTTTTTCTTTTATAAAATTTTTATTATTTTTCCAAAATTATTAATCACAGTTTAACAATGACATAAACAATAAAAAATAAAAACAAATAGGTAGCATTGTTAAAAAAATTATATATACTTCAGAAAGAAGTTTAATTGAAGAAAGGTTGCTGCCAGAGTGCTGGGCGGGGCGGCGCATTCGTGCTGACCTTACGCACCGTTTTGAACGGGGCAGTCCCGTTTTTATCATATTTCCTGGCTGTCCCGTCTTTTTGATTAAAATGTCAATTTTTGTCATGTTTTGCATCTCATTACGCTTCCAACGTTTCTTTCTTTCTTTCAGTTCTGACATTTCTTATGCTGCATGCAGGCATGGCTGGGTAAATACTCATAGAAAAAGTGCACCGATCGAGTTACACTCATATTACATAACCCCTGTCCCGTTTTTGTCTCAAGGAAATATGGTTGATAGGGCCTGTATTGTTGTATTAATTTCCAATGACAATAACACAGTAGGAGGTTGAGAGTTTAAAGCAGTTGTTTATTAGGCCCAATATACATACCGGATAAGAACTGCCCCAAATGCGCAGGACAATTCACACAGAGAACAAAGGATTACAACAACGTTTATAACTTTGGGTCAGGGATGTTACAATTACGTAGATTCACTGCCCATTGGTTGTCTATTTCACTTTAATTAGCATAGCATATAGATATTGGTCAAAGCTAAGCCAGCATTAGGTCTTGTGATTTAGAGACCACATTCCTAAGGATGCAGGTATAGGTAAGACACGTTTTTTCTCTACTGGTGAACGGCCGTACCAGGCAGCAATGTAGTTTTTTTTTTGGCAGCTCATAATGGCATCTGCCAGACTCATGCTACCTCTAATGATTACACATTAGGGCATCTGTTCCAAGGATCAATACTTCACCCATTATACCTGGGGCTGCAGGTCAATTACATATATGTGCTCTCACATGGTATTGTGCTAGATGCTAACCCTTATATCCTGGACTTAGCATCTTTATAAGTGCGGGTATGCGGACTGAGCATAAAAGCATACTTTTCCAATACATTTCCCATAGCATATAATGATTTCAGGCATTACATGGTCAGCCTAGTTTTAAGCTTAAACTCGCGTTACACTGGCCAATAGAGACCGTGCAGGGAAGAGGTCCGAGCTGTTCACTTACCTGGGAATAAGCTCCGCTGAATAAAGTAGGACACACTTCTGAGTAGCCACACCTCGCTAGTCATGATCCTAGTGGGATTCTCAAAATTCGGCTTGTGGGAAGTTTTGCCGGTCCTGTCCTGTATCTGTCTGCTCGGGAGTAAGGCTTGAACTTGGTACTCCATATGCTGTAGAATGAGATAGTAATAAAGTGACTGAGATGATGATAAGATACAGATGAAGGAGTAAGTATTTCGAGAGCCAGGGTGGAGTAGTAGCTAGGGGGTCACACTAGGATCTGGCAGACCCAAGTTTGAATTCCCACTCTGATGTGGAGGTTTAAGAAGGAGTAATGGGTGGGTGAGCTGTTGCTGGATGGGAAACATAGGATTTAATCTAGTGCAAGATAAACCCATATAGTATGAAGTTAGAGAGACACCTGAACTAACTGGCATTTGTAAGAAGTGGGATTATGCAAGACATAAACACCTGTAGTGAGTGAGGAATTCCAGGTCCCTGTTTGAAGTTGCACTTTTCTAAATCAGTAATAAGCATAATTAACAGCCTTGTTTTGATACATTGTTCAAGACAGCAGCCAACATTCACTTTAGCAATATTGAATTCTGTCACACCAAACCTCCTCTTCCCCAGACACTTGTTGGATTTTTAACATTCAAGAAACACAAAACAGGAACCCACAAGGATTTGCAGGGAAGACTCTATGGCATTGAAGTCCCTCTCCTCTCCAAACCCCGCCCTCCTCATGCTCCGCCCCAAAAACCTCCCACAGGTGGCAAAGAGGGACCTGGGAACCCTAGTCCTCCCTCAAATGCCAAAATAGGCCTGGAAAGGGCACAGCCCCCTCCCCCTGCCTTTTACTCACAGAAACCCAGCCTGGAATGTTGTGACTGCCTAGCAACAACCACTGAAGGAATCTATTTTTTTTTTTAAAGTTATAGGTGCTCCTTTTATAATTTTCAGGCTTTTCAAAACCCCTCAATGTTTTGTTTTTAAGATTTCAGATTTTTCTGCAAACCTGGGGCCCTTTTCAGGTTTGCAGCTGGATCAAAGCACCCACCCACACCACCTGCAATACCAATAGACCTATCTTGTCGTTCACAGCTCCAGTCACTGGATTTAAGTATCCAAAGATTTGGCCGACTTCGCTATTAGAATATAAGATGCTTTCGTCTATGGACTCTAGCTCCATATATTGCAGCTCTCTAAAGCATCTTTTTAAAACGTGTCCTAACATCAAATTATTTGAAATTCACATCCAGAAAAGAAAGGCGTAAACTGTTCTGCTGGGAAAGGTTAGTTGCTTTGTTCATTTCTCTCTCTCCATGCAGCTGGATCAAAGCACCCACCCACACCACCTGCAATACCAATAGACCAGAGGATTCCTATAATGTGGCCTTTGGGCACTTGTAGACTCCTGCACCAAAAGTAACTAGGAATGCTGGGTCTTGTAGTCTCCACCAGGAAGGCCTCAAAGCCGCTGAGCTGAGCATGTTGCTCTATTTAAAGCAAGTCAGTTGATGGCCCCCAGGGGGCTTCCAAAAAGTGCTTATGTGGCAGTTGGGTGAGTGCTTTTGCAGGCTGTGTATTGCCGCATGTCCTGATAGTGCTCGCAGTGGAAAGAGATCAGCACTAGTTCCTAAACTGCAGAAGAATCTCCCTCCCCATTTGTGTATTTCAGATTCCACACAAGCCACAAACCAACAGTCTGGTAGCACCTTAGAAACAAACAACATTTTACTGTAGCCGTGAGCTTTCGGATTAGACTTCTGCAGCATGATCCAAAGCACTCGGAAGCAAAAGCTGTGGAGGTCAAGTGGAGCTTATTCCCTAATGCGTGTGCTTACTTGGAAGTAAGTGCCTCTAAATCAACTGAGTGGGACTGTTTTCTAAGTGAAAATCGCTTTCTTTATCAATGACATATGTAAACAGTGATAAGTAGGGTTGCCAGGTCCCGCTTCATCACTGGTGGGAGGTTTTTGGGGTGGACCCTGAGGAGGGCGGGGTTTGGGGAGGGGAGGGTCTTCGATGCCATAGAGTCCAAGTGCCAACGCAGCCATTTTCTCCAGGTGAACTGATTTCTGTTGGCTGGAGATGAATTGTAATAGCAGGAGATCTCCAGCTAGTACCTGGAGGATGGCAACCCTGTGGATAAGAGAAGCAGGTGGCTTTTCAGATCCAGTGTCAGAAGAAAAGGGAATCCCATACTGAATTGTTAAACCCAGCTCCAAACTGTGTCTGTAGAATTGCCTTATTAAAGGCAATTTCCTATGCATATTTACCCTGCAGTAAGCTTTATAAAGAAAGCCAGCGTGGTGTGGTGGTTAAGAGCAGCGGACCCTAATCTGGAGAACTGGGTTCAATTCCCCACTCCTCCACATGAGGCCTGCTGGGTGACCATGGGCCAGTCACAGTTCTCTCAGAACTCTCAGCCCACGTGGAGGCAGGCAAACGACCTCTGAACATCTCTTGACTTGAAAACCCGACAGCGTTGCCATAAATCAGCTGTGAGTTGATGGCACACACACAAGCTCTATAAAACAAAGTGAGAATTACCTCTGAGTAAAAAATCCTCAGAAGCACACTGTCAGGTTGTCTGCCCACTCACATTCACTTAAGACTTAAGAAGCTGTGCAGGTGCATATCAGTGGTCCATGAGTTCAGCATCCTGTTTCACCAGTTGCCCTAGATGGTCCAACAAACCAGGTGCAGAGGCCTTCCCTTAATGTTAGGAGAAAGAAATCTTCAGGGGTAAATGGGATATCTATAGAGCTATTTCAAGTCACAGAAACAAGAATAGGCCAACAAACATAGAAAACAAAACAAAACAAAGGCCTACAGCCTGGAAATTATCCATCAATCTTCCAATTTTTTTTAAGGAATGTCAAAAATTGCAGCAACTATCAGACCATTGCATTAATGACTTATGCAAGCAAAGTGGTACTCAAAATTTTGTGAAAGAATCTTACCATGTATGGAAGCAGAAATGTTCAAGATGGATTCAGAAAAGGAAGAGACACTAGAGATCATATTGCAAATTTACGTTGGTGACTGGAGCATACCAGAGAATTTCAGAAGAAAATCAGTTTGTGTTTTTATAGATTACAGCATAGCTTTTGACTGTGTGGATTATTAAAAGCTATGAATGGTTTTAAAAGAAATGGTGAGCCACAACATCTGGTTGTTTTGATGTGCAATCTGTAATCTGGGCAAGAGGCTACTGTTAAAACAGAATATGGGGAAACAGGATGGTTTCCAATTGGCAAAGGTCTCAGACAAATATCCAATTGGCAAAGGTCTCAGACAAATATCTCCCTGTTTTTTAAACAACAACTTGAAACATCTACTGAGGAAGGTTAAAAGTAGAAAGTGCCAAAGCAGGATTAAAGCTGGACACCAAGACAAAAGTAATAACTACTGAGGCATTACACTAAAGCAGCTTGATGGCACATAACACACACAGGAGGTAATGTGAAAGAGAGCCCCTGCCAATCAGAGTAAACAATGAGTGGTCTGATTCAGTACAAGGAAGCTTCACGTATACACATTAAACTCTTTTCCTCCTCAAATGCACCTGGTACTTTTTCTTTCCTCCTGCAAGAGGGTAGATGGACGTAGGCCAAGGTCTCAGAACTGTCCTCTGCCAGAGTCAAAGCTGATCCTCACCTTGAGTAGGGTCAGGGGAACCCAGGTTCAAACCCCTGCTCTGCCATGAAACTTGTTTTTGATCAGATTTCTTTTAGCGTATGCAGGTTATGTAAATTTGAACCAAGCCATCAATTAATGCAATGAACCATTTCAGATTTATTGATTTAATCAAGCCACCGCCTTCATAATAAGCAGTAAAGGTTTGCCAATTATAGAGCACATGTCCTTGGGGTCAGCATTACATGCAATACAGGTATTTATATTGACATTACATTTGCAAATTCAGAAAGGAACAGAGCACTGAAGTGTGGGATTGCTCTAATTTCTTACCACTTGAAAGCATTCCCCCCCCCCACTTAGCAGCAAAACCGTGGGAAACATTTTACCATACTTTGAGTGAAGTATTTAGGGCCACCTCCCCTCCCGGATTTCACCGTCACCATGTCAAGGGATTCAGCCGAAGCCCCATTAAACTCTGCTGGCCTGCAGGTTTCTTGCCGTCTAATTAACTGTGGAAGTTAGAAAGTCATCAGAATTTGTTTTCATTCAAGCATATGCAGGTTATAAGTGTACTATATCTATTTGTTTTATGATTTGTTTTATGAGTGTACTGATTTGTTTTATGGTTGATATCATTCTAGCATATGCAGGTTATAAGTGTACTGATTCATATCACCAAAACACACTTTGAGTCCATTTAAGAGAGGGCTGGGCTAACATGTCTTACATATATATTGTTTCATAGAGTAGCCGTGTTGGACTGCAGTAAAAACAGCTAGATTAGAGTCCAGCAGCGCCGTAGAGACCAGCAAGATTTTGGGGGTGGGGGATAAGCTTTCGAGAGCGAAAAGCTCCCTTCATCAGATAAATATGGACTAAAATCTAGCTGTTAAGTAAATATATAGCTTGAAAATGATGTCTAAGAAGGAATTCCAACTCATGTCAGAGTCAGATCCAATAATGTTTTCCACTGGTGAAAAAGGAGGAAGAGGAAGAGTTGGTTTTTATATGCCAACTTTCTCTACCACTTAAGGAAGAATCAAACCGGCTTACAATCTCCTTCCCTTCCCCTCCCCACAACAGACACCCTGTGAGGTAGGTGGGGCTGAGAGAGTGTGACTAGTCCAAGGTCACCCAGCTGGCTTCATGCGTAAGCGTGGAGAAACAAATCTAGTTCAGCAGATTAGCCTCCGCAGCTCATGTGGAGGAGTGGGGAATCAAACCCGGTTCTCCAGCTCAGAGTCCACCGCTCCAAACCACACTGGCTCTCCAGGAAGGAGGGGCCCCCTTTGACCACCACCAAGGCTATGTCCTGGATCATGGGGCTTGCAAGGAGAAAAGCCAAATGGGGCGGGGGCCGTAGTGTGCAGAATTGGGTAAGACTGAGTGAAAGAGGTGGTTGGATCCAGTCCCTTACTCTCTTCAGAAATCATGTTCTCATTTATCAGCATGAAAACCTGAAGTAGCTCATTCTCTTCGCTCCCCCCCATTTCAAATGGTTTCTTTCCTTCGTTGAAAAGCACAGTCTCAAAGCTTCGCCCTGTGCAAGCAAAGACAACTTTGAACCCAACTTTCTTTTCTTAAAAAGAGAAATTGACAAGAGTTTCAATGTCTTTTCATTCTAACAAAAAGAAAGGGACAGAGAATTGAGGGTTCTGCTCAATGCAGTGCCTTAGGTGGTAATTCAGCACATATATATTTACAGTCACTGAAGACTAGGGCATAACATTCTGCAACAAATGTACGATTAGCACCGAACAGTGAAGTGACTTGTCCTAAGATTTTTTAGTGAAGTAAGAAGAAGCAGAGTGGCAAGCTGCAGTACTGCAGTCCAAACTCTGCTCGCGACCTGAGTTTGATCCCAACGGAAGTCGGTTTCAGGTAGCCGGCTCAAGGTTGACTCAGCCTTCCATCCTTCCGAGGTCGGTAAAATGAGTACCCAGCTTGCTGGGGGTAAAGGGAAGATGACTGGGGAAGGCAACGGCAAACCACCCAGTCTGCCTAGAAAACGTCAGGATGTGACCCGGTGCTTGCACAGGGGACCTTTACCTTTTAAGAAGAAGCAACAGGCAGAGAACACTTAGCGTAGCAGTCAGGGACGGTTTCTGCATCTTGTCTTGTACATGAAAGAGCAGTGTCTTGTGAATGATAACTATAATGCAACGACGGCATAATATCCTACAATGTGCGGATACAGCATTAGGACTTGGGGCAGTTGCCAGATCACAAAAATATCACAAAATCACTCAAGGTTGGAAGAGACCACAAGGGCCATCAAGTCCAACCCCCTGCCATGCAGGATCCCACAATCAAAGCGCTCCCAACAGATGGCCATCCAACCACAGAGGGAGGGGGATCCTGCCTCCCCCCCCCATGGTGTTTTTATGTGCTGTAGGGCTGTGGAAGCCATAATCAGCAAAAGTACACGGCCCTATAGGGTTTCAATCCCCGGCCCACTTTCTTGCACAGGCTGTTTAATTTTGCATCCACGCTATTTTTAAACGTTTATTTACACCCTTTCTCCCCAGAGTGGCTTTCATAATTCTTTCCTCCATTTTATCTTCACAATAGCCCTGTGAGGTAGGTTAAGCAGAGTGTGTCTGGCCCAAGGTTATTTAGCAAGCTTCTGTGGCATAGCTCCTCCAATCCCTCATTTTCAGATTACTGCCTACATGCTTCCTTTACACTCGAGTCTGGTAGCACCTTAGAGACCAACAAGAGTTTCAGGGTATAAGCTTTTGAGAATCAAGGCTCCCTTCATCAGACATGTCAATATGACAAAGGGAGCTCTGACTCTCAAAAGCTTATGTGTGTGTGTGTTAAGTGCTGTCAAGTCATTTCTGACTCAGTGTCCTCCAAAATGTCCTACCTTTAACAGCCTTGCTCAGGTCTTGCGAACTGAAGGCTGTGGCTTCCTAGAATCAAAGTTGGAACGGTCCACCAGGGCCATCTAGTCCAACCCCCTGCACAATGCAGGAAATTCACAACTACCTCCCACCCACCCCAACCCCAGTGACCCCTACTCCATGCTCAGAAGATGGCCAATCCATCGCTTGTTGGGTCCTCTTTTCCTGCTGTCTTCAACTTTTCCTAGCATGATTGTCTTTTCCAGTGACTCTTCTCATAATGTGACCAAAGTACAGTAGCCTCAGTTTAGTCATTTTAGCTTCTAGGGTCAGTTTAGGCTTGATTTGATCTATAGCCCACTGATTTGTTTTTTTGGCCGTCCAAGGTATCTGTAACACTCTCCTCCAACACCACATTTCAAAGGAATCTATTTTCTTCCTACCAGCTTTCTTAATTGTCCATCTTTCACACCCATACATAGTAATAGGGAATACAATGGCATGAATTAACTTGATCTTGGTTGCCAGTGTCACATCCTTATACTTCAGAATCTCTTCTAGCTCCTTCATGGCTGCCCTCCCCAGTCTCAGTCTCCTTCTGATTTTTTGGCTGCAGTCTCCCTTTTGGTTGATGATGGAGCCAAGGAATAGAAAGTCTTGAACAACTTCAATTTCCTCATTGTCAACCCTAAAGTTGAGTAATTCTCCCGTAGTCATTACTTTTGTCTTCTTGATGTTCAGCTGCAATCCTGCTTTGGCACTTCCTCCGTTAACTTTCAGCAGTAGTCGTTTCAAGTCTTCACTATTGTCTGCCAGCTTATACCCTGACACTTTCATTGGTCTTTAAGGCACTACTGGACTGTCCGTCTAACTGTCCTACTGCAGACCAACTTGGCTACCCTCTGAAACTTGTTTCCTTTAGCCATCTTTCCTCTTGACCAGCCTCTTTGGAGCTCTTCCTCCACGGATTCTGCACATCGATTACAGCACTTCCTGATCTAAATACAGACATTTCTTCAGACCTCCCCCCACCCCGGCCTCATTTCAGTCTCTTCTGTTCTTGGCCTTAAGCTTCTAGGCCTCCTTCTGTCAGGTTGTTCAAACTACTGTTTATGCTTCCCTCTATGTTCAGCCTAGAAGCTGAACTAGAAGCTAAATGACTAAACTAGTAGCTAAAATGACTAAACTGAGGCTATCGTATTTTGGTCACATCATGAGACAAGAGTCACTGGAAAAGACAGTCATGCTAGGAAAACTTGAGGGCAGCAGGAAAAGAGGAAGACCCAACAAGAGATGGATTGACTCAATAAAGGTAGCCACAGCCTTCAATTTGCAAGATCTGAGCAAGGCTGTCAAAGACAGGACATTTTGGAGGACTTACATTCATAGGGTCGCTATGAGTCGGAAGCGACTTGACGGCACTTAACACACACACACACATGTTCAGCCATTTTGTCTATCTTCCCTTATCTTGGAAGACTTCTTCCCAGTTCTTAGCAATTGCTTAGGTGAGGCTTTAATTCTGAATAGCTGGGTTACATTTTTGTTCTTCCCCTAGCGCAAGGTTTCAAGTCAACATTAAATGCCAGAGGTTTCACCACTACAGACACAAAAAATTCTGAAGCAAAAAAAATCTTCAATTAAAGGAGGCACTTAAAGCTTCCATTCCAGAAGTCAGTAACAAAGCATTCAACTTTCTAACATCACATGGCACAAAAATCAAAGTGGCAGCCTTACAATTTCCCTGCCTGTGGAGCATGAATGAATTAATGGGTGTCCTACAGTGCAAACTTACATGCAGTGTTTCTCCAGCCTTCACTAACTCAGCTTAGAACCGCACTGTTAATTCTTTTTATTTTAAAATTGCCTGATTATTGAAAGGAACAACTGTTGGTTTAACAATAAGCAAAACTGAAAGTCTTAAAGGTGGGGTAACGGGTCCCAATTTTATAGGCAATTAAAATAGAGGTTTGTGAATCTAAAACATTGGATGCTATAGTACTTGGAAGTTTATTGATCCAATTATTATGTAATGCAGAGATATTTCTACCACCAGTTGATTATTTTGCAAACTGGAAGCATTCAAAGTTAACAGGA
Source organism: Euleptes europaea (assembly GCF_029931775.1). Taxonomy (NCBI): domain Eukaryota; kingdom Metazoa; phylum Chordata; class Lepidosauria; order Squamata; family Sphaerodactylidae; genus Euleptes; species Euleptes europaea. The sequence continues at coordinate 117,694,779 of NC_079313.1, read as the reverse complement.
AACATTTAAAATAAAGATTCTTATTTCTGGTATGTGTGATCAGGACTATCAGGAGAAAATGATATGGGAAGTATTTAATAAGTCATTAAAGCCAATCTTATTTCTAGTATGCATTTTTCTCCTAATTGCCAATACATTGGGACAACTTCTTCTGAAATTTGGTACTTTTAATCCCTCAGGTCCAATTCCCAAAAAATTTAATGGAACAAAAAGTTACAGCTGGAAATGCTTATCTCATTGAAGCCACTTGGGTGGGGGGAATGTTATTGTGCTGCGATCTTCCTACTATGCAAATGTGCAGTAAGAAAAAACCACACAGAGTAAAGGCATATAAACTGTACAATTAGCTGCTTCACTCTCATCAACTAATCTGGCTTTGCTGTGTGCTCATTTTTATTTTAAGGAAGATCTCATAGAGGTGTATTGTCTTGATCCTGCATATGTCTATAACTTGACCTCACTTCAATGGATAATTAATAACAGGAAAGTTAAATCATAATAGATACATTGGCTTTTCAGCAAGCCAATTAGTGAAAGACCCACCAACCAGAGGTTTTATGAATTTGATACACTTAAAACCAAAAAAGGAATGTGTTTTGCTTGTGGGGAAAAAAAAAGTGTAGCAAATTTTCTGTACCTGCAAGCTCAGCTATTTCAGGTACGATTTTTTAAAATCTCACCAGATTGCATTGCTCTTCAGCTAGATTCTCTTTGCCAGACCTTAGCCTGATAGTACGAATTGCCTGAATTTTATGATGGAAGAGAATTTTCAGGCTTTGTGACAGCAGGACACCTTTGAACCAACATGCCTTGGAGTCATTGCATACAGAAGATTCTTTTTATTCTCACCACTTAAGATGCAGTAGTGATTTGCTCAAGGCCACCTTGTGGCTGAGTGAGGATTTCAGCCCATACATGCAACAGCAGGTCCCACTATAAACATCCTGAATGGAACAGATTGTGCAGATACAATCACATTATGAAACATTGATCTTTCCATGTGCAACCAAAACAAGATGGTACAATTGGAGTAAATCTTTTTTTCCAGGAAATTAAAGATACACGTTCCCAGGTTCTTCTGGTAGCTCAACTTCTGCTGCAAATAAGCATCTTTGCATTCACACTTTATTCAAAATACGTAAGCTACCCTTACGAGTAAGGGTCACTGGCCCACGAGCAGCCATGACTCTTGCCCCCCTGCCCCCCCCTGCACTGGTGAGCTAGCAGCAATTCTCATGATCACAGCATCCTCCATAATAACAGAAACCATAGCCAGCCACTTATCTGTGGTTGTTGCTCAGTTCACACATTACATTTGCTTATGTAAATATGTGCCTCAGAAAGGCTGGGGGGGGACAACATTTCATGTAAACAGTCCTCAGGTTTAAAGCTAAAGCTCTTTATATCACGGGGAACTAAGACACTCAAAATCATACACAAAGGTTCATGAGCTCACTTCTTGCAACCTGGACTGTGCTATACCAGAACCAGTCGCTGGCACTTCCTAAACCCAAGTCCCTAGCAAAAAATAACTTCAGCATACATTCATTGGAAAAAGGTTGATTTCTTTGTCCTATCCTTCCTACATAAAGTAGCTTGAGAACCAGATTCCCCCGACCAGATCCACTCTTACCTTCATCAGCGGAATGGTGGTATGCATTGCCACAACATTTTCTCAGCCTCTGGATTCTAACAGGAAAGCTGCATGGTCCTTTACATTCAAGGAATGCCAAACTTCTACCTCTTCTATTTATATTGCACTTTTACTTTGCGAAGAAGGGACTTCTGAGTCCTTTGTCAACAACATTCATTAGAGGAGCCACCAAGAGGCCAACAGTTGCCTCCACCCCCAAATCCATTTTCTTTATCTCTTTCTGAATATCTAGAACCCCAAAACCAGCTTCATTGGATGAAAAAACACTCGGATACTCACAGCCCTGATTACTCTTCCCCTAAACAAAATTCTGTGACACATAAGAGTTCTCTCTACCACAATTTTCAGTGTTTGGATATTAAACCGAAGAACACCAGTGAGTCTCAAATATAACTAAACATAGTTGCTTAACAAGAACCATCTGCATAGATTACATTTAATAGACATTTATTTGTTTTGTTTTTTTTAATAGCTTCGCATTGCCTGAAAAAAAGATTCGAGTGTTTCTGTAAAGGAGTGCTCCTTACACTTTTGGCAGTGGAAATCAGAATGCTATGAAGGTGCCTCTTCAAATACAATTTTAACTTTATCATGAATGGTGTCAGGGTGGCAAACAAAGTTACACACGCTGCGTATGGCATGGGACCAATGGCATCATTTGCAGACAAGTTACAATTTATTCTAACAGAGTAAGACATACATTGCTAGGCAGACCCGTTAAACAAGAGCTTATTTATTCACAATTCAGATAAACTTTAAAGACACAAAAAGAAATAAAAATGACAAACTGGGGGGAAAAAAAGGATTTTAGTGACACAAAATGAGTTTTGCAGCCAGTGCTCTATACATTTTAAAATGTTACCCAAAACACAGCAGATGTGGAACTCCAATCGATCCCAAAATGAGAAACTCCTATTACTATTTCCCTTTGAAAGCAAACCGGGAATGGGAAAGAGTCACTTTTGCTTCTTTTATCTATGATCACGTGAATGAAATCTTTCAGGCTCTGCGTCAAGCAAACGATTCGGCGAAGTGTTTTTTGAAGGAGCAACTTGCTTCGTCCTCTCCGAGCTTGGCTTAGGAGACAGTCAATATCAGCGGTCTTTGACACAATTTTGAAACTCCGATGCCAGAAACGAAGAGGTCAGAGCAACGTGACGCTCGCAGCCTGTAAGTATCCTTGGAGAAACTGCAGAGCTTCCGCATTCAGGCTTGTACTCACCATCGAGGGCACCTTAAAACAGAAGAAGTCATTTAATTGTTTAGCCATAGGCCGTTACAAAGAAAAAGAAGAAAAAGAATTCATTTATTTGTTTAGCCATAGTCCGTTACAAAATATCCTTACATATGTACAAATAGCCAAAAAAGGGATAAAGTTACATCAATATACATTACCTGGATAAAAACTATTTCATACAAAATCTCTATTAAAACACAAGGCACAGCTATTAACACACACTTTCAAAACCGTAGTAATAGTGGCAGCTTCAGCTTGGTGAGAACCATTATGCTATCCAGCTTTAGCTCCCCCTGGCGGCAAAGCCTTAAGCAACACATAGTGCCATTATTACAACACTTCACAAGTATTGGTTTTGCCTACTCATTGAGGCATGGCTCGTTTAGACTGGTTCAATCTGTGCCTCGTTTTGTTTCCGGTCATTAAGACCCAGAAGCTCCTCTAATGCTTCCAGCCTCTTCAGAATGACGGCAGTGGCAGCGTTATGTTTGGAGCAGTGGACTCTGATCTGGAGAACCGGGATTGATTCCCCACTCCTCCACATCAGTGGCAGACGCTCATCTGGTGAACCGGGTTGGTTTCCCCACTCCTACACACAAAGCCAGCTGGGTGACCTTGGTCTAGTCACAGCTCTCTTAGAGCTCTCTCAGCCCCACCGACCTCACAGGGTGTCTGTTGTTGGGAGGGGAAGGGAAGGTGATTTTAAGGCAGTTTGATTCTTTCTTAAGTGGTCGAGAAAGTCGGTATATAAAAACCAACTCTTCTTCTATGTTAGCAGAAGGATAAGAAAGGGTTAGCTTTGGACAAAAAGAGGAATGAAGAATAGGTGGCATTGTGTATTGTACACAATGGTTGGGCCTGTTTCTTCCTTCCCCTACTGTCCAAAGTTGGCCTTTTTCTCAGTGCAGCCAGCACCTTACAAGTTGGAAAGTTACGCTGGTCTCCTAACTCTAACATTGCCTAGGGCAGTGGTCGGCAAACTCATTAGTCAACAGAGCCAAACATCAACAGCACAACAATTGAGATTTCTTTTGAGAGCCAGGGAGAAGCCTAACCCTTCCCCATCCCATAACCTCTTTTTGGGAAGGAGCGGAAACTCCTCCTCCTTCCAGCCACTCACTCTTGCTCGCCCCCTGTCCAGGGAGGTTCTCCCTTCCTCTTTGTCCTGGGACGGGGGTCCAACCCCGCTCCCCGGACCTTCCCTCCCACTCTCCACCTACCCGACGGCACGCAACTGCATCCCCCATGTGTACCTCTTCTTTTCCAGGGCCCCGGCGATGAGGAGGATGGGAGACGCGTGCTGATGCCCCCGCAGAACACGGAGCGGCGCCGGGCCTCACAGCTGACTCACGGGAGGCGCGGGCAGAGGAAGTCCGCACTGCCCAACAGCTGACTGGCGGGCAAGCCTGGAGCCGGCATGACCGCGCCCCCAGCCCGGCAGCGCGAGGTGGGGCGGGCGCTGAGGCATCGTCACCGCCCAACAGCTGACTGGCGGGCAAGCCCGGAGCCAGCATGACCGCGCCCCCAGACCGGCAGCGCGAGGCGGGGTGGGCGCTGAGGCATCGTCCCCGCCCAACAGCTGACCGTTGGGCAAGCCCGGAGCCGGCATGACTGCGCCCACGCCCGGCAGCGCGAGGCGGGCCGGGCCTGGAGGCATCGTTCTCCCAGTGAATTTGGGGAGCTTCCGGGTAGCGGGTGGAGGGCGGGGTCGAGGGAGGATCCTCGCTGGCCGAGAGGATAAGAGGCGGGGAGAGAGGGAACCGCCGGGGAGGATACAGACGCATCTCGGGGCTTGTAGTTTTATCTTTAAGGAACAGAGGCATGAGTCGTGCGTGCCTCCCCCGTGCCGCGTATCCCGCGGCCTGCCTGCGCCACGTCTCCCGTCACCCGACCGACCGGGCAGAGTCGCACTCAAACGGCCAAAGAGCCGCATGCGGCTCGCGAGCCGCGGTTTGCCGACCACTGGCCTAGGGAGTAGGCTAAGGATGGGACAACTGGGTATAGCCTGACATCCCCCTTACCAATTTTCTTGGGACAAAACTAAACAAACCCAAGGGCTGATTCAACCTCAGAATCAGATCTTGTGGTATGATAGCCAGAGTGTCAGACTAGGATTTGTGAGGCTCAAGCTCCAATTCCCACTCTGCTGCGGAAGCTTGCTGGGTGACTTTGGGCCACTCACACACTCTCAGCCTAACCTTCCTCACAGTGTTGTTGGGAGGATAAAATAGACAAGGGAATGATAAAAACCACTTTGGGTCCCAATTGGGGAGAAGGGTGGGGTTCATTAGTTCTCTGTGCAATGAGGCATTTTCCATGGAAATTTTCCTTTCTTTCTTGCCATCAAGTCACATTTGACTGATGGCGACCCCTGGTGGGGTTTTCAAGGCAAGAGACATTCAGAGGTGGTTTGCCAGTGCCTGCCTCTGCAGCATGACCACTGGTGTTCCTTAGGGGTCTCCCATCCAAATACTTGGCAGGTCCACCCTGCTTAGCTTCTGAGATCTGGCAAGATCAGTCTAGCCTGGGGCTATCCAGACATCCTCGTTAATAGGAAAGCAACATGGCAAATATTTCAAATATTGCAGTAGACTTGCACTCCCACCCCCCACCCCCCACTTTGGAAGTATGACTTGTTTCAAGAGGACTTAGTCAAGAGAAAATTTACTCATGATCGTAATATGACAAACCGCACCCCCCCCCAAAAAAACCTTTAAATTTTGGAGCACACTGCCTTCCTCGGGAGGTGGCAAGTGCTCCTTCCCTGGAGGTTTTTAAGCAGAGGCTAGATGGCCATCTGTCAGCAATGCTGATTCTATGACCTTAGGCAGATCACGAGAGGGAGGGCATCTTGGCCATCTTCTGGGCATGGAGTAGTGGTCGGCTGGGGGTGTGGGGGGTAGGTAGTTGTGAAATTCCTGCATTGAGCAGGGGGTTGGACTAGATGACCCCGGTGGTCCCTTCCAACTCTATGATTCTATGAAAACCAACATGGGAACAGATCAAGTTATTTCCTCCACAGCAGTTCCCCTTCCCCACAATGCTATCCCCCAAATTAAGATTGCAGGGACACTCTGGAGTCACTCACCCTGCCTGGACATGCAGTAGATAATTTATGAAGAGACTGTGCAAGATGGATTTTAGGGTTGTTCACCATTTGGCCCACGGGGTCGTGTTCTTTTTTCCCAGCAAAGGCAAGCTGGGAGAATGCAGTCTGGTATCCTGGTGTGTCTTCTATGTCAATGAAGTGTTCTTCATCAGGAAGGGTGTCATCTTCAGGCAACTCGAAGAGACCAATGAGGGCCTGGAGAAGAGGCGTCCTAAATGGGGAGACACGTTGGCAGTTGTTTTGGTGGATTCTGTTAAGATTCACTCATTTGAGTCAGAGCAAAAGGAAATGTTAAGAGTAAATTTAAGCAGGGGAAAACTGACAAAATCCCATCTGCATTACAGTTGGGTTGCCGTTGGCTTTCTGAAGGGGCCAAAGATTTATTGTACTGCCGTTGCCACAATAATCTGAAGGATGAACTTTATCAAGGTAACACTTACCAGAGTTTTGTGTACTCCGTGTCCATCATAGGAGGACATTCAGTGAGGATTTTTGTGATGCCAACCGCACAGATTTTCTTTTCTACCTGTCCAGACACTTTCTGTATTTCTGGTATTATGATCTTCTCCAAAACCATTCCAAACATCCTGTTAAGTGTCAAAAAGAAACAATTTTAAATTTTAACCACAAGAGAGATATCAAAGACCTTTGTTAAGTGATGTATAGTCTTGAAATGGTGTTAACACAAGTTAAGGTCTGCATTATCATTTACACAAATATCTGAAAAGAGCATTCTCATGGAGAAAGTCTCTGCAAACCTGACTCGATACCCTTACTTTGGGCCTACATCAAGAATACTGGGGCCCTCCCACCATCAACCCAGAATACTAACGCTGGGGCTACTGTTGCTGACCTCCCAAATCTCCTCTGTTCTCTGCTTTTATGGTGAAAACAAAAAAAAGTGTGTGTGTGTGTGGGGGGGAAGGGGGTAAAGCTTACAACCAGGTAAGTAAACACCCATGACCCATATGACGTCTGGCTAAGCCTCAGCATGAGGCTTCTGAAGCACTTTAGAAGAGGTAATCTTTTCGTTCCTGCAATTTGTACATACTGGCCAAACTACAACAAACAGGTGAAAACATATTGTGTAATTGCACATAACAGCCGCTGCACAACTACTGTGGCTGAAGTATGAGCAAAGGAGTTGTTGTTGTTTTGGCAAAGTCTTACTTTCCCCCAAATATTAATCAGAAATATTGTTGTTTACAAATACCTAATGCAAATAGTTCCCAACACAGTCACATGTTAATTTGGCCAGGAAAAGGACTTGAAATAGCTACACAGCTGCTATAGAGGGAAGATTATATTTACTAGACACAGTTGGGAGCTCCACCCAGCTTTTCTCACACGTGGATTTGATTCTCAATAATGAGGGGGCAAAGCACAGAAGGGATGAGATTCGGACCCTACTCCAACGGACCTCTGGCTGGAGAACAGAGTGGCCCCTGAGAATACAGATATTAACTGTCCCTTGATAGGAAGCAAAAGGTATTTTTAAAAAGGCACTAACTTTGGCTGTATACTGTCAAATATTTCTTGAAGTGCTATTGCTCCATATCTTACACAGTACAAGTTGATAAAGACTAGGAAACCTATTGAAAAAAGGAAGAGTCAATTTAAAAAAAAGCTGTAAAGGACATTCCTAGAAGAGTATGAGGATGCGGTGCTCTCGTCCTCCTGACACACACTTGTTCTCTTGCAAAGCTGCTGTCATTGACAGAGTGGCGGACTGCCACGAACCCTCCCCAGCCCATCGTAAGAACTAATGCAACACAAAGCCCAGAGCTTTCATGTACCACTCTTCCCTTTGCTTTCCAAATCCCACTGCTCCACTTTACAGCCCTTCACCTTTGGAAAAATCACCTAAAAATTTTAACAGTTCAGACCAAAGGCTGAAGTGGATGTTCCAATGCTAAGTGTGTGTGTGTGTATGTGTGTGTGTGTGTGTGCACGTGTGTATTTACACACACATACACACACTAAGCATTGGAACATCCACTTCAGCCTTTGGTCTGAGCCGTTAAATTGTTTAGTTTGCTTTCCAAATCCTGCTGTTCCACTTCACAGCCCTTCACCTTTGGAAAAAATCACACACACACACACACACAGCATTGGAACATCCACTTCAGCCTTCAGTCTGAGCCGTTAAAATGTTTAGTTTTATACATGGAAGTAAGCCCTACTGAAATAACAGCATTTCCAGGCAAACGTGTTTCTAGGATTGTGCCGCAATGCTTTCTCGATCAACACTCTGCAATCTTATTCAGAGTTATTTCAGTCTAAAACCCCAATGGTTTCAATGGGCCTAGGACTGGAGTTGCGCTCCAATCTCTTACAGGAAATTTACTCAGCCTGACAGTCTCACCCAAACTATAGACAAATTGACGAGGAGCTTACTTTTGATATATTTTGTTGTTTTGGAATTCTGAAGTCTTTGGAATAGCAGAATGAAAATTTGCTTCCTGTACTGATCAATGGACTCACTGGAAATATAAAAGGAACACACAGAGATGGGTTATTCAGTCAAGTACACCACGGCTCTGATTACATCCCCCACCACATATTTGGAACAAACACCATCACAAATGTTAACTCGCAAAAACATAAATCTATGAATTTAGTACTCACGGAGGCATATGTTCTATAATACTGTTGAGAAGATAGAATCCTTGGTGGTCGTTAAGTTTAGAGGCAATAAGTTTCTGGAACACCCCTAACAGTCCAGGCTGTAGATTTTAAGACAAAAAAAATTCTGGTTATTATTTGGTTAAAAAGAATGGTTAGCCACAAAAATTACTCTAACAGAAGATATCTCCTGCTAATGTCTTTTTGGTTGCTGTCAGGTCACAGCTGGCTTATGGGGACTCCGTAGGATTTTCAATGTAAGAGACATTCAGAGGTGGTTTGCCATTGCCTGTCTCCACATCATGACCCTGGTATTCCTTGGAGGTCTCCCATACAAATATTTGCCAGGGTCAAGGCTGAGAGTGTGTGACTGGCCCAAGGTCACTCAGCAAGTTTCCAAGGCAGAGTAGGGATATGAACCTGGATTTCCCAGACCCTAGTCCGACACCTTAACCACTACACCACGCCGGCTCTCCTGATAACTATCTACTAAAGTTTAAAAGCCAAAGTGTCTTGGAATCCACTGTCCTCTGCTTCTGCACCCTAACTGGCAAACTACAGCTAGTACTTGCCACTTCAAACTGCAGTTTTCAATTCAGCCGAGAAGGACCAAGACTAACCATCATTTTCCATGTTGGATACTATGGCTAATGATTAACAAGAAACAGATGGAAAGTGTGCATTACAGGAAAGGAGGGACTGTACAAGCCCATGGCTGAGCCAGTCTGTAAAGAAATGTATGTGAAAGCATTTGAAGAGCATTTGCTCAAAATGTTTCTGGTTTGTTACAAGAAAATACACGGAATCTGTGGACTCTACCTTTGGGGATTGCCGTCTGGTATTGCCTTTTGATTCATAGTGCACTTTGGCAGCTAAGCACAAACCTAGCTTAATAAAAACTTGTACCGCTAATGTGATCTTCATTTGCCTGGCCATCCAATAATACACGAGGTGGCCTGCCAATCTTTATTTTCTTCAAAAAAAGGTAGAACACAATACGTTTAAGAAGTCTGGTTGCTGCAATCAACTCATACATACTATTTTGTCGGCTGCGGCGCTTGCTATCGTGTTGGCACCTCTTTCCAAGTAGGCCTGAAGGAGCCTCACCAGAGGGGGAATGTTTCCTGACCTCTCCCACAACACCGGCTGAAGCAGATGTGGGAACAAGGCCATGTAGGATGACGGGATATCATTTTTATGCATCTCCAGGAGCAGAGACATCACTTGAAACACGTAGGGAATGAACTCTGTCAAAAGAGGAAAGACAGTTTATATTACACACTAATCATCATCATCATCATCATCAGAGTTGGTTTTTATCTCTACCACTTTCTCTACCACTTAAGGGAGAATCAAACTGGCCTAACAATCACCTTCCCTTCCCCTCCCCACAACAGACACCCTGTGAGGTAGGTGGGGCTGAGAGAGCTCTAACCGAGCTGTCACTTGCCCAAGGTCACCCAGCTAGCTTCGTGTGTAGGAGTGGGGAAACAAATCCAGTTCACCAGATTAGCCTCTGCCGCTCATGTGGAGGAGCGGGGAATCAAACCCAGTTCTCCAGATCAGACTCCACCGCTCCAAGGGCAAAGTGTTTACGATAGACACATTTATCTAGAACACTTATTTACAATATATTCCTGGAGAGGAGCTGCAGCTCGGTGACAGGACCTCCCATTTGCGAAGCATGGCTGGTACTCTCTGGCCTTGATCCCAGGCATCTCCAGTTAAAAGGATCTCAGATGACAGGGGGTGGAAATGACCTTTATCTGCCTGAGATCCAGGAAAGCTGCTGCCCATCAAAGTAGACAATGCTGAGCTGGAAAGGCCAACGGCCTGACAGGTTACACGACAGCTTCCGATGTTAAACATTTTAAACAGCGCATCTCCATTAAAAAAGACCCGTAAAGGATAAGGAAAAAAACCAGACCCCAAAACAAATAACTGCAACTCATTCCTTTGACTGGACTTAGCTCGTGCAAAACTAGGAGATGGCATGAAGCAATTATCAATCTCTGTTTCCAGTGAAGAATTACTCTGCAGGTCGATGTGAATCAAGTTAGACAAATAATGGCTTGCGTCCTAAGGTGCTGTTCCATCAGCAAAGTGGCAGCTTCTCTGATGGAATGGCTTCACCATCTGCGGAGGAGGGGAGGGAGAGCTTTACCAATCCCCGCCGCCGCTGCTCCCCCACACTGCTCTTTCGTTGCCCACTGACTCATAGCAGCACAATTCTGGGTATCACAGAAGGCTGTTAATGAGGACAGCGATGAGGGGAGGAAGTTGCCCTTCTCTAGCACGATTCCTCTTCCACTGCTTAGGATCCCAGCCAACGCCATTTGAACCACAGACATTTTCTGTAGCATCTGTCATTGTGCCATCAACCAATTTACATTATTTTAGTCCAAGCAACATAAACATTTTATTCATACCTTGCACGTCATTCTGCAGGATTTCAGTGAACACCATGAACAATGCCTCTTCAAAGCTTCCGACTGCTGCGGGGTTGGCTTTGCAAGTTATCCTTATTGACAAGCAAATGGATTCAAACATGTAATGATTGAAGTGAGGCTTGCTTGGATTCTGAAGACAAGACACCAAACAAACAGCACAAAGTCATTGGTGTGATGTTACATCAAATAGAAGAAGGGCGTTGTTTTGGGGACTGTAACCACGTGGACTATTAAAGCTCCGCATCACAGGATACCAGGAAGCTAACGACTTACATGAGCATCCCCCCCCCAAGTTTCCCAAATCATGCCAAGTACTTCAGGTGTTGGTATGTAGCCTAAATAATTATCTCCTCTCTGGACTAACTAGGGCCTTCTCATACATTAATATGCCTCAAAGTACAAAGTAACCTTACTCCACACTAAAATCAAGAAGAATGAAGAAGAGTTGGTTTTTATATGATGACTTTCTCCACCACTTAAGGGAGAATCAAACCAGCTTACAATCACCTTCCCTTCCCCTCCCCACAAAAGACACCCTGTGAGGTAGGCGGGGCTGAGTGAGCTCTAGGAGAGCTGTGACTAGCCCAAGGTCACCCAGCTGGCTTCTGGTGGAGGAGTGGAAAACCAACCCAATTCACCAGATTACAGTCCACCGCTCCAAACCACTGCTCTTAACCTCTACACTACACTGGCTCTCTCAAGGTATATAGATCTCTCAAGGTATATACCGTATATACTCGGGTAATAAGCCGACCCGAGTATAAGCCGAGGTGCCTAATTTCACCCCAAAAATGGGGAAAAATTAGGCACCCACGTATAAGCCGAGGGGGAAATGCACCCCCTCCCCCCCGCAAGCTTACCTGACTGGGCTCCAGGCGCGCAGGCAGGCGGTGGCGGCCCCCTCCCTGCGCGCAGGAGGCCCCGCAGAGTCAGCTGGCAAGCAGGAGGACCGGCCCGGGTGAGGTGGGGGGGTGGGGGGGAAGAAACCGCCGCCGCCCAGCAGAAGGCGCGATCGCGCAAAAGGTGCGATCGGGTGGGGGGGAGAAACTGCTGCCGCAGCGCAGAAGACGCGATCGGGTGTGGTGGTGAGGAGAAGGCAGGACAGCCCGCCCATCAGCTGGCTGGCGGGAGCGCGCTGGGAGAGGGCCCGGCAGGCGAATTACCGTATTGACCCGAGTATAAGCCGAGGTGAGTTTTTTAAGCCAAAAATCATGGCTAAAAAACTCGGCTTATACTCGAGTATATACGGTAGATCAGTGGCACTCAATCCGTGGCTCGTGGAGAGCCACATTTACAATGCCCATCGACAAAAAGAGCCACATTTACTTCCGTCTCTCGAATGAGTATCACAGCTTACCCCATTCCTCTGGTGGTAGCTGTTTCATGGTGGAAACCACCTGCCAACCGCAAGCCCCACTTTTATGAAACACGGGGCAGGTGCTACGTTGGGGTAGAAAAGTGCTCAGAAGAGCCACAAGTGGCACGTTGAAGAGCCACATGCGGCTCCTGAGCCACTGAGTATTACTGGCACAGATGGGCCTATCGTGAGTACACAGAAACAAGAACGCTGCATTATAATTCAGCTCCTAAACCTGAATGATGACTAGTCCTTCTAGTCTAACCTTTATTCAAAGTAAACAAAAAAAATCCAAAAACAAAACAAAACACGGCCATAGCAAACCTAAGCTAAAAAAAACCCCAGGTCAATTACTATTCTGTTCACAGCATTCAGGACACCATGTCCCCTTTTCCAGCCGCTAATCTGTATCTAGATTTCTAGTTGAAGCCTAAGGCAGGCAAGCTATTCTTTAGCAGTCACTGAAATCAGACAAATCATAAAAAGCACGATGGGAACTTCTCCTGCATATGCCAACAGCAGGCTTTTTGCTCATGTCACATTCCTTTTAACAAGATTGCCACAGGAAAGCTTTCCAGGGGACTTGTGCTCATAACACCTAAAATGTGCCCTACATGGTTTGCAGGAGAGGGGGAAAAATACCCATGGAGTGATCAGAGATTAGAACGAACGCTGGATGTGTGTCACACTCTGAATATGCTGTGTGCAGCAGCAGGCCTTCATTTCCACACTCTAAGCCATGATACCTTTAACACTTACAGCTTCCATACAACGAGAAGACTTCCAAGTGTTTGTGATCAACCAAGTATGGTCCCTCCCACTTCAACAACAGACCCCCGTGTTACCTCACAAACACCTGTTTTTTGCTGCTCGGGGGGCTACTTTTCCAGCAACCAAGTCCAAAGGCACCTGGGCATGCACACTAGCTGAGTGCACTTTAGGATCCAGTCTAATCTCTTGCTTTGGGTTGGATTCCACGACCCGAAAAGCTTCACTTACAGAAGGCATCTTCCATGCCTCCTCTCTTGCCACTGCTCTGGATTTCTGAAAGCCTCTTTGTCATCTGAGAAGTTGCCCCTGGGCTTTGGGGACCCTTGGTAACACAGAATCATAGAGTTGGAATGGGCCATACAGGCCATCTAGTCCAACCCCCTGCTTAATGCAGGTTCAGCCCAGAGCACCCCTGACAAGTGTTTGTCCAGCCTCTGCTTAAAGACTGCCAGTGAGGGGGGGCTCACCACCTCCCCAGGTAGCTGATTCCACTGTCAAACAACTCTTACTGCAAAAAATGTTTTCCTAATATCCAGCCGGTACTTTTCCTTCCGCAATTTAAACCCGTTATTGCGAGTCCTATCCTCTGCTGCCAACAAGAACAGCTCCCTGCCCTCCTCCAAGTGACAGCCTTTCGAATACTTAAAGAGAGCAATCATGTTCCCCCTCAACCTCCTCTTCTCCAGACAAAACATTCCCAACTCCCTCAGCCTTTCCTTGTAGGGCCTGGTCTCCTACAGGGAACAGGGAAAGACTGCAAGTATGAAGACTGTGGAAACAGCACTCCCCTTCACCCTTTGCTTGAGTTTTTAAGTGTCTTCTACTGCTTGAGTTAAGTGCCTTCTACTTGCACAAGCGTACATGGTCCGTACATCTTGGTTCTGTTATAACTGCACTACAAGCATGGTTTGTGGTCTGCAGAATAACCATTAACAAGCATCTGATCAGTCTGACAAAAAGAACAGAGGACGATATCATGATGAATAGCTACTATTATCTCTGTATGTATTTACCTTACTGACGGCAAGCAGTTTCTGCGTGAGCTGAGTGATGAGAGAAGGGATGTAAGGAATTATGGCTTCCTGAAGCAGAGAAAAGCTTCTCATGATGGCTGGAAATTCAGAGATTTGTATTAATACAGGCAGGAAGGACTGCTGTGCCCTTTTATAAGCACCAGTGTTTATGAATTACAGAAAAATATAAACCTTATAGGCTGCAACTACAGTTAGCATTTTGTAAAGCAATGGAAATTACAAAGAGCTTTACTCTTTGTTGAGGCTCAAAAGATAGTCCAAACTGAAGTCTGGTTATGAGGCTCAGGTCTAAAAGAACAAAACATGACAAGATGTGCTTATTTCCCCCCTTCTTACAATCCTCCGGGAACCCAATAAAGAAGCCCTTGCTGGACCACCAGACTTCCAGCTACAGCAACTCCAAGCTCAGCCAGAACCATCTGCTGTCTCTTGGCTTTAGCTGCCTTTTATTTGAATGAAACGTCCCCATGACCTTAACAGACTGTTAAAAAGGGGGGCTGGGGCGTGCTGTAAAATCCTCTGCACGTTACGGAGCATTGTAGAAAAACGTTACACGGTTGGTTGTTTCAGTCTACAAGCCTATTGAGGCTACGTGGACAGAACAAGCTTTATTTATTCACACTCTGCCCCATGACTGTGGTTCAAGGGTGCCCGTCTAATTTACAATTTCGCGTTTTAACACACATACACACACAGAAAAAAATAGAGAAGATAGTGCTTGAAGATTCAGGGATGTCGCCTGAAGTTCTCAGAATGGGCTGTTCTGACAATCTGTGCCAGAAGGAAGGGAACAGGCTGGCCTCTAGAACTGGCATTCCCCTGGCCAGTGGGGGAGGAAATGCTTCCCAGCTCTTGCTACTGGACTTCTTGCAGGTAATTTGTGAGCAGCCACTGGTCGACTGGGTGGTAGGTGAGGCCCTTCTGCGTTTTTCCCTTTGCACAACCCTAGGGCTGCCAACCGTTGAATTTGGTGCACACACATGAAGGGCTCCCTGAGCTCTCCTCTTCCTCCTAAAATATCATCTTACCTTTCATAATATATTCATTTTCAGATGACCCCGGAAGCGTCAGAGCTTTGAAAAGGTTTGTTAGCAGCATCTCAACATATGGTGCCATCTCTGCAGCTGTAATTCTGCAGAAGAAAAGGCAGTGTGTTCAAGCATCTAGACATTTTCAAATTGCTCAGACCCCCCCCCCCCACCATGCCTAGGGAAGGAAGTCTATTCCAAGTAGACACCAGCGAGGATGTATGCCCCATTCGACTGCAGGGATGTACAAGGAAAAGACACTGAGAAGGCCAAAACTCTGTAAAGCCTCTCCAAACTGGAGCATAGTCAATTGTTCAGTCAGCTCCAAGGAACTTCATTTTAGAACTTTATCTAAATATGGATGTTGCAATCAATTAAAAATACTTAAATAAAAACCAGGAAATTTCAGTAGAGCAACACAGAAATAAACAAGCATTAGAACAGAAAAATAACCAAATATAAACTTACAATGTTGTGTTGTTAGCCCCTTTCATTGTAAATAATCTTTCAAGGGCATGAGCCGCATATGTATGAACTACAATACTTTCTGCTTGAAGATAATTGATTAGGAGAGGAATAGACACCAAAAGCTGATCTTTAGGAACCTAAAAATAGACACGCAGGGTTAAAGTATTTTAGAAGCAGATATCAAAAAGCATGGAAAATTTAACTCCAACAACTCAATCAAATCTCATCTACTATAGTTTGATACCTGCACCTGTTTTGAGAACAAATTTCTTTACTTGATAATGGAGAGAGAAGACCTCAGCTTTCTTTAATTTATAGACATGTCTTTCTTAAACTTGTTGAAATGATAGCATGCATTCTGTTAAACCAGGATTGTGGCAGGGCCAAGAGAAAGTAAAATTCACTTGGCGATGTCAGTTACAAGGTAAGTGCAGTTACAGTAAGCAAGGTTTTGCAGAGATTACACACAGGAAAACCAAAGCACTAACATGTTGTCCAGTGTGGAAGTCACATGCAGAGCTGCCACCCCCCCCCCCCCAAGATAAATGGTAGCTGGTGTCCTGGATGCCAGTGTCCCATCAGTGGACTATTTGTGGTCCAAATAACACTACCAGAGATATTTGAATCAGCAAACAAATCCCCCAATATGGAACTTTCAGTCTGGATCCAACCCAATGGTTTGTTTCAGAATAACCCATAACCCATTGCAAACAAACATGCCATACGAAGGTATGCACACCTTTTAAAGATTACGTGAATAAAACTACTCCAGTTAGATATTTCAGAATTCAGACTAACAATGCAACTTACTTGGTTCCTGAAAATCATGATGTACTTGATACCATCTGCTTTAAGTACAGGAAATTCATTCACTGTAAAAAAAAAAAAGTTACATTAGCTGTCTATATTGCAGGATATAAAATTCAATTACATAATATAGCACTTGAAAGAGTAACTCAAATCACAGCACACAATTCCAGTTTTACAAACAGAAATAATGTCATTGAGTCTGTTTCCAGCCTATAGTGAGACAGACACCCAGTTAGATTTATCCACTGTTGATGTTTCCTGCTTTTTTTGTACAGATCTTTGCTTTATCCAACTGATAATTTCTGTTGACTTGCTCTTTAGTCTATACACTCTTTGGCTAGATTTAATTGTTATAACTTGTTTTACATTAGCTTTTTAAGACAACATTCGGTCTTCAACTAGTGGAAATCCATTTTTAAATCAAGAGTAAAATGCCACATCCACACACAACTTGCTTTTTCTTTACCCCCTTCTCTATTTTCCATTTGGAAGAATTCCAGCTTTTCTTTAGCACGTGCAATGCCAGATTTTTTTTAAATTAAGAAATATCATTAAATCTTCTGAAAAAGATAAACCAAACAGTCTTTTAATGTCTTCGTCACTTCTCAGTTTTTCTACTGCAGTTATACAGGGGCTTTCTGTAAACAGGAAATACAGAACCTATTTATATTTCTAGGTTTAGGAGATTCTGGACATAGAATTCTAAACTTACCATTAGGAGACTTGAGATCTGGTAGAATATGGTTCACAAAGAACTCTGTCAGATTTACAAGTTCATTGGCTTGTGTTATTCCATGCTACAAAAACAGAAAAAGGAAAAAAAGAGAGAGTAGTTTTGAAATACCTTAAAAATGATTTCTGAATTGGGTTATATGCTCACACACTTGACAGTTTCTCCTTATGCATTTTGCCCCTAAGTTCCGAATTAAAAATAGAATATAACCCAAGCAGTTGAACAAAGCGCAAAATACCTGAAGCATAACAAATATAATATCAGTCCTTTCTGACCTTTCAGAAGCACTAAATTGTAAACTTCTTTTAGAAGATTTAAACAGCTGCTCACCGTGAAAATGGATGGGACACATAGGTTTAGGTGTCATATCAAAAGCATGCTTTATTTTTAACTACGGTCACATTGTAAAAACAGGATTCAGTTTACAGATCATCACTTAAATCCTGGTTTGCCTCAACAAATGTTCATTTCACTGCCTTCGCTCTTTAGTATGGGAAGACATTGCCAGGGTACAAATAAAGACACCCTGGCTTGTTAGCCACGTGAAACCCTAGTTAAGACTACCTGTGGTTAATGAACCAACTTCAGATTGAGGTGTGACAAGTCCTAACTAACCACGACTAGTGGAGTGTCCTGTGTTCAGACTATCACATTAACCATAGTTTAATAAAACCATGGTTTCATGTGATGTCTGAACTGATAGACGACTCTCTTCCTTATGATATTCCTGGATGTCTACTACCCCGCCCCCCCATGCTACTCCTATGGGACATTTCATGCGACAGCATGGGAGGATGCAGTGAAGTTCCACTACGCTGATGGAAATCCCTTCTACCAGAGACTTTCCACAGGACCAAACCATTAGTATGAAGTGTTTTAACAATGTGAGCATGATGAACTTGGGAACAATGACCATAGGACCAGTTCCCCAGAGCGAAGGCCTCATTTTATGAGTGAGTAGATAATCCCAAAGTAGTCTTTGTCCTGATATCCACTTATATCTAAGGCCATGTAATGAAGTGTCCAAGGTGACAGATACAGGTAAGGGAATAAACATTTCAAGAGCCAGTGTGTTCTAGTGGCTAGGGCAGGAGTCCCCAACATTGTGCCCAGCATTGCTTCTCATGGGCTGTGCATTTGCTTCAGCAGCAGCTGCCATCACAGCATAAGGATATTCGCTGTATGACTGAAGGTAGCAGTGTGTAAGCAAGAAAATATTTTAAGCAACGTGTTCATTTAAAAAGGCATCCTGTTAAGCAGAGCTTTTGCCTAAAATGTTGAAGGGGTAGTATTAAGAGTTATGCTCTGCCTCCTGTGGAAGCCATTTTTTGGTTTGCTCCGCCTCCTGTGGCAGCCATTTTTTGGTGGCACCCACCACCCTGTGTTACAATTCCAAAGGCGCCTGCAAGTCAAAATGGTTGGGGGACACCTGGGCTAGGGCATCAGACCAGGATCTATGAGACCTAGGTTCAAATCCACAATGTGCCATGGAAGCTTGCTGGGTGGTCTTGGGCAAGTCCCACTCTCCACTCAACCTACCTCACAGTGTTGTTGTTAGGATATAATGGAAAAGAGAATACCTTTGGGAGAAAGGTGGGATATAAGTAAAGTAAAACAGAAAAAATAATGCTTTACAGCAGAAATTCAGCATTTCTGAAGAGTGACACTTAATATTTAGCAATGGTTTTGTTTGTCTTTAAGGGCCTAGGGCAGGTAACCTTTGTAGTACTAGGTAAGTCCTATCAAGATCAATGGTACCTTTTGTGTCTGAGCTTTTGAGGCCAAAGATGTTACAAGGTAGATAGCAGCATCTTTATGCTTCCAGTTGACAGATGGGTTCTTTGCATATTCTTGCAGCATAGAGTTAACATAACCAGAGAAGATCCCTGTCACGGGTGCTTCAAAAAATTTGCATAAACCCCGTACTAGATCACATGCTGCTCTACGTCTGGTATCGATATCTGTATAAGACACAAGTGAAAACAAAATATATGGCACGTTACAATCAGTGCAGTCTCGTTTTGATTCTGAAGAGCTACTTGGCGAGCACATGGAACTCCGATCCATTCTACTGTGAACACAGAACAACCGAAGTCCAAGCCCATCCTTTTAGAGAGGTGGAGCAATTTAAAGGGTAATAGAAGCATACTCTAATCATGATAGCTGTACTAGCAATAAAGGATTACTAAATATTCAAACAGAATATTTATTTAATGTGGTACATGTATTGATCATTTTGACTCTGTTACCACGATGGATGTAGAAGAAAACTTGGGATCTGTGAAGGCCACCACCTGTCCATCCTAGTTGCTGAAATCACGTAAGGATCATATCATTGAGTCCCTGATGTCCATCACAAATGTCACTGACTCAGGATGTCTTTCCTCTGCTTTTCAAACAGCAGGTTATCTGTCCATTACTGAATAAACCATTACCACCGAAGAATAATGTAGCCAATTCACATGTGGTCTCTAAGCTGCCTGTTTCGGGCAAGATGATAAGCCGTTGCAGAACAACTCCCAGTCTTCCTGTATGGCACATTTACTCTGGACCCTTTTCTGTCTGGTTTCAGGCTGGGCTATAGAATGGAGATGGCATTGGTGGCTTTAGCTGATCTCCGTTTCAATGTAGGCAAGGGCCAAAAATACACCCATTACATATCTGAAGCCTCAAGGACAGCACGATTTAACACATTAACTGATTGAAAATCTTCTAACCCTAGAGTAGGCAATTTTCAATATCAAAGTTCAGCAAACTGCTTCAGTTCTTTAGTGCCAATATAAAATTCTGTGATTACCAGATCCTTCCAAGTCTCTCCGAATATATTCTTCAGAATTATCTTCAAAAGCTTCTTCATCAGCCGCTGCAAAAAAGGTAGTCCATAATATCTTAAGTTTGCAAAGATGTTTATTTTATTTAAAATAAAAAATACACTTTTTAATGAAGTTACTATGAACAAAAAGGTCTAAGAGAGGCACTGAACTGGGGCTGAGTAACCACCAACATTTACAGCTGGAATTGGTAAAAACAAAACTCTTACATAATATTTGTGGTTCAGACCTGGATCCAAACCATCGCACAGTCTGTTTCATGAGCTCATGTGGGACTTCGACTTGCACTTTTAACAGCAATCTCTCTTGCTTCACTATAAACTGCTTGTGAAACTGAGGGATCATTCAAAAGCCCTCTGTGATCAAAGAAAATAAAATCATTCATCTGGACTTCTGCAAACAGCATGAGCCTCATTAGCTGACAGATTCAACTGGCAGCATTTTGTACAATACTCAATACGTTTTGATGACAGCTAAGAATAGAAAGACTTGAGAATAACAGGCTGGGGGGAAAAAACAGAATGGTTCGACAGCTCTTACCATGGGTATATTTCATAAGCTGAAAGCAAACTGTTTTAACTGGAATTAAGGCTTTGGGTGATGTCACCCCATGGGTCAGGAATGACTCGGTGCTTGCACAGGGGACCTTTACCTTTTTTTAAGGCTTTGGGGGCAGTGAGAGATAAAACTTATCCTCTTTGGGTACCTGATGTAATTTCACTACTCACTATTAACATGTACAAGAGGAGTCTTTTTGCTACTCTGCCTACTCAAAACCCATGTTGTAAGCCTATTTAGGTATTAGTTGACAAGACGCTACTACCACACAGGCTATTGCTTAAATTTTCTGATATGATACACAGAATGCCCTGAAGCCCTCTCCACTGACCACTCAGCAGTTTCTGCTTCCTGGAGAAACCATCAAGCTTCCTTTTAAAAAATAAAAAAATATTACCTCTGAATTCCATGTTGGGAACAATAACTTTCTCGCAAATACTTGTCAGCGTATTCTGATCTTCAAACAGATGTGTATAATGGGGTCTCTCACAAACCGAAGCCAGAAACTGGATTGCATTGCTTACCAACTGTGAGACAGAAAGCAAGTTTAAATAAGTACTAAAAAGTTCATCTCAATCTGGACAGAAAGAAAACAGCCACACAGTTAAGCTTACCAAATCATATTTAACTTCTTGACCGGTTGTGACTAATAAATTCCAGATTGCTGTGACAAAACGCGGCAGGTAAGGCTGAAATTCTTCATCATATTTTTGGGCATACAAAGCTGCATTATCACAAATCTGAGATTTCAAAAGCTCTAGTAGACCAGCTTCCTCTTCATCCTGATAATAAAATCATACCCACAAACCCTTTATTATTTATTTTTGCCATTTTTATCCTGGCTGTTCCATACAAATATGCATACATCATAAAATGTTAAGATGACAGCAACAGTAATATTTTATTATTCAGCTGGAAGTTACAAACAATTATATTTCTTGATCAGTTTGTTGGACAAGCCTGAACTATTGAACAACATGTACATTAAAGAATTAAATGTTCCCGTTACATGGACACTCTACAGAAGGTTGATGCAATTACTTACATCTGTTTGTAACAGTTTGTTATCCAAAGTTAAAAGGTTGTGGAAATTCATCATCCAGGTTTCCATGTTATCTTCAAAAAACTCAGGAAGGTCCTAACAAAATTAAGATCCAGGTTTTAAATTAATTTGTTCAATCAGATAAATTTAAAAAGCAGCATATTTTCTTCTTTGCTCAAAAAAAAAAAAAGGTCAAAGTATCAATTCAAATTCAAAAACCTTTAATGGCATAAGATAACAATTAATATAAATTTCACTCAGATATCAAACAACCATAGAAACATAGTTAAATATATCAGATTTCCCCCAGTTCTCTTTTCGGCGAATCTTTAGGACGTTATTAAGAAATTTGGCCACCTACAGAGTGATGTCGGGAAACACATCTTTCAGTACATGTCGTTCTTTAGCTTGATCAATCAAGCCCATTAGGTTAATAAAAATGGGGTCAATGTATTTAAGCCGAAGGTGTGTATAAAAAGGGCAACAGAAAAGAATATGCCCAATTGATTCTATGCTTCCTAATACGCATGTACAAAGTCTATCATCATAAGCCACTTTTTGAAATCTGCCATATAAGACCGCAGATTGAACCTGGCCAGGGAAAAGGCTCTATGCAAATGTGGGTCTTTTAAAGAGTTAAGATACGATGCTGTTCCACCTTTCATCAGTGAGGACCCTAGCCTTAGTGAAGAGCAAATTTTGTCAGCAGCGCTACTGAGATCTTGTAGTTGTATGTCCAAAATTCTACCCTTGATTGTTTGGAGTGCTTCCCTTTGTGAGAGCATAAGCAGCTCATCAAGGGATAAACCCAATGTACCTATTTTTTTCTCTACAATTGTCAGCCAATTGGAGGAGCTAGATTCCAAGAGCATTTGGTGGAAGAGACTGTTACTGTTTGTATTGCAGTGGATACGTAACCAATACTTGAGAGTCAACAGCCAAGCCGTGGTCTCCACTAGATCCTGACCCAGTTCTAAGCATAAAGCTGCATAAGTGACACAGTAAGGCATTCCAAGTAATTTCCTAAAAAATTCAACTTGGAGGCATTCCAGGGAGTGGTCAAATGAGCCAATCCATATCGGTATGCCGTATAGTAATTGTGCAACTGTTTTAGCCTTGAAGACTTCCAAAGCTGCAGGGATGAACAGGTTGCCATTGGTATAAAAAATCTAATAATGGCTTGCATAGTCGCCTTGGCTAAATTGGCTGATTTCCTCTGCATTGTCCAGTTCGCGTTGTATTGGAAACGGACACCAAGATATTTAAAATGTTTGACCTGCTCTACTTTTGTTCCCTTGAACACCCACACATGGGGTTTCCATGCTCTTGAGAAAACCAGAATCTTGTTTTTTTCCATAATTTAATTGGGGTCTATTAGTAGTAAAGTAATCCAGGGAGCAATTCATAAGACGCTTCAGGCCCACTCTCGAGCATGAAATTAATACAGCATCATCCGCATAGAGTAATAAGGGTACGAGTATAATACCAAGTAGAGGTGCATGTCCATCCACTTTGGCGAGCTCTGATGCATGATCATTCAGGAAGAGGTTAAACAGGGAAGGGGCCAGGATACAACCCTGTTTAACCCCCTTATTAATATGAATTTTGGAAGTTAATCTTCCCTCTGGAGAACACTTAACCTGGCAAGCTGTAGATGCATGTAATTTCCTAATAAGAAATAGGAGTCTTCTGTCTATATTCAGTTTCTATAACTTGGTCCAAAGTAAATTCCTATCAATAGTCAAAAGCCCCTTTTAGGTCCAGAAAGGCAGTATAGAGCTTGCCCTTCGTCCTCCTGGAATATTTATTCACTAGGTGGGCAAGAACAATACAATGGTCGATTGTGGATTTCCCCTGGCAAAAACCCGCTTGTTCCGGTCCTGGTAGCTGCTGATGTTTCATCCATTTTTCGAGCTTAAAAAATAGGTGTCTGGCATACAGTTTCCCAATTATAGACAGGAGACTTATCGGTCTAAAATTAGAGAGGGATAAACAGTCACCATTTTTGAATATAGGAACAATTATAGCATTTGTCCAAGCCTCGGGCATTATGCCAGTCTTGTCAACCTTTGTAAACAAGGCCGCAAGAAGAGGGACCCACCAATCGGGGTCAAAGTATCACTTAAGGAAGAATACCAATATGCCTATAATGGATGCATGCTAGCTATATATGGAAGGACAACTTTTTAATTGTCTGTTCTTACTTAAACAGGCCTAGCACCCTCATCTGCCAAAAGCCATTACTCGTTTTCACCCATTGCCTCCTACCACAAGCTTTATGAAACTAACTCTCATCAGAAGGAACAGGCGTAGCACCCAAGTAGGAAAGATCAAGAAAAGTATATTTTAAATGCCAAGAGGGAACTTGCACATTCCTTTAGATTTGTTAATGCTTAAATAAGTTATCCTAGCACACTTATGCAGCCAGGTTTTTGAGAAATTAAATATTTCATCGTTTTCAACCAGCAATGCCAAGACCTTTGATCATGCAGCTATCCCACCAGTGAAGTTCCTGCTTGAATTTTCAGGCACCTTGGACATGTTAGGAGGTGGCTCAGAAGAGCAGATCTGTCAGTTACCAGGAAAATAACAAATTAAAACAAAGATGGCTTACTTGAAAATTTAAACTGTAGAACAGCTTAGCAATCAGAATTAGAGAGGAGAAGAGGACTTTCAGAGCACTGGCATCATTTGCGTGAGTACTGCAGAGCTCAATTGTGGCCTAGACAAAAACAGATTAACACCACCAGCAAGATGTAAGTAAAAAAGGTAAAGGTAAAGTAAAATGTATTTATTTATTTGATTTTTAGGTTACCCTCTCCTGGCCAAGCCAGGCTCAGGGCAGCTCACAACCTGTTAAATCAATCTCAAATCAATCCAATGTTAAATATATATATGATAAAATCCATAAACCCAGGTGCCCACTTCAATTCCAGAAGCAATTTATAATATATAAAACCAAAGCAGCAATAACAGTAATTTAAGTTATAAGACTCGGACTGTAATTCTTTGTTTGTAAGAATATATTAATCCATGTTTCTTGTTTTATCTGGCTAAGGGCCGTAAATGATCGATCGATCTATCTAGCGAGAGATAGGAGAGGTGGAAAAGGAGGGGAGAAGAGAGAGAAGGGGAGGCCAGGTAGATGGAAGACGGTCACTGCCCTCAACCTGGTGGAATAGCTCAGTTTTACAGGCCCTTTGGAATTGTTTAGGTCCTGCAAGGCCCAAACCTCATTGGGCATAGAGTTCTACCAGCCCGGGCCAGCGCCAAGATGGCCCTGGTCGAGGACAGCCGGATGCTTTTTGGGCCAGGGATCACCAGATTTTCACCAGATGAGCGAAGCGCTCTTTGGGGGCTATATCGGGAGAGTATTTGACACTGTTTCATTTTGGCTAAAAATATATTTATAGGGAGATGTATAAAGGTAAAAAAGCTGAAATGTATAAACAAAACCAGCAGCTAAGATGCATAAAAACAAAGGATTTAATACTATTACCAACATCACTATAGCTAACAGCCCTTATGCAAATGTTTTAAACAACAAATCAGATTATCCACAGAAAAAGTCTCACCAGACGTGCAAAAAATATATATATTTTGCACAACTCCAACACAAGCCTGAGGAGAACTGAAATGTGGCAGATTAGGGATGGAATGTTAATGACAGATGAACTTAAAGGGGGGGAAGTGTAGGAAGGAGAAATCAGTGTTAAGTCCTAAAAACTTACATAATTCTAGAGCAGGGGTGGGGAACGTCAGGCCCGGGGGCTGTATAAGGTCCGTGAAATCATTTGGTCTGGCCCTTTGTGGGTCCTGGCAGATCTCTAGCTCAGAAGGATCTAAGACTGGTGATCCGCCCCCTTCTGGAGACAGGAATAGCCTCTATTCAAGGAGGATGTGAGTTTGTTTTGCCGAGAAAAGGAACCCCCCCCCCAAGTGCGCCACCAGTTGGATTCCTGCCTGCTTGCCTGTGCCGGGGGGCGGGTCATCTGGGGCAGCTTGGGCCTTGGTCGGCTAATTTTTAAGCTGATAATTTTGTATGACCTGTGAATGATGTTATAAATATCCAAATGGCTCTTGGTGGAAAAAAGGTTCCCGCCCCTGTTCTAGAGGATAAAAATTAAATATCCCCCCCACTCTTCCCCCAATGATTAGATACAGGCACCCAGCTCATTAAAACCTTTCTGAAATAAAATGCAAGGTGGGATTGTCCCACCCAATGAATGAGAGACTTGCATGCAAATTTCAGCTGAGCAACAAAACTAAACCAGCTAATAAATGCATCAGCCTTATGAATGTATACTTCATGCACCTGGTGAAATGAGCTCTGACTCACGAAAGCTGATGCTGGCATTGGTTCTGTTAGTCACTAAGGTGCCACTGAACTCCTGCTTCATTTTGCTGCTAACAGACCAACTTGGACACCCATCTAAAGTAATAAGTTAACATCTTAGTCTATAAAATAAAAGTAGCAACCTCAAAGCTAACAGCAGTCTCGGAAGGGGGGCTACGATGGGGAAAAATAAGTTTCCACAGGTTGGCAGATATTAAGAATTCAGCTCTCTTAAGTAAACTCCAGATTCCACAAGGTCGTACCTTAAAAAGGTTTGTTAGTGGTAGTGCAAAGGCATCAAGGACAAGTTTGATCTCCGTCCACAGCTCATTTGATTTAAACTCATGACGGTACCTGTCAAAAAAAGGAAAGCCATAATAATTTGTATCTGATAACTTTTAAGGAGGGTTGACAGCCAACTGTGTAAAGGAATCAAGGCAGCAATCAAAATCTATTCTAAAATAAAGTTTTTCCTTTCAAACTCAGAAATTCATGCTCCTTCCCCATACCTTTTAAATAAAGAGTGTGCTGTGCGAAGGACTCCGTTAATAACATGGAAATCTCCACTCTGAAACCGATTCACCATTTCTGTCAGGAGGTCAGGCCATTTTTGAGGGAAATCTTCTCTACCAATGATGCTGATTGCATCACTTAACTAAAAGGAAGTGTAAACATGTCGTGACTTGTAAGAAAATATATTGTGGAACACACACAAAGCTGCCTGATATTGACTCCCACCATTGATGCATCCAGGTCAGTACTGTCTACTCAGACTGGAAGCAGCTCTCCAGGGTCTCAGGCAGAGGCCTTTCACATCAACCTACTACCTGATCCTTTTAGCTGGAGATACTGGGGACTGAACCTGGGATCTTCTGCATGTCAAGTAGATGCTCTATCAATTAGCCACAGTCCTCCCCACTCCAAAGTAGCCTTATAGTTATCTAAAGTAGACATGGTGCTAAATGCACAGATGCTAATGAAAATGCCAGAAACATGCCTACTGCCCCCCACAGCCTGCATATTGTCTAGCATGCCCCAAAGTTCCCACACTTCTGTGCTTTGTATCTTTAGTAACTTATCAGCAGTGTGTATATAAGAGGAAAAAGGAATGCCGGCCTGCACCCAAACAACTGAGCCTTCCTCCAACTTAAGCGGCCCTTCCACTAGAGCAGTGGCTCCCAAACTTTTCGGGCCACCGCCCACTTGGTTCCACAAACTCAACCCCAGTGCCCCCTACCCTACCCTATAAAAAGCATTATTCAAAATAGGGGCTTGCACGACTCACTAAAGAAGATAATAACAATAAAATTTCAAAAAACAATTAACTGCACATCTATTCAAAATCAAATTAAAACTTTTTAATTGAAATTTATTCAACCATGTGATCCAATGTTGCCAGCTCTTCAAAGTCTGGGAAAAAATTCTGAGTTTTCACCAAATTTGCCAGCATGATGCCATAGCTTGATCTATTGTAAATTAGTGAACAACAGTTGAAGGGGCCCACCTCTAGCGCCCCCCCTGCTGCCCTCTTGCCTCTTAGTGCCCTACTAGGTAATCCAATCGCCCCCCAGGGGGCGGTACTGCCCACTTTGGGAACCACCACACTAGAGGAAGCATTGCTTAAGTTGGACTAAGCTTCAAACTTAGCTGAGTAGTAGGATGCATGCCAGAAACATGGAACCACAACCCCATCACAGCCACGATCATCTCCTCCCCAGTCATGATTAGCAAGGCATGAGCTGCCCAAAGCCACAGAAACGGGATTCCCACGCCTGTCCATCTATGCCTTGCTAAGCCAAGAAATCATGGCTTTTATAACAATGCATCAGTTATCAATTAACTTTTAAGAATCATTCATATATTTGGAAGGATACACACAGATGTTCTAGCTTGGTTTGGAACAATGTCTTTGCTTGAATCAAACATTATTTGTATTTTGAAATGAGCATTTCATACAAAACTCAGCCTTCTCTGCAACCATACCTCCCCAAGGAAATAAGCAGGCTTCTATTTGATGTCATTGTTTCCTCACCTGTTTTTGAATTTGTTCTGGGCTGCTAAGCATCAGGTGTACTATGTTGGCTTTAATGGCTATCCTGTCTGCGTCACAGATTTTGTTTGGTTCATCTTCGATCTACAAGCAAAAATGTTAAGTTCATTTATTTATTTTAAAATATTTATATTCCACATTGCCAAAAGTGGCTTACAAAATATGAACATACACAATTAAAAAGAAGATTCGTTTTTATATGCTGATTTTCGCTACCTTTTAAGGAGAATTGAACTGGCTTACAATCTCCTTCCCTTCCTCTCTCCACAACAGACACCTTGTGAGGTAGGTGGGGCTGAGAGAGTTCGGAGAGAACTGTGACTAGCCCAAGGTCACAGAGCTGGCTTCGTGAGTAGGAGTGGGGAAACCAACCTGGTTCACCAGTTTAGAGTCCACTGCTCTTAACCACACTACACCATGCTGGCTAAACAGTTAAAACACATAAAATAACGTGCATCAGCAACTGCTGCAACATATACCACAACCAGCTGCCAGAGAATAGTAATTTTTTACCAAAAGTGCATTGAAATAATTCTGCTTTGCACCTTTTGTGGAAGAGAAAACGTGGGAAGCT
Organism: Euleptes europaea; assembly: GCF_029931775.1. Classification (NCBI taxonomy): domain Eukaryota; kingdom Metazoa; phylum Chordata; class Lepidosauria; order Squamata; family Sphaerodactylidae; genus Euleptes; species Euleptes europaea. The sequence goes on along the minus strand of NC_079313.1, from coordinate 117,666,112 downwards.
TGCTGTTCCATATCCTGCAAGCTGTTCCAAAGTGTGGCCACAGCCATGGAAAACGAGCATGCATATGCTTACATGAGCAGACACCCCCCCCCAAATAGATGACCCTGGTGGTCCCTTCCAACTCTACAACTCTATGAAATAGAGGGGACCACCAAAAAGTGATGCACCTGATGACCTTAGTTGGTACACAGGATTATATGGGACAGGTGGTCCCACTCACTATGTTGGTCTCAGGCTGTGGAGGGCTTTAAAAGTAACAACCAGCACCTTGAATTGTGCCAGGTAACCAGTGAAGCTGCCCAACCACCAGTGTTATACATACTCATACTGGCATAAACTGGTTAATAATCTAGTGGCAGTGTTGTGCGCCAACTGAAGTTTTCCAAGGCAGCCCCACACATAACACATTCCAATAATCTATCCCCAAGGTTACAATGGCATGAATCAGCATTAGCAGGCTTCCTAACACTAGCAGCAACTCTGCATACAAATGTTTTCACAGGGAATACTCCAGACAAGCTCAACGCATCTCATGTTTAAGGGGTCCTCCATACAAATAGCGACAAATACTTTACAAGGTACTTCCCCAGTTAGAGGGTCCAGATCTCTGCAGCAGTGAAACCTGCCTCCCTCCTTCCAGTCTCTGATAAAAAGCCCAATAAGCCTACAATCAAAGCAGCCCGACAACAGCCCCAGCTGCATTGGGGGAAAGAATGCATCAGGCAAGATGGGTGGAATTTGCTGACCAACGCAAGCAGGGTTCTGCTTGGCGCTGGCATCACAAAAGAGATACAAATGCAGTGAGCTGCTGTTGGATAGCCTCAGTTGTGAAACTTCCACTGTTAACCCACACAAGCTCAAAGGGTACTTGCAGTCCTATAGGAGCCAGTCCTACAGTATGCACAGGCACGATTCACCAGAATACCTACAATTCTCCAGTTCCTTTTAATGTAATTCTTGAAAGTGACAGAGGCACAGACTTTGATAACATTATCTTGCGACTTCTCTAGCAGCGTTAAGAGTAGAAGTGGGTAATTTTGGCTTCCTTCAACAGATTCAAGGAATTTTTCCGCTGTAAAGGAATATCCTGGAGTTAGCAAAACATTTTAACAATTTCAGAGATTTCTTCAATTGAAGGCAGTCAGCAGATGCTAATATTAATAATAACATGGCTGATAAAGGGAAGAAATAGAAAATAATATTTTCAAATCTACAATACTTTCAATCTGACCAGTGGTACATTTCTGCCTTGTCAACCACAATCAGTTCTGAATACAGATTCAGCAGCTGCCGCTGCTTAAATTCTGAATCCCTACAATCTTCTTCTTTTAGTTCCTTCAGAGTATGAAAAGGCAGATCAACAAAACAAGAGCACCCACCCGCCTCCAAATCTTATTAAGAAAAATCCTTGTTCATAACTGACTGTTTAAAAGTAACAACACATTAAGTAGAGAGAAGAAAGGTAGCATTTTACCAGTATATGTGAAGATGTATAGAGTTCTGAGAAAATTAGTATGGGAATTTAGTTGGGGAAAAGCTGATTAATGAAATAAGTTTTCTATTTTGCAGAGCTGAATATCTGAACACTGATGTACACTACATCAGGAGCCCCCAATCTTTTTTTTTTAATAAGATTTTATTTGTATAAATGAGAGGGTACAGGACAAAAAGGGGAGGGATAAAACGTTGTAGATATAAAAACAATACAGTATTATGAAATAAGCTCAATTGTATATTAAGAAACAATATCTATACAGCAATAAAAGTAAAAAGGGTTAATACAAGGTGTCATTCAATCAATTATTCTGCTTATGTTGATGTTCTGTTGTGTGAAAGTCTAAAATTTACTCAGCAATTGTTTAAAGCTAATTAATTAATACATAACCATCGTATTACATTCAATTAACTAGAATTCATATAAGTATAAAATGACATCCACTTAGCGACAAATTGCTCTGTAGATTCACTAGATTTTAGGTTTAACTCGAAAGTCATCTTAGCCATACTGGCGTATTCCAATAGCTTTTCTTTCCAGTCTTCTATTTCAGGTATGTGAGTTTGTTTCCAAGTTCTGGCAAGAACCGTCCTGGCTGCAGTAGTAGCATATTTAAAAACATCGTGAGATTTCGAGGGGAAGTTTGGTGGCACTATACTGAGTAGATAAAATTTAGGATCAAGTGTAAACTTGGTATTTAACATCAACTGAAGTTCTTGATGAATTTTTTCCAATATATTTGTAACTTTGGACATGTCCACCAGACATGAAAATAGGAACCGTCCGTGTCTTGACATTTCCAACAGGCGCCTCTTTTTCCGGGAGTAGTCATCTGGGAGAGCATATTAGGAGTCAAATACCATCTATAAAATGTTTTATACCAATTTTCTTTAACTTCTTGAGAAACGGTGTATTTCAATTCGGAAGTACAAAGTTTTTCCCATAAATCCATATTAATCATTTGTCCAAAGTTTTGCATCTATTTTATCATATTGGTTTTCACTTGTTCTTCTTCTGTTTCGTATTTTAAAAGAAGCTTGTAAATTTTTCCTAATAAATGTGAATCGTTTTTAGATATTATCTGCTCAAATTCTGTTAATTCACGAAATGGCTGAGGATAGGAACAGTCTTTTTGTAAGTTGGACCTCAGTTGTAGGTAAGTCAGCCAGTTCAGTTTTTGAAATTTTTCTTGAAGATTAATCAAAGTCTTAATTTCTCCTGTGGGCTCTATCATTTGATTGTAAGTAAGATGGACGCCCGGTTTTAATTTAACGTTATCATGATAAGCTTCAACTGGCGACATTATGGATGGTGGAGTAGGACTTATTCTCTTTTTATATTTTTTCCATACTTTCAATAGCGCTATTTTAACATCGCAATCTTCTGGTGCTTTGTCTTTTTGAATTTTTGTTGTGGAGTCCCACAGAACTTTGTGAAAACCTTGTCCAAGGTCCGCTCGTTCTAGAATAACATGTCTGGTTTGGGGATATTTTATCCATTCTGTAATCCAAGTTAGACAGGCAGCATGATAATATAATTTGAGATTAGGTAATGCTAATCCTCCTCTTTTCTTTTCGTCTTGTAACACTTTGAATCTGATTCTCGTTTTTTTCCCGTTCCAGACGAATCGGTTGATTTGTTTTTGCCAACTTTCTATTGTTCTGTCTGGAATATCAATCGGCAGAAACTGGAATAAAAAATTCAATCTAGGAAGTACATTCATCTTTATCGCCGATATCCTTCCCAACCATGAAATATTCATTTTTGACCATAAACTCAAGTCCCTTTCTATTTTCCCCCAAATTTTCAAATAATTTGACCTTAAAAGTGTTTTGTTTTGTGAGGATATATTAACTCCCAGATATTTAACTGGTTCCTTGGCAATGTGACAACCAGTAACTTCTTTAATGTACTTGTCTTCGTCTGTTGTGGTATTAAAGGTCATAATTTTCGTCTTTGTTTTATTCAATTTGTAGCCAGAATGCTTTGCATATTCCATAATATGGTTATAAACCTGTGGGAGTGTTTGTCCGGGCTTCTGACAGATTAAGACAACGTCATCTGCATAACTTTTAATTTTGTGTTCTTCATTTCCTATTGTAAGACCCTTAATCTTTGGGTCATTTCTTATGTAATTCGAGAGAGCTTCCATGGATAAATCAAAAAGAAGAGGAGAAAGTGGACAGCCTTGTCTTGTACCTTTTGTAATAGCAAATTCTGTTGACAATGAACCATTAATCAAAAGACGTGCTTTCTGAACGGAATATATTGCGTTAAAAATCGTTAAAAGGGTATCTCCGCAGTCCATTTGTTGTAAAGTCTTGGAGATAAAATGCCAAGAAACGTTGTCAAAAGCTTTCTCTGCGTATAGAAAGATCATTGCAGTTTTTAATGATTTAGATTTTATATGTTTGATTGCACTGAGGATCAATCGTACATTGTCTCTCATAAGTCTCTTTGGAATAAAACCGGTTTGGTCTGGATGTACCAATTTGCCAACATATTTTTGAAATCTTTTAGTGATTATAGAAACAAAACTTTTATAGTCGATATTCAGCAATGAAATTGGTCTGTATGCTTGAGGAAGATATTGATCTGTGCCTTCTTTTGGGATCAGAGAGATATGTGCTTCCTGCCAGGACGGAGGAATCTTACCATGTTCAATTACTTCATTATAGAGAGAAAGTAAGACCGGAGTCAGTTGTTGTTCGAACAACTTGTAGAATTGAGGTGTTATACCGTCCGGGCCGGGTGCCTTATCTGATTTCAAATTGTTTATAGCATCTACAATTTCCTGAGTTGTTATCTTTTGATTGAGACTCTCTTGGTCTTCTTTTAGTAGCTTAGGTAATTGTGCATCAAATAAGTACTTTGTTGATCCTTCTTCTTGCAGGTCATCTTTCGCGTATAGTTGCTTATAATAATCAACAAATATTCTTTCGATTTCTTCTTGCTTGTTATAAATTATCCCGTTAGTCTTAGCCCCGATTATCTTCCTTGTCTTCTCTTGTTGTTGAAGTTGATTAGCCAGAAAACGACCAGGTTTATTTGCTCTTTCAAAAATTCTTTGCTTGGCGTATCTGATTTTTGTTTGAATTTCTTCTGTTTCTATCAGCTCAATTTGGTGTTTGATCATCTTGATAGTATGTAATGTACTTTTGTCTAACTTAGTTTGAACTTTTTTCTCCAATCTTCTTAATTGATCTTGCAGATCTTTAAGTTTCTTCTGTTTATCTTTTTTAATTTTGGAATTCAGGGCAATCATTTTCCCTCTAATAAAAGCTTTGCTTGCATCCCATATAACAAAATCAGACATACCTACAGTTTTATTTATTGTAAAGAACTCCTCCACATCACGTTTACATTGTTCAAGTGTTTGTTTCCTCCGTAATATTTGGTCATTCAGACGCCATCTTCTGATCCCTGTTCTGCCTTTTAACAAGGTCAATTCGATTGGGTTATGATCTGACAATATTCTAGGTGCAATCTGTATCTTTTCCACGCTTGTTATCATTGATCTGGAAATCCAACACATGTCAGTTCTGGAATGTGATCCATGGCGATTAGAATAAAATGTGAAGTCTTTTGTTCTAGGATTCTTCATTCTCCATACATCGATTAGGTGGAATTCTTTCATTAGTTTGAGAGCATTCTTCGGCAATTTTCCGGATGTACTATTGTGAGTCTTATCTAACATTGGATTCACAACTGTGAGGAGCCCCCAATCTTTTTTAGCCAGTGGGCAGCTTTAGAAATGTGACACAGGGCAAGTGGACACAACTACAAAATGTCTGTCACAGGAGGCACAGCAAATCACAAATCACAAAATGTCAGGGAGTGAGATTAGGCATAACTGTGTAAATCTTCAGCATTTCAGGCAGAAACTCTGTTTATCAGGATGCTTTTTAAGATGAACATATTGTCTAAAAATATTTTCTTGCATACACACAAATAATGCTTACTGGGCTTCCTAAGAAACACTAGCGAATTGCAAGCTCTGCTGGCACCACCTGGCCACGCCCACTTTCTAAAAAAAATTGGCAGGCACCAGGAAAGGTGTCAGTGGGTGCCCACGGCGCCCACAGGCATCACACGGGGGACCCTCGCACTACAGAAGAATTTTTTTTGTGTGTAGAAAGTATTGTATTGCTATGTTTGAGAAGCTAACAGTCTGAAAAACTTTCCTACCCTAATTTGTTCTAAAGGTTAATATGTACAAGTGACCCCCCTCCCACCCCTTTCCCTTATCTTCCTAAGATTCTTTTTGTGTCTCACAGTTCCCACATTTCGTCTGACCAAAGCCTTGCCAAACTGATTTTTGGCACACAATTGGAATTTTAAAGGACAATTTGAGAATTCTACGGTTTCGACTTCTGAGAAGAAAGCTGACAAAAGCCTGTGATTATGCCCAAGCACCTGCTTGGCTCCAAACAATGGCTTGATAGTCTCTTCTTCTCCCACCACTGTGAGCGTTATCTTCTGGAACTGGCAGACAGCCTTCTTTCTGGCATGCATGATGTTGTGTTACTTTTTCATTTGAGCATCAGGCTGCTGTTTCAGATAAAAGTTATGTCCCAGAACGTTTGAAGAATGTTTCGTTTAATATGGAATGGTGTTAGTCTTTTTTTTGCCGTCAAGTCACAGCTGACCTATGGTGACCCTGTAAGGTTTTCAAGGCAAGAGATGTTCAGAGGCCAGGGTCAGGGCTGAATGTGATTGGCCCAAAGCCACCCAGCAAGCTTCCATGGCATGAGTGGGGATTTGAACCTGGGTTTCCAAGGTCCTAGTCCAACACCTTAACCACTACACCACACTGGCTCTTGTTAATCTGCAAATCCCTTATTCTTGGACAATACCATTACTTCTGAAAAATCCAGTGAACACTCAGGCAGAGAAAAGCTAAACAGACACCATTTTTCAGAACAAACTGTTTACCCGGACGTCTTATAGCGGGATCAGGATCCAGAGTCTTCTTCAAATATTCAGTCAGAGTCTGCAAATTGGCATCACTCAGCTCCATAACGGTAGAACCTAAAAATTAACAAAATATTATTGAGTACACTTTTAGGGTGTTAACGGTATACAAAACAACTAAGTGACCCATTTTATGCACAGCACACAGTTTTGTTTGGAGGACACTAGTGTAAGAATGTCCCCCTGTAATGCCAGAAAGTACAATACGTTAGACACCCTCCTGCTGACAAAAATTAGCTAAAAATATAATCAAAGCAGAAATAACTTGCCATTTAAACATGTGGCTATGATCTGTTGCACCCTGTGTGGCTCTTTCAATCCATTTAGGCATCTTAAAAGCATGAATTCTCAAATGCTGTTACCAAGCTCTTTTAATGTAACAGAAGCATTGTTCTTATTCACTGATTTATGGAAATCAGCAGGCACCCCTGAAGGTCACAACTACTGTCCACTTTGAGAAACACGGGTTTAAAGAATCATTAGTCATATTTTCCTGTCATGGGAAACTTTCAAGATAAATGTTTCCAGTACAGCAGGCTTCCAAAATTTTTTTCTAATACTATGCCAAGAGCAAGCTATTAGACAGACAGCCCGGAAACCAAAACTAGTTTACATTTGTAGTTGCCCCCCCCCAAAAAAAACCACTATTCCCCCGCACCACAGCATACTATTTAACATGGTGCTTTGTGTATATCCATTCACTCTACTGCATAAACAATTTATCTAACAGTTTGAAAAATATTTTAGTTTCTTTATATGTGCAAACATCATGTATTTCAGCACCCAGGCTACCAGGTTCCTAGAATTTTTCCATCAAGCTCTTCAGTCTCTCATAATTCACAGTATTGCTCCTCTCCCCACATCACAGATCCTTCATGTCCCATGTTCCCCACAACATCCATTTTAGGTTTCAGAAAAGTTTTCAGACTGAGACATGAAAACCACACAAACAAGAAAAATTAAACAGGGTTAACATTTCTTCACTTATAAGCCATCTAGTAAGCTAGAAGATGAATTTTAACTTTCATGACTATTCTTACTGTGTATTTTTAATTGCAGAAGAGACCATCGTCCCTAAAAATATACTACAGTGAATACTATAAAAATCCCCTTCAGCACCAGTGAGGCAGGTTTTCCCAGAAAAAATTGATTTGGAGAATTTTCCATTGAAAATTGATTGGGATCAGTTTGCAAGACCTGAGCAAGGTCACCATAAATCAGAAGCAACTTGACAGCACATAACACACAGAGAGAACATTTATTTGACTTTTATTTAATAAACAAAATTAAAGAAATCCAGAAGGGAAGATGTGTTTGCTTGCTACAGCCAAAACAATAAATAATCTTATCACACCTTGAAGGCTAATTAATGTATTTTAGCATATGTTTTCATGACTCAAAGCCACTTTACCAAAAGCATGGTTACATTACATAATATATAAACAAGACTATGCATAGAAGGAGAGGGGAGGAAATATGCCAAAAGGCCCAGCATCCAAAAAACATGTGTGTTTATTACATTGTAGGGCACAGGAGAAAACAAGACCCAGTCTAGAGAATAAGTGAACCAAAAAGTTAGCAAAGAAAGATGAATATAAGTATTAATAAGGAAAGTCAACTGCTGTATGTAATCAGCTAACCAACAAAAGCAATAAATCATGGTATCCTAGAGTTCTTCAACAACTCCAATGGGAAATTGCTGGACTTCTAACAATGATATGTAACATGTCCCTTAGGACATGTACCAGAGGACTGGAGAATGGCCTGTGTAACACCCATTTATTAAAAAGGTTCCCCCCCCCAGGAAATTACAGGCCAGCTAGCTTAACGTCTGTCCAGGTAAATTGATTGAATGCATTATTAAAGATAGAATTGTCAAGCATACAGAAGGGCAAGGCCTGCTGAGCAAAACCCAACATGGCTTCTGTAAAGGGAGGTCCTGTCTCACTAACCTCTTAGAGTTTTTGGAAAGTGTCAATAAGTATGGGGACAGGAATGAGCCTGTGGACATTGTCAAAAGCGTTTTGGAAATCCAAATACATAAAGTCCCCCACCAAAGACTACTAAGCAAACTTCATAGTCATGGGATATGAGGACAAGTCCTTTTATGGACTGAGAGCTAGCTGAAAAATAGGAAGCAGAGAGTAGAAATAAATGGTCATATCTCACAATGAAGGGATGTAAGCAGTGGGGTCCCTCAGGGATCTGTGTTGGGACCAGTGCTTTTCAACTTGTTCATCAATGACCCGGAGCTGGGGGTGAACAGCGAGGTGGCCAAGTTTGCAGATGACACCAAATTATTTAGGATGGCTAGAACAAAATCAGATTGTGAAGAGCTCCAAAAGGATCCCTCTAAACTGGAGAAATGGGTATTAAAATAACAAATGAGATTCAATGTGAGCAAGTGTAAAGTGATGCATACTGGGGCAAAAACCCCCAACTTCACATATACACTGATGGGATCTGTGCTGGCAGCAACAGACCAAGAAAGTGATCTTGGGGTGGTAGGGAATAGCTTGATGATGTCAACCCAGTGTGCAGCTGTTGTGAAAAAGGCAAAATGAACACTAGTCACGATGCCAACCTATTATCTCCAGTATCAGAGGAGAATGCCTATATTAGGTGCTGTGGAATACAGGCAGGACTATCCCAGAAACTGAATGGTGCCATCCTAAGCAGAGCAACACCTTAAATTGTGGAACTCCCTGCCCCAGGATGTGGTGATGGCTGCCAACTTGGAAGGCTTTAACAGGGGAGTGGACATGATCATGGAGGAGAGAGCTATTCACGGCTACTAGTAAAAATGGATACTAGTCATGATGCATACCTATTATCTTCAGGATAAGAGGAGCATACCTATGATATTAGGTTCTGTGGAACACAGACAGGACAATGCTGCTGCAGTCGTCTTGTTTGTGGGCTTCCTAGAGGCACCTGGTTGGCCACTGTGTGAACAGACTGCTGCACTTGATGGACCTTGGTCTGATCCAGCACGGCCTTTCTTATGTTCTTATGAGCTCCACACAGGAGAGAAAGGGAAGCATGAAGATGAGTTGCTGGCACATGGAAACAAGCTGTACTAGTGGGCAAGAGTGCTTTAGTTGCAATTGTCCCAAATCTCATTGTAGCCACTGCACAACCTCGGGAGTACAGCACAGAAAGGCACAAACATTAAAACAGCTGGCACCAAAGGAACAGCGTGAACAGACTGCTGGACTTGATGGGCCTTGGTCTGATCCAGCATGGCTTTTCTTGTGTCTTCAACACAGCCCAATGGAATAGGAAGGGGGCAGAGTTGGAAAAAGAATATCAGAGAGCCCCAGTTCATGTGTGAAAACTCTTGGTTGCACACAAGGTTCTTTGGAGCCAATCTAGGGCAAGTAATTACAACACACTTGACCTTTATAAATATTTCACATTGAATACAGATAAAATAATCAACATTAGGAAGCACATCACCAATCATAATTATCTTTATCAGCAAAGAATTCTGTCAAACTGCCAGAAAACATTTGGAGAAGTACAAAAGGGACCCTTTGGGGATTCTAAGATGGTGCTGGGTAACTTGAACATTAACGTCTGGTGCCATTCAGAACTTTGTTGACTCCACAGAACTGTCCTAGATTGGATTCAGCCCTATGCACATCTGCTTGAATTACTATTCTGCACTGATCAAAGTTCTGATCTTAGACCACTGCAACAGTCATATCACTACCTGCTTAAGACACCGACTAGTTTCTGTAAAATGCTGAGGACTGATTAGGATGGCCTGCCCTGGAGACTTACAGATCCAAATTGACAACTGGAATGCTCTAGGGGATGATGATATGAGAACTAAAGCAAATCGTTTCTCACTCCTCCCCATTTTCTGTTGTATCCTCAGACTGCAAAAAGGGACCCAAACAGAATATTGTCGAAGGCTTTCACGGTCAGAGTTAATTGGTTCTTGTAGGTTATCCGGGCTGTGTGACCGTGGTCTTGGTATTTTCTTTCCTGGCGTTTCGCCAGCAGCTGTGGCAGGCATCTTCAGAGGAGTAACAATGAAGGACAGTGACACTGGTCACACAGCCCGGTTAATCTACAAGAACCAATGGACCCAAACAGCTTTAGCAGCCTTGGTAGGTCATCTTCACTTTGATAGCAATATACATAATACACATTTGTTATAATATTGTTGGAACTAGCAAAAACAACTGACTTTTGACACTATGAACAACATAATTTCCCCAATACATTTGGAACAACCACCAGTTTACCATGGCTGGCTCTCCAGTGGTCTCAATCTGTTTTGTGAAATAATTATCAGAAGTTGGCCATTAGTGAGGTCAGCTCAATGCGAGTTGGTATGTTTGCAACAGCCATATTTACTTATTAACTTCATTTATATCTCACTTTTCTCCCCAGTGGGGACACAAAAGTGGATTACAACATAATATTCTTCATTTTTGCATCACAGCAACCTCATGAGTCAGGTTAGGCTGAGAATGTGTGAAGGCCAGGTCATTCAGCAAGTTTCCATGGCAATGGGGATTTGAATCTGGATCTCTCAGAACCTAGTCCAATACTCTAACAACTACAACATCCTGATATGATTTCCCATGCTCTTACTTTCCTTGGAGAGATCATCTGTAGTTTTGGAGTGTAGTAAAACAGAAAAGTATCTTGTAGCCGCCTAGAGATTAACATTCTTTAAAGCATGAGCGTTCATATATATAAAACATGTTACACTTTACAAGATGCTAGTTTTGCTATAACACACTACATGGATACCCCTCCGGAATTTGGAATAAGAAGTAATCCACATGCTGATGAGACAGCCAGTGTGGTATGGTGATTAAGAGTGTAGGACTAGTATCTGGGAGACCTGGGTCTGAATCCCCATTTGTGCCAAGGAAGCTCACTGAGTGGCCTTAGCCAGTCACACTCTCTCAGCCTAACCCACCTCACAGGATTGTTGTCAGAATAAAATGGAGGAGAGGAGAATTATGTAAGCCACTTTGGGTCGCCACTGGCAAGAATGGTGGGGTACAAATGAATAGAAATAAATAAATGACACAGGTATCTTATATTGCATTGACCAAATGCCCAGGAATTGCTGGGGATCCTATCCTGAATCAGACCGTGTTTAGGGGAAAGAAGGCAAACAGATTAAAGATGAATCCAGACAAAAACATTAATACTGAAGACAAATAATTTAAAATCAACATAGTAAACACCCTAAGACATTTAAAACCAATTATTCCACATTAATAAACACAAGCAACGCCTAACTTGTCCTGTTTACAGAAGAAAAACATACCATTCAGTTTCTGCTTATTTCTTAAGAGATTCTCCAGTGTATTACCATCCTCATTTTAGAGAACAGCTCTCACTATTTCTTTTATAACCTTGTAAAATTTCCCTTAAACTGATTTTTGTTACTTTAAACTTTGCTGAATGGCTACTCTCAACAATAACTGACTAATGATCACCTGTCTAAACTATACTGGGCACTTCAGAACAAAGAGAAAACAAGCATCCCTATTCTAAGGAGCAAAGTATCTACATTTCCATAGTAGGAGAAGCAATAAAATGGAGGACAGAAGGGAAGAATAACTTACAAGGGGTGAATATCAATAGGTTTCAACTGAGGATGAGGACTAAGGTTTCAACTGAGGATGAGCCCTAAGCAATAGGAATACTTCAAGAACACACTTGAGATAAGGCTGCCAGCTATATTTCACAAGATAGTCTAAGTGTGTGCCCACATAAACAATAGACAGAAAAAACAGATTCAGCACTATGCACATTTTTTTAACCAGCATGCAAACTGCATTTTACAAAACCAAGGGACTTAGGCAAAATTAAGAAACTGCACTCTTCAGACCCAGTCTCAACGGAAGTTGCATTGAAATGAATTGGACCTACTTCCGAACACTTAAACTAGTGGCGAAGGCAACCACGTTCTTAAAGATGCTACCAGTGATTACAGGGAAAACATCAAGGCCAGTCTGTGACTCAGGTACAGCAGTAATGCCCCGACTTTTCATGCAGAAAGTCCCAGGTTCAATTCCTGGCATCTCCAGCTAAAAGGATCAGGCAGTAGGCGAAGGGAGAGACCTTAACCCAAGGAGGCTGTAAGGACCGCTTATACAATGGGAGCAGAATGCTTTAAACATACCAAGCGTTAAAGAAACAGTATCCTCTGAGCATGTGTAGATTGGCTTTCCCTTACTACTTTGGCCATCTCGAATTCGGGACACGGTACTTCCAGAAAACCCTCCTTCAAGGGGCTCTTTTAAAAAAGATATTTAGGTTCATTAGCTTCCCTTTACACTTGGCAGCAGGAACTGGGGGGGGGGGAACACCCTTCTTTCGTGGGAATGAAGGCCTTCTCCCCCCCCCCCCAAACCCAGACTCAAGGGCCTGCTCTCGTCGGTGAGGGAAGGTAAAATGGAGAGGTGGAAAAGAGAGACAGAGACTGAGGGTGTCCAGGCCACACTAGCCCGTCACCCATTGACAGTCGAGAGGGCCAATCAGCGGGGCCCTTTCATGGCGGATTAGGCTCAGGAACCAACACCGGCGCGCGTAGCGGAAAAGGGGCGGGCTCAGATGGACACAGCAAGTTCAGAGGCTCCCCTCCGTTGCGCCGTGGGCCCGCCGCCCGACCACCACCCAAGGAAAAAAAGGGGAGCCGCGGAGGTCCCTCAAGGCCTCCCCTTCCTCCTACCTCAGCTCTCAGGGCCGGAGAGGCAGGCGGCCGCTCTCGGAAACGCGCTCTCACCTGACGGGTCTCCCGACAGCACTGGCGGCGGTGGCGACTGGAGCAGCAGCAGCAGCAACGCCTCCTACACCTCCAGCTCCGCTTCACATTCAAACCTCGGTAAGAGGGCGCGGCGGCGCGCTGACGTAATGACGCAGGGCACCGCGGCGCTTCCCCGGCCGCAACCAATCGCGGGCCGGCTTCGCAAAGGGGCCTGTCCAATCCCGAGCGTGCTCCTTCCTTAGCCGGACGGACCAATGGGCTCCTGGTTCTTCCCGGTGCCGTCCCAGAATGCAACGGAGTGTGGTCAAGGCTCCTCAGAGTGGGCCAAGCATGGCTGGGAGGAAGTGGCTCGTCGTTTTGTGAGCTTGGCAAACGCAGATGGCAAACTGAGCGGACGGGGACGCTGAGGGGGAATAGGCCACTGCAGACTCCCGTGTGTGTGTGTGGGGGGGACGTAATTAGGATACAGCCCGCAGTAAGAGAGGGACGTTCAAGTCAAGCCTGCTCCGCCATATATTAGAAAAGGGCAAGAGTCCAGTAGCACCTTGACTAACAAAAATATTTTCTGGCAGGGTATGAGCTTTCGAGAGCCACAGCTCACTTCTTCAGATACAGTAGTAGAAAAGGGCAAGAGTGCAGTAGCACCTTAAAGACTAAGAAAAATATTTTCTGGTAGGGTATGAGCTTTCATGAGCCACAGCGTGAGCTGTGGCTCATGAAAGCTCATACCCTACCAGAAAATATTTTTCTTAGTCTTTAAGGTGCTACTGCACTCTTGCCCTTTTCTACTACTACAGACAGACTAACACGGCTTCCGACTGTGAATTACCTCCATATATTGTTTTGTTTAAAATGTGCACTTGTTGGCCTTTCTCCCAGATGGCTGAAACCCAAGACTAGGGTTGCCAGGTCCCTCTTCGCCACCAGCGGGAGTTTTTTGGGGCGGAACCTGGGGAGGGCGGGGACTTCAATGCCATAGAGTCCAATTGCCAAAGCCATTTTCTCCAGGTGAACTGATCTCTTATCGGCTGGAGATCACTTGTAATAGCAGGAGATCGCCAGCTAGTACCTGGAGGTTGGCAACCCTACCCAAGACACGTAGCAAAAGCTAAACCAACATATCACACAAATGCTTACGCTGGAATACTTTCTTTAATCCTCGCGGTGGTCTCCTTATTCTGCAGCACATCACACCAAAGCTAACACACTATAAAGTAGAAAAGCGCAAGAGTCCAGTAGCACCTTAAACACAATTTCTGGCAGGAGATGAGCCTTCGTGAGCCACAGCTCACTTCTTCAGATACAGCTAGAATGTGAGTCTATCTGTCCTTAAGTAGATAAGAGTGAATTCAGACACCCAATGGAAACCATATGTAAACATCAATAGCAGGTAAATGACATTAGCAGGTGTGATTGGATTAGGTGTGATATGCAGAGGGATAGTAGGTGTGGAGAAATCAGCACTGTAATGAGACAGGAATCCTAAGTCTCTATTCAGTCCAGGAAAATGCATAGTCTTGAGCTTCATTATTAGTTGTAATTCAGCTGACTGAATTACAACTAATAATGAAGAAAAAAATAGAGTAATTGTTGCACCGGTATCCTCAATTTCATAATCCGAGGCAGTGTTTTGATGAGTATTTCATTAGGGTTTGGAAAAGCAGGATAAAGTTCCTAGCTCAGCTATATTATATTTTGACCCTGGGCTACCCACCATGTCTTAGTGCAGCAATGCAGAAGAGAGCAACTGAGGAAAGGTACTCCAATCCCTTTATCATCTATCAGTAAAGACTTTTTACTTTAGAAAGACAACTAAGGGGGATATGATAGGGGTTTATAAAATGATGCATGGAGCAGATACTGTGGATAGGGAACTTCTTGTTCCCTCTTCCATAAGAACCCAGGAACACCCAGTTAAGTTAATGGACAATAGATTAATTATGTACCACAGAAAGTACTTCCTCACTCAGTGAGTAATTAAATTGTGGAATTTGCAGCCAGTGGATGTGGTGACTGTTATTATTATTATTTTGGTCATCAAGTCTCAGCCACGTTATGGCGACCCCGTGGGGTTTTCAAGGCAAGATATGTTCAGAGGTGATTTGCCTGCCTCTGTGTAGCGACCCTGGTATTCCTTGGTGATCTCCCATCCCAAATACTAACCAGGGCTGACCCTGCTTAGCTTCTGAGATCAGGCTGGTCTGGGGCCATCCAGGTCAGGGCGACCAATGACACAGGAGAGTTTAAAAGACGATCAGACAGATTCATGGTGGAGAGGTCCATCAATGGCTACTAACCATTATTACTAAAGGGAGCCTTCACATCTAGAAACAGTACACATCTGAATGTGAGGAGGCAACAATGATCTTTTTGCCCTGCAGGGCACCTGGTTGACCACTGTTTGACTAGGATGCTGAACTAGATGGACCACTGGTCTGGTCCAATGCAGCAGGGCTTTTATGAAGATAAAAGGGAAAACTCCTGTATGCTACCTCAAGTTTCTTGGAGGAAGAGAAGGGAAAATGTGATAACTAGTCCATGTGACTGGGATTCAAAAAATGTGTGATCATTTGGTGCCGTTTAGGTAGGGGTTTTTTTTTGCTTATAATTCCAAATGATAATTTTATATTCTAATAGCGAAGTTGGCCAAATCTTTGGATACTTAAATCTGGTGACTGGAGCTGTCAATGAGCAAGACAGATCTTTCTACTAACCTGAAAAACGCCTTTGGTTTGCAGAAAAAACTGAAATTAAAAAAAAAAATACATGGGGAAGTTAAAACAAAAATGGTAAAAGGAATGCCTGTAGGTTTTTTTTAAAAAATGGAAGCCCTCAGTGGTGGTTGCTGGACAACCACAGCACTCTAGGTTTGGTTTTTGTCGCTAAAAGGCAGTAGCAGGGGGCAGGGCCCTTTACAGGCTGTTCTGGCCTTTGAAGGAGGACTCATTAAGGCCAGGCTGGGCAGCAACCACTGGGTGACATGATAATACCTGACTGCATGACTCACCTAAACCTGGTTTCTTGCTACTGTTCAAGAGCAGTTACCCTATGAAAGCCAATATTGTGTAGCAGTTAGAGCTTCAGATTAGGGTCTGGGAAACCCAGGTTTAAACCACCAGTCTGCCATGAAGCTCTCTAGGTGATGTGCTTGTTACATGTTTTCAGCCAAACCTACCTCACAGGGTTGTTGTGAGGATAAAGATGAGAGAAGAATTATGTATGTGTTGGTCCCCACTGTGGAGAAAGGCAAGGTATAAATGAAGTAAATACAATATATAGCTGAAGATGGGAGGCAGATAAGACAGGTTAGTGAGTGGCAGAGAAGGAGGCAGGGAAAGGGGACAGGATATGGAGTTGCCAGGAGGGAAAGGGAAAATATTGTGGTGAGGGAGATACAGGGGAAAGTGATGTTCCCCACTTAAGTCCTGTCATGCAAGTGGGCCTGGCCCAGTGGCTGACATCACAGAACTGTGCCATAATTTTCCTAGGTAGAGGCTGCTGGTGGGGGGGGAAGGGAAAGCTGAAGACAGAGGGGCAGATAAAGTAGGGTTGCCAGCTCTGGGTTGGGAAATTCCTGGAGATTTTGCGGGTGGAGCCTGGGTAACTGTGGAGTTTGGAGAGGGGAGGCCCCACATCTGGGTATAATGCCATAGTCCCTTCACAGATTCTGTTCTCTGAACTATCTTGGGAGTGCATCTGCAGCCATCCCAGGTTACCAGCTAGCTGGTGAATGCCTCCAAGGTGTTCCAGGACATGGTATGAAAGCATATGACATAGTAACTTTACTGCAGCTCAGCCAGTCTGACTCAAAAGGTACCACTGCACACACATAAGGCTGTGAATGCTTAAGAGTACTATAGTACTGGTCTATAAAGATAGACAAAAACCCTGAGACATACAGCCTGGCATAAGGGAATGAGACCACAACAAATGGCTGCACCTGCTGCTGTGTTCTCAGAGCTCTCTTTCTGCATCTAATAGCATTGGCCCGTGGCAGGGGCACCTGGGCCAATGCTATTAGATGCAGAAAGAGAGCTCTGAGAACATAGTGCCAACACTCCCACCATCTAATGCAGGGATCCCCAACCTTGTTGAGCCTGTGGCCATACTGAAAATGTTGAACGTGGGTAGTGAGCACCAAACAAAATGGCTACCATAGGGGTTGTGTTCAATCTCAAGATGTGGTGAGGTTGCATCCCAAGCATCTTCCTATAACATATATGTGTGCTACCTGTTAAGTGCCGCCATGCATCTTCCAATTCATGGCGACCCTATGAATTAATGTCTTCCAAAATGTCCTATTATTAACAGCTTCTCTATACACACACTGTCAAGTCACAGATTACTTATGGCGACCCTGTGGGGTTTTCAAGGCAAGAGAGGTTCAGAGGTGGTTTGCCATTGCCTGCTTCTGCATCATTACCCTAGACTTCCTTGGTGGTCTCCCATCCAAATACTAACCAGGGCTGACCTGCTTAGCTTCTGAGATCTGATGAGATTGGTCTAGCCCGGGCTATCTAGGTCAAGTTCTTCCTATCAGCTATTTCTGAATGGGTGCTCTCTGCAGAAAAAAATGTGATGCCTCCAGCACCTCCTTCTCCAATGAAGTGGAGGAAATGCAGGGTGTATTTGTTACAGAAATTCCAAAAGTCTATTGGATGGCGATATAAAGCAATGTTAGGGGGGGAAAACCCTTTACTTGATTCTTCATATTGATATGCAAACCAATAGAAATATTTGTTCACTGAGCAAAATAATTTTTTTTCATCATAATTGCTGAAGAGGGAATGGCCAACAGCCCATGCCTTACCGATATTGCAAAACTCCAGAATGCAAGCATGTGGCACGGTTCAGACATAACAGCAAACAACTTCAGGTTCTCCAGCTATTCCAGCCTCTTTCCTTCCCTCATATGCAGTGAGAAAATCAATTACTTTTGCATATGAAAACACAAACAGTGCCTTGCATTTGCCATGAAACACCATGGTTTGATCTTGGTTTGCAGAGAAAATGCATAACATAGTTTGCCAGTTTAGACGCAATGGCAAACTATAGTTTGTTGCAAACCTGGAAATAACAAAAGTAGGTCTCTTGCCACATAAGATGATTCACATGAGTAAGCTTAAAGCACTTTCAAGATTTACTGCTATGTCTGAATCATACCTATGTTTTCCCTTCAAAAACCTTCCCAGTATCACCATCAAATTGGATTCAAACAGTTTACGTATTCTTTAAATCGACTACATTTAAAAAGTGACTCTTGTTTTTAAACTTTATTTACCACCTGATTAAAGCATGGAATACAACAGTATTATATATAATATTTTATGTAAAAAACTTTACATCGCTTTTCATATTATATAATTATTCTGCTATTCTCTCAAAAATGTATACATCCATCGGGCAAGGAATGCTTTTCATTAACTTAATGATATTAAATGCACTTCATAATAGAAGATCTCTTAAGAAAAAGTAGCTTGTAACTTATTTTAGGCATTATATAGATAAAACATACATTTGCACAAAGTATATTTTATTTAAAGTTGCAAAGTTATTCTGGACAAAATGTCAAGACATTTAGGGAATTGCACCTCTCACAGATCACTATTTTGTTGTTTGCTTCAAAAGCCATGGATCACATCACATCATTTGGTTGGGTCTAAAATATTTAGGGGCAACATTTTAGTGGCCACCTACAGTGGCTTACATTAACGTCAGCAGTGACCAAACTGCTCTTATAAAATGCAGTGTACAAACTGCTTCACTCAACCTGACTCCATCCATTTTTATTAAAACTAAGCCAGCTTATGTGCAATCATGCAGGCTTAAGACATCTGTGGCCTGTAGTCCTGGTGTGAAGTCGTATTAAAGGAACTGTACTGGGCGGGCATGTTCCACGTTTTAGAATTTGCATAAATTAAAGCTCGCTTCCAGTTGGGGCGTAAAAGAACACGAATGCTACTTGCGCCATCAGATAACAATGCAGGGATCATAACTAAAGTCATCTTAAGGGCTTCTTTCATCAACAGGTTCACCCTCTTCTTTCTTAGCTGTTTGTGCAGGTTGCCACTTCAGTACTGACAGAATGAGAAGTCTAAGTGTAGGTCTGCACATTTTGTAGGACTGGATTTTAAATACCCATTTGTAGCATGGCTTGTTGTAACTAGAACTTTATTTAAAATATAAAGAGAGTATTGTGGCCCACTGCAGTAATAATGCAATGATAGTTAAGAGATCAAGAGCAGACTGTAGGTTTCAGCGTTCCTCTCAGGATTAAAATTTTCCCATTTTCTGCTTCAATCTTGGTTTGCCATTACATCTGCACTGGCACTAACTATGGTTAACGTTAACTGGTTTGAATCTTTGATTCACGGTTTGAAGAAGGTTTGCCAACCAGGGTTAGGAGAAAGCCTATTAATTTTCACTGTGACTAAATACAGTGCAATCCTTAAGGGGGGGCAGAGCTGTTCAGGAGCTGGCGTAACCCCTACGTTGGTGTTCATGCCGCTTGCGCCATACAAAGTGGCATGGACGCCGGCGCAGGGCGACTTACGGCAGCCCCTGGGAAGGCGCAGTGATGTGGGCCTTGGGCCCTGGTGCTGCCGCCCCAGCAGTGTTGTCCCGGTGTAAGAGGCTGCGCCAGCGTCCAAGGGAGCATTCCCAGGGGTGGAGCTGATGTTAGTCAGCAAAATAGCTGGCGTAGCCGTGTGAAACTTTATGGAGGAGTTTCACAGGAATTTGATTTTTAGTCTTTTAATTCCTGTTTTTGCCAACTGGGAAGCCTCTCAGGAAGGAGAGAGAGGATATTCCACTGACAAGGCAAAAGGGCACCTATGTCCCATGTCAGCTCATGGCTTGCTCTTGATCTGCTAGCCATGATTACATGGGCACTATAAGGATGGCAGACGGAATTTCTGGGGAGAATTCATGTTAGCATTGTTCATGGAACTTGGTGTTGCCAAAGAGAAAAAGGAAAAGAACAGAGTACACTGGAGGAACGGCCACTGCAAGAACACACTTGGACATTACATGTACTACAGTGTCACTCTACAAATCTAATACACACAGAAACTCTCAAAAACAGTTGGAATAAGGCTGTTATGAAGTCTCTTTCCATCCCATGATGACACACATGGTAATCTAGGGTTTATTTTCCAAACATCTTTTAAATTTCAGCCATTTGAAAATGGGACTGCTGACTCTAAACACAGCTTTCCTAAGGAAATAAAGTCATTTAACTCTAAGGCTTTTAAGAGGCTGTACGTTTTATGATCAGAATATTCTACATATAAGCAAATATCTCATATATATATATATAAAGCTTCACAGTATTTTACATTGCAAAGATTTGGAAGATACTGTTTGAATCCCATATGTATTGCACTTCTCATTCATTCCAATTTTGAAAGATTAGTTGTAATGCTGCCATGGTTCCTCAAGTGAGTCAAATGGATGCAAATCTGAACAGGTAAATGTTTGACAAACAGAGATGGGACCCAGCTACATTTGTACTACACAATAATAACAGTGAAAAATAAATAAATAACCCAATTACAAGAAGAATATGGAGCAAGGAATTAAAAACCCAATATAAAAATAAATGATTTCTTGCATTATTTTGCAAAACGCCTCTAAATTGCAAAACATAAAAGTCTTAATTGCTTTCCATGCAGAAGAAGTTAAACTCTTATTATTTTTTCCACTTAAGCCTTTTTGCCCATAACTAAATGTTACCATGATCCTTTTCTTATAAGTCATCTGTTTTGTACTTTCACATGGGACAAAATGCTGCGCTTGTCATGTAAAATTCTTTGGTAACGAAATTAAATCTCAGAAACAGGTTTCACTCATCCTATTGATGACCAAAAACAAAAGAAACATAAAACATAAGTTGCTCAGAGATAAACAAAAATTAAGTTGACAGAAAAAGAGATCACCAGTATAGAATAAAACAAATCCAGCCAATAATTCTCGTCCTCCAGTATCAAACACACTGGCCTGCAATAATAAATTCATTTTAACTCTGAAGCCACCTTCTTCCAATGAATTCACCTGAAAAGATCTCTGTTTAGAATTACAGTTCACGAGGCTCCTTCCCCCCATTTTAATACTCTTACAATTCTCATTTGCAGATATGGGTAGCATAAAATATAATTGATAATACTTTTGCAATTGCATTTTTAATACACTTGGACAGAATTCATCTTCTTCCTCCCCTCTCATACAAATAATATACTCATTACATCAGAGTGGAATACAACTACACAAGCGCTAACCTGCCATATCTTACAAAACTACTATTGCCTTCAGTGGGCCAAGAATACTAAAATGCGGACTTACAAAAGAAAAATAAAACCCTCTGCAGCCTCCAAAGGCAGAAGAGCTAATAGAACTGCATTGATAAAATTCCAAATTTACTTCCTATTGCCCCCAACTAACAAACTCCTGTTGCAAGTACATGTGCACTTATATTAATAAATCAGGTGGTCCCAAAAGGAACCAGACTTTTCTCCCTTACAGCACCAGTGATAATCAGTACTAACCAAGCAATTAAACCACCATCTCTCTCAGCAACACAGTAAAAATAGAATATATCTTGACACACGATAAAAGATATAGACCGTTCCTACCCAAATGCTAATCTAGGTACTACTCAAAAAAGGGAAACGGTTGATCAGCCAGTATAAATTTTAATTCATTCCATTTGTATTTCAAAGAGTTAAAGTTTCTTTTTACCCTTTGCTCCATATAATTAAATATAAAGAATCAGAAGGCTTCCCAAAGCTCTCAATAGTCTTTCCCACTCAAATTATCAGAGATTTCAAACTGGATCAAGAGCTATGATAATGATGTTGTGCTGGTTTGTTTTTAGTGGGGGGTATTTCCTTCGTAACAATATCTCTTCACATGACTTTGCTGAACATAGAAAACACAGTGTAGATAATTTCCCTGTATCAAGGGGTGGTGGAAAAAGAACTATCAGCTACAGGCTGATCCAATATGGGCTACCCCAGCACCATCATTCTGAATGTATTCTGTAACATACAGCAAGCTGGCAATCTAGATAACTGCAGATAAAGACTGCTTTGGATTTTTGCTGGCTCAGATTGCCCAAATGCCCTCTTGCCATGTGTTTTACAGAAGAGACTGCACCAAACCATTTGAAAAAAAGGACCCAGTCTAAACATACAGATCATTTTAAAACTGGATGCACAACAATAAGAAAAAGATAAATACTCCAGCACAATTTTTCCAATTATCTTCCCCCCCTTTCTTAACTATTAATATATTTGCTAATATCACAAGCCTACATGAATATATTCAATATTATCCATGGGGAATTAAGTTTCCATTCATTAATCAGTTCCAGCAGATCAAGGGGAATTCGCTGGAAGGCATTAAAAGAAGGAACCATTGCAAACAGATTTGAAGAGACAAGCTTAGTGATAAGAATGACTTGACATTTACTGCATTAAATTGTGAAAATGCTAACAGCTATTTTTAAAGGGCAGCCAGAATTTAAAAAAGACAAGTTTTCCTTCAGAAATACCAGCTTGATCAGTTTAACTCTGCGGCTCTCAAGGTTTTTCTTCTTCCTTTTCTTCAGACAGACCTGCTAGTTACTAATTTCTCTCCTCCTGCCTTTATTCTTTAAACAGATGAATATCACTCAAGCTTTGGAAAAGAGCAGCCATGGAGCTACCATGCAAGTGAGTGGGTCCCAGTTGTCCGTAACTGTTCTTCGGGAATCCAGATTTTGAATACTACACCTATTCGCAGAAAGAACTTCCGTAGCACGGCTCGGAGCTCTGGGATCAGGTCAAACTGCATTATTTCACAGAGATAGGGGTAATATGTTGAAGCGTGAGCTTTAAACTTGGGAGGAAAAAGAAAGGGAAAAGTTAACTTCTATTAACTTAGTTGTCACAGTAAGACTGTGGCATAGCAGTATCCTGATATGCTCCACTGAACAGTCACCAAGTGTTGAGTCCATTGCTAAGCCTATTCACTAGTTTCTTCTCAAACAAGATCCATCTAGTGCAGATCTGCTAACTGGCAGCCTATGAACCAGATCTGTCCCCTTTTATGTATAAGGTTGCCAGCTCCGGATTGGGAAATACCTGGAGATTTGGGGGGTGGGGCCAGCTTTTGGAAACCCAAACAAATGTTAAACAAGTATGTGCAGGTTTATTACCATAACAATTCTAAGCAGATGATTTGCTTGCTCATGGATTTCCTGCAAGGAGTCCAGCCACTACCCTTGAATATTCACCCATCTGTGATCTTTGTATGTACTCTTCTCTATGTGAAATTAGAACCCCTTTGCTTAACCCGAAAATAATTAAAAAACCCAGGTAGTTAAACTAATTTTTATTTTGCCTAGTAAGACAAGAAAGACTGAATGAACCAAGTAGAGGAGAGAAATCTTTTGTAAAAATTCATTTCATATTTCATTTCTTACCTTTTCATCACTGACTTTAAGTGTTTTTGTTAAAAGCAGCAATAAGAGATTAGTCCAGGCCTCTCTGTGGCTTTCTGAGTTCACAGTAATAAAATAGGCCAACGCTTCACTGCATACACTAGAGGAAGATTATACACACTTTAATTCATATTAAAAGGAACTGTAAGCAAACAGCCTAGAAAGGTTTTCCTACCTACTCTCCAGTCCAGTGATACATGCGGGTTTTGATATGTGCAGAAGAAAGAAGAAAACAAATAACTCCTGAGTTTTTTTAAAACGTTCATTATTTAACATAATGTTGCCTTTTTAAAAATCCTACTACTAAAGTCCCTACTGAGTTTGCAAGTATTGTCACTGACACTATAAAGAGGTGATTTTCTTTGTCTGGCACACAAAAGCCTTTCATTATTCTACTGAACAATGTGAGAGGTAGTTACACCACGTTTTTATTATTTCCCAAAGGAAGTAGACATTTTCTGCTTCTCTGATTCAGTAGCTTTTGCTAAAAGTTGAAACCTGCTTAACACCTGTGTGTGTGTGTGTGTAAAGTGCCGTCAAGTCGCAGCCGACTTATGGCGACCCCTTTTTGGGGGGTTTTCAAGGCAAGAGACTAACAGAGGTGGTTTGCCAGTGCCTTCCTCTGCACAGCAACCCTGGTATTCCTTGGTGGTCTCCCATCCAAATACTAACCAGGGCTGACCCTGCTTAGCTTCTGAGATCTGAGGAGATCAGGCTAGCCTGGGCCATCCAGGTCAGGGCTTAACACCTAGCACCATCTAATCTAATTAATTCTGCAACATTTCCTACATTTCATCTTAAACTTTCCATCATGCCCTGAAAAATCTCTCCCAATCTCTCTCTTTTTTTTCCTTTTGAGTATCCAGCCTGATGAGTTCTGGAGAACTTCACAAGCTTGCTTTCTAGTTGTGACATTTGAGGTTGGTTAATAAAAGGCAATTTGTTGTGTCTGGTTTGGGTTTGCTTCCCCCCCCCCCGCCCCCCATGGACCAACATGGAAACCTGTGATCATTGTTGTACTTGGACACATCTAACAGGCCCAAATTTTCCTTTTCCATCTCCAAGCAACTCTGTCTATCACACTGGAAATTAAACCTAACAGTGGCACACTGAAATCAGGGTCAATGGCCTCTTGTAAAGTAGTATGGGGGAGCTACGTGTGCTAAGCCAGATATCTATGTGCCTATCTAAGAAGAAGAAGATGATTTGATTTTTATATGCTGACTTTCTCTACCACTTAAGGCAGAATCAAACCAGCTTACGATCACCTTCCATTCCTCTCCCCACAACAGACAATCTGTGAGGGAAGTGGGGCTGAGACAGCTCTAAGAGAGCTGTGACTAGCCCAAGGTCACCCAGCTGGCTTCATGTG
The DNA here is from genome assembly GCF_029931775.1 of Euleptes europaea. Taxonomy (NCBI): domain Eukaryota; kingdom Metazoa; phylum Chordata; class Lepidosauria; order Squamata; family Sphaerodactylidae; genus Euleptes; species Euleptes europaea. The sequence continues at coordinate 117,641,046 of NC_079313.1, read as the reverse complement.
CAGAAGTGGGGAAACAAATCCAGTTCACCGGATTAGCCTCCTCCACTCATGTGGAGGAGTGGGGAATCAAACCCGGTTCTCCAGTTCAGAGTCCACCGCTCCAAACCACCACTCTTAATACTATGCCACGCTGTTCAATCTGCGTGCATACCCCTTTGCATGTCTTGACTGTGTTCCTATAGTGAAATGAATAAGAGGGTCTAGAGCATGGGTTCTCAACAATGGGGGGAATTCCCCCCCCCCGGGGGGAATTTTAGGGTTCCAGGGGGGGAATTGGGACCACTATTCAGCCAAGTGTGATGTCCTGTAAATTATGTACAATCTGTAAAATTGTAGTTTGTTTTTAATCTAATCTGCGACATTCAATAAAGTTTATGACTATCTTGGGAAGGGGGGAATTATATTCCGAACAATGGTGAAAGGGGGGAATGGAGCAAAAAACGCTGAGAACCACTGGTCTAGAGAAAGAAATCTGTACAGGCATTGGGATCCTGCAGCCATAAGCATCCACCAGCCTGTATCCCAATGCCACAAGGGAGGAAATAATTCTTACTTCAGAAGTCTCTCTTGTATAGCATCCCAAGAATCTCTGCGGTCTTCGTCAACATACATTCGGAAAAGGATTCTCAGGCAACAAGCCAAACTGCTGGTCTCTTGTTTTAGAAGATTGGGTTTTGATTTACCCTTGAATCCTAGAAAAACAAGTGCAGTGCAAAGAATGAGCTGAACTAAGGCATAATAAAGGCAAAACCAATTTCACATCTAAAAGCAAACAGAAGTAATAGCCTGGTTATGGAGACAAAAACAAGTGCAGTGCAAAGAATGAGTTGAACTAAGGCATAATAAAGGCAAAACCAATTTCACATCTAAAAGCAAACAGAAGTAATAGCCTGGTTATGGAGACAAAAGGGACTGAGATCTGGTTCTTAAAGATGCAGATGTTGACTTGTCATGGCAAGATCTAGCCACTATCGGCAGTGCTGGGCTCAAAAAACAGGAGCCCTGGAAGTCAGGCACCATGGGTTGGATCCCGTGGCCAAGCTCCATCCACCGCGCAACTCACTTCATCTGCTGCTAGTACTTAAAGTTGTGCAAGGCTCATTGAAAACCATTGACCTTGCACAAACAGAAGTACTAACAGCAGGGAAAGCAAGCTGGGCTGGAGCAAAGCACATGAGGAATGCAGACATAAGATTCAAGCCAAGCTCCTTTCATACCGTATTACTAGGACAGCTGGTCAGAGAGAGTAATTTCAAAGCCTGCAAGTCGATGAGCAGAACCACCACTGGAAAAGCTCTCATAGCCAAGATTTAAGAATTACAGGTGGGGGTGAACAGGTGGAAGAAGCTCAATGTCAATAAATGAAAAATCAATGCCAATAAATTGAATTTCCTGGGTGGTATACAAACCCATAGCTAACATCTTTGGGGACATATGGCAGCCCAACAGCCATTTTTAGAATGGGAAAGCCACTTTGGGGTGGGACAATTGGTATATAAGAAATGGTCATGGACAGCACAAGATGGAGATGTCTAACCCTTTAGTAGTCCACAGCTCCTCTAACTTAAAGCACCCTGAAGCAGTTTTTCTATCCTGCAATTTTTCAGGCAACTTGACAGGGCAAATCCTACTGGGAGAGGAGACACCTGGGAGCAGGGAAAATTAAGTGTCCCTGTCATTTTACTGCTTCTCCAATTCTGGTCCCTCCCTTCCTGAAGTGACTTTTCCAGTTTAAAACAAGGTTATTTGGATTACTATTTCATGCAGGTGTGTGTAATGGGTAGTTTGGCTCTTGGCTGAGAGTAACAAGGCTCGGTTAAGGGCTTAAATGAAAATTGTACAGTCTATAGATTTACACAAAAATAAGCTTTGGGGGCCAATCTCATTCCCAAAGTCTACAAGGTTGGCTGTACCACCTTCATGCTTCAGTACCCTGGAATCAAATCTACAGAATTCTTCAGTGATGCAAAGAGCATGAGCAGCTATTGCATACAGAGATAATCACGCTACAGAGATCAAAGCAATGATTCCATGCCATTAGATTAATATTTTAGATTTTTTCAGTTTAAGATTTCAGTCAGTATAATCCGTAAAATCATGATGCAGGGAAAACCTGAAAAGCATTTTATAATCCCCTTTGTACTTCACACTTTTTACGTGCTTACCAGCTCTCCACAGGACGGTCCGTTGTTCATAATTTGAGTTAAACGCTTTTGAAAATGAATGAGACTCTTGCAGACAGTCCAGCAACTTGAAAAGATGCTGCGATGACATGTACTTGTACATTCCTTGATCTTCAGTGTCAATGTGGATGTCTGTATCTAGGGTATCCCTCTAAAGAAAATCCAGTTACATGAATCATTGTCTGAAAGCACAAGTGTTCTAAAATCCAAATGTTTGCACCCTTTTCCAAGTATGTCAAAGTTTTTACAGAGGTGGTCTTAGTGGGGACCAGGTAATTTTTTTTACTTTTTATTTATTTTATTCCATTTGTACCCAGCCCCTTCCCAACCCAAAATGGGGCTCAGGGTGGCTTCCAAACTATGGATCATACAATATAGTTAAAACGTAAATTTTAAAACACAGCATTAAAACAATATACAGGTTAAAAGAAGGCCGTTGAATTCATACCTGCTATAATAAATAATTTCCTAAAAGTGAGGGTGGGGGCACAGCAGCAGTACTGAAGGCCAATGATCTGGTCTAATAATAATGATCCTCAGGGAGTGGAGATCAGGGAACTCCAGGAAAAATAGGGAATTAACCAGGGAATTAATCTTCCCCTCGCCAAACGTACTAGAAAGCAAATGCGAACACACTGGCAAATGTGGACTCGTAACATATGAGAGGTTTCTCACCTGAGCAGCAGCCAGATGCTCAGCATCTTCCTTCTTGCTGGTTGCTGGGTAAAACACGATGTTGTCAATGGTCTGAATCAGTTCCAGTTGCACAACGCATTTGATGAGGAGGCTGGCAAAAAGTTTCTGGTCTGGGGAAATATCAGCGCGCAGGGTTTTAGTCCAAAACACAATTTTCAATTTGTTCACGAAGATCAAGAAGAAGAAGAAGAAGAAGAAGAGTTGGTTTTTATATGCCGACTTTCTCTGCCTTTTAAGGAGAATCAAACCGGCTTACAATCTCCTTCCCTTCCTCTCCCCATAACAGACACCTCGTGAGGCAGGTGGGGTTGAGAGAGTTCAGAAAGAACAGTGACTACCCAAGGTCACCCAGCTGGCTTTATGTGTAGGAGTGGAGAAACTAATCCGGTTCACCTAATTAGAGTCCGCCGCTCATGTGGAGGAGTGGGGAATCAAACCCGGTTCTCCAGATTAGAATCTGCCACTCTTAACCAATACACCATGCTGGCTCTCAGATGTAGTTACATACACCTCTTTGACCCCAAAGCCCCCAGACCGTTTCTTCCAATCAGACTCTTTCACAAGCATGCAGTGTGTGACATCCTCTACAAACAGGGACCCACAAAGATCCTGATCTAGTGCCACCCCCTCCCCTTGAACTACTTCCATGCCACTGGTGATGGTATCATTTTATGAGCACTTCGTGACACAATACATTTTTCCTTTGGAATTAAAAGTGGCAAAAACCAACCCTAAACACAACACTGCATGCCCTAGCTAGCGAGTTTTTGTTATAGCTACATCGGGGCTCCTATTCCTAACAGTTTTAGGATGGATAAATCAGTTTAACTTGAATGACCTAAAAAGGAAGGAACTAGAAAAGCACGACTGGGCTACTGAACGTTGATTTACAAACCTAATGAAAGTATATACACAGGGTATGCAGTGGGTGGGGAGTGAACCTATGGCCTTGGATCCTATGAACCATGAACAGATCAGACTTCACAGACAGAAAAGACCTTTGCCACCTTCCACTTCTCACTGGAGTCCCTTGAGGTCCCACTTCTAAAAGCCACACCTGAGAGTCAGGGAGCCCTTCAAAATGACTTGGGATGCGGTGCAGGAAGCCAGAGTGGTGTAGTGGTTAAAGTGCCGGACTAGGATCTGGTTCGAATCCCCATTCTGCCATGGAAGCTTGCTGGGCGACTTTGGGCTAGTCACACCCTCTCAGCCTAACCTACCTCACAGGGTTGTTGTGAGGTTAAAACAAAGGAGAAGAGAATTATGTAAGCCGCTTTGGGTCCCCCACTGGGGAGAAAGATGGGATATAAATTAAGTAAATAAGTAAATAAAAGTGCCCCCTTTGCCTCGCCCCCATAATGTGAGCTCTTATTCCATTCATGGAAGAGTTCACACAAGAGGAGAGGGTCCCATCTCCCATGTTATTCTAAATGTCCTCTTGTCAGCTTAGAGGGCTTTAAGAGGGGAGTGGACATATTCATGGAGGAGAGGGGTATTCATGGCTATTAGTTAGAATGGATACTAGTCATGCTGCATCAGAGTATCAGAGGAGCATGCCTATTATTTTGGGTGCGGTGGAACACAGGCAGGATGGTGCTGCTGCAGCCATCTTGTTTGTGGCTTCCTAGAGGTACCTGGTTGGCCACTGTGTGAACAGACTGCTGGACTTGATGGGTCTTGGTCTGATCCAGCAGGGCCTTTCTTATGTTCTCTTAACTATCAGGTACAGCTTTTGGATGGGCTTAGGCAGTTGCAGACAGAAGAGAGAGGTGGTAAAGTTCTCTTCTGTGAACATGAATAGGATTAGAGTTAAAGTTCCCAAGCCTCTTGCCCTGCATTACAAATCAGACAAAAAAAATATGCTGGTAAGGCATTATTATTGTTGTGGGTGTCTACAGCTGAGTATGTGAAGTGTACGTATATATGTACATTCCAAGGCCAGGAGAGCTACATAGTATCATGGTGCAGGCCACCAGGACCTCTTCTTAGGGCATCAGAGTGGGGTCGCTTGTAAGGAAGCTGAATGAAGTTCAGGTCATTGTCACATACGCAGATGCTGAGGAAGCTGAAGTGCAGACTTACTTGAATAAGGGCTGCCTTTCCAACTTTCATCTGTGGGATTTGAAAACTGGCTCTGTCCTCTTTCTGAAGCATTTTTGTCAATGCTGCTTAAAGACTGGCGGTCCAGGTCCACATCCTAGAAATAAACAGAATCTGCATTTATGTTTGCTTCATATATTAGTTACAACTTATTGCTTTAGTCACTATTCAGTTTACCTCTACCGCCACCAATTTCAATGGTTTTTTTTAATCCTTTCCTGTTATTAAGATCTTACAATGATAAGTGACACCAGTGCATAGAGGAATTCTATATACGCCTGCTATTCTCACATTAACTTATCCTAGTCACAGAGGTCTTTATTTTGCACCCTTTTCGCTTGTGGGGATGAGAAGTCAGAGCGCTTACCAAGTGCTTTTCAGATGAATCATCTTCCACTCCTGCTGGCCTCCATGTCAGCAATCTGCAAAGGAAGAAACAAATCTGATTATAACAGTGACCGTGCGCCACCTGGCAACATTTTGCAACATTTGGAATTCTACTCACACATGAGGAATGGTAGTTTTGAAAATCTCTAGCATACAATTGCAGGTCTGGTCCCAAACATCTGGACTGAATTTTTGCCCATTTAATATTACCAGGCTTTCTAGGCAGTTGGTACCTGATCGAGCCAGCTGCTCGTTATCTGTTAGAAAAAATAGGGAAAAGACAGAAGGGAAGAGAGCCACATATGCCTTGGAGGAAAGGTGGGATAAAAATGTGATGGATCTTGTAGGGTAACTTCTTTGAGCTTTTTTGTTTAAAAAATGTGTTTTAACAAAGTTAACATTCATTGTGACTATATACATACTTGGCCAGGATCCAAGGGCATTTGAAAACAACCTGACCTGAACACTGGCTATACTGACACATAGTGCTTACTACCAGCTGAACCAACATGATACAGCAAAATGTCCCCACTTAATCACAGCTATATGTTACACAGGCACCAATACTAACCATGGTTCCCTTGAAAAACCAAACTTTAAAATAATAACTTGGCTTGTGCATTAATCCTGATTTTTTAAGCAGTCAGAGATAAGCATTAACCATGGTTTTGTACCGGCGATATGTAAAAAGAAAAACCTAAATTAATGACAAGTGGGAAGGGGCAGGGGGGTAGAAGCAACTTCATAGAGAAGAGGGAGCATGCTCTTCCAAGGCTAGCTCCTGACTGAGGGAGCTGCATTACATCTTCACCAGGGCATTATGTGGGCTCCGCAGGAGTACTGGAGCTGCCCTTGAAGATGACCCAGAAGCTTCAACTGGTACCAAATACAGCAGCCAAGCTGGTGTTACAAACCACTTAGCTGGAACAGACATCTGTGTGTCAACATCTGCATTGGTTATTTGCTTCCAGGCCCAACTTGTGGATGGCCCAATACAGTTTGCTGGTCCACACCTTCAAAGCCATTCAAAGAGTGGCCTGCTTATACCTAACCGTCAGCATCTTCCCATCTAGCCCTGTGCACCATCTGCATTCCTCAGGTGACTTCAGTCTTGCTGTCCCCTCTTGGAGACGAAATCATTCCTTGTATGCACGGGGCAAGGGCCTTTTTGGTTGTGAGACAATTACGGCATGGCCCGCTCAAGTAGGTGCGCAGGGCACCACTGATCGCCATTTTCTGTAGGGCACGTAAAAATGCCCTAATTCAGTGAGGGGTTCGAACTTGTGGATGGCTGTCACAAACTGCTGGGTTTCTTTAGGCTTTAGTAGAATATATATGTTCTATGTATTCATGTAATTTTATGTTGTTTTTAATTGATATTGCATCCTAGTGTTGCGTTTGTAAGCAGCCTCAAGCATTCTGAAAAAAGCTGGGTGTAAATAACTACTAAGACAGCTTCATGGGTAGAGATGACTGACAGACCAGAATAGTGCTTGCATATAAAGCACTGGGTTTTTTTGTATTTCTCACTTCCTGGGGGGGGGGGAAGTTAAACATAATTTTTTTAAAATCCAGAGACTGAGTATTGGCTCCAAAATACATAGAAAGGTTTAGAGGGTTCATGCCAATGTTCAAAATAGCCCTAATAGGACATGAAACACATTTAGCAAATTTCAGCATTTAAAAACCTGCAACTGACAGGAAACTGAAGGGATGGGGAGCTTTTAATATAGAATTCCTGATAAGGGAAATCAAAATTTAAAAACAAAAAATCAAAAAACTTCGTATGAAAATAATAGATTTTTCCAATACAATGTTAGCAATAGCACCAAAAATGGTTTAATAAATGAGCAGCTAAAAGCATCCTATACATAAGGTAGTAAAAATGAACTTGTTTCAAGGGGAAAAAACATTTTTCCCCCCAGAGTTTCTTGTACAAAACCATCAGAAGGGGTTGAAGAAGGGAGAGATGAAGATACAATTTATATATACCTTCCCACAAATGGTATTCATTCAGAATAATGTGACATGTATTTAAATAAGCTACCTTGTTTTACACACCAGTGTAACTGTGCAAATATGTCAGAAAGAAGAATCTCATTCAAAGCTTCATAGAACTGTGTGAATACGTCACAGATTGCGTAAAGTGCATGATTACACGTAGTAGTCATCCATTCAGATTTCTGTGGAGAAAAGAAGCAGGCTTGAATTCTTATTGGGATAGAGAGAGAAGGGTTATGAATGACCCATTTAATGAAAATCTCAAAGCAGCGTATAAAATACACAGGCCACCCTCTTTTCTTTCTTCCACTGTCAAAAATTATGTTGCCATTTTTTGTTTATGTTAGTCTGTAAGGTACTGTGTACCGCATGTGGCACAATTTAAAACAACATCAATTGAGCTGCCTACGAAGGAATGGGATGTTTGTAATTTTCCTTAATGGGAGCGAGACAAAAGGGAGAGAGGAAGTCTTTGCGTTAGTATTGCCTTTGCTGTTTGTTTCTTACTTATTTACGGTTTTTGTATATTTGCCTTTTGACAAAATTGTCATGGTGTGCACTGCATCACAAACAAAGACACCAACCTCTCAATTAAGACCCCCTAATTTCATTGAAGCCCTGAACTGGATAGCCCAGGCCAGCCCGATCAGATCTGGGAAGCGAAGCAGGGTCAGCCCTGGTTAGTACTTGGATGGGAGACCACCAAGGAAGTTGAGGGTTGCTATGCAGAGGCAGGCAATGGCAAACCTCCTCTGACCGACACTTGCCTTGAAAACCCCACCAGGGTTTTCATAAGCCAGCTGCAACTTGTTGGTAAAATAAATAAATAAATAAAATAAACAATTTTTCAACAGCCGGCTTTGACTATTGGTTTGAGGAACTTAGATTGCTGATTTACAAGAATCCCTTTTTCAAGAGCTTTCTGTACCTCCGATTGCTGCTCTGGTAGCTTCATGTTATCAAATATCCTAAACACGATACGAAAGAGATCCTGCCACCAGTGCTTCTCAAAGGTATGCCCATAGCTCTTCATAATTTCAAACATAACTGTTAGGCCTCTACAATATTTAAAAAAAAAGTAATAAGAATTCAAGTTAACAGGGAAGAAAAGCTAAGCAGAGTTCCCAAAGACCCAAGTGTTTTTGTTGTTGTTGTTTACCTTGTGCGTACATCTAGCTTGCACCGATTGATAATACAAGAAAGCTCAAATAAAACAGGAAACCATCCTCGGACCCACTCTCTATCTCCAGGAGCCACATTCATGTCATCGCTTGTGTATTCTCTCAAAACCTGTAAACATACAGAGAGAGGGAGAGGGAGAGGGGGAGGGGGAGGGGGAGAGAGAGAGAGAGAGAGGTGTCAATGGAGGAAGGAGGAGTTGGCTTTTATATGCCGACTTTCTCTACCGCTTAAGGGAGATTCAAACCGGCTTCCAATCACCTTCCCTTCCCCTCCCACAACAGACCCCCTGTGAGGTAGGTGGGGCTGAGAGAGTGTGATTTGCCCAAGATCACCCAGCTGGCTTCATGTGTAGGAGTGGGGAAACTAACCCGGTTCACCAGATTAGCCTCCGGCACTCATGTGGAGGAGTGGGGAATCAAACCCAGTTCTCCAGATTCACCACTTCAAACCACTGCTCTTAACCACTACACCAAGCTGGCTCTCCTAATCAAGCCTCACTGCAGAAGTGAGTTCAACAGCTTGGTAAAATTCCAAAAAGTTCAGAATAAAGCAAAGCACAAGAGATTTATGAGCTCAAAGAAGTTACCCTACAAGATCCATCACATTTTTATCCCACCTTTCCTCCAAGGCATATGTGGCTCTCTTCCCTTCTGTCTTGAGCATGTCTACTCAGAAGTGATCCCATATTACTCAACGAGGCAGCCTTATTCTCATAACAACCCTGTGAGATCGGTCAGTCTGCGTATGAATGTCTAGCCCCAATTTTACCCAGTGGACTTCACAGTTGAGGAGAGATTTGAAACCAGGCACTCCAAACCTAGTCAGGCACTCTAACCATTACACTGCACTAGCTCTCCATTTCTAATATCTTTAAAATATGTTTGGTATTTGTATATTAGTATCTTTGCTCTCCTGGCAATGCCAGTAATTTTAAATGTAAAATCCTGGATATTCCATGCGATATTGATAGACATCTTCAATGCATGTTCATCTTAGTTGCGGCAGGAGAGGAAAACTATGATTTTCTATGGTTATGGTGAACAAAATATAACATTGTCTTACTAAAAGTAACAAAAACCCATGAAATAAGAATTTCTCAGAAAACAAACTCATGACCCTCTTAAAGTAGGTCAGCAGGGCATTACTAATTTTAAGCCTCTGCAAAAGCACATAAATATAATCAAGGAAGAAAGAAGAATAAGTACCTGAGGTCTTTCTGAAACATATTTAGCACAAAACCGGATAAGTCTAATTGCTTCCATACTGGTGTCTGGAAATGCAGCGTTGCAAGCAAACTCTGATAAACATTTGACGGCATCCTGGAAGGAATCTATTGCTGCAGGAAAATGCTGTTGAAAAATATTGGCTGAGAGGTAAAAAAAAAAAAAAAAAGAGAGGGAAAAAAGAACAATCACCACCTTTCTGATGATGTCTGATGTTGGTAAAACCTGGTAGATTAGATAGCTCAATAAATAAGGAGGCCAAATTAATTGAGCTGTAAACGACATTGCTACACCAACATTTGCCCTTCTGTGTAATACATACTGATGTAAGAAGAAGAAGAGTTGGTTTTTATATGTGGACTTTCTCTACCACTTAAGGCAGAATCAAACCAGCTTACAATCACCTTCCCTTCCCCTCCCCTCAACCCTGCGGGGTAGGTGAGGCTGAGAGTGTGACTAGTCCAAGGTCACCCAGCTGGCTTCGTGTGTAGGAGTGGGGAAACAAATCCAGTTCACCAGATTAGCATCCGCCGCACATGTGGAGGAGTGGGGAATCAAATCCGGTCCTCCAGATCAGAGTCCACTGCTCCAAACTAGAGATGGGAAGGCCCGGAAAAAAACTGGAAAAATTGGGGGAAAAACAGGGTTTTTTTCTTTTTTCCCAAAGGCTTTTTTTCCGGGGGAAAAAACAGCTTTGGAAAAAAACAGGGGGAAACGGAAAAAAAACCTGTTCCCCCCCCCCCATTTTTCTGTTTTTTTCCAGGCCTTCCCATCTCTACTCCAAACCACTGCTCTTAACCACTACACCATGCTGATCACACAGCTGCAGTTCTGACAGATGATCAACTAAACCTAGCCTGTATAACTTGGAACTCCCCACCTTGCAGACCAAGAACGACGGGCCACCAGGGGCTGAACAAATAACTGGTTTTTAATACCTGCCCAGGTCTGAAATACAGTTGGGCTGTCAAGAACCTGCAGACCACATTTAATGGCTTTATTTGGCACAGAGGATCACATGTAGCATATGCTTGAACCATGACAAGGAATTGCACCATAAAACTACACTTGCCTGACTTTTCCCTATGTGACTTGTCTAGGATTAAGCATTCAAAGTCATGGAGGAGGACAAATTAGCCACATGTAAACCACATGTCTTAAAATGTTCTTTAATCACAGCACTGAAGTTGGAAACCAAGTGTCAAAAAGGTTAACAGCAATTGCTTCCAATTACTTCCACCATCTTCTTTAAGAGGTGGATTTTTTAAAAAAGCACCTTTTAAATCTAAAGTGTTTTTCGGCAGCTGCCAGTAGCAACTATTGATTGGGATGTGGGAAGGTGACACGCAAGAGAAGAAGAGTTGGTTTTTATTCCACACTTTTCTCTACCTTTATGGAGTATCAAAGCAGCTTACAACTGCCTCCCCCCCCAAACAGACACCTTGTGAGGTAGGTGGGGCTGAGAGTTTGGAGAGAACCGTGACTGGCCCAAGTTCACCCAGCCGGCTTCTTGTGTAGGAGTGGGGAATCAAACACGGTTCTCCAGATTACAGTCCGTCACTCTTAACCACTACGCCATACTGGTGTAGAGGAGGGAAGATTAGAGTCACAGCTCTGATTTTGCTAACAGGAGATTCAGTGACAGTACAGCAAGCAGCCCTGCTCATTCTGTGTAAACTCTACCCATGCATCATATATGAGCAGCAAAGGATGGTGCTGCTGCACTCATCTTGTTTGTGGCTTCCTAAAGCCACCTGGTTGGCCACTGTGTGAACAGACTGCTGGACTTGATGGGCCTTGGTTTGATCCAGCAGGGCCTTTCTTATGTTCTTATAAAGGCTTGCTCCCATTTAGAGCAAGCTGCACCAGGCCAGAGTGGCGAACACACAACATTGGCAAGATTTCTGAAATTGCGCACAACTACACCACTTGTTGCCACAAGCACAGCTACAGCTGTGAGTGAATTTTTGAAAGTATGCGATGACAGATTCTCCTGCTCTCTCAAGTGAGATACAGGGGGGTAGGGGGCAAAAGATTCAGTTTCTCCTTAAAACAAATGTATTTGATTATAATAATAGAATTCCAAGGTTTCCCATAAGGTTAAAAAAAAAGATACTTGAAGTGCATGCTAGAAGCAGGTTAGCTGTTTTGACCTTTGGCCTCTATTGATCCCTTTTGTCACATCAGCCATGTTAAACTTTACTTACTAACTATGTGTCCTGTTGTCTGGAATGCCAACTCCACAATATTCCCATTATGATCCGATGCTGCTTGATGAAATACTGCAAAAATGTTTTTCCACCCTGAGCGGATATTAGCAGCTTGAGAATTCACCATCTGAGCGATGCAGCGAATCACCATGTCACGAATAGTTGGAGATCTTATTTTCAGAGAGAGAAAGAAAAACATGCTACCTTATTTACAGCATTGTGCATGACACCAGCAGAATGCACGTGCATAAGAAAGCCGGTTAACCTTTCGAGTTGTAAGGAGCACTTACCTATTTTTCTTCATGATGTGCTCAAAGGGCCTCAGAAAGTCCTTTTGAAACCGGAAGTTGGCCAGCTCTCCCTTTTCAAGAAACTTCATTGACAGCTGTCTCAAAGAATCAACTGCAAATATGGCCACATCTTCATTAGGATTACAACCAACCTACCAAGGAGAAAAAGGCGTCCCTTCAGAAAAGATGTATGCTAGGCATAAAGTAACTAGGTAAAGGTAGTCCCCTGTGCAAGTACCGTGCCCTCCTGACCCACGGGGTGACGTCACATCCTGACGTTTACTAGGCAGACTGTGTTTTACGGGGTGGTTTGCCAACCCTCAATATGATTGGGTTGTAGTGAGAGTACTCCAATCACTACGCAAACAGTCAAAGACATCAGAATTAACTTAAAAGATGGGATCCTCAAAAAAAGTGAAATGAGCCTCCGTCACCCTAATCGGGAGTTCAGTCATTATTTACTGGCAGCACTCTGATGATTTTCAGTGGGGCTTATTTTCCTGTTTATGATCAGCGTACAAGTCTGGAAAAAAATCTTCAGCATTCACATAAGTCAAAGGTTCCAATCGGTCTCAAGCGAGACCACCAAAAAAACCCCCACAAAAGGAGGACAGAAGCCTCACAACAAGACTGGAAGACAGATCTAGTACGGCACAGCGACTCTCAGCCTCACACTGTAAGGCATCAGCTGTTCAGGCCTAATGGAGCACTCCCACACACAGAGGGATTTCTACATTTTAAACAATCTGCTGGCCGATTAAATTTTAAATTGCTTTACCCTTCTCAGTCTGTGAGCCCGCGACCCCTTCAAAATGCTAACCATTTTCCATCTGCAGCTTCTTCCAAGTTCCAAGTTCTGCACAAGGTGCAACTGAATAAAGCTCTGCCCAACAGAAGTTAGGTATCTATGCAGGAAATGGGCAAAATTAAGCACCTTGCATTGCGGGGTGGGGGGTAGGGGTCTTCAGACATCCTGTAAGATCTTTCTAATTACACTGAGGTTACATGGAGGTTATAGAGGTTTCTAGCTATACATTTCCCAGTCATATTCCACATATAGGGTTGGATCCAACCAGATTTTCCATGGGTGAAAAAAGAACATAAGCCATGCTGAATCAGACCAAGGCCCATCTAGTCCAGCAGTCTATTCACACAGAGGCCAACCAGGTGCCTCTAGAAAGCCCACAAACAAGACAACTGCAGCAGCATTATCCTGCCTGTGTTTCACAGCACCTAATATATTCGGCATGCTCCTCTGATCCTGGAGAGAATAGGTATGCATTAAGACTAGTATCCGTTTCTACTAGTAGCCATGAATACTCCTCTCTTCATGAACATGTCCACTCCCCTCTTAAAGCCTTCCAATTTGGCAGCCATCACCACATCCCGGGGCAGGGAGTTCCACAATTTAACTATGCATTGTGCAAAGAAATATTTCCTTTTATAAGTTTTGATATTTTCCTTTTATCAGTTTTGAATCTCTCACCCTCCAGCTTCAGCAGATGACCCCGCATTCTAGGGGGGAAGGGTCCCATTTAACCACCAAGGTGGTGATGCTGATGATCGTGGGACCTGCACAGATCAAAGTCACTTCCGGTGGGGCAGCTGGGCTGAGTGCCACGTTTTCCAGGCTCTCCTGGGAAAATCCAAGAAGCGTTTATTTTGGGGGGCTGAATAGCACCCCAACCCGATCCTAGCAAGTGGATCGGGAAGCAGGAAATTCCCTGCAGCCACCTAAGCGGTTTGACCTCCTAAACTCTCCGAGGGAGCTTTATTAAGTCCCCCAGAGGTTTAGATGCCGGTCCCGTAGGCACAAAGGGATATGTAATCGCCAGAGCGCTACTTCGGCATTAGACTCAGCCCTCCCCCATCAGCAACCATCAAAAGGACATCTTTAAGACCAATACCTCACCTCCTGACACCCAAGTGAGTTGATAACAATCTTTCGTTCCTACTGGGAAGTAATCAAGTAACGGGGGGCAGATGAACATTTCTCTAGAATCCTTGTTCCTCCCTTAATCTAACTGGATGAGCTTGGCACAAAGATCCATCAGATAAAGCGGCAGGAGTCTTATCAAACTGATCAGCTCAAAGACAAAACAAACGAGTTCGATAGATTGGCCCGGGACTTACCAATCAGACGCGGTACTGGTGGAAGGGGAGGGAGAAAATTGAATCCCTCCTTTAGAAATCGGGACGTCTTTCCAGCACAAAAGAGTCTTCCAGCCACGTTTCATGGGAATGGAGATCTCTTAGAACCGGAAGACACCAGCTCCTATTCTCTACTTCTCTCCATTGCTCGGCAAGAACAATCACAAAGGAAGAAGGTCGTAGGACCGGAAATACGTCTCACTCGTATAACACTGAAAATGTTCCTGAGGACAACAACCATCGAGACTAGGCGATAGAAGGTCCGCGCCTTTTTGACTTCCTGTATATTTCCTGGTTATGCCGACCTAGAGCGTCCGGTACAACTCGTTGGTATACTAATTTTTTAAAAGCTTATTTCTAAGCCAAAAAACAGCTTTTTTGTGGCGAAAAAATTTATTGGCTGATCAGTAAAGCATTCTCTACGGAACTAACACATTGGTTTCCTGCTGAATGACTATCAACTTTTAATGTTCAATGTAAATGTCTGGAAGCCGTCCCCGATCTGGCTCTCTTCACAGCCCTGCTTTCTTGAAATTGAAAGAAACCTCACAGGACTCAAACATGGAAAAGAAAGTGCAAGACATGCTAGCCAAACAATCTGAGGCGACTGCTAAACAGCTGGAAGAGGCGTCAACCCAGATGGCACAATTGACTTCAATGATGACTACCCTTAGTCAATCATCACAAACCATCAACCAGAAACTTGATGCTGTCACAGATGATATAAAGGACGTCAAGACTCAAATGATGACTATGAAAACAGATATGCAAGCGATGGATTCTTCAGTTAAGAAGGTAATGGAAGAACAAAAAGAGGTAAAGAAGAAGATAGAAGGACATGAACGACAAATTGATGTAATACATACTCATCAGGACACAGTTAAAGACCAACTTGCAATGATGGAAATGAAGGTTAGAGAATCTAACCTTTGTCTGCGCAATCTACCTGAAGAATTGGGGGATAACAAAGAGGCCTTGATTACAGCAGTAGCTGACCTATTTCAAATCCAAGAACAAATACTAGATCAGGCTATTAACAGAATCTACAGGATACCTTTACCTGCAAGGCTGAAAAAATCAAAACCAAGAGATGTCATGATAATTTTTATGATACAAGGATTAAAGATATGATGATGAAAATCCATTATGATAATCCAGTTTCTGCAGGAGAGACACCTTTGATAATTCTTAAAGATATACCACGTCATCTCTTGTGTCAGAGAAATAACTACAAAGAATTTATACAGGTTCTGAAAAACAATGGTATAAGGTATCGTTGGATAATGCCACAAGGCCTGGCTTTTACCTATAAAGAGGTCAGAATAACAGTTACATCGCTTGAGGATGTTAGGAAGTTTATGAGGAGATACAAAAGAGAATTAGTAGGCCTCACCCCAGAACAGAGACGAGGAGAGGAGGATGAAGATGAGGAACTAAAAGGCGCAGCGGGAGGCTCTAAATCATAAACCTAAATCATTACCTTTTTTTAGCAAGTCCAGTCTTTACAGAACAGATCAGTATTCCACAGGAAGTGAGAACAGCTTGCTACCAAAGGGGACGGGAGCTTGAAGTCATGTGACTGTGTACACCAGTTAATCTTGGTGCCTGAAGTGACAGCTAAGAGTAGCTTGTTCATAGGCTTTACGTACCTTATTGAAATGATCTCCAATCACATGCCATATCCTGGACCACTGCAGCCTAATTCTATTCATGTTGTAGTAGGAGATCTCGACAATCTTCTGTAAGCTGAACATGCGAGGATGGTGAGGGGAAGCCAACTCGTCCATGGAAACAGCACACAGCCACCGGACAAAGTCAACTGAACATTTTAAGAGCAGAGACGTAACAGTGAGTCAGAAAGAGTCCAATGCATTTTGCTCTTCATTTCAGTGTTATTTTGCACAAAAGTACATACCAATTGCATTTCCATCCAGTCTTGTTGATCCGGTAAATATTCTGTGGAGTGATAGTTGGACAGATAGTGAAGAACAGAGTCAATGTGTGGAAGAACTGTATAACAAATACTTATAGTGTAAGCACGAGGGGTGGGATCTAGAGGATAACGAGCAGAGTTCCACTCATGGGAGGGGGCTTCAATGTAGCAAGCCTCTGAGCTCCCTACAAATCTGCTACTGTGGTTAGAAGGACCCTCAGAAACAGTATGAGACGGGGCAGGGAGGACTGCTGTTGGAGGGGAAATGTAAAGAAATCATGAGACCACTGCCACCACCTTTACACAAGCAGGGATTGGGATCCAATGCAGTGAATGTTACAAGTTGACTGTTATAACAGGGAAGTGTTCATTTCATGGAATTCCACACTGATCAGGAAAAAAAAAACCTGTTTTAGGTTTAGAGGCATATATCCTGGTGTGGTGGGGAGAGAGATGACAGATTGAGATACAGCAGTGGGCACCTTTCTTTTGTTCCCCACTCAAACTGTTTTTAGCATCTAGGTCCACTCAACACCCAGCCCAGGGACCAATCTTGGAAGCTTAACCTGTTGCTATACTGTTTTAGATTGTAATGGCCTACGGCCTTATACAATAAACTTGCCTTGACTTGACTTGACTTGCAACATAATAGCAACATTTAATTTCTATTCCACCCTCCCCCTGCCAAAGCAGGGCTCATGGCAATTTACAATAAAAATAAAACAGATCTTCAGTACAACAAATAACAAAATATAAAACACAAGCAAAGATACAACTCTAAAATGCTGTATTTAGCTAGATTTAAAAAGCAACTACTTTGGTTTGAGTCCCAAAATAGAACATATTGCGCTAATGAGGAGCGTATAGCTTCATACTTAACTACAAGGCAAACACACACTCATATATAGTTACCTGTCCACTGCCACCACCACACTTTGTGAACTGGTTTCTCCAACAGATTCTTGAATACTGGCTATTTGCCTTTTATCAACACTTCCGCCAACAAAACTGCCTATTCAGAAAGACCCCCCCCCAAAAAAAAACATTAGATCCAAAAATAACGACACTACTGGTATATGTTATGATTATATTAATTTGCCATCAGAGTGTTGACTGACAAAAGAAAATGTAGAACTAGAGGGACAAGGTCATAGTGCAGTTTCAAACTAAGAACTACAGAACTGGAAGTCCAGAATGTCTTTCTGCAAGAGTTACAAATAAAGCAATAAATCATACTGAGCGTTCAAGGATGAATTTACCCACAGGCCCCTGAAAAATATGGACCCTCTCATGCACACATCTATCCATCACCTGACATAATGACAAGCACTTTGCTAGTAGTCAGAGGTGCTCTTTAGAAGATAGCAGAGTGTAGTGCTCTTAAGATGTGGGTTCATCCATCCTTCTGCCATAGCATTAAAAGGTCTTGGCTCCACATATGCAGAGCCAATTGACAAGGTTCTTTCTCACATAGTGACCAGGGGTTGCTGCTCACTCACTACTACCATCAAGAACAAAGAGCACCAGATTTAAAAAAAAACTTATTTTAAAGTAATGGCATTTTAATTGTTTCTAGGCACTAATTTATTTACAAGCCAGCCTGCTTCCAGAAGAGGACAAGTCTAGCTCTGATTTTAATACGCTACGTAAACCCACCATAACAGACCTAGAACCCCACCTGTAACATCAACTTGCAAACAGGTAGCCACTTTTTGTATTGTGATTATTCACCCTCCTTTAAAAACATACATAGACTTAAAAATGTTAGTGATGTCATCTGTGTGAACCGCCACAGGATGGAGCATTACTAAATCTTGGTCACAATGACTTTTGAAGACCAAGGTAATATTACATATACAACAGAATACCCTATGTAAAGGAAACAAAAGTGTCCGTGCCTTATTCAAGTAACAGAACCCAGTTTTTCCTGGATTCAGGGAGTAATTTACTTAAACACTGTACAGAAACATACTGCGCACATTGTAAAGCACCTGGTATATCTGGGTAAACAATCTACTATTTTATAATTTATGCTTATCCTCTTTATATAACGTCTTATGTGATGTAAAAGTGTAGGGATCCTCTGTTCACTAATGAAGACCTCCCCCCCTCCCGTTCTATTAACTGATCCAGAGGATTAGTCTCTCGCTCAATTCTTTAATTTTCAAACTAGCTTAATTCATTGAACTGACATGGTTAATTATGTAATATCAAGTCTCCCTGCACTAAAGGCTAAAGAAGTTATTGATGCAATCTGAAATAAAGGGACCCAATCATTCATCACAATGACAGAACACCTGGATTCGATTAACCTGGAGAAAAGAGCCAAGGATCTGCTTCTTACCTCGGCCGAGCCCCATGAACTCTTCACCTCCAGATGTGAAAACTTTGAGGCTCCCTTCTCTCTCCCGTCCAGACCCAGAGAGGTAGCGTGTTTTAACACCAGTGCCTATGAGTTGTGCTAGCTCCAACTGGCTGATGCATTTCAAGATCTAACAAAATATATACAAATTCAGTACCAGGGCGAACAACTGCAGGCTGCATGATCAGAAGCTCCACAGAGTTCCAGTGCGAACACATAACCCCACACGGATGAGACTTCTCCATTCACTTCAGTACTGAGAGACAGGTTGGTCTACATAACCCCCTTGGGAACCTGCTCGCTGGAGGCCTTTACACTCTCTTTTCACAGCAGGTCACAGCTCTGATGTAAACATACTCCCCTAGGCCACACCTCTGAGTACCAAACAGTTACCACCACTCTCTGGGACACTATCCCACTGGCAGGGGCCACTTGTGGAGAGGTTGCCAAGGACCCTATATTTCCAGGGTAGGGCCTATAACCATCAGTTTCTCTCTAAGTGCAGGAGTCCATATGCACACTTCTGTTAGATTGATAATGTATGGAGCCCCAAGGCACACTGTCTGATTTTGAGCTTGTTGTATAGATCAATCCAGAGCATTAAAATACTAATAGGTAAATTTTACTGATAAATGCACATCGAGATGAAAGAATACAGGCAACTATAGAAAAGAAGTGAAGATCATTTGGAAGCCTGCATAAAGAATGACAAACTTTACTATATTCAGCTGAGATGATCGCCTTTTTAATTAAAACATTGAAGGAGGAGTTTTGAACACATGAAGCTGCCTTATACTTAATCAGACCATTGGTCCATCAAAGTCAGTATTGTTTACTCCCGTGTTGGCAAACCTATGGCACGCGTGCCGCCGCGACACACCGAGCCCTCTCTGTGGGCACGCGTGGAGCCGTCGAGTCTGCCTAGGGCTGTGCCGTGTTGCCGTGGTGAGGGCACTGAGGGCGGTGCTCCTTCTCCCCAAGCCCATGCTCCCCAAGCGTGCGCTGACGCCCTCCCTCTCCTTGCACCCGGGGCAAGCCCCTTCCTCTCTCTCAGCTGAGCTGCGGCTGCAGCTCAGCTGTTTGTCGGGCCCCGCTCGTCTTCAGTTTGGACCGGGGAGGCTTAGGCCAAGCACCTTGCCACGCCCCCCCTCTCAGCTGAGCTGCGGGGCAGTTCAGCTGTTTGTCGGGGCCCCGCCCGTCTTCAGTTTGTCTGGGGCCCCGCCCATCTAAAAAAGCATTTAGAAAATTCTACAAAATTTGCACACAATCCTACAAGCCATCAGGAAATCTACAAGGAATTTTCTAGCATTGTAGCAGCTGCAAAGGTGAATTTTAGTAACAGATTTTTACAGTTCCGTAAGATGGAGACAACCCTGTGTTTTCTTACTTCTCCAGATAAAGCCAAATTTGAAGAACTTGACCTTTCCTGCCTACACTGGTTAGATTTAGAAAATCTGGAAATGGAGCCAATACAATTTCAAGAAAGTTCTAGCTGGAAAAATAAATTCTATGACCTGCGTGAAACACTTGAGAAGATAGAAGGTATGCCAAAGGACAGCACAGTTAGTTCTGAAAATGAAATCCTTAAAGTGTGGAATTCTCTGCCAAATAATTTTAAGTCAATTAAAGCACTTGGGATTGCTTTCCTTACTTTGTTTGGATCATCTTATGCTTGTGAGCAGCTGTTTCCAGCTTTGCATTATATCATATCTGACACCAGAAACAGGCTAACAGATGACCTGAGTGCTGCATGTGTTGCTCTCAAACTTACAAAGTATGAGCCAAGGGTAGACAAATTATCAGCATGCACCCAACAGCAAAAATCACATTAATTGTTCAAAAAATTTGACGATGTCCTCAAAGATGTCACAAAAATGGTGAATTACATCATGGCTCGTGCTCTGAATTGTCGACAGTTTCAAGCACTTCTTGAGGAGGTTCAGGCACAGTATAATTGTTTACTTATGTACAATAATGTCCGGTGGCTGAGCAGAGGATGAGTCCTGGAGAGATGCATGCCAAATGCAAACTTTTACCTTTCAATAAAAAGTTGTTTGTATCATTGAAAGCTTTGTTGTTGTGTTTTTCTTTTAAGGCAAAATATGTGAATGTATGAGTTTTTTCTAAACGAAAACCTCAGTATTCAGGTTAAATTGCTGTATTGGCACTTGGCGATAAATAAGTGGGTTTGGGTTGCAGTTTGGGCACTAAAAGGTTCACCATCACTGGTCTACTCTGACCAGCAGCGGCTCTCCAGGCTCTCAGGCAGAGGTCTGTCCCATCACCTACTTGCCTGGTTCCTTTAACTGGAGATACCAGGGATTGAACCTAGGGCCTTCTGCATGCCAAGCAGATGCTCTACCACTGAGCCACGGCACAAGCCCAGTCAGCTCTTAGAAAGACTGGGCTTATACATAATGTTAATTTAGGCTCAGCTAATGTTAACAGGTTTCCGGTGGTTAGTACTTCTACCACCCAATGTTTTCTGGAACTAAAATTTACTTAATATGTAGAGAACATGTAAAACGATTCCCCTGTTTCACTGTAGTTTTTCTAGAGGATTAGCAGGAAGAATTGATCAGCACTTCAAAGACACCAATGAGCTATTACGGTAAGTAGAACATAACTGTAGATCAGAAGACATTAGTTTTCATTTGACATGCATCTCTCAAGATTCTTCAAACAGCAATATTCCTGGAAGACTGATAATTACTTCAGAAGTACCCTTCCTTGGATGGTCACTGAATATTTTTAAAAATCCAGAGATTGCAAAATTTGTAATACTTCAAACCTGACATGATGGCAACCTGGTTGTGGGGGGGGGGACATTTAAAAGAAGAAGAAGAGTTAGTTTTTATATGCCAACTTTCTCTACCACTTAAGGGAGAATCAAACTGGCTGACAATCACCTTCCCTTCCCCTCCCACAACACCCTGTGAGGCAGGTGGGGCTGAGAGAGTTCAGAGAACTGTGACTTGCCCAAGGTCACCCAGCTGGCCTTATGTGTAGGAGTGGGGAGTTTATGCCCTTTGTGTCAGAATCTGACTGGGAGCTGCCTCCTCCCACTGCAGGGAATAGCAAGGAATCTAATTTCAATCATAAAATGCTGGAGTAAGTGGGAATTTAATTATTGATATGTAAAAAGCAGCAGCCCGGATTAGCTCTGACTAGCCCAGTCTTGTCAGAGCTTGCATAAACTGTGCTGCTAGCTTTGTTGGACAGCAATTTAGGCACCAAGCTCAAGACTAAACATTAGTGATGACTCAACATGTTGCGATAACACCAAACTTGTAAAGAACAATGCTAGAAAAGCTACCCAAACCATTATGCGGCTCATGTTAGAAAACTGCTCTGCAAAAAAGCATTCCCTTAAAAGACATACACATAAACAGAGGAACAGGATGTTTTCACCAGGAGTTCTACAGCCACAGACACTGATTAAATTAGGCCCCATCATCGACAGATTAATCCAGGAAGTCTTCTGCAAAACCGATAGCACACTCCAAATCTCACATGGGGTTTACCTCATGCCAGGAATTCCCTAGATAGTTGCCATCAGTGTGGGCCACAGTAATAAGAGTCTTGATTGTATCTATGTTCTTTTGTTTCATTTCTGTGATGCTGGAGCTGGCGGTCAGCAAGGAGAAGCGGGCAAGCGCTTGCACATAAGCGTCTCTTTCAAGCTAAAATATTAAAAGCAAAAATAAGCAAGGGGTGAACAGGACAAAATTAACAGGATGTAGAACATTTTAGGACCCCCTCCCCCAATTTTTAAACAATGTGGGGGCATCTGAATGGAATGGGATGTGGAACTAGTCATCACAGTGGGAATAAGGTGGAATGACATAGCTGGGGTGGGTGGGAAATCTTTTTAATATACATCCAAACTAGGCTAAACAAGTGCTATCCCTTAAGAAAAGACAATTAAACATTACTTATGATATCTGTTCTGAGAATAGGCTGCTAGGCACTGTGTTAAATCCAGATTAAATTTTCCAGTGGCAGAATGGAACTTTCCTGCCTCCTTTTTCTCACCGATCTTCATGAAATAGAGATCCTCGGGGAAAGGGGACCCTGAGAAATGACACGGGGGTCTACAGCAGAAAGGGGGAATTGATAGCAATTGCCAGTTTAGTCTGGACCCATGCACAGTTTAAATACAAAGAAGCTTTATGGGCACCAGCCAGCTGGCTGGGCATTAAAACAATAAAACAATAGTCTAAACAAAGACAAAGGGCTAAAATAAAAGAGTAAACGCTCTGCAGAGTGGAGCTCAGTCGCAACGCTGCTCTCAGTTCCGTTAGTTTAAATACATGTAATGCTCTGAGATCTAGATTTTTAGGCTGAATTAGTCATACTTCGGGAGGCCATTTACTGCAACTGGATAAGAAAACTACACTTCTATAAAACTACTACCAAATACCATTTTGGCAATAGCAGGAACACTAATACTGGCCTCCAGTATCCTAGATCTAGTAAGCCTGCTACGCACCAACCTGCATGCCAAAAATGCAGGCAATCCGGATAGCACATCGTATTCCTTCCAAGCACAACGAGGCTACTTCGGTGTCATCGCAATTCTGAAGGCCGACACTATAAGCAGCCAGCAATGGAGTCCACACGAGCTAACAAAAAAGAAAAGAAGGGTTTGTACATTTTGTTTGATAAAAATTACAACTATGTTTTGGCCTAGACGAGTACCTAATTTAGAGATCCGCATTTACGTGACATCAGGAGTATCACAATAATTTTTTAAAAATCTAAGGTATCTCCCACCTCATGCCATCGTATTCCCTATTACTATGTATGGGTGTGAAAGCTGGACATTGAAGAAAGTGGATAGGAAGAAAGTAGATTCCTTTGAAATGTGGTGTTGGAGGAGAGTGTTACGGATACCGTGGACTGCCCCCCAAAAACAAATCAGTGGGTTATAGATCAAATCAAGCCTGAAGCTAAAATGACCAAACTGAGGCTATCGTATTTTGGCCACATTATGAGAAGACAAGAGTCACTGGAAAAGACAGTCATGCTAGGAAAAGCTGAGGGCAGCAGGAAAAGAGGAAGACCCAACAAGAGATGGATTGACTCTATAAAGGAAACCACAGCCCTCAATTTGCAAGATCTAAACAAGGCTGTCAAAGACAGGACATTTTGGAGGACATTGATTCATAGGGTCACCATGAGTCGGAAGCGACTTGATGGCACTTAACACACATACACATCTTCGACCTGCTCTCACACTGTGTCACTCCATTGTTTCTAGTCCCTTTTTCACACTCGTGGAATTCATCACTGCAGATCCTTGAATAGCTACATCACCTTTGCAAAATATCAAGAGATGCAGAATTTTCCCCCCATCTGGCATGTCTGGAAGCCACCCATGACTTTAGAGTCCATACTCACTTTGAACATGGGCCTGACATGATCCAGGTGAGTTGCACTAGTAAAAGGGGCCTTCGCGTGGCTCACCGCCTCCATCAGAGCTTTAGCAGTCTTTGCCATCTGCTCCATCTCCAGGTTGTACAACAACCGTCGCTGCTTCTCACTGGCTACATCTAAGAAATACACACGAAGCTATTAAAATACGTCATTCGGGTAATTCCAGGCCTAATTTCTAGACAATGCACAGTACAGACTTCCAAACAAATACGGTACTACTTACCATATCCTAAAGCACCTTAAAGGCATTCACATTTTGTGCTGAGCATAAAACAGTCTAAGAATATAAAGATACTTTATGGTAGTTCTCAGGTGAGTTTCAGTGACATGAACAAAAGGCTGTCACCATCTGTCAAATCTGCTCTTTGTTTCTTTTCCCTGCTCCCCACTGAGAAGGCAAAAGACTGGCATCAGAGTCTACCAGTCTAACAGCTCTGAGAAGGCAAAAACCAGCCAATTCATGTCTGTTGTTTTCCTCTTGGAAACTGGAAGATCATCAAATGTTAATATTTTCATTATGCACAGTTAACACTATATTTATTGCTGCATTAATATATATATATATTAAAAATTATCATTCTTATAAAATAAGGGACTCGGTAATATTGAAGTTGCAGTCTTCTCTTTAACGTCAAAATTCTTCATTTGTGCACAATATGAGATCCAACGCGCCATTCTGTGTATTCCAAAAAAGTAGAGCGTCCTTTGTAGCCAATGTCTTTCCCAAGTTTGTACACTCTCTCACATTACATGGGCAAAAAATTCCTGAGAGTTTATCCAAGCTGGTGGCTTGGAATAAAGGTCTTAAAATTGTAAACAAGCTTCATTTTTCAGTGTCAGGCTGACTTTCTTCTGTTGTAGATTTCAGGGAAAAAGTGGATAGACTTCCACACCCTCGCTTTCTCTTGTGCAACACCATCGTGCATTTAGCTATGGACAGGACTGAAGGAAATCTGCAGTGTTTGAACATGCAATGGTTGCTATCAGTATTATGGTTCTTCCCCTGCTGCTTCTCTCAGCCCTGTTTTCTGGAGACATACCAGAGGGGGAAATTCACCAGAGTTAAATCAAGCTCAGAGCATCCATACAGGACAACCTGCTTCCACCATACAGTACAACCTGCTTTGTACTTGTTGGATCACTCAGGGGTCCTGCTGAGGCAACAGCTGGCAGCTCCGTTTCATAGCAGAATTACAGGCAGCGGCAGTGAACAGCCTCACTTCAGTTGCACTGTAATTCCCACACATCCAGCACGTGCTCCAGATACTGATACAGTGACATGAGGGTTCATAGTTTGTGACTGGCAGGAGACAGAGACCCAATGAATTTGCAACAGTGCACAGGAGCCCCCACGGATGGAAGTCTCACCTAGTCTAACATAACTTACTTCACCCAGAAGGACTGGTGGCCTGATATGCCAGCGTAGTGTCCCTTTCAAATAGCCACAATGTACAGCTAACACCTTCCCCTTATCTGAGCCTCAGCCCATTGGCACATTAAAATAAAGCTTCAGTTTTATACAGCTTATATTCCAATACCACCTCCACCCCCTTCCCTCCACTGTTACTGTGTAACAGCGATCTGAAAGGCATTTCAAATGTTGGGTTTTAATCTCATTTCAGTATTATGGGAGCTTACATTTGGGACATAGTAAGATAGAAGTCCAAGTGACCTAAATATTACTTTATGCCTTGTTTAATGATCTCCTGTATTACTCTTTCATGAATAGGAATGTATGTTGCGGCAGTTGAAACTATCCTACCCAAGCTTCATAAATGCAGAATTGTAGAGCTAGAAAGACTGTTGTCTGAACTCCCCACTACACTGCAAGATCGAATTACACAGAATGCCAATCCACTCTCTTTCTAAGGTCCCATAATTTCATATCTTTTTGGAGGAAAGGCAGGGATCAAGTACACACATAATTTCATCCTCACAACAACCCTGTGAGGTAGTTTAGACTGCATGTGCGTGACTGGCCCAAAATCAGCCACTGAGCTTCAGAACTGAGTCAGGACTCAAATCCCTTGGTCAAGTCCAATTCTACGGTGTGCCAGAAGTAGGTACACTAAGAAAAGAAGACACGGCTATTTAGTGTTTTGTTATCGGTTGAGGTTTACTGCTAAAATCTTACTTGGCTTAGTAGATTTTGTTGAAATTGCATATTCTTTTGTATCCTTCATTGATATTTTCTTCCCTTCTATTTCATCATAGATAGTAGACAAATACTCCTCCGGAAGGTCTTTGCTGTCATTGATGCCACGATTCATTTTTATGTATTGCTCTTTTGTCATCTTATTCTTCACCTTTAAGGCAAAAAGGGAACTTCAGTAGACGAGTTTTCAGAACAGTACAGAGACACATCTATTTAACTGCCAGCCACGTGCTTCGCCCATACAGTGCAGATTAACTCCACAAAACACATATTACTGTTTATTTTATTTTAGATATTTATGGTCCACTTTTCTCCCCAATGGGGACCCAAAGAGGCTTACAGCATTACTCTCCTTCAATTTATCGTCATAACCATCCTGTGAGGAAGGTCAGGCTGCGAGAAAGTGACTGGCCCAGGGTCACTGACAGAACCTCCACGGCAGAGAGGGGATTTGAAGCTGGGCCTCCTGAATCCTAGTCCGACGAGCCAGTCACAACACCATGCTAGCTAAACAGGGACTACATAAGAAACATAAGAAAAGCCATGCTGGATCAGACCAAGGTCCATCATGTCCAGCAGTCTGTTCACACAGTGGCCAACCAGGTGCCTCTAGGAAGCCCACAAACAAGACGACTGCAGCAGCATTGTCCTGCCTGTGTTCCACAGCACCTAATATAATAGGCATGCTCCTCTGATCCTGAATAGGTATGCATCATGACTAGTAGCCATGAACAATCCTCTTCTCCATGTACATGTCCATTCCCCTCTTAAAGCTCTCCAAGTTGGCAGCCATTACCACATCCTGGGGCAGGGAGTTCCACAGTTAACTATGTGTTGTGTGAAAAAATACTTCCTTTTATCTGTTTTGAAGCTCTCACCCTCCAGCTTCACCAGATGACCCCATGTTCTAGTATTATGAGAAAGGGAGAAAAGCTTCTCCCTGTCCACTCTCTTCATACCATGCATAATTTTATAGATCTCTATCATGTCTCCCCTTACCACCTTCTTTCACACAGGACTATGTTGCAAGTTTCAGCAAACTCAGAAAAAGACCCCCAGATTTGCAGAAAAATACAAAAAGTTAAAGAGGGCTACCTAAAAAAAAAAAAAAACCAAAATAAAAAATGATATATGTACATGCACGGACATTGCAAGAAGAAACCACAGATTTCCTTGCTGACTGAGCTCTCACGATAACATCTCACCAGATCTTGGTCACCATTTTGGGTTACTGAGACAACTGATCCACAAGAATGAGACCACTGCCTCATGCTCTGTGATGGGCAATCAGAATTAGGTGATGCTTGGCAGAGAGAACTAACACCCACAGCAGAATGCCAAGCGCACAATGTGAAGCAGAGACCTTGCCACTGGGAGGGGTTGCTTTGGCAACAGAACGCTCTGGCGGCCACAAGGAGGAGGAGAAACAGAAAAAGAAAGAGCTAAGGGGTGCAGGGGAAGCAATTTCCACATCTTATTAGTAACATTTTAAAAAGTATACCTGAGGACTGTGCAAGTCTGTTGTCAGCATGATAATAGAATATGCTAAAACGTAGGCAGTGTCAGCACTAGCAAAGAGAATTTGTCTGGAAAGAAATGAAAACAGATTTTTAGAACCCTATATCTTGCTCAGTCATCTCATTACACGTAGAGATCCGAATTAAGAGGAGAAACCTCTAGGAATATCCCACCGCCACCATTTCCTAATGAAAAGAGTAAGTTCAGTGGCTCACCCAGGTGTGGGTGGCGGCTGCTCCCAATGTTCCTATCGATATGGTCAAAGGTCAACAGGGACCCACTACTTCTACAGTTCTGTAAGCTCAGGGATTCAGAGTATGACCAAGTCATGGTATGCATTCAATCTTAGCAAAGTGGGGGAGGAGAGAAGTTCAGAGGCGGGGGCAGCAATCTAAGCACTGGCCACCTCCAAAGTCCACGAAGTAGGGCTGTGCACCATTCCCCCCCTGGTATTTATTCGGGTTTATTAAACCTGGAAATTTTTGAAAATCCAGAAAAGCCGAATGTAAAGAATTCAGCTTTTCCAAATAATTGAAATTTTTTAATAAACTCAAACTTGGAAAATACTGGGGGGGGGGGGTAATGGTGCACAGCCCTACTTCGTGGAGGCGGCCCAGCGCTTAGAATGCCACCCCTGCCTCTGAACTTCGGAGGTGGCGGCAGTGAGGACTCAGCCTGCAGGTAAGTAAGGGGAGAAGCAGGGGGGAGAGAGGGGGAAAATGGCAGCGGGGCCAAAGCAGTCCCAAATAATGCCAAAAAATCCAGCATTATTTGGGATCTGCTTTTCCAGTTCCCTTTGATTGCCGTCATTTTTTTTACTGCTAAAAAAAAAATGGTTCAGCTGTAGCTGAATGCACACCCCTAGAGAGAAGTCCTCTACCTGCCAAATATCAAGTGTTAAGAATCTGCAGCAACACTCAGCCTGAGTTCATAGGGAATTCAATGTCTCATAGTGACTAATAGATGCAATATAAAAGTAATAAACAAGTTTCTCCTCAACTACAACTAGATTTTTGTATCTACCTAGCCCATTTTTTAATCGATTCTTTCCTCCAGAGAGGCAAGAATGGTCCTCTAGTCTCATTTTATTCTCACAACAACCCTGCAAGACAGGTTAGGCTGAGACTGTGTGACTGGCCTGAGGTTATACAGGAAGCTTCATGGCAGCATGGAGATTTGAACCTAGATGCCAGACCCTCTAATTTTCTAAGCATTCTAGAGTTTGGCCACAAAAAGTTCATGTTTTTAGAATATATGTTGTTGATTTGAAGAATTCATACATGGCTGACCACAGCCTATTTAAGTAAAATAAGTATAACACATGGTCATTTTAAAAATTACTTTAAATAACTACAAATGTACTTTCTGCCTGGACATCCTGCTTAGAATGCTTGTAATCAAGGGTAATCAATCTACTCTGAACTGAGATTTCTAAAGATGAACTTGTTTCAATGATGGTTTGCCCAATGAGTTTCAAGTTACCCTTGGTTGCATTCAATATATCTAGCAGCAAACTTTTCCATTAGTCTATCAATCTTCTGGGCTTCACCAGGTAACCGAAATCCTTCCAGAAATATACGCAAAGCGGAGACAAAGTCCTTTCCGCAGAAATCAAGCAGGTCTACGTAGGCATACATCACTTCCTTGTTAAACTTGCTACTGTCCCCCAGAAAATCTCCCACTTGGCTCTGACAACAGAAAGGAAGACAAAAACGACATGGAAAAGGAAAGAAAAAAGCATTTGTGAAACATTTTCGAGCAACTGACACTGACAATTTGCTTCTCACTATTACAAAACATATTATGAAACCAAATCATCATGTTTCACCATCAGTACCAACACAACGTTCAAAGCCATCAATGGAAACTAGGCCTTGTGAAGGGGCTTCTTTTCACGTGCTCTCTGTAGAGAAGCAAGAAATCTAAAGTACAATGGCTTTATTGGAACCTGATCATGTATGTTCATTCTCCCCAAGGGACTGCTCTTCTTCCCAGCCCCTGCCCATCCTCTGCGCTCTTCTTCAAAGCTCAGCATCGTCAAAAGACATCACAAGTAACTCAAGAACTCGCGTCAGCTGCTTTTTCAATGCAGCACCAACCTGCAGAAAGGCGATTACACCAGACGCTCCTAATGCATACAGAACTCTTTTGCCTTCAGTCCACTTCAATTAAATTTGAAAAAGACACCTTCTACAGAATTTGTATTTTAAAAGCAGAATTACCATTTCAAAACACGCCTGACATTTGAATTTTAAACAAAGTTGTAAATAAGAACTGTATGGCGTGTTAACAAGCCCTATGAAGCCACAAGCAATAAAGCACACTTGTCCCTCCATTAAATAATATTGCTCTTGCTCCTGCAGAAGGAAGTAGCTAAAATATGATCGGCAAGCTCGTTGGTGTAATATTTACACACACAGCCCCCCCACAAACACACACATTCCTCAGGTAATATTCTGTGGGAAGTGCACAGAGATATACACCACTGTTAAAAGGATCACATGGCAGGAGGGTTAATGCAAGATCCAGCCTTACAGAACAGAGGCGTTCTTCTTGGTGCAGAAACTGAGCTATATCTTCTACTGTTACGCCAAGCATTTCCTGCTCCTGCAAGTACTGCAGCCCTCTCTTCGATTTCTTGTTAAACCTATGATGAGGAGGGAAAGATCAGTCAGACCCAGAAAAGAAGTCACTTGTACTTTTAAAACGCCAAAACAAATGTACATCCTAAAATATGCACGTTCAGAAGTTACGGAGTGCAAACCAGATTTAAAACGTGTGCCTGAATCCAAACTTAGTATACTACAGTATGTTTCAACAGTATTTCTTAAAAAAGGAATATTAGTTCTTATATGCACAGAATCTCAAGGAAGAGAAAGCAGAACTAGAGGAAAGCTGTACAAAGATAGTTCAATAAGTCTTAATTACTACCACAAGAGAGATGTAGAATTTTCTTAAACTTCTATTCCTCATTTGTTATGGTAGAACTAACTCTACGGGCCTAGAAATGTTAAACCAACTAGGCAACAAGCAGAAGCATCCTTTTGTTACTGTAATCTTCATCACAGTCTATAATCAGTGGCCTATGAGAATTTTGTTATTAATTTGCCAGTCTCTCTTTAAGCTGCATAATATTAAAACAACACATAAGAAAAATAAAGGAGAGGTGAGTCTCAAACATTCCAGTTGAAGAATTTACAACAGGATACTTTATATAACAGCAGCAACACAATCCTAAATCTTACTTCAAGAAATAAGTTCCACGGAGTTGGATGGGAGTTATTCCCCAGTAAGTGTGTTTAGGATTCCAGCCTTGATTTCCCCGTACAGCACCAATATGGGGTTCACCTCTCTTTTTACTTCCTTTGCCACTTTACCCTCCTTTCCGTTTCCCTCTCGCAGTACGTAATAAAGCAAACCCAGCAAACCATAAAAAACACAGCCATAAGAAATGCACTTTTCACTCTATTTAAACAATGACTCCAACTCACAATTCAATCCCGTGTTCGATTATCTCTTTTTGTTGCTTGATGACCTCAAATTGCTCGGGATCGTCGTGAAGAGCGGTCTGGGTGCCCACGCTCCCAATTCCCGAGGAAACCGTTGAATCTAAGGAGCTCGCACTGCTTCTTCTTCCTCCCATCTCCAAACACTTGCCTTCACCCATCTCCTGGTCGGAAGACTTATCAGGACCTACGAGTGAAAGTGAAGGACATTTATTTAAATTAAGTGATTTAACAAAATAAGTGGGCAGAAAACCAGACACTGACAATTTTATATAACGGAATTAGATCTAGAAGAGACCAAAAAGGCATCTAGTCCCTCGGTTTACTAACTCCTAAAGGTTTGGATTCCACCTAGAATTTCTACAGATGCAAGGGGGGCAATTTTTGTGGACCCCCACCCCCAAGCAGCAGTCCAAAACACCCCTTGCAATGCTGCTCCTGGTTGATGAGGGATCCCCAGGACAAAATTGGTGACAACTGCCCCCCAACCCTTCACCTGCAGAAATTCTAAAGAGAATCCAAGCCTAAGTTTCTCCACAAGTTTCTTGCAGGCCCACTGCATAGGGCCAACTGTATTTGTACAGTGAATATGGGGTACATCAGGGCAAAGGGTACCTGTTTTTCATAAGGATAGGTCTTATGCAGCTGCCATCTATATAAGCCCCAGTTGCTTCCTGATGTATATCTTTGCTCAGTATTCTTTAGTATTAGTATTTTTTTAAAGTCACATCACAAAGCTTGTCCCAGAAATTCCCACACTGGGATGATAGAAGACAAATTTTCTAAAATCAGGCCTTTGGAACATGTTGGAAGATAGCCAGAAGATCACTTGCGCCCTTATTTTAAGTACGCTTTTGGATACAGAAACCACAGCAGTATCTCACCGAGGCTGGCCTGATGGTTGGGGTTCACATACAGGTCTTTGCTCCATTCTACCATGCACTTTAAAATAGAGACTAAACATTCAAGACCTTTCTTCCTTAGGCTTAGTTCCTGTATAGAAATAAAAAACAAAACAAAAAAGGAGCAACTATACCATCAACAGGCCAAGGACTTCAGGTACCAAGGATTAAAGGAATAGAAGAAGTAGAAGAAGAAGAGTTGGTTTTTATATGCCGACTTTTTCTATCACTTAAGGGAGAATCAAACCGGCTTACAATCACCTTCCCTTCCCCTCCCCACAACAGACACCCTGTGAGGTAGGTGAGGCTGAGAGTGTGTGACTAGCCCAAGGTCACCCAGCTGGCTTCATGTGTAGGAGTGGGGAAACCAATCCAGTTCACCAGAATAGCCTCCACCGCTCATGTAGAGGAGTGGGGAATCAAACCCGGTTCTCCAGATCAGCGTCTACCACTCCAAACCACTACACCACACTAGCTCTCAGAATATGGAATGGAATAGGAATATGGAATGGAATATGGAATGGAATAGGTATAATTGAAAAGGCAAACCACAGCCTGAACTTCCAAATATAGAGGGGAAAAACACAGTTTAGATCTGCTTCCCTGATTTTCTTTTCTATGCGCTTAAGACTCTAGTTTCTAGATTCAGCAGCCTCCAGAAGCAGAGCTTGTTCGCTATGGTTCATCATCCCAAACTACAGTTAACATAAACACGGCCGTGAACCAAACATGACAGCATGCCAAATTCAAACCATGGTTTATAATTTTGCCAGTCAATCAAGAACCATGTTCTGCTAATGCATGTCTAACTAAGCCATGGTTAAGCCTTGGAGTTTGGCATGATGTCTGAACTGAGCCACAAAGTAGAATCATAACTTTATGTGGATATAGGAGTTACCAATCAGAAATCCAGCAATAGACTATGATTTTGTTGTAAACATATGGTTAACCAGGGTTTAGGGATTGAAGGTAGGCTATGCAAGTGTGGGGCTTCCTCCCCAACCCCCTGCCCCACACATGAATCATAACCATCATCTACATTACATTTCATCGAGTCTAAAACAAAGTTCTAACCCAAGTAATAAACTGAAAACTATCTTTAAGAACAAGCTACATAAGTTAACAGAAGAACTAGAAGATATTAATTCAAGGAATCAATAGTACTAAATGCTAATGTCTCTAGCAGTGCAATAAATAGAGTTACTCCAGTCTAAAGTCCATTAATTTCAATGGGCTTAGACAGTGAAACTCTGCACAGGCTATTGCTGTAAAAGACTTACCTGTAGAGGTGTCATTCCTAACTCATGTCCACTCCGTCCCTGCGCAATTTTAGACAAGTCGTTTACTAGCCGTTCAAAAATATTAGCAGCGTTCAAATCACAGTCATAGTTAACGTATATGTCCACTACACATTGGGCATCTGAAACAAAAGATGACAATTCAATTGCCTGGGAACAGTGCACAAAGCCAACAACACTTCACAACTAATGGGCTATTTTCCATTTTTTAATTTAGGAAATATATAGGATAGGGACAAATGAAGGGTAGGGTAGGGACAAACAGTCTATACTAGACATTAGAATTTAATTTTTTAAAAACATATATTTCCTCCTCTCCCCCCTCCCCCGGAAATGCACCCTGAGCTCTCAGGGAAGAGGCATTTCTCCAGGCTCCTGTCCCCTTCTTCAGGATTGGTTACAATTTCCCCTCCAGAATAGGCTAGGGCCAATTCTGAGTTCCTGAATTTCCCCTGGGAGCTTTGGGCAGGAAGAGAAGGACTAGCACATCCTCCCCATAGAGAGAAATTCTCCATTAGGTAGCACCCCTTGGTTAAGGAGTCCAACCACAAAAGAAGTTGCCCTGAGGACCCAGGAAGGGCATAGGGGCCAGACAGAAAGAAAATTATAAAAATTATAAAAAAGAAAATTATAATGATGAAAAGCCCCTCCTTAGCGAATTTCATTTCTTTGTGTTCTACCTTCTGCAGATCTTTCTGGAACTTTCAACTAACTTCTTATTCCCTCCTGTTTCCCTCTGACCAACCACCCTCATAGCTCAGGGGTGTATTGTCTGGTCCTGGCAGGTGTGTCTAGGAAATACCTCAAGCACATATTCCATCACCTGTTTCGAGGATTCTACATGAGTGGTCTTTTTGTCCAACTGAACTTAGAGAGATGGATATTTGTATCAGGCTGGATTCAACCACATTTTCCTCTTGTGGAAAAGGCTATGCTGGGAATCATTGGAGGTGCATGGATAAAAGCCATGTGGGATGGGAGTAAGGAGGGGAATTGGGCAAAATTGAGAGGAGAAGCTGTCTGGGTCCAACCCACTGTATCCACTTTTCTGGATCCAACCCACTGTATTCTGCTCCTTCCAGATTGTCTTCTAAATTTATATTCTAAACAACTACACAATGAAAATAGCCTCTCAATGATGTGAAGTTATTTATTTCTAAAATGAAATACCTGCAGAAATTCTAGTCAAGGTCTGAATCACCATCCATTTGTGTTCAAAGGAACTGGAAGAGGTTTCTAAAATGTTCAAGAAGATTTCTTTGAAAAATACCTGTCAAAAGCAAAGGGAAATACAGATATGATCTCTAAGACATGAGTCTATAGTCTGAGTACCTCCCTATCTTTTTCTGAGTACAGTCATCTATTACAAGAAACCATTCATCACTTATTTTCAACTAGATAATATACCAAATTGATAAATACATTGAGACCGTAATATGTAAAGCAATGCCATCTCCTTTTTTTTTCATACAACAGAAAGACTACCAAGTACATAGAGACAGGAAAGCTTTCTTACCTCAATCTGCATTTTTAAATGGGTCTTGAAGTTAGAAAGAAGGGTGAGGAAGATGGCAAGAGACAGCTCAAAGACATCAGGAACAGAAGACACCCCGTTTTTTGATAATGCCACACAGAGATATTGCTTGATTGCATTTATAAACATTTCATGCGTCCGGAAGACCGGGCCGGCATTTTGCAAAACTGAGAGAAGCAGCTGCAGGGACACGATCTTGGAGCGCAGCTCGTGGGACCTGAAAATAGTAAGGAGGAGAGTCGAGTCACAAACTCTTTGTGCTGCTCTGTTACAAATTGCTTCTGTCTGTTCTGGACTGTGCCTCAGTGTTCAATAATAGATGTGTTCTTCAGCCATTCCTGTTCCACTGAAGGGTGTTATCAAAACTTGTATGCCTTTTACTGAGACCCCATGAAAACC
The DNA here is from genome assembly GCF_029931775.1 of Euleptes europaea. Taxonomy (NCBI): domain Eukaryota; kingdom Metazoa; phylum Chordata; class Lepidosauria; order Squamata; family Sphaerodactylidae; genus Euleptes; species Euleptes europaea. The sequence goes on along the minus strand of NC_079313.1, from coordinate 117,605,577 downwards.
TTCATCCATTTTCCATTACAAGAAACAAAGCAACCATTCAAGAATACCTCAGGCTCCTCTGCCTTCTATCATCTATATGATAGCTAGATGGGAAGACAGGTGGAATATAAATATTTTAAATAAATACCCCTAAGGTGCTATTTAAAAAGTCCCGTGGTGCAGAGTGGTAAGCTGCAGTACTGCAGTCAAACCTGAGTTCAATCTCGATGGAAGTTGGTTTCAGGTAGCCGGCTCAGTGTTGACTCAGCCTTCCATCCTTCTGAGTACCCACTGTAGACAACTGGGGAAGGCAATGGCAAACCACCCCATAAACATAGTCTGCCTAGTAAACGTCAGGATGTGATGTCACCCCATGGGTTAGTAATGACCCGGTGCTTGCACAGGGGACTACCTTTACCTTTTTTTAAAGGTGCTATACATATTTCTCTTTTCCACATACAGCAACTACCCATACAACATACACAGGTCTTTATTTTCTGTGGGAAGCAGGAATAACACACAAATTCTTTGAGTCTATAAAGCCAAGTTGGCCCCACTGGAATTTCTCAGAAACTGTCTCATGGCCTGGAACCAGCCATTGTTATTTGGAAAACCATAACTTAACAGTTTCATTAATGGGGAACATTAACAGCATCAATGACATGACAAAGCAGCCACAAGGCATATTCATTATAAATTGATTTCCCCACAGAGTATCATTTTTTTATATGGCAACAGACAGAATCCTACCACACCACAGGTGGAAGGCGTAGTTCTCCTGAGTTCCTCTCCATTGCTGTGGCAATTTTTGACCTCTGGAGGTATAAACCCCAAAGTTGTGGAATCGACATGGAGAACAGGCACTTGGGTTGGGGAGTGAGAAGTGATAAGGAGTTGAAATTGCTACTTCTTCCCGTTCCACGCACACAGCTCCACTGAGGGGAGAGGGCAATTTAACACCTTTGTCCTTTCTCACTCCAGCCTACATACCCTCACAGTTGTTTCTCTCTGCCAATCCAGTGACCCCAGGAGCGATTTTTCCAGAGGCCAGAGGGAACTGCAGGAAACTTCCATGTGCCTTCTGCAGACTGCCCACTGTTTGGCTTTTCCAAACCAGTTACAGTGCACGGATAGTTAAAACCAAGCTGCCAACAAGGGTTTGATCTTGTTCATTCATCTTGATATTAAGCATTCTGGATAGGGTACAACTCAGGAAGATTTATCTTTTTTACTTGGGATCTGGTGGTCCATCACCAAGTGGTTTCATCGAAAGCTTGCACAGTGACCGGAACACAAGGAAGGCATCCTTCTGAAGAATATGGGAGAACTTGGCAGCTGCCTGTGGTCCGGGGACATCTGTTTCCTAAAATGCAAAGTCGGAAAACTATTAGAAGAAGTAAAAGAAGGAGAAGAGTTGGTTTTTATACCTCATTTTTCTCTACCTTTAAGGAGTAAAAGCGGCTTGCAATCGCCTTCCCTTCCCCTCCCCACAACAGACACCTTGCGAGGTAGGTGGGGCTAAGTTAGGAGAGAACTGTGACTATTATTTTTATTTTAGCTTTTACAGATTCATTTATTGACTCTATTGTTATTGGAATTATATAAGTGGCTAAACGGTTTTACTGTTATCATGAATTAGTCCTTCGGTGTTATCCTATCAAAAATTGCTTTTGTCTTCACTTTAAAGTTTTATGTATGTGAGTATGTATTTTCTGGTCAAAGACCATAATAACAATTAAAGTAAAGAACTGTGATTAGCCCAAAGTCACCCAGCAGGCTTCATGTGGAATAGCTAGAACATCAGCTATAGAATATACAGACGTTTAGAAGCAGGATATTGCCTACAGTGTTGAGGTTATAATGGAGAGAAAGTAGTATTTGTAGCCCAACAGCAACACTGTTTACATTGTCAGAGAACTAAAGAACTCAACTAATCTGGCTACACAATAAGCACAATAGCCCTTGACAAAGAAACAAAGGGAAAAACAACAACTTTAAGCAGTCATTTACTGTATTTAAGAGCACTACAAAGTTATTCAGCTGAGGCTTCGGAATGGCTCAGACATAACATGAATCCACGATTTGGAGCTGTATGAACCAGCCCTGTGCTTGCGTGTTCCTCTTCTCTCCCCAACTCATGCAGTCAGAATCAGTGAATTTCATTTTAATGCAAACCATTGCCTTCTAGCCCCCACACTACAGTTTGCAACTGGTGAAGTTGATTTGCAATCTGGTTGGCCAAATGATGGGTTGATTTGCAACCCATCATTTGGAGATTCAGATGCAACACCAAACAATGGTGTGTGATGACTCACAATCATTAATCAACTCCAACTGCATGACTGGAGGGAAATCAATACAGGAACTCAGGGTTCATTCACACATTGCTAAGCCATGTTTTGGTGTTCCATCTGAACTACCCGTTAGCTTTCAAAAAGAGCACTATGAATAAGGGTTAACAGCTAGTTTAGCTCATGAAAAGATCAGCTTAAAGATGTATTAGAATTTGTGAATTTCACCCATTTTTAACACATACGCAGTCTGAGAAACATTTTATCAGCCCTCTGCCAAACAAGTTGCTTAACCATATCACCCAACTAACCATCTGGTTAATTTAACCAATTAAAAACAAATATTACACATGCAAATTGGCAGCCTTGGATACTCATATCTGCAGGAAATAGGGTAGCATTGTAACAGAATGATGCAGGCATTCTTGCTATAATCTCCAAATCACGAGAGCATGGACGTGTGCAACCGTAGCACATAAAAACCTCATCAGACTGCTCACTGGGAGTTTGATAGATCAGGATTAGATCTGCTAAGCCATTGAGACATTGTGGAAGGGAGAAGACCTGATACAATTGTAAATCAGCTGGCCTCCCTGTCCTTTCCTCCCCTCCCCTTCTTCCCTATATTCCCTGTCCTTCCTTTTTGACCTTAACTTCGGTGCCTTCTCCACCCTGATACTGTTTGTCCCCCTGGCCTTGGCCGGTGGGCCCCCTGGAGTTCCTTTCTTGCTTCGCAGAGTTCCTTCCTTGCCAACCTCCTTGGTACAGACTTATCAGGGTATTGAATTTGGGCACCTCTTTTGTTTTAAACTGAGTTTAGTTTTTCAGTTTTAACATGGTATGTCTTTTATTGATGTAATTAGAGTTGGTTCTTGTAGGTTATCCGGGCTGTGTGACCGTGGTCTCGGTATTTTCTTTCCTGACATTTCGCCAGCAGCTGTGGCAGGCATCTTCAGAGGAGTAACACTGAAGGACAGTGTCAAGTGTGTAAGAAGAGTAATATATAGTCAGAAAGGGGTTAGGTTTGAGCTGAATCATTGTCCTGCAAAAAGTATCAAAGGTAATGTGCTAATCATTGTCCTGTAAGTATCAAGATAATGTGCTAATGAGGGTGTGGTATGTTAATATGGAACCATTGTATCCTGAAGTGATCTGTTAATGTGTGAAATCCAAAGCTAATCTGCATGGCTATTGTGGACTTGTATATTATGTTGGAAGTTGTATATTATGTTGGAAGCTGCCCTGAGCCCAGTGTTGGCCAGGAAAGGCGAGGTATAAACTTAATAATAATACTAACAATATTTCATAATTATTTCTATAATATAAGCCCATGATTCCTTATCAAGAGAATAATGTGTGTGAAAGACCACTTTTGCACACAAATCGTTTAGCTGAATTCAGGCAATATTCAGCTTTGATAACTACTTCCTATACAATAGCTAATATGTCATGGTGGAATTTGGTACTAGATGGTGTAGGTGAATAAATCTGCCTTGAATCTTCTTGAGAAAGGTGGACTATAATTGCTGAACATAAAAAAAAGTTTGTGTTTGATACAAAAGATAATAAAAATGCCCTGTTTACAATACAAACCTTTTTCAAGCTTCACACGAGAGATACACTCAATCCTGAACAATCCTGATGAAACATGTTTGGTTTTGGTTGTAATGCATTATGAAGTTATTTTTAGCTATGCCTTTCAAACATTCTAGTGTCATTTCATCTCTCTCCAGCTCCTACCAATCCCTCCAAGAAAGTCAGGAGCTTAAACTAAGTTCACTGCACACTTATGAATCCTACCAGGTTATCGGTGGAAGAGACCGACTGTCTATCATCTGGAATCCCATTTGCTTGTGCATTTTCATTAATACCACCAGGAGAGGCAGGGGCTACAGTTTCCAGCTCAGACGCCATTCTATCCAATTCAGGCGCAGCCTGCTTTTTTGTTTCTTCTTCTAAAGAGGCTAAGAAAACAAACGTTTTACTATATATTTTCCCATGAATACTTATTTTTTTAGTAATCTCAGACAGGTCAGTTGGAAAGTACTGATAGCACAGGTCAGTTGGAAAGTACTGATAGCACAAAGTATTGCTAAAGAATTAGATTATGCTTCTCCTGTTTTATGACAGAGATAAGAGGTTACAAGTCTAATATAGAACCCTATAAGTGGAAGGCACTAGCTGTTTTCTTATTTAAGAAATTCAAGATCTATAGTTTAGGGGGAAAGAGGCTATTTCCTTAAAGGCATGAAGAAAGCAAGAGACTTCCCCCAAAGAAGTTTTACCTCTAACAGCTGAAGTGACCACATCCTCCAAGATTTCTTTAATAATTTGTTTGCATCCATCAGTTTCTTCTTCTGATAAAATATATACCAAGAAGTCATTTGAAAATGTTTCCAATTTTGCTTTTTGTTTAAAAGATATTTTCAAGAATTAAGTTACACAAGACACCACTTCACAGGCAAGGCCAGCATGAACCTCTGGTTAGGAAAAGCTGATCAGAAATATTGTCGAAGGCTTTCACGGTCAGAGTTCATAGGTTCTTGTAGGTTATCTGGGCTGTGTGACCGTGGTCTTGGTATTTTCTTTTCTGACATTTCGCGAGCAGCTGTGGCAGGCATCTTCAGAGGATTAACACTGAAGGGCAGTGTCTCTCAGAGAGACTGTCTATCATCTGGAATCCCATTTGCTTGTGCATTTTCATTAATACCACCAGGAGAGGCAGGGGCTACAGTTTCCAGCTCAGATGCCATTCTACGCAATTCAGGCGCAGCCTGCTTTTTTGTTTCTTCTTCTAAAGAGGCTACGAAAACAAACGTTTTACTATATATTTTCCCATGAATACTTATTTTAGTAATCTCAGACAGGTCAGTTGGAAAGTACTGATAGCACAAAGTACTGGAAAGTACTGATAGCACTCTCTCTCAGAGAGACACTGTCCTTCAGTGTTACTCCTCTGAAGTTGCCTGCCACAGCTGCTGGCGAAACGTCAGGAAAGAAAATACCAAGACCACGGTCACACAGCCCAGATAACTTACAAGAACTGATCAGAAATATTCAGGCCAATTTATTTATTTATCTAGCGCATTTCTACAGGGAAGCTGCCCACAGCAGCTTACAAAAACATCATAAAAAGTAACATCATAAAAGTTAATTAAAACCCACCATTAAAAACCCCAACCAGAGGAATCAAAAAAGGATCAGCTTAAAATGAGTCTCACACTACTCCTAGTCTAAAAGCAGACCATAAAAATGATGTTAAAATTTCAAGCCCTTAATTAAAAGCCTGGGTAAAAAGGAGAGTAGCCCAGGTGCCAGGTGCCCTTAAGGAGCCTTAAGGGGAAGACCATTCCACAGGTGAGAGGCAATCAGTGACAAGGCCCTGTCTCTGGTTTCCACCCACCTCACCTCTGAAAGGGGGCCCACAGAGAGCAGGGCTTGTGAGGAAGACCTTAGCTGGCAGGCTAGACATTAAGGGAGGAGGAACTCCTTCAAGACCCCTGACCCCAAGCCATTTAGGGCCTTAAAACATAAAAACTAGCACTTTGAAGTCTGCCCAGAAACAAATGGGCAGCCAGATCAATACATTGCTATTCAGAGGAAAGTTTTGGTGTTAACTCTTAATTTGGCATTCATTGGCATTGGCTGGAGAAAGCCTTCTATTTTCACTGTGGTATCAAGAACCATGTTTTAAGAACTGCAGTACGGATAACTGTTTTATAAAGGTCACAAATATCATTTTCAAAGACATTTTTGTCACCTAGAATGGCTACTAGAAATGGCCCCACCACTACACATTTTTCACTTCCCAGTGGTAGTTTGCTGCTCGTTACTATTAGAAGGCACAGTGGGCATTTGGGCATCCCAAAGAAACCAATGTTAAACTCAGGGAGCAGACAGTTTGGGCTTGGATTTTTAATTAAGTCATCTTCATATCATAACAGAGATAATAAAGGATTAATGTTAGTGATAAGACAAAAACAAGAAGCAGCAGGTTCGTGTCTAATAAGTAGGTTTCCAATCCCAGATACCACCCAGATGTAATACACCAAAGCATAATTTCCACCTAATCTGCTTCATGTCTTACTGCATGAATTACTAATTTTCAAAGTTTTGACATAATGGCTATATTTTTGCCATGTGTTTACACATCTATAACAATTTTCCCTACTAACAGTCTCCAGAAAGGCTACACAGCTTGTATCATAGTTCCAAATATAGTACTGAAAATCAAATAATAGTTGGTGAAGCTAGAGTAATAACATTTCGATCTCATTTTCCATTTTTCTCCTCGGCCACCTATTCCCCACGCAAACATTTTTTTTAAAAAAATTGCCAAATACTGTTCACTTCATATTTGACACCAAAAAGCTTGGAGGAAACTATCAGACTCTATTGACTGCATGTATGGAGAAACTGCACCATTTTGAATTATTAGGACTGGAGAAATAGCTGGTGTACTAATTTCAGAGCAGTAGGCGGGAATTAAATCTACTAGCTTACTAGCAGATGAACTGAAGTTTATCCATTCCAAAAGCTTTTGTGACTTGCAACGTGTATAGCAACAAGGATTAGAGGCAATTTTGCTTGTTCTTGGTGAGTAGGTTAAAACTACAATAGGAGAAAAACTAACATCATAACGATTGTTAAAATGAACACTATCAAAGCTCCAAGGTAGGCAAAAGTCTCCTGAGAGGAAGTATAAGTCAGCATTCTCCGTCTAAACAAATCATTTTACTTTAAGTCAGTACAAACATCACAAGCTTATTTACCGAATATTGGAGGAGTCAGATCGTTCTTTGGCTTCCGCTCTCCATTTTCTGTACTTTCTGGCTCACCATTAGTCAGGTCTGCTTTAACAGGAGTTGAAGGTTTGCTCTCCTGCAGATTATGTTGCAATCGGCCAATCTTTGGAGACCCTGACGCAGTATAAATTATGGGGGAATGACATTTTTGTTGATTTGTTTTTTCTAGTTCTCTAGCCTCTTGTATCTAAAAAACCAAGGTAGAGATGCTCCTTCAGTGTACATCACAGTATCTAGCAAAACAGTGTATAATAGCAAAGGGCAAGGCCAAATACCAGAGCACACTTCAAGTACGATGGGTTTGTTTGTGTGTGTTTGTGTGTGTGTGTGTGTAAGTCTGCTTTATGCAGCCACAAGTCTTCTGACACCTTATTAACTTAAAATTTTTGTCATAAATTTCCATGGGCCAGAGACCACTGGGGTGCACAAAGCTTCTGCCTTCCAACCCATGACTAGGAACTGTGATGGGAAGAGGGCTTCACAAGTGACTTGTGTTCGGATGCAACTCCTAGTGAGAATCATCACAATTCAGACTTCACAATTCAGTCAGCCCAATTCAGACTTCAAGAATGCTCTGTCTCTCCATTTCATCAGCTTTCTATAGCTGCTCAGTTTCAACATTTCCAAGATAGCAATTGATATTCTAAGCTTAATTCAGGGTTCCAACATCTAAAATTGCTAATTTGTGTCCAGTAGCACCTTAGAGACAAACAAGATTTTTGGGATATGAGCCTTCGAGAATCAAGGAGGGCTGTGGCTCAGTGGTAAAGCATCTGCTTGGTATGCAGAAGGTCCCAGGTTCAATCCCCGGCATCTCCAGCTAAAGGGACTAGGCAAATGCGTGATGTGAAAGTCCTCTGTCTGAGACATGGAGAGCCTCTGCCGGTCTGAGTAGACAATACTGACTTTGATGAACCAAGGGTCTGATTCAGTATAAGGCAGCTTCATGTGTTCATGTGTTCAAAGCGCCCTTTGTCAGATCTGCAAGCCATAGTCTGGAGGCAATTCCTGGCTAGTGTATCATGGTTAGCCCATTCTGGACACCATGGAAAACTCTAGTTACAGCAAATCAGAAAAGGAAGGAGGGACTCTGAGTACAAGAGGGAAGTGGAGGGAGTGCGTAAGCCCACAATACGTCCCCAGTCATCAAAATTCATTGGACTAATGGAGCCAGAATGCATTGCTAATCGAGCCATTCTTTCTATCTTACCACAATTGGCCTAGAGGAGAAGCAGCAGTAAATACATATGTTTTCAAGATGTTATGTTAAAGATAGATTAATAAACAAGCTACTACATACAGCTTGGTTTTCCATCCGTGTGAAAATAACATTCAGCATCTGAGTGAGGGTGGCCTTGGCAGTTGTCTGATTGATGAGATTTTTACTGGCTAGATAGATGTTATAACAAGTTCTAACGGTCTGAAGAATTGTTCCCTCATGGATTTCTATATATGGGGATGTGACAGCAGTAAGAAGAGCCTGAAGAAACAAAACAAAACACCAGAGAACAAGGACTTGAGGAACAAACCTTATACATCTATGTGTATGTGCACACACAGCAATAGTATTAGCAATATATCGTACAGTACTTCTAAACAAAAGCATAATTTAATTTAAGTATTAAAGAAAAGAAATTCAGTTCGCAAAATAGTAATGGATGCACATCATACCCATCCTTCTGGGAAGTGGGGGGTTGAGGAAGCACTATGGAGAAAAGCAGACTATCGCTGGAAAACACACAAGCTCTTTCTGGATATCTATTACAGGTTAGGTCTGTCATCACTGGACTGAATAGGAATACAGTATTCTATGAGCTTTAAAGTTAGCAAGTGCCTTTTTTAATAGAGCAGTGGAATTTTTACTGTAAAGGTAACTAAGATTGATTTTGCCACTAGCTCAAAAGGAGTCTTAAAATAGTAGAGGTGAGGCTGCAGAAGGACATATCATCTAACCGCTGTACGTAGTCAGTCAATATCCACTAGAGAATGGGAAACCAGATATGGGACAGGCTCTGAGAAAATAAACTGGGTCTAGAAATACAGAACACGACATGCAACAAGTGTTCATTATTTAGCAAGATGTCAGCTCAGTGAATACACAGTTTGGAACCTGAAGGAATAAACAATTGAGTCAAGAAGGAGGAGGAGGAAGAGGAGGAGGAGAAGGAGTCTCATTAAATTAGAAGAAGAGTTAGTTTTTATATGCCAACTTTCTCTACCACTTAAGGAAGAATCAAACTGGCTTACAATCACCTTCCCCTCCCCACAACAGACACCCTGTGAGATAGGTGAGGCTGAGAGAATATGACTAGCCCAAGGTCACCCAGCTGGCTTCATGTGTAGGAGTGGGGAAACCAATCCAGTTCACCAGATTAGCCTCCACTGCTCATGTGGAGGAGTGGGGAATCAAACCCAGTTCTCCAGATCAGACTCCACCACTCCAAACCACTGCTCTTAGCCACTACACCATGCTGGCTAGATTTGGGGATTCTCTTATTGAGAGATAATAAGAGCTGTTTCTGTAAGCAAAGCTCTCAAACCAATCAACAAAGCAAAACCAAAATACCTTTATTATTTGTAGCTGCACTCCTTCATCAGTTTGAGGACCCTGAAAACAATTGCAGATTGTTTCAACTATCCGGTCTATCAGGCGTTTTCCAGGAGCTCCACTGTCAGGAGCATTACCAGTGATATGTCCATATGCAATTAGTTTCTAGACAAAAAAGAATAAATGGCATTAGCACTATTTTCAAGCACTAAACACTTTAAGTCATTTAAAGGATCCGAAATGTCAGGAAAGCTTCCGTAATACCGTCAGGGGGAGGGGAGTGTTTAAAATGAGTTGAAGCAGCTGGTAGAAAAACTGACAAAAAAATCTAAAATATAATCTGATGCTACAGCTAAGATCTCTCAGAGACCTGTATGACATGAAAAAGAGGTGGGGAACGTCAGGCCCGGGGACCTTATAAGGCCCGCGAAATCATTTGGTCTGGCCCTTCATGGATCCTGGCAGATCTCTAGCTCAGAAGGATGCTGCCCTGCCTGAATCTCTTGGGCCCAGCTGGGAACAGCAGAGCTCAAAAGCGAGTAGCTCCATGTGGCAGACACTCGGAGCTGTCTCCGGTCGTGCCTCTTGGCTAAATGTCTGACCAAATATAGCAGGCTAATTTTTAAGTTGATAATTTTGTATGGCCCGCAAATGATGTTATAAATATCCAAATGGCCCTTGGCAGAAAAAAGGTTTCCCACCCCTGACATAAAAGCCCCATCAGAAGTGCTCATTAACAGGAGTATTGCATGTGCAAAATGGTAGAGAGCTTGCAAAGCTAAAAGTAAGAACACTGATAAAAGCATATAAACTAAAGACTCAAGAAACTCCAGAAATCTGGGGAGAGGGAAAGTAATAAAAGCAATCCGATTTTTTAAATCTCACATTTGCAGATCGACAATACATACATATACAAAAATGACATATACATAAATAAAACTGCAGCAAAGTTTGGTGACATCTTAGTTTAAATGGGATACCTGTAAGCAGTCCAAGGAGGTGCTGACAATCCGCGGGGACTTTGACTGGCAGGCCAATTCAAACGGCAAGAAATATTTATCTGCTTCAATGAAGTTTGCTTTTGGTGTGGTTACACTGCCTTGGCTAATTAGAAAAAAATGAAAATCACTGTGTTTATGAATTGCTAGACATTTATCTCCCAATTAATTTCTCAGCCCATGAAAGCAGGTAAATAAAAGCATTTTTAACACTACAATTTTAAAATATGGAATCTGATTCCGGTTGTTCCTAAAAGGCACTCTTAGAAACTAACTGTACTTAACCAGTTCCAAGACAGATTTGCAGACTACATAAAATTCACTGTACACATCTTATTACTGACAGTCCTTCACGATTCAAAGACCAGGGCTGCAGTCTTTCATACCTGGTTTGGAATAAATTAGTGAGCAGGCGAATGAAGACCTGAAGACCAGGGCCACAATCCCAGATGTCCATGTTTGTTCAAAAGCAGCACACACACATGCAAGTACTCTCTCCATACTCTCTGCACAACTGAAGCTCACTGCCAGGCTCCATTGTGTAACACAACAATCAGCTTAACTCCACCCCGAGTATATTTGTTGGTTGAGAAAAGTCTATTGAGAAACTTCTTGCATGCATGGTTTTCAGGACCACAGAGTGTGGTTAACTGAACGGCTCTCATGGAGACACACCAAAACTTTCCTTTCATACCCCAATTCTGACATTTCCATCAGAGTGGAAATCCTTAAGTGCGGATCAGTTTATTTGCAACATTATTCCTTCCCTTTTGGCTTAAAGTGAAATATCAACAATTTAAATGTTTTTGTTAGCTCCAGGATAATTCAGAAGAGGAAATCTCATACGAATCCTGCAACTCCCCTTATTACATATATGCAACATAGGAATTCTCAGTGGTAGAGCTCTGCTTTGCATGCAGAAGGTTCCAGGTTCAATCCCCGGCATCTCCAGTTAAAGGGACGAGGCAAGTAGGTGATATGAAAGGATCTGCCTGATACCCTGGAGAGCCGCTGCTGGTCTGAGCAGACAATACTGTCTTTGATGGACCAAGGGTCTGATTCAGTATAAGGCAGATTCATGTGACCTTGAGGTTCATTATGTAACCACTACCATGTCCAAAATCCTCTTAAAACATAAGAAAGGGTTAACAAACATATCTACCTACAAACATACAGTGGAGCGTGGGAAGACTTGTGAAAATAAAGGTGATGAAATGTCAGGCTACCTCCAGATCAAGAACCTTATTACTACCTGCAGCTTCTATGGAAGCGGAACCATGCCTCACCATTTTCAGTGAGTTTTAGACAGACAAGGAAGGGAAGTGGAAAACCACAAACACCAATTTCAAAGAAGTCCAATGTGAAAAGTGACCAACACAGTTTTTATTTGGCCTTTTTCTGTGTAACAAAAGGCTCTTATTAAGACCCTTCCTAAAACATCATTAATATCTGAATCAAGGGCAGTGTCTATTAAGGAAACAGAGATACAGGAAACCACAACAGAACTAATTTTAAAAGCTGGTAACATTAGAGAGAAAGCCAAACATCAATAGCCAACACGGTTAATTAAATACGACTGGTATCTAATCAGACCAATTAAATGCAAGTTTTGTGGCCAATATGACAAAGGGTTACAAAGAAAGAAACGAAATTAAGATTTTCTGCTAGTAAATAATGGCCAGGACATCAAAAACACTGAAAGAAAAATCCAGTTGAAAGAAAAGGAAGTGGTAAAAAACCCAACATATTTAGGATGTATGGGAAGACGTTTTGTGTAACCGAAATACAGTGGTAATTTTACCTTGACCACTTGCAACGGCAATAATTGCTTAAACCTGTACACGTTCTCCAGCATCTCCTATATGACGCAACCACCTCCACTGGAGGCAGCTCTGGATGTACACTTACCACATCCCAAACTGTCTTCTTGTATTCATTGCTCAGGACCACACACATAAGCAAGCCTGAAACGTGTATTCAGATACTTCTGCAGTGCATACTCCTTCAGTGCATCATTTGTATATCACTGGTATATTAGGTTTTAGAAAGTTGCCTGAAGTACCTAGATCAATGCAGTCTGGACATGCCTTTGCATGCATAGTGCCAAGCATGTTGGTACCTAGAAGCCATGCTTACATTTGCGCACTAGATCTGGTCTTTGATTCACAGCTTCCAAATTACAGCAGGTACTCACCTTTGCTTTTCGAGTTCTTCTTTTATTTCATCTGGCAAAAAAACACAAAAAACACAATGGTTACATTGCAGATTCACACCACAAACAAACTGCTGATGCTAGACAAAACTTAGTAACTTCTAGCACAGCTGCAAAAGACACCAGCAACAGTATAAATACACAATGCAGACGGAGCAAAAGGAACATCGAACAGCAGTATTTGGATATGAGTCTCATTTTTCCAAATGTCTTTTAAAGAATTCTTTTACAAATATGGGATAAGAAGCAACCGATTGTTATGCCTGCTAAACAGCTGCTTGAAAATTCTGCTGACGGCAACACTTCTCATGAAGCCAGTCATTAATATCTCTCAATAGCTAATGCACAGTTTAGCATGGGTAATTTCTTATAACACCGTACATGATTCTCTGAACACTTGCATGTCTTCAACAGGAAGAACTAACTGGTAGCATTCAGCCTATAAGATTATTTTGTTCACCCTGTGGGTGCTACAAATCCAGGTAGAGAAACACTAGGCTATGCAAACTGACCAACTTGCCCATGCATGAATAACAACGTCATAGCCAAGGAGGAACAAGAGACAAACTTTTATGGGAGAAATAATCCCTCCTGGGAACTAGGCAATCAACCTATGCAGAACGAACCAATCCCTAAAAAGTATACAACCAACACCAAAAATCATATGGACCTGGTCTTAGGAAGCCTGCAATACCTGTCCTTAGTGCAAATCTGGAAAACAGGTACTGCTGGTTTTTAAAACCTAGCCTATTAAAGTTGTAAGCAAATACAGTACTAGAGAGAAGTGCAACAATGCAAACACACAGCAACCTCAAAGTATTTATAATATCAAATAATTAACAGTTAATTGTTGTTCATCATTTATCTATAGTTGTTATACTCCCAAACTCTGTATTGGAAAATGGCAAAGAGTCAGGGTAACAAAACGCATTTCTACACACTGTTTCTACTCAAGTAAAATAATACCTTGGACAAGCAAGCTGCAATTTTTAAAAAGGCCTTCGTTTTCCTCATTCTCCTGCATCATTAAGCTTTTTTGAGGAAGTATAATACCTATTTTCAAAGGAGACCTACCCTTTTAAGTAATCAGACATGTTTTATTGAGTAACCCACATGCTAAGAGGTTTTTCACTGCAACAGCAGGAGACCGGTGTGATTCAGAAACCAGAAGCCTAGTTCCAACTGCAGTCACTTGGATTAAACAGTTTAAGCACTGGACTGCAGTGAATCATACACAATACTCCAGAAGAATCTGTTCTGGAGCAATCTTCGTAGGAGGTCACATATTCAATGTTGCTTCAATTATCTGGATTTTTTTTTAAATGTGTTTGAATAGAGCAGCAGATGCGCCTCACTTAAGTTGTGGCTGACCACAAGTTGTGGCTGACCACTCTGAAAGTGGCCAGGATTCCTTGTGCTACTTGCTATACTGATTGCACATGCAAAGAAACTTTGCTTCTCTACCTTTAAAGGACAAGGATATTTCTCTCTCCTGTTGAGATTGGGTTGGATCTCTCAATATTTATGTTTTTAATGAAATGCAGCCTTGGGTGGCACCATTTGATCAAGGCGGGGGAACTTTGTTGATGGAAGGAAGAGAAAGGAGGGAGCAAATTCACCTTCTCTGTCCTTACTGCACTTCCCTTCCCTGACATGGCTATTAATTCAAATGGGCCACGCAACTTTGGGAATAAAGAGTCTGAAAGGGAAGAGACGATTGCAGGGGATTCTGTTTTCTGAATGCAGTTCTCTGGGGCAGTTCCTTGGGCACAAGTCGCTTTAGCCATATTTGCCATGTTGCGTTGAACTTTTACACCCTCTGGGAGATGATATCACTGATACGTAAGAAAATTCCAGTACAAAACCAACATACATAGGCTACTTTTTAAGAGATAACAAAATCACATTTAAGCCAAGACTAAACCAAGCTGATCGCTTAGCCAACAGACGGTGCCCACGCAGGAAAAACCAGCATCAGATAGAATGGAGAAGGAATTGCACAAGACTTCCTGTGCTAATGTTGGCTTCAACAGCCAAAAGCTGTTACACATCGCCAGTATTCTAGCCCTACCCTTTGTGAATTATGCTACGATCTCTACTGCCAGGGAGAGGCCCTTAAGAACAGGTCCATGTTGTCATGCTAGTCCATCAGTCAGGGAGAATCATGAGCACCACAGACATTATCCAACAAGAACCAGGCTGCAGGAAAGCTTAGCTGCCAATTAGCAAGTTGAGTCGAAGGGAATGACTGCTTTTTAATGAAAGCAAAGCTTCTCCATTCCTTACAGGTCAGTGTGAGACAGCTAGGACCTGGGAGACCCAGGTTCAGAACCTCACTCAGCAATGAAGCCGAGCACTTTCTTCAGCCTAATCTACCTCACAGGATTGTTTGGTGTGTGTTTTTTTTAATTAAAGAGTGGAGAACCCTTTATGCCACATTGATAGGGTTGCCAGCCTCCAGGTGGTGGCTGGAGATCTCCTGCTATTACAACTGATCTCCAGGTGACAGAGACCAGTTCACCTGCTTTGGAAGGTGGACTCTATGGCATTATACCCCCATTGAAGTCCCTCCCCTCCCCTCCACACCCCAACCCCGCCCTCTTCGGGCTCCACCCCCAAAATTTCCAAGTATTTCCCAACCCAGAGCTGGCAACCCTACACACTAAGCTCCCTGAAAGGAGGATGGGATAAAAATATGATAGTAAACCACTAGGCAATGGGAAGGTAAGGTGATAAATGTTTGTTATGGCTTCCCTTTGCCAGGATCTATCCTGAAAAGCTTGTACACATCTGGGAGGGAGGGACTGTTTTTTTGTGAGGAAAGAATCAGGAAAATGTGGGAACAGCCAATTCTCTGTAACCTGCTTTCTATGTACAACACAGAAAGCTCTGCTCAATTCCTGCTTCTCTCTTTGCATCTTTAGAAGTTAAAAATCAAACGCTTCTTCAGCAAAGAGCTACTTAAAGCCAATCTGCTTTAAAACTTTAATGTGGCTGCTTAGAAGTGTTATCCAGTAATCTCCTGAACTGTGTTATTATTAGGCTTTTAAAAGCTGTAGGTTTGTATTTTAATTTTTGTGAAAGAACTGGAGTGGAATAAGAAAACAGTAGCATGGGTCTGTGGATGACTGGGGTAGTCCGCTCCAGGCTAACACCTAGTGGGTCAGGATAACAGGCCTGTTAGTTGCTGAATGCCAACAAATATTATATTCAGTGGATGATAGCTCATAACAAACTACTTTTCCAGAAAATTAATGTTGAAGTAGCAACCACTGATCAACAAACTGAGAGACACCCCAGAACAAGTTCTTTGCAATGAGAGTAACACCCTCCATTCCTATAAGGAATGGGGTGTTCTGCTTTCATTAAGAAGCAGTTGTTTAGTTTGATGCAAACATGTTTTATCTTCAGATTGAAAAAAATCTATTTCCCTTGCATTTTTTTATTCGCTGTCCAGAAGCCGTGAAGAGTATACTATCTGATCTGCACAAACATACAAAGCAGCCAACGAAGACAGAAATATAAGTAGTTCCATGAAAAAACAGTATCTTTGGGCTTTTATTTAATGAACAACAGCCCTCCTGCATCCCCTCCCCATTCCACATGGGTCACTGGCTCTGGAACTTAGAAGAGTTTCTGTAAGTTGGTTGTGATACAGCTTAGGGCAGGGGCGTCAAACATAAGGCCCGGGGGATCTCAGGCCACCACCAATATATGCTAAGACATTTACCTTTGCATTTTATTTTAGAAACTCACTGCACCCCATTCCTATTTACCAAAACTACGGCACAGTCTTAACAAAATCATATTTCTACTTTATTTAGCTTTATAGAACTACAAAAGAAACAGCATTTGAAAGAAATGGCACCTGTTGTATGCGAACAAGTTTAACAAGATACTGCTTTCTATATTTTAAAAATGTTTCTGTCGTAAAATATCCCACACTTACATGTAGAATTTTTAAAGCAAAAATGAAATAAAAATGAAATGAAATGCCATCATTGGAAGACTAACAATGCAATCCTATGCAGAGTTACTCCGATGTAAGCCCAGTGAAATCAATAGGCTTAGACTAGAGTGAGCATCGCATTGCACAGAAAAAGGACTTCGAGTAAGGCTAGATTTACACAAAAGGGAGGGGGCAGGGACTGGATCAAAATTAAGCTTGTGAACAATGTTTCTGAGCATCATGATTCCATGCAGCGTGACATTTAGTGTTGCTGATGTGAGGAGTCTCATGACAAGCGTCTTAGTTGACGATGGATGATATTTACTGAATGCTAGTACACAGTCTTGCCATTCAAGTTGTGTTAGACAGCAACCAACAATTAGCATACAATCTATTTTTCAATGTAATCAGGAAGGGTCATTTATAAACTTGCCGCACTCTCTCACTTTATAGAATATGCAAGTAATTAGAGTCTCATTAAACAAATCTTAGCATAAAATTATCTGATAATGTGAATATATACATTTGCTCATTTCTGGGTTCTGTCTTTTTGTCACAGTACAGCATGGTCAGTAAATGGGAACTGAGAAGCTTCATTGATTCTCAACTATTCTCATTAAGTTCAGTGGTCCAAAGTAAATTGGTTACAATCAAAACTGTGGGACCTGGGTCTCCAAGAAATTGGGAGTATTCAGGCAGTTTTAGCATGCAATGCAGCTGTGTGCCTGAGCACACACATATACTTTATTGAACAATTTCAAACAGTGTGATCAAGACTGCAAAATGTTTTAAAAAAAAACTGGATGAGAAAATTGACAGAGAGGATAGCAGGGCATGTTATGTATGGGGCATGGGAAGGGTTCCATGGTAGTAAAACAGAAATAATTATAAGGCTACAGTGGTCCATGAAGGGCCTTCCAAAAGTTGGTTGTTTTGAGAAGAGACATAAAAGAGGACAGAATAGGTTTGATACAGGGAAAGAAAGTGAGGCTGCTCTAGGCAAGAAAGTGGCATGTACTCGAAGTCTGATTAGCTATTTCTGTCCCATAAACAAGTGCCTTGACACTCCTTTGTCCATAAACAGCTCATATACTATTCATTTACTACATATACATACTCAAACAAATATCTGTTTAGATTCTCCAGCATTCCATACACACAAATTGCTTCCTTTCAGCCCCATACAAAGGCTGCTTCCAAGTTAGACTGAATCCCAAATTGGATTTGTGACAGCATCTTTCAAGTGGGTTCTAGATCAAATCAAGCCTAAATTCTCCCTAGAAGTTAAAATGACTAAACTGAGGTTATCATACTTTGGACACATAATGGGAAGACAAGAGTCACTGGAAAAGACAATAATGCTAGGAAAAGTCAAAGGTAGCAGGAAAAGAGGAAGACTCAAGATGAGATGCATTGACTCTATAAAAGAAGCCATGACGCTCAGTTTGCGAGATCTGAGCAAAGCTATTAACAATAGGACATTTTGGAGGACATTGATTCATATGATTGCCATGAGTCAGCAGCAACTTGACAGCACTTAACACACACACATAACACATTATAAGATCAATTTTCTTTATTAAACAACCCCCTGTCATCACACTGACTGCCAAAACCATCCATGTCTTCATTGCTGCACAATATAAAATTATAACTTGCAACCATCCAAATAAACCTTTAGACATATTTTTACTCATCACATGGCAAATACATGTGGCAGGAAATCTACCCCATATGCTTGAACAATTAAGTGACCAGTTAGGTCATGTTAAAAAATTGCTTCTCTTACACATTTATGCTTCTGAAATGCACATCTGTTTCTCCCCCAGTTTCTCTTGCTGCACTGTATACAACTTAAGTGTCTTGCTACCACCTTAGAACGTCCCTAGTATTATCTTGGCTGCCACAATGCCTCTTCTGTCAATTATCAAATGTCAGCTCTTCATCAAGAAGATTCCATGCTTTACTTCAATCCAGTACTTACAGATCAAAGCATTATTAATTTGTAAGCAAAACTACTGGCTGTTACTTTCTGCCCTATATATTGTCCCGGTGACAACTTCCACATGGCAGGAGATACCCATTAGAAAGGAACCCTGTGGATGCTCTGGTAAACAACAGAAATACACTGCACCAACACATGCATTCGATCTCCACCTGCATCCCTTCTTTCTCTCTCTCCACTATTCAAACATATGAATGCATGAGGCTGCCTCATACAGAGTCAGACCACTGGGCTATCTAGGCCAGTACTGTTTACTCTGACTGGAAGTGGCTCTCTGAGTCTCAGGTACTTGTCTTTCCTATCTGCTAGTACCTCACCTGTTTAACTAGACAGGGATTGAACATGGGACCTTCTGCATACAAAGCAGATGCCCTACCCCTGAGACTTCATTCATGATACAACATGGAAGCACAGATGAAGTCCTCCTTTTCTGTCCATCACCCCCTCGGGCCTATTATCATCATCATTAATATAGCACTTGATCTCCTGCACAAATACCACCATTTACTACTGGAGTGCCAATAACAATTTCTTCCTATGGTAAAAAAGAATGGCTACAGTGCTGTATCGTTCAGCATGCACAGTTCTTTACAGTAATCTCTTCATCCTCACAAAATCTATTTGGACCAGGCCATAATAATTCCCATTATACAGATAGGGAACTTGAATAGATGGGAAACTTAATAATGACATGCCAAAGACCAGAAATATGGTCATAACTAAGTCGACACTTTAAAACATATATAGGAAAAAAATGAAAAGCCATAAAAAGTGAATAAAGACTTGGTGAAAGTTTGGGTGGCAGTTTCTTAATCATCACATCCAACAGCTAATTCTAAGAAATAATGCTCTAATGTCTTTCATCCTACTAATCCTTTAAAAAGTATCTTTCAGGATGCTAAGGTATATTTAATTTTAAAACAAAGTAATAAAACGGTTTGCCAAAAATAATTCCAGAAAATACGACAGGATTAATTAAAACAGTACCAGGCAGCATAGTTTTCAGTTACAAAAAAATGTTACACGTGTAGACAGTCCAACCATTTTTCATCACTGTTTAAGAAACAACGTTTGCTCCTGGCTAGTACTGCTTGCTACTATCAGATAAGCAAAATGAACCTTGTGCTTTCTTTTGGGGAAGGGGAGGAACCCTTCCTGTTTCTCTCCACTAGCAAACCAGATCAGAGAATCTGTCAGACACTTCCTGTCAGAAGACAGGCAGTTTAGGTCACCTGTTCATAAGCAGAGGAGGATCCAACGTGGCAGATAAATCTGCCAGGCAGTAACCGATGACAACCCCAATCACTAAGTACACTCAGCCGTTTATTAACTCACGCTGGTTGGAACATGCTCATCTGGCAGTTGGGAAAGTACATATATGCTAGGAAATGACAGGGCTCCTCCAAGCACATAGATCGCCATACCAACCTATGGGAATAGTTCATGGGATGATGAAACTTTGAGAGCACATGGCCTGTAAGTTGTTAAGAAAATACTACATGGGACCTCCCTACCAAAGTAGAAGAGAGGAAAAGATTTATGAACCCTAGGCTGTAAAATGTGGTTTGGGGGGGTCCTTCATTCATTGTTGGGTTATGCTGCCCGTGAGCTCTGGTCAGGTCGGAGATCCTATTGCAACGTTTGGGATTGGACTCGGGAAAACGTATTCTTTGAGCAAACACGCCTAGGATCAGGTCGAAACCTTCAGAGAAGCTGTCTGTATAGGTAGACCAGCAGCCCCTGCCAAATCTCCCTTTAGTGGTTCCCAACCTTTTTTTGACCAGGGACCACTAGGACTTTTTTGTTCCGTGCAGGGACCCCAAGGTTCAAAATAAAAATTCAGAGAATTTGAAAATAAACTTTAACCATAACTGGAAGTTAAACATTAAACTTAGAATAATATTTGAAAATATATTTTTTATAATAGAGAACTTTTAATTGAAAATGTTGATTTATGATGGGTTCATAACTTTGTTTCGCGGACCTTAATTTAGTTCTCCTGGCTGGGAACCAGCGCTTTAAATTAACCAGCGACGTTACAGTGGGAATAATTATGTCCGTTGGTTCTTGTCGGTTATCCGGGCTGTGTGACCGTGGTCTTGGTATTTTCTTTCCTGACATTTCGCCCGCAGCTGTGGCCGGCATCTTCAGAGGAGTAACACTGAAGGACAGTGTCTCTCAGTGTCAAGTGTGTAGGAAGAGGAATATATAGTCAGAAAGGGGTTGGGTTTGAGCTGAATCATTGTCCTGCAAAAAGTAACAAAGGTAATGTGCTAACCATTGTCCTGTAAGTATCCAGGTAATGTGCTGATGAGGGTGTGGTTATCTTGATTATCTTGATACTTACAGGACAATGGTTAGCACATTACCTTTGTTACTTTTTGCAGGACAATGATTCAGCTCAACCCCAACCCCTTTCTGACTATATATTACTCTTCCTACACACTTGACACTGAGAGACACTGTCCTTCAGTGTTACTCCTCTGAAGATGCCGGCCACAGCTGCTGGCGAAACGTCAGGAAAGAAAAAACCAAGACCACGGTCACACAGCCCAGATAACCTACAAGAACCAACGGGCTCTGACCGTGAAAGCCTTCGACAATATTTTAATTATGTCTGTTTTTAGGGTGCCGCTGGACTCTTTGTTTTAACTGGGGAACCCAAGCGAACGTTTAGGAAAGAGAAGGCAGGCCAGTGAGAAGGCCTCTTGCTCCAGGAGAGGAAATGCACATGCGATCCCGAGTTTTAATGGGATACCTAGCTGGTGCCCTTCACCTGCTAGGGCAAAGGGGGTGCTCTTACAGCCATGGGGGGGGGGGAAGCCCTGCCGAATGAAGGCGCCTGCGACGGGGGTGGGGGGAGGGAGGGGAGAGACGAGCGACCGTTGACAGTTGTGCCTCAGCGGCCTCGCTCCAAGAGGGAAGGGTTCGGGCCAGGCGTTGGAAGGAAGGGGGCGAGGGCGAGCGACGTTTGACGGGCTCCCTCTGAGGGGAAGCCGGGGGGGGGGGCTTGCCTGGGCGCGCGCCCCCCTCCTCGCACTCACCCAGCGCCACCTGGCAGGCTCTCCGCAGCTGCCCGTGAGGCGGCCGCTTCGCCTCCTTCTCGGAGAGGATCTTCTCCAGGGCCCGCGACACGAACATGCTCTTGGTGCGGGTGTCCTGCTCGCGGGCCGAGGGTGTCGGCGGCGGCGGCTGCTGCTGCATGGCCGTGGCGAGCCGCCGACCCCAGCGCCGGTCCTTCGCCGAAGGGCGGGAAACGGCACTCAAAGGCTCCGGCCGCAGCCGGGCTCCCTGATCCGGAAGAGACGCGGCTCCCTCAGAGGGAGTGGACAGCGACACGGCGCCGCCATGTTGGAACCGTCACGTGACCCTCCTCCGCTTCTCGAGGCCGCCTTATCGAACGACTCTCGCCCTGCCGGAGCTGGTGACGCCAGGGGGCGGGGCTCGGCCACCCGGAGGGAGGGAGGGAGGGAGCGGGGGCGGGGCTTGCTGGGCAAGTCGCGGGGGCAGGAAGAAATCGCCTTCTGCACAGACATCTGTAGCGGGTTTGCAGCGCTGCAAATGTTTCAGTTCGTTTGATGCAACGAGAGAAGTCTCTCTATTGAGGACTAGTAGAAAAGAGCAAGAGTCCAGTAGCACCTTAAAGACTAACAAAAATATTTCTGCCAGAAAATATTTTTGTTAGTCTTTAAGGTGCTACTGGACTCTTGCTCTTTTCTAACACTAAATACAGTATCTGAAGAAGTGTGCTGTGGCTCTCGAAAGCTCATACCCTGCCAGGAAATATTTTTGTTAGTCTTTAAGGTGCTACTGGACTCTTGCTCTTTTCTAACACTAAATACAGTATCTGAAGAAGTGTGCTGTGGCTCTCGAAAGCTCATACCCTGCCAGGAAATATTTTTGTTAGTCTTTAAGGTGCTACTGGACTCTTGCTCTTTTCTAACACTAAATACAGTATCTGAAGAAGTGTGCTGTGGCTCTCGAAAGCTCATACCCTACCAGAAAATATTTTTGTTAGTCTTTAAGGTGCTACTGGACTCTTGCTCTTTTCTAACACTAAATACAGTATCTGAAGAAGTGTGCTGTGGCTCTCGAAAGCTCATACCCTGCCAGGAAATATTTTTGTTAGTCTTTAAGGTGCTACTGGACTCTTGCTCTTTTCTAACACTAAATACAGTATCTGAAGAAGTGTGCTGCGGCTCTCGAAAGCTCATATCCTGCCAGGAAATATTTTTGTTAGTCTTTAAGGTGCTACTGGACTCTTGCTCTTTTCTAACACTAAATACAGTATCTGAAGAAGTGAGCTGTGGCTCTCGAAAGCTCATACCCTGCCAGAAAATATTTTTGTCAGTCTTTAAGGTGCTACTGGACTCTTGCTCTTTTCTAACACTAAATACAGTATCTGAAGAAGTGAGCTGTGGCTCACGAAAGCTCATACCCTGCCAGAAAATATTTTTGTTAGTCTTTAAGGCGCTACTGGACTCTTGCTCTTTTCTACTACTGCAGACAGACTAACACGGCTACCCACTGTGAATTATTGAGGACTAGTAGCATGAGACAGTAGGTAGAATTTAAGGGGGGGGGGGAAAGATGTCGACTTCATAAGAAAGGCCCTGCTGGATCAGACCAAGGCCCGTCAAGTTCAGCAGTCTGTTCACCCAGTGGACAACCAGGTGCCTCTAGGAAGCCCGCGAACAAGACGACTGCAGCAGCACCGTCCTGCCTGCGTTCCAAAGCACCTAATAGGCTTGCTTCTCTAGTACTGGAGAGAATAGGTATGCATCATGATTAGAATCCATTCTAACTAATAACCATGAATACCCCTCTCCTCCATGAACATGTCCACGCCCCTCTTAAAGCCTTCCAAGTTGGCAGCCATCACCACATCCTTTTGCTCAAATCTTTGCAAGCTTGTACGTCTATGGCATTTTGTGTGTGTGCCGCCCTCAGGGCTACTCAGTATAAGCCATTTTTGCATGAAAAGCTGCATTTACTTATGATTACTTTGTGTGTGTGTGTGTAAAGTGCCATCAAGTCGCAGCTGACTTATGGCGACCCCTTTTTGGGGTTTTCATGGCAAGAGACTAACAGAGGTGGTTTGCCAGTGCCTTCCTCTGCACAGCAACCCTGGTATTCCTTGGTAGTCTCACATCCAAATACTAACCAGGACCGACCCTGCT
The DNA here is from genome assembly GCF_029931775.1 of Euleptes europaea. Taxonomy (NCBI): domain Eukaryota; kingdom Metazoa; phylum Chordata; class Lepidosauria; order Squamata; family Sphaerodactylidae; genus Euleptes; species Euleptes europaea. The sequence goes on along the minus strand of NC_079313.1, from coordinate 117,581,610 downwards.
TAGCTTCTGAGATCTGACGAGATCAGGCTAGCCTGGGCCATCCAGGTCAGGGCATTACTTTATTTATTTATTATTATTATTACTTTATTTATGATTACTTTAAGGGTTCAAAACTCCTTCCATGCAAGATGGAACATATGAATTCAATTTTATATTGAGGACTTGAGACCACCTATTGAATATTTATCGAATCCTGGGATTTTTTTCCTACATGAAAAGTGCCTGCTCATCTATGGCTTATCCCAAATGTTAAATATGCATGTAAATAGTAACAGGACTATCCCACTTTTCTCTCCTTTGATTTGCGCATGTCAGACAAAGATCTGGGAGAGCCAGGTGCAAACTCCCCTCTCTGATATGCAGGCTTGCTAGGTGACCACTCTGTTAGCCTAACCTACCTACCTCACAGGGTCGATGTGAGGGGATGAGAACAGAGGAGGGGAGAAAAGTGTTATAAGATGCTTTGGATCCCCATTGGGGATAAAGGTGGTGTATACATTTCTTTTTGAGATCTAGTGTGCTGTGGTGAGATCTAGTGTGCCCTAGTCTAGACTAGGGCCTGGGAGACCCAGGTTTGAATCCACACGCTGCCATAGAAACTTGTTGGGTGACCTTGGATCAGTTACTCTCTCTCTCAGGCTAATCTACCTCACATGGTTTTTAAAAAGATAACATGGAGGAGAGGAGAATGTTGTAAGCCAATTTGAGTCTTCATTGGGGAGAAAAGAAGGTTATAAATGAAGTAAATAAATAAATCATTGTGAGGATACAACCTTCAGTTCTGCTGCAATGGAGGGATATAGTGACCATCATAAAGCTGATGTGAAGGGAAACCAGGACTGTAATGCTCTTGGTATGCCAAACTAACATGCTATTGAAACAATAATAATTTGGCAATAAGACAGCTGAGGGGACAGATATACAAATGTACTAGTTTCCATATATATATATTTTTAAATGCACTTTAAAGATTAACCGATTTATTGTAGCATAACTTTTGTGGGCTACAGCTCACTTTATTAGATGCATGAAGTGATTCTTAAGTTGACAAAGAGACACATACATGGTGGTGGGGGGGGGAACCTGGGACTACAACCCAGGATTTTGCAGGAGAAGGGGTGGGGGAGAAATCAGGGATAATTATGGAGGTGGGGGCAGGAAATGTGGGAGGGCTAAGGAATGAGAAGCTGAGGAAAGGTTGAAACCAACCCCAAACCACCACTGTAAAGTGAAATACACTGGGGAAAATACATCATCAAAGCAAGTAAAAGAAACAAAATAGAAGTTAATTAAAGCCCAGTGGTTTCAAAAAGTTAGTTCTAAAATTATCACACCGAGGGCTGGTGTAGCATAGTGTGAAGAGAATGAGCAGTCTCTGGTTTAAAATTATCACACTGAGGGCTGATGTAGCATAGTGTGAAGAGAATGAGCAGTCTCTGCCTGGTTTAAACCTTAACCTCTGCCACAAACTCACTAGACAAGCCTCAGACTCCATCCTATAGAGAATATAACTGACCTACCATGCAGGATTGTTGTAATGATTGCAAGAAAATATATGTGAAGCAGCTGGGACACTTGAAAGCGCTACACAAGTGCTAGGTATTCGCATGTAAAATAGGGGCTACATATTAAAACATAACATAGTTTTTAGTTAACCTGTTACACTAGAGGAAAACTTGTGTTGGAGACATAAGTGTTTTGGAAGCCTGAAATGTTCTCCCATTGATTTCTGAACTGATATATTTAACATCAGATTTGTGTCCATTTATATCTTTTGTGTAGGAACAAATCTGTTTGTCCAATGCAGAAAGTAAAAGGGCATTGTTGACACATGGTGGCATATATCACACTAGAGGATATAAAGTGGGGTAAGTACAAGATGGTGTGGCAGATGTCATTAGATCCTATAATAACACTGTCTCTGCGTAGGGACAAATTTGGCATCATGGTTTATTGCAGGGTCCTGGGTTTTGTCTCTGTTTGGTGGCCCACAGTTCTGGTAAGAAACTGTTTTTAGCTTAGGAGGCTGTTTGTATTTCTCTCTCCCAAGGACTGAACAGGGACTTGTGTTTCTAATTCATTGTAAGTGTTAACTTTCTTAGGAAAGCCTGAATTTCCCACCCATTACAGATGTGAACCAGTGCAGCAGCACTAGTGATTGTTCTTTGTATTTTTCTCCTTCAGAGTTGCATTTTACATAATTACATTTCACCCTTGACCCTGTTGTTTATTTTTTTCAGATTTGCTACATACTTGGTCTACCTATGAGGATCCACTGCATTGCATCTGAAGAAGTAGTCCATGGTCCTTAATGCATGGGTACTTTGACTCACATTCCATCCCTCAGAGTTGACCTCGTGCCCACCCTGCACTTTTCTCGGGTTTTCCCAATACTGTTTTGTCACGGATTTAAAGTCTGCTCTGAGATCAACTCAGTTCAAATTGTAGCTATTTGTGTGCATAAGGCATTCAGGTTTCCCCCTCCTCCTCCAACCAAGACTGGCGGGGAAGAAGCAAACGTTTGCATAATCAGGAACCAACTTAGCTGCACTTGTATGGGCTTCATTGAAATACATCACAGCACAAAAACAGTTGCAAAGAAAATGCAGAAAGGATTTTCCATCAAGGTCGCTTGTCCCAGATAGACTGCTCTAGAACTGGATTGACAGCCCCCAGAGTGGAATGATAGACCCAGGGAAACAGAATCTGAGCTGTGGGATTGGAATGGCACCCTCTGGGAGTAGCAGAAGTGTTCTGGGACTGCAATTACAGCCCCAGAGTGGAATGACAATACACTGGGGGCTGTCAATCTAATGCCAGAGTAGTCTATCTGGGCCAAGTGACCTTAATGGAAAATCCATTCCACATTTTCTGTGCAACTGTTTTTGTGCTGTAATGTATTTCAATGGAGCCCATGCAAGTCAATTAAATCCTTGTTCCTATGATCTTCAGTGGGCCTTCCAGCCTCTTCCGTTGTTTCCAGTGGGCAATCGTGTCATTCCTTTTAGTACATCCCTTTGTAGACTACAGCCAATTACAATGCAGCATTTTCAAGGGGCAGGGAGGCAGACACTCCGGATTTGTGCTGGTGATTCTGCAACACAAAAACTTACTCCTTATACTCCAGGACTTTCTTCAGGGCAAACAACCACCATGCTAGGATATTGAGAATTCAGATCAGAAAAGTATGGGTCAAGGGAGCGTTGAACCCAAGGTAAAATTCCTATGCATAAATGACCCATGATAACCTGGTGGTGGAAAGTGCCGTCAAGTCACAGCTGACTTTTGGCAACCCTGTAGAGTTTTCAAGGCAAGAGACGTTCAGAGGTGGTTTGCCATTGCCTGCCTCCATGTCATGACCCTGGTATTCCTTGGAGGTCTAAATACTAACCAGGGCCAACCTTGGTTAGCTTGCAAGATCTGATGAGATCAGGCTAGCCTGGGCCATCCAGGTCAGGGCAATGATAATCTATGCCAGAATAAAAGATTGTCAACCTTTAAGGTACCACAAAACCATGATAGGTAACATTTTAACCAGTTCCTGCATGCCTAATTTTTTATCAGTGCTTTTCAGCTACTTATGACCTGCCAATTGTGTACTCACGTCAGCTCTGAGGATCCTCAAACCAAGTTTAATCAGTAGGTGGCTTCTGACCAGATTAGCAGAGTAATCCTACGCAGAGTGACTCCCGTCTAAAACTATAGAAATTAATGGGAGTCCCTCTCCATGGAATTGCATTGTTAGCCACAAGTCCAGGGTTTTATTCTCCCGCTCAGTTTTGTTTGACTAGTACTAAGAATTAGTGCTTTCAGCTGGATAGTAATGAGCTTCCTGAGTTATGCAGGCCTGAGCAATGGGCAATTTGATTATCATGTGCTGACCAAGTCTTGCTTCCCACCCTGGAAGTCAGTGTGGCGTAGTGGTTAAGAATGGTGTTTTGGAGCTGTGGACTCTGATCTGGAGAACCGGGTTTGATTCCCCACTCCTCCACATGAGCGGTGGACGCTAATCTGGTGAACTGGGTTGGTTTCCCCATTCTTACACATGAAGCCACCTGGGTGACCTTGGGCTAGTCACAGCTCTCTTAGAGCTTTCTCAGTCCCACCTACCTCACAGGATTTCTGTTGTGGGGAAGGGGAGGTGATTGGAAGCCGGTTTGATTCTTCCTTAAGTGGTAGAAAAAGTCTACATATAGAAACTAACTCTTCTTCTTCTCCTCCTCCTCCACCACCAATCCAGGGTTTTGCTCCCTTCCAGCTGTCAGCAAAGCAGAGAGAAACTGGCCTTGGCCACATCGCTGCAAGCTGGGTCCAAACCATGGCAGCTTGGACCTGGCTAGTAGTAGCACAGAAGGAAGCCAAGGGTGCATTTTTTGGGGGGGGGGGGTCCTAAATACTCTGGATCAGCCCTGCCCACCCTGTATCCTTTCTCAGTCCACAGTTCCTGCATTTGGTGTTCCGGGTTGTCTCTCTGGCTGCTTCTAACCTTGGCTGTAGTTCATTGTACTTGTAACCTTGGTCAGATCAGCTGCGAAATTCACCGAGTTACCTGGCGCCACTCGTTATCTTTTGGCCTAACTTAATTCCCAAAGGTGGAAGGGCAAAATGGCATGGGGGTTGGGAAACATAGGCTGCCCTAAGCACCTTGGAGGAAGCGCAAGAAGGATGCAGACAAGGTACAATGTAGGCTGGCAAGAAAAACAAAGCAGATAATTTCTGGCCAACTCAGGGATGTGTATAGTTTTGCTTCCAAAGAGGTTTTCCCCTCAGGCGAGTTTAGCATAGCAAAACAGGTACAAATCTTCTTCTTTAGGATGGAGATCACACAATTACAGTATGTGGTTCAGGAAGACTGTATTTGAACTTCTAGAGAAGGCTTTGATTTTTGTTCACAGGTACTGAGATTAGAGTTGCCAACCTCCAGGTGGTGGCTGGAGATCTGGGATTATAACATCTCCAGACCACAGGGGTCAGTTCACCTGGAGAAAATGGACACTTTGGAAGGTGGAGTCTATGGCACTGTTCCCCATTGAAGTACCTCCCTTCCCCAGACCCTGCCCTTTTCAGGCTCCACCCCCCAAATCTTTAGGTATTTCCCAACCTGGAGCTGGCAACCCTAATTGAGATTAGAATGCAGTTTTGCTTGTGCAGGAACGTTTTAGTAAAGATCTTGTGATGCTCATAAACAAATGCTCTCAACTTGGACATAACCTGTCCTGACAGCCGCCACTTCTTACAATTAACCTTTTTGGCTTTCCAGAGACATGCCTGTCAGGTTTAGTTTAATGCTAAGCAGCGTCTTAAGAAGTTACATTCCTGGATGTGGGATCTTGCTAGGAAACAGATGTATTGGGAGATACTCGCTGATTGGAACTCAAGCAGCTTTTGAATCTATCAAGGGACCATTGACGGATCTGCTGAGTATATAAGCATTATGCAGTGGCTCGCCCTCAGACCTCTGAAGGTCGTAAACAGACTCCCAACTACCTAGCCAGTTCAGATAAGTGCAAACCAACAGCCTGATCCCAAATAATTTGAGGCATGAGTTCAGTATGTGATCACTGCATGGCCAGGCAGAAAGAAAGAATACCCCTAATCTTAAACCACAGTTAAGGTACAATCAACTCCAGGGTGGAGAAGCAGCAGTTACTACACCATGAAATGCTGAGCACTTCAAGAAGAAGAAGAAGAGGAGTTGGTTTTTATATGCTGACTTTCTCTACCACTTAAGGAAGAATCAAACCGGCTTACAATCACCTTCCCTTCCCCTCCCCACAACAGGCACCCTGTGAGGTAGGTGGGGCTGAGAGAGCTCTAAGAGCTGCGACTGCAAATTAATTAGGCTAATGGTAACCTCTCTTAAGTATGGTAATGAGAGCTGGCTTCATGTGTAGGAGTGGGGAAGACAACCCAGTTCACCAAATTAGCGTCCGCCATTCATGTGGAGGAATGGGTAATCAAACCTGATTCTCCAGATCAGAGTCTACCACTCCAGACCACCGCTCTTAACCACTGCACCATGCTGGCTCTTTGACAAGTATCTTTTTAAAATTCTGAACCATATACTGTTAAATCTAGCCCACTAAAACCTATAAACCAGATAGCTTCCTTCTGGTTACCTGTTCCTCTCTGCCTGCATGCTGGCTTACTCCATATTATTAAAAAAAATACATATACCATACAGTATCAATAATAGGATTACTGCAATTATCAGGATTACTGACACCAGCTATTAGCGTGGCACCATTATAGAATATATGCCTTATATATGGATGGTGGCAAGTTCAATCCCCAGAATCTCCAGTTAAAAGGATCCATTTGCAGGTCTTGTGATGAACGATTTGAGACCCTGGAGAGCCACTGCGAGTCAGAGTAGACAATACTGACCGTGATAGACTTAGTAGAAGGCAGCTTCGTGTTACACTGCAGGCTGTACATCTTCTCACAGGTTTAGCAAGTATACAAGTAGGAACTTTCTTCCTCATCGACTATTTCCTTTCACTTCCCTGAAAGACCCCATAGCCTCTCCCCTTTTCTTGCTTCCATCTCTCCTTTCCACCCAACAGCCAACCTACTTTTATCTGCCCCTCTATCTTAACCCCCCCCCCCCCCCGGAAGCCTCTGCCTGGGAAAACTATGGCCCAGTTTTTGATGTCAGTTACTGGGTCAGAACTACTTGCATGATAGGAAACCCTCAAGGACTTGCTGGAGGCACATCACTTTACCCTATATCCTCCTCCCCATTTTATTTCTCCTATCCCTGCCCCATTCTCTCCTCAGCCATTCACCTTTTACCTGCTTCCCATCTTCAGCTATATTTATTATTTGTTTACTTCCTTTATATCCCGCCTTTCTTCACAGTAGGGACCAAAGCAGCTTACATCATTCTCCTCTCCTACGTTTTTATCCTTGCGACAACCCTGTGAGGTAGGGGAGGCTGAAAGTATATGACTGGCCCAACATCAGTCATCGTCAGCTTCCATGGCAGACTGGTGATTTGAACCTGGGTCTTGCAGACCGTACTCTGAAGGTCTAACCACTACAGCACACTGGCTTTCATAGGATGGCTTCTGTTGAACAGTGGCAAGCAGCCAGGCCTTGGTGACTCATGCAAGTTGGCTGGTATCAAGCCACCCAGTGGTTGCTGCCAGGCCTGGCTCCTATGAATCCTCTCTCAAAGGCCAAAACAGCCCTGGAAAGGGCCCTGCCCCTCTCCTTGCCTTTTACTGACAGAAACCAAGCCTAGAATGCTGTGGTTGCCTAGCAATGGCCACTGAGGGTTTTTGTTTCTTAAAGCTAGAGGTAGGGTTGCCAACTTCCAGGTACTATTACAACTGTTCTCCAGCCGATAGAGATCAGTTCACCTGGAGAGAAAGGCTTCTTTGGCAATTGAACTGTATGGCATTGATAATTCACAGTGGGTAGCTGTCTGTCTGCAGTAGTAGAAAAGAGCAAGAGTCCAGTAGCACCTTAAAGACTAACAAAAATATTTTCTGGCAGGGTATGAGTTTTCGTGAGCCACAGCTCACAGCTACTGGACTCTTGCTCTTTTCTACTACTGTATGGCATTGAAATCCCTTCCCTCCTTAAACCCTCCTCAGGCTCCGCCCAAAAAACCTCCCACTGATGGCGAAGAGGACCTGGCAACCCTGGCTACAGGGACTCCTTATCGTTTTGGGTTTGTTTCTGGAAACCTGGGGCATTTTTAGCTATCAGAATATTTGACACTGATTTGTAGTTAGGTATTCTACCAACAGCAGGTCTTTCTTAGCTTTCTGTATGCTGTGAGTTGCTTCTGTCTCAGACCAACTGCCCAGTGAAGGTTGTGTTGTTGAATACCCTGTTCAGAAAGCAAACAAAAGTCCAGTGGCCCCTTGAAAAGCCAAACTTTTGTTTAATTTGCTGCAATACACTAGCTCAGCTATCTCTTTGCAATCTTCAGAAATTCTAGGGGTGTCTGAATCTGGGTTTCTCCACTTGAGGGCACCATTGGTCTGGTTTCACTGCTGTGATGAGAAGCCAGGGAGTCCCTTGTAGCTTGCGTGTGGCAGTTCTACGCCTGTTAACTGGTAAGTCTTACTGATCTCAAGCAGATGAGAGAGAACGCATCTTGGTCATCTGGGCATGTAGTGGGGGTCACTGGGGATGTGGGGGGGAGGTGGTTGTAAATTTCCTGCATTGTGCAGGGGGTTGGACTAGATGACCCTGGTGGTCCCTTCCAATTCTATGATTCTAATTGTAAAAGTCTATAGCCAATTTAACAATAATTATAATAATAAGCCAGTAATTACAGTGAAGGGTAAAGGTAAAGGTCCTCTGTGCAAGCACCGGGACATTCGTGACCCATGGGGTGACGTCACATCCAGACGTTTTCTAGGCAGGCTTTGTTTGCAGGGTGGTTTGCCAGTGCCTTCCCCAGTCGTCTTCCCTTTACCCCCAGCAAGCTGGGTCCTCGTTTGACTGACCTCAGAAGGATGGAAGGCTGAGTCAACCTTGAGCCGGCTACCTGAAACCAACTTCTGTCGGGATCAAACTCAGGTCGTGAGCAGAGCTTGGACTGCAATACTGCAGCTTTACCACTCTGCGCCACGGGGCTCCTTACGGTGAGATTGACTCCCCAGTAAATGTGCTTAAGCTTGCAGCTTCATGTATACCAAGCCTGAACAATATACAAGTTATTCTTAAGCAGTCACCAATGCCTCCGCTTGTGAATTTGTATGTGAGTGTTTCTGTCTTCTTTGGATAGCTCCAAATAAAGGATGATATATTGCTGTAGAAGTTATGCTTGTGTGGAGTACAAATGCTTCCATCCAAATTGTCAGACAGCTCATTTTGTTTGTTGCACAGCTCACTTAGGGTGGACAAGGATAGATTTATTTTATTTCAGATATTTATACTCCACTTTTCTTCCTTAGTGAGGACCCAAAGTGGCTTACGTGCTTAGACATTCGGTTTAGGAACTGAGAGACCCAGGTTCAAATTTCCCTCTGCCATAGAAGCTTGCTGGGTGACCTTGGGCCAGCCATGCACTCTCAGCCTAACTGTCTCACAGGGTTGTTGTGAGAATAAGGTGGAGTAGGGAGAATATTTTAAGCCACTTTGAGTCCCCCTTGGGGAGAAAAGAGGGGTATAAATGAAGTAAATAAATAAAAATTCTCCCCCAATGCCATTTTATACTTACAACAAGAACTCTGTGAGGTAGATTAAGCTGAGAGAGGCTGGCTTAAGGGTCACCCAGTGGGCTTCATTGACAGAATGGGGATTTGAACCTGGGTTTCCCAGATCCTAGTCTGATACCAGCATTGGACAAAATTATGGATCTCTATATGGAGCCTGTGGTATAGTGGTTAGATTTTCAGGACCTGGGTTCATATCCTTCCTCAGCTATGATGGGCCAGTCTCTCTTGGCTTAACCTACCACACAGGGTTGTAGTGAGGACAACATGGGTGGGGAGCCAGGTATGCCACCCCGAACTCCTTGGAGGAAGGGTAGGATAAAAACAGAGAAATAATAAGAAAATTGTGTGCACAGGATGTACATCTGACTTTTCCTTCAAAAGTTGAGTCTGGATCTATGCTAAATCTTAGCAGTGCAACAGTTCTTCGTCTTTTCTTTTTATAATGTGGAGGCTGCAAGTTGGCATGGCTTCTGTTTTGAATTTGTCTCCAGCCCCGGATAGCTCAGATGTTTCCGCAGCGTTCTTTGAACAGAAGGGGTGATTTAGCAGCCTTTTATAAGTATTAGACAACCACTTCCTTCATTTCTCTTCACAGCTGCATCTGCATGCAAGCCACACAGCTCTTGCTAAATCCAATTCACAGGCACTGCAGGCAACCGAGCGTTCATTTGATGTCATATGCAAAGGGACGTCTTGCACATGCCTGAGGTGTGTTTTTTTCTAGGGGGGAGGAGGGGTTTAATGCACTGTGTGTTTTTGTATTTGATGTTCCCAATGTCCAGGTGGTTTGATTATCTTCTTTCTTTGCACCAATCTGTGCTGTTGTTTTGTCCATCTACAACGTGTGTAAAGTGAACCAAGGCCCTGGATCTGGCAGAATGTTGCTGTCTCTGGCTGGATAGAAAATAATCGATGTATTTGTAAGTTGAGAATCCTTGTTCTATACTACCAGTGGGATCTGGTCTTTCTGGAATGTACAGTGCAATCAAAGTCCAAAGTATACCCCTCTACATATGCAATCTTCGCATCCCCTAAGTCCTTGATGTGGCTTTACCTCTAATCTTGTGAGCTGGGTAACAGGCGTCAATGCAGCAGAGTGCCAGTTTAATGTGGGGTTAAAATCAGGACCCATCTGCTTTTGTGCTGGTATGCCGCAAATCACTTCTGCCTGGGCTGTCCCTACTGTCATGCCAGAGGCTGAGAAGACAACTCAGGATAAGACCTCCCATTGCCATTCCATGCTCCAAACATTCTTCTGAGTCAGATAAGCTTTTTTCCCCTGTCTTTCCTGTCTCCCCACATTGTTAGCGTAGCTCAGACTGTGAGGAAGTGAGCCTGCTATTTCTGCTTTGCAGAAGTAGAAAAAAAAAGCAAAAGTCCAGTAGCACCTTAAAAACGAACAACATTTCTGGCAGGGTATGAGCTTTTGTGAGTCACAGCTCATTTCTTCAGATATGTGCCTGTTTCTGCTTTTTAGACTTCCTCCAGCTGGTTCAGTCTTAATCCAGGGCATTACTTGGAAAATGGGCCCTCTTTTAGATACCATTTTTTTTCTAAGCCATTTTCCTGTCTGTTGGAGATCCCCTTCCACAAAAGTTATTTAAGGTCAGGTGACCAAAGACGGTTACAGAAGATGAGCTCCACAGAGCTAGTAGAGACGTTCTCTAAAAGGCAAGATAATCCTAATTCTCTATTTTAAAAAATTGAATCTCCACCAGGAAAGTTTAGGTTGAGCTGGGTTTACCAAACATGAGGATTTGTGATCATCATTGGAGATTGAACATTTTATGCCAAGAAAGTTCCATTGATAGAATTGGATGTATTCTGAGGCACCAAATAAATCAGTTGAACTATTCAAATTGGGGGGGGGGGACGACCCTGAACTGTCTACCAGGGAAATCAAAAGGGGCCCTAAGAACCCAATCATTTCTGTTCAGAAATTCGCAAACATTCTTCTGTTCAGAAGATCATCCCTACTCTGTTTTGGTGTCTGAAACAAGGATTCCTGTGGAGTTAGGAAATTTTTTAATGGGGTGAAGACATTTTAAAAGGACAGATCCCCCCTCCCCAAGAAAATAATGCATAACATGTTTTAATTGCCAAGTCCCCCCATCCCCAAGAAAATCATGCATAACTATGTTTCAATTGCCAAAACCTGGACTCTTCTATACATTTCTGGATATCAGGGCTGCCCCTTCCCCACTGTGGGAAGGCAGGGAACCCCTGAACTGTCCCTAGCAGCTAAAATGACTAAAATTTTCTTTAATGATTCTGCTCAAATGACCAATCAGTCTTAAGCAGGACCACTCTAAAATAGGCCGCCAATATATATATAAATTTTGCAGTCTTTACCATCTCTAGTTTATTTGTTATTTTAAAAATGTTGTTTTAAAAATGCCTTCTTTCCATTATCGAATGACTCAACCAGTCTCTACCTATCAACCGCAAATAATGGATAATGAAAAAAACAATCTACTTATTGTACCTATACTACCTGACCCACAAGGGCAGATCCTATTGGGAAACAGAACTTTATTCAATCTGCCCTTCAACTCAGGTGATGGCAGAGCATTCAATTGGGCCATCATATAAACTCTTCTATACTTGGGAAAGGTTAGTAGATTTAAATACTCCGGCATACTTTGCGGGAAAATACCTCAAAAGTAGGCGGAGCAAACTCTCCATGCTCTATTATGCACACTAGAGCGATCTGATAAAATCAAGCTATTCCAATCTGAGTCGCTGCCCTCCTTTCCCCAAGTTGTTTTGTAGTATCCATCGAGAATCCTATCTGATTAGCCCTTTTATCTACCATTTGTTTCCACATTGACTTATATCATTCCCAAGTTACTGCACACAGACGTTGGAGCTTGTATTTAGCACCAACCTTACCCAACACTTAAAAGGAGAACGCCAGGCTCTCATTACAAGAGAATTCATTGCCAATTCAACTTGCACTGCTATATTGCCAACACATTTGGTAAACCTGTGGCCCTGAGGAGTTTCAATAGAACCATGTATTCCATTAACTCAAACCGAGACCCCATAAAATGACTAAACTGAGGCTGTCGTACTTTGGTCACATTATGAGAAGACAAGACTCCCTGGAAAAGGCAATCATGCTAGGAAAAAGTTGAAGGCATCAGGAAAAGAGGAAGACCCAACATGAAATGGATTGACTCATTCAAGGAAGCCACAGCCCTCAGTTTGCAAGACCTGAGCAAGGCTGTTAACTATATGACATTTTGGAGGACATTGATTCATAGGGTCATCATGAGTCAGAAGCAACTTGATGGCACATAACACACACACAGGGTTGCCAGCTCTGGGTTGGGAAATACCTGGAGATTTTGGAGGTGGAGCCTGGGGAAGGTGGGGTTTGTGGAGGGACCTCATTAGGGTACAATGCCATGGAGTTCACTCTCCAAAGCAGCCATTTTCTCCAGGGGAACTGAACCCTGGTGTCTGGAGATCAGTTGTCATAGTGGGAAGATCTCCGGGGCTAACCTGGAGGTTGGCAACCCTACTCCTTTGGATACTGCTCCTGCTCTGTCTAAACAGCTGCAGTAATACACTTATCCTTCATCTGATGTCAGGATAGATCTTCCTGCTTTATCCAGCTACCAGTCCTCTGTTTGCTCTTAGGCCAGCCTCCTGACACTACACACTAGTGCTTTTTTGTTTGTTTTGTTTTTAAAAAGCTGATTTACACCAATTGTATTTTCTTGCAGATCTCCTCTAGGCTGTTCATAGAATCAGAGAGTTGGAAGGGACAACCGGGGTCATCTAGTCCAACCCACTGCACAATGCATTTAAACCACAACTACCTCCCCACCCCACCCCCAGTGACCCCTACTCCATGCCCAGGAGGTGGCAATAAAAACCCTCCAGGATCCCTGGCCAATGTGGCCTGGAGGAAAATTGCTTCCTGTCCCCAGAGTTGCGATTGGCATTTCCCTGGCCGTGTAAGAAAGGGCCAAAAGAGCCAAACTCTGATGCAACCCTTCCTGTGTTGTCAAGTTGCAGCTGACTTATGGCAGCCCCATAGGGTTTCAAGGCAAGAGACGTTCAGAGGTGGTTTTGCCATTACCTTTCTCTGCGTAGCGACCTTGGGCTTCTTTGGTGGTCTCCCATCCAAACACTGACCAGTTCCGACCCTGCTTAGCTTCCGAGATCGGACAAGATCGGGTTACCTTGGGCCATCCAGGTCAGGGCACTGTCACAAAAAAGCCCTGCTAGACACAGTCATATAACTGACTCTGCATGCCCAGCAGGGCTTTTTTACTTGTATCTTTTTCTCCTTTCACACTGCATGGATAGCTAGTTGTGACACTAGGGGGAATTCCTGATCAGTTGTCTGCTGATGTTTGCCGTTGTTAGAAAAAAGAAGTCATACATGATGTTTTCAGAAATGGGAAGGATTGGTGGAAGGAACCACTCTCACATGGATGCTGTGATATTAAAAATTTGCCTATGTTCAGTTTATTTGGAATGCGGAAGCTTGCAGAACTTACGATAAGTTTTGAGGATGTACAAGGAGCAACAACATTACTGGTGTCCAGTTCAGCAACCCACCCCCACCCCCACGGTTATTAGTTTAAAAAGCAGAAGAAAGTGAGTAAAGAAAAAAAGAAAACATGCCTTCTTTTCCGCTGGCCTTAACCCAACCAAGATGAAATCATGCCCACAATGGGAGCCTCTGGGTACATGCAGCAATCTGGATGGTTGTCCAAAACTTTTGCTGTTGATCGTTCACCTACCCTAGCTGAGAGGTTATGGGCAGGTGCCTTGATTTGTCTGTAGTTGCACTGGATGACAACAGGTGGTTGCTAAGGTTGTCAATTCAAACAGGGCAATACACGTGAAGTCATTGGTCTTAGAAGGGTGTAACTCTGCTTAGTATTGCACTGCAAATTGCTTCCAGTATTGCAAAAACTGAAACACGTCCAGTGGTTTCTCAAAAAAGTAAAAACTTGCACTATCCAGAAGTGTAAAACCAACTCAGGATTTCCACAGTGTAGTGCTCCTGTCTTTCCCCATCACTTGCTTCTTGCTGACTCAAGAAGGACTTCTGATTTGTGTTCTGCTTTCTTTGCATTCACTGATTGCACTGGAAATCTGTCTACTTACTGTACGTTTTAGTGAGGAAATCTCCTCTAGGTTCTAAAGCAAGGCAGTAAAGTACAAAATGGGGAGGGGCTTTGATTCATGCTTTGCATGGAGAAGCTCCTAGGTTCAACCCCTGGCATCTCCAGCTCAGAACATCAGAAGGTAGGTGATGTGAAAGATCTCAGCCAGAGACCCTTGAGGGCCTGTGACAGTCAGATACCTGGAGGTTGGCAACCCTAACCCACAGGGAGGGAGGCAATGGCAAACCACCTCCCAAAGTCTTTGCCTTGAAAATAGGGTTGCCATCCGCCAGATACTAGCTGGAGATCTCCTGCTATTACAACTGATCTCCAGCCAATAGAGATCAGTTCACCTGGAGAAAATGGCCGCTTTGGCAATTGGACTCTATGGCATTGAAGTCCCTCCCCAAACCCCGCACTCCTCAGGCTCTGCCCCCAAAACCTCCTGCCGGTGGCGAAAAGGGACTTGGCAACCCTACCTGAAAACCCTATGGGGTCACCATAAGTCTGCTGTGACTTGATGGCACTCTCCACCGCCACTTGAATTACAGTGGGACTTTGTATATGCACCAGAGATAGATTTATGCACAAGGTAAGTAAGCTACAGTTTAGGGCCTCAGATTAGGAAGGGAGTTTCAAGAGAGTAGCCATGTTGGTCTGCAGTGGAACAGCTAGAGCTAGATTCAAGTCCAGTAGCAACTTAGAGACCAACAAGATTTTCAGAGCATAAGCTTTTGAGACTTAAAGCTCCCTTCATCAGATACTATAGTCTAGGGGTGTCAAACGGATTTGTTGCAAGGGCCGGATATGACATAAATGTCATATCGGCCGGGCCATTTGTACCATAAAATTTAATGCCAGATACAGGAGATTTGTAGAAGGCACAGGCAAAGCCAATTAATGATATTATTGTTTACTTAAAATACAAACATGCTTCAAACAATAACACTGTTAAATAAAATAAAATACTGTATTATTGTTTGAAGCATGTTTGTATTTTAAGTAAACAATAAAGTAAAAATTAATATCATTAATTGGCTTTGCCTGTGTCTTCTATAAAGTTTGTATCTCTGGTCCCTGGCATTAATTTTTTTTAAATTTTATACTGGGGTGGGGGTGGCTGCTTTGGCTGGTGAACCGACAACTAGGGTTGCCAACCTTCAGGTAATAGCTGGAGATCTCCTGCTATTACAACTGATCTCCAGCCAATAGAGATCAGTTCACCTGGAGAAAATGGCCGCTTTGGCAATTGGACTCTTTGGCATTGAAGTCCCTCCCCTCCCCAAACCCCGCCCTCCTCAAGCTCCACCCCCAAAACCTCCCACCGGTGGAGACGGGGGACCTGGTAACCCTACTCACAGCCTTCCCCAGTCCAGAAAGACAGGGAGAAAAAGAAAGAGAGAAAAAGTGGGAGAAAGGGAGAGAGACAGGAAGAGAGAAACAGAGAGAGAAAAAGAGGGAGACGGAGAGAGAGAAAAGGGAGGAGAGAGAGAGAAGGAGAGAGAGAAAGAAAGAGGGATAAAGAGAGAAAGGAAAGAGAAAGAAAGCAAGGGAGACAGGGAGAGAAAGAGGGACGGGGGAGCTCGCTGGCTGGGCTTGCAGGGCCCCTGCAGCCCTTGAATGCCCAGAAAGGGAGGAGGACTGGGGTTGGCTGCCTCAGCTCTGCAGGTCGTATCTTTGACACCCCTGCTATAGTGTGCTCATATAGAGACTCCAGGCGAGCTCATGTACCGAAGCCATTTGGGATCCCCCACTCCTCTCATTTAAGACCTTCGCTCTTAGGTAGGAAAACAGGAAGCACCTTTAATTTGAAGGGTCTGGGAAGCTGATATGATGTCAGGGTGGCCTAATAAGGGAGCCCCTTCCATAATTCACAGTGCAAGGCTTAGTAGCCATCAATGGTATCATCCAGTTAAAAAGGAAATCTCTTTCTACTGTGTGGCCTTAGACAACCACCTGGTGTGAAATCTTTTTGAAGCTATTGTTTTCCAAAGGAAAACCAAGTAAACAAACTGAAACAACAGTTTTTAAAAAAAGGGTTTTTTTTAAAAATGCAAAGGAAGCACGCTGTCATCAAGAGAAAACATTTTTTTTTTTTTACCAGCTGTTCTCTTACAGGGGCCATGTCCACACTGAGCGTTTGCAGCTCTGATTTCTGCAGGCTTTCCTTGCATGTTTGCACTTCATCTCAACCGAAGGATTCCGGAGACGTCTCCAGAGCACAATTTCTCTGCGTTAAGAGCATCCGCTTATACAGCGAATTAATAGAAATGAAACGCTTGTTTCGAGCACCAGGTGGGCATGAGCGGCAGGCTACCACCTCAGCCAATCATAATGCTCCTTCGAGCTGGCGCGTGAATGCTGCTGCGCATGCAGGGGAATTTAACAGCGGTCATTACTGTGATGACGGAAGCTCCGCCCGTGTTTCTCTTCCAAAATATGCTCTCTAAATCGGGGAGTGCGAGGGGAAAACATACGAATTTTATCTAATACAGCGGAGGAAGGCGTCGCGGTGGGAACAGAAATTTTAAGTCGTGTTGGATGCTTGTGGACTGGACACGTTTAAATTGCGAGGTAAGTTGCTAGTTCATTCTCGGGCAGGGAGACCATCATTTGATGCATAAATACTTGGGGGGGGGTAGGGTTGCCAGGTCCCTCTTCGCCACTAGTGGGAGATTTTGGGGGTGGAGCCTGAGGAGGGCGGGGTTTGGGGAGGGGAGGGACTTCAATGCCATAGAGTCCAATTGCCAGGTGATCTGATCTCTGTCGGTTGGAGAACAGTTGTATTAGCAGGAGCTCTCCAGCTAGTACCTGGAAGCTGGCAACACTAGGGAAGAGGGGGAGAACCTTTTTCGGACTTTTTTGTAGAAATATCCTAAATAAATAATTAATACAAATGATACCCTCAGCATCTCCTGAACCAAAGTAATGTTATCAATACCTTCACCTTTGCTTGAAAAATCTGTCTAATTGTTCTGGTGAACTGAAACTGCATTTGCAGGGGTACTTCTGCTCCAGATTTTCTGAACTGAGGTGTAACTTTGAGACGGTGAAGCTGATTTGACTCTAACTTAGGCCATGAGCTTAGGGTCTAACTAGATGAGTACCCATATTTGTAGGATCTAACTAGACAGGTGCTAGTATTCCCCCCCACACACACACACACACACTCGAAGGCCAGTACTAGTATGTGCAAGGGTGGATGATTTCAGTTGGTGAAAATGTATGAGGGTGGAAGACTGAAACACCTTTTCCCTTTTCAGTGTATCCCTGATCCAGAGCCCCCACTCACTTGCTATTGCTATACAAGAACTGCTGGGAAGAACCAGTCAGGGATCTCCTCTAGTTAGGCCCTTATTGATGATAATTCCAGAGAGGTAACTGGAGAAAACAAACAGGAGTCTCAAGGCATCATCAAGACTAACAAAATGTAATTCCTGCATAAACTTTTATGGTCTCGTGCCCCATTCTGCTGATATAATGTGATGGTTTTTCACTAGGCAGAACATCTTGCAAATCCTGCATAGTGAGGAATCTTTAGCAGTGGCAGAAAGAGCCATCAATAATAAGGGGCTAGGGTTGCCAGGTCCCTCCTCGCCACAGGCAGGAGGTTTTTGGGGCGAAGCCTGAGGGCAGGATTTGGGGAGGGGAGGGGCTTCAATGTTATAGAATCCAACTGCCAAAGCAGCCATTTTCTCCAGGGGAACTGATTTCCATGGGTTGGAGATCAGTTGTAATAGCAGGAGATCTCCAGCTAGTACCTGGAGGTTAGGAAATCAGTACAGGAGCAAAAAGAGTAACCAAGTGCATAATAACTTTATCTATGGGCTACTCAACTTAATACATCTATGTACACGAACATCAAACATACAACAACTAGTAAGACCTACAATATGACAACAAAAAACACCATCCAAGGTGAGGAAATATGAATGGAGAGAATTCAAAGATTGTTTAAAAGTCTCTGGTAGAGTACACACGTAGTTGTCAGGCTATATTTCTTATAGTCTTGTATAGAAGAAGCGAAGTTCACAATGAGGATACGTCCGTTTCAAATTCTTAAATATTAATTCTTCATCAGTCCTTCAATCAATATTCTTCTTACATATTCACAAGATGTAGGTTACATTCTGCTTCCCACGACTTTTAAACAATCTTTGAATTCTCTCCATTCATATTTCCTCACCTTGGATGGTGTTTTTTGTTGTCATATTGTAGGTCTTACTTGTTGTTGTATGTTTGATGTTCATGTACATCTATCTTTCCTTCCAGTACCTGGAGGTTGGCAAACCTATAAGGGGCTCAGTCCCAGTTGGAGTGCATGTATAAAAGCCCATCAAGTCGCAGCCAATTTATGGCAACACCGTAGGGTTTTTGAGGCAAGAGACGAACAGAGGTGGTTTGCTATTGCCTGCCTCTGTGTAGTGACCCTGGACTTCTTTGGTGGTCTCCTATCCAAGGACTAGCCAGGACCAACCCTACTTCTGGATTTGACAAGATCAGACTGGCCTGGGCATCCAAATCAGAGGAGTCTGTGCAGGGCCTTAGTTCACAGAATCTTATGCTGGAATAAAAGATTAGTCTATAGCGTGCTGCAGGACTCCTGCTGCAATTTAGGCCCTTGGGTAACTTTTATAGATGCCATGCTCTCTCTCAGAGCCCATATTTGTGACATGGAACTAATAATTCTGACACATCTGGAGAGTGAAACTTTCTCACCTACCCCTTCGGCTGAAGCCCCAAATTCTCACCCGTCCATGCTGCTTCTGGGGGCAGGGCCTCTGCCAGGGACCGCATTTGGGGGCTGTACAGCAGGAGGGGAGACATGAGAAACCTGCACTGTCTGCAGGAAGAATCCCTTCCCTCCTCAGAAATGCTCTGGTCAATCCCTCCTCCCTAGTGTTGCCAACTGCCAGGTAGTAGCAGGAGATCTCCTGCTAATACAACTGATCTCCAGCCGATCACCTTTACTTAACTAAATATGTATAGGATTGGGTTATGTGTGTGATTAACTCATGCAGGGCAGGGTCATTGATCATTATTTTGTTTTATTCCAGACACAAACAACTTAAAAAATAAGGTTTCTATGCATATAAATGCCAGTTTTTAAGATTATGAACGCCCACTTAAAAAATAATAATAGATGTGTGAATATCCTCAGGGATATTATCGAAGGCTTTCACGGTCAGAGTTCATTGGTTCTTGTAGGTTATCCGGGCTGTGTAACCGTGGTCTTGGAATTTTCTTTCCTGACGTTTCGCCAGCAACTGTGGCAGGCATCTTCAGAGTAGTAACACTGAAGGACAGTGTCTCTCAGTGTCAAGGGTGTAGAAAGAGTAATATATAGTCAGAAAGGGGTTGGGTTTGAGCTGAGTATTGTCCTGCAAAAGTATTGTCCTGTAAGTATCAAGATAATGTGCTAATGAGGGTATGGTATGTTAATATGGAACCATTGTATCCTGAAGTGATCTGTTAATGTGTGTAATCCAAAACTAATCTGTATGGCTATTGTTGAATGTTGTCTTTGTCTGGAGGTTTTTCAGGGCAGGAAGCCAAGCCTTATTCATTCTTAAACTCTCCTCTTTTCTGTTAAAGTTGTGCTGATGTTTGTGAATTTCAATGGCTTCTCTGTGCAATCTGACAAAATAGTTGGTAGAATTGTCCAGTCTTTCAGTGTCTTGGAATAAGACCCTGTGTCCTGTTTGTGTCAGTCCATGTTCAGCCACTGCTGATTTCTCAGGTTGGCCAAGTCTGCAGTATCTTTCATGTTCTTTTATCCTTGTTTGTATGCTGCGTTTTGTGGTCCCGATGTAAACTTCTCCACAGCTGCAAGGTATACGATATACTCCTGCAGAGGTGAGGGGGTCTCTTTTGTCTTTTGCTGATCGTAGCATTTGTTGTATTTTCTTGGTGGGTTTAAACACTGTTTGTAGGTTATGTTTTTTCAAAAGTTTCTCCATCCTATCAGTGACTCCTTTAATAAATGGCAAGAATACCTTTCCTATGGGGGACTGTTTTTCTTGAGTTTTCTGATTTTTGTTTGGTTCAATGGCCCTTCTGATTTCATTCTTGGAGTAGCCGTTTGTAGCAGTGCGTGATTTAGATGGTTAGTTTCTTCCTTGAGAAACTGTGGTTCACAGATCCGTCTTGCACGGTCCATTAATGTTTTGATTATTCCTCTTTTCTGTCGGGGGTGGTGGTTGGAGTTTTTGTGTAAGTAGCGATCTGTGTGAGTTGGTTTCCGGTAGACCTTGTGACCTAACTGAAGGTTTGATTTACGGATGACAAGGGTATCAAGAAATGGGAGTTTACCCTCAATTTCTTTTTCCATGGTAAACTGAATGTTTGGATGGATATTATTAAGATGGTTATTATTAACCATCTTAATAATATCCATCCAAACATTCAGTTTACCATGGAAAAGGAAATTGAGGGTAAACTCCCATTTCTTGATACCCTTGTCATCCGTAAATCAAACCTTCAGTTAGGTCACAAGGTCTACCGGAAACCAACTCACACAGATCGCTACTTACACAAAAACTCCAACCACCACCCCCGACAGAAAAGAGGAATAATCAAAACATTAATGGACCGTGCAAGACGGATCTGTGAACCACAGTTTCTCAAGGAAGAAACTAACCATCTAAATCACGCACTGCTAGCAAACGGCTACTCCAAGAATGAAATCAGAAGGGCCATTGAACCAAACAAAAATCAGAAAACTCAAGAAAAACAGTCTCCCATAGGAAAGGTATTCTTGCCATTTATTAAAGGAGTCACTGATAGGATGGAGAAACTTTTGAAAAAACATAACCTACAAACAGTGTTTAAACCCACCAAGAAAATATAACAAATGCTACGATCAGCAAAAGACAAAAGAGACCCCCTCACCTCTGCAGGAGTATATCGTATACCTTGCAGCTGTGGAGAAGTTTACATCGGGACCACAAAACGCAGCATACAAACAAGGATAAAAGAACATGAAAGATACTGCAGACTTGGCCAACCTGAGAAATCAGCAGTGGCTGAACATGGACTGACACAAACAGGACACAGGGTCTTATTCCAAGACACTGAAAGACTGGACAATTCTACCAACTATTTTGTCAGATTGCACAGAGAAGCCATTGAAATTCACAAACATCAGCACAACTTTAACAGAAAAGAGGAGAGTTTAAGAATGAATAAGGCTTGGCTTCCTGCCCTGAAAAACCTCCAGACAAAGACAACATTCAACAATAGCCATACAGATTAGTTTTGGATTACACACATTAACAGATCACTTCAGGATACAATGGTTCCATATTAACATACCATACCCTCATTAGCACATTATCTTGATACTTACAGGACAATACTTTTGCAGGACAATACTCAGCTCAAACCCAACCCCTTTCTGACTATATATTACTCTTTCTACACCCTTGACACTGGGAGACACTGTCCTTCAGTGTTACTACTCTGAAGATGCCTGCCACAGTTGCTGGCGAAACGTCAGGAAAGAAAATTCCAAGACCACGGTTACACAGCCCGGATAACCTACAAGAATCCTCAGGGATGTTCCAGGCTCCTTCCCTAAATTTCCAAACACCATTAAAAGAAAAAGGTAATCTCAGAGCATTTCCCTTTGAAGAGATGATCAGGAAAAGCATCTTGTTATTTTGGAGATGTGTTGCAGAGCCAGCGAGCCATGGTGATTAAGAGCAGAGGACTCTAAAATGGAGAACCGGATTTGATTCCACATTCTTCCACATGAGCGGCAGACTCTAATCTGGAGAACCGGGTTGGTTTCCCCACCCCTACACAAGAAGCCTGCTGGGTGACCTTGGGCTAGTCACAGTTCTCTCAGAACTCTCTCAGCCTCACCTACCTCACAAGGTGTCTATTGAGGGAGGGAAGGGAAGGTAATTGTAAGCCACTTTGAGTCTCTTCTTCTTCTTTGCTGAGGGGTTGCTTCCCCATGACAACCTTTTTGCATTGTTGAAGGATTCCTTTTTCAGCAGTTGTCTGAGACCGTAACCCACACAGCCCCTAATATCACTATATCAAATAGTAAGGTGTCAGGCCCCTGTGCCCATGAAAGCAGCAAAGTTAGGACACCCAGATACAAGATAGAATTAAAGCCTGAAAAGACCCCCGGTATGAAGAAAAAGAGAACTTGTCAAATTACCCTCTCAAAAAAATTCCTAAAATGGCATGGTGATGATTGAGCATGCTGTGCGACCTGTAATTTTTTTAATGTACACATGCTTCTATTGTATGAGCCACCTTGAAGACTTACTAAGCAGAAAGTCAGGATATAATAATTTAGTGTGTTTCTCTCATAGCTGCTGATTAGCACAGACCAGAAGGGTTACAGAGTGCAAAGTTAAACCAATTTTCTCTGTCCTCTGGTTATAGGTCAGACGTCAGAGAATACTGAGTGTGATGGTTGTAGGACTGAGTGAAGGAAGAATCACCCAGAACAAATTTCTTTTAATTGCAACATGCCATCCAGTTTGTGAGCCAGCATGGTGTAGTGGTTAGAATGTTGGAACAGGATCTGGGAGACCCAGGTTCAAATCCTCACTGCCTGGAAGCTTGTTTGGTGACCTTGGGCCAGTCACATACTCTCAGCCTAACCTACCTCTTGGGGTTATGGTTGCCAGATCCAGGTTGGGAAATACCTGGAGATTTGGGGGGCGGAGCCTGAGGGGGCGGAGCCTGAGGAGGGCAGGGTTTGGGGAGGGGGGACTTCAATGCCATAGAGTCCAATTGCCAGAGTGGCCATTTTCTCCAGATGAACTGATCTCTATCGGCTGGAGATCAGCTGTAATAGCAGCTCTCCAGCTAGTACCTGGAGGTTGGCAACCCTACTCGAGGTTGTTGTGAGGATAAAATGGAGGAGAGGAGAACGATATGTGCTTCTTTGGGTCCCCACTGAGGGGAAAAAAATCAAGGTATAAATGAAGTGAATGCATGGATACCATTTTGTTGATGAAAATGGAATTAGCAGGGTCTACTAACAGACAGATCAATAGGTGCAATAATAAGGCTTTGTGGTTCCAAAAACTTTCAGTTTTAAACGACAGCCTAATGGGTGAGAATCTGCACTGCGCAATGTTTAGTGTGAGTCGGTCTTAGACCAGGGAGACCTGGGTTTGAACCCTTGCTCGGACCATGAAGCTGATTGACTCATGTTGGGCCCATCCCTCAGCCTAACCCGCCTCATAAGGATTTGTCAGCGGGCAAATGGGATAATCCCACTCTGATCTCCCGACAGGAAGAGTGGGATATGTGAAAAATGAATGGTGTGGAGGAAAGCTGATTTTTTTGATTTTTTTTTTGGCTTTTGTTTGAAGCACAAGACGTCTGACGCAGCAGAAGGGCAGAAACGAGAATTAGTACCTCATATGCATTTCAAGACCTGGGATGTGGTACATCAGACAGCCGGATAACGGCCCACTTAGCGTTCCTTCCGGCATCCAAGAGAGGTGATAATGAGGCTCTCTGGCAATCTTGGTGTGGAGTGGCAGCTACTTGATAGACTCTCAGGCATCTGATTGCCAACCAGACACTTGTCTTGACTTGTATATATTTAAATAAGGTTGTTTTAGTTTCAGCTTTTCCTTCCTCCTAACACACATACATGACTGCACTTCCGACAGCATACGACTGATGCACATTCTCTAGCTGTGGTGGGTGCATTTTGATGCAATAATTAACAAGAATAAGAATAATAATTAACAAGAATAATGCTGGCATTGCCTTAACAAAGCCAGTCCACTGGGGGAAGTTTAGGGAAAGGGAAAAAATCCATTCACCTACTGTGGGACCAGCAGTTGGAGCAGTCTGGCTTAGCCCGGGCATGTCAGCGCTCAGGAGCTAAGCAGCTATCCCTGGCAGAAGGGGATAGGCCATGGCTCAGTGGTAGAGCATCTGCTTGGTATGCAGAAGGTCCCAGGTTCAATCCCAGGCATCTCCAGTTAAAGGGACTAGGCAAGTAGGTGATGCGAACGACCTCAGCCTGAGACCCTGGAGAGCCGCTGCTGGTCTGAGTAGACAATACTGACTTTGATGGACCAAGGGTCTTATTCAGTATATTTTATAATCTACTTCTCCCTATACTCTCTTGGCCTCAAGAGCTTTCTGTTGAAAGGGGAGGGGCTGTGGTTCAGTGGTAGAGCATCTGCTGGGCATGCAGAAGGTCCTAGGTTCAATCCCCGGCATCTCCAGTTAAAGCAGTGGTTCCCAACCTTTTTTTGACCAGGGACCACTAGAACTTTTTTGTTCGGTGCAGGGACCCCAAGGTTCAAAATAAAAATTCAGAGTGCCAATGCGGCAATTTAACCTGAACACTGAGGTTTTAGTTTAGAAAAAACTCATATGTTAACATCTTTTGCCTTAAAAGAAAAACACAATAGCAGAGCTTTCAATGATACAAACAACTTTTTATTGAAAGGCAAATCCAAGGCAAAACCTCCCATTCACAGATGGCCAATAACCCCCCATGCACAGTTTTGAGAATCTGGATGGGGAAAACGTGCATCTGAGTGGCAAATCCAAGGCAAAACCTCCCATTCACAAATGGCCAATAACCCCGTCCTGCGACGGCTGTTAGCCCTTCCGTCGCGGGCCCTCTACAACGCTGCATACTTACCGCACAGGGGGGCAAGCCATGCCTGGAGGCTAGCCCGGGGAGGCCGTCTTCCGTCCCCGACGGAGGGAGCCAGGAGGGCAGCACGCGTGCCAACAAGCGCCCCTTCGGTCGCGTCGCCGGCGAGGGAGGATGGTGGCCACGTGAGCGGCCTGGGGGCCGGGGGGAACTGAGGCCCAGCCGGTCCCTTGCCAATACGTCCCCTCTCCTCTAGGAAGCCGTCACGAGAGAGGAGCACAGTGAGGGACCGCCCCACAAACGGCTGGGAGATAGGAGGACGAGCGAGGGGGAGAAGACACGGCCCTATAAAGAGGGAATGGGGTGGAGGCCGAGGAGGATCGCCACGGGAAGGCAAATCCAAGACCTCCTCCTCCTCGCTGCTGCCGCCTGGGCTCCTTCCTACCTTCCCTCCCCGGGGGGCCTGCCATCCGCCCGTCCTCAGCGCCTCGGCCTCCTCCGCCAGCCAAAACCAGCGGGAAAATCCTGCCCGCTGATTGGCTGCTGCCGCCACCCGCCTTGGTGCCGCCGGCCCTCGAGCGCCGCGTGCAAAACCCGGCCGCGCTGTGAGGAGAGGGAAAGGGGGGAGGAGGAGGAGGCGGGCCCTTTACCTCACACACGGCCCATCAGCCGCGGCCGCAGCTCAACTGAGAGAGAGGGAGAGAGCTGTGTGCCAGACCCCTGGTGGTAAACTTTGTTTCGCGGACCCCTGGTTTAGTTCTCACGGACTCCCAGGGGTCCGCGGACCACCGGTTGGGAACCACTGAGTTAAAGGGACTAGGCAAGTAGGTGATGTGAAAGACCTCTGCCTGAGACCCTGGAGAGCCATTGCTGGTCTTAGACAATACTGACTTTGATGGACCAAGGGTCTGATTCTGTATAAGGCAGCTTCATGTGTTCATGTGTTCAGGGTTGGCCCTGGTTAGTACTTGGATGGGAGACCACGGAGGAAGACTGGGATTGCTATGCAGATACAGGCAATGGCAAACCACCTCTGTTCATCTCTTGCCTTGAAAACACCATGGTCCCGGGGTCGCTATGAGTTGGTTGTGATTTGATGGCTAATAGTTCTTATTATACTGTGAGACCAGTAATATTCCAATCCACAAATGTCAGTTCACATGTTATGTTTTTCCCACTTGGAAAGCATTCATGTGCACAAAAACTGAGTTTCGGTTGTCCTCTGTAAAACATTCCTTCAGTCTGGGACTGGGGCATTTCAGTGACTCCTACATGAACCTGCCTGGTAGCAAAGGTCACATTCAGAAGGTCTTTTGGAAGCAAGGTAAATGAGTACCAAATAACATCTTCCTCTGTTGCAGCATGAAGCCTTTGGATCTCCCACTCCACAGATGTTTGCCCCAAATCAGCTGGTTTTTAAGTGCCAAGCAAAGGTAATGTTGGATCCTATACGGTTGTAAAAGCATAGGGGATCGTGAAGACAGATCTTCTCCATTCCCCCAAAGCCATGATGCCTAAGAAGGTAATGCTGAGGGTTGTGGAACTCCTAAGGACAAAAGCCACCAGGCATGGGTTGTAGCAAGGCAGGAAAATGAGGTGAAATCACTTCCACCTTCTTCTGACAGAACAAGCATGGTACAGCACGCTTTCTGTTGGTGCAAGAATGAAGTGGGGTGATTTTTGCCTAACTCGCTTTTCGTGGCAGTTGCCACCCCCCATGCCCAGGGATGCCTGGTAATGCCAGGTCAGGGTCACAGAAGGCTGCTGTGGGTAGGGTAAAGATCCACTACTAGTAGTGCCTTTCTTTTGCACAATTATAGTATCCATCCCATATTTATATTCCCAGTCATTTGGTTAAATGGTTTTCCCTCTCTTATTCTGTCTTATTCCCTTGTTTTTTACTGCTAGTTTTAATAAAGCACATTTTCTCTTTCTCCGATGACTCTTTTGTTACTCTGCTGTTTTGTAACCGGGGTACTGTGGCTTTAGTTGTCAATTTTTTCATTGTTCCTTTTAATGGTTGCATGGCTCTTGTATTGATTTTGACGCTGCTGGTTGTTATTCTTACTTTTGTTTTACTCTTTTAAAGGCTGTGGCAAGCTGCCTCAGAAATATTTTTAATTGAGATGCCAGGATATTAATATCTTAACTAAATGAACACATAGATTGCTCTCCATGTGTACACTTTAGGAAGCTATAGCCAAATCACTTTCTCTGTGGGGAAAAGAATAATGACTGAAAGGGTTGTAAGATACAAAAGCAAGTGAAACCGAAAAGTGACCACTACAGCTAGAAAAAGAGGAAAAAATCAGTAGCATAGAAGTAAAGCCAAGTCATAAACCTATAAACAGATGAAAGGGGGGAGATAGCCTGGCCATACTTGATCCACATTGGCCAGCAGTGACGTGGGAACTGTTTCTGGGTACCCAAGGTTGGGTAGAAAGAAAAACATATGTATATAAATACTAAAAATATAATTTATTAGACGTGCTAAGTAAAAATATTTAAAAACATTAAAATAGCACAATGGCATTTCCTAGGGTTGATCTCTGTAACCACATATCAAATGTGTTTCGGCCTATTGGGCCTTCATCAGTGGTTAATTAAAACACATGTTATGCCTGCACACATTTACAGAAATAAATAAATATACAAACAGTTCAAACCCAACCAGGCATGTGTATAGGTTCTAAAATCTTTTACCAGTTACTCAAACATCTGGTCAGATTGGTTCTAGTTGTAATACTGGTTAGTATATGTCTCTCATATACTATGTGTGCAGGTACCAACCTAGTAGAGCTGGGAACTGTTTCACCATGTGGCTTCTTCCCACATGTAAACAAGTAAGAACCATGGTGGACGAGGACAATAATGCTGTTCCTTCTTTTCAAAGTGTCACAAAGCTGACTGGGGGAAAGGTGCCATGTCCACATCAGAAGGCATCAGAAGCCCCACCCGTGTGGTTCTTTCGTGCACATGTCACCAGAGTGGTGTGGAAAAACACACCGCAAGGAAGTAGCTCGCACACCGATGCTACTGCCAGTAAGCAATTGATAGCATACGGGCCTGCCTAAAACTCCCGGACTGGACCTGGCAACCCGCTATGCAGGCACAAGACTACCTTCCAGCCGCGCGCCCGCTCCAAATGCTACTGGGCGGTTGCTGCACAGCCTGGAAACAGAAGCAAGGGCAGCCTCCAGTGAACCAGAGGGAAGCCATGTTCCTGTGTAAAGCCTGTTCCAGCTGCAGCCATGTCATGAAAAGCATGCAGTCACGTAGTAAGTGCCAAACACCTCCCCCTCCCATTGCAACATCCACCGCTTAATGGGCAATCAGCAGCGATCCTGATAACAGCGATGAGTCGGACTTCCAGTTATGCAACAGCGATCCCTGGACATTTGCACAGATCGTGCCTTTTGTTCCTGAGCGTTAATCACTTCAGCAGAGAATTTCCAGTTTCTCCCGGGTTGCAAAAGCCATTGGAATCAGAATAGATTTCCAAATTCTCACTACCCCACCCCGGTAGCCACAGATTAATCCTTTTGTCACCCTTTGTCAGCTGGGAATCTAGGAGGGGTGAAATCCCTCTCCCCGCCCCCAGAGAAACAGTATATCTGGAGTGCCCCCTGCCCATTATGTCACCTTAGGTCTTTCCTGGCACCTTTGCCGTTACTCTGTTGGTTTGGTTTTGCGCAGCCTAACCACGCTCCCTCCCGCCTTGCTGGTCAAGTCTATGGGAACCCCTGCCCCCATCTCGGCTTTTACTTTTCAATCTGTCTTAGTCTACGTGAATTTGGACAACACCACATCTGGAAGGTAAATATATCCCAATCAACGATCTCCTGCCACGTTGGCAACTGTACCTGCACTCCTCTCTTTTTGAATTTCCTAGATTTCTCTGTATGATTGTATGCATCATTGATTTGAATGAAAAAGACATAAACACTATTTAATTTGGAATCCATTGTCTGTCTTTATTCAAGGTCTCATTAAACGGATTCTGGTATAGTTGAGAGCGACCCCGCTTTATAAATACATAAGTTACCGATTGCTTAAGCTAATTCCCCATATTAATAGAGCAATTTGGCTAACACACGACTCACTTCTGAAAGCAAATGAGGCCTAGAAACAGTTCATACCAGGCTTCTAAGCAAGAATACAGTTACATTGAAAGCCTGAGGAAATTGTTGCCACACGAGGATGCGGAGGAAGGAAGTGCCTTCTTGGCCTCCCAGGGTAGCTCAGATATAGAGGTCTAATCCTGTGGGTATAATTGCATAGATATGAACATCAGACCCTGTGCATGTATTTGCGTTAGGACAGAGAGTTTTAATAAGATTTAATGCAACTGCCAAAGTTAATGCTTACATTACACATTGTGGGGACTTCACTGAAAAACAGAATTCTCTACTCACTGGCTGTAGGGGTGCCAGTCTGCAGGTGGGACCTGGGATTCCTCTGAAATTACAGTTCAGAGGACAGAGATCAGTTCCTCTGGGGAAAATTGATGCTTTGGAGGCTGGACTCTATGTCATTGTACCCCACTGAGGTCCCTGTCCTCCCCAGGCTCCACCCCCAAATCTCCAGGAGTTTCTCAACCTGGATCTTGCAACCCTTACCCCCCTCCCCCATCCTTCACTTGTGGCCAGGAAGGACGTGGCACCCCTAATTGGCTGTGATGTACCGTACATTATTTGTTGCTACCATGAGGAGATTTTCAGTGCGCCTGCCAGTGGCTAAGGGAAGAGGTGTGTGGTGGCATTCTGTGGAGAGCAATGACATTGATCCACATAGTAAGCCATGCAGAATGGAACAGTCAGCATACTTTGTTTGTTAGCAGCCTCTCTTTGCTAAGTTCTAAGATCTATGGCAAAAGAAGCAGAGAAACCTGGGACTCCCCCCCCCCATCCCCAATGAAGCCATTAACCAGTTCAGCAAAACTATGAATGTATTTTTTATTAGATTTGAATTTGACACAATTATGTTTCACCTTGCAGTTTTTTGCTTTTCATGGTCCCTTGTTCCTACTGTTTGTTTTTTGTTTCATACTAAGTAACATGATTATATAGCGAGGAACCATTTACTGCATATTAAGAAGTGGGCTGTAGTTCACAAAAGCCTTTGATGGAATAGAACGTTGTTAGTCTTTGAAATATGGTTAGCCTACCTCCACATTCAGAGGCAGCGAACCTCTGAATAGAAGAAGAGTTGGTTTTTATACCCCGATTTTCTCTACAGAAAGGACTCTCAAACCGGTTTACAATCGCCTTCCCTTCTCCTCCCCACAAACAGACACCTTGTGAGGTAGGTGGGGCTGAAAGAGTTCAGAGAGAACTGTGAGTGGCCCAAGGTCACCCAGCTGGCTTCATGTGTAGCAGTGGGGAAACCAACCCCATTCACCAGATTAGAGTCCGCCGTTCATGTGGAGTGGGGAATCAAACCAAGTTCTCCAGATTAGAGTCCTCTGCTCTTAACCACTACACCATGCTGGCAATGAATACCAGTGTCAGGAGCCAACGTTAGGGGAAGGCCTTGGCCTCTATGGCCTGTTTGTTGGCCCTCCAGGGCAAATGGTTGGCCACTGTGTGAGACAGGATGCTGGACTAGATGGATAGGGTTGCCAGGTCCCTCTTCACCATTGGCAGGAGGCTTTTGGGGCGGAGCCTGAGGAAGGTGGGGTTTGGGGAGTGGAGGGACTTCAATGCCATAGAGTCAAATTGCCAAAGCAGCCATTTTCTCCAGGTGAACTGATCTCTATAGGCTGGAAATCAGTTATAATAGCAGGAGATCTCATGCAATTACCTGGAGGTTGGCAACCCTATATAGATGGACCACTGGTCTGATCTAGCAGGGCTTCTTCTAATGTTCTTTAAGGTACAACAAGATTCCTCCTCCCCCCCCCACTGCTGCGAACTAATGTTGATGCCTCTAGGAAATGATCCTGCTGTCTGGGGATAACACCTCTGCCCCCACACTGCAAGCCCCACTGTAGGCCTGCTGCACCAGCAAATCCCAGTGCTGGAGAAGTTGTCTGTCAGGTCACAGCAGCATGTGCCCTTGCCAGAGTCGACTCAGGTGTCAGCCAGCTTGAAGGAGCCCAGCTGGCTCTCAGTGGTGTGCTCAGCAGCAGAAGCCAACCCACCTGAGTTCCTATCCCCCTCCCCTGCTCTATTCTGAGGCTCTACCCTGGGACAACTGCCCAACAAAAGCAACCCTGGGATGGTGAGACAGACCCAGACTTGGACCTGGCCCCAGCAGAACCCAAAATCGGCTTTCCTGGTTTGTTTAATGGATCTATACTACCTGGTTATCTTCTATGCTCCAGAGCTCTCCTCTCTAGTATTTACAACTGAATTGCAATGCAGCGATTGCAACTTGAAAAGATTTTTAAGAGAGCATGGATTGTGTAGCCGCTTCTGCAATGGGGCCTATGTGTAAATCTCACTCATGCTTGGGCAATCCCAACTAAACCAACATTATCAAAATGGATTCAGTGTGTCTCCAGCTTGTCACATGATTAGATTTACTTAACACCACTGCTGGTGTCAAGCTAAGAGTGAGAAAAGATGGAGACTTAGGCTTTAGCCTGAACAGGTAAGACATGTCAGAAGCAGTTCCAAGACACAGCAGAGCGTAGGGTCGAACAGGCAGATGGTCCAGTTTTCAACAAATCCAAAGGGATAATGTGTCAGGGGATGAAGGTGACCCCAAGATGAACACATGAACACATGAAGCTGACTTATACTGAATCAGACCCTTGGTCCATCAAAGTCAGTATTGTCTACACAGACTGGCAGCGGCTCTCCAGGGTCTCAGGCAGAGGTCTTTCACATCACCTACTTGCCAAATCCCTTTAACTGGAGATCCCAGGGATTGAACCTGGGACCTTCTGCATGCCAAGCAGATGCTCTGCCACTGAGCCACGGCCCCTCCCCTCTTACTGTTTAGATTGAATGGGGCTGGAATCCTCTTGTTCATATCAGCTTCAGTGGACAGAACTAGTGACTGGGCTTTTGGGTGCTACCAGGAAACATCCCATTGTCGATGCACACTCATTCTAACTCAACAGTAAATAAATACCTGTCAATGATATCAAAAGTTTGAATGCTTCTGGACTATCCCAGAAACTGAATAGTGCCATGCTAAGCAGAGCTACACCTCCCTAAGTCCACTGAAGTCAATGGGCTTTGAAGGCTGTTAACTCTGATCTGGATTCTGATCTGGAGAACCGGATTTTATTCCCCACTCTTCCACATGAGCATCAGAGGCTAATCTGGTGAATTGGATTTGTTTCCCCACTCCTACACACAAAGCCAGCTGGGTGACCTTGGGCCAGTCACACTCTCTCAGTCCCACCTACCTCACAGGGTGTCTGTTGTGGGGAGAGGAAGGGAAGGTGATTGTAAGCTGGTTTGAGTCTCCCTTAAGTGGTAGAGAAAGTCGGCATATAAAAACCAACTCTTCTTCTTCTTCAAGTTGCACTTAACTTATAGTGATGAACAGAGGTGACTGGCCATTGCCTGCCTCTGTGTAGCAACCATAGAGTTCTCTGCTTAGCTTCCGAAATCTGACAAGATCCAGCTAGCCTGGGCCGTTGAGAGGAGGGCATTGCAAAATTACCATTTGGGATATACCGGTAGTAAGTGCATTTACACACTAATTTCTGTCCATGAAATTAGCACTGTGGCCCCCAGAGAAAATTGTTCCAATGCATGTGAGATAATCCTTCGCACAGTCACTGGGATCTCCTGCCTTGAGGCATGATCATCACTTGATAACTGCAAATTAAAGTCATGTGTGAATAGGCCATCAGTAGATAGTGTTTCCTTACCTCCTCACAGCAGCCCAGACACACAATGCTTTTAAGCTGGAGTCTGTTTTTGCATTCAACAGCTAGTCGTCAAGTATACACAAATCAAGTAGCGTGTGAACCAGCCCTGTACACACTCCCATAACAATTTTATAGATATGTGGAAGCCCTTTTTATCAAAGTCCACTAAGACAAAATACAGCAAAACAGTTCATATTGAAACCAGTGTTTCCTGGCTGCATTGTTTACTTCTTTCTAGCATGTTATGTGTGAGTTGTACATGAATATTTAAACACAGATTTGTTTTTCTTGTAACAGCTTCAACATGGTCCCCTTTGTCATGTATGCCAATCACATTAAGACAAGATCAAGGGGTTTTCTTATAACTAAGATCAACCACTGGAAAAGGACCAGAAGCAAGGAAGCAAACCAGTTTTTAAGACACAGCAGTTCTTGCAACAAAAATAGCCACATTTGTGCTAAACTTTACTTTCTGCTTTATAAAGTATGTGGGAATGAAGAGCACGTTCTTATTTTTTCCCCACCCAGAAATAAAGAACGATTATTTCCCTCAATCCTAAAATAGGCTCAGTTCAATTAAGAAGGTCCTGAGTTCAGTTTCTAGCATCTCCTAATGAAGGGAACAGGTGTTGGAAAGACCAGGAAAGAGAAGCAGGAGTGCTGCTGCCAGCCAGGGTAGGCAATGTTGAGCTGGCTGTCAGTTTGACTCACTATAAGGCTACTCCAAATATTTATGGGTGTTGGCCAAAGCTGTGTTTTTTACCCTCTATATTCCATTCCTTATTTTTGTGTTAGTAAGAAAAGCCCTGCCTACATTACAGACTTATATTGGTTGTCTGCTCCTTGAACTGTCATGGCTTCCTCTGAAGAATCATGGGGATTGTGGTGAGAGTTTTCTTAGAGATCCCCTAGCCACCATCTTAGAGGAGTTGATGAGAAAAACTAGTTTGGGGGAGCAAAGAAGTGGTGGTCATTATTAATATTAGAGGAATAACAATTCTGCAGTGTTTAACATAGGGCTATTCTACTGTGAACTCATCTACAGTATGATGTTCATCATCAGTATCTATACACCTATACACATATGAACTCTAATGATACTGCTATATACTTAGTAAGACCATTGGTCTGTCAAGATCAGTATTGTCTCCTTTGACTGGTAGTCGATTCCTAGCATTATCAGATATTTTTCATATCACCTACCGTATCTCCTTTTGACCTGGGACCTTTTGCATGCAAAATAGATGTTCTGCTGTTGAGCCATGGCCCAGTCCAAGGCAGAGATTAGTTTGGAGGAAACAATAGAAGAGCATTATCTTCTTCACTTTCCCTAAACAAAGCTGGTTTGTGGAGAAATGGAGGCAACACGTAATGAATTTCAAAGCATTTGCTTTCTGCTTCATAAAAAACCTCTGAAATGGTCCATGACTGTTTACTTAACAGTTTAATGTTTTAATTTATGTTTTTTAAAAAATTCTTAGAACAGGGATAGTCTCCTTCTGTGTTAGCGTTGCTAGCCATAGCTGGCCAACTGATGGGAGAACTGAGGTGGGGATAATGTCTTTGGCACCACGTTAATGAGCTACGTCACCAGCAGCAGCACCAGCAGAAAAGAATTTGAAACGGTCCATATCTAGAAAGATCGTCTGTGCCTAGACTTGGAGAGTGACTTCCTTGAAGTGGATCAATGAACTGAAACTGACATGGACTCAACTGGGATCTTAACAGTTTACCAGCACCTATGTGTGGAGTTGCAATGTGCTGTTGGTGACTGTATTGTGAGAAAATATTCTGATCCTGTGGAATTGTTGATGTAGTTATATGTATTGTCGAAGGCTTTCACGGTCAGAGTTCACCGGTTCTTGTAGGTTATCCGGGCTGTGTGACCGTGGTCTTGGTATTTTCTTTCCTGACGTTTCGCCAGCAGCTGTGGCAGGCATCTTCAGAGGAGTAACACTGAAGGACGACACTGTCCTTCAGTGTTACTCCTCTGAAGATGCCGGCCACAGCTGCTGGCAAAACGTCAGGAAAGAAAATACCAAGACCACAGTCACACAGCCCGGATAACCTACAAGAACCGTAGTTATATGTGTTTGACTGGATCCTTTATACATGTACTTACTGTGTACATCCTTCGTATTTTGAATATTTGTGACAAACTATATGTGATATTTTGTTTATAATCTGATTAAGTTTGTTGTGTGGCATGTTTTGTCCTATACTGATTTTGGCTTGTAGTACCTGGAGATTGGCAACCCTAGTAGCCGGGAAAATCGGGGATTAATGAGGGGAATCTCTTCAGTAGACCCCAGAATATGGATGGATTGCCCAGGCAAAGTCAGCTATTGGTTTGCCTTGCTGGGGCCGTATTGTAGGGCTGCCAACCTCCAGGTCATAGCCAGAGACCTCCTGCTATTACACCTGATCTCCAGCTGATAGAGATCAGTCCACCTGGAGAAAATGGCTGCTTTGGCAATTGGACTTTATGGCATTGAAGTCCCTCCTCTCCCCAAACCCCTCCCTCCTCAGGCTCCACCCCAAAGACCTGCCGATGGCAAAGAGGGGCCTGGCAACCCTACCATATTGGGTTCTGCTTGCTGCTATTATGAAGGACCACATGAAGGAATGTGGCTTCTTTAATCACTTGCAGGCTTTAATAATATGTCAGTCCATGCTACAGGTAGGATAGTCAACTCTAGCTTGGGGAATTTCTGGAGTTTGGGTGCTGTGCCTGGTGAGACCATTGGGGAGGGGAGGGAGCTCAGCAGGGAATGTAATGCCACAGAGCCCCTCTGGAAGTGCCATTTCCTCCACGGAAACTGATCTCTGTAGTCTGGAGATCAGTTGTCATTTCAGGAGAGTTCTAGACCTCGCCCTGAGGTTGATGACTCTAGCTATGGGCAGGACAGCTAGGTAGAGTTGCCAACTGGCCTGAACACAACTGTCCTATCCTTTTAATCGAGACTTCATGTGCGAAAATGGACAGCTGAAGCTTTCCATAGTGTGCAAGTAAATAATATCCCCTGTTAAGTAACATCCCATTAAACCTCGAGTAATAGAACAGGGCATTTTTCTCCTGGCAATTGTACTGCTGGGGTAGGAAGAAGGGGGCAGAGGACAAAATTCAGGAGGTCCATGCACTGAAAATGGCGGCAAAAAAGGGCTGACAAAGGAAAGGACTCAGAGGACAGGGGAACAAGTAGATAGTTTGGGGGCACATCCATTACTAGTTGGTACCCCTTGTAATAATCACTGCTCATGGATCTACAGTTCCCAGGTTTTCGGGGAAGAGGAAATTATCATTAAATCAGAATAAATTTGCAGCATGGATATGCCATTACTATGACAAGATCCTTCAAATCTATGTATTGCTTTTCATTTTTTAAATAATGGAAGTACTATTCTTCTTTCCTAGAAATGTTGCTAAGCTTAAGTATTAGAAAATGCTCAAATTCTCATTCAGTAGTTACAAACAAATGAGCAAAACGAAGACCACATCAAAATCTAATCTCTGCTATAAACTTACTAACAGGCCATTCCTGAGGAGGAGGGATGCACTGGTGACTAGAGGCAGCACAGCTGGAGGTTTCTCCCCCTCCACCACTGAGGCCGAAACCAGTGTCCCTGGGCTGCGCTGTGGAGGATGGCATCCAGGGCCCCCTGCCGGTGTCCGTGCTACCCTGGTCGCCGGAAGTGGCACAGGCACCGGCGCAGGGGGCTCGAACGCTGATGCAGCCCCTTCCTGGCTTCCTAAGGACTTTCATCCTTGAGACTCAGGAATGGGCTGTAAATGGTCTCTGGCGAGCTGCATTCTCTTAGCCTCAGTCCCACTATCTGCAGTATGGGAATAGTCTTATACATTGTTAAAAAGACTGCATCAAAATAATG
Source organism: Euleptes europaea (assembly GCF_029931775.1). Taxonomy (NCBI): domain Eukaryota; kingdom Metazoa; phylum Chordata; class Lepidosauria; order Squamata; family Sphaerodactylidae; genus Euleptes; species Euleptes europaea. Next base: position 117,544,989 of record NC_079313.1, on the reverse strand, counting down.
TATGCAAAGCACTTGGAATGTTCTAAAATGCTGTGTAAGTGCTCCTTATCAATAAACATCCTGTTTCCAGACTTAGATAATATTGACTTTGTGGCTGCCTTGATTTAAATTCATTCCTGCAGTCAGGAAAATTAAAGTGGTTTGTTTTTTTTAATCTCATATTAATATCAACAACGAAAATGCGAATACTTTACTGGAGACTGAGAGGAACACACTTCATTACCACAAACCACATGCAGGACATACCTAGCATGAAGCTGCAAACACCACAACCTATTTACTCCAGAGAAATCCCCTTTGGCTTTGCAAAGAGTTTCAGTGGTGTAAATGCACAGGAGGTTGCTGTAGCCACCACTTTGACCCGAGCAAATTGGGAGGACTTTCACTATTGTGACTGAATTATTTTCTTGACCAGCTGCTTACTACCTGGCAGAGAAGGCAGACAAAAGGAAGTCTTGCCTGTTACACTGGGCCCTGGATTTCTTTACAAGAGACTGTTCTTCATCTATTTTTCTGGGTTGGGACCATGTGACAACGGCAGGATGCACATGCCTTACAACTTCTGCTTCAGTCAAAGCAGCATGCTTCCTATGAAAAACTGCTTACCTTGCTAAATACGACTGATCTAGTTTGGCTTTCAGTTACAAATGTGGTTCTTTCCATTGCTGCTCAATCACTTTCCTCCAGAAAGCGCCTCCGGGGAGAGTATTGCAAGGGATGACAGTGCAATCCTAAGCAGAGTTACACCAGGCTAAGCACACTGAAGTCAATGGGCTTAGAAGGTTGTACCTCTGCTTAGGACAGTGCCGTCAGTCTCTTCAAAAACATTCTTATAGATGTGATAGACCATTAATTTAGATTTTACCCACACTCAGTGAGACTTGCTTGTCGTTCTAAGTAAACATGCAGGTTCATATTAATGTATTTATTTGGGTATTTCTATCCAACATTTCTCCTGCTGGGGACTCAAAGTAATCTGCAAAAAAAAAAGTCAGACACAATTAACTTTGACGAACCAAAAAATAAATAAAATGATCCCCCCTGACGAAGGTGCATGCGGAACGCATAGGGATTGTAAACATTATTATAGAATTCGTTTCTTTCTGCCCCATTTGTTTCCTTGCCTTTGTTTTACCTTGGTGTAGCCTCCTTTGTTTCTTCAGGATAGCAAACGGCAAATCCATGTCCCAAAACACAGTTTAGTCAACAGCAACAATAAAAATTCTACAACTGATTTATTCAATAAGGGGCATGCCATTTAGGGGAAACAACCCTGAAATATATGACAGGGAATGGAAGGTCTGTAAACTCTCTGTAATATGAATACAGAAACTTTCTTCTCTAATATTTCCCCATGCATCGGCTAGTCTTCCTCTGTCTGCCTTTTGGCCTGGACAGGAAAAGTAGTATCTGAAAGCTGAAAGGGAGAAGAAGACAATAGTCAGTGTTTGTGGAACCTGCAATCTTTCATCTGAGAGAGAACCACCCCCTTTCTCTTTGGAAACAGACGCAGGAGCAACACTGCTATCTACGGCTTCAGGGAGATATCAGTGCCTTAATAACACCAGCAGCCAATGCTCCACTCCCTGCCTTCATCTCAGATCAATTTGCATGTCCAGCAACAAAGAACCCTCATACTAAGGAACAGGGCAAAGTCTGCTATCCTCAGTAGCAGGAAGTAAAGAGCGAGGAATTTATATGGCACATCCACGCCATACACATTGCCTCTATTTGCTGGGAATTTTGCTAGTATTTTTATAAAATAAAGTTGGCCAGTTCACATGTTCAGAAATGTACACTTCCAGCTGACTGTATGAATCGTCCCAGTGAAAAGCATGGCTTTATATTGGTACAGGCACCATGGCTGCTTTGTGGAATGATCTCCCCAGTACAAAAGAGCTGTCTTTTCAACTGAAGCAAACAAATGTTTCCTATAAAATGAACAGCAGTTTTGGAAAACTAAAACGAGAGCTGCAAAATAAAATGACGGTCTTTTGAATGAGTACATTTTCTTGAAAGCGCTTTGATTGTCATCAAAAGGAGTCAGTCCTAGAGCAAGAATGGCTTTATTCTCTGGGAGCATCAGACAATACTCGATACAACAACAAAAAAATTCTACAAAATGTGGCATTCAAAACAGCACGTGGAAGTAAAAACAGACTTGACAGTTGTGGTGAACTGTGCACTTCAGTTGCTGAGCACAACGCTGACCACAAACACTTTCATGGCTGGGAAAAAAATCTCATGTTGGCACATTGTACATTTTCCCTTTTAAAATGAAAAACATTTTGCACATGCTATACAGTTTCCAGACCAAAGCAAGGATTAGGTGGATCCTTAGGCTAAGTGCATTGTGTCAGTGGGAAAATCAAAGAACGTAGATTACATAGGGGAAAGACGCAGGGGAGAAATTCACTTTTATAGGTAGTAGTAATAGTAGTCATAGTAGTATTTTACCCTGTCTTTTGTCAAAATACTGGCTCCCAAGCGGCTTATGGTAATTAAAAAAAAAAACCTTTACAAGTATCAATTACAATAAAATAAAAAGAAACTGGGGCTGAGGGTTTTCAGCAAGGTTTCAGTTGAGGCACCATGGAATGATTCCCAGTTGCTGCCTCTTCTCTCTCTCAACCCTTATCTCAAGTTAAAATCAACCCTTCGCAAATACTAGAGAGGTTTGGGGTGTTGTTTTTTACAGCGCCCACCATTAAATATGTAGCCATACACGTGAGTTTATTTTTGTCCTTTTCAAGTCCCAGTTCAGCAACTTACCAAATTCTTGCAGTCCTGAACCCATTTTCTGAGAAGTGGGTAAGTTCACACCTGAAACTGCCTTATACTGAATCCAACCCCTGGCCTGTCAAAGTCAGCATCGTCTACTCAGACTAGCTGCAGCTCTCCAGGGTCCCAGGTAGAGGTCTTTCACAACACCTACTGCATGGTTGTTTTAACTGGTGACAGAGATTGAAAGCAGAGGCTCTTCCACTGAGCCTTAGCCCCTCTCCTCAAGCAGGCAAGTTCTGTTTACAACTTGATCACTCTTATATTTCTAAGGGCCCAAGAGGAGAGACCTTTCCTACTTTTAATAGCTGCATACTCATGAACATGTGAAACCGCTTTCTATTGAATCAGTTCCTTGGTCCATCACAGTCAGTATTGTTTACTCAGTATTGCTTACTCAGACTGGCAGTGGCTTTCCAGGGTTTTAGGTAGACCTAATACCCAATCCTTTCAACTGGAGATGGCAGGAATTGAACCTGGGACCTTCTGCATGCCACACTAATGCAGTGAGCCATGGCCCTTCCTTTCTTGTAGGTGTGGTGGTAGATGTTACCACTCTTGCTCCAGCATGGTGTAGTGGTTAAGAGTGGTGGACAATAATCTGGAGAACTGTGTTCAATTCCCCACTCCTCCACATGAAGCCTGCTGGGTGGCCTTGGGCCAGTCACAGTTCTCTTTGAGCTCGCTCAGCCTCACTTACCTCACAAGGTGCCTGTTGTGGGGAAGGGAAAGGGAAGGCAATTGTAAGCCGGTTTGATTCTCCTTAAAAGGTAGAGAAAATTGACATATAAAAACCAACTCTTCTCCCCAGTATTACAAGCTTCTGGAGTTGCCAGTTGCTTGGAGAAAAAAATGTCCTGCCCTTTTAGTAGAGGCTTCATTGGATGTAGCAGCCCAAATGGACACAGCTTTGCCAGAGCTCATCAGAACTTGGAAGCTAAGCAAGGTTGGCCACAGTCAGTACTTGGATGGGAGACCACCAAGGAAGACAGGGGTTGCTATGCAGAGGAAGGCAATGGCAAACCACTTCTGCACATCTGTTGCCTTGAACATCCTGTAGTTGGTGTCAGCAGGAGTTGGTTGCAACGTAATGGTACATTATTCATTAACTGGATGCTATTTAGTAAGTCATGTCATTTATCTCCATGACATGAAAAAGCTTCAGATGTCTATTTCCATACATTATGCTTCTATTAAAGGTAAAAGGTAAAGGTCCCTTGTGCAAGCACTGGGTCATTCCTGACCCATGGGGTGGCATCACATCCTGACGTTTCCTAGGCAGACTTTGTTTACGGGGTGGTTTGCCAGTGCCTTCCCGAGTTGTCTTCCCTTTCCCCCCAGCAAGCTGGGTCTTCATTTTATCGACCTCGGAAGGATGGCAGGCTGAGTCAACCTTGAGCTGGCTACCTGAAACCGATTTCCATCAGGATCGAACTCAGGTCGTGAGCAGAGCTTGGGCTGCAGTACTGCAGCTTATCACTCTGCGCCACGGGGCTCCTTCTATTAAAGGGTCAGAGTATTTTTCTTCATTTCCCTGTTGTTAACCACGCAAGCTTCATGGGCCAGCGTGGTGTAGTGGCTAATATGCTGGGCTAGCATCTAGGAGGCCCGGGTTCAAATCTCATCTCTGTCTGAGAGCTAACTAGGTGCTCTTGCACCAATCACACTTTCTCAGCCTAACCCTTCCTCACAAAGTCATGGCAAGGATAAAATGGAAGAGAGGAGAACAATGTGCACTGCCCTGAGCTTAGAGGAAGGGTGGGGCAAAGAAATCACCACCCACCCCACCAAGGATTGCCAACCTCCAATAGGGTTGCCAAGTGCCAGGTGGTGATGGGCAAACCCCCGGCCATCCACCTGGCTGCCCGCCAACCAGCTGAAGGTCGGCGGGCAACGCGTGCATGCGTGCCTACCCATGGTAGGCCCCTTGCGATGCGGCACTTCCGAGTGTAAATGCATCACAAAGGGCCTTTTACCACTCAAACTGGGAGTGACGCATCGCAAGGGGCCATTTAGTACTCAAACTGGGAGTTTGAGGGGGTTACCGCACTTGTATTCCCAGCGATGTATTAAGAGTTTGAAAATGTAAAAAAAAAAAAAATACTGTTCACACTTTCTATGTATTCCCACCAATATATAAAGAGTTTGAAAACGTTATAAAAAATACTGTTCGCACTTTGTTTGGCCCCTTTTGCTGTGCAGACGTCTTCCAGCCATTTTTTAGCAGTGGTATCCAAAAACCCTTTTAAAGCGATGGTTTTTTTTATAACATTTTCAAACTCTTAATACATTGCTGGGAATACAGTGCGGTAACCCCCTGAGTGGTAAATGGCCCCTTGTGATGTGGCACTTCCGGGTGTAAACCGGAAGTGACGCGATTGCGTCGGTGCGGCCAAGCATGCGCACAATCATCCCTCACCACCGCCCAAAAAACCTCCCGCTGGAGGAGAGGAGGGACCTGGTAAGCCTGACCTCCAAGTGGGGGCTGGCTTTCTCCCAGAATTACAACCAATCACCAGACTGCAGCGTTCAGTTCTCCTGGAGAAGATGGCAGCTTCAGAAGACCGACTCTGCTGTATACCATTGATACTAGTTGCCATCCCTCCCCAGATTCCCTCTTCCACAGGCATGGTCCTTAAATATCAAGGAATGTCCTGGGCTGGAGTTGACAACCTTATTCCCATTCCTGTTTCTTCTGTGCCTCTTCCTCTTTGTTTCAATTGCGGAAAGTATCCGATTCCTACTTGTCAGTATAACAGAGGAAAAGTGCATTATGAGATGAGGGGAAAGGATGCAACATCTTAACGTTTGCACCCCTGTGTAAAGCTGAAAGGAGCTGAACACCCCCCTCCCCCCAAAAAAAAAACTCGCTAAAGTTAAAAAACATTCCAGAATGAAGGCAGATTTTTGCTGGCACTTGACATTTGCAGACATAGACGGCACCACTTCAGCATCTCTAATGGATTCCCATAGCAAAGCCATGACATTGCTTCTCATTTCGGAATTAACAATCAGAAAGGGCTTATTAAAAAAAACAAAAACCCTGAAGGAGTGACTTGGCAGCAACGTCAACCAAAAGATATCCATGCAAAATGGTACTTAACAAATTGCTCAAAGAACATCCTATTGATTGTGTAATTTGACTTCAGCATCATAATTTCCTCAAATGCAACTTACATGCTTTTGAACCTTCCCCCTTCTTTCTGAAGAAGGGATACATTCACGCAGAAGCAAGCACAATGCCCCCTTAGCTCTGGGGAAGTGCATGCTGTCCCCTCTCAAGTGCCATCTAGGGTGGCCAACCTCCAGTTGGTGGCTGGAGATCTCCTGCTATTACAACTGATCTCCAGGCGATAGAGATCAGTTCTCCTGGAGAAAATGGCTGCTTTGGCGATTGGACTCTATGGCATTGAAGTCCCTTCCCTCCTCAAACCCCTCCCTGTTCAGGGTCTGCCCCAAAAACTTCCTGCCGGTGGCGAAGATGGACCTGGCAACCCCAGTGCCATCCCAACAACTAAGAGGTTAGGTTTTGCAGCCTATGACTCCAGAGCAAAACGTGAGGAACCAGATATGGCTCTTTTAAAAAGAAAATGAAATATTTATATTAAGGTATATTGGACGGATCAGTGGGATGCTAGAATAAGTAGTATGCAAAGGGGAGAGGCAGGCATGGATTTTTATGGGACTGAAGAGATTTTTTAGAGAAAGGGAATTGATAGAGGGGAACAGTGGCCAGTAACCCACATGCAAACAGTGCGTAGATTCATACCTGTGCACTTAAACAATAGCACAGGGTGTCCCTGAGTATATTTATGAGTGATTGTGATGTCTTGAGTGTGCCACTTCCTCATAAAGCACTGACTACAACCAGTGCTTGGGCTGTGGAAATGTTATGGATTGTTAATCAACATGTGAAGTCACATATTTTCAGTGATTAGAGTTGCCAGCTCTGGTTTGGGAAATACCTGGAGATTTTTGGGGTGGAGCCTGAGGAGGGTGGGGTTTGAGGAGGGGAGGGACTTCAATGCCATAGAGTCCAATTGCCAAAGTGGCCATTTTTTCCAGGTGAATTGATCTGTATCGGCTGGAGATCAGCTGTAATAGCAGGAGATCTCCAGCTAGTACCTGGAGGTTGGCAACCCTATCAAATGGGCTTTCTTTTGATGGCTCTTTGTTGATCTCTCTCACTGAATGTTGACAAAGTTTGGCTCTTTACTTGTAAAAGCTTGCTGAGCTGAGGCCTGGCAATAGGATCACCACTACCTCTCCCGATGAACAGCAGCAAGCCCACAAATGTGCTGCTAAAGGCGCGGGCACAGGGCCACCCAGAAATAGGCTACTCGGTGTATGCATGTGACTGTCTATAATGTGAAGATGTTGCATCAAGGGTAGCAGACAGGGTCTTAAGGACGACTTCTAATTTTGGAATTAGGCAATGTTTGTTATAAATCTCCTCTGCCTGATGCAACGATCAGTCAGCTGAGAGCATTTCAGGTCAAAGAAAGTGGAGAGGAAAAGCCAAGAATGCTGTTTTGTTTTGGCAGAGATTCGGCATTCTGATTCTATCACTGGCTCCTATACAATGGGGCAATGAGCAATCCAACTTGTGTTTTTTGTTTTTTTACAGAGGTCCAGAGGGGAACTAGGAAATTACAGGCCACTCAGCTTAACGTCTGTCCCAGGCAAATTAGTAGAAACTGTAATCAAAGATAGAATTATTAGGCACAGAGAGGAACAAAGCCTGCTGAGGGAAAATCAGCTTGGCTTCTGCAAAGGGAAGTCCTGCCTCACCAACCTTCTGGAGTTCTTTGAGAATGCGAATATGCATGTAGACAACGGTGACCCTGTAGACATTATATACTTGGACTTTCAAAGGGCTTTTGACAAAGTACTTCGCCAAAGACTCCTGAGTAAACTCAGCGGTCACGGGATGAGAACGGGTTCTCCGATGGATTAAAAGCAAAGAGCTGGAATAAATGGACAGCTGTCCCAATGGAGGGAAGTAACAGTGAAGGGGTCCCACAAGGATCGGCACTGGGGCCATTTCTATTTAATTTGTTCATTGAATATCTGGAACTAGGAGTAAGTAGAATAGTGGCCTCCGTGACCTGGATGGCCCAGGCTAGCCTGATCTCGTCAGATCTCAGAAGCTAAGCAGGGTCAGCCCTGGTTAGTATTTGGATGGGAGACCACCAAGGAAGTCCAGGGTTGCTGTGCAGAGGAAGGCACTGGCAAACCACCTCTGTTAGTCTCTTGCCTTGAAAGCCCTGTAAGGGGTCGCCATAAGTCGGCTGCGACTTGATGGCACTTTACACACACACACACACACACACATATACACACACAGAGAGAATAGTGGCCAGATTTGCAGATGACACAAAGTTATTGAGGATGATGAAAACCAAGGCTGACTGAAGAGCTCCAGGAGGGTCTCCATAAATTGGGTGAGTGGTCAACAGTGCAGCAAATGAAGTTCAATGTTGTTAAGTGTGAGGTGATGGAACATGGGAACAGAACCCCCCCAACTTTGGGCTAATGGGGTCTGAACTTGCTGAGCTCGAGAGGGGAAAGGATCTTGGGGTCGTAGTCGATAGCTCGATGAAATTGTCTACCTAGTGTGTTGCAGCAGTGAAAAAGGCAAACTCGATGTTAGGGATTCTTAGGAAAGGGGTTGAAAATAAAACCACCAATATTAGAGAGCCAGTGTGGTGTAGTGGTTAAGAGTGGTGGTTTGGAGTGGTGGACTCTGATCTGGAAAACTGGGTTTGATGCCCCACTCCTCCACATGAGCGGCGGACGCTAATCGGGTGAACTGGATTTGTTTCCCCACTTTTCCACACAAAGCCAGCAGGGTGACCTTGGGCTAGTCACAGCTCTCTCAGCCCCACCTATCTCACAGGGTGTCTGTTGTGGGGAGGTGGTAAGCTCTCCTTCCCTGGTGGTTTTTAGGCAGAGGCTAGATGGCCATTTGTCAGCAATGCTGATTGTATGACCTTAAGCAGATGACGAGAGGGAAGGCATCTTGGGCATCTTCTGGGCATGGAGTAGGGGTCACTGGGGGCGTGTGGGGAGGTAGTTGTGAATTCCCTGCCTAGCGCAGGGGGTTGGACTTCCACCTTCTGGGCACGGAGTAGGGGTCACTGGGGGCGTGTGCGGAGGTAGTTGTGAATTCCCTGCGTAGCGCAGGGGGTTGGACTTCCACCTTCTGGGCATGGAGTAGGGGTCACTGGGGGTGTGTGGGGAGGTAGTTGTGAATCCCCTGCCTAGTGCAGGGGGTTGGACTTCCACCTTCTGGGCATGGAGTAGGGGTCACTGGGGGTGGGTGGGGAGGTAGTTGTGAATCCCCTGCCTAGCGCAGGGGGTTGGACTTCCACCTTCTGGGCATGGAGTAGGGGTCACTGGGGTGTGTGTGGGGAGGTAGTTGTGAATCCCCTGCCTAGCACAGGGGGTTGGACTTCCACCTTCTGGGCATGGAGTAGGGGTCACTGGGGGTGTGTGTGGAGAGGTAGTTGTGAATTCCCTGCCCAGAAGGTGGGGGCAAGGAGTAGGGGTCGCTGGGGGTGTGTGGGGAGGTAGTTGTGAATCCCCTGCCTAGCGCAGGGGGTTGGACCTCCACCTTCTGGCCATGGAGTAGGGGTCACTGGGGGTGTGTGGGGAGGTAGTTGTGAATTCCCTGCCCAGAAGGTGGGGGCATGGAGTAGGGGTCGCTGGGGGTGTGTGGCGAGGTAGTTGTGAATCCCCTGCCTAGCGCAGGGGGTTGGACCTCCACCTTCTGGCCATGGAGTAGGGGTCACTGGGGGTGTATGGGGAGGTAGTTGTGAATTCCCTGCCCAGAAGGTGGGGGCAAGGAGTAGGGGTCGCTGGGGTGTGTGTGGGGAGGTAGTTGTGAATCCCCTGCCTAGCGCAGGGGGTTGGACCTCCACCTTCTGGCCATGGAGTAGGGGTCACTGGGGGTGTGTGGGGAGGTAGTTGTGAATTCCCTGCCCAGAAGGTGGGGGCATGGAGTAGGGGTCGCTGGGGTGTGTGTGGGGAGGTAGTTGTGAATCCCCTGCCTAGAGCAGGGGGTTGGACCTCCACCTTCTGGCCATGGAGTAGGGGTCACTTGGGGTGTGTGGGGAGGTAGTTGTGAATTCCCTGCCCAGAAGGTGGGGGCATGGAGTAGGGGTCGCTGGGGTGTGTGTGGGGGGAGGTAGTTGTGAATTCCCTGCCTAGTGCAGGGGGTTGGATCTTCACCTTCTGGGCATGGAGTAGGGGTCACTGGGGTGTGTGTGTGGGGAGGTAGTTGTGAATTCCCTGCCCAGAAGGTGGGGGCAAGGAGTAGGGGTCGCTGGGGGTGTGTGGGGAGGTAGTTGTGAATCCCCTGCCTAGCGCAGGGGGTTGGACCTCCACCTTCTGACCATGGAGTAGGGGTCACTGGGGGTGTGTGGGGAGGTAGTTGTGAATTCCCTGCCCAGAAGGTGGGGGCATGGAGTAGGGGTCGCTGGGGTGTGTGTGGGGAGGTAGTTGTGAATTCCCTGCCTAGTGCAGGGGGTTGGATCTCCACCTTCTGGCCATGGAGTAGGGGTCACTGGGGGTGTGTGGGGAGGTAGTTGTGAATTCCCTGCCCAGAAGGTGGGGGCATGGAGTAGGGGTCGCTGGGGTGTGTGTGTGGGGAGGTAGTTGTGAATTCCCTGCCTAGCGCAGGGGGTTGGACCTCCACCTTCTGGGCATGGAGTAGGGGTCACTGGGGGTGTGTGGGGAGGTAGTTGTGAATTCCCTGCCCAGAAGGTGGGGGCATGGAGTAGGGGTCGCTGGGGTGTGTGTGTGGGGAGGTAGTTGTGAATTCCCTGCCTAGCGCAGGGGGTTGGACCTCCACCTTCTGGGCATGGAGTAGGGGTCACTGGGGGTGTGTGGGGAGGTAGTTGTGAATTCCCTGCCCAGAAGGTGGGGGCATGGAGTAGGGGTCGCTGGGGTGTGTGTGGGGAGGTAGTTGTGAATCCCCTGCCTAAAGCAGGGGGTTGGACCTCCACCTTCTGGCCATGGAGTAGGGGTCACTGGGGTGTGTGTGTGGGGAGGTAGTTGTGAATTCCCTGCCCAGAAGGTGGGGGCATGGAGTAGGGGTCGCTGGGGTGTGTGTGGGGAGGTAGTTGTGAATCCCCTGCCTAGTGCAGGGGGTTGGATCTCCACCTTCTGGCCATGGAGTAGGGGTCACTGGGGGTGTGTGGGGAGGTAGTTGTGAATTCCCTGCCCAGAAGGTGGGGGCATGGAGTAGGGGTCGCTGGGGTGTGTGTGTGGGGAGGTAGTTGTGAATTCCCTGCCTAGCGCAGGGGGTTGGACCTCCACCTTCTGGGCATGGAGTAGGGGTCACTGGGGGTGTGTGGGGAGGTAGTTGTGAATTCCCTGCCCAGAAGGTGGGGGCATGGAGTAGGGGTCGCTGGGGTGTGTGTGTGGGGAGGTAGTTGTGAATCCCCTGCCTAGCGCAGGGGGTTGGACCTCCACCTTCTGGGCATGGAGTAGGGGTCACTGGGGGTGTGTGGGGAGGTAGTTGTGAATTCCCTGCCCAGAAGGTGGGGGCATGGAGTAGGGGTCGCTGGGGTGTGTGTGGGGAGGTAGTTGTGAATCCCCTGCCTAGAGCAGGGGGTTGGACCTCCACCTTCTGACCATGGAGTAGGGGTCACTGGGGGTGTGTGGGGAGGTAGTTGTGAATTCCCTGCCCAGAAGGTGGGGGCATGGAGTAGGGGTCGCTGGGGTGTGTGTGGGGAGGTAGTTGTGAATTCCCTGCCTAGTGCAGGGGGTTGGATCTCCACCTTCTGGCCATGGAGTAGGGGTCACTGGGGGTGTGTGGGGAGGTAGTTGTGAATTCCCGGCCCAGAAGGTGGGGGCATGGAGTAGGGGTCGCTGGGGTGTGTGTGTGGGGAGGTAGTTGTGAATTCCCTGCCTAGCGCAGGGGGTTGGACCTCCACCTTCTGGGCATGGAGTAGGGGTCACTGGGGGTGTGTGGGGAGGTAGTTGTGAATTCCCTGCCCAGAAGGTGGGGGCATGGAGTAGGGGTCGCTGGGGTGTGTGTGTGGGGAGGTAGTTGTGAATCCCCTGCCTAGCGCAGGGGGTTGGACCTCCACCTTCTGGGCATGGAGTAGGGGTCACTGGGGGTGTGTGGGGAGGTAGTTGTGAATTCCCTGCCCAGAAGGTGGGGGCATGGAGTAGGGGTCGCTGGGGTGTGTGTGGGGAGGTAGTTGTGAATCCCCTGCCTAGAGCAGGGGGTTGGACCTCCACCTTCTGACCATGGAGTAGGGGTCACTGGGGGTGTGTGGGGAGGTAGTTGTGAATTCCCTGCCCAGAAGGTGGGGGCATGGAGTAGGGGTCGCTGGGGTGTGTGTGGGGAGGTAGTTGTGAATTCCCTGCCTAGTGCAGGGGGTTGGATCTCCACCTTCTGGCCATGGAGTAGGGGTCACTGGGGGTGTGTGGGGAGGTAGTTGTGAATTCCCTGCCCAGAAGGTGGGGGCATGGAGTAGGGGTCGCTGGGGTGTGTGTGTGGGGAGGTAGTTGTGAATTCCCTGCCTAGCGCAGGGGGTTGGACCTCCACCTTCTGGGCATGGAGTAGGGGTCACTGGGGGTGTGTGGGGAGGTAGTTGTGAATTCCCTGCCCAGAAGGTGGGGGCATGGAGTAGGGGTCGCTGGGGTGTGTGTGGGGAGGTAGTTGTGAATCCCCTGCCTAGAGCAGGGGGTTGGACCTCCACCTTCTGGCCATGGAGTAGGGGTCACTGGGGTGTGTGTGTGGGGAGGTAGTTGTGAATTCCCTGCCCAGAAGGTGGGGGCATGGAGTAGGGGTCGCTGGGGTGTGTGTGGGGAGGTAGTTGTGAATCCCCTGCCTAGTGCAGGGGGTTGGATCTCCACCTTCTGGCCATGGAGTAGGGGTCACTGGGGGTGTGTGGGGAGGTAGTTGTGAATTCCCTGCCCAGAAGGTGGGGGCATGGAGTAGGGGTCGCTGGGGTGTGTGTGTGGGGAGGTAGTTGTGAATTCCCTGCCTAGCGCAGGGGGTTGGACCTCCACCTTCTGGGCATGGAGTAGGGGTCACTGGGGGTGTGTGGGGAGGTAGTTGTGAATTCCCTGCCCAGAAGGTGGGGGCATGGAGTAGGGGTCGCTGGGGTGTGTGTGTGGGGAGGTAGTTGTGAATCCCCTGCCTAGCGCAGGGGGTTGGACCTCCACCTTCTGGGCATGGAGTAGGGGTCACTGGGGGTGTGTGGGGAGGTAGTTGTGAATTCCCTGCCCAGAAGGTGGGGGCATGGAGTAGGGGTCGCTGGGGTGTGTGTGGGGAGGTAGTTGTGAATCCCCTGCCTAGAGCAGGGGGTTGGACCTCCACCTTCTGGCCATGGAGTAGGGGTCACTGGGGGTGTGTGGGGAGGTAGTTGTGAATTCCCTGCCCAGAAGGTGGGGGCATGGAGTAGGGGTCGCTGGGGTGTGTGTGGGGAGGTAGTTGTGAATTCCCTGCCTAGCGCAGGGGGTTGGACCTCCACCTTCTGGCCATCTAGTAGGGGTCACTGGGGGTGTGTGTGGAGAGGTAGTTGTGAATTCCCTGCCCAGAAGGTGGGGGCAAGGAGTAGGGGTCGCTGGGGGTGTGTGGGGAGGTAGTTGTGAATCCCCTGCCTAGCGCAGGGGGTTGGACCTCCACCTTCTGGCCATGGAGTAGGGGTCACTGGGGGTGTGTGGGGAGGTAGTTGTGAATTCCCTGCCCAGAAGGTGGGGGCATGGAGTAGGGGTCGCTGGGGTGTGTGTGGGGGGAGGTAGTTGTGAATTCCCTGCCTAGTGCAGGGGGTTGGATCTCCACCTTCTGGGCATGGAGTAGGGGTCACTGGGGTGTGTGTGTGGGGAGGTAGTTGTGAATTCCCTGCCCAGAAGGTGGGGGCAAGGAGTAGGGGTCGCTGGGGGTGTGTGGGGAGGTAGTTGTGAATCCCCTGCCTAGCGCAGGGGGTTGGACCTCCACCTTCTGGCCATGGAGTAGGGGTCACTGGGGGTGTGTGGGGAGGTAGTTGTGAATTCCCTGCCCAGAAGGTGGGGGCATGGAGTAGGGGTCGCTGGGGTGTGTGTGTGGGGAGGTAGTTGTGAATTCCCTGCCTAGAGCAGGGGGTTGGACCTCCACCTTCTGACCATGGAGTAGGGGTCACTGGGGGTGTGTGGGGAGGTAGTTGTGAATTCCCTGCCCAGAAGGTGGGGGCATGGAGTAGGGGTCGCTGGGGTGTGTGTGGGGAGGTAGTTGTGAATTCCCTGCCTAGTGCAGGGGGTTGGATCTCCACCTTCTGGCCATGGAGTAGGGGTCACTGGGGGTGTGTGGGGAGGTAGTTGTGAATTCCCTGCCCAGAAGGTGGGGGCATGGAGTAGGGGTCGCTGGGGTGTGTGTGTGGGGAGGTAGTTGTGAATTCCCTGCCTAGCGCAGGGGGTTGGACCTCCACCTTCTGGGCATGGAGTAGGGGTCACTGGGGGTGTGTGGGGAGGTAGTTGTGAATTCCCTGCCCAGAAGGTGGGGGCATGGAGTAGGGGTCGCTGGGGTGTGTGTGTGGGGAGGTAGTTGTGAATCCCCTGCCTAGCGCAGGGGGTTGGACCTCCACCTTCTGGGCATGGAGTAGGGGTCACTGGGGGTGTGTGGGGAGGTAGTTGTGAATTCCCTGCCCAGAAGGTGGGGGCATGGAGTAGGGGTCGCTGGGGTGTGTGTGGGGAGGTAGTTGTGAATCCCCTGCCTAGAGCAGGGGGTTGGACCTCCACCTTCTGACCATGGAGTAGGGGTCACTGGGGGTGTGTGGGGAGGTAGTTGTGAATTCCCTGCCCAGAAGGTGGGGGCATGGAGTAGGGGTCGCTGGGGTGTGTGTGGGGAGGTAGTTGTGAATTCCCTGCCTAGTGCAGGGGGTTGGATCTCCACCTTCTGGCCATGGAGTAGGGGTCACTGGGGGTGTGTGGGGAGGTAGTTGTGAATTCCCTGCCCAGAAGGTGGGGGCATGGAGTAGGGGTCGCTGGGGTGTGTGTGTGGGGAGGTAGTTGTGAATTCCCTGCCTAGCGCAGGGGGTTGGACCTCCACCTTCTGGGCATGGAGTAGGGGTCACTGGGGGTGTGTGGGGAGGTAGTTGTGAATTCCCTGCCCAGAAGGTGGGGGCATGGAGTAGGGGTCGCTGGGGTGTGTGTGGGGAGGTAGTTGTGAATCCCCTGCCTAGAGCAGGGGGTTGGACCTCCACCTTCTGGCCATGGAGTAGGGGTCACTGGGGTGTGTGTGTGGGGAGGTAGTTGTGAATTCCCTGCCCAGAAGGTGGGGGCATGGAGTAGGGGTCGCTGGGGTGTGTGTGGGGAGGTAGTTGTGAATCCCCTGCCTAGTGCAGGGGGTTGGATCTCCACCTTCTGGCCATGGAGTAGGGGTCACTGGGGGTGTGTGGGGAGGTAGTTGTGAATTCCCTGCCCAGAAGGTGGGGGCATGGAGTAGGGGTCGCTGGGGTGTGTGTGTGGGGAGGTAGTTGTGAATTCCCTGCCTAGCGCAGGGGGTTGGACCTCCACCTTCTGGGCATGGAGTAGGGGTCACTGGGGGTGTGTGGGGAGGTAGTTGTGAATTCCCTGCCCAGAAGGTGGGGGCATGGAGTAGGGGTCGCTGGGGTGTGTGTGTGGGGAGGTAGTTGTGAATCCCCTGCCTAGCGCAGGGGGTTGGACCTCCACCTTCTGGGCATGGAGTAGGGGTCACTGGGGGTGTGTGGGGAGGTAGTTGTGAATTCCCTGCCCAGAAGGTGGGGGCATGGAGTAGGGGTCGCTGGGGTGTGTGTGGGGAGGTAGTTGTGAATCCCCTGCCTAGCGCAGGGGGTTGGACCTCCACCTTCTGGCCATGGAGTAGGGGTCACTGGGGGTGTGTGGGGAGGTAGTTGTGAATTCCCTGCCCAGAAGGTGGGGGCATGGAGTAGGGGTCGCTGGGGTGTGTGTGGGGAGGTAGTTGTGAATTCCCTGCCTAGCGCAGGGGGTTGGACCTCCACCTTCTGGCCATCTAGTAGGGGTCACTGGGGGTGTGTGTGTGGAGAGGTAGTTGTGAATTCCCTGCCCAGAAGGTGGGGGCAAGGAGTAGGGGTCGCTGGGGGTGTGTGGGGAGGTAGTTGTGAATCCCCTGCCTAGCGCAGGGGGTTGGACCTCCACCTTCTGGCCATGGAGTAGGGGTCACTGGGGGTGTGTGGGGAGGTAGTTGTGAATTCCCTGCCCAGAAGGTGGGGGCATGGAGTAGGGGTCGCTGGGGTGTGTGTGGGGGGAGGTAGTTGTGAATTCCCTGCCTAGTGCAGGGGGTTGGATCTCCACCTTCTGGGCATGGAGTAGGGGTCACTGGGGTGTGTGTGTGGGGAGGTAGTTGTGAATTCCCTGCCCAGAAGGTGGGGGCAAGGAGTAGGGGTCGCTGGGGGTGTGTGGGGAGGTAGTTGTGAATCCCCTGCCTAGCGCAGGGGGTTGGACCTCCACCTTCTGGCCATGGAGTAGGGGTCACTGGGGGTGTGTGGGGAGGTAGTTGTGAATTCCCTGCCCAGAAGGTGGGGGCATGGAGTAGGGGTCGCTGGGGGTGTGTGGGGAGGTAGTTGTGAATCCCCTGCCTAGCGCAGGGGGTTGGACCTCCACCTTCTGGCCATGGAGTAGGGGTCACTGGGGGTGTGTGGGGAGGTAGTTGTGAATTCCCTGCCCAGAAGGTGGGGGCATGGAGTAGGGGTCGCTGGGGGGGTGTGGGGAGGTAGTTGTGAATTCCCTGCCTAGCGCAGGGGGTTGGACTTCCACCTCCTAGGCAAGGAGTAGGGGTCACTGGGGGCGGTAGCTGCAAACGCCCTGCATCGCGCAGGGGGTTGGACCAGGCGGCCCTGACGGCCGCTTCCAACGCCAGGATCCTCTGCGAGCAAAGCCCCTTCACGTGGCTGGCAGGCGCGCAGCTGCCGCGCACCAGCCACGCTAAAGAAACCCCATCCGCACCTTGCAAGGAGCAAGCGAGTACTGAATCACCAGGGCTGGGGAAGGGAAACGGAGGGCGGGGGGCTGCAGCTACAAGCCCAGCCGCGAAGCCTTCCCCGCGCGCGCTCCGCAGGGCGAGGGGTCTCCTCCCCACTCTCCTCCCCCCTCTCCTCCCCCGGCCGGCCCTCCCTCCCTCCCTCTCCACGCCCCCCGCTCGCTGGCCGGCCGGTCCCCGCGCGCCGCTCGGGCTGCAGCTGTGCGCTCTCGGCTCTCCCTGCCTCCCCTGTCGGGCGGGCGGGCGGGCGGCGCAGGGCGAGGGTCCGGCGCAGCCCCGCCATGGAAGCGCCGCCGGCGGCCGCCCCGCCGGGCCCCGGAGCGGCCGAGCTGGCCAAGGAGAGCGAGCGCCAGCTGCGCCTCCGCCTCTGCGTCCTCAACGAGATCCTGGGCACCGAGCGGGACTACGTGGGCACCCTGCGCTTCTTGCAGTCGGTGAGTTGGGCCTGAGCCCGGGGTCGCTCCTGGAGCTGCTGCCCCCCAGCTTGGCACGGTGGGTCCTGCAGAAGAGGACTCCCCCCCTCCCACCCCATGCAGCTGACTTGACTTAAGGGTGTTTTTTTTTTTTTTATTGGGGGGGGGGGGCTCTGTTCAACCTTGTAATTTGGTCGCAGGGTTCCTCTATGGAGAAGGGTTGAACCCCTTCCCCATCGGAATGGCGTACTCCACTTGGGGAAGTGTGGCCGCCGAAGGAGCTAGGCGTTTGGGGCCGCCGCCCCGAAAGGCATCTTCGTCACCTGTAGATCCCAGGCGTGGGGCTGGCACCGAAGAGCCCAGGAGACCAGGATTGCGCTGGATGAGAACTTTGCGCGCACCAGTGAAGCCTGCCGGGTCTTGATGGCCAAGGGAGCTGGAGGCACGGAGCCTGGGAAACCGTTGTGCCCTGGCATAGAAATTCGGTGCTCTCTCCCAGAGATGTGTGCTCTCTCCCGGAGGAGATCCGGGATTCAGGGTGGCACGGGACACTCTGTCCCAGTGTGGGCAACACGTTGGGTTCTGGCACGACCAGGAGACACAGTGCAGCCGGCCTGCGTTGGTGGAAGCCAAGTGGACGGTTTCCAGGGTGGGATGTCAGCGGGGCACAACATCCATTGTGTGGCTTTCCTTTGCCTTCCTGCTGGCTGCGGTGGCCACTCTTGGCTTGCAGCGTGTCGCGAAGGGTGGTCTTCCTGGTGGGTGGCCAGTGGCAACAGCCCTGAGCTCCGTGCTGTTGAGCCGTGCTGGTGAAACTGCCCTCCTGAGTGAAACTTGGTGTGGTGCGTAAATCATCCCCCTCAGGATGGGTATGCGCTTGATTGTTCCCGAGGTGGTTCATCAGGTACCTGAGTCGGCATAAGAGGGAGCTCTTTGCAAACAACACTCACATTGTACTGGCGGGGGCCCGTTTTGAGGACAAAGCAATGAAACAGCATCCTGTTTTAAGATTCGCTCGCCTTATTTCCTTTTTAAAAGTTGCTTTTGATTTCTGGCCCTTGAACGACATCTAGCAGGACATAACACTTTCTCTCTTCTGATTTCGCCAGAAGTGAGTTTTTGGCACTCGGGCCATTTATTTATTTATTCGTTTATGCATGGGAGGTTTTGCTTTGGACTTGCCGCTCACTGGATGCACATTTTCCCCATCCAAATTCTCAAAACTCAACAATAAGCCCCCTTGCAGAGTTTTGAGAATTTGGATGGGGAAAATGTGCATCTAGAGAGCGGCAAATCCAAGGCAAAACCTCACATGCATAAATGGCCTCTGAGATCCTCTTGCTTTTAATTTGCGGTCGGTTGAGGAAGTTAATTTCTGTCACTCACAGATCAGATGGAAACTGTCTTTGAAGCACTGTTCCACCCCCCACCCCCCCTTCATCAATGTAAAGTTAGATGCAGGCTTGTGTTAGATGCAGGAGGGTGTTTTTGGTCTGCCCGTGTGGGCACAATGAGGATTCTTAGGCAAACCGAAAAGTAAAAAATGAAGCTGGCAACCCCCCTTGTAATTTACAGCCCTGGCATTCATTAGCATCCCACCACATTTCTGTGTGCAACTTTTGTGCAACGCAGCTCCTTTGTGGCTAAGTCCGTTCTCACACTGTTCCCAAACCAAGAAGGAACAGTTAGTTTTGAGCGTTGCCTGCAAACATCCACAATTGTGCTACTTTTCTAGAGAGTCTTTGTTAGTGGCGCAGAGAGCTTGGATTGGCATCTCTCTTCCGTGAATTCATCGTGTTTGCCCTGTGCCAGCATCATATGCTGGATAAATGCAAGACCGCCTCTAGGAATCAGATCGCTGGAGTGTGCTTCTGTATTATGCACTAAGGAAGTCTGAATAATTCAGAATACATTTTGCGGAGTGTGTGTCTGCATTATTTTGCCCTTGTTTTCCAAATGAGGCTTTCAGATGAAACTAGTAGTTCCCTAGTAACGAGGTCAAATGGCTGGGTGCCCATGTCCTCCGAAAGGAGTTTCAGTCCGTCTTTCTTGGACTGGGTCCTTGCTGCCCAATCCAGCCACCTTTTTAGAGCTTTTCTGCCAATGTTGTCTGGGGACCAGTTTTCACGGTTAACCTACCTTGTGTAACGTGGGGAATAGGATGGGGGTGGGGGCACACCTTACCTCCTTGGCCACTTTTTAAAAAAAGATATTTTATTAACATTTTCAAGAAAAAACAAACAAATTATATACGCATTGGCCACCTTGAATGCCCGTCTTGTCTCCTATGCTGCTGGACGTCCGAGCAATGCTGTTTCATCCAGTTTGGTGCATATGGACTCCGTATGCATAATTTTTACATTTAAAGTCCTAAACAGCTTGGCATTCAGGTACTTCCAGGACTGTCTCCTCCCATACCATCCACCCTACCATTGAAAATCTACCCAAGCCCTGCTCTCTGTAGTGGTTTTTTTAAGCTCAGTGGTTGTTTTATGCTGTTTTTATGCCCCTGGCTTGTTTTTATGGCTTGCTTTGATGATGTAGTTTATTATTGGTAATTCTTAGTTGTTGTTTTCATGATTTTGTTGTGTTGTTTTTGCTTTGGGAGCCGCTTCAAACAGGTCTTTGAAGAAGTGGGTATAAATTTTCTAAATAAATACACAGTGTGTCTGAAGCTTCTCTTTGCTGGCATCAGACAGGAAGGTAAAACACTCCCCCCCCCCCCGATGCATTTCTCATTACACACAGGCTGGCATATCTTCTGAATTGGCCCTATATGTTTCAAGGATGGAAACATGTTCTTTAAAATGGAATCTGCTGTTCCCAGAAGTCAGATGCTGCTTTGCACACAGCCAAAACAACATGCTGAGAATGTTTGCCAACAAGACCTAAACCACATGGGTGCATCCTCAGTTACATCCTTCTCAGGAGTCTTCTGCTTCAGTTACTGTGCATTGCCACATTTCACGTCATGCTCCTTATGCTTTAAACGCCGACAACCCCTTCCAATCGGCCATGGCAAAAGGAGCAGGGAACTGCACCCCTTAGTAGTGTGCACTGGGATATTTCCACACAGGAAGGAGAGGTTAAGTTGCGAAGGAAGAAAAAATCCCGAAGATGTGCAGCTGTATGAGAAAAAGGCAAATTAGCACTAAAACTCCGCTTCAGGTAGAACACATCGGTTCACATGTGATGTAAAAAAGCAAGGAAGATGGAAATGTGATTGTTACTTAATCTTAAGAGCATAAGAAGAGCTTGGCTGGGTCAGCCAGTGGTACATCGAGTTCATCTTGTTTCATTCAGTGGCCAAGCAGTAGCCCTGCAGGGCAAACAGGGCGGAGAGGCTAGAGCAGTCTCCTGATAAGTGGTAGTCAAAGGTCTACTCCCTCTGAATGTGGAGGTTCTCTTTATTCACCATGCCTAGTAGCCGAAGATAGACCTCTCCATCGTGAGTCTGTCCGATCCCCCTTTAAAGCTATCAATGCTCCATCTTCCTGCATGGTAACTGACCAATTTTAAAACTCTGATAGAGGAGCATTTAACACACATTGCCGTCTTTCACACCGGTATGCCAACAGCAGGAGACCATCTGACGTGTAAAGCCTGAATGTTATGTGCAACCGCTCTGTTTCCCTTTGTTGATTGGCACTGAAGTTTTCTTCCTCTTTCTTTCTTCCTGTACTCGCTTTTGTGTTCTAAAACCTAGCAGCAGAAATGGACTTATTCTCAGTGGACAGAGAAGATCGTTGCTTGAAGAACGACACTAATTTCCGTGTTGGTTCTCTCTTGGTAGTGGTTGAACTCAAAAGTATATAATCTTTCAGACCTCCCCATTACAGAGGCTGTCAGCTTCATTTCTTGGATGTGTTTCTGTAAAGAGCCCCGGCCCCACCTCAGACAAAACAAAACAAACATGTCTGACCCAAGTACTGAATTTGTGATTTTTGACATTCCCCAGGCTGGAATACCAACCCGTGATTCCTCGCCAGGAATGAGCTGTGAACATTTAGCTCTGACATGTCACAGATGCTTATTTTGATTAGTGATAGGTCCTCTAACTGTGACTCACAGGAGGAGCCTCAGGGTTCCTTAAGGTGAGTCAGAAACCCTCAGAGGCAAAGGGAAACAGAACCTGTATCTTTGTAAGGATGGGGCCATTTGGTAAGAGAGGAGGGTAGGTAAAGTATCTGTCTAAAAAGTAGCTGTGCACTACTTTTTGTGCTCTCCGTGTTTGTTCATCTCAGTTTTTCGGAATACCACCACGCGGTTTGCCCGCTTATACTTATTATTTGACAACTCCTCGTCTTTCTAGAACCTTTTGCTTAGCTAGACTGAATGCTAACACCTCTATAGTTATGCAGAGCAGAATTCTGACTATACCATACCCAGACAGGACCTGTCCGTTCTCTTCTGGCTCTATTGATTCATTAGCTCAGGCCCTCTTGGAATGCTGCTTTTATGAGGAACTCCGATCTCGTCATATCTCTCCCCTATTAACATATAAGTCTAGTGCCTCTGTGTCTTACATACTGCCTTTTTTATTAAGTGACAGGGATCCCAAGGCTACATTGTCAGTGGCAAGATATATTTCAGTCCTTATATCCCTCAAACATTAGATTTACGCTGCTCAAGATCAATGGATCAAGGAACTTCTAAGGGGTAAAGGAAAAAGTAGCTGTATGTAGGACAGGCAGACCAACTTCAAAGGGGAAGGTTATGGCTCAGTGGTAGAGCATCTCCTTGCATGCAGGAGGACCCAGGTTCAATCCCTAGCATCCCCAGTTAAAAGAATTTGGTAATAGATGACTTTAAAAATAGATGACGTTAAAAATAGATGCCTGAGACCCTAGAGAGCTGCTGCCAGACCGAGTAGACAATACTGATTTTGATGGAACCATGATCGGATTCAGTATAAGGCAGCTTCAGGTGTTCATGAGTCCAGAAAGGTGGAGTAAAGCAGGTGCAGGGAGAAAAACAGGGAGCAGCGCTGGCAGGAATGAGGCATCCGGATGGTCTTGCAGGGGTGGAGACCATAGCAGGAACATAGCTGGCGAGAGACGAATCACGTCTGATGATGGTAACAGATACAGCATTAGTACAAGCGTCACATGCCGGCAGTTGGCTGGTGTGAGATCTCCACTTGTATGCTAACTCTCTGCATGAATGAACCCAGGTCACAAGGTCAGTGTGTTTACATGTGACAGGGCATGTGTCCAGTTCTTCCATGGGCAACCCATGACCACCGTGGCCTCCTTGAATGGTGCACAATGGACGCTTTGTTTCACAGACAGCGTTATTGAGGCAAAGCTCGCTCCAGTGAAATACTACTTCATGCTGACCCACGGAATGACCTAGTGGGAGGACGATTCTCTCAGGGGCTTCTCCAAATGGAAGCTTTTATTTTCTTTGCCTCCTGGAACTGCTGGCAGAAGCCCAAACCGGCACCATCCAGGATCCTCCAGGCCTCTGCTTTCTCTGCATTGTATTTCAGGAAAGAAGGCGTTGCTTTCATTAAGTCTGCTCCTAGGGCGGGGAAGTTCTACAAGCCTTTTTCAGAGCACCCATTTCCTGTTTGAAGAACAAGAAGTAATACCTGGGTGGAGGCCTTGCTAGGAGCTCTTGGTCAGAGGGCTTTCCCTTGCCCCAACAAGCGCAAGCGACGATGGGTGATCCAAATTGTTGTGGGCACAAATCTCGGCTCAGTTACCAGCCTTCTGTCCCAGGTTCCTTGGGAAAAGCTGGGTGGCTTCAGAGAAAAGTGCTTCAGGACACACACCACCCATAGAGGCTGAGGAAGTGGGAGAAAATCACTTCTCACTTACATGGAATGAGGAAGAAGCACAAATTCTTACATGTTTATCTCTGTTTTTCCTTAATGGAATGGTACAGTAATCTTTTTAGCTTGGGACTTCCTGTTGCCAGGGTCTCCGAGTAGGCAGGCATGCATACTGGTGGTTAACATCCCACCCTCTGTGAGGACTCTTATATTCTTATCCTTTTCATTCATCTCTCTGTCCACCCTCCTGGGCTGAGGGCAATTTGTGTCCTGGGTGGGGCTGACTTGAGGGGTGGCACATGCTCCTCTGCCTTGATTAGTTGGCTGTTTCTTCAGGGATGGGGAATGCTGGCCAAATTCATCGTTAATTGGGAGGGTAGGGATGAAAATTAGATGCTGCATAACGAACAGGAACAAACTATGGCTCGCTGAAGTGATAAATGGTTCTGGGCTGCACTACCTCAGGCTGCTCATGGGCATGAATGCTCTGCCATATAAAAAGGCTTTCACATGGAAAACTAGCACATGAAGGAAAAGTCTGGGCTGGAACTGGGGTTGCCAACTATGGGTTGGGAAATTCCTGGAGAATTGGGTGTGGAGCTTGGGGGAGGAACCTCAGCGGGATATAATGCCATAGAGTCCACCCTTTAAAGCAGCCAAAAAGAGGAGGTGGGGCAGAGAGGGTGAGAGGAGAGCAGGAGGGAAGTTACATATACATTTTCTAAGTCCCCTGAAGAAGCCCCAATACCAGCCACGCTAAAGGGATGTCTTTTCTTTCTCAGCACAAATAAATTTTAATTTAAGTACCACACTTTTAAAAAGTTTAGATTAGAACAGTAAGGAGGGAAATTTATTTCCCTGACTATCCATTAGCGGATAGCATAGGCTGCGTGATTTTGGTTTATGAAAATGTGCAAAATTGTAAAGGTTGCAATAATTGGTTTTTCCTTTAAAAAAGGTAAAGGTCCCCTGTGCAAGCACCGAATCATTCCTGACCCATGGGGTGAGTCACATCCCGATGTTTACTAGGCAGACTTTGTTTGCGGGGTGGTTTGCCAGTGCCTTCCCCAGTCATCTTCCCTTTACCCCCAGCAAGCTGGGTACTCATTTTACCGACCTCAGAAAGATGGAAGGCTGAGTCAACCTTGAGCCGGCTACCTGAAACCAACTTCTGTTTGGATCGAACTCAGGTCGTGAGCAGAGCTTGGACTGCAGTACTGCAGCTTACCACTCTGTGCCATGGGGCTCCTGGTTTTGCCTTTAGCATGCTTTAATTGCAGGCTTTTGCTGAAGGGGAGGGGCTGTGGCTCAGTGGTAGAGCATCTGCTTGCCACGCAGAAGGTCCCAGGTTCAATTCCCGGCATCTCCAGTTAAAGGGACTAGGCAGGTAGGTGATGGGAAAGACCTCTGCCTGAGACCCTGGAGAGCTGCTGCCGGTCTGAGTAGACAATATTGACTTTGATGGACCAAGGGTCTGATTCAGTATAAGGCAGCTTCATGTGTTCATGTGTGTTCAACTTTGAATTACTCTGTGGCTGCTGGTGTCTGAATAGCCTCATGGGAAGCAAAGAACACTGCTGCATTTGCAAAAGGGTATATGGGTGTATGTTGGGGATTTTCCCCAAGACTTGGATCCCTCTAGGGCTGTGCTGCCCCCCCAACTGGGTCTCTAACCTCTCAGAACTGGTTTTTGATGGGATGCTACAGGCTGAGCATTGGGTCCAGAAAAGCCCCTGTGTTCACTTGGATGGCTGTATCCACAACTTTGGCACCCCAGCTTTATACTATCAACCACTTTGTAAATTATTCAGTTTTTTACAGTGATGCATATTTTCATTGACCTCTACTGAATGGAATTTTGAAAATCGACATAGACTGAAAATTTAACACAGAACTGTGCGTGACTACTCTGAAAGAAGCCTTACAATGAGAATTGTGTCCTCATAAATGTGTTTAAGGCATAGTCCAGGCACTGAGAGAATAGTAAGCTTGGAGAAGGAGTAGGTGGGCTTCTACTCCTGAACACTTATGTCCCCTCATGGGACAGCCTGGTTTTCTGAACTCTAACTTTAAAATTTTTATTTACATCAGTTATTTATTTATATCATTTATGTGTAGTCGCAAGATTTGAACAAGCCTCTGCTTTGCAAAATTAGCTCATGGCAACAGTTGGTTGGGTCTGAAGAGGGAATGGAACCACACACTAAAGAAATCCAAGGTGTTTACAAGTCTCTCTTGACCCTCCAATGGCTGCAGCTTTTATTGTAGCCTTGGAAAACCCTTTCCTCTAAATGAGAACAGTGAATAACAAGCCCTGCCTTTGAAAGGCCCTGACCACTTTCTGAATAGTTCAGTGGGCTCCCACTGGCACCATATTGGGGAAACCTGTTCTAAGGCATGACATACCATAATGCATAACATGGGTTACAAAGACAGAAGAAGTAAAAGGGAGTTGATGAATGCAATAGACATTGCAATGGACAACAATCCTATTCCCTTATAAAAACAGCCTCCTGAGCTGTTCCATCATACTGCAGTTGTTATCCCTTTATGAGAATGCTGTCCTGAGCATTTCTGTTTTGTACAGTCTGTGACATGATAAAAGTCTGGGGGGGCTGGCTAACATCTTCATCTTAGCCACGTTTATCTGGTAGAAAGTCCTGTTGATTTCAGTGTGATTTACTTGGTATATATTTAGGTGTGCATCCCAAAAAGATTTTTAAAATCCTGGACTCATCATAATGTAAAAATGAGGGACACCAGGTTACCACATGTTTTACTGTGGTGATATGTTTGCAGAAAGGAGCAGAAAGCCAGTTAAGCGAAGGAATTTTTCAATACATGCAGTCTGTAGGGTTTATCCACTGTTACCAAACCCCCTTGCCTGTCTTTTGCATTTGTGCAAAGATAATATTACATACATATGAATTCAGCTATGATCCTTATCTTTAAAATATGTAACATATGTGGGGAGAATTTTATTAATCTTGAGTGTGGGCCAGTGGAAGACGTTTGTGGTTGTAAAGGTTCCTTTAATGCACCAACCGTTACTTATATTTTCAGTCTGAAATGTGAAGTAAATAATGTGTGTGTGGGGAGAAAAAGCCCTAGATATGAACAGAGATAAATAAATGTGCAACAGAGAGGAGAGAAGGAAACGGAACAAATCAAGGGTTAAGTCAACGTTTCTGGTGGAACAAGATGGTTTTCCGTTTGATTGGGGACTTTAATAAAGGTGTTGAAAATAATTTGGTAATATGCTACACTGAGACAAAAAGCAATGGATGGTGCAAAGGAATAAAATTTAATAAGTAAGTACCCCGACGCATTTCGCACAAGCTTCTTCAAGGGGGGATCTTTCTCTGCTCAAGAGTTCCATGCAAGCGATGCTTGAGCAGAGAAGAAGCTCGTGTGAAACGCATAGGGGCACTTTATTTATTAAATTTTATTCCCTTGCACCATTCATGGCTTTTTGGCTCTGTTTAGTTTTGCTTGAATATGCTACACTGCCAAAAGATGGAGAATATGAAATGTGCTGAAATTAATTTGGTAATTAGCAGTATTGTGAAAGGCAGAGAATATGAACGTTCAGTCAATTGTTTTTTAAAGCTACCATCTTTTGCCATTTTGTTTTAAATTAAGATTTATGGCTGTTTTTTTAACGTATTATTTTGGCCTTTGCAACTTTGATCTTCTTTGCAACTTATGAAGACTGACACAGAGGTCCCCAGCTGCATCCCAAACCAATCTTTGGACCACTTCCAATCACATATCCCTACGCTCCTAGTACAAACAGCCACCTTGTCTCATGTTTAGTAAGTTGTTTGAGGCCCAAAGCATCAATCTCAGTTTGCAATCTCCCCTTGAAGCATCTCTTTTTGAGAAGTACCACTCTGGTAGCAATTGAATGGCCTTGGGCCCAGTGACTGCAGGTGCATTTGTCCTAAGGGCATCCCACTTTGGAGCAGCTGCCACAAGAACTGGTTTTGGACCAGGAACCAGCATATGTACCCATGGAGGGCAGAGTCCCCAGAATGTGGGGGTGTATAATGTATGGTGGTCCAAATTGTGTATTGGGGTGCAGAGGGGCACACAGCTGTTCCTTATTAAAATATTCTTTGCAATACCCGCTTCTTGGTGGCAACCCAAATAGAAGATGGTGGTGCCAGAACCAGTGTTTGGACTGGGCACCACTGTACATCTTCTTACAGGGGACAGTTTCTGAAGTGTGGGGATGTGCGATTCGGGGTGGTCCAAATATTGTTTTGGGGTGCAGCTTGGCCCCAGTGTCTATATGTGCATTTGTCCTAGGGCCACCCCACTTTGGAGCAATTTGCACCAGAACTGGGCTTTGAACCAGGAACCAGCATATGTCCCCTTGGAAGGCAGAGTCCCTAAATGGGGGGATGTATGACTTGTGGTGGTCCAAGCCTTATTTTGGGGTTCAGAGCTTTTAAATTGTCCTCAATATTTGTCATTGGATTCACAAGTGACCAACTAGGAAATGCGAATAAGGAACTGGGAACGAACTGGGAAACAGCTTCAGCTTCATGTCCCACACTGAATACTACAACACGGGGTACACATCCCTTTTGGACTATTATGCTAGGACCTCCCCCCCTTTTTTTTTGCAAAAGAATCTGGAGATCTTTTGCCACCTATTGTGTAAATATGCTATGTTACCGCACATGCTGCCATCAGATAAAATATACCCACATCCTGCTGGCTTAAAAAATATTTTGTTCAGTAATCCTGCTAAAGATTCAGCTTCTTGGTGAATCTGCCGTGCCTCCCCTGCCTCTCATGAGATTCCGACGTTTGCAGCTCTTTTGTACTGTTCTTGGGATCTCCCGACTGCGGCTGGCGCTCGGGCCCCTAAAGGAATGCTTGTTTCGGCTGCCTCTTGGCTAGAGTTTCCTTTCTTGCCTCTTTCTAGACTCCGTAGATGCTGCGAGCTTCGGCTCGCAGGGGGAAGGTGTTTCCATCTGGTTTGCGTAAAAAACAAGTTGTTTCCTTTCCTGCAAGGCGGCCCGGAGAGGAAGGGAGTGGGGTGGTGAAAGAAAGAAAGAGCAGGGCAGGTCGCAGCGAGCTTTTCCTGTTGTTGTTGTCGTCGTTGCGCTGGGTCAGATGCATGCGCTTGGCAGTTGTGGCGAGGCATCTGCAAGAGTTTGTGTGTGCGCTTGAGGATGTGCTCCTTCCAAAAAGGCCATGCCTGTTTTGTTCGTTCAAGGTGTTTCCTTCCTCAACAGCATCCTCCCTTCCAGCATTCCCTTGTTTTAACTACAGAGTGTCTACTGACACAGGGAAAGATTCAGCCCAAGGGAGAGAATGTCTCTGGGATGCAGTTTATTCGGGGGAGGCAAGTTAACTTTCCCTCTCAGGAAAACAACCTCGACATAGGGAATTAAGCTGAATAAAGCTGTTCAAAAGGGGTGGGGAGGGATGGAACATGGAACTCCTTTGAAACATCTCGTAGCTGTTCTTCGATCAGTCTTAAAGCCAATTGGCTCATACAAATTTGGGGCTGCACATGGAGACCTGTGGCGCTGCCAAAGTATGCGCACGCTGAGCATTTGTTCTGTAGAGGGTTTTTTTTTTTTTTTTTACAGCAGCAGAAGAGTGGATGTTAAGGTCAGTAAGGAAGGTGGATTCGAGAAACATGGAACAGATTCCAAAGCAACGTGCTGGAGAAACACCAAGGTCAAAAGCAGGCGGCCTTTGCATTTTGAATGAGAATTGTGTGGATTACTTCAGAGTTTAGCAGGACGTCTTTCAGATCATAGGTTAAGCTTCTAAGTTTGGAGGCAGGGAACTGTTTGAATGCAAGTTGTCTGAGAGAGGCTTCACTTCTTGAGGTGTGCATGTATTTTGTTTGTTCCACAGGTGCCTTGGCTCGATCCAGTTTCGCATTTGGGGGGGGGGCTCTTTGCCACTGGTGGGAGGTTTTTGGGGCAGAGCCTGAGGAGGGCGGGGTTTGGGGAGGGAGAGACTTCAATGCCATAGAGTCCAATTGCCAAAGCGGCCATTTTCTCCAAGGGAACTGATCTCTGTCGGCTGGAGATCAGTTGTAATAGCAGGAGATCTCCAGCTAGTACCTGGAGGTTGGCAACCCTAGTTACACTCAAGGAAACCCAATAATGCATAATATAGTAAGATTAATACAAAGGAATATATCCCATCAGCATACCAAATCCAGGTTAGGAAATTCCTGGATATTTGGGGGTAGAGCCTGGGGAGGGCCCGGTTTGGGGAAGGGAAGGAGAGAGTTCAGTGGGTTATAATGCCATAGAGTCCACCATCTCTAGGGGAACTGATTTGTGTAGTCTGCTGATTAACTGGGATTTTGGGAGCTCTCCAGCCCCTAACCTGGAAGTTGGCAGCCCTACCCATGTGGGTCTCATGACCCTGAGAATAAATTTCTTCAGGGTTGAAAATGATTGCTGGGAGGGAAGCAAAGAAGGGGAGATCCACAGCTGTAAGCACCTTCTGCTGGCGGATCTCTAGATCCAACTCCTTGGTGTAGGCATGGCTCCAGGTCTCAGCCCTTTATTCATATATTGCTTTGTTGGGTTTCTGGCTTTGTGCCCGATGTAGTGACGTGAGTGGAGCATTGCATTGATCTTCAACTGGTGTGTCTGGATCTACATCTGGCACGCATACTGACTTGAGAAAGATTGTACCAAAGGCACCAACACTTTTTTTTAAAGTTTGCATCTCTTTTTTTTTTTAAGGAGAAGGAAAATGATAGTGAAATACAGAGCAAATCATTGTGTGTACTGTGTAGAATCTAGTTTTTATTTTAAAAGGCCCACTGACTGCAGACTACTAAGCATAAACTGGAAGTTGCTTCCGTTGATGTTTGCAGGACTTTAGATGCTTGCTATTTTAGCTATTGGTTTACTTCATGGTCTCAATCCCTCATATCTATGGAACCACCTCTCCTCCTATGTTCCATTACAGCAGCTTTGCTCCTTGGAACAGAACCTTCTGCTAGGGTTGCCAGCTCTGGGTTGGGAAATACCTGGAGATTTTGGTGTGGGGGGGTGGCACCTGAGGAGGGCGGGGTTTGGGGAGGGGAGGGACCTCAGCAGAGTATAATGCCATAGACTCCACCCTCCAAAGCGGCCATTTTCTCCAGGGGAACTGATCTTGGTTGTCTGGAGATCAATTGGAATAGCGGGTGATCTCCAGGTGTCATCTGGAGGTTGGCAACCCTACCTCCTGAAGGTGCCACCCTACAAATGGGAAAAATCAACAGCTTCTTGTACACACATTTTCTGTTGCAACCCTCATCTTATGGTCAGGAAGGTTCCTGCTCTCTTGGCTTTCTGCAAACAACGCAAAGCTGAATTATTCAGAAGAGCATTTTTACACCGATAATAAGGCTTTACTGAAAAGTTTCAGAAAGTTGCTTTAGTAAAAGGATAAGGTCTGTGGACTGCACTACTTTGTGTGTCTGTTGATCCTAATATGTACTTTTCTGCATCGTTTAAGGTGTCATGTTAATGCTTATTCTCTGTTGCAGCTCCCTTTTCAGATTTCTGCAACTCAAACCTTATTGCTTTGTTTATTGAATTTCCCATCCTGTTGATTGTATTTGTCACAACGTGTGATCTGCCTTGAGTCTCAGGGAGAAAGGCAGACTATAAATGAATGAATGAATGAATGTACAGTCTGCCTTTCTTACCGAGACTCAAGGCAGAGTACACAATTGGAAACAATGCAGTAGAGACTATCTTGTAAATGAAAACAATGCAAATAAGACAATGCAATACATAAAATAATCAATACAATGAAACCACTCCTGAACATAATGCTTTTTGTTGGCTTTCTGGGTGGGAATGATCCGTGTGAATGTTAATAGCCTTGACCTCTACATGGGAAGAGGAGGCTGTGAGAGCGCTCTGTAGTTTTGCCCTGATAATGACATTATAATAATTATAGTACCGGTTTGCAACCATTTTCCATATTGGTTGAAAGGCTGAATAACCTTTTATAGAGAAAGCATGGGAAATTCTGGATTTGGTTTGTTGTTGGGTTATAGCGGCAATTTCTTTTGAGTGTCTGGGTTTGATTTCTTCCCTCCCCCTCCTCTGCCAAATGGGACAGATAACAATCCGGGCCTCATGCCGTGTTATGAGCTTTTGTCAATTAAGTTTTTTTTTTAAAGGGCTGCAGGTTTCTCAGATTAAAGGGGGAGCCGGGTAATTACTGCTGTTTAATAAAGTCTCCTGCAACTGCCTTGTCAGAATGGCTACGTAAAAGCAAAGGCTTGAGAGAAAAGATAAAGATCAGTGTTGGGGTGTGAGGTATCCTGTGGGTTTTATGGTTCGCCTGCTCTGAGCCGATATTGGGCTGTTCTGCTTGTGCCTCGGGAGATCTCTTATTTGGCTCCCAAATAAACCAAATAAACCAAAGAGGCCCCTCCCCCCATTATTTAGGTTGGAATAAGGGATGCTGGAGTAACGCCTCACCATATTCTTTTTGCATTTAGCAGCCATTTTAATATGAACTTTGGCAATTTTCTACTCTTAGCCCAGCCCTAGTTATTTTGCTTGAGACAGAACATGCGAACGGTGCGCTCCCCCCTTCCCAACACACTAATTAATTCCGTTGTTTCATGCCATGTATGTTATCGTTTTATCTTTGATTTGTTGCACTCATCCACCCTCTGGGCTTTCTGGAGCCATGTGGCAGGAGAAAAAGACAAAAGAAAGGTGTCAACACTGGTAAAGGACAGAGCTGGGAGAAGACCTTACTCACAGATAGCCCTTTAAACCAAGGAGCTGCAACCTTTTGCAATTAAAAAGTCCAAGCAGTGTCTAAAATTCAGAGCAGGCACTTTCACACATGCTGAATAATGCACTTTCAATGCACTAACGATCGTTTGCAAGTGGGTTTTGCCATTTCACACAGTACAGTCCAGCTTTGAAAGGGAATTGAAAGTATATTATTCGGCATGTGTGAAAGTGACCAAAGAGTCAGGACAAGGAAGTCCATCTGTGTGACTGCAGCTGTACAACTTTAATGATAATTGACATCTTGGTTGATAATCCATAAAGTTTCTGCAGCCCAAACACTGGTTGTTATGAGTCCTTTTTTAGGAAGTGGCACACACAAGGCCATCCAAGAAGCCATAAATATACTCAGGAGTGCCCTGTGCAATTGTTTTAGTGCAGTGGCATCAATCTGTACATGCACTTAGATTATTGGCAACTGTTCAACTCTATCATTTCCCTTTCTGCAAACTATCTGTAAGAGGGCCCATTAAAAAAATTCCCACCATCCCTTTCATGTACTGGATATTCTAGATCCTCACCTACCCCTCCAATATACTTTATTTAAAGATTTGATTGTCTTTTAAAAAGAGGCATATTTGCCTCCATACTGAGTTACCTTTGGCTCTAGAATCATAGGTTATAGAGCCCTGCTCTGGAAAGGGGTACGTGAGTGGAGCTTATAGGAAGCTCTAATCTTTTCTGACTGACAGCTGTTTCCCCTAGGTTTTAGGTATATTTGCTACTAGCTGGGATATTTTTAATGAGAGATGCTGGGGACTGAATTTGGGATTTCCTGCATACAAGATGTACCTTACCACTGAGTTATGGGCCTACCCAGCTATGAATGTAAAATGGGTACACAGATTTTGATTCTACTTTCTCTCTGTTCAAGATAGATATTACATTACCTTGTGTTTTTACATGTTTGCCAGGCCCCATGAAAATGTGTGTGGGGTTGGGTTGGGTTGGGTTCGAAGCTAGAGAACACACTTGAAATACAACATATTGTCCTGAATTTGCACACTGGTTTTTGTTCATATGTCTCTGTCTTTAAGGGCTTATTAATTTGCATTTGTATTTTGCATTTTTCCTGTGACTCATCTGAAAACCAGTTTGGTGGTCAAAGTGGTATTTGAACTTGAACTGTAGAATTGTGCCCCGAGTGTGCGTCCCCACTGGCATCTCAGTCTTCGGTGGAGTTGTCATCACACTGCAAGCAAGCTGGATAAACAAACAAACTTACATGGGGAATGTCAGATGTGCTCCTAGTTCAGCTAACCTTTGCTTGGCTAATAAATAAACTAACAAGTTCACTGAGGAGTTGCCCAGGATGGTTGAGCATTGGCTCCCATTTCATTTCTCCTTGGTAAAGGACGCGGACCTCTGCTTTCACCTTGCTTATGCTGTAGTTTGGTTATCTGGTTTGCCTGCCCCCAGAGCTCAGTGCTGGAATGTCTCTTGTCTACCAATCCTTAATCTGTATCATATAATAATGAAAAGAATGTCTGTGCGCCTGCTTAAGACCATTTCTGTGTCATCAAAGCGAGCTCCCCGCACATATCTGGAATCATTAAGCAAGTCAGAGATCGTGGCTTTTAGGAAGACTCCAAGCCACCCGTTGCTCTCTTTTCAGAAAGTAGCTTTTTTTTTGCCATTTGTCTATCCCCTTTCTTCTATGACAGCCGACTCCACCACCTCTGAGCCCTGCAGGAGTGCCTCTTGGCTTGGCCACATTCATCAGTCATGAGTGGAGGGGCAGGGGGAAAGAGTGGCCATTCTGCCGCTGCCCTGGTGCTTCTGCGGCTGATGTCGATGGTGGGCGCCTTGCAGGAAGAAGAGTGGAAGGGAAACGCACAGACCCACATGAAAGCGTCTTTATATAGCCAAGCGTGCAAAACATCAGAACGGTTGAAGATAAGTGCTGGCTCCTCCTTCCCAAGGAAGATAAATTTGTAGGCCTCTGTAGTCTTTGTCTTGGCCTGAGTGTCCTTTGGGTGCCCCAATTTAAAAAACAGTTTATATTTCTTTATCTGTAGCAGGGCAATGATAGCTAAAAAAAACCCCATTCTCCAAGAACCTAGGCCAGTCATGGCGAACCTTTTAGAGACTGAGTGCCCAAACTGCAACCCAAAACCCTCTTATATATCGCAAAGTGCCAACACGGCAATTTAACCTGAAGAATCCCCCTGAAGGAACCATGCAAAATAACAGTGGCGGGTTAGCTATGCACATGCTAATGGCTATGCAAACAGGAACAAAGGAGCAGGTGAGTGGGAGGGGTGGAATTTCTCCTTTTGCTTCGAGACCGTGAATAGGCAGTTTTAAATTCGCATTTTAAAAAAGAGCTTTTAGTGAACATCAAAACTGACCATGCATAAATGGCCAGGGTATCTGTTGTGGGGAGGGGAAGGTGATTGAAAGCCGGTTTGATTCTTCCTTAAGTGGTAGAGAAAGTCGGCATATAAAAACCAACTCTTCTTCAAAGTGAAACTTGATATTTGTAACTGAACCATCAGGAAAAGAGGTAAATGATTGGGGGAGAGACACCTGGCAACCCTAAGGCAAATATATGAAGAAAAAACCTGCTCTATATTCAGAGGGTTCCGTCTGAAAAAAAACTCTGCAGGGGGGCTTATTGTTGAGTTCTGAGGATCTGGATGGGGAAAATGTGCATCTGAGTGGCAAATCCAATGCAAAACCTCCCATTCATAAATGGCCAATAACCCCCCATGCAGAGTTTTGAATCAAACATTGCTTTCCCCACCCCCCCGAGCCCCGACCTCCTCCTCGCCGCCCGCCTTGGCGCTGCCGGCCCTCGAGCGCGCATTCAAAACCCGGCCGCGCTGTAAGGGGAGGGGGAGGGTGGCGCTTTACCTCACACACCACCTCTCTTGTGTGTGTGTGTGTGGGGGAATAAACCAGAAATGGGGCGGTGAGGAGAGGCTTCGTGGTCGACTTTTGGTGGGGGTGGAGCCTCCTCTGCCGGCACGCGGGTAAGTGGCTCAGGACGGGACCTAAAGTCCAGACGGGCGAGGCAGCGACGGATGGAAGAGGTGGAGAGAGAGCAAGCCCGCTTCCCGAGGGATGGGGCGAGGAACCGGCAAGCCAGCAGCCAGGAGAAGACGGAGCGCAGAGACGTGGCGGCGCGCTGCCGCACCCCAGCTGTAGCCCCGTCGCCCGGTCGCGCCTGCGCCAGTCAGAGGACTTGGCTGGGGGCGTGGGGAGGAGGGCAGGATGTTTCAGCCCTAATAAGGTCTTGGGGGCGGGACTAGAGGGAGGGCTGAAACATCCTGCCCTCCTCCCCACGCCCCCAGCCAAGTCCTCTGACTCGCGCAGGCGCGACCGGGCGGCGGGGCTACAGCTGGGGTGCGGCAGCGCGCCGCCGCGTCTCTGCGCTCCGTCTTCTGTCGGCTTGCCGGTTCCTCGCCCCGTCCCTCGGGAAGCAGGCTTGCTCTCTCTCCACCTCTTCCATCCGTCGCTGCCTCGCCCGTCTGGACTTTCGGTCCCGTCCCGAACCACTTACCCGCGTGCCGGCAGAGAGGGCTACGCGTGCCAGGTCGGGCACGCGTGCCATAGGTTCGCCAACACGGACCTAGTCTGACACTCTATTAATGGCCTGCCTGTTCCTTCAAAGGCTGCACCCACCACACACTAGGTTTATCATTGTGCTTTAACAATAGCTTGCAACTAGATTTTCTTGTGTGATTAATACATTGCAGTTATTAATATGGGCCATAGCACAAGAGTCATGCTATATCCAAAGATGTGTGGATGCCATCCTATTTGTAGTCTTCCCAGCCTTCCACCAGCAAGTGTCACCGTTTTTGTCTTGACTTGTGTTCTGGAAACCAAACAATACAAATACAAAGTACTCCTTTTACTCCTCATAGACTTGTCTTTCCAAGATTATATCCTAACAGTGCATGTTTCAGTAGTTTACAAATTGGGTACGCTGAACCATGAAATCAGTTGTCTGTACTCTTAAGTTTAGAAACAGCTATTATAAAATTTTCCACCCATTTCAAGGATATTCTTTCTTATCTACTTCTTCATAGCAAGTATGTGAAACAGGAGATGTCTTCTGCCATTAGAGCTAGTGTATTGTGTTTGAAACAGGACTGAGAAGATTTGCATTCAAATGTTTATCCAGCCATGAAATGGAATGGCTGATGTTAGCTAGTCACACTCTCTGCCTAGCCTACCTCACAGGGTGGTTGTAAGGACAGATTCAGGAAGGGGAGAATCATATTCCACACTGAGCTGTTTGGAGGAAGGGTGGGATAAAATCGGATGATCTTTAACAGTCTTAAAGACAAATAAATGAAAGACACCAGAAGCCTTATGATACTTTCTGAAGTAGTGATCTGAGTCTCAGCACTGCATAGATTTCCTTTTGTAGTGGGAGCGCCAGCGTGGTGTAGTGGCTAAGAGCGGTAATTTGGAGCGGTGGACTCTAATCTGGAGAACCAGGTTTGATTCCCCACTCCTCCGCATGAGCTGCGGAGGCTAATCTGGTGAACTGGGTTGGTTTCCCCTCTCCCACACATGAAGCCAGCTGGGTGACCTTGGGCTAGTCACAGCTCTCTTAGAGCTCTCTCAGCCACACCTACCTCACAGGGTGTCTGTTGTGGGGAGGGGAAGGGAGGGTGATCGTAAGATGGTTTGATACTTCCTTAAGTGGTAGAGAAAGTCGGCATATAAAAACTCTTCTTCTTCAATTCCTTGTTTAAGACACTTTGGAATATCAGGGCAAAAGATGTTCTCCCTGCCCCATTTCCTTGTCCAGGAATATTTCTTATTGCCAATTAGTGTCTGCCTTGATACAAAATAATCCTCCTTTGCAAGGCTGAGATTTCAGCATGCCCGCAATAGTCATTTTCTCACTTCCTCAGGGCAGCTACCATGAAGGCCTAGCGGCCACCTCCACAGCTCCCTTTTTAGCTGTGCAAAACCCAGAGCCTTTTGTTTGGGGCTTTGGATGACAGGAAAGAATGTGCAGTTCATTAGTGCTGGTGATTTACTTCCATCCACTTTTGTATTGGGGTGGGACACTTAATCCGTGTTTACACAGCAATCTCTCTGTTGTGTGCCCTGAATTGACAGACAATCCCTTGATGGATCGAATCAGCAGGGTGGTACTGTTTCAGAGCACACGAGGGCTGGTTGGTTTAAAATGTTAAAAAGCTGCCGTATCAGGTTTTACATTCTGTTATCTTCCTTTGTGGCTGTCCTGGTTCCTCCTTCTGCTCTGTCCTGTGGTAAAATTCCCCTGCAATTTGCACCTTCTCCTGGTCTGTTGGGGGAATTTACATTCCACAACAGGGTTGTCAAAATCTGTCTTTTAATAGTTTTACGGCAGTGGGAAATCTGACCGGGACTAATTGTACCTCTTGAATCTCTCTGCCTATTACGAGGCTAAGTTGACATCTTTGGGTACAGCATGGACGGAGAGCTGTTTTCAGCAATTTCCCCATAGCGCAGGGGCGGGGAACCTTTTTTCTGCCAAGGGCCATTTGAATATTTACAATATCATTCGCGGGCCATACAAAATTATCAACTTAAAAATTAGCCTGCTATATTCTTGGGCGGTCCTAGCAGCTCCATAGCTAACGACTCTTCTGCAAGGGGGGAAAAGGTTCCTATTCTCGGCAAAACAAACTCACATCCGCCTTGAATAGAGGCTATTCCTGTCCGCCGAAGGGGGCGGATCACCAGTCTTAGATCCTTCTGAGCTAGAGATCTGCCCGGACCCACGAAGGGCCAGACCAAATGAGTTCGCGGGCCTTAAACGGCCCCCGGGCCTGACGTTCCCCACCCCTGCCATAGCAAGTATCCCCCAGACCCAATTGTACATCAAGTCAAGGTGCCATTCTTGTCCTATTCCTAGTTGCCGACAGTTTAATATATTTACGGGAAGAAGCTAAGCTAAAGGCCTTATGGAACATAAACCTCTAAGAGGTTAGGAAGAGAAATTTAAAGGAAGGGAGAAGGTGCGCCTTGTACACGTTTAGAGAGGGTTTTTCAGGCATAGGTAACAGTGAGACAGAATAGATGGAGTCACATGAGGGAGAGCAAGAGACTTTTAGTCTTCATCCTTTCACCATTTTACTAATCTTAAACTGTCCTGGTAGGGTGCTATTTGGGGAAACCTGTGTATTCTCTTGAGGTTTCCCCATAGTGCCCCCTTAGACTGTTTCACGGTGGGAAAATGGCTGGGGGTGGGGGAGAGAGGAAGAGGCTAAAGCCCCTTCTCTGTGTGTACCACAGTGGTGATCTGGATTGGTCTCCACATGCCCAGGAATCGACTATTAATGTTTGACACGGGGTGGTGACCCCAGACCAAACCTGTATACTTCATAATGTATGAATAAGTAGTGGTCTTGTCTAGTTTTGACCACCAATTGTTCAGTTTTGGAAACTGTTCTGATTTAATCTAAATGTCTTTTATTTTTTATTTCATTGCTTTTTGTCCAGTCCTCCTTGAATAGGGTGAATATTTTATCTTCCTCTTCCTTCTGACCTCCTTTTATATGCTAGAAAACTGCCTTCTGTCCTTCTTTGCCTAAACTAATCTGACTGTCTTTCAAATGGGCTGGCTTTTAGGCTGTTTACTACACTTGCAGTTTTCCCCTAGTTCCTTTCCAGATTGTCACATGGCCTTCATGAATTATGGTGCCTAGAAGTGAACACTGGTTCATGAAAAGTCTTTTCAGTGCCAAACCATATCCTTTCCTGAATTTTGGAAGTTATTACCTTGCTGGTCAGTGAACTGGTGAGCTTCTTGGTAGGACCTTGGTTGATGTCCTAGGCAGATCTGTTTCCTGTAGATCCACTAGAACCACCAATAAAGCGGGACTGAGATCAGTGAGAATTCATTGGTCAAAAAACTTTACAGCTGTTCTCCCCCCCCCATTTCCTTTCCTATCTGGTATCCTGTACTCTGTAGAAATTACTTCCTTAGTGAGGCCCAGGGGCCTTTTGAACTTCAGACAGACCAAAGCGAGAGAGAAAAACCCTGGAGCTCTTTCTCCGTCCTTCATCTGGCTGATGTGGAGACTTTCTAATTGGGAGTCTGTGCCCTCCTGCTTACACAGCTGATGGCCAGATGTCAAGGCACAGGAGACGTGTAGCCAGCAGTTGAGTGGCAGCTTTTGATAGATCATTGGAAGTTTGATGGCAGAGGAACAGGATCTTGGCCTCTGAATTGCATGTGCGTGAGAATCCCACACACCATTTCAATTGTGAGGATTTGTGTTCTGACCGGCGTCTGGATTTATGGCAAAGTAGAATAGGACTTTCTGTTTCTTTTACATGTGTTACTGGATAGGGGTTCCCCAGATTATTGGATCCCTGTGGATAGCTGGTTGGTGGAACATTGGCCCATGAATAGAAAACCTGTTCCTTATGGACAAGCACAAGTTGTAGATTGGAAGGAGGATGGGTTAAACTGTGACAGGTTTTGTAAATTCTGACTGGCAGCTGGGGCGAGAGTGAGTCACTTGGCATATATGAAGCTGTCTTACAGTGAGTCAGACCAGCTAGCTGCATACTGTCGACTCTGATGAGCAGTGGCTCTCCACAAGGTCTTTGAAAGATAGCCTTCCCAGCCCTAGGTTCTTTAACAGATCATAATTACAGGCTCAGTTTACAAACATTGGTGGCTTGTAATGCTTACCTTCGCTCTGAAGTGAGCCTTGGTGATGGAAAGTGCTGCCAAGTCTCAGCTGACTTATGGTGACCCCATTGGGTTTTCAAGGCAAGAAGCGAACAGAGGTGTGTGCCATTGCTTTCCTCTGCATAGTGACCCTGGACTTCCTTGGTGGTCTCCCATTCAAGTACTAACCAAGGCTGACCCTGCTTAGCTTTTGAGTTCTGATAAGATCAGGCTAGCTTGGGCCACACAGATCAGAGCAAAATTAGCCTTGGTTCTCCTATATATGAGAGCCAGTGTGGTGTAGTGGTTAAGAGCGGTGGACTCTAATCTGGAGAACCGGGTTTGATTCCCCACTCCTCCACATGAGCAGTGGACGCTAATCTGGTGAACCGGGTTGGTTTCCTTACTCCTACACTTGAAAGCCAGCTGGGTGACCTTGGGCTAGTCACAGCTCTCTCAGAGCTCTCTCAGACACACCTACCTCTCAAGGTGTCTGTTGTGGGGAGGGGAAGGGAAGGTGATTGTAAGCTGGTTTGATTCTTCCTTAAGTGGTAGAGAAAGTTGGCATATAAAAAAAACCAACCGAACAACAACCAACTCCTATATTGTAATCCAAGCCCAAAAAAAAAGAAATTCTCTCTGTCCTCCTCTCCTTCTTGCTTCCCCCTTGATCTGGTTAAGGGGTGGGAGCTGAGAGGTCTTTGTGGAAACCTCTGAGGTGTCTTGAATAAAGCAGTGTCCCTGGTGCCATATTAACATGTGTCAACATACTCCAGCCAGTTTTTTTGGCCTTGGCTGGGATAGAGGGCGGGATATAAATCCAAAAAATAAATAAAATAAAATAAAAAAGAGCTGGTGGAATGTTGCTATGAGCCATGAAGTCAGTAATTCTCTGGATCAAATTTCATTTCAGCACTGAACTAGTTAGATGGCCACTGGTTACTCCTCCTCAGCCTTTCCACTATCCAGTTGGGGATGCCTCTACTCTACTTCTACAGAGCTGTTGTAAAAATTATTGAAATAATACACACAGCACTTTGAATTCCACAAAAGCTTCAGCATGTGTCTATGTTAGGGATTATTAGGATTAAAAATAAAACAGCCGATATTATAATGCCCCAGTATAGATCAATGGTGCGGCCTCATTTGGAATACTGTGAGCAGTTCTGGTCACCATATCTCAAAAAGGACGTCGCAGCGCTGTAAAAAGTACAGAAGAGGGCAACCAAGATGATTACGGGGCTGGAGCACCTTCCCTATGAGGAAAGGCTGAAGAGTCTGGGACTTTTCAGTTTAGAAAAATAGACAGCTAAGAAAGGACATGATAGAGGTTTATAAAATTATGCACAAGGTGGAGAGAGTTGACAAAGAGAACTTTTTTCTCCTCCCAAAATACTAGAACTCAAAGGCATCCATTGGAGCTGATGGGCAGTACTCAGGACAGAAAAAGGAAATGTTTCTTTATGCAGGGAGTAATTAAAATGTGGAATTAGCTGTCCAAGGATGCAGTGATGGCCATGGGCTATTAGCCATGGTGACCAAAGGGAACCTCCATGTTTAGAGGCAGTCAACCTCTGAATCCAGTGCCAGGAGGCAATATCAGAAGAAGAAGAGTTGGTTTTTATATGATGACTTTCTCTACCATTTAAGGAAGAATCAAACCAGCTTACAATCACCTTCCCCTCCCCACAACAGACATCCTGTGAGATAGGTGGGGCTGAGAGAGTGTGACTAGCCCAAGGTCACCCAGCTGGCATCATGTGTAGGAGTGGGGAAACAAATCCAGTTCACCAGATTAGCGTCCGCCACTGATGTGGAGAATGGGGATGGGGAATCAAACCCGGTTCTCCAGATCAGAGTCCACTGCTCCAAACCACTGCTCTTAACCGCTCTTAACCACTAAATCACGCTTGACCTCTATGCTGTGTTGTTGGCCCTCCAGAGGAACTGGTTGGCCACTGTGTGAGACAGGATGCTGGACTAGCTGGACCACTGGTCTGATCCAGCAGAGCTCTTCTTATGTTCTCACTGTCCTTCCAATGGAATAGCTTTTCTGTTTGTGGAAGAGGGGGTGGTGATTTCCATTGTTCCCCCCTCTCCCTTTGCAAATTCCTGTTTTGCCCCTTGTAATGTTCCAGAGGGTCAATCAGCTCCCAGGAACAAAATCTCACAAGATCCCAGGTGCATGAAGTCCACAGATTGTTGGATATACAGTGTTACATTAATGGTAAGCATTATTGATATTGCCTAATAATAAAGCTGAATTTGAGGACTGCAAACATAAATACATATGGATGTTTTTTTAAAATAAACCAACTAGGAAAAAGTCCATTTGTTAGCCTGCTGCCACACACTGAGCTTGGACTTCTGTTGTAGATCCCTGTCTTAGAGCGCCAGCAATTAAGCTGTGTTTGGCATCTGTGCCTTTCACCTGCTGGAGCTGGAGTTTGTGTTGTGATCAGTGAGTTCAACAGCTGCTTGACAAACAGCTGGAGCACAGTTATTTGCATGACCGAGTAGTTAAGGCCTAGAGCTCCCTGGCTGAAGACCTCACAGGGCTGTGGCCTGAGGTCACCTTTCTACTAGCTAATGCATAAAATCAAGTAAGTCAAACACTTCTCTTACATCTTCACTTGGTAAAAGAGGAGGCTCAATCCAAACGCAGACAGCCTGTATTAAATGATACCACGTGTATAGATTTTTAAAAAAAGAAATCAGTCTTACTAATCTTCTGGAAACCACATACAAGTTTAAAAATATCCTAGCCAATGGTATGTTGTGTAATGGTGTGTTGCTCCGGTTTGAATGTGCCCCTTTTGGTAGGCTGTTCTGTAGAGCCTATAGAAAAGGGCTATTTGGTAATTTGCACAGTTTGTCTGAATCTGTGTTAAAATATTATGAGAGAGCTTTAATGAATCACTGTTGAATTCTGAGGCTGAGCTGGGATCGGAACCGAGGTTGAAATCTTACACTGAACCCTTTTTAATCTTTATAAATTATTGCTCATCATGTGCATGAGCATCACTGAATAATCAGGGATGGCAACATTTGATTTAAAAAATGGATTTGGGGCAGTGCTTGGTGTGAAGCCAACATAGTCAGTGCAAGAACAGAATCTGGTAAATCAATGTCATAGAGTCCAATTGCCAAAACGGTCATTTTCTCCAGGGGAACTGATCTCTGTCACCTGGAGATCAGTTGTAGTAGTGGGATATCTCCTGCCACCTGGAGGTTGGCAACCCTAGTTTGTCACCTGGCCCTATCCCCATGCAGGTGCAATGCAGCTCCCAGCGTGATGGGCCAAAAGGGGCCCTTAAAGGGCATCTCTGGGGAAACTGGGGCAAGGAGATCTCCCCAGAGAAGCCTTTCACCTGGGATCTTGGAAGGAGATAGCCAGGCAGCTGGTGCTTGTTCTATGGGAGTCACTTGGCCACCTGTACCACTTTGCTGGGTCTTTTCTAGGAAGCTGGCAAATATACCCCTCCTTGCCAGAAGACAAGTGGAATTAGCTCATTAGGGTCCTAGCCACAGCAAGAACTATGGCTGCTAACTACTAGGGTTGCCAGGTGCCCGCTGGTGGCGGGCAAACCCCTGGCAATTTACCCCTCTGCCCGCTGACCACCTGAGGGTTGGCGGGCAAACGTGCACGCGTGCGTACATACCGCACGCGTCACTTCTGGTTTAGAACCGGAAGTTCTGCCTCGCGAGGGGCCTTATACCTCTTAGTTTGAGTGGTAAAGGACCGCTTTACCACTCAAACGAAGAAGTATAAGGCCCCTTGCGAGGCGGCACTTCCGGTTGTAAAACCGGAAGGGACGCGCGTGCATC
This sequence comes from Euleptes europaea, assembly GCF_029931775.1. Lineage (NCBI taxonomy): Eukaryota > Metazoa > Chordata > Lepidosauria > Squamata > Sphaerodactylidae > Euleptes > Euleptes europaea. The sequence goes on along the minus strand of NC_079313.1, from coordinate 117,501,782 downwards.
CCCAATATGAGAACAACAGCCTCCCACCCGAGGAGAGGGGGGACCTGGCAGTCCTACTAACTACCCAGAGAAAAAGAGTCACAACCCTCTTCCCAGATGGGGTTAGTGAAATCTCTACTCTTGATTCTTGCCCCGATTGTACTCCTGGGATAATTTCTGTGCCATTCTACTTTAGAACTGGGCTCTATTGAGATGATCCCCTTTCTGTCATTACTTTTACAAGTTTCAGGGGTACGGAACAGAGAAGTCATTCTTAGATGGATCCTGCAGAGGAGTTTAGTAATCTGAAAGCTTGGGCTGATAATAAAGCCCATGTAGTACGTGGAAATTTTATCTCATTGAAATGTATCAGTGTGAAAAGCAACAAGGCAGAAATTCCACGGTTTCTGGAGAAGGTTCTCCCTTCCCTGTTTGGGGCCATTTGTCTGAGTGCTTTTTAAATCTTGGCGACAAGAAGGATCCCCTCTCCTTCCTTTTGAAGGAATTGTAACAGCAAGCGGTTAAACTTTTGGCCTTGCTAAAGCACAGTGATTTGCTCTAGTCCATTAATGCTTACAGCCCCCTGAATTCTCCTTAGGGCATTTCAAGGTGTTGCAAGATTTTCAGTTGTTTTCCCCCCCTCTTCATCAAAGCTCCTTTTGGAAAGAGTTCCAGGACTGCAAAGGGGACGAGCCCCACAAATTAAATCAGTAATAGCAAGCCAACAAACTGCTACCCTTTCATGGAAGTAAGCCCTCAGCTGGAGATGGTGGAAGAAACTGGGGTTATACAAAGGCTGCAGGTCAGAGGAAAGTTTCGCTTTCTCAAGTCCCGTTGAAATTGATGGGACAAGATAGCTGTGCACTAATTTCAGTCCCATTGAATTCAGTGGGAGTTGATGTAGCGGAAGCTAAAATCTCAGAGCAGGAAAAATGCTGGGAGTTGGAAGGAGGAAGTTGAATTCCAGAGCTACTTGTTACGGCTGATGTGCGGCTGCCATGGAAAGCAGCAGTCTTCAATAAGGCAAGTGTGTTCAATAAGGCAAGTGTGTTACATAATTGAGTTTCACATTTCCCCATCTCTGCTCAGCTTTGTTAGCTGCTGCTTGTAAGGCTGGGGAAACTCAAAATGCAAAAACTCACATGCACAGAGGTTGCCTGGGGCATCCTTGCATGGTTTACTGTTCTGAGCTCTTCGTGATCAGTAGAGCAGGCGATTTTGATGTTTCTTCATTGGGCAATCACCTTTGGCCTCAATCTTGTTTCTGCTGTCCAGCCAGGCAGCAGGGACACTCCCCACTGGGTGACAACAGCTGGCTGGAACCAAGCCTGTGGCAGGACTCAGGTTAGCTCCTTTCCCTATAACAGAAGTATAAAGAGAAGCAACCTAATGGAAGGAGGAGGACTTGGGTGAGGCAGAACCCCCTTCCTCCATCTGTGTGTGTGTGTGTGGGGGGGGGAACAGGCCAAGTGCAGCAAAGTGACAGCTAGGGTCAGCCCTACCCTACACTCCAGAACACCCAATCTTGGAGGGGGGTTGCCTATTGCATCTCTGCATGACTCTTTGGCGGCGAGAGGTGGACTCCTCTGAGTCACCGATGGACGGACAGTTCTCTCCCTTCTACTTTAAAATTAAAGAATGGAGAGCGTTTCCAGCTGTTATTCGGGGAAAGCATGCTGACTCGGACTTCAAGGAAGCTCATTAAGGAAAAAATACGTAAGGATCTCTTGTCCGCTAACTTACACACAACTTTGCTTTCTTCCATTTTCATTGTGAAGCTCGAGCATTTTCATTGTGAAGCTCGAGTTTGGAAAGGGAAGCTGAGTGAGCTCGCCTCTAGTCCTCTGGAAGGAAGCGGGGTGGGGGGAGGAGGAGTTACTTTTTGCACAGCAAAGAAACTGAGTGTCTTGCTCAAGCAATTGCATAACTAAAGCCACAAACTCTGGTCAGCAAAGCATGAACCAAAACTTTACTGTGTGGTGACGAAGGAACTGAAATTTGCAGGAGGGAAGTTGCAGCGGCCACATTTGGGAGAGCGGAGCAGTACAGCATTTGTTTTGAGGTGGAGCTTTCGCACAAGTTTTGTTTTAATGTGGTTCTGGAAGAATGTTTAGGACAGCTTGGTATCAGGAAGTGGCCTAACCTGTTGGGAAATAAAATCCCACCCCCCAAAAGCTCTTGGATTTCTTATGTTTACTTTGGAGAGCAGACTAAAAATTACGGAGGTGGGCGAGGAAGGAAGAATGTTCTCCCAGTTGTCTGTCTCTGCGTGGCTGGAAAGGTAGGCTAACTTGTGGGTCACAAACAAAAGAGCTGGCAGGCTTGGGAATAAAGCGGAAGGCTCTGCCTTCATTTTTTTCCTCACTTCCTTTTATAGACAACAAAGCGGAACAAATGGTAGCCCATGAAACCAAAGGCTTATTTAGCTAAAGGGATGGTATAAAATGTAGTGCTATTCACAGCTCTGACAATGCTTTGGCAGCCTCTGAGGTGCAAGTTGGTGGTCTCAGCTAAATTCTTGGGGTCATAACGATTACATGACAGACTTGGCCCCATTTGTGCTGGAGACACCAGGGGATGCCTAGGAATAAGAGAGAGAGAGCTACTTTCTCCGCCCTTTGAATTGTCTCTTCCACTTTAAAGACATTTGTTTGGACCCTGTACCCTTCCTCCCGGTCTTGTAGAGAGAAGGCATCAGTCCCAAGGACTGCAAGTTATTACTTTCTATTTAGAGAATGAAAGAAAGGAAAAACAAGTAGGACTGTTGAAGTCTTCCAGCATAGCTTTTTGTGGACTAGAACCCACTTCGTGAGGGGAGGCAGCATGGTGTACCTCAGTCTTGTCAGATCTCGGCTTCTAAGCAGGGTCAGTACTTGCATGGGAGGCCACCAAGGAAGGCAATGACAAACCACCTCTGCTTCTCACTTGCCTTGAAAGCCCCTTTCTGAACATAAGAAAGGCCCTGCTGGATCAGACCAAGGTCCATCAAGTCCAGCAGTCTGCTCACACAGCAGCCAACCAGGTGCCTCTAGGGAGCCCACAAACAAGACAACTGCAGCAGCACCATCCTGCCTGTGTTCCACCGCACCCAAAATAATAGGCATGCTCCTCTGATACTAGAGAGAATAGGGATGCATTATGACTAGTAGCCATTTTTACTAGTAGCCATGAATACCCCTCTCCTCCATGAACACTCCCCTCTTAAAGCCTTCTGGGATGCTATAAGTTGGCTGCCACTTTACACACACAGAGAGAACCCACTTCATTAGATGGACTTCAGTGAGTTGTTACTACGTAGACGTTTATATATGAAGTGAGCGCCAGTCCACAGACTTATGTTGGAATTAACTCTTTTTAATCTTTAAGGTGCTACCAAACTCTCGTTGATTTTTTGCTGCAACAGACATGGCTACCGTTCTGGAATAACTAGTCAATATGATGCTTGAGAGATGGGGATTTGCTTTCTCTCAGTTGACCAAGTATCCATGTAGTGTAGCGGCTAAGAAAATGAGCTGCATTCTGGCAAATTCCTGCTTCAGGACTCACCTCTGTCACATGCTTCCACACATACTGAATAACGCACTTTCAAACCACTTTCAATGCTCCTAAAAAAGGTAAAGGTCCCCTGTGCAAGCACTGGGTCATTCCTCCTAGCAAATGTATTTTGCTGTGTGAAATGGCAAATGGCAAAATCCACTTGCAAACAATCACTACAGTGCATTGAAAGCGTGTTATTCATCGTGTGTGAAAGCAACAATTTGGCCTGAGGTGAGCTACTGTCTTACAGTATACTAATATTGGCTTGCCTTCTAGTGCTGTTGTGGAGGATGCAAAAAGATAATGCATTTTGTAAACTGAAGGTACCATATACACTGTAAGCATGATTATATATTGCATGTGATCTCTGCAAAGGGCACATACAATTGTGGTGTTTTGCAGAAGCTGCTGGAAGGAAAATTGCAGTTTAAACACTTTATTTGTGACTCCCCTTCTTCAAAGACATACAGAGCAACGTTGTAGCCTACCTGTCAGTGACTTCTCAAACCAGTTTAACAAACTTCATAGTTGAACAGAGATTTGGTCCTGTCTTCCCCACCTACTCCAGAACTCAAACCATTCCTATTATGTAGAGCAGTGGTTCCCAACCATTCTGATGTGGTAATCTACAAGTCCAAATTTTCTTGGTATGGTGACCCACTTAAAACAAAAACATGCACATATCAATAAAACTGAAATAGCCTGGGACCTATTTTGGACTGGAACCCACAGGTTGGGAGAAGTTGATGCAGAGACCTCAATGTGAACTGGGCTAAGTCTCACAGCCATTTCTGTGAATTTAGTGGCCCATTTGCAGTCATCACAATCAAAATGGCCCCAGATGGGATGATGAAATATATTCAGAAAGCTTGGGGTTTTAACAAAAATATTAAAAATTGGCAGCTGCTTCCTTTTAGGCCTTTAGAAAGGACTGAAATACACAACTCTGTCTCTCTCCCTCTTCCAGATGCAAATGTTATTCAAAGAAAAGTGTTGAAAACAGCCTCTTTTCCTCCACATTTTTACACATCAATCAGTGCCTTCAACCCTTTGCCCATCCTCTAATCCGGTTATTGTTCTTGATGCAATCCTCTCAATCTTTCCTGGTTCTCTGGGGATATATCTGAAGGCGGGGAGGCAGAGGGGTGTGAGGGAGACTGTGTAGCAGCAGCAAAGTAATTGCTTAAATTAGTGCCTGGGCACTCCTCAAGTGGTTATTGGATTGCCTCTTAATTGAAGAAGCTCTATGGGCAGGCTTAACTTGTAGTTCTGCTTACCCCTGGTGACTTCAAGGTGCTGTTTTTGATGCTAAAGTGCAACCCGAGAGGCCTGTGAAATTAGGATGTTTTGAGCCAGCCGGTCCCAACTTTTTCAGTATGATGACCCACAAGTCCAAATTTACTTGGTATTACAACCTATACAGGGCTGGCCCAAGGTATTTTGGAGCCCCAGGCAAACTATGACCTTGGCACTCCATTTTCTACAGTAGCTAACCAGATGTTTTTGGGAAACCAACAAACCTTGCAGAAAGGACGCAGCTGCCCCCTCTATGAAGCCCAAGCAAGTGGCATTCATAGAATCATAGAGTTGGAAGGGACCACCAGGGCCATCAAGTCCAACCCCCTGCACAATGCAGGAAATTCACAACTACCTCCCCCCTCCACACCCCTAGTGACCAGAAGATGGCCAAGATGCCCTCCCTCTCATCATCTGCCTAAGGTCACAGAATCAGCATTGCTGACAGATGGCCATCTAACCTCTTCTTAAAAACCTCCAGGGAAGGAGAGCTTACCACCTCCCGAGGAAGCCTGTTCCACTGAGGAACCGCTCTGTTAGATGCAATCTAACAGCCATTCTGACATACACAGCCATTGATATGGAAGTATCCTTCCAGCCTTCGACCACCCTCTCCTTCTCCATTACTCCTTCTATTACCCAGGATTTTCACTCACTCTGGTGACCATCAGGACATATTTTACTTGATCAACATGTATATACAGTGAAGAAAAAATACCAGCTAATGTATGACATGGAAGATACTGTTTCCAGGGTCAGGTGTTGGGTTTCCAAGATACAAAAGGTAGCAATGGATAGGGCAGGGGTGGCCATGAGAGAGGGTTCCCCCCCCCAACCCACATGCAGAGGCCTCATGATTTGCTTTTGGGTAGTGAAAGAAATCAGAAGGAGATTGAGACTGGGAAGGGCAGCCATGAAGGAGCTAGAAAAGATTCTGAAGTGTAAGGATGTGTCACTGGCCACCAAGATTAGGTTAATTCATGCCATCGTATTCCCTATTACTATGTATGGGTGTGAAAGCTGGACAATGAAGAAAGCTGACAGGAAGAAAGTAGACTCCTTTGAAATGTGGTGTTGGAGGAGAGTGTTACAAATACCATGGACTGCCAAAAAAAACAAATCAGTGGGTTATAGATCAAGTCAAGCCTGAAGCTAAAATAACTAAACTGAGGCTATCGTATTTTGGTCACATTATGAGAAGGCAAGAGTCACTAGAAAAGACAGTCATTCTAGGAAAAGTTGAGGACAGCAGGAAAAAAGGAAGACCCAACAAGAGATGGATTGACTCAATAAAGGAAGCCACAGCCCTCAATTTGCAAGATCTGAGCGAGGCTGTCAAAGATAGGACATTTTGGAGGGCATTGATTCATAGGGTTGTCATGAGTTGGAAGCGACTTGACGGCACTTAACACAACACACACACAGAGTGACTCACAGATTGGGAAACACTGCTTCGAACCAATTCACGGATTACACTTGATGTGGACATACGATATCACTCATCTCCTTTTCACAAGTTACACCCCATGGAAAATGCTGTGGAGACAGATGATTGACCCAAGCTTCTTGACATGCATTTTTGCAGTGCAGGTGTGGGGTCAGTGGTTAGAGCACTGGACTAAAACTAGGGAGAGTTGGGTTCAGACCCCCCCCCCCATGATGTTTGTGTGGGGCCTCTCGTTCTTTGTCAGTCTTAACCCTATCTCTCACAGGTTTGTTGTGAAGAGAAAGAGGATAGACACTTAGAGCCTGCCCTGAGTTATCTTTTGAGGAAGAGTAGAATAAAAATGGGGATAAATCCCATATATTTTTTAAAATGGAAAAAAGAAGATGCACAGCATAATTTCTGACATGCACAAATTTTAACTGCAAGGAGATCAAGACTCACGTGGGTTGGAAGGGCCGTGGCTCAGTGGTAGAGCATCTGCTTGGCATGCAGAAGGTCCCAGGTTCAGTTCCCAGCATCTCCAGTTAAAGGGACTAGGCAAGTAGGTGATGTGAAAGACCCTGGGGAGCTGCTTCCAGTCTGAGTAGACAATACTGACTTTGATGGACCAAGGGTCTGATTCAGTATAAGGCGGCTTCATGTGTGTTCATCTTCACTACACAGAAGATGCTGTGACTGTAATTTTCTACAACTCTCTAATTCATATTAAAGCACATGGCCCTCCAAACTGTCCTCTTTCCTGTGCTGGCCTTTACACAGATGAACTGCAGATATAAAAGAGCAGAACAGGAATGTACAAGAGCAAAACAGGACAAACAGCGGATGAAGAAATCAAAACAAGGCACTCTGGCACAAACACAGCCTTCCTTGGGCCACAAATCCTGGAACAATCCATATTACACTACTGCTCGCCATACTTCTTGCTGCTTTGAGCTGTATTTTTTTTTTTTTAAAAAAAACCGTTTTATTTCATGCCTTGCAAATTTTATTGGAATGGTAGCAGGGGGTGCTAATGTGGAGGCTCATAGTAGTAGCTATTGGCTTGTGATGGGAGTGGGGACTCCAGGCTAGTTTGGGGATGCCAGAGGAACACCTCACTGCAGAGGGCAGGGGCACTGGAGGATCTATAGTCCTGGAGGAGCAGGAGCAGCATACAAATGTATTCAAAACCACAGCCATTTATTTAGCAAGAAGATATAGGGATAGTTTCAGGACAAGGGAGCTCAGGCAGTCAACAAAACTAACTAACAAACAGAACTGAGAGCAGGGCATCCACCCCATGAGTCTAAACCAACACACAAATATCAGATGGAGGAATGTTCCACCATAATGTATACAGTAAATTCACCAGCTGATCATGTGCCCAGGATCAGAGGTTCCTGCTCAGGGAGCCATTTTCAGCCCTGATTACCTATAAGATAAGGTCTGCCTGAGGACGTTTTGTGGGTTTGGGAAGGAAGGAAGAAGAAGAGTTGGTTTTTAAGTGCTGACTTTCTCTACCACTTAAGGAAGAATCAAACTGGCTTTCAGTCACCTTCCCTTCCCCACAACAGACACCCTGTGAGGTAGGTGGGGCTGAGAGAGTATGACTAGCCCAAGGTCACCCAGTGTAGGAGTGGGGAAACAAAGCCAGTTCATCAGATTAGCCTCCGCCGCTCCTGTGGAGTAATGGGGAATCAGACCCGGTTCTCCAGATCAGAGTCTGCTGCTCCAAACCACCACTTTTTACCACTACACCATGCTGGCTCTCAGCCGGAACTGTGCTGGTGGCTGCAGTCCTCCCCAAATTACTAAGGAGTCCCACTTAAACCTGTAGGGTTTACTTCAGATGCATTGAGCTACATAAATAGAGTGAAGTAAAAAGGACTTAGGTACTTATGTATGGATCGCACAAATACTCCCCCCCACCGGTTAGGATGTACTTGCCTACCATGTTGCTTTCTTTGGGGGAGTTCTAACTGGGTGAAGCAGAAAAAAAATCCTCGAATGTATGTTTCAAATACACTTAAAAAAAAAAAGTCTCGAATTCTGATGAGTTCAATTTTAAAGCAAGGTCTCTTGCCACATCTTTTTTTCATCAGCGCTGAAACAAGAGCTCTGTTAGGTGGGCATTTCTTTGCATACCAGAATTCCCAGCCTAGGCAAAAGTTCTCTGTTTGACACAAAATAAGATTTAAAAGCTTGGGAACAGCAGCTGTCTTTTGTCAGATTTTTCTTTTTTTGGGTGTGTGTGTGTGTGTGATTTGTGGCTAAGTGCCATTTTACTCAGAGGTCAACTATTGAGGCACCTTAGCATACTGTCCCTTCCAAACCATTGTATAATCCTTGTTTTGTGGGATTAATAGCAGCTTTTAGGGGTGAAGGTGGATATTTATAAGTGACAGCAAAACTGGAGGGAAGGATTAAGCCCCATTCCCCCACTATTGCTGTTAGAATCAAAGTCTGAGACCCCCCACCACCACCTCTGCTCAACCCCTGGCCACTTAAAGCAGCATTTCCCAACCTGTGGTTCCCGACTCAAAAGTGGGTCACAGGCTTTTGCAGTTTTATTGATCTGTACTTCCCCCTCCCCCAAAATAGGTCACCGTATCAAGTAAATCCAGACTGTGTGCCCAGGAGCAGGCCCACCCCCACTGCCAGAGCTGCCCCCCAGACTTGCCCAGGAGTCACAAGACGCTCACTGGAGAACCCACGGTACTGACAACAGGACAGTGACAGCAAGGAGAAATGCTGCCATAGCAGCAACACAGTGCCGGCCCTTTAAGGCTCTCCCACACCCACCAGCTGCCAGTCCCAGTAGGACAATGGCAGCAAGAAGGAGAAATGCTGCAGTGGCAGTAATGCAGTAGGGGCCTTTTAAGGCACCACGTCCATCAGCGCCAACAGCTGCTGCTGGTGTAGCCCAGGGCAATGGGAGGGGAAAAGAGGCTGCAGGTGCTGCAGAAGATTCACCTCATTAGACTGCTAGTTCTCCTGGGCTGTGGCTCAGTGGTAGAGCATCTGCTTGGCATGCAGAAGGTCGCAGGTTGAAGCCCCGGCATCTCCAGTTAAAGGAAACAGGCAAGTAGGTGATGTGAAAGACCCCTCGCCTGAGACCCTGGAGAGCCGCTGCCAGTCTGAGTAGACAATACTGACTTCGATGGACTGAGGGTCTGATTCAGTATAAGGCAGCTTCATGGGAGACTTCAGGAGAATTGACTGAGCACGTGTTCCCTGTTGCACTGTCTTCATAAGGGGCTTAGAAGCAGGTCAGTGAGGAGTTGGCTGGGTTCGCTCTCCAGGCTGTGCGAGAGAGACGCTGTGGAGAGGAGGAAACAGGTATTGCAGATCTCCTTCCCACCCCAATTCTGAGGCTCTACAAGCCCAAGCAGGTCAGAAAAGGGTGTGATGGACAAAGGAGCTGCGATGAGGGTAAGGGCATAGAGGCCCCTGAACCCCTCAGTAACCATACCTTACCAAAAAGCTTGGGACCCACTGACTTAAAGGACCTCAAGTAGTAGGGCTGGGAAACATTTCTGCTTGGTGCCTTGGAGATGTGACTGTTGCTAGTCCAGTGAAACAATATGGGATAGATGAACCAGTGATCTGAACTGATATAAGGCAGCTTCATAATAAGCCCCTTGGTTTCGTTGTTCTTCTTTTCATGGTCAAGAGAAGGGTGAGCTTTCCTGTGCAGGGAAATGTAGTCCTTTCTTGCTGTTGATTCCTGTCTGCATGAAGCAAGTTGGATTTAATTTATCCATTTGAAATCTGTGTCATTGACCTTCCCTTTCCTATACAGTGGGTTCTTCATTTGTGACACATGTGCTTAGACTCTCTGGTATGGACTGGGACATTCAAAGAGCTCTGGAACAAGTGGAGCTAAATGACCCCATAGGTGCTGGCAGTTATTTGAGGCCTGTTGGTTTGGGGCTATTGTGATAGTGGCTACTGGTGTATGCTCACCCAGACAAGCCGGATATGCCCAGGTAAAAGGGACGAAAAAATTCAGGTAGACGAAGGCCAGCGAATGCATGCCAAGTCTTTTAAAAAAACAATTGACTGAGCATTCTTGCACCTTGGGAAACATTACCATTTTCCTTGGTCTGGTCTCATAAAACATTGCCTCTAGTCACTGCCTCGGAATTGCAGTTGTTTCCAGATTTATCCTCCTTTTGAGATTTATTAAACTGTGAACATATATTCTGTCCATGCCTCTTTTCACTGTTGCCAATGTTACCACCTAGATTTACTATGGCATCCATTATTCGAGGTAGTGAGTGTTTTGGGACATTGCCAGAGATTAATGTCTACCTCTGCTAAGTTTGCATAGCAGGAATAACTTCAGATGCATAGTCCACTGATGTGTGTTACCAGCTACAAATGCAAGTGTGGGATTCAAATGCTGGGCGGGTCTGGGATGAGTTATGAAGAGCAATTGTGCATACCTTTCCAGGAGTTAATATTCATGATGCTTCTACCTAGCTGCTTCGTTCTTCCTCTCATGGTTTCTCACCCTTTGTCTGTAGGCTTGCTGTGAATTCACATATTTGCTTCGTCTGTCATAGAGATATCTCTTACTCCTGTGTGTAATACGACAACGTGGGAGGTAGGGAAGAAGACTTAACCAATAGTCACACTTGAAAGTATTGCACAGAATGTGAATTTGCTGAAGAAAATGGAATGATCTGGTGACGGGATACTTGCATTGCAGTGACGGAATGATGCAGTTTCTCTATGTACTTCCTACTGATGACAATTTTGGCTTCCTTTTATTTGGGTTGAATCCAGGTGAAACTTTACATCAGCAGAATGGATCTTTCTTGCTTCCCGCTGAACTCTATGAAATGATGCTCCTGGAGGATAGGGGTTCCTGAGGAATGACATGAGGGGACTCTGCTGCTGGAATGGGGAAATCAGTAGAAATTGCCCTTTCTCTTCTGTTAGTGGAAAATTTATTCTCGGTCCCATTCATTATGTTTTTAGGAGTCAAAGAGGGTACATGAACAAATGAAGCTACCTTATACTGAATCAGACCCTTGGTCCATCAAAGTCAGTATTGTGTACTCAGACCAGCAGTGGCTCTCCAGGGTCTCAGACAGAGGTCTTTCACATCACCTACTTGCCTAGTCCCTTTGACTGGAGATGCCGGGGATTGAACCTGGGACCTTCTCTACCACTGAGCCACAGCTCAGAAAGCTGTTGAGAGCAAGAGAATATAGGGAGAAGTAGATTATCAAATATTAAGTGAAGAAAAGGAGAATGTGTGTTGAATCAAGAGGAGATCTCATATAAAACACACAAGATCAAATCTCCACTAAGCCATGAAGTACATTGGGTGACTGTAGACTCATCACTCTCTGGATGTAACTTACCTCATAGGATTCTTGTTGGGGGAAAAATGAAAAATCTGTATCAGCCTGCCAGCCAGCCAGCCACCCACCCTTAGCTCCTTGGAGGAAGGTGGGATAAAATGTGATAACTAGTTAAGCCAGATACTACAAATAGGGAAACAGCTATTTCTTGTTTATGCTTGGCTTAATATGGAAGGGAGATAAACGGACAGACACACACAGATTCATGTAGTCTACCAGTGACCTAAATGTAAAACCGCTTATGAGTTAATGGGACACCTGCCTTGTTAAAAATCATGTAGCATTAATAAGAGGAACCATCTTGCCTATACAGCTAATGCATTATTTAATATCAGAGGAACGTGAGCATCTGCTTTATGTGTTGTTACAAGATGTTGCCCATTCCTCCTTTTCACCATTTAATAGTGTAGCAACACTCTTCATTTTTAATGGGACTTTTTTGTTCATATTGCTTTCATGAAGTCCTTCCATTGGGACTATAAAGTCTACTGGACCGGTCAGCCATCTCGTTCCCTTTTTCTATCATTTGTCTTGCTCTGCACTTCAAATAATACTGAAAACTGTGAGCCTGTCTGTCTTATTTCTATCAGAATTAAAACTGGGCTCTAGCTCAGTTAATTCCCCCCATTGATTTTAAAGAGCTCCAGGGTAGAAGACAGTCATTCCCTTCTAATAGTTCAATAATATTTATCCATAGAGTCCAAACGGGAACAAAACCTGGACCACTGGAATGCGTCTGGACTAGAAACCATACAGAACATTCTGTACCTTCATTTTTTCCTCTCCTTATATTTCCTTCTAGCTATCTTCATTGCGGGAATTTACAACTGTTGTGACACTTTATTTCACTATTAACTGATCAATGCTTACATGATATATGATTGCCTCAGAAATTCTTTCTGGAACAAATTTCTAAAAGTGCTGTAGAGACAGGCTTGATGAGGGGAAAAAACAGAATATGTGATTCAGTGGGTGGTTTTTTTCCTATGAGCTGTATTCTTAGTTTAGCAGCTTGAATAGCCATGACTAGCCCAATCTCATCAGAGCTTGGAAGCTAAGTCAGTACTTGGATGGGAGACCACTGAGGAAGACTGGGGTCGCTCTGCAGAGGAAGGCAATGGCAAATCGCCTCTGCTCATCTCTTGCCCTGAATGATGTTCATGGGGTCACTATGAGTCATTTGCAACTTAATGGCACACAGTTATTATTATTCTTAGCTTGAATCAGGTAGTTTCTAAATCACAAGTGAAAAAGTAGCTTGCAGTTCAGTCCTGTGCACAGTTACAAGCACACACTTCTAAGCTCCTTGATGTCAGTGGATTTAGAAAGGTCCATCTCCACTTAGGATGGCACTTTTAGTCTGTAGGGCTCTGACTGAGGCTTGAATTGGTTGTCTGGCATCCATCAGCAGAGGATAGGATCCAGAGAACTATCAGATCCCAGAGAACAGGACACCAGGTAGTCAAGAGAGGTCAAGATCTGCAGGACCCGGGAGAGCTCCCAGTAAGTCAGAGGTTACATCAACAGTGTGAGCTTAGCTGGGTATCCAAAAAAGCAAACTAGAGCTGCTTGTTGCCTAAACCCTCCACCTTAGTTGAAAGATAACAGTGAGCAGCAGAACCACAGTATTCATGGATGGCTGCTAGATGTATCCTTTGTCTTTTCTGTTGAGAGCTTAAAAGTGAATGAAGAGGCATTACTGAGGTGGTAGAGCTGCAGATTATGGTTCCTTAGCTGAGGTGAGGCCTCAGAGGCTGATCAACCATGAAGCTTTCTCTAGGTGGTCTTCCTCTGGATGTGTTCCACCACTGCTAGATTACTCAGACACCCCCCAGAATCTCATTCTAGCATGGAATCGTTGGACAAGTATGTGCAGACTGGCAAAATTTACGCTTTGCAGTATAGAGGTGGAAAATGGTTTTCTTATACCTACTGGTTCTGTGTTTGCTATCTGGCTAGATGCATTTGCACCATTACTATATCCTGCATATTTCTTCTTATTTCACCACATTGGTGTAGTGGTTAAGAGTGGTGGTTTGGGCCTGTGGACTCTGATCTGGAGAATCAAGTTTGATTCCCCCACTCCTCCACATGAGCGGTGGAGGATAATCTGGTGAACTGGATTGGTTTCCCAGCTCCTACACATTAAGCCTTGGGTGACCTTGGGCTAGTCACACTCTCTCAGTCCCACCTACTTCACACTGTCTGTTGTGGGGAGAGGGAGGGAAGGTGATTGTAAGCCGGTTTAATTCTTCCCTAAGTGGTAGAGAAGGTCGGCATATAAAAACCAACTCTTCTTCTTTTCAGACAACAGAAGGAAATAGCTTTTGTCTCTCATGCTATCCAGCCATGTGTATTGGCCCATGTAACAAAAAGCCTTCTAATAAAAAACTGTTTTCTTACAAAAAAAAACAATAATAATAAAAAAAAAAACCCAGTTGCCTCATTTGTAGCAACCTCAGCCAAATTACTCAGGGAGTTTTTAATCAATATTGTCTGCTGTCAAGGGCATATGTCATAACTTCTTTGTTATGGTGTTATTGTTATGTCACTCAGTGGTGTGTATGTGTTTGTAAGACTGTTGTGACCTCTGGCCATTCGACAAGGGGGCATTATGAAAAGACTGACCAGTTTGGTTAGAGGCTAAATAAATTGATCAATAAGGTTAGAAGCAGAGAGAGAAAGACAGAGTTTTGTCTGATTGATTATAGATAGGAAACTTGTAATACGCATTGCTGGGTGCATTACACAGGCTAGTGCATGTTATTTATCTGTTCTTCATGGGTGGGAACAGGAGGCATTTCTTTAAAAAGAGCTGTCATTTTCTGATTCGGGCTGATTTTATAAGCATTTTTGCTGGGTTAGCAGAGGATGGGTGTATCTGTACCTGGTGTCCCTTGATGCATTTATTAATATTGCAGCCTGCCCTGATGTATTGCACCAATTCTTATGAATTTCTCTTACATCTGTGCTGCTGATCTTGTGATCACTTTGCACCAGGCAACCCCTGCATTTTGAGAAGCGGCGCTTTAACAAGATATGCAACATCTTGAGGATATTAGTTAGCTCCACATCAAGTCATATTTCTTGCTAGAAACGCACACATATATTTTCCCAGCATCGATACCCACTGGTTCACTTACATCAGCCAAAAGTATTTCCGGTAAGAGTACCGCATCCCTGTAATTGGTGGCTAACCAACTGCAGGGGTACATGTTTAGTTTGAAATATTTCTTCTACTTAATTTGATTGATGGCATTTTATTTATGCCTTTCCATTAACTGGAAACAAAATACCTTTCCTTTAACTGGTGGCTTCCTTGTCCAGCCAAAGGATGTACAGTTAGAGACTTAAGATCAGGTAGCAAACCTTGGAATGCTGTAAAGGCAACAGCAACAGACAAACAACACCACAAAAGAGCAACAATATATACATCATATAACTAATTCTGAATTTGGTCTCAGAGCTCAGTTCAAAAAAAAAAATCTGGAAAATGGGGGGTGGGTGCAGAAAGGAGAGATGGCTCTAGAGACCTGAGGGAAACCCAAGAGTTAAAATAAAATTAAAGGGGTTTCAACCCTCCTAAATGGAGAAAAGGTTGTGCGCCTGTGCATACACTGCGACATAAAAAGTGGACCGAGATGTCATGACGTCACTCCTACCATTATGGGGTTGCGTAGTAATGCCATACAGCTGGACATCTTTTGAAAAAGCAAAGAGCAGCCAGGGAGGGGGAGAAAGTTGTGATGGGAGTGAGTGAGAAGGTGGTGGTGGCTACAATGGGTGGCCAGAAGAAGGAGAAGAAGAGGAGGCGGGAGGATCTGGCAGTGGCAATAGGCGCGGGGGAGGAAAAGAGACTGCAGCAGTGACAGAAACTTGGAGGGGTCTGACTGAGAGGGACCTGTGGGTTGGGGGCCCCTTTTCTGATTGGGGCTAAGAAGGGGCTAGGATTGAGGCTAAGAAGGGGCTAGGATTTTAAAATTATTTCTTTATTCTTTGTTTATTTACGTTATTTATAGTCCTCCTTTCTCACAGGGACTCAAGGTGGATTGCACAGAAGATCAGGGCTATTATGAAGGAAGGGTTTCCACCCCCTCATGCTATGGAAAGCATCCCTGTCACCTTTTCTTTAATGGAGAAAAAAGTATGGGCACCCATTTTTTCTGTAATGGGCTATGACTGTGCCTGCCAGGAGCAGCTTCAGAGGCACCTTCTCTTTGGAATTTTAGGTACACAGTGAAAACATTTTTATTTTCCCAGGTGTGTGTGTGTAGTATACACACACACTCTCTCTCTTACTTCAAATTGATACTTCCCTGGCTGTGCTGCCTTAACAGCATTACAATGTGTGTGTACTTGTTAAGTGCCATCAAATCTCTTCTGACTCATGGCAACCCTATGAATTAATGTCCTCCAAAATGTCCTATCGTTAACAGCCTTGTTCAAGTCTTGCAAACGAGGCCCATGGCTTCCTTTATAGAGTCAATCCATCTCATGTTGGGTCTTCCCTTTTTCCTGCTGCCTTCCGCTTTTCCTACCCTTATTATCTTTTCCAGTGACCCTTGTCATCTCATAATGTGACCAAAGTATGATAGTGTCAGTTTAATCATTTAGCTTCTAGGGAGAGTTCAGGCTTGATTTGTCTTTTTGGCAGTCCATGGTATTTGTAAAACTCTATGCCAACACCACATTACATTACTTGTGTATATATGTCATTGTAAAGTTAGAGAATACCATAGCATGCATCCCAGTGAGGTGGGTAGAAGCAGCCTCTTCCAATAGTTGGAGCAACCTGTTCCATGTTTGCTGTTGAGGGATCTTGCAGGTCTTTCACTTGCTCAACTTGAAAATGGAGCCCACTCAACAGTGCAGTGGTACATAATTTATTCACCTTGCCTTTCTCCACAAAGAGGATCCAAAGCAACTTAAATCCCCCTCCTTCACCCAGGTTCAAATCCCCACTCTGCCATGGAGGCTTGTGGGGTGAACATGGACCGATCACACTCTCTCAGTCTAACCTACCAAAAACTCTGTGAGGTAGGTTAGACTGAGAGAGTGTGATCGGTCCATGTTCACCCCACAAGCCTCCATGGCAGAGTGGGGATTTGAACCTGGGTCTCCCAGATCATAAGAACATAAGAAAAGCCATGCTGGATCAGACCAAAGCCCATCATGTCCAGCAGTCTGTTCACACAGTGGCCAACCAGGTGCCTCTAGGAAGCCCACAAACAAGACGACTGCAGCAGCACCATCCTGCCTGTGTTCCACAGCACCTAATATATTCTACATGGTCCTCTGATCCTGGAGAGAATAGGTATGCATCATGACTAGTATCCATTTTAACTAGTAGCCATGAATAGCCCTCTCCTTCATGAACATGTCCACTCCCCTCTTAAAACCTTCAAAGTTGGTAGCCATCACCACATCCTGGGGCAGGGAGTTCCACAATTTAACTCTGCGTTGCATGAAAAAATACTTCCTTTTATCAGTTTTGAACCACTTTCCCTCCAGCTTCAGCAGATGATCCCGCGTTCTAGTATTTTGAGAGGGGGAGAAAAACGTCTGCCTGGTCCAACACTCTACTTGTTACACCATGCTGGCTATCATTACGCATCATGGTGACAATATGACTTTTCATACACTATGGACCGCTTCAAGATCTCTGTTCCTGTTTTCTTGTATTATCAAAATGTGTTCTGTGGGTTGTGATCGCTAAGAATAGACTTATATTTTTACTAGCCAAAAGCCTGTCCGAATCTTCACACCCTTGCAAGTCTTATGATGTCATGATGATAATGTCTCATTCCTCTATGAGTCCTACTGGAATCAACTCAGTGTTCAGCCCTGTTAATTGCAGTAGGATTTAAGCATTCTTCAACTCCCCTGGATTATTCACTTCCACAGAATATGTGGGAAGACTGATTGCTCTCTGGCATAGTCACTCTTCCATTGGATCAACTGTATGAATCACTTTTCTAAGGGTGTAATCCTGTGCGTACATACTTAAGGATAAGTCTCACTGAAGTCACTGAGCCTTACTTCTAAGTAGACATATGTAGGACTAGGCTGCTAGCCTGTAAATTATCATTGCAGAGAATATCAAAAGACAAAGAAATATTATAAATACATTTTCTCATTTACCAGGTAGTATTTTAGCAGATATTCAGATTACCGTACCTGTAAGGAGTCAATAGATGATTCAGAGCCACTATGTTACGCTCTACTGCAGAGGAGGTTGCATAAGGCATGGGAAGGAATTGTCTGCAAATAACAGTTTAAGAAGACCAAGAAAAGTGATATAAGAAATAAAGAGGTTTCATTCTGGTCTGAGTGGCTTTGGTGATAAAGCATTTCCAATAGGTTTATTATGGGAATATGCCCCAGGTGATATGGCTTTGGTTTAAAAAATAATTTGTTCAGGTTTGTTTTTAAAGTGCCACACATTATTACATCATAATTAAAAATGGATGTTCACATTGGTGTGTGAAGATGTTTATCATGCATGTCTACAACACTGGGAAAATACTTAGGTAAATTACTTTGTGCTTCACTATAAATTTGCAGAATTGTTTGTTTGTCCTATCAGGTTATTTGAGATGGTCTTTTGCAGTACAAAAATGATTTGCTGCAATACAAAATTGGTGAAGTGATTGTTTTTTATTGACCAACTGACACTAGGGTTGTAATATATTCCTTGCACCTTTTTGAAGCACCCCTGTGACTTTTGCATATACAAACTTTTTGCTGTGATCATGGTTGCCTCTTTTCAAACCAACAAAGCATGATGGGGGGCCAGATAATCTCCCTTGACTATACCACTGTAAGCTCTGCTCCAATACAAGTGGGCCCCTAATCTGTACATTATGTCATTCTCTGGGACCAACAAAACAACAGCTGTGATGTAGACATCCTGAGCATGTATTAGATGTGAAAGGCCCCCGTGGCGCAGAGTGGTAAGCTGCAGTACTGCAGTCAAAGCTCTGCTCACAGTCTGAGTTCGATCCCGACGGAAGTCGGTTTTAGGTAGCTGGCTCAAGGTGGACTTAGCCTTCCATCCTTCCAAGGTTGGTAAAATGAGAACCCGCCTTGCTGGGGGTAAAGTGTAGATGACTGGGGAAGGCAGTGGCAAACCACCCTGTAAAAACATAGTCTACCTAGTAAGCGTCGTGATGTGACCCATGGGTCAGAAATGATCTGGTGCTTGCACAGGGGACTACGTTTACCTTTAATAGATGTGAATCTCTGGAGGCCCTCTAATTACTAAAGTAACAAAATTTCTCCATGTTAGTAGTTGTTGCTGACACGTGCCAAATTTCTCCCGTAGGAATCAAGCTCTGCTCACCTTTGCTCTTTAACAACTCCTTTACAAAAGTCAATGAAAAGATGGCCCGACTATGGATTGTTAGTAGAATTTGCTTTTGGGCTGTGCTGTATTCTGGTACAGCATTGGGATAGGGTAGTGTTGTAGCAAAAGTAGTTTAGGCGCAATGTTTATTTATTTGTATAGACATTTATCCCCTGCTTTCCCCCACGATGGGGACCCAAAGTGGCTTACAACACTGTTCTGTCTTCCTCCATTTTATCCTCACAATGGCAGCCCTGTGAGGTAGGTTAGGCTGAGAGGGAGCAGCTGGTCCGAGGTCTCCCAGCAAGACTTCCATGGCAGAGCCGGGATTCCAGCCTGGCCCTCTTAGATTCTAGTGTCACCGCTAAACGACTACACCGATGCTCCGTTGTGTGGTAATCCTGTTTACAAACTCTGGTTTATCCAGGTTCCAAGAGCTGACCCTGACACTACTGCTACTGTCTAACCGTTCAGACAAGTAGCCTACTCATACCATCAGTGTTCTACCAGAAGGATGAATTCTCACAAGATTGCATCTTGTTTTCCCTGACTACCGTAAATTGTAGGGTTTCCCCCCCCCCACTGTTTTGCCGTCTCTGTTTAAGAACCCCACTCTTTATAAATACATTTGTAGCATTGCCATCAGTCCAGCCTGCCTGGATGGGGTTGCAAAACTGATCCAGATGGTGCCGTTTTCCGAAAGCTGTTTCTGAAATCTGTTAGGATGATCTGATACGACGTAGCAGATGCCTAGTCAATGGCTTTCGGGGAGATCTTACATTTCAGGGTCGCGGCTAGAGGTACCTTGTCAGATGCGCCCTTCCCCAAGATGGGATGCTCCTTAACAGCTGCTTTTGATTCTTCTGTTGCTTTTGGGAGTCCTTGGGCTAATGTGCTCACCCAGCAGTACTTGCCTAATGTTTAAAAAATAATAATTGCAGCCCAGTTAATGGTCTTGTCGAACGCTAGCTTTCAATCCCCAGAAGCTTATGATTCTGTGCAGTTGTTCAAATGGCATTATAGCTAGCCTTTCTGATAACGTTAGCTTTGCTTCCTATACATACACATTTGAAGTAAAAAGAAGAGTTGGTTTTTATATGCCGACTTTCTCTGCCACTTAAGGGAGAATCAAACCGGCTTACAATCACCTTCCCTTCCCCTCCCACAACAGACACCCTGTGAGGCAGGTGGGGCTGAGAGAGCTGTGACTAGCCCAAGGTCACCCAGCTGGCCTTATGTGTAGGAGTGGGAAAACCAACCCGGTTCACCAGATTAGTGTCCGCTGCTCATGCGGAGGAGTGGGGAATCAAACCTGGTTCTCCAGATTAGAGTCCACCGCTCCAAGCCACCGCTCTTAACCACTACACCATGCTGGCTGTGCAGCTGCAGTCCTTTTATCTGGTTAGATTTGCCTTTTCTCCCAAGACAATGGAAGTACACGGCTTCCAAAGAATAACCAACATTTAAACCCAACGGCTGCAAAAGGAAGAGGATGGAAATATTACGGGGAAACATAATGATAGGGAGGTCATCTTTTTACAAAATGTGTGTATGGCATCACTTGTTACATCACAATGCAACGGTATTCTGTACAGAAGTCAAAGCCACAATGATTCTACTTCCCGGGGGAACAATTTTGTTGATGCAGTATTGGCATTTGAGAAAAAATGCTGAGAAAAAATGACATCCTTACTATGGAAGTGCAGTCTTGTTGGCAGACGTGCAGAGTCTGCACGACAAATGGGGAAGAAATGTGCAGTGAATGAACTGATTGTGTAGAGAGGCTGTTGCAAACTAGGTAGAAATGAGCACAAAAGGACTCACACTTTCAGAATGTGTAGCTGTCTCAACGTCAGCTCCGAAAGAAGGCCGTTTCTTTAACAATGCATGTGCCGGGGGCAAGATGTCATGATGTCACTTGAAGATCTCTTGCCCTGGACTCTCTGTGCCCGCTATCGGCTCACACCATATTCATTTCAATCTCCTGTGCCAACTTCTCTCCAAAGCCAACTCGGTTTCTCTTTGCGACTCTCAATATCCAGCTCTCTTGCTTTGTTCTGCTGTCAGTCCTTCTGCTGGAGGAGTGAATAGTCTTACTTTCCAGGGTCCTCCTTAATGTTTCTTAAACAACCATGGGCGAAACCAGACTTTACTTCCATTTAATACCCTTCTGCACCCATCCTTACTCTATTTCTGTGTCACAACTTGTCACACATTTCTACTCACCCATTCCTTTTTTATTTTACAAAGCCCTGGGCAGGGACTCTGTAATTTTTTGGCACAGTCCCATAGGATGTTGTTTGGTTAAATAACGGCAGTACAGATCAAAAACCAGCTGGTTATTTCATTACTTTAGGCCACGCCTTAGCAACCCAGAGAATGAGAAAAAATACATCATGCAGAACTTTGTTGGCACATAGAATAAAGGCAAGGCCTCTCTCAATCCATGAAGCTCTTTTGTTTTCTATAAGGGGAAGAAGCCATTTAGATTATCTCCATAATGTTTGGATTATTTATTTATTTATTACATTGATACATATGCCAACCAATTTGAACACAAGGAGCATCCCCAAGGAGGACTTGGGCACACCTATTCTGCCTGTGGCTCTCTCTCTGGTGCTGTGGACAGCTCCTGGATGGCTGAGTAGTCAAGGTGTCTGCCCAGACTTTTCTCTTCCTTAAAGGGACCAGGCAAGTAGGGGATGTGAAAGACCTCTGCCTGAGACCCTGGAGAGCTGCTGCCAGTCTGAGTAGACAATACTGACTTTGATAAACCAAGGGTCTGATTCAGTATAAGGCAGCTTCATGTGTTCATGTGAGACTATTTCCAGAGAGTTGGTTGCTAATGGTGGATTTCCACGGGAGTGAAGGCAGTGAAAAAGCCATAGGTCTGCTATACATTCATAACATAGTTAAATTGTGGAACTCCCTGCCCCAGGATGATGGCTGCCAACTTGGAAGACTTTAAGAGGGGAGTGGACATGTTCATGGAGGAGAGGGGTATTCATGGCTACTAGTAAAAATGGATACTAGTCACGATGCATACCTATTCTCTCCAGGATCAGAGGAACATACCGAATATATTAGGTGCTGTGGAACACAGGCAAGATGGTGCTGCTGCAGTTGTCTTGTTTGTGGCCTTCCTAGAGGCACCTGGCTGGCCACTGTGTGAACAGACTGCTGGACTTGATGGGCCTTGGTCTGATCCAGCATGGCCTTTCTTGTATTCTTGACATTGCTATAAATGAGTTCTGCAGGGCCTGCAAAACAGAACTGTTCCGCCAGGCCTACACCTGAGAGCAGCCGCACGCCTTTCCATGGTTACACTTTGCTGGCCTCCCCATCCTCCCTTATCCATGGGGTTCGCTGGCAGGTCAGGACTGTCCAGCAGCTGAAATTATGCCATCTTGTTTTATAATATGCGGTATGAATTTTCAAGGTATGTTTTGATATAGATGTTTTAATATAGATTTTAATTGATGTTTTATATTGTGTTGTGAGCCGCCCTGAGCCCGGCTTGCCGGGAATGAGGGCGGGATATAAATGTAAATAATTAATAAATAAATAAAATTAAGGTGGGTGTATAAGTATAATCTGCCAGATTATTTTAGCAGGGAAGACCCCCGCCCCCACACACAGGATGGCTGGTGTCAGCACTACCTCCCAGACAAATGCAAAGTCTTGCATGCCACCTATTGAATGTGCCATGGGTGCTCAGTCAGTGTAGGTGTGGCTTCTGGCCTTTTTAAGAACCTCTTGGCTGAGAAGGCAGCTAAAGGACATTAAGCTACTTTAAACCCATGCATCATAATTCTGTTACTATGCTTTCTGCAAGAGAGCCAGTATAGTGTAGTGGTTAGAGTGTCAAACTAGGATCTGGGAGATCTGTGTTCAAATCCTTACTCTGCCATGAAGCTGGCTGGGTGAAGTTAGACCATAGCCTAATTTGTTTGTGTGTTTATGGCACTTTAAACTTGCCTTTCTTCAAAAGGGTCTCAGAGTGAGTTAGAGTTTTATTTAAAACCATAAGGAAAATACCAGTTTCTGATATCATAAAACCAAGAAAACCAGAGACTGCAGGTTGACATAAATGCTCATTTGAATAACTGTTTTGCACAGGTTCCCAACAAATCAATCACATGGGTGCCTTCCTAGCATCCTCACATAGACTGTTCCACCTTAGGTCACTTCTGAAGAAAGCTCTATTTTAACAAACAGATGCTATTTTAACCTGTCTGCAGTGCAACAGAGCTAGATCCGCACAGCAGAATTGTCACAGCAGAGCATATTGGCCCTGACTTGAAAGAGTTGTTGTGAGGATAACATAAGGAAAGGAGAACTATCTGCCAGTATCACCTTGTTGGAGGAATGGCAAGATAAGAACAAATTGCCTGAGCTTGTTGGGTCTGTGATCACTTTTGAAATTTTGAGAACAGGTAGTGGTTGCCACCACAAAATGGCAGCCATGGGGGGTGCAGCCAACCACAGAATTGCTGGTGCGGGGGCTAGGGCCAATCTCAAAATGTTGGGGTTTGCAAGCCAAGCATTGCCTATGATTGGCTTGCCAACTGGCCTGGAGAAAAATGCCTATTCTCTTTAATAGAGACTTAATGAGATATTTACCTGGTGATGATGTTTACCTCCATGCTACTGCCTTTTCCCACAAATTAGGTGTCGATTAAAGGGAGAAGAATTTTTTCTCCAGGTCCGTTGGCAACTGCATCCTTGAGGGAGGCAGCTCTGTCTGAATGGGGGCTCCTCCAGGCCCAAAGGGGATGACTCTTGGGTTTTGTGAAGTATTTCCTACTTCAGTCAAGTGGTTTAAAGACAGTGTGGGCTCTTTGCTTTGGGGAAGGAGAAAATGGGCACCAAGAAATACATCCATGGGTACCACAGTGGGGATTACTGGCATACTAGACCAGACAGTACGAGAAATCGCTATTTATAGCTTTGTTACTTGTTTCTGTCTTTGCTTCCATTATCACCACTAGAAGAATTCCCTTATGAGGCCAACACCATGTTCGCTTAGAAGAAGAAGAGTTGGTTTTTATATGCCGACTTTCTCTACCACTTAAGGAAGAAGCAAACCGGCTTACAATCACCTTTCCTTCCCCTCTCTCAGTGGGGCTGAGAGAGCTCTAAGAGACCTGTGACTAGCCCAAGGTCACCCAGCTGGCTTCATGTGTAGGAGTGGGGAAACCAACCCGGCTCACCAGATTAGCCTCCGTTGCTCATGCGGAGGAGTGGGGAATCAAACTCGGCTCTCCAGATCAGAGTCCACCGCTCCAAACCACCGCTCTTAACCATTACACCATGCTGGCACGCTGGCTTACAAGTGACTTAGTTTGTCATGTCGCATTTACATGTTTACTACGGGGAGAAATAGAAGGATCTTCTGTAATAAGCCTCCTAGTACCATAATCAACCTGCCATCTGAGGACTGGGACTGCTGGGCAACACCCATTCTCATAGAAAACAGATGCAGATGTATTCTTTGAATGATCGGTCTGTGCAACCAAATGAAAGCCGCGCCCCAGGGAGAGATGAGCTTTACATCGAATCCCAGGGCTGATCGTAGAACTTGTTGCGTGTGTCATAATTCAGACAGTGTGTCTGCATTTATGCATTTATTTTTGGAGGTGGGAGTCTCTCGCAGGCCAACTCTTGCCTCATGAACTGTAACGCGAGACGCAGCCTATTAAAGTTTGTTAGCCTCGTATTCTGCGGCTTTCCTCACACAACCTTTCCGAGGGGCTTAAAAGCCGCTCCTTGGCCGCTGTTCCTTGGCAGTGGCTAAACTCCCTTCTGAGCTGCTGGTCAAACATAACAAATGCAAGGTAGCGTTGGCTTTTGTTTTGTTCCAAACGTTTTACCCAGGAAGAGGAATATTTCCAGCGGCGTTCTAGTGCAATGTGGTTCCCATCCCCAAATAAAGCAAATGGCTCATTTTCTCAGATCCCCAGCATGAATTGTAGAGTGTATTATCCAGCAAACAGCAGCTTTGCCTTAACAAGATAAATTAAATTAATAAGGGATGTTGGGGTGGAAGGAAAAGAGGCAAGGGGGGAGGGAAGAGATTGTGGAGAGGGTGGAATGGGGGCTTCATGGGGAGAAAGACTGGGAGTAGAAAGGAACAGAGGAAGAGTTGTCCCCCCTTTTTTTGGGGGGGGGGAGGAAGCTGTCAAATGAAGATTGCTGAGTGCAACTATGCTAGCCAGTTAACACCCGTGAATTTGCAATTAAATGTGGAAGTGGCGGACAAGAAAAGGGGTAAAAGGAGATATTGTCCCCGGCGCTGTGGCAGAGGATGCAGGCCGAAACTCGGGAAACAGTCGGGGCTGAAGCCGTGAATAAACGCTCAGTTTTCCTGGGATTTGCTGTCGGTGGGTTTGGGGGTAGGGCAGGGCAATGGGGGGGGGGCGGGCTCCGTCATTCAGAAATGTTGCCGCGGCAGAGGCCCTTTGTCCTTCCCCTCTGGACAGTGCCACAAAGGAAAGCTTTATTCGGTTTCACGCTGCCGAGCCAGCAGGCTCTTCTCTAGCAGAGGGGGGTTCCTTCCCCGGCCAGACTCCCAGAGCCGGTCTGTAAAGTCTGATTGTTGTTTGGCTTGGAAGTGCATTGTTTGCAGCTTGAATTTTTCTTGATCTTTTGCCTAGATAGCCTCGACCAGTTCCTTTTTTTTTTCCTTTTGGTTAATGAAAATTACATGCACAGTGTGCCGTGGGTTCTTCTTCACTCCTACCCCGGGATGTTTTTTCCCCCCTTCCATGGGATGGAGACACTTGGAGATAATCAGTCTTGTTACTTAGCAGGCTTGCCACAAGCCTCTTTTAATGTGGTTGTGTGTTGATATAGGTCAAAGGGTGAAAGTTCAAGCTCTCTCCCTCCATCACAGTTGGCTCAAAACTGTATGTGTCCATAGTAACTTCTACTGATGGTGGGGAGGAAGGAGAGATTCTCAAACATTTTATCCAAGCTGCCTACCGTGACTACCAGTGGTTGGAACAGATACGCTCGTTGTTTGCCCATGGAGGGAAACTGACATAAACGCTTTGCAATTCTCTGAGCTGAAAGGACATGCTATACGTTTCAGAGCCTTGCCAACCAACCTCTGGCTTTCCCCCCAAAAGCAGGGCCCAGGAATCCCAGATTTATTACATCAGTATTACAGTGACCAAATCTGTAAGGAGGCAAACATTCATAGTCTAACAATCAAAGTAAAATTTCTCTATCAGAATTTAATTTTATTTCTGAGCAGCCTAGGTAAAGGTATTTTAATTAAGGGTAACTCTTCCCTGCACCCCAAGCCTGTAGTCTTAACATGAAAATACAAGACCATCGCCGTAGTTTCTGTCATGGTTTACTATAGTGTTTTTTGGCCTCTTCAGGCTTGAGAGCATGACTTTTAATTTTTACTGCATGTGCCCATTTTTCTTCTTTATCTCTGTGTTTTGCTATTCCCCCCTTTCCCTTACATCCATCCATCCATCCATCCATCCATCCATCCATCCATCCATCCATCCATCCATCCCTCTCTCTCTCTCTCTCTCTCTGTCTCTCTGTCTCTCTGTCTCTCTGCCTCTCTGTCTCTCTGTCTCTTTCTCTGTCTCTCTCTCTCTCTCTCCCCCCCCCTCACGCTGCCCCTGGGCTCACCCCAGCTACAACAGGTGAGCAGAGCCCTGGTCCCAGCTGACAGTTGCCCCAACGTCTTCTACAGCCCCACGTGGGCTGCCACTGCCCAGCTACAGGAGGCTTAGAGCCTCCACACTTTGTGGGGGCTTTGGCAGACACCGTGGCTGGGCCTCACTGGCTGGACCATCAGGCAAAAGAGGGGCAGGACGGGGTGGGGACCACACAGCGGTGGGAAACCACCAATGAAAGACCTCCCTGAAGAGACTTCTATTTCATGAGAGTCTGGGACAGACTGCTGGGCCTACACATATCTAAACAGGACCCATATAAAGCTATGGGGGGTCCTCTAAGACCTCTCCAGGATGCTCCATGGAGGAGAGGCCTGGGACCAGAGGAGAAGGAACCAGATGTGGTTAACCCCCTCCCTACATCATAGGCCTTATACACTGGCCGAACCACAGATGTGGAGATGGGCGACTGGACATGCTGAGCCTTTGGACCCCTGCAGATCGAATTCGAGCCACTGCCCTTTCGCTGCTTCTGGCTTTAAAAAGTCCACCTGGATCAGACCAGCGGCCAACCAGTTGCCCTGGAGAGTCAAGGCCTTCCTCTGGTGCTGCCCCCCTAGAACTAGTATTCAGATTTTTCTGCCTCTGAATACAAAGGTCCGCCTTAGTCAACTAAAGGAGCTTTCCCATTTACCCCTCTTTATTGCCTCCCCTGCCCTTCCTGTTTACCCCACTGGTTTTTTTGGGGGGGCAAGTTTAGTTTTCTCTGGATCTCTTTGGAACTGCAACAGAGGGTGATTTTTTGAGACACCACCCACGTCCTTCTCATCCCGAAGAAGAGGTGCAGAAGGTCTCTGCCTTATCAACAGGCTTTCTTTGTTGTGGCAGCCGCACGTCCATTACTCATTGCTGTCAACTTTTAGCTGTCTGCTAGCAATTGTCTGTGAGTTATCTGTGCAGTGTGAATGGCTGGCTGCCAGTGTTACTAACTGTATGATGAAGACAAAGCATATAAACTGCTCTTAATTATTTTTAGTTTACTTTCCATCATCCAAGCAAACATTCCAGATGGTTAGAAAATTGTATTAAAGGGACAGATTTTTAAAAGGACTCTTTTTAAAAAAGTCTAACGGATATTTTTTTTTTTGTCATCAAGTTGCAGTTGATTTATGGCAACCCTGCAGGGTTTTCAAAGGAGATGAACAGAGAAGAAAAAGAGTTGGTTTTTATATGCCAACTTTCTCTGCCACTTAAGGAAGACTCTAACCGGCTTACAATCCCCTTCCACTCCCCACAACAGACACCCTGTGAGGTAGGTGGGGCTGAGAGAGCTCTAACAGAGCTGTAACTTGCCCAAGGTCACCCTGCTGGCTTCGTGTGTAGGAGTGGAGAAACAAATCCAGTTCACCAGATTAGCATCCACCGCTCCTGTGGAGGAGTGGGGAATCAAATCCGGTTCTCCAGATCAGAGTCCACCACTCCAAACCACTGCTCTTAACCACTACACCATGCTGACTTTGGCTTGCCATTGCCTGCCTCTGCGTAGCAACCCTGGTATTCCTTGATGGTCTCCCATCCCAATAGCATTTACTAGCCAGGGCCTTTCCTGGTATTCCTTGGTGGTCTCCTGTCCAAATACTGATCAGGGCTGACCTGGCTTAGCTTCCGAGATCGGACAAGATCAGGCTAGCCTGGGCTATCCAGGTCAGGGCAACAAAAAGGAGTGCTTTATTAATGGATACCCATGACATATGTTTTCTCCTCCACCTCTCTCTATTAAAGAAACAATTCAGAAATGCAATGCTTATATTTTTTGGTCATAATCAGGACAGGAAATGACTCAATACAGGGCTTAAGCTGGTCAGAATGACATTTGGGTTGATGACCTTGTAGTTACAATGCAATCCTATGTGTGTCTTTCTCAGAGGCAAGTCCCACTGTGTTCACTGGTGCTAACTCCAAGGTAAGTGTGCATAGGCTTGCATCCTTAGGAACTCAGGTTAATGTATGGGTGTATATATTATTTTGGAAAAGGTTCTGCAGAGTTCTAAGCCTAGTGTTGCCAGATTCTGTGTCTTCAATATACTGTTGGTAAGTCAGCAGATTAGCTGCATCTGAGTTGTGAAGTTGAGGCATCTTTCATACCACTCATTGCTATCACTGTTCAGCAAGGCTTTAGCAAAACCAGGCCTGAAACACTAAGAAGGTAGAGGAGGGAGATCAATATGGATAGCCTTACAGTTCTGCTGCTATTCATGTTTTCTCAGAAGCACACCCAACCATGTTAGGAGTGAGGCCATAGCTTAGTGATGGAACATCTGATTTGCTTGCAGATGGTCCTAGGTTCAATCCTTGGCATTTCTAGTTAAAAGGGTCAGGTAGGAGGTGGTGCTAAAGATCTCAACCTGAGATCCTGGAGAGCCTTTGCCAGCCTTGCATAGACAACACTGACCTTGATGGACCAGTGGGCTGATTCAGTATAAGGCAAGTGTTCAGTGGAATTCTCTCCCAAGTGTGCGCAGGACTGCAGCCTTAATATGTTTTTCTGGAAAGAGGATTTGGAGATTTCCAACCTTCTTAGAGCTGTGAATACTGGATGCAGGGGAGAAACAACAGGGGAGATCTGTTTTGACATCCTTAACCCAAAGTGTAGACAGCTCAAGGGCTGTTTCAAGAAGTGAGTGGAGATGCTCAGGTTTTCTTTCGTTCTCTTTTTAAGGCTGTTTTCAAAGTTAACGCCTGCACCTTTTGACACTTGCCACCTTGGTGCCAAGTAGTGACAAAGTCATCAACAGGCCTCCCTGGGGTCTACTGCAACCCAGGAAACCTGCTTAGCACAGACCAAAGTATTATCTCATCCATCCAAGGCTCTCTGCAAAGGAAGCCCGCTGATGTGAAAAGGCATAGTTCAGGTGGGGGGAGAGGGGGTGTGATGAATTTCAACAAAAGCCATATGAGAATGTGGCATACAAGCAGGGGCATTTTGCAAATCTGCTTTATGGTTCATTGGATTAGGGAAAGATTTCCAGAGCCTTGACAATTTAGCTAGCTGCATAGATCTAGAGCAGGCACAGAGGGGAAATGGGTTTCTCATGCCTAAATTCAGGGCTCAAAAAATCCTTCTTAAACAGAGAATCCTCCTTTTAAGACTGTCTTGTATTTCCTTTCCTGTTTGATTTATTAGGGGGAGGGGTTTGGTTCAGTCGTAGAGCGTCTGCTTGGCATGCAAAAGGTCCCAGCTTCAATCCCAAGCATTTCCAGTGGACAGGGACCCGATGGTAGGTGATACGAAAGACCTCTGCCTGAGACCTGGGAGAGCTGCTGACAGTCTGAGTACACTTGAACACATGAAGCTGCCTTATATGGTACTGAACCAGACCCTTGGTCCATCATAGTCAGTATTGTCTACTCAGACCAGCAGCGGCTCTCCGAAGTCTCAGGCAGGGGTCTTTCACATCACCTACCCGCGAGTCCCTTTAACTGGATATGCCAGGCATTGAACCTGGGACCTTCTGCATACCAAGCAGATGCTCTTACCACTGAGTCAGAGCCCCTCCCCTATAGACACTACTGACTTTGATGGACCAGTGGTCTGATTCTGGACAAGGCAGCTTCATGTGTTCAAGTCAGGTCTGCATTTATTTGTTTGTTTTCAATTCACCACCTCATGACTGCTAAAAGATTATTTATTTAGGTATTTATACCACACTTGTCTCCCCAGTAGGCAGCCAAAGTAGCTCGCAACATTGTTCTCCAGTCCTTCAAAGTGGAGGAGTCCCAACAATGGACTTGTGAGGTAGGCTAGGTGGGTAGAATGATGGGCCCAAGGTCACCCAGAAAGCTTCCATGGCAGAATGGGGATTTGAACCTGGGTCTCCCAGATCCTCTAAGGCACTCTGGCTTTATCCTGGATGCAGCTAAAGGAACATGTATTTGGGCTATTCTAGGGAGGATGTAAGAGCCCCGTGGTGCAGAGTAGTAAGCTGCAGTACCACCGTCCAAACTCTGCTCACGACCTGAATTCAGTCCCAACGGAAGTTGGTTTCAGGTAGCCGGCTCAAGGTTGACTCAGCCTTCCACCCTTCCAAGGTCGGTAAAATGTGTACCCAGCTTGCTGGGGGTAAAGGGAAGATGACTGGGGAAGGCACTGGCAAACCACCCAGTAAACAAAGTGTGCCTAGTAATTGTCGGGATGTGACGTCACCCCATGGGTCAGGAATGACCCGGTGTTTGCACAGGGGACCTTTACCTAGGGAGGATGTAGACCTCACTGTGTGTGGGGAATGACTTGAAGCTTCAGCAGAAATGATGCGATCGCTTTACCTTCTCTGGTGTCTTTTACTTTTGAGAAATTGACAATTGTACCTCCCATCCTTGGGGTGCTTGTTGAATTACTGGGTTGTGCTTATGGGTATGTTTTGCACAGTGAGGCCTGGGAACCCAATCCCTGTTGCTACAGAGAAGCATTGATTGCAGATTTTTATAAAAAGTCCCACGCTTGGCAGGGCTGCTGACACTTGAGGCCGTGATGATGTCAGTCTTACCTCTGCTGGCAGAGGCTGTCGGGAAGCAAAGTGGCAATTATTTTGCATGGCTTTGACAGACGACTGAACAACTGTTGTCAAGTTACACGTGTCATTTCCCCCCCCATTCCCTCCAGATCTTAAAGTAGTAACTCCTTAAACCATATGCGTTAAGCACATTAGCGTGCTGTGAAAAAGCTGCTACTGTGCCACGAGAAATACATTAATTAAATAAGTAACACTTCCTGTTAGCTCAAAGCTTCTGTTTACAGAGGCTGTTGCATGGTGCCTGTCTGCAGGATTCTCTGCTTTCTGGCCTTGGCACCTTCTGTTTTATCCTATGCTTGGATGGGTAATTCTGTTCCAGATTTTTGTTGGGCAAGATTTCGTTATTGCTCATACAGAGGCACAACAGAATTAGCTGCCCTTATCAGAGGTTGCCCGTTGCATCTCTGCTTGTTACTGTTCTGGGGTAACTCTGTTGCAGCTATGTATGAGGGGTGATTAAGCACTCACAAATGGGGAGAACTGCTTACTCTGAGAAGAGGCTGCTTGTTGCATCCCTGTATGTTCCTGGCCTGTGCTGGTCATCAGCTTTAATTCAAAACAAAAAGTGTTAGATTTGTTTTAAAGATCATTGTTCAAAAGATCTGTAATATATTATGTTTTGTAGGAGAATAGCAAACTAATATTTGGCATTAATCAGCAATTAGCACTAGAATCTAATAGGGTGATATTAGAGTTGATGATGGATGTGTGCTTGTATTGTTATATCGAAGCTTGGACACAGACATATTTTTATTTGACTTCCCCCCCCTTTTCTTCCCTTTTTCTTTTTTCTGTATCCTAATATATAAAATAAAATTATATATTTTTAAAAAGATCATTTAAAAAGCATTTCTCTGCTTTTCTCTGAATATTTATATTTAATTGTGTTAGCTGAACAAGCGTAAATAAAAAAGTGTAATTTCTGAAAAAAGGACTGTTTAAAAACAGCAATTCGTTTGGCAATTGCCATTTTGAATGTCCAGCGTGTTCTGCCAAAAAAGGGTGGGTACGCGGATCAGTTAGCTTCCTAGGAGGATGGATTGCACGTTAACAGCCTGAATTGACATACATCTGAGCCACCTTTGTGGCTGTCCCATGCCAGAAGCCATATGGTGGAACGAATGAAGTGTGGCGATTCAGATCCTGCCCAGCTGTCTGGTCCACCAAAGCAGGACTTCTTAGAATTCAGCAGCCCCTTTCCTCTGTTCACTGTTCCTGATTTTTTTCTGCTTTATAATAGTAACTGATAATGTTTCCGAAAATAAAAGCTGTAAGGATTTCTCTTATGAAGCTTAGGGATATTTTAGGCTAAAACCTAAAACCAGACAGTATTAGTCACAATCTGGTTTAAATACGAAGCTACTCTGGGTTGATCTCTTGATGGCTGCTTGACCCTTGATTAACACAGACAGCCGCTCTTTCAGTAAGCTCTGGGTACTCTCTTTGGGATAATACTGATGTGTGAAAGTACATTTAAAAAAATAGGCAGTGGAGCTGATCTAGATCTGAAGGTCCAGTTTGTACTACAACTGAGAAGTCTATTGCAGCTTTCTCCCATGATGTCCAAGGAATTGCCATTCTTTGAGAAGCAGGGGGATCTCTGGTAGAATTATCAGCCAGTTCACAGAATTACAGATGTTTGTGCTCCTTGTGGGGAAGCGGGATGCTTTTCAAAGAGGGTTATGTTGACACTTTGGATCACTGAGACCAAGACATGAACACTGTTATGATAGCAACATTTTCTTAAGGGCTGTCATTTCTATAGTCCATATGGTAAGCAAGAGGTTTAACAGGAAACATTACGACAGGTACCCTTCGTGTACATCCTCCAGACATAGCCTCTCTGAATGAATGTGGAAGGCATAGCAAGATGGATTCTAGACATGGACTCAGCAGGTCATAACTTTGTTTGCCATCCATCCATTTAGCCTGGAAGAGTGCAAAATTTAGTGAAAAAAATGTAGTTCGTATATTATTATCCCATCATCATGTAGTGATTAGATAGTTGGATGAGGATCTGGGAGGTCTGGTGGGTTTAAATCCTCTCAGTGCTGTGAAGCTCATTGGCTCACCGTGGACCCATCACGCTAGACCAACTTTAGTTGGGGTAGCTTTAACATTAGTAACTTTAAAGTTCAAAAAACAGAAGGGGAAGGGAGAAGATTGTATGCTCTCCTGAACTTCTTGGAGGAAAAGTAAGATTAAAAAAAACGTGTTAGATGGACAACATTGTCCTTGGTTCTCTCTTTCTTGTTTTTCCTTCACATCACAGCAGTTCCATTCATCTGTGTGATGTAGTACTTAGAGTGTCTGACTAGGATCTGGGAGACTCAGTTTGATTTCCAGTCTGCCATGGAAACTCACTGGATGATCTTGGTAGGGTTGCCAGGTCCTTCTTCGCCACCAGTGGGAGATTTTTGGGGTGGAGCCTGAGGAGGGCAGGGTTTGGGGAGGGACTTCAATGCCATAGTCCAATTACCAAAGTGCCCATTTTCTCCAGGTGAACTGATCTCTATCGGTTGGAGATCAGTTGTAATAGCAGAAGATTTCCAGCTAGTATCTGGAGGCTTGCAATCCTAGATCTTGGGCCAGTCACAGACTCTCAGCCTAATCACAAGGTAGTTGCTATGAGTATAAAATGGGGGAGGTGAGATGTTGTAAGCTGCCTTGGGACACCATTGGAGTGAAAAAAGGGTACAAATATCTAAAATACATTTTAAATTTTTTTGTAAGGTAAACTAGACAGAGAGAGAGAGAGAGAGAGAGAGAGAGAGAGAGAGAGAGAGAGAGAGAGAGAGAGAGAGAGAGAGAGAGAGAGAGAGAGAGAGAGAGAGAGAGAGAGAGAGAAAAAAAAACAGGTCAAGATTACTCAGTGAGTCTTACGACTGAGAGGGGATTTGAACCCAGGTTTCCTCAGATCCTTGTCCAACAATGTACATCACACTGAAAATAATGTGTTCAGCTCTCCAGGGACCCTTTCTTGAAATAAATAGCACTTTGACAGGAGCTGAGTTGTGGTTGTGAAAGAGCCTGGGAAGTGAACACTAGTCTTTCCTAGATTTTAAAGCCTCATTAAAGAGCCAAAAGACTAGTGTTGTAATTTGAAAATCCATTAACTTCAGAATTAGTCTATGAAAGGCAGTGGTGTTGCTTTGGAGTAAGTGGATTATAGATTGTGGCTTTGGTCTCCAGGACCAGCAAATTCATCTGTTTTACAGCTTTAATTCCCCCTCCCCTCGGTCGGGATGTATGAACATTTTCATTTATTTGAATTTTTGTGCATGGTTGGGACTATTTGCATTCTGTCAGTTTTGTGTTAAATTCCCCATTTTTATATGCTGCATGTTTATTTTTTATGCTATCTTGCTATGACATTTTTACACCGCTGATATGCAATCAATGAGGAAAAAAGGCATCATTTTAAACAGCAATATTTCAAAGACATTTGCAGTTTTGCCCCAAGTGTGGAGAAATATCATCCGAGAAACCTGAACGTTCGAATTGCACTAGATTAGTGTGGTATGAAACTTGGTAACATCTCAGTTTTTTGCAGACCATGGTGAATGAAAGATAGGCAATTAAACCTTCCTTTGAAGCTGCTAATGAAATGCATAGAATCCTTAATGCGAATGGGGGTGGGGGAGAGGAAGGTGAAAGAAGGGGGGGTCAAATCTTTACAGTTTAGTGAAAGTCATAGTGCTCTTGTCTACATTTGTGCTGATGAAGCAAAAAGAAGCCTCACAAACTGGCTGTTAAGAAGAGCACTTCTGGATCAGACCAGTGATCCATCTAGTCCCACATCCTGTTTCACATAGTGGCCAATCAGCTGCCCTGGATGGCCAGCAGACGGGGCATAGAGGCCGAGCTCTGCCCTTGCATTGGTATTCAGAGGTTTGCTGCCTCTGGATATGGAGGTTCCCTGATTCATCATGGCAAGTAGCCATTGATGGTCCTACCCTCCATAAACCTTTCTTTGCACACTATATACATTTCAAACCTGTCATCTCTAAATCAGTGCATTTCTAAGGTATGTGGTGGATTCAGATGTAAGCAACAGAGAGAAGTTATACAGGGACAGTTAAGTGGTGCATTTCCCAACCCAGAGGTGGCAACCCTAATAATCGAGCTATACTTTGAAGATTTCAGAACTCCTCAGAGGATGGGGCGGGAACCGATGTGCATGCACCTTTCCCCCTTCATCCTTATGTAAACGTGTCAAGCAGAGCAAAGCAAGTCTGATTGCTGAAGCAGATGCAGTGGTTTGCTCTGTCCTCAAATGTGCCTGTGCATTGGAAACACATGCGTGTATTTAAGGCCACATCAAAAGCTCAGCCATAAATAGAAGGAGTTTCTGATGCCAGGAGAGCTAACCTTAAATTAGAGACGCGGCAGCTTCCAAAGTCCTGCAGAACCATTCCCAGGGAAAGGGAACGGCTGTGTATTGCTCCAATAGATTTTTTGCTTCACTGACATAATATCTTTATGCCTTTGTGTAAATTGGGTCCAGCAACGAGGTGCCCGAGTGCTTTTTAATGCTGGGAATGGAAAAACACTCTGAGCCTTGAGTAAATGCTGCAGTTCTCACGCAATTTAAGAATGGCTTCTCCCATTAACATGCGTTTAGGCACATTTTTAAAATTCCAAGTTTTATCAGTTGACATTATTGCTGTGTGCCAGGATCAGTGAAATCCTCTGTGCAGATGGTTTGCAGGTAATAAGGGAGGAAAGCACTGCAGAAACAATACTTCTAATATTAAACAATAGTATTTCATCTGCCTTCGGAGTTGAAAGTGCTTCACGCCCACTTTCACTATAATTCTTTACCACAGTCCTGTAAGGTCTAGACCAGCTCTAGTCTCATACTGGAGGCGTGGGATTGAGGTGGAGAGGACAGTTTGCCTAAGGCTGCTCATTCGCTTTGTAGTTTGAATTGGCAACCGCCCAGATCACAACTCATTTTTTTAACCACTGTGCCACACGAGCACTGAAGTATAAAGTTAATCTGTTAATAAACATGGACTTCTGCAATGTTGTCAAAGAAGATAGGAATCTCTAAGATAGTTCTTAGTACCCTTTTAAAATCAGTTCCAAGAATCACTTTGGAGAAGTTAAGAAGAAGAATTGGTTTTTATATGCTGACTTTCTCTACCACTTAAGGAAGGATCAAACCGGCTTACAGTCACCTTCCCTTCCCCTCTCCACAACAGACACCCTGTGAGGTAGGTAAGGCTGAGAGAGTGTGACTAGCCCAAGGTCACCCAGCTGGCTTCATGTGTAGGAGTGGGGAAACCAGCCCGGTTCAACAGACTAGCCTCCACCGCTCATGTGGAGGAGTGGGGAATCAAACCTGGTTCTCCAGCTCAGAGTCCACCGCTCCAAACCACTGCTCTTAACCACTACGCCATGCCGGCCCACTATGTGTGTTAACTGCTATCAAGACGCTTCTGACTTATGGCGACCTCATCAAGTAATCACCTCCTAAACCATTCTATCATTAACACCCTTGCTCAAGTCTTGCAAACTGAAGGCCATGGCTTCTTTTATTGGGACAGTCTTTCTCATGTTGGTTCTTCCTCTTTTCCTGCTACCTTAATCTTTCCCTAGCGTTGGCTTTTCCAGTGAGCCTTGTCTTCTCGTGATGCAACCACAGTATGATGGCTTCCATTCAGTCATGTTAGCCCACTATACCTGTTTGAAATTGTTTAAGGTTAGCAGTTAAGATATAAAAAACCACCTTTTATGGAGTCAGGCCACAGATCACCTTGGTGGTGGTGGAAAGTGCCGTCACGTCGCAACTGACTTACAGTGACCTCATAGGATTTTCAAGGTATGACGCACCCCCCCTTTCAACCACTTCAATATCCCACTCTCTCAGCCTGTCTGTATATGCTTTGGGAAAAGCGTTGGCCTGAGTATATTTGTGAGGAGATTATTATCCTTCTCCTCCAGTCCCACACCAGTATTTACCTCAGAGAGAAATAGGACACAAGAGGCTTTTTAACTTAGACAAAACGGGGAAGTTTATTGAACGGAACT
Organism: Euleptes europaea; assembly: GCF_029931775.1. Lineage (NCBI taxonomy): Eukaryota > Metazoa > Chordata > Lepidosauria > Squamata > Sphaerodactylidae > Euleptes > Euleptes europaea. Next base: position 117,464,577 of record NC_079313.1, on the reverse strand, counting down.
CACAGACATTGATTTTCAAGGAAAAAGCAGAAATTGGAGGGGAAACTCAAAGTCTGGTTAATCGACATAAGATTACTTCAGAGATATAGCTTAGAAGTTTTCTTCACTCAAGTTCCTTTCGTTCTTAGTTTCAAGCTTAGTTCTGTCCCTCAGAACTGTTACTCGGATTCAGACTCTGTCCCCAGCCTAGCTCTCTCTGACTACCCCACACCAGTGGCTGTAATCCTCCACACCTCCCCGGTACCGGAATAGCTCTACCTCAGAGACAAATTCCCCTTTGTGGCCTGAGAATGGGCCCTCTCTAACCCAATTCTCACTCCTGTCACTCCCACAGGTTGTGTGTGTTTCAATAGCTTCGGCTTAACAGAACCCCTCAGGTTCACAGAGTACAGTCTGGCTTCCGCTCAGTCTCTCTACCAAGCTTCCAATCTATCACAGCCTTCTCTGGCTGGGTCCCGATCTTCGACTTCTTTCACAGCCTTCTATCCAGGCTGGGTCCCAAGCTTCAAATGCTTTCTGTCTCTCAGAGTGTCAGCTCTCTAGCTTCGCCCACTCTTGGTCTGTCAGCTCTTGCTGCAGATTAACCCCTTTTCCGTCACACAAGGCAAAAGAGGAACAGCAGTGGCTTGCCATTTCCTGCCTCTGCATAGCAACCCTGGACTTCCTGGGTGGGCTCCCATTCAAGTACTAACCAGGGCCAACCCTGCTTAACGTCCGAGATCTGAAGAGATTGGGCTAAGCTGGTGCCACCCAGGATCACTTTAGCTTAATGGATAATTTTGGCTTAATAATGTTGCACATTTATAGCAACGGTTCTCTGGGGTCAGTAGCGATCTTTCACAAACCTGCTATAAGAGGTCTTTTTGCCATCTCCGGGTAGTGAATGAACATGAGAAATCATATGCGGAAAACCATGCTCTGTAACTGGGTTACAGTGCCTAATGCGGTCTTGGAGGTGATTATTTTTTTACTGTAAACAGGACAGAGCTACTCCCAGCTGTCATCTTAACCTTCTAACAAACAATTAAAATCCCTTCATAAGCCAGGCTGGCTTTCTGTTGTGAGCCATGTAGAGAGAGGGTGGCTGCGGGGAAATATCATGATTCTATGATTCTATCACATGATGCACTGTGGTTTTTCTGCGGATTGCTGCAATAGAATGCAGTTTTTCATTTAAGGAAAAAGTGTGCTGGGTTCAGTGGTAGAACAAAACCTTTGCATGCACAAGATCCAAGATCAACTGTGCAATCCTAAAGGGGGGTGCAGAGCGCCATAGGAGTGTAAAACCACTCCGGCGTCCATGCCACTTTGTAACTCTATGGAGGCGTTTCATGGGTTTCTTTTAAAAATGCATTTTAAACTGTTATTTTCCAGCCAGGAAACCTCTGTGGGGGCGGTGCAGCCCATCACTACACAGCATAGTGTAGTGGTTAAGAGCGGTGGTTTGGAGGGGTGGATTCTGATCTGGAGAACCGCGTTTGATTCCCCACTCCTCCACATGAGCAGCGGAGGCTAATCTGGTGAACCGGGTTGGTTTCCCCACTTCTACACATGAAGCCAGCTGGGTGACCTTGGGCTAGTCACAGTTCTGTCAGCCCCATCTACTTCACAGGGTGTCTGTTGTGGGGAGGGGAAGGGAAGGTGATTGTCAGCTGGTTTGATTCTTCCTTAAGTGGTAGAGAAAGTCAGCATATAAAAACCAACTCTTCTTCTTCTTCTTCTTCTACTCCCCCTTCAGGAATGGGCTGCCCATCTCTAGCATCCCCAGTTAAACGAACTTAGTAATGGGGCTTGGAAAGCAGTCTGCCTTGGGTCCTGAAGAACAGTTATTGGTCAAAGGTATCAGGATAGATGGGACTAAGGAATAGTCTAAGTGTAAGGCAGATTTGTTTCTTCGCAATTATTACTGATTTCAATTAAATCTCCTCGTGGGTAGTCATTCAAAAACGTTTCACAGGTATCAGTAGTAACTACCATTCCCTCAAAGAAAGACAAAGCTGAGCTAAACCAGTTTGGTGCGTCTAGCTCAGCGATGTCTGGTCTGACTGGCAGGAGCTGTGGGCAGAGAAAGGTCTTTTCCGGCACTCATTGTCTGATCTCCTTTATCTGGAAATGCCAGGGATCCAAACCTGCATGGAAAGCCAATGCTTCACTCCTGAAGAATGGTCAGCTCTGAGCCATGTCCTGCGTCATAAACTATCACATTGTTATCCTGTGCTTCTTCTCAGTGTGGCGTACTCTGGCTTTGGATCCAGTGATGCACAGGTGGAAGTGTACACCGATTTAGCGCAGTTCTGTTAGCTGAAGATCTTGTGCCATACCTAGTGCTTTCCACCCTGTATCTTATAGTGTCCTGAAGTTGCTTTCATAGCATCTTGGGCAAGCAGGAAAGCGGTTCAGGAAATGCTGTGTTTAATTTAGCGCAAGGGGGCTAGCATGAAACTTTTTGACACTTCCACCTGCTCAAAGAACCTGCGCATGCAGAAATCTTCCAGTGCATCCAACCCATGTCTAGCATTTTCACATTTTCAATCAGAAGCAAGACAGTTTCCGCCTTCATCTTCTCTGTGGGATGGCAGCTTGTCTTCCGTGATTTTGTGAGGTTTTCCGAATTTCTACTTGAAAAGAATTACGATGTTGAGTCTGATGCTACTAGCTCAGTGGGGGTGGGGGAAGGTTCAGAACGGAAGTGCTTATGCATGGGAGCTTGTGCAAAGGAGAGACCCATAAGAAGAGCAAATTTATAAATGATAAATTTACAAAGGGTAATTCTGCCTCTAGAAATTCCAGCAGCACTGGAATTTAGTTTGGGAGGCTCTTTCTGAATATCTGTGCCCCTTCGAGGGAAGGGAGCATGACTCAAAGAAACATAATGAATAATTGCGTGCCCATACTTTATTCCTGATGATGAATGACCTTGTGTATTGAAAGTGAAATAATAGCTTTAAAATTGCATTTGTTGCAGAGCATTAAAGCTGCTTGGCATTTCTAGCACCACTGCACTAGGGACTTAATTACCCATACATGTACTGAAGCCAGAAAGCTTTTTATTTTTTTATTTTTTTGCAAAGCAGTATAGCATTAATTTAGAGATGTGACTCTAGTACTTTGGAAAACAGCTTTTCATGACTTAGCCTCCCCTGTCAAGATGGTGGAAATATCTGGAGAGAGGTTGGACTGGTGGGTTACGGGCAGCCTAGAATCCCTGAGTCCCAGCGGCGTAGGATGTTTACCCCTTAAACTAGTCAGCTAAATTCCCAGCATTTCATGGATGAAAACACATTCAGGAGTCTTTTGTGGGAAGCCATAATAATTAACAGTTGTGGTATAGATATGCCCTATTTTTAAGCAATTCCAGACCCACGGATTCCATGGCCTGTGCACCCCAAAACTCACACTAAGGAATAGAAGAAGAAGAGTTGGTTTTTATATGCTGACTTTCTCTACCACTTAAGGAAGAATCAAATCAGCTTACATATCACCTTCCTTTCCCCTCCCCACAACAGACAAGGCAAGAGATGTACAGAGGTGGTTTGCCATTGCCTTCCTCTGCACAGCAACCCTAGACTTACTTGTTGATCTCCCATCCAAGTACTAACATCTGTTTCGAGGAGTTGTTGAGCAGTTGGGTATTGTACTGAGGTCTTCATGGTATATATTATTTTAAAATTGATTTTCGATGTTTGGTGTATGTACTGTAGTATTGACTTTTAAATACTGTAAATTGTGAGGAAAATTCCCCACGTTTATGAGGAAAGGTGGTCTAGAAATATTTCCAAAAAGTGAGTAAACTAGTTTTAGTCTGTAAGTGCATGTATTTTACACATTTTTAATCTGCCCCTTCCTCCTAACAGCTCAGGATGGGGGACACGGCTCTCTCCTCCTCTATTTTATCCTCATAACAACTCAGCTTTGTGACTGAGTAGGGATTTGAACCCAAGTCTTCCAAATCCTAGTCAGATACTAACTACTACACCATGTTAGCAGATGAGCCCAGGGCATAATTTTGCTTTTTCTGGTTCCTTGCTGGCTTGCCCATATCCCATGAAAGAAGGTGCAGTGGTTAGAGTATTGGACTAGGATCTGGGAAACCAAGGGCAGAACCCCCACCCTGACGCTGGGAGCTTGCTGGGTGGCTGCGGGCCAGTCATATACTCTCAGTCAAATCTACATCACAGGGTTGTTGTGAGGGTGAAATGGAGATAAGGCGAATGATGTAAGCCTCTTTTGGTTCCAGTTGCGGAGAAAGGTGGGGTGTCATTGAAGTAAATCCCCTGTCATACATCTTTTTGGCACAGTTTGCAACAGCGAGGGAGCCCCGCACTGGTCTCCTCTGGCCCCCTCAGCAGGCAGGCCTCTGCGTTTGCAAATAGCATCCAAGAGTAGCCTCATTACGTAGCGCTGCTCCTAGCTGAAGGAAACCTGCGGTCCCTTGACAAGGGCAGCTGCGCTGGCTCATTACAAGAACCTCCGTCATTAGTACATCAATTCAAAGCTCTTAACACAATCCCTTGTTCGCAATTATAAATCAATCTAAATCTCTTTTTTCAAGGGAACCGCCGCCCAGCTCGTCTGGGCGCATTTACCCAGAGGGCTTACTCTAGCATCCAGTCAATGAATCTGTTTGTAACAGCTTTTTTTCCCTCTTGTGTGTGTGTGTGTGTGTGTGTGTGCGTGTTTAAAAAACAACAACACACCCACTGTTGTATTTTCCAGACTGAACTGTGGCAAAAATAGGCAAGATTTCACATGTTCTCTGGGAAAGGGCTTCAGAAGAATGAAATAAAACATTTTTTTTAAAAAAAAAAAATTCGGCCTCTCACTGTACAGGTATTCATATGTAGAAGTGCCCTGACCTGGCTAGCCCAGGCTAGCCTGATCTCATCAGGACTCAGAAGTTAATCAGGGTTGACCCTGGCAGGTAGTTGGATGGGAGACCTCCAGGGAATACCGGGGTCGGGATGCAGAGGCCGGCAATGGCAAACCGCCGCTGAACTTCTCTTGCCTTGAAAACCCAACCAGGGGTTGCCGTAAGTCAGATGTAACTTGATGGCAAAAAACATGTAGAAATAATATATTTACAGTGTTGATATACTGCTTTTCTCCCAGTTGATGGAACTCAGTATCTTCCTAGCAGCATCTTTGCAATGTGGGTGAGTTGGGTCGCCATGTCCCTCTTCGCCACCAGTGGGAGGTTTTTGGGGCGGAGCCTGAGGAGGGTGGGGTTTGGGGCGTGCATGCCCACCTGGAGCAGGATGGCTTGTTCAGCCTTGTTTGAAGTAGATCCGTGATGTCACAGCAGGCTCCTCAGCCATAGGTTAAGCCCACATCCCTCTCATATTCACAACTGAAATAAGGACCAACAAGCTGGATGCTGGGTATTCTCTCATCCCACCACAATACTTCGTATGGTATTTCTTTAAAGCACTGCATTAGCGTTTGCATGTTCATGCACTGTCCTATTAATTAAAATAAAAGTATTTTTTAAAATTCAAAACTGTTCCTGGAAGATGGGTGTGCAGTTGGTGACAACACAGAGACTAGCCAATCAGTGCTAAGCACAGACTGCAGTTTCTGTTAAAAACTTTCGGAAGGGGTTTTATTTTTTTTTGTGGGTGGGGGGAGAGAGCTCATTTCCGAAAAAGGATGGTTGGACTGAACACAAAGTATTCCCACTGCTCGAAACATGCAGTTACCTCAAGATTTCAGATGTAAGTGTACTTAATTGAGAGTAAGCAGCTTTGAAGATAGTGGAATAATTCTGAAGGGAAAAATTGGCATCGAATTGGACTGAAAATTTGTAATCCTGTGCGTGCTTACTAGAGAACTTGGTGGAACATTCTTGTTAGTTAATATGCACAGGGCTAGGCTGCATATAATTGATGGTCGCCATCCGAGAAGTACAGTTTATTTTGCTTCCCCAGGAGTGAGTAACTTTTCCCTTTCATTATAATGGAAGCTGAAGTACAGACTTATGCATTACTTTTGAAAAATGATCCTCTATGTGTATATTTATGGAAAGGTGTACCAGGATGGATTATCCGTGTAACCTTTCCAGAGACATTCCTGTAAGCGAAGATCCTTGAATCATTCCTGGAAAAGTTTTCATGGAAGGATTTCAGAAAAAGAAATCATCACAGGTGTGAGATTATGAGCTCAGAATTGGCCAGGAGACGCTTATTCCTTGAAAAGTGATAGAAACTCTCCAGCCTGGCAGACACAGAGTGTTCCTGGCAATGAAATGGGAATCTTTTACTTTTAGTGAAGATTTAGCCTCCCCTCCTCCTTGACTTGAAGAGGTTTTCAGCCCACTTCGGGCCTATTTGATTCCACTGGGACTTGCTTGGATAGGAGTGCAGTCTTCCTGTTGCAAATTGTAAAGTTTCTAGTCCTGAGTCATTAATTAAGATATTTATATCCTGTGTTCCTCCCCAATGGGAACTCAAAGCAGCTTGCAACTTTGTTCTTTTAGCTTGGAAAGAAGGCGGTTAAGGGGAGACATTATACCGGTCTATAAAATTATGCATGGTATGGAGAAAGTGGACAGGGAGAATCTTTTCTCCCTCTCTGGTAATACTAGATGTGGGGTCATCTGCTGAAGCTGGAAGGTGAGAGATTCAAAACAGATAAAAGGAGGTATTTCTTCACACAAAGCCTAGTTAAATGGCGGAACTCCCTGCCCCAGGATGTGGTGATGGCTGCCAACTTGGAAGGCTTTAAGAAGGGAGTGTACATGTTCATGGAGGAGAGGGCTATTCATGGCTACTAGTCAAAATGGATGCTAGTCGTGATGCATACCTATTATCTCCTGGATCAGAGGAGCATGCCTATTATATTAGGTGCTTTGGAACACAGGCAGGACAATGCTGCTGCAGTTGTCTTGCTTGCGGGCTTCCTAGAGGCACCTGGATGGCCGCTGTGTGAACACACTGCTGGACTTGATGGGCCTTGGTCTGATCCAGCAGGGCCTTTCTTATGTTCTTCCCATGTCCGTTTCATACTCGCAGTGGGTTGGTTAGGCAGAGAGAGAGGGTGACTGACCCAAGGCCACCCAGCAAGCTTCCTTGGCAGAGCAGAGATTCAAACCTAGGTTGACCAAATCCTCATCCAGCAGGGCCTTTTTGAGCCTATGGGCACCTTTGGAATTCTGACCCAGGGGAGTGGAGCCAAGCACAAAGCTTTGGGAGGCAGAACTACGCGGAGAGGAAGCCCGAGTGCAGGGGAAATGAGCAGTAATTTTAAAAAAAAAAACATTTGGAAAGAGGAGCGTGAGAGAGAATAAAACCAAGGATGCGTTAGCAGCTGCCATTGGTTTTATTTTATGTTATTTCAATCTGCACAACCAATCAGAAGGCCTGCTGAAAAACTTGGTGAGCGACAGTCAAGGTGCCTGTGGGTGAAATGGTGCCGAAGGGCAACACACTGGGACCCCCCCCCCCGTTCTAACAACTACACCCCACTGGTTCTGACACCAGTCTAGTAATAAGCATACTCGATAACGTCACAGATTATTCTCCTACGTGGCATTCAATAAGCATGTGTTTCTGGCGGGCTTTCTCCCTTACATTACTTGCCATATTCAACAAAAGAACAGCAACGAAATAAGGAAAGTTACAAATCCTATGTTCATAGGGACTTACATTTATGCAGAGTTTCAATTCATTGAGGTTTTTCCCTTTAGCAATCAAGAGCCACATTGTAGGATTCAGAAATGTGCTCCGGCATTCTTGCCTTGCTGGAAATGGTGTATCCCTTGGCTGAAATCCTGTACAATTTGCTTTGATTGAAATATTTCTGCTTGGAACCCCAACGCTGTGCTAAGCTGAAGCCACCCCTCCCCGCACGCCTTTCACATCCCAACTCATTTATAAAAGGAAGGCTCACTTTGGATTTTAGTATAAGGACTCTGATTTTGAAGTAGCAGTGCTGTATTATTCCACCTCCTGTTTAAAGTGGTTCTGCTTTGCTGTGCTCAGAACCCCCATTCCCCCTTGTAACTATGGCCAATACTTGGCAACATTCAATTCAGGTTTGCTTTCATGACATGCTGTTTTCTTTTTTGGCATAATTAAAGCTACATCATGGGTCTTTTTTTTTTTTTTTTGCTCTGTGCTCATCAAAGAGCCTGTAAATTTTCAAGACCAAACATCTGAAAAGGTCTGCCATTAACTAGTTTTAAAATGAGAACTTTCTGTCCCCTTTGCTTCTGCAGATATTTAATTTAATAGAATATATGTCGGCTTTGTTCTGCCATTCCATGCTCCTCCGCTTCCCCACAGCTGCCCCTCACATGAGATGAAAGCATGTGCAACTTTGCTTCTTTGGCTTCTCACAGCTATGTGAGAGTGCATTTCTTTGTGCAGGTACAGTTTTCCACCTGGGGCAGTTCCTCCTTGCCGCTGATGAAAACCAAAATACACGGTGGATATATGTAAACCGTTTGTGAAAATTGCTGGTATTAAATGCAGTCATTTTCTCCAGTCATCTGTCACTTGTGGCAATTGTTATGACTGCACCTCATCATTTTAGTGGCATGCACTGCAGTTATTTATTTCACAAAACATGTAGGCTGCTTTTCAGATTAAACTGTATTAACAGAGCTGTGGACAGAATATATATAAATAACACTAAGGCCAATTTTAGAAAACAACAACAAGGAAGGGAAGGATCCAGTCAGAGCAAAGCTCATTAAATATCCCATTGATAATTACTGGGTGACATCTATGTGCATGCTTAAATCTTGCAGTGAAGTCAATGGGAATTTGAAGTGCTTTGCCTATATTATTGTTCTTCCTTGATCGGAGTTCCCACCTGATTTCTTTGAAACACAACAAAGTACTGAGGTTGAATAGAACTTCACTTAACACATTGAAAAGCTCTGAGCGCCCAATCCAGAAAGTCTGTCCTTGTGAAAATTCAATGATTTTTGAAATCATAGACTTGCGGGATGAAAGGGGGGTGGGTGGGTGAATGAGGCTTAGTAGCTTTTGTGTTCCCTGCAATCATAAATCCTGAATGGTAGTGATGACACAGGGTGGGTTTTTGTTCTGATTTGCGTTTGATCCAGGAATGCACAGGGCCTGCCAAGTCTCTGTCTGCGGAGCCAGCACAGAAGCAAATCAGCGGTTCTTCTTTTTCATGCGCAAGTGCTGAAAGTCAAATCTCAGCCGTAGAACTTATTTATTTATAACATTTGTGAACTGCTTAGTTTTCTTCCTTCGAAACTTCTACAGCCACACAAACACGAAAAATGTACGACACCAAGGGTCACAGCAGACAAGATGACATTCTTCCGGATTGGTGATAGGCTGTTCAGATTTTGGGTAAATAGCAGTGGTGCAAGTCCTGATTCAGGAGCCCTGTGGCGCAGAGTGGTAAGCTGCAGTTCTGCAGTCAAAAGCTCTGCTCATGACCTGAGTTCGATCCCGATGGGAGTCGGTTTCAGGTAGCCGGCTCTAGGTTGACTCAGCCAACTATTCTTCCGAGGTCGGTAAAATGAGTACCCAGCTTGCTGGGGGTAAAGGGAAGATGACTGGGGAAGGCACTGGCAAACCACCCCGTAAAACAAAGTCTGCCTAGTAAACATCAGAATGTGATGTCACCCCATGGGTCAGGAATAACTTGGTACTTGCACAGGGGACTACCTTTACCTTTTAAAGTCCTGATTCAGACTGGAACTGTGGGTGGGAGGTTAATCCTCCCTCTTGGTCCTGTTATTTGATCCCAAAATATTCTGCCGGAACTGTTGTTTTGCCCTGTTTTGGGAAACATGCAGGTTTGCTGTAAGGTGCCTGTTATGTTTTCCCCGACAAGGCAAAGAACACCACTGGGAAGGACCATTTGAGGCCAGGGAAAAGTATGTATTTGTGAGTGTGTGGGGGAGATAACTTCCCTTCTTCCCTCACCATGGCCACAGTCTGGATCAGGGCCTCCCATGGCTGACGTTTACCATGGAAAATGCATCGTTGGTTGATACAATTACTCTGTCGTCCAGTTGAAATCAAACAGAAAACGAGAGTGAGAAATACAGTTATGAGAAAATCCAAAAACCATCAGTCTCGAGGATGGTCCAAGGGATCGTGGAGCCTAAACCAGAAAATCCAAACAGGTTTGGAGGTCCAGTCACAGTTGTTCCAACTGAGGGCTACAATCTTCTGTGCTTTTCCTTGGAAGCAGGTTCCACTGAAATCAGTGGAACTTTCTTTGGAGTAAATTTAGAGAGGATCGTGCTGTAAATAATGGTTGAGTTGATATCCTGTAACAGAATGCCAGAATTTGAAGTCTGACACTAGCCTAAATGGTAGGGCCTCTTCCTGTTCAGTATTTTATGACTTTGAATAAAAACACTTCACTTACAAGTGAGGTGGTAGAAGGCAAGCTGGGCATAGCTCTTGTGGCCATGAGTTCCACAGAGTCAGCATCGCAATGGCTTCCAGCCATTGCGTGTCTTTCCTCACTGAACTAAGTGACACAACGTAGAGTGCGGTGCACCAGCCTGGAAGAGGTAGGAAGCTCATAATGAAGAACATTCATATATCTTGGTAATCATGTCATTACTTTGTGTCTTCTTGCACAAGGGTGCCTTTGAGATCGTCTTACAAACTCTTTATAGCCAGAGCTGAGAATCCCCATTATTGTACAGCTGACATACTTTTTTTTTTTTTTTTTTTAAATCTTGGTAGTTAGCTGCTGTACAAAGAAATAAATAACAATAAATGGATTTTGACTGGAGGAAATTTTTTGAAAAAACACAACCCTCCACCACCACACTGTAGCATCAAAATATAATGACATTTTAATGAAGTCAGAAATAATCTGTCTAAACAGCCCTGGGGTATTCCGATCAACTATGAGTAATCCCTTTCAAGTGGCTTTGGCAGGCTGCTTTATGTACTTGGACGAAACAGATTCAGGAAATAATAAAGAAAGGGGCGCGAGTGGTAAAACTTAGGGTGGGGTGGGGAGGTTGATTAGAAAATAGCAGAAGGAGAAACAAAATCCCTAACATTTCCTGTCTGCCTTTGCGCAGTATTTAACATTATTGTATGCAATTTTTTTAAAAAAATAAAAGAGCTGGTTGTGAAGGTGCAACTGGATGAGAATTGTGGGTCTGTACAGGACTCTTTCTCTTGCTTAGTAGTGTACCTGCCTGTAGTGAACTGTGTAGATAGCATGGGAAACAAAAGCCTGTGTCGAGTGTCTGTGTACTGGGAGCTGTTGTAGCACAATGGCCAAGAAAATGAGCACGAACCTGGAAAATGTCCATTTCAGTTCCCATTTCTGCAGGAAAACACGGGCAGTGCAATCCTAAGAGGGGGGTAGTTGGGGCACGGCTGGGGATGGCGGACCATGGCACAACCGCACCACCTCCTGAGCGGTATGTTGCACCGCAGCCAGCAAGCCCAACAGGAAAATTCCCTGAATGCCCATGAAACTGTTGTGTGCAGTTCCACGGGCTGCGCCACCATTTTTGCTGGTATGAGTTCACGTCGGCAAAAGGGAGGGGTTCCTGGGGCAAAAGGGCTCAGGGAGCTGACTAGTGTCAGCACTGCTTCTGGGAACACCCCCTTTGGTGCCAACTGAGCTGTTGCGCCAGAGGTGCGCTGCAGCTGCACCAGGGCCCATGTGAGGCATTGCCACGCCGCTCCCCAGCACAAATGGCCCAGCGTTGCCGTTAAGTGCTCATTTAAACGGTACAAGTAGCATTTACGCCGGCACCAGGGTTATGCCTCCTCCTAACAACAGCCCATTTACCCCCCCCCCTTAAGATTGCACTGTTAGATGGCCTTAGCCAATCTACTGGTTTTCATTTTCTGATGCATGAAGCTGCCATATATTGAGTCAGGCCATTGGTCCATCAAGGTCAACATTGTCTATTCAGAGTAGCAGCAGCTCTCCAGTCCAGGGTTTAAGGTAGAGTTCTTTCTCAATTCCAACTAGCAGACTGTTGAACTGGAGATGCCAAGGATTGAACCTGGGTCCTTCTGTCTGCCACGTAGAAGCTCTGCCACTGAGCCACGGCCCCTCTGCAATGTATGGATAACACAAGCCTTACATTCCAGGACTGCTGCAAGAATTACAACTTGATAATATGTGAAGCACTTTGAACAGCATCCCTGCTAGGTGTCAATACCATATCAGTTTAAGCAAACACCATCATTGAAATGCATCTTTAAATGCTGCTCTGGCTTGTGCAAAGAAGAACCCAAGAGAGAAGATGAGAGAATAAGAGTGTAGCGGAGCTTTCCCTTGCATCCTGAGATTTTACAATCTCCCCATGGGAATCTGTCCACCTCTGGGGTCAGTCCTGGTCTTCCTGATCCAAAAGGAAGAAACACAATCTGCTTGATGGAATAAATTCTCTGTCTCTTAGGTGTGATAATCTAGCAGAGGAGTTAGGTGGTAAACCTTTTTTTTTTTTAAGCCCGGCCAGGGCCATTTGCTTCTCTAAGCGCTCGACTGCTTGGGGGACTGATGACTTACCCCTCATACCTATCCTCTTTGCCAGATATGAAGTGGCAGTTAGGCTTCAGTACATGGACAGAGTGCAGTCCCAGCAATTGAAATATGTGTGAGGTCTTTAGGGTGGAAGGCATTTCTGCACACCCTACATCTCCAGTTAAAAGAATCAGGTAGTAGGTGATGTGAAAAACCTGCCTGAGACCCCAGAGAGCTTCCTCCTGTCAGAATAGACAATACTGACTGTGATGATGATGATGATGAGAACAACAACAACTTTTATTTTTATCCTGCCCTCCCCTGGCAACACCGGGGTCAGGGCGGCTAATAGACCTAAGGTCTGATTCAGTGGAATGTAGCCTCATGTGATTACTAGTAAGTACTTTCCGTGCTTAAAACCCGTGGTGCAGAGCGGTAAAGCTGCAGAACTGCAGTCAAAAAGTTCTGCTCACGACCTGAGTTCGATCCCAACGGAAGTTGGTTTTAGGTAGCCGGCTCAAGGTTGACTCAGCCTTCCATCCTTCCGAGGTTGGTAAAATGAGTCCCCAGCTTGCTGGGGGTAAAGGGAAGATGACTGGGGAAGGCATTGGCAAACCACCCCATAAAACAAAGTCTGCCTAGTAAACGTCGGGATGTGACATCACCCCATGGGTCAGGAATGACCCGGTGCTTGCACAGGGGACCTTTACCTTTACCTTATTTTCCGTGCACTTTGCAACTGGTTTTTACTGTGAGACATGCCCAAATCCACTTGCAAACAATCACTAAAGCACATTGCAAGTGGACTGAAAGTGCATTATTCAGCATATGTGTGAAAGCATAACAGCACTCATGCCCCAGTTTGATGTAAAATGCTAGGAACTATGAAACACTGCATCTGGGTAAAATTGCTGCACTTTCCTTCTTGATTACACTTTTATAAATCCTGAATGTTGTTATACAATTACCTTCCCTTATACGGACTCGGGCAGTCTCTGTGTAAAGGGATAGAATGACAAAGTGCAGTGACCGGCCTCCCTGAAGCATTCAATAATTGACCAGGGTATTGGAAGCAACCCGAGGAAAGCTGTGTAAATTAACACTATGATAATGAGCTTTTTGACACTGTCCAAGGGAGAGGGACGGTGGCGGAGGTCAAAGCAGGTTCCCTATCTTGAAAGCTGGTTCAGTTCATTCCGCACGTTTGTTCTAAATATCAGTCAATCGTTTCATTAATACGGGGGAAGTGAGGACATATTAACTGGTGGCCACTGGGGCAGGCAGTGCAGGGAGAAGCAACTTGATCTGCATTGAGGGCAACAACGGGAATGGCAGAAATAGGGTCACTCATGATTACTTTGTGTGATTACAAATTGCATGTTATATAATTCATTGAGCGGCTGGTTGGTGAGCAAACAGCACAGAGCTGCTAAATTTTTGCTCTGCATTATTACCCTCAAATGTGAAAAATTATGCATGGCTGTTTTCCTTGCCGTCACCCCTCTAATAACTTCAGATCTTTGTTTCGATGATGCATGCCGTTTCCGGCCATCGGAGGTTGCCTCGTTCTCCCCGCTTGTGCTGTGGTGGCAGCTGCTGCCAAAGAAACACTTTAGAAATCTGCACAGTCAATCCGCTTTCCAGTGGCCAGTCATAAGCCCCACTGGGACCTGCCCCCTTTATAAACAAAACTCTTGGCAGGCTCCAGGAAAGGTGTTGGCGGGAGCCATGGTGATTGTGAGTGCCATGATGGGGACTCCTGAACTAAGCAAAAAAACCTTGAAAATGCTTGAAGCGTGACTACAGAAATCATAATGTGTGGGAAAAAATCATACTGAATTGGGGTCTCCAGCCACTGGAACTCTAGTTTGCGTCCCCTTTGCCAGTTGTGGCTAACATTTTCCCAAACTCAGCTCTGTAAACTTGAGAGCTAGAAATCTAAACTAAAAATTAAAAATTAAAAAAATATATATTGTAGAGCTTTCAGGATTCTCACAGGATCTTCCCTTCCCTTCGTTCTTTCAAGCTTCCTTGATAGGGTTGCCAACCTCCAGGTAAAATGGTAAAATTAACATTATTTCTATGAGTTGTATTTACAATATAGTGATTGAGATCACACAAATTTGAATTTCTTGTTGTCTATTCCAACTTATGTGAGCCCCGTGCTGATTCTTATTCTATTAATACTGTTACAGCATAGGTGTTGTGTCTTCTTAACCTCCAGGTACTAGCTGGAGATCTTCTGCTATTACAACTGATCTCCAGCCGATAGAGATCAGTTCACCTGGAGAAAATGGCCACTTTGGCAATTGGACTCTGGCATTGAAGTCCCTCCCCTCTCCAACCCCGCCTTCCTCAGGCTCCACCCCAAAAACCTCCCGCCGCTGGTGAAGAGAGACCTGGCAACCCTATCCCTTGACCAAAAGATCTTGAGCAGTAAAAGGGAAGCCTTTATTTCTTAAGAAATATATGGTGGATAGATACTTGGGTATCACCAATGTTGTACTTGGGGCTCTATCCGCCAGCAAAAAGTTTTATCTAATAGGATCTAATAAACTTTCTAGTCTTTATATCACCGTATATCACCGTATATCACCCACCTGTGTTTTCACCTGGTAGGTTTCTTTCTACCGTGATAAGGGCATGTACATGATGATCTTGCATGATGTTGGGCAGCCACAGTACATCAGTTGTGTGATGGTCCTGCAAGTTCCTCATGGTGCTGTATCCATTCCCAAGGCCTATGAATGGAAGGGTTGGGGTGGGCCCAAAGGCCCGCGGGACTGCATTAGAGAAGAGATGATGTGTTCTCCAGAGCTGGGGGAGAAGGAGCACAGCTTTCAGTTCCTGTCTTACCAGGACTTGGTCAATTTCACTTCTGCTCTCTCAAAAGCAAGGGAAGTAACACTACCAGACAGTTTTTGTATTCATCTTGGCAGTGAATTTTGCCGTAAAATTTGGAGAAGCCCTCTTAGCTGGGCTGGTTGCTAAGATGAACAAGACAAAGTCGTTCTCCAGACTGATTACTGGAGAGGTTTTTTTTTTGTTTTTTTAAGGTGCTGTCAATTTCACTGCAGATGTTGCTACCTAAATGAAAGCATCCATGCGAAATCTTGAGAAGACACTTTCACTGCACAGATTTCAAATAGTTTTAATTACCAGATAGTGAGAGAATGAGAAAAGAAAGGGGTTACCGCATAATGCAAAAGGGAAAGAGGACCGTATCCTGAGCCACCTTGTACAATATTCAGCAAAGATATTAATCACAATTGCAAAATAACCAGACACACTGGCCAGGGTGAGGAATAGGGTTGCCAGCTCCAGGCTGGGAAATACCTAGAGATTTTTGGGGCAGAGCCTGAGGAGGGTGGGGTTTGGGGAGTGGAGGGACTTCAGTGCCATAGAGTCCATTTGCCAAAGTGGCCTTTTTCTCCAGGTGAACTGATCTCTTTTTGGCTGGAGATCAGTTGCAATAGCAGGTGATCTCCAGCTAGTACCTGGAGGTGGCAATCCTAGTGAGGAATGGTATTTTCCCAGCAATAAACTTTGAGTACTTAATGGGACTTAAGTGCATAAAAAAGACTGAAAAGCAAATCTGGGTAGAGGATGTCGGGCAAGAGATTGAGACGACTATGACAAAGCTTGTAGCTGGGGCAGGAATGCCGTAGACGGAAGCTGTGAAGTCCTGATCAGTGGGTAGGGTGATCCTTTTATTCAGTGCTGAGGATAATTTATGAGAAATGGGTCTGCGTTGATTTTGTATTTGTTTGTTTGCATTCTGTTAGAAATGCTTCCAACAAACATTAAATCCTATGGTGTTGTTGTTAAACCTTTGGACTAGGATCTGAGTGATCCAGGTTCGAATGCCCACTCTGCCATAGAAGCTGGCTGGGTGACCTTGAGCCAGTCACACACTCTCAGCCTAACCTACCTCGCAGAGTGGTTGTGAGGATAAAATAGACGAAGGGGTCATGATGTATGCTGCCGTAAACTCCTTTGAGGAAGGGGGTCATGGTGGATAAAATATGGATAAAATAGATAAAATTTAATCCTCAGTGTGGTTATACAAAGTAATTCTAGAAGGTAGGGAATTTCCAAAGATATATTAATTTGGTTTTTTTCTTTTAAAAATCTGAGTTTGTTTTTGCTCACTTTGAAATGTTCCCCAAGTTTCCAACTTTATAACGGGGTCAAGAAGTGTGATCCTTTTTATTTTATTTTTGTTTTTCTTCCTCCTGTCTCTATTTATAGCTCTCAGATGTTGGCAGAGTGGAACATGTTATCTCCTCCAGGACCTTCATTACAGGCCTGTAATGAGAACCAGTCAAGTCTCCGCTGACCTTTAAGATTGTATGGCATTGCATCGCCTCCTTGCAAGCGGCGCTCTCTTTAATAAATAAAGAAGCACTATAAGGATATTTGTGCACCTGGCAGGCTGGAGCCAAAGGATCGGCAGGGCTATTTCCTCTCCAGTGGCCCAGATCCATAAGCTTATTAAGTGGTCATCTTCTGTAGGTGATCACAGCTTGATCATGAGTTGCTTCCAAAATGTGCTAACTTACCTGGCCAGTAATAGCACTGCATTCCTTGATGAGAACATGGTGCATTTTCCCCGCTTAGTAAATTATTATTAGTAGAGCCCTGTGGAGCAGAGTGGTAAGCTGCAGTACTGCAATCCAAGCTCTGCTCACTACCTGAGTTTGATCCCGATGGAAGTCGGTTTCAGGTAGCCGGCTCAAGGTTGACTCAGCCTTCCATCCTTCCATGGCCAGTAAAATGAGTACCCAGCTTACTGGGGGTGAAGTGTAGAGGACTGGGGAAGTCAACGGCAAACCACCCTGGAAACATAGTCTGCCTAGTAAATGTCAGGATGTGATGTCACCTCATGGGTCAGGAATGACCTGGAGCTTGCACAAGGGGACTATCTTTTACCTTTACCTTTACCATACTTGCAGGAAAAAAGAGTGTGTACAGATATCTGCAGAAGTTTTGGAGCCTTGCATTTTGCAATGCTAGTGTCCATTCCCATTTCTTAATAACAGTTGGGACTTAACAGACATTTTTACTTGTTTTTCTTTCTGGTGGGATTGCAGTAGGGGGACTCTGGTCAATCCCCTGTAAAGTTGCCATCCTGGATCTGATGCAGCCACTTTGCACACAAACACAGTGAACTGCCTTCTTCTGAGTCAGACTATTAAGGTCAGTGATTTGCAGCAGCTCTCCAGAGTTTCCGGCAGAGGACTTTCACATCACAACTACTGAGGATTGAGCCTGGCACTGTCTGCACCCAAGGCAGATGCTCTACTGTTCCCTTAGTTGCTAGATACACCTCCCTCCCATCTGCCCTCCTTGAAACATCTCAGATGCTGGGAGAGATGGAAACATGGGCTCAGGTGTGAAAAGAGAAATTGGCAGATGGCCCAGAGGAGGTCATGTGGCTTTTGTCTTCCTTCCCTGGAGGAAGGAGGTGTATGAACAGGGGGAATCTCTGTCTTGCTGACCCATGTGTGTTGCTTCATGCATAGCAGACAGAAGGGGGGTGAAATTAGCAGGTGGAAAGGGACCTTTCCCATGTGTTACACAGCGTAAGGTCAGGGATACGGGCACCTATTTGTGGTAGTGTCAGGGAGGGAAAGGGTTTAACCACTTAGTAAGGCTTCAGATCATTTTTGGTTTCTTCCTGGCTTTCTTTATGCATTGGGCTGCCCATTTCCAGTATCTGGTTTGTGGTCACTCAACACTAGATAGCAGTCTGCTTTTGTGGTAGGGTATCTGCTGTGCAAAGAGAGGGCTGAACATGTCTGTCCTACCATGGTGTTGGGTCTTTTGGTATGATTAGAGATGCAACATTTCCAGAAATTTGGAAGCTATGAAAAAATGTGTTTTCCCCAGTTTTCCAGGAAAAAAAGCGTCATTGAAAAAAATTGAGATAAATGCAATACTTACTTCTTGATCGAATGTAAACATGTCCCACTGCTGTAACAACGTAAAAAGCATCATTTATAAATTTTCACATAAAAGCTGTACTGTTTGAGATATTTATGGAACTGTCTTAAATGCCTGAGCTTTCTACAAGCCAAACTTCAGATGCTCAGAAGAGAACACGTGCAGGGTTGCAGCCTTATAGTGCAGGGTTGCAGCCTTATAGTGAGCCTTATAGTGACCTTATATTGACCTGGATGCCCCGGGCAAGCCTGATCTCACCAGATTTCAGAAGCTAAGCAGGGTTGGCCCTGGATTGAACTTGGATGGGAGACCATCAAGGAAGTCCAGGGCTGCTACACAGAGGCAGGCAATGGCAAACTGCCTCTGAACGTCTCTTGCCTTGAAAA
This sequence comes from Euleptes europaea, assembly GCF_029931775.1. Lineage (NCBI taxonomy): Eukaryota > Metazoa > Chordata > Lepidosauria > Squamata > Sphaerodactylidae > Euleptes > Euleptes europaea. The sequence continues at coordinate 117,445,807 of NC_079313.1, read as the reverse complement.
CCCTATGGGATTGCCATAAATTGGCTGTGGCTTGACAGCACTTTCCACTACCAAGCACAGTTATACTTTCTATGCCCATAAAAGTCAATGGGTGTAGAAAGGAATAACTTTGCTTTAGGTTGCTCGGCTATTTACACAGGGTTTGGTGCACCAAGGAATGGATATAGTTTCATAAATATAAATTAATTATGGTGTGTTTTAGTGCAAATGTAAATGTATTTATGCACAAACGAAATGGAGCATCTATGACATTATTGAAAAAGAAATAGTGCCATAATCTGTTCTTTAGCACCTGGTAGTTTAGTGAAACATTAAAAAAAAAAAAAACCCACCCTTTCAAATCACTTCTTGAAAATACAGTTGCAAACAAATTGCTGGCAAATTCTGTTCCCTGCAGAGTTTATGCATCCATCTTTCCTGAATTTTTAGCAAAACTCCTGCAGTACAACCCTTGCAAACACAATCGACTTTGTCCGGCCTTTTAAAGATAGTTATAGCAAAGGCGCTTATCAGGGAATCTTTGAGATACTCTCCATCCATGACTTTGGCCTTCTTTGCACACGGGATATAAGGGAGGCAGGTCAGGATAAAAGAACCCTTTCAGGTATTCGTGCCTTTGCTTGCAACTGGGAAAGTAAAGAAAGCCTAGCAGGAAAGCCTTTGAAGCAAGCCACCTAGACCGTTCCTGGCTCCAGGTCTTATCTGAACTCCCTGCCAGAACTTCCTGCAATAGTCCAGGCTAATAGAAGCAACTCCAGCCAGCCAATAGTATCTTAACATGAAAGACAGAGGATGGCATTCTGAACTTTGGGGGTGGGGGCTACGCCATTAAAAAATAGTTCTGCAGCCTTGTAGGATGGACCAAGTCCTATGAGGAAAGGTTGCAGGAGCTGGGTATGTTTAGCCTTAAGAGAAGACTGAGAGGGGATATGATAACCATCTTCAAGTACTTGAAGGGCTGTCATTTAGAGGATGGTGCTGAGTTGTTTTCTGTTGCCCCAGAAAGTCGGACCAGAACCAACGGGTTGAAATTAAATCAAAAGAGTTTCCGTCTAGACATCAGGAAGAATTTTCTAACAGTTAGAGCGGTTCCTCAGTGGAACAGGCTTCCTTGGGAGGTGGTAAGCTCTCCTTCAATGGATGTTTTTAAGCAGAGGCTAGATGGCCATCTGTCAGGAATGCTGATTCTATGACAATAGGCAGATCATGAGAGGGAGGGCATCTTGGCCATCTTGTGGGCATGGAGTAGGGGTCACTGGGGGTGTGTGGGGGAGGTAGTTGAGAATTTCCTGCATTGTGCAGAGGGTTGGACTAGATGACCCTGGTGATCCCTTCCAACTCTATGATTCTATGAAAACACCAGTTGGAGGGCTATTAATAGAGACAAAGGTGTTTTCCACCAGGATAGTCTGCCCTGAAGTCAATGCATTTGGGAAGTGGGTTTCTCTCTCGCTTCCCTGCAGCTTTGAGGCGCATTCATGTACCTCTTGGGTTTCCCCCAGCTTTTCTTGGATCTTTCTGAAACCTGCTTTGCTCCAAAGTTTTGGGAAAGATCACAGTAAAGCTGGGACGGCTGCTGCGAGGTTGGGAAAATTGAGATTTTCCAGGCTGACATGGCAGCCATTCTCTCTGTCCCCCGGCAGCCACTGCCTTACCCTTCCACTGGGGAGCTTTTTATTTTTATTTTTTTAAAAAAAATGGCACTAGAATATGTATTGATATACCATTGTAATGCTAGGTGTAGCTGGTTCTCTGAATTCCCAGTTTTCATTTTTAAAAAGTAAGTTTCTAGACAGGGTTGCCAGGTTCTGGGGCACCTCCCCCCTGTACCGATCAGCTGGCTGGCAGGGGACTAACCAGCAGCAAATGGATGCTTAAGCCTATGTTGCCAACAACGCAGCGATGTCACTTCCGGCACAAACCAGAAGGGTTTCCATTTTTCATTTTTTTCATTTTTTTTTTTCATTTTTCATTTCATCACGTCGCCAGTAACACAAGGATGCTCTGGTATTTGGGCAAAAACTGTATGGTAAAAATGACTTTTACCATAGAGTTTTTGCCCGGAGACCAATAAGTCTCTGGGTTGCTGGCGATGTGATGATGTTACTTCCACTGTATGCTGGAAGTGATGTCTCTGTGTTGCTGGCGACACCACTTGGCTTCTCTTTGCTCCTGGTAAGACCCCTCCACCCCCCCTCTGGTTGCCAAGAAATACCTGGCAACCCTATCTGTACCCAATCCCTTGCAGAGCTTTAAGAAAAAAGGCATGCATTCTCAAGGGAAGGAGCTAGAGACTTTAAATTACAAAAGCTGAGAATGCAGAGAATCTGCTACACCGATCACTACAACAATATATCAATATTACTGTATTCTAGTGCTGATATTTTAAACATTGCAAAAGCCCTAGCGGCCCAGGGAAGGGGGGATTGGCCACTTCTGGGGATTGGGACAGAGAAACTGTGGGGTAACCTGCCATGTGGAAGTCCGGTTGCTGCTGTGCTTCTAGGTTGAGGACAGTTTTGCGAACATCTTTTTAGGCAGCCGAATGTTGCTGCATGTATTTTTATACTCTTGGTTCATTGCCTTTTGTGACTCATTTTTTATATTGACAAATCTCACATTGTCGTTTTTATGATTTGATTTGTGGTGTTTTTACTTAGTGAGCCGCCTGGGTGCAGGTCTCTGGAGAAACATTAAAATACGTTTTTAAAATAATTAAGTCAAAACTGAGGGGGGCGAAGAGTGCCTACAAGGACAGCACCAACCCGTTGGCATCTGATCGGGGTTTAGTGGTACTCAGTCTGGCATCTGAATGCAGCCAGTGTTTGCTCTATTCCCCAAATGGTTTCTGAACACGGAAAACATTCATATGAATGGGAAGGGTAACCCTTTCCCCTTGTGGAGGGGGAAGGTTTAAGTGGATTTTGCCTTGGGCCTTATTGTTGCTTTCTCTGCTGGTGTTCCTGCTGTCTTATCAATTCAAATAAATAGGAAGGAAGCACTGGGTCGCTGCCTAGCAAAGCCCTGATATCCTGCCCTACATGGAAATGGTTGGAAATCCTGGTGGTGGCAAGACAACTGCCCTTTGTTTCCTCCCCAGCCTTTGGAACTGGTAGGACAGTGGGGCGACAGTGGTATGTGGGTAAAGCTGTTCTGCGCATGTGGGTCATTCCGTTGCAGTGCGGAGTTCTTGTTCAGCACGTAGCCACGTCAGACAGAAATCAAACTGTTCAGCTTCTCTTTACCACCACCAGCTGACTTCCCTCTGCTGCTCTGGTGCCATGAACAAGTTGCCCAAATTGTCTGGTGACAAGCCGAGCCCTTCGCAATTTTGATTCTTCCAAAAACGCAAATCGGCAGGATTTTCAAAAGGGTTTTCTTTTGGAAGTCTCGCAACAGTTCGATTGGTTGAACAGATGAATCCATTCGTCACCTTTAAAACCTGAAGCTGTCCTCTTGGAAAGGATGTCTGGTGCTGTTAGTGCAGTAGCAAACAATTTTATGGCATCGTGAGTTGCTCAAAAACCTGCTTTCTATGAATGCTTTATTATTTTCCATCGGGCCTCCGAAATTGTTCTAAGATTTTGCCCTTATGATCCTCTGATCAGGAGCTCAGATTTATATAAATTATTTTCTTGTTCAAGTCCTTTTTTTTTTTAAAGGGCAAATTGCTGCACGCTAATAAAAATAAGTGTTTTTTAAAGATGCTCACAGGTTTATCAGCAGGCAGCGTCTTAGCAAAGGCATTCCCATCAGTATGTGAAAGAAGATTGCTTCTTTTAACATGATGACACTTGCTTCCTGGGCTATTTTTTAAAATTATGAAGAATAATGAAAAAAATTCTGAAAACCAGCCCTGCCGCTTGATTAAATCACAATTTTTTTTAAAAAAAAATAGGCCAACAAGTTTTTAAAATTTATGCATCATAATCTAGTAGCGCATTCCTAAAACTTGGGCAGAGGTTGAACGTAACATTCTGCATAAAGGATCTGTTTATTTAACTGGCAGTGGCTGAAAGCTCAGTTTGATGCAGGGAATTCCAAGAGGCTTGATGGATCCACCACAAATCCCTGGCAATTTTGGGAGTGTTGCTTTCTTTATTAAATCCAAGGGCATTTTTCCACTCTAAATATTTCATCGCAAATAAAAGCCCTTCTCTGCGGGAACGGGCTGACCGGCAACCACCTGAGTCTGCAGCTGCAATCCAGAGGCTACAGTCTTGTGACGGCTACAGTCAACCCAGTGTGTAAATCGGGGAGGGAAGTGTTAAACCAGCTATTTGCCTTGGCCTGGGAATCCCTGGTGGGAACGCTGGGGTTGGCAACCTGATCTGGGACTTCTTTCAAGGTGGGAGGCTGGATAAAGCAAAGGCAGAATGCGGGGAATGCCGTGTGGGCATTAGCTGGAAGGAGGGAGAGGATGCTGACAGTTTTGGGGTTATTATACAAATACAAAAATACAGAAACAACTGAATTTCTGAATTCCACGCAATGCAGAACCACGTTTGGCTTACTGAGTGCTGGTAGTGGCAACGGTCACACAGGACTGAGAAAATCTGCTTGGATGAAATAGCTGAATATCAATCTGGATATCCCATCTAGACTTTTGATGATTGATGTATTGACATACAATTGGATAGTATTGTATATGCTAGCACTTTCAATGTATGTTTGGTAGGCATTTATGTCAACACACACACACACACACTTTAATTATGTCTGTTTAGCTACACATGCTGTTATTTTTGATACTTTATTGTAGACAGTTTTTGGGTGGCAAGGCCCCCCCTCCCCAGAGGTAGTCTGAACGCTGGTGGTGTCAGCACCGAAGAGGGCTCCTCTTTGCCTTTTTTGGCCAGAAAGTAGGTTCTGCTTTTCAGGCTGAAATGAAAGGGACCGCTCAAGGAAGAGAAAATGGAAATCCCAATGAATGGGCTGCTTAATGCGGCAGGTCAGCGTATTGGATTGTTAGACTTGCATGCTTAATGTGCTTTTTGCAGAAAGCGTTGTTCTTAATGGTGGGGTTATGAAGCTTTGTCTTGGATAATAATCCCGCCTTTTAAACCCATGGCTGTCAAACTGCCTGCTTTTGTGGTCAAACCATCCAGGATCCAGAGAACTTCAAGTAGATGCCTCTAATGGCTGCTTAGCTAAAAGATGACAGCCATTTGGAAGAGCACCAGAATTTTCTATCTCTTTTACCAGTTACATAAGACCACAAGAAAGGCCCTGCTGGATCAGACCAAGTCCCATCAAGTCCAGCAGTCTGTTCACACAGTGGCCAACCAGGAGCCTCTAGGAAGCCCCCAAACAAGACTACTGCAGCAGCATTATCCTGCCTGTGTTCCCAAGCACCTAATATAATAGGCATGCTCCTCTGATCCTGGAGAGAATAGGTATGCACCATGACTAGTATCCATTTGATACAGCTGAAATAGAAAGGAGTCATTCTGCAGTCTGGTCAAGGCCAGGTTAAACTTCCCACACCTACAACAATTACTCAGCGGGTTGGAGTGTTATTAGAATCTGTTTGGAGAGAAGGGAGCTGCTATGGTTAGAGTGCCGGACTACAGTCCGCGAGACCTGAGTTCGAATGCCCATATATTTACTTTATATCTTGCCTTTCACCCCAGTGGTGACCCAAAGCAGCTTAGATCATTGTCCTCTCCTCCGTTTTATCATCACAACAACTCTGTGAGGTAGGTTAAGTTGAGAGTATGTGACTGGCCGAAGGTCACCCAGCCCAGCTTCTATGGCACAAGTGGGGATCAAGACCTGGATTTCCTAGATCCTAGACTGATACTTTAACCACTGCACCACACTGGCTTTCATTCTGACAAAGTGCTGTTGGATGACTGTAGTTTAGGTAGCTCTCAAGGCTAGCCTACCTTGCAGGGTTATTGTGAGGATAAAATGAGGAAAGAACCATGGATCCTTGGGGGCAGAGGAAGGTGAAGAGGCCCTAGATAAGCAGTACTCAAGTTTTCCATAAGAAAAACAAACAAACTTCTGGTTCCTATGAGAGATGGACACACCAAAATAACTCTAATTCAAATTTCAGAGTCCTTGGAGTTTTTTACTAGGTGCAGTTCTGGTTGCTGTATCTCAAAATGGACCTTGCAGAACTTGACAAGTTACAAAGCAAGACAACAAAGATGATTACAGGGTTGGCGCACCTTTCATGTCAGGAACAGCTAGAAAGTCTGGGACTTTTCAGTCTAGAAAAAAGGCAGCTAAGGGGAGACATGACAGAGACTTCTAAAATTATGCAGGGGAGGAGAAAGTAGATAGGAGTTTTCCCCCCCCCTCCCTCTACAACTTCAGGGCACCCAGGGAAATTGTTGGGAAATAGGTTGAGAATAGGCAAAAGGAAATATTTCTTTACTGGATGAATAACTATGGAATTAGTTTCCCGGGGAGGTAGCGATGGCCTTGAACACAGAAAGCTTTAAAAGGGGGTTAGACACATTCACCCTCGACCCTGGCATGTATTTGGATGGGAGACCTCCAAGGAATACCAGGGTCGTGACATGGAGGCGGGCAATGGCAAACCACCTCTGAACATCACTTGCCTTGAAAACCCCACTAGGGGGTCGCCATAAGGCAGATGTGACTTGACAGCCAAAAAAAAAAAAATCGTGGAGGAAGAGGTAAATTAATGGCTGCTAGCCATGGTGACTGTGTATCTAGAGACAGAAGACCTCTAGATACCAGCGCTGGGAGGCAGCACCAGGAGAGGGCCTCGGCCTTTATGCCCTCTTTGTTGACCCTCCAGGGCAACTGCTTGGCCACTGTGTTAAACAAGGTGCTGGACTAGCTGGACCACTGGTCTAATCCAGCAGGCTCTTCTTATGTTCTTACGGACAAGGCTGTATTGGGGCATCCCACAATACATTGGCCTGAAGCCCCATCCCACCCCCCAGCTGCAAATGCGGCTTATATAGGATGGGTTTCTGCAGTGAATGTGGGGAAAGTTTCTTGCATTTCCCAGAATCCTGTTACAGTGTCATGCAGGGAATGCAATCAGATGCCATCTGGACATGCCCCCCTATGTAAGTGAGGACGCAGATAATTTCCCTGCAACTCAGATCCTCTGCAATATCTCTTTAATTTGTTCTCTGTCCATCCCACTGTTCATCTCTCAGTGTTCCCCTCTTTTTCTTTTGGGCTGAGCAGCAGTATCTATTTTTTCTTGTGTGTGACACACATACAAATCTTGAGTCTGCATGGAAGAAATGTCCGGCATTAGGTGAAATTGGGTTGCATCTGCCAAGGGTGCCTGATCCACGGGTGCCTGTTGCAAACGAAACTCATATGAAACCTGCCTGTTCTGAATTTGCGCATACATTGCACAGGGTGTATGAGACCTGGATTCCAGACTGGCTCCAGTGAATCACAAAGGCAGGGGAGTCACAAAAGGAACCTCAGGCATCCTGCCAAGAAATCAGAACAAGCAACCAACGGGAGTTCCCAGAACCAGGCCAAATGTAAGGGAATGCTGGGAAGAGGAGTTCCTCGATTAGCATTTCATTGCCATGTACACTAGCAGGCTTCTTTCCTCCCTCGGCTTCCCCTTTATGTTTCAAACAAGAATGGCCTGATTCTTTTCCCTGAGTAAGAGGAAATTGGCACTTGAGGCCACTGTGATATGATTGTGTTTTTGTGAGAACAGCCACTGGGGAAGAAATGCCGCAGCCCAGCAAGTAGGGATGGTTTTTTCTTAATGCCTTAAAACAAAGGAAGCGTAGGGGAATGGGAAATTATTTCAAGAAGAAGCCATGCCACGGAGAAAACTAAGTCATGCACTTATGTGGGGTCCTCTGGTCCAGCAAAATACCACTGGGTATCAAGGTCAGTTGGTGGCCATCCAGAATTTGCTCTAGGGGTTCTACGCAAATTGACTTTGCCAGCACAGGTCTGAAATTGATAGGTGACTACAGTTGGAAAAAGGCTGCGAATTCCTACCACCCTCCTGCCAGTGCAAGTACTTAGGAAGGGGCTGTGGCTCAGGGGTAGAGCATCTGCTTGGCATGCAGAAGGTCCCAGGTTCAATCCCTGGCATCTCCAGTTAAAGGAACTCAGCAAGTAGGTGATGTGAAAGACCTCAGCCTGAGACCATGGAGAGCCGCTGCTGGTCTGAGCAGACAATACTGAGTTTGATGGACCAAGGGTCTGATTCAGTATAAGGCAACTTCATGTGTTGATATGAAATGCCAAGGGAATGCAAGGGGATATTGTTGGGAATGGGGGATAGACACAGACTTCCTCCCCCCCCTCACAGTGATATCTGGTGACTGTGTTGATTCAGGGAGATTAAAAAAAAAACAGGGCTCTATCAGGTCCTGATGGATTCCCCACAAGCACCATGTGTGCACCTTTACTTGACTGGAGCAAGTGTTGCATTTGAAAGGGAACCTTCAGAGTCTACAGGGAAGTATGAACTAGCGTGGTGTAGTGGTTGGATTATTGGACTAGGATCTGTAGGCTCCAAAATCAAATCCCCGTTCTGCCATGAAGCTCATCAGCTGATCATGGCCCAGTCATTCTTCCTCAGCCTAGCCTACCTAACAAGGTGGTTGTGATGATAAAACAAAGGAGGGAAGAATTATGTAAGCTGCATTAAGTCACCATTAGGCAGAAAGGGGAGGTATAAATAAAGATTAATAAATAAATAAAATTTGGACTGCAAATGAGAGAGAAGTGTTTCATTTTTATATTAAAACCAATTTACCATTTTGTTTTAGCCAAAAGTACACTGTGAAACAGAATTATATCTGTTCCTTATTTTTAGCTATTAAAAAAATCTTGCTATTGCCGTTATTGGTGACTTGGACTGTTATTTTAGAGTTTGGGAATTGTTTTAATTTTGCAGTTTGCTTAGTTCAAGTATGCTCTCAGCGGGGGATGGCTATGTGTACTTTGGGTGATAGCTTTGTGTGGTATCTATCACCACTGTAAAAAAAATCCTTAGGAAGTATAATTTAAAAAAGAAAGAAAGAAAGAAAGAAGCATGTGTATTCTAAAAAGGCTAGTAAAATAAAACAGTTTGTAATCAGATCCCGAAAAGGAAATAGGGATCACATTCCAAGTTCAAAAAAACCATGATATTTGAAACACAAATTGGCACAGCATAAGGAAAGCTTTAGATAATAGTGTGCTCTGCATAGTAGCGTGAATTTTGATTGTTTAATGGTCTGATCTTTTAGCTTTCAGACGCTCAACCATAAAGAGTCTTCCAGTGCCTGCCAGTTTTCTGAGGTGGAAGAATCCACAGCAGGGGAATCTCAGCATGCATTTGGATCTCAAAAGCAGCCGAGTAAACCGTATTAGCCACACATTATCTTAGATAATAGAGAGATGAAAGGAATTCTCAGGTTCTAGACTTTCCTCCTTTAATCAGATGTCATCCTGTCAGCAAGCTAGAAAGTCCTCGTTTCCATACTAGTTCAGTTCCTGGGGAAAGATACTGCAAGTGCTTTATGCTGTTCATAGAGATACCCACCCCATTAATGCTGGGGTTTCCCCGCACATTTTCTGGCCCATGTGTAGCCGAGGCTGTTGCTGTTAGTGCGTAGGAGAAACTGTTGGAACTGGTCCTTCTTTTGGAAATGAAAAATCTTCCTGCACAATGCTTGCTTTCATTTGTTTCAGTGGTGTCAGAGCAAATGCACATATCTGCGGTGGTCATTCTCACTTCATGTTGTGCTCCCGGTGCCCTGATACTTGCATTAGAGTTTAGCAACTGTTTCCACTAGATTCTTATTGACTGCTGCCCAGTTGTAGTGTGGGCTTTCCAGCAGCACAGAACATGTAGGGCTGTTTAGCTTGGAAAGAAGGCAGCTAAGGGGAGACATGATAGTCTAAAATTATGCATGGTATGGAGAGAGGGGACAGGGAAAAGCTTTCCTCCCTCTCTCATAATACTAGAGCGCAGGGTCATCTGCTGAAGCTGGAGGGTGAGAGATTCAAAACAGATAAACGGAAGTATTTCTTCACACAACGCATAGTTAACTTGTGGAACTCCCTGCCCCAGGATGTGGTGATGGCTGCCAACTTGGAAGGCTTTAAGAGGGGAGGGGACATGTTCATGGAGGAGAGGGGTATTCATGGCTACTAGTTAAAATGGATACTAGTCATGCTGCATACCTATTCTCTCTAGTATCAGAGGAGCATGCTTATTATCTTAGGTGCTGTGGAACACAGGCAGGATGGTGCTGCTGCAGTCGTCTTGTTTGTGGGCTCCCTAGAGGCACCTGGTTGGCCACTGTGGGAACAGACTGCTGGACTTGATGGGCCTTGGTCTGATCCAGCAGGGCTTTTCTTATGTTCTTATGTATGTTTCATGTGGTTGGCCAACTTATGTTGGTGTGTCAAGGTTTGCTAACTGGAAAGTAGTCTAGGATAATGGGGAAAAAGAGGGTGAAACTGTACTTAAATACTGTATATGAATGCGTCCCCAATCTCATTGAGCCAGTGGGCATTTCTGGAATGTGGAGGAACACAAAATGGCTGACATGGGGTGCTGCGGCCAGTCACAAAATATTTGGAAGCTGTGGCTCAGTGGTAGAGTATCTGCTTGGCATGCAGAAGGTCCCAGGTTCAGTCCCCAGCATCTCCAGTTAAAGGGACTAGGCAAGTAGGTGATGTGAAAGACCTCTGCCTGAGATCCTGGAGAGCCATTGCTGGTCTGATTCAGTATCAGGCAGCTCATTTGTTCATCCTGCTCTGATTGTAGGCAGCAATTTCTGAATGACTGCTCTGTGCGGGAACAAAGGTATGCCTCCTGGGCTTCTCTAAAGCACTTCCTGCTCCATTGAGGTCAAAGAAAGTGAGGGTCTATTGTTTCCTTTGGCACCAGGAAACTCATTGGCCTGTGCCATGGTGGCCGCGGGAGCCATATTGGGCATCACTGGTTTATGATATCAAACTTATATTGGCCACTGAAGGCTAGCTCAAGTAAGACTGGACTGTGGTTTCTGGGAATAATCAAGGTGCTTCATCTGTGCTTTTCTTTCACCTTGGGGCAAATAACTGGATAAATAGTACCGTTGTCAGTGCCTCAGGCAGGAGGTGGGTGCAAACTGACAGTGACTGAGTGGTGTGGCTAGGAATATTATACTGAGCCTGGTGAAAACACTCTCCCAGACCTTGGTTTGTTTTACGTCGGTTGCCATAATACACTGGATGGTGCAACATCTACACATAGCTGTTTCCCCGGCATGTTAGCAGACTGCAGGCTGCGCCCACATCAGTTGGAACATTTCAGTTCTCTAACTATTCCCTTGATAATACTTGGTGTCCTGTATCCTTCTGTACTTCTCAGAAAACTTTGAAACCTTTCTTCGGCCTAAGGAAGTTTCCTCCCGTGTTAAGTGGCTCTTCCATATTGTAAGATGTCTTCAAACTCTGCTGAGTGGATTGTGTCCTGTGAACAAACAAACACAGAACGAAGCTCTACACTGAGGAAACATAATCCAAATGAACTCTGTCAAGATCCGCTCCGGATTCTCTGATTCTGGGTTCCAGTTCATATATAAACAAGAGAAGCTACCTTATGTTGAAGTAAACCTTTGGTCTCTCGAGGATAGTATTGTGTTCTCTGACTGACAGCAGCTCTCAAGGGACACAGGCTGAGGTCCTTCATATTGTCTACTTTCCCAATACTTTTAACTGAAGATACTGAACCTTGGACTTTCTACTTGCTCTTCTAATGAGCTGTGACCCTTCCCTGTTCAGTTGGGTACAGTACTCAAATAGCATCTATCATGGAGACAGCTTCTGGTGTGAATTGGGCCCTTCATCTTCATGTCTGATCATGTGTAGGGGTAATTTCTCCTCCTCCCCCCAAAAGGAAAAGGGTTTGAAACTCCTCCACCATATTGTTTTTCAGAACTGCTTTCTGCTGAATGGATGAAATGGGGCTACGGATATGTTCACCTGTTTTTTAGTCCCTGGTGAACTGAATATGCAATCCTGACAATGCAACGGCATTTTGTATTCAGGAAGGCTTGGCTGTCTACCAAGCGCTGGCAGTTGCTGTCAAGACCATGAGAGGAAGATGCTGCTTGGGTCTTTCTTTGCTGGTCTTCTGGTCCAAGAGCCAAAAGACATACACAATCTGTGGAGTCACTGTTGTGTGGGGTTTCCATTGTGGTGCGTCTGATGCTATGAAAGGGAACGCTGGCCCAGTAGCTGGTGAAGGTTGAAGAAGACTGACATTGGGAATCTGCAGGCGCTGTTTGCATGTCTTACAATGGCCCTTAGTTTGTAAATTTGCACTTAAAAAAAACCTATTGTTAGATCTTGGCACGTTGTTCAGAGTTCATCTTCACAGGGTAAAACACTTTGCCGTTTCAGGAGGAACCCTGCCATCAGTTATGTGTCGGCCAATACAATTGGCTTCGGTAGCACTGGTTGGGAAGGAGAATTTCTAGGCAGAGGGTGGTTGCCTTTGATAATAGGAGAGAAGGGCCAGAGTGGGGGAAATTCCTTTGTACTTCATGTGAACTGGAATTCAGCCAGAGAAGTCTTCAAGTGTTTTGAGGAACAAAACACTCTTAAGGAGTTCTGTATTTTTCTCTGATGAGAGGCCACCGTAATTTTGTAAGCGGCAGAGCAAAAATGGATCCAGTAACCTACATTCCTTTCCTATGGGCTCTTTAACCCACTTTGTATTTTGAAGGCAAATTGATTTTTTTTCCAGGTTTTGCACACCTTAAAGATGAAACACTTCCCTTCCATAGTTTGACACTTGTGTTCAGGTTTTTCCCAACCCTGCTTTGCTTCAATTTTTGTGTGTGTTTTATTCTTAAGGTGTATGAAACCTTTTTAAAAAAAGTTTGCCTTCAAAAGTCAAAGCAGTTTAAAAAGCCCTTTTGAAAGGGACCTAAGTAGTAAGTTAGCAAGTTAGCAACGTACCTGTACTGAACAGCCCCAGGTGAATAGGTTTGCTGCCTCTCCCAGAAGGGAAACAAATGCAAAAGTTTAAATATATTAATTAGGCATGCTAATTCATTGTAATATATGCAAATTTACACAGATCTAGTTTTTCTTTACAAAAATAACATTTCAAATAATGGTCCTGGAGGTTTGAAATAACCACGGAAGCCGTTGCAAACAAGCCAAAATGCAATTTTGGAAAGCTGAGAGCCAGTGTGGTGTAGAGGTTAAGAACGGCAGACTCTTATCTGGAGAACCGGGTTTGATTCCCCACTCCTCCACATGCTGCCTGCTGCCTTGGGCTAGTCACAGTTCTTTCAAAACTCTCTCAACCCCACCTACCTCACAAGGTGCCTGTTGTGAGGGGGAAAGGGAAGATGATTGTAAGCCACTTTGAGACTCTTTATGATAGAGGGAAAAAAGAAGGTAAAGGTCCCCTGTGCAAACACCAGGTCATTCTTGACCCATGGGGTGACATTACATCCCAACGTTTTCTAGGCAGACTTTGTTTACAGGGTGGTTTGCCAGTGCCTTCCCCAGTCATCTTTCCTTTACCCCCAGCAAGCTGGGTACTCATTTTACCGACCTCGGAAGGATGGAAGGCTGTCAACCTTGAGCCGGCTACCTGAAACTGACTTCCGTTGGGATCAAACTCAGGTCATGAGCAGAGCATGGACTGCAGTACTGCAGCTTACCACTCTGCGCCACGGGGCTCTTACATGGTAGAGAAAAGCGGGTATAAAAACCAACTCCTCTTTCTTCTTCTCACTTGAGTTTCTCAGTGACTCAGTTCTGAGATACCGTAAAAACAAGGCTAGTTTGAACTATGGTAAGTGTGTGAAACCAGGATTCAGTTCACTCAGTTCAGGGTTTGCTTGAACAAATGCAGGTTACATTAACTTCTCTAGTCCTATGCAGATGACCTGTTGGTACATTGAGTCACTACGTGGGGTGGGAGAGCAGGTACAAGTGCACTGGCCTCATCCCCCTACCTCTGTGTGATTGCTGAGTTGTCCATATGGTGTGAATGTGCAGAGGAAGTATCCACATGCATGTTCCCTCATAGTTCTGAAAGTAGTACTGCTAATAGCAGGGAGAAGGCATACACACGGTTGCTTTTTCCACCTGTTCACATTGTGCAGATGACTCAGCGATTGCATGGAGTTAGGATGGGGTGGGGCCAATGCTCTTGTACCCCCTGGTCCTCCCCATGTGATGAGTCAATGCATGGATGGGTCATCTGTGCAGAACTTCTTTATAGTCTGTGAGGGTATTGCCAGAAAACAAGCTAGGATGAAGGCAGGATGGTTGCATCCGTACATCACTTGAAACCCTACTTAAGGTAACTGCTTAATAAACCAACTTCAGACCCCAACTGACCATGGTTAGTAGAGTGGCCTGCATTCATTAACAGTAACCACGGTTAGTTTCATGTGATACGTGAGCCAGGCCAAAGAGAGAGTATTTCCCCTTCCCTTTAACTTGAAAGGCCTTTACTGAACATTTACAGAAGAGTTATTTGTGGGCATTGTTGCATTTTTCACTGTGGAATTTGACATAGTTCTGTATTATACTGATTTCCATAATGCTTCCTTTCTTTTACATTTTACTGTTTCACATTTGGTTTCTCTGGCTTGAATCCTGTGACATTGTTCCCTTTTGTTTCTCCCTGGGCACTGCAAAGGCTTATCTCCACTGAGGCGCTTGCTTCCTCTGCTGCTAGCACATCCATGGCCCCCGCCTTGTGGAATGGCCTGCCTGAGGAAGTCAGGAAGGTTCCCACACTGCTGTCTTTCCTCAAACTGTATAAACCAGAGTGGTTCAGGAGGGCATTTCTGTAAAGGTAATAGGGATATATTAAAATAGAATGGTTCAGGAAGTTGTTTTTTACACCGAATGAGACTGTGGACTAGACCACGGTATATAGCAGTAGGGCTGTGCACCTTTTTTGGTATTTTTTTAGGTTCGGGTTTAATAAACCTAGAGATTTTCAGAAAAAGCCGAATATAAGGGATTCGGCTTTTTCAAATAATTGAAATTTTTCGGGGTTAGTAAACCATAAGTCAGCTGCAACTTGATGCCACTTTCCACCCGTCTTCGAATCCCAGTCTGAGTTTTCAGCCCACAATCTTCAGCTTCTCTGGTGTTAAAGTCAGGGAGATAGTGAGAGCTCTATACTTGAAGCCACCAAGCTTGTTTTCTTTTCTTTCCAAATAGCATCTGCTGGAATCTGAACTGCAACACAGGTAGCAGAGAGGAGTTTAACCTTGCCATCTGTTCTGCCTGTATTGTTCAACCTTGTGAAGCTGCTGTTTGCCCCATGGGGGCAAAGTTGCTGGAAACATGCTGAGCAATGAGAAAAATATGAAATGCTGGATGCCAGTGTGGTGTGATGGTTAGAATGTTGGAGTAGGATCTGGGAGACTCAGGTTCGAATCCCCATGGAAGCTTGCTTGGGCCAGTCACTCTTGGTTTAACCTACTTCACAGGGTTGTTGTGAGGATAATATGAGGAATCTTGTTGTCAGTTTCTTTTGGACCTCAGAGGGGAGAAAAGTAGGGTTTCAATCCATAAAAAAATGGCATGGGGGGTTAAATCTCTTCTGCTGCACATGATCTGAATCGGAGTCTCTCACAGCTGCTCTTTAGCAAGAAAATTCTCAGCTTCTCTATGCCTAGGGTTGCCAACATCCAGGTACTTGCTGGAGATCTCCTGCTATTACAACTGATCTCCAGCTGATAAAGATCAGTTCACCTGGATAAAATGGCTGCTTTGGCAATTGGACTCTAAGGCATTGAAGTCCCTCCCCTCCCCAAACCCCACACTCCTCAGGCTATGCCCCCCAAACCTCCCTCCAGTGGTGAAGAAGGACCTGGCAACCCTATCTATGCTCCATGCTTTTAGCATGTGGGGTGCAGCCAGAGAAGGACCTGTCCCCACAAGCAGCCACCAGGAATGGGGTTTAAAGCATCACAGCTGTTCTTTTGTACCCAAAGCAACAGCACCAAAGTATTAGTAGTGAGGAAGATGAAAGAAATCTTTGCGCTCTCACAAGACCTCCAAGTGTCAGGCCTAGTTCTTGGTGCGACAGTCAAAGATGGAAAAATCATGAGTGGTAACAGTCAGAAAAACCTGCCTTCCCTTCCCCGCCTTCTTCCTTTCATTCCTGGAACACTTTAATTAGTCCCAGGAGATTGTCTCCTGGATGGGTTTGTCTGATTGAGCCTCACCTGCAATCTCTTGTCTTTCTTCCCCACAGAGAGGGGAGGGCAATTCCCCTTCCTTAGTCTTTTAACCCCACAGCAGCCAATATATACTGTGTACAGTTCTGGTCACCACACCTAAAAAAGGATATTACAGAGCTTGAGAAGGTGCAGAAAAGAGCAACCAAAATGATTAGGGGACTAGAGCAACTGTCCTATGGGGAGCGGTTAAGACGCTTAGGGCTGTTTAGCTTGGACAGAAGGCGGCTAAGGGGAGACATGATAGAGGTCTATAAAATTATACATGGTTTGGAGAGAGTGGACAGGGAGAATCTTTTCTCCCTCTCCCATAATACTAGAATGCGGGGTCATCTGCTAAAGCTGGAGGGTAAGAAATTCAAAACAGATGAAAGGAAGTATTTTTTCACACAACGCATAGTTAAATTGTGGAACTCCCTGCCCCAGGATGTGGAGATGGCTGCCAGCTTGGAGGGCTTTAAGAGGGGAGTGGACATATTCATGGAGGAAAGGGGTCTTCATGGCTATTAGTTAGAATGGATACTAGTCATGCTGCATACCTATTCTCTCTAATATCAGAGGAGCATGCCTATTATTTTGGGTGCAGTGGAACACAGGCAGGATGGTGCTGCTGCAGTCTTCTTGTTTGTGGCTTCCTAGAGGCACCTAGTTGGCCACTGTGTGAACAGACTGCTGGACTTGATGGGCCTTGGCCTGATCCAGCAGGGCCTTTCTTATGTTCTTAAGGTTTACGTGACGTTACAGGCGTGCTGTGTGAATTTCACTGCTGCTTATGTCCTGTTACCATCGCTTTTAGCTATTCTCTTTTCCTTCCTTTACTTTCGCCAGCCTTAAAAATGTGGCGGGTGCCCTTGGTGAAACCACTTGCTTGGCTTGTGAGCCTCTGGCTGACCTCTGTTGGAAACAGAATGTGGGACTAGCAGGGTCATCCTGAGCAGAGTTACGCCCTTCTAAGTCCATTGAAGTCAATGAGTTTACAAGGTAGGGGTGCCAGCCTCCCGCTATCACAACTGATCTCCAGACTATAGTGATCAGTTCCCCTGGAGAAAATGGAGTCTTTGGAGGGTGGACTCTGCGGCATTGTACCCCACTGAGGACCCTGCCCTGCCCAGGCTCCACCTCCAAATCTCCGGTGGCCGGGGGAACCTGGTAACCCTCTTACAAGGAGTTCTCTGTTCATGATGGCCCTGTGTATGATCCTTGTGTTATTCCATCAAGACAGTTCTTGGGTGCCATGTGTTAATGACTGTTGCTAAACCAAGGGACCAGTAACAGAGACTACAGCCAAGTGACTCAACTTCCCTTGGAGTCCTGGGTGATATCCCACATAATGGGAGATATTCACCCTGATATCACTAGTTCTGTTGCAAGATTTTTGGTGGAGGTGATGTCGCTCAAATGTCAAAACAAAACAAGCATGTAAGCTGTGAGTTGAATGTTGAAACACATTTTGTGATTTCAATGAGGCTGGTTCAGGGGGAATATATTGTTATGGTATTAGTGATGCTATGTTTAGTAACTGTTTTCTACTGTGTTTTAACCTTAAGTATACGTTGGGTGTTGTAAATTGATTTTTTGGTGTTGTATT
This sequence comes from Euleptes europaea, assembly GCF_029931775.1. Lineage (NCBI taxonomy): Eukaryota > Metazoa > Chordata > Lepidosauria > Squamata > Sphaerodactylidae > Euleptes > Euleptes europaea. The sequence goes on along the minus strand of NC_079313.1, from coordinate 117,428,038 downwards.
ATGTATTATTGTTATGGTTAAGCTCAAGACCTTTGGTCAAAGGAGCTAATAAATAAATGGAATGGGCCAAGTGACTCCTTATGGGCCCCCATTTCCAATCTCCGTTATGTAAGTTCTGCTCAGGAACTGCTGTGGGGAAGTGAGATTATGTTTAGACCCTGCTTCTAAACCTCAGCATGCCTCGGTTGTAGAGAAATTGCCCCCCCAATCTTAGCAGGGCCTCCCCCCACTTTGATACCGATCCCTTTGTTTGATGAGATCCAGTCCTCTCGCCTTCCTACCTAATCATGTCAAAACAGCCGCGTGTTGGGAGGAAGGAGGGGAAGCCTCAGTGGGAATAAACAAACAATTGCTTCCTTTGGTGTGCTGATGGTACCCGATATGGAAGTAAAATAAGTGTCAGGAATGCTTCAAAGAGAAGGATGCTTGTTGCCGGGCAGAACCCAAACAACTTTAAAGACATGCCGCTCGCTTAAGATGCTGGGTGTCCCAGTAATGAAGAGATGCCTGTTTTGATAGTTTCAAGAGTGTAAAGTGATCTGCCCTTTGCGCCCAAAAGCGACGGATTTGCATCCGGGTGGCTGGATGTTAATGAAAGCTCTGGAGATGATGAAATTAAAGAAGTTTGACAATAACTCTCCCCCCCTTTGTTTTCCCCTACAGGCGTTTCTGCACAGAATTAGGCAGAATGCTGTGGACAAAGCTGAAAAATACATCACAGAGGAAAATGTCAAGGTATTTATTTCAGAATCCTCTCTTTTTTCCCTTTGCAAACTCTTGGAACAACTATGATATAGGCCATTGCAGCAGCCACCAAGTGCCAACAAGGCAAGTTTATGTTTATTTTAGCAGACACAAAGTAAGAGGTTGGTTGATTAATTTCTAATGCACAGATATTCTTTTCCTGGCTTGGAGATGCAGCGACGAGAGACGCTTCACCTCTTCATTTGCAGGCTATTATGCTGCAGTTAAAGCCACAAATCCTTGTCCGTTTTTGTAAAAAAAGTGTCAGTGTGCAGTTCCAACCTCCAGTCCTGTGTGCCTTTTTCTCCTTCACTGCTGGAAGGCAAGTTGGGTGCATCTTGGGATGCCAGGCTGCAACATGGAAGTTCTTTCTTCCCCTGCCGTCTGCTGTTGGGTTGTGAGATGAAGCTTCTTTGTCTTCTGCAGCCCACCAGCCTAGCCATACAGCCCTTCCCCTTCTCTGGGACACACCTGGGGTCCTGGTCATTGTAGAGTGTGAGAGAAAAACAGGTGGGAGAAGTGGCAGCCTGATCAATGCATAGTTCACAGAGGGAATCTCTGGGATGTGATTTGCAACCCTAGATCTTGCTATCCATGGTCATTTATGCATGGGAGTTTTACCTGAGGTTTGTTGCTTGCTGGACTCACACTTTCTTCTTTAGAAGCTATGCAATAGCATTCTCCAAGCTAAAAACATGAAGCCCGCCCTTGAAATGCTGCTTTGTGATTGGCTGTAGTTCTTTCTTTGAGATAGAAACCCCATCCCCCCCCGCGGAAATCCAAGTGCCCAGCCAAAATGCATTTTAAAAGACAAAAACTAAACGGAGCACCCTAAAAGGAATGGGGGGGGGGGAAACCAAAGCCTCATTTTAAAAGTCCATTCTTCTGCCCAGAAAGAACTCCCAGGAAGCAGGAAGTATTTGCATCCCTGCCTCTTTACACACTGCTTTGTAATTGGCTGTGAGAGAAACCAAGCTTGCGTACCCTCCACTTTGCTTTATGCATGGAGATTTTACCCGGTCTGAGCTCAGGGGAGATGGAAGAATCGGGTTAACAGAGGAATGGAAAGACCCAGGGTTTGTGAAAGCTGGCAGCGAGGTCATCTCTAATGGAGGGAAAACTCAAGGAACAACTGAGACAGACCGGGAGTGAATGTGAGTGAAAGTACCCATGCATAAATGACCCGTGTTGCCCCTGGGCATGGAGCCACTGACCCTCCCATTTCCTTCCTTCATCCTCCAGAGCATTCCATTATGTTGACCCTCTCTAGGTCATAGGTGTGCCGATAGGTTTGTTGTTGTCTGTTTTTGGCAGGGTTCATGTGCTTGTAACAGCTGTGGAACAAGCTGAGATTCACCCATGAAGTGTTTCCCCAAACCTGCAGATTCAGCAACTGGAAAGATGCTGATGAGCAATATTCCTATTGTTTTCTGTTAATTTATTACCTCCCAAGCTGCTAAATATAAATGTCATGCAGTTCTTCAGAATTCATTTGCTTTGAATAGGTATTTGCAATGCAATCCTTAGCACAGTGACGCCCTTCTAAGTCCATTGAAGGCAACATAGTGAGAAAGGTGTAATTATGTTGAGGATTGAACTGCAGTCTTGTGCCAAGTTACTCTGCTCTAAATACATTGCTTTCAATAAGCTTAGACTGGGGTAGAGAGCCAGCATGGTTTAGTGGTTAAAAGCAGCGGACTCTAATCCGGAGAACCGGGTTCGATTCCCCACTCCTCCACATGACGCCTGCTGGGTGACCTTGGGCCAGTCACAGTTCTCTCAGAACTCTCTCAACCCACACAGAGGCAGGCAATGGAAAACCATCTCCAAACGTCTCTTGCCTTGAAAACCCTATGGGGTCAAATTATGGAAAATAAATTAAATCCAAAATATATAAATAATTAAAAAACAAAACAATGCCATCAATGAATCTCCCTCTTAACTGTAATTGTAAGATGAATTGGAAAATGTGTTAAATACTAAGCCCTCTGTCAATAATCTGATTCAACTTTATGTATTTTTGGGTTTTTTTGTTTGTTTTTTTACTTTATTGTTTCTATATTTGTTTTTAAAAAGGTTTGTTGTTATTGTTTGTTTGGGTGGTGGTTTTCTGTTTGGAAAATTAATTTTAAAAATGTTAAAAAGAAAACCCTATGGGGTAGCCATAAGTCAGCTGTGACTAGACGGCACATGCACGCACACGCGCGCACACACACACACACAGAAACTTGGGTAACTGTGCACAGGATTGTCCTGTAAATGTGTTTGTGACTGAACCACATCTTTGTGGATGGGCCTTGATTTTTCTGTCATTCCTTTGCTGGAATGCATTAGTACCGGAAATGGAGAGACCATATTTTTGTTAGTTTGTTGAAGCGGGATTCTTAACCTCCTGTTGCTCATTTGAAATCCTTTTTGGAGTTCACTATCCTGACACTGGGAAAAATGTATTATTACTAAGGCTTTAAGCCTTTGGCCACTTACCTGGTAGTAAACCTCACTGAACTCAGGAGAAATTGTACAGTACTATGAACATTACAACAGATCCTTGAGACTTCCCCGTTGCTTATCTACTGTGCATCTGAGAACCCTCCATTTTTTCCTACTTCCTGCTTATTCCTCCTCATGCTTGATTAATGCTTTGAGTGCAGATAACTGCTAATTGCTTGATATAATATAATTTTGATACGGGTGCTCATAATGAGCGTTGGCAAAGCATCATTTCTCCTTCCAGACAGACATTGTCAGTTTTACCTACTTGGATTGCTGGTTACTTATTTGGATGCTTATTACCTCTTCTCTGGGCTTCCTCACACTTGCCCAGCCCGGGGGGAAGCAGTAAGTTTGTTCTGAAGTTCTAATGATTGGCACTGATCAAGCTGATATTGATTTCTATACCACCACTCTTCAAAAGTGTATTCAAAGTGGTTTACAAAGAGGTTTATAAAAAGGTTTATAAGATGCAGGCATCTTGTAAATAGATTTAATAGATTTAAAATGGTACCCTGAAGCAAGAAAAAGCCATTCAAATTCAGGGTACCTAAACTATCCAGGTAGAACACAACCGTTCCCCACCTCTTATAAGGTAACCAGCTAAATGCCAAAGGCACAAGAGAACAGGACCATGTTCGTTGGTGCTGAAAATAAACCAAAGAAGGTAACAAGCAAACTTTGGGAGGAAGTTCGGCTACGGAGAAGGCTCTCTTTTTGGTAGTCACCCAGAAAAGGATCTCAGATGAGGACCTCAGCTGCTGGGTAAGAGAAGGCAGTCCTTCAGTTCAGTGGTGAGTAGGCTGGATGGTGCAGGAATCTCTAACGTACACATCTCCCCAACCCAAGACCTCAAACTGACTCCACTGACCCTACCTTTTGAACTAGACAATCCCAAATACGAAAGTCTTTCACTTTAGATTATCTCAGCCTGAAAACGACACTAAAACTTTGCATAAACCTTTGCTGACTTGCGCATATCTTCTGATAAGAATGTATTAAATCGTGCCTAATTCAAATTAGGCCTTGGTTGAAAACACACTGGCAAGCCCTCTGTGGCTTTGACAGCTGGCTGGACCGAGGAGTGTCTTCGATAGGAAGCAAGCAGGTGATAACAGACGGAGAGCCATGCCTGCCAAGCAGATAATTAAAGCCAATCAAAACCCATTAACATCGCTGGCCTCTGCTCTGTAGCCCAGCTCATGCTGAGAGGGGGGACTACAGACATTACAGGCAGATCAGGCGATAAAAGCATGTGCAATGTACCCCTTTCCGGCAAATCCTGGCACGGAATCGGGCTTGGCATGGCTGGGTACCTGCTTACGGCCAACTGGAGGTGCTGGACTGATCACCAGATTCCCAAGGGGAGAAATGCCCAGGGCCCGTGTGAGTGCAGGAGAATTATGTTGTGCTGCATCTTCCTTTCCCAGTCAGCCCAGATGTCCCACAGGAGTGACTCATAGCAAGGAATGCGAGACTGTAGCTCTCTGTTCCCTCCGCCATTGCCACTGTGGTAGAGAAGCTGGCCACAAATAGAGCCACAATGGAGAGGAATGTGGCCGTGTTGTGAGGAGAAGGGGAGCTGTGATGGTGGGGTGCATGGAAACCCTCTCCCAAGGGGGCAAAATAACCCCTGCAGCCAGGCCAGACTCCTCTTGTTAAACCAAAAATGAGAACTTCCTAAGTCTTTCCCCACCATCTGCCCCCCTCCCCCCCACTTGGAATTTCCAAGGAAAATAATGCCGTGAGTGTCCTGGGCGACTTTGTCCACTGCCCCAGTATTATGCTTAGGAAACCATTCCTTATATCCAGCTTAAATCTTGCTGCATTTTCAATCCACTTTCAATGCACTTTGCAGCTGGATTTTACTGTGTAAAATGCCAAAATCCACTTGCAAATGATCGTTAAAGTGGATTGAAAGTGCATTATTTAGCATGTGTGAAAGCGCCCTTCGTTGCCATAGCCTGAATTTGTTTTTGTTGGTGAGTGCTTTCCTCAGGACACCTGCTAGCGTATTTGAGCTTGGCTTCCTGATGGACAGTTACCAGGCTGCCTCCATACCATACCCCCACCTTAGTTTGTCCAAGTCATATGCAACCCCCTAAGTTGTCTGTAGGCTGCCTAGTTTTGCTGCATTCATTATCATAATGGTAGTGGTCCATTTGACTATTAGCTACAGTGACAGGACTGGGACTTGCAAGGGAGAAGGGAAGATAAACAATTTGGAAATCCCACTTCACTCCTCCAGATCTTTGGCTCCAGGTCTCTTTAAGCTCTCCTGGGGCTTGAGGAAGCAAATTTCTCTCCCCCCACTTTTCCTTTTAAGTGAGCTGTTCTTAGCACCCTTTCTGTTGCTTTTTCTGTTCTTATCAAGCCTTTTCTTTTAAAGTTTTCTTTCCTTTTGGTTAGTTTTCAAAGTCATTCCACGAAGTAGGTAGAGGCTTCTGTATTGTCTATAGGGATGCCAACCTCTAGGTGGAACCTGGAGTTCCCCTGGAATTACAACTGGTCTCCAGACTAGAGACTAAAGATTAGTTCCCCTGGAGACAACTGGCAGCTTCAGAGGGCAGACTCTATGGTATACCATAGTTTCTAGGTGAAAACCCTCCCAAATTTCCCATTCACAAGCACTGCCCCCATTCCCCAAGAATTGTCCAGGCCAGAGTTGGCAGTCCTCTCTGTTTTTTATATCTCTTTATTATTAGATTATGTGATGAAATGAAAAGCTACAAAATAAATAACGATGATTTTAGATAGTGTAATTAGATAGTGTAATGATTCTAGGAAGTGTAATTGAAGGCCCTGCTCAGCTTACATGAGCAATTATTACTGGAGATTTCTTTGTGTTACAGATTTTATTTTCCAACATAGAAGACATACTTGATGTTCACAAGGAGTTCCTGACTGCCTTGGAATTTTGTTTAGATCCGGAACCTCAATCTCAGCATGAACTAGGAGATGTTTTCTTAAAGTTTGTAAGTATGATTAATTAAAATTCTGTTTGATAATTCATCTCTATGAGGCGTTGTAACTAGATCTTAACAATGTAGATTTTGTATGCAAATAAATGAGAAAGGTTATTATGTTTGTAAAACACTGTAAACCATTTGAAACTTGGTTGAGCCAGAAAATATCTTAGCAGCTCTCTCCTTTCTCCTTGAGAAACTATAACACTTTTTATTTTATTTCAAATTTTTGTTTACTTTATGTCAAATAGTTTCAAAAGGGTTGCCCAAATTTAGAACCAGTGAGGAAGAAACTTAAGTTCAGAATAAGTTGAAGAACTGAAAAATTTCACAATATTTCTACTGGCTTTCCTATGTGAGGAGAAATGTGGGGCAAACCTTGAGTATATTTCCTCCTTCATGTCCTCCTTTCCTTCACTGTGAGACTGAGTATATTGACTAACTTGTATGGAGTCAGTCCAGGGAGGCACTTCTGCGATACTTGTAAATTGCCATGCTACACATGTGTAAATTTCTGCGTGCACATCCAGTGTACAGCATGAACTATGGCCAGTCATAGTTACAGTACAGTACAGCTATGGCCAGTCATAGATTCTGCTTGTACTGCATAGACAGCAATTTACACATTAATAGGATCGTTCGCATGTGGTCATCTGCTTGCATGAAATACAACAGTGGTCCTTGTGGAAATGAAATAATGTGTGAAGCGGTCCTTAGTTACAGAGAATCCTGGGGGTGGGGTTGCTTCATAAGATGATGCTATTTTTAGATAGATGCTGCTAAAGACCACAGGGCGCTTGGTAAATGCAGGTTCAACTTTCCAGGGCTAACATCTGTAATTATACAACTGATGATTTCCTCATATAGCAAAGAAGCCTCAGTGTCACCCAGAGAGGAAATTAAACACTTCAGGCACTGGGTAATTTAAAAGCATCGCATTCATACTTGTGGGTCTTGTACATGAAGGGCAGCTGGGAAAGACTTGATGAAAGCCCTCTGGTGTGTGTATAATTATTGAATATATTGAGTGGAGTTTTGCCAGGAGATGTCATGATCTAAATATAACCTCTACAAGGTTGCCAAAGTCATAGAGCTGAAGTTGCAACTGACACATGACATCGAGTCCTGTGCATGCTCTTATCCGGAAAGGGTACTGTGGTGCCAACAGCTACTGTACGAAAGCAGCTGGTTTGACATAGTGAGTTGATATCAGGAGACTTAGGGCCATTGTTGGATCTCCAGGCTACGTATGGGAATTAGACTCCGGTTCCTTCTGTCTTTATGGCTCAGTTCATGTATCACTTTTCAGTATTTCTCCCATCGGTGTGATGTGCTCATGTGACAAACAGAAATATTGAGGATGGGTCGTGGCTCAGTGGTAGAGCATCTGCTTGGCATGCAGAAGGTCCCAAGTTCAATCCCTGGCATCTCCAGTTGAAAGGACCAGGCAAGTACTTGATGTGAAAGACCTCTGACTGAAACCCTGGACAGCTGCTGCCAGTCTGAGTAGACAATACTGACCTTGATGGACCAAGGGTCTTATTCAGTATAAGGCAGCTTCATGCGTGCAATATGTTAAGTATCCAGCTCCTGATGTGTGAAAAAACAAACAAAAAGAAAACCCAGGCAGCAGCTAGAAATGTGCTTGTACCCATTTATTGAACTGACTTAAGTTCAGGAAAGAAAAAAACAATTTGCCATCATATTTCAATCTTCTAGTGTTTTATTTATTTGAATGTTTATTGGTTGCAGCCACTACAAAACCGCTTGAGGCAGCTCCTTGTAATTTGAATTGCGCACCATAAAAGGTCACTAATAAAACATGCAAACAATATAAAGTAGCGGATAAAAGGAATGAAATCCAACCGACGACAGAGTAATGTGACAGCAGATAAAACATGGGGGGCAGAAAGGGGAGGAAACAAATAATGCACGAGTGATTTCAGTTGAGATATGTCAGATCCTCAGAGCCCTCTTTAAGCACAGAATAAGGGTCTGTAACACAGGACCTTGTGATTGGCAGGCAGTATGAAGACTTTGGATTGGTCAGGACAGGCTTTTAGTAAAGGCTTAGTACAGTGATCCCTAATGGGATGCCCATGGATATCAAGGTCATGTTGATGTATTTCTTGGTGCCTGTATGCATTTTCCCCAAAGCATCTCTTCCTCAAAGCAAAGAACCAATCCAGGTTTTCCTCTGATTCACTGGAGTAGGAGATGTTTCTGTCTGTGAAAGAAAAAAAAAAACCTTTGGAATCAGCTGTCTCTGTCATAGGAGGATGCTTGGCTTGGAAACTCCTAACTTTCTGTGAAACATCTAAGTGTTTTGTGGTTGCACTGAGCCCTCAGGTGGTTGCTGTGTGGGCCATAGCAGCCATTTTGTTGTGGCACCTGCTACCTGTTCTCCAAATTCCAAAGGTGCCCACAGGCTCAACAAGGTTGGGAACCCATGGCTTAGTATGTATAATAGGAGCTTTGGTCAGTTGGATCAGCCAGTTGGCCAGACTTTAGCTCCAGTTTGGGTCCCTGGTTGCAGTTTTCCAGCAACAGGTTGTTGTAGGGTTGCCAACCTCCAGGTAATATAACAAAAAGAAACAGCACTATGATCCAAAAATACATAACATAGGAATCACACCAGGTGCTGAATGCTAAACCTATATATTGTAAAGCTTATTAACACACTAAAATGCATACAAAACTTATCATTATCTATCTATAATCTATCACAACTATGAAACTATTACAAAACTTGCATATATAAGTCAGATCAGATCAGTTTTATGCATGTTGCGGTCACAGATCTTAACAAACCAACTACACACACACACACTTGTACATAAGACTGGAACACGAAGATGAGACACTACTTGGCATCTTTATGAAGACAGTTTAGTTCAGTGTCCATTGTTGTATCATGAAGTAGTTCCGTCTTGGAATGCAATGTGAGGTTCCCTTTTTGCTGCCGCAACTTCCCAGATTTAAAGGGGCAGAGCTTGCAAAAACGTAACCACTGAATGCGGCTTGGGCGTACAATCCAAGGTCCAAAATGGTAAAAATAAAGATGAAAAATGCGCGATAGGGAGGATCCAATAACCTATTTCAAAGTACAGCTTCTTTAGTCGCATTAAATTCACTATAGGATTGTGGTAACTCAATTGCAACTGGCTGAGTAATGCCGATACATTTCCAGTCCAAAAGTAGTTCCACCGATTGTGGTAGCTTATTGTTCTTCGGAGGAGTACCTTGGAAACCTTCTGTCTGAGGCTAGAAAGCTCTGGCATTGAAGTCCCTCCCCTCCCCAAACCTCACCCTCCTCAGGCTCCACCCCAAAAACCTCCTGCCGGTAGCAAAGAGGGACCTGGCAACTCTAGGTAGTTGGGATCCTGGGTTAGAATGGGATTTAGTTTTGGTTTTGCATGGACTCGGCCTTGTCATCAGAGATGGTTTACATGTTTATGGCAGCAGCGTTGCTGTTTTTCCTAATTGTGGTCAGTGTTGCTGTGTCTTCAGAATTGTGTGTGTTGTTTTTTTCCCTGTTCTGCACTAAATGCTCAGAAAGAGAGTCTTGAAAATCACCATGTCTGTGCGGGAAGCTGTTACACAATAGTCCCTTAACATATAGCGGCATCTTTGATGAGTGTTTTTACAGCATGTGGTATCTGGGATGTATAAATTGGCCTTTAGAAAGGGGAGCAAAGTCAGGAGCCAGCCAGTGATCCGTTGAGCCCAGGCACTCCCGAACTGTGTCTCTTAAGAGGGACTGATGTGTATGCTGAAAAAATAAGCCACTGTGCCAGTTATGTACACCATGCTAATCTGGCATCTCCCTTCACTCTCCCGATGTATGAGCAGTGATGTCACCCCAAGGAGGGAGAAATACGGTTGCCAACACTGGGTTGGGAAATTCCTGGAGATTTGGGAGTGGAGCCTAGAGAGCTCAGGGTTTAGGAAGGGGAAGGACCTCAGCTGAGTATAATGCCACAGAGTCCTCCCTTCAAGAATGGATTATGCAAGAAAGTAGAAAGCAAAAGACTATCCAGATGTAACTGAATGGACAAATAAGGTTGCAGAATATGCAACTGTGGCTAAATTAACATCCTTAGTGATTAATAGATCAACCTCTGATTTTTATGAAAAATGGAAAGTATTTATTGACTATATTGTTAACTGATAAAAATGATTGAATGTTAAAATGTTTGCACAGGGGACTGCCTTTACCTTTAAGTAAGAAATACGCCATCCAATATGCAATTATAATTTTCAAACAAGGTATAATAGAAGTTATAGAGTAAGTTCCATTGTAATGTAAGAATTTGATGTGTATGTTTGCATGTTTTGTAATATCTTTTTGGTAAATTTTTTTTTTTTTAAAAGCAGGCAGGGAAATTGATTTCTGTTGTCTGGAGATCAGCTGTAATTCCAGGAGATCTCCAGGCATTGCCTGGAGGTTGGCAACCATAGGGAGGAATGATATATTAGGATTCCTTAGTGCATGATATAACTGTCTGCCATAGAGGAATCCAAGAAGCACTGTAATAGCCCAGGAAACAGGTCCTGGTATTTACCTCTGACTATTTAAACCCAGGGTAGGTCAAAGTGGTAGGAGGCAATATTGACTGGGCTTCCCAGCAGTTGCCAGGAGGATGCCTGCTCCTTGTTTTTGCAGCTGATTGAGAAAATATCTATATTTGAGACTAAGATATATAGGAGAAGATATATATAAGAATTACCGTGTGTATATAAAAAGTGTGTGGGTGTGTATTGATAGGAAGAAAATAGATTCCTTTGAAATGTGGTGTTGGAGGAGAATGTTACGAATTCCGTGGACTGCCAAAAAAACAAATCAGTGGGTTATAGATCAAATCAAGCCTGAACTGACCCTAGAAGCTAAAATGAATAAACTGAGGCTATCGTATTTTGGTCACGTCATGAGACGACAAGAGTCACTGGAAAAGACAGTCATGCTAGGACAAGTTGAGGGCAGCAGGAAAAGAGGAAGACCCAACAAGAGATGGATTGACTCAATAAAGGGAGCCACAGCCTTCAATTTGCAAGATCTGAGCAAGGCTGTCAAAGATAGGATATTTTGGAGGACTTTCATTCATAGGGTCGCCATGAGTCGGAAGCGACTTGACGGCACTTAACACACACACACACACACATATATATGAATGGCATGTGTCTTATTCAGGAAAAAACCCTGGGCCCTGAGTATCAGAAGACTGGCAAATATCTATCTAGCTTAGTGCTCTTCAACCCATACGACATGGCCCTGAGGTAGGTCATGAGCCCTGATACAGCTGCCATTTATTTATTTGCTGCCTTTTGGAAGGCCCATGCTGCCAGTATGCATGCATGGAGAGCAGAGACACCTCCTTCCTCCCTCTCCAGTAGCAGGATGGCGAGGCCACTGATTAATGGAGACAGTTCTTCCATGGCTTTGACCATCAACTTATTCCTCACTTCCTGGTGCATGGCTTGTGTTTCCTGTCTCTAGCTCTCTTGATGGACTTTCCGTGGTTCTGACGCCAGGAAGGTTGTAACTCTGCTCCCCCCATTTCTTATCATGTGATTTTGTATCGCGTGCTTGCAGCTCAGTGAGTCCCATGCTCAGTTCATTGTGGATCTGAAAAGGTTCAAGGTCACTGATCTAGTCAATTCCTGAAAAGTATCTGTTCTGAAATCTGGCTCTTCGGGGCTCTCCGCATGCTTTCCCTTTGCTGTTACCCTATTGCCTACATATTATGTATATTTCTGTGACTATTTTCTCCAAGTTGTTGTTTTTAATTAACAGATTGTAACCACGAGGACCACAATTTAAAGTAGCTAGACTGATGTGGGGAGACAGGAGATATTTACCTGCTTCTCTCCATGCCTTTTTCCTGCCAAAAAACACAACCACAGATATGCTTTGATCTGATCTGGAGGCAACTTTAGGGACACCATATCATTATAGAGACGAGTTTTACATTGGGATTGATTTTATTAGTATAAATGTATAATTTGATAGATTCTGATCTGTTGTAATTTATTATGGTTCTCTTGTTGGAAGTTGCCCTTAGCCCGGCTTTGCCGGGGGAGGGCCAGGTATAAATGGAATAAAATAAAAAATAAAACTTAAAGATGCTTGTTTCTTTTCCTCAACTAGCACAGTAAAAAGAAAAAGGGTAGGGAGGTATGTAGCAGGTAGCTCTTCCCTAAGGTTGCATAGCTATAGGAAATTAATAGGTTGGATCCACACTTAACTATACAATTAATGGTTATTAACAAATATTTCACACTTAGTTTCTATTAAAATAGTTAATCCAATAATAGCTGCTGGTTCTCTCGGGACAAGGAGACACTCAAGTTTATTTGGTAATAGCTCAGTAATAAGCAAAACTGCTGGCAGATACTGGTTAATAAGGCATTAATTCTATTTTTTAGCATGACTCCGACCTTTGTTTTGGGATTGGTTGGATCATAGGTATTGTATTCTTTGTTTTAAATCTTCAATCTCTATGTATACAAAGCAAGGACTCACATCTCCCCCTTTCTCTAGACTTTCTGTTTTCTTCCCTTTCTCTGTCATGTGTTCTTTTTTATTTAAAAAAAAAACCCCTATCCAAAACAAAACCTCAACTGTCCCGACATTGCCAGTTCCCTCTTTTCTGTTGTGTCACACATGCAGCCCTGCCATTTCGTGCATCTGGGGGCCAGGAACTTCTGCCTTTATATTATTCCCAGGCTTTGACTCAGAAAAGCCTGAAACCGGAGCATCTGTAGCTCCAGATGTAAAGAGGACAAAGCCTACGAGCCAGCTGCTTTTCAGCCTCTTCCTTCATCTCTTTGTGGCTCCTGCTTTATTGGCTGCCGCTGTTGTGTTTGGATGTAAAGATGAATAAAAATGAATAAAAGCAACCATCTCAGTAGATTGATGAACCAAGACTTGAGGGATGAAGAAGAGCCACTGTGGCGTAGTGTGTAGAGCAGGCCCTGGGAGTCTGAGGTTCAAAACCCTACTTGGTGATCTAGGGCTAGTCATTCTCTCTCAGCCCAACATAACTTGTAGGGTTGTTGAAAGGTATATTGGGAGGAGGGGGAGCGATGTAAACCACACAGAGGTTCTTGGAGGGGAAGGGAGCTAAAAATGTAATCGATAGATTGATGGATGGCTCTATGGGCAGAAGGAACACGTCCATTTATTTAGGTTTCAAATTGCCCAGATCTGAATCCTGCACTTTCCGGTATGGATGGTACTCCTTCTGTGTGTAAATGCACAGTCGTACAGTTTATGGTCTTATAATCAGGTGGATCAGCTGTGAACTCAGGACAGAAGAAAGGGAGAGCCTCTTCACAAAATGCACAATGAGCATTTGGAATTCAGTGCCACAGGATGTGGTGCTGGCTTTAAAAAAAGGGATTAGGCAAATTGGTGAAAAGTAGATGTACCAGTGGCTATTAGTCATTACAGTTCAGTGGAACCTTCAGAAGTGAAATAATTTGGGTGGAGACAGATATGGGAGATGATCTCATAACCTCCCTATAGGCAACTTGCTGGCCACTGCCGGAAAGAGACAGCTGGACTACACGGACCTTGCTGAAGTAATGTGATAGCCAAGCCAGAGTTTAGGTATCTGTAGGCTGGATCCAACCTGGTTTTCTTCTCATGAAAAAGGGAGGATAGGGTCTGCTTTGATCACTAGAAACACTATGCTGGGGGATCATGGGACCTGCATGGACAAAAGCCATTTGGGTCAGAACTCTAGTGAGAATGGGAGCTGGAAAAGATTGTGCAAAAACATCCAACCTTATATATCTGTTCTCCAACCCAAAGTCCAGTTGCTGGAGTCTAGGAAGGGTACAGCAGGAGATGATACTGCTATTATAATCAGACAAGAGCAAAAGGCCAAAATCCTCTTATGGTTGATTCAAACTGGCAGCCAATCACAGGGACTGAATTTGCACACCCATTGTGTCAGAAAAAGGCTCACGCTCCTCTGTGTCAGAAGAAGCATCACACTCTAACCTTAGAGTTCTTCACAAGTGAAATTTGAAAAGATCACGTGATCACACCAGAAGTTTCCTTATACCAAGTCAGACCATGGGTCTGTCAAGCTCAGTATTGTCCACTCTGACTGGCAGCAGCTTTCTAGGGTCTCCAGTGAAGGTCTTTTGTATCACCTGCTACCTCATTCTTAAGTGGAGATGCCGGGGATTGAATCTGGAACCTTCTGCATGCAAAGCAGATGCTTTCCCATTGAGCTGTAGCCTGAATGCACAATTCATGTTTTTATTTTTGTAATCACAAATATACTGCTTGAGTATTGATTGCATATTGAATATGATCAATGAGTGCTGGTGAAATTTTGTGGTTCAGGCCATTAAAAAAGCCCATGGCTTCCCGATCCATCCAACAATAAGAATGAATTACACTGTCTTGCTCTCAGTCATTTATGGGAAAGAAATCAAAAGCTGTTCAAAATGAAGCATTGAAGCCAATAATTCCCGTTTCCCAAGTTGGACCGAATGGCTTGTATCCAGTGGCTGTGTGGAATGGAGCTTTCCCACATCACTGTCACTAAACGCCCTCAAAATTTTGTTCCTGGCTTTCAGTGGACACTCAAGAACATTAGTGTCAAGGGGATCTGCAGTGGGAGGGAGGAATCCCCGGGAATTCCTTCCCCAAATGGAAGTGCTTTCAGTAGCAAAGCAATAAAAATTTTTCTCTGTGGACTGAAGACTTCATGAAAGCGAGTCACTGGATCCAGCTTGGTGGAAGGGAGTCAGTGGATTCAACCTTAGTTTTAGCTTTTGGCTTTATAGTAAATGGTATTTAAGTACAAACTTGAACAGTACGGTATGAAGAACATGTGTGTCAGCCACTAAGATGCCAGATGATCAGGAGCTAAATGAATGTTTAATATCAGGGGAAATCTCGTCGTTTTCCTGCTTATACCATGCCAAAACACTCCCAGCAGGCTTGCTAGATATCCAGCCGAACTCTGTCAGCCATGAGAGGTTTTATTAGTCCTCATCTGATTGATTCAGGCATGGAGGTAATTTTACTGCTTCTATAGAAAGCGTTTCATGCCATTCTGCGGATGACTTGATGTTGGGGGGGGGGGGCGCTTAGTCTGAGGTACAACATTGATTGCATTGATTGTGGTTAAGAGCGGCAGACTCTAATCTGGAGAACCGGATTTGTTTCCCCACCCCTACACATCTTTATGCAACAGGAGAGATTTTTGTCTGTCCAGATTAACTGTGATGTAGAAAACGTCGCCATACCATTCTGGTATGTTATGTTCACCAGGAGGGAGAATTAATTTCAGTGAGAAGGTTGGAGTGCTTGTGTCAAAGAGGGGAGGGCATGTGTGAGAGGGAAAGAGAGATTGAATGAATGAAGGAATGTGTTGGTTGTTTCTGAGGATATTTATCACAGACACAGGTAGGTCCAAAGACATGATGTACACATGCGCAGTGCAGCTCTGGGTACAGCTGTGACTTCGTTTGTTGTTTTTGCGGAGCAGGCCTCACCACCAAATAAACAAGCCACATTTCAGACTGAGAAGCAGCTTGCCTCATAGAGTTGGAAGGGACCACAGGGTCATCTAGTCCAACCCCCTGCAAAATGCAGGAAATTCACAACTGCCTTCCCCCCACACCCGCAGCGACCCCTACTCCATGCCCAGAAGATGGCCAAAAAAAGCCCCTCCAGGATCCCTCTTTGGCACTGGAACTGCTGCATCAAGAACAACTGTACTGCAGCTACATAGATCGCTCCCTTCCCCTTAAGCCTCATCAGATCTGTGGATTTTGATCATGTGTTGAATTCTTAACACATGAGCACATGAAGCTGTCTTACACTGAATCAGACCTTTGGTCCATCAAAGTCAGTATTGTCTACTCAGACTGTCAGTGGCTCTCCAGGGTCTTTCAAATCACCTACTGCCGGATCTTTTAACTGGAGATGCCAGGGATTGAACCTGCAACCTTCTACATTCCAACCAGATGCTCTACTACAGACCCACGGGCTCTCCCCCGACCCCGATTCTCAGGGTTGTCCCCATAGTGAATAATGTTTCTGAGTGTTCTGCATAGTGTATGTGGATATGTGTGACTAGATTTAAGAAGCTGTTTTTCCTCTTTGCAGACCATTTATCCCCACCCTGACTGTCCTTTATAATGTTTTTCTCTTTAATCAAAGCACCTGGTAGGTGTCTGAGGCTGATGCCTCTCAACTCTATTTTATTTATTTATGTATTTATATAGAATATTTCTATGACTCCTCTTCAGAGTCCTGCTCAACTTGGCTTACAATTAAAAACCACAGGTAATAGGGTTGCACGGTACAAAAAGGTTTACAAACTTACTTGGATAAATTACTAGGGACTGTGGTCTATACTGCTGTGTATAGCTTACAAGTATGATCCTATTGTGTAATTTTTGCAACACTTAATATGTCATTCTAATACTTATGCTATGCTTCAGTTCTTATAGATTTCTGGTTGGTTGCAGACTTCTACAATACTAAATGCATTGTTTATTGAATGTCCCATTTGGTTGCATGTACTGACTCACTATGTGTAATCAATGTTGAGTCCCTGTGTGAAAGGCGGACTATAAATAATGTCAATAAAAATAAGTAAGTAAAATATTAAATTACAATCCATCAAAACCTGAATTTGACTTGAAATGAAAGTCTGAGGTACAACATTGATTGCATTGATTGTGGTTAAGAGCGGCAGACTCTAATCTGGAGAACCGGATTTGTTTCCCCACTCCTACACATGAAGCCTGCTGGGTGACCTTGGGCCAGTCACAGTTCTCTCCGAAATCTCCGAGCCCCACCTAACTCACAAGGTGTCTGTTGTGGGGAGAGGAAGGGAAGGCTATTGTAAGCCTGTTTGAGACTCCTTAAAGGCAGAGAAAATTAGGGTATAAAAACCAACTCTTCTTCTTCTACATATGCAGACTACATTTCCCTTAAGAGTACTTATTTAGAGAATTCTCAAAAAGCCGATGGTTTACTACCAGGATAGGCCCAAGATTAGACAGAAGAGAACCCAAGGGTATTTCAGCACTCCTCCCGCATACCTTTTCACTTTCCCTTTAAAAGGAAACTGCAATTCTTCTTACAAAAGTGTATTTTCTCTTAAATGGAAGTTATCCACACAGCATTGTGCAGCTCCAGTAGTTTCTGTAGAGGGCCAGTCACAAGGGATTCTGTAATGTCCATCTCCGGTGAAACAAAATACCTGCTTACGGTTGAATGAACTGGAAATCCCATCTAATAGCTCAACAATCACTTTAAACTACTTGAAGATCAATATAACTTGATGTAGACTTACTTCACCCGAAAGACATGGGAGTTTGGAAGGCAGCTTAGGAGCCTCCCTAAAGTATGATGTGAACTTTAACGGGCAGTAGAAGACTGACTCATCAATGTCGGCGCTGTAGTGCAGGGTTCTCCCATAATGCCCATCGTATGCAGTCTGTTTTCCTTTGTCAAATAATTTCAATTAGTAATCGTTTGAAGGGGGGAAAGATACACAGATCAGAGGAATGTCTTGAATTAACACCGATATTATCTGTTCCTGCCTCTCATTGCAGAAAGACAAGTTCTGCGTTTATGAGGAATACTGCAGCAACCACGAGAAAGCGCTCAGGCTCCTCATGGAACTGAACAAGATCCCGCCTGTCAGAGCGTTCCTCTTGGTAAGCAATGGTGTCCTCAAAAGATCTTGTACACCCCCCCAGAGAGCTTTACACTCTGGTAATAACAACGTACTGGTGGTCTCTGGCCCAAAGAGTGTCCTGCTGTCCTCAACTAGGGTCAAGGCGTTTTTGGCCCTGGCCCCGGTCTGGTCGAATTCCCTTTCCAGCGAGAGCAGGGCCCTGTGGGACCTTAAGGAATTCTGCGGTGCCTGTAAGACGGAGATATTCTGTCAGGCCTATAGTTGAGGGCAGCACCGGTATGTCATCAAAGGTGGTGGCCTCTCTACTCTTCCCTTCCATGCTGTTTAATTTAATTTGGGAGCCCTGACTGTTCTTCCAGGCCCACTGTGGCCTTATGCGCCAGAGTTGAGTGCCACTTGCTGTAATTATTTAATTGACTAACAACTGGTTTTAAATTTTTTAAAGTTTATTGCTTATTATGGTTTTATGGTAAAAGGTAAAGGTCCCCTGCGCAAGCACCGGGTCATTCCTGACCCATGGGGTGACGTCATATCCCGACATTTCCAAGGCAGACTTTGTTTGCGGGGTGGTTTGCCAGTGCCTTCCCCAGTCCTCTTCCCTTTACCCCCAGCAAGCTGGGGACTCATTTCACCGACCTCGGAAGGATGGAAGGCTGAGTCGACCTTGAGCCGGCTACCTGAAACCGACTCCCGTCGGGATCGAACTCAGGTTGTGAGCAGAGCTTTTGACTGCAGTACTGCAGCTTAACATTCTGCGCCACGGGGCTCCTATGGTTTTATGGTACTGTATGTTATTTGATGATGTTAGCTGCCCTGAGCCCAGTCTCGGCCGGGGATGGAGGGCAGGATATAAATTGAATTTTTAAAAAAGGGCAGACCAAGATGAGTGAGGCACTCACCAGGCAGACTGTGGAGGCAGAACTGAGGCTGTGCAAGCCATGCCCGCCAGCATACCTGGAAGAATGGAGAGTGGCTTCTGTTGCTCCTCGGGGCCTGCATTGGCTAGGCAACTGGCCTATTGGCACACTGAAGGGAGGGAAGGGCCATTGGGAGAGTCATGCTGCCATGGGGATGGTCTCACCCCTTTTGCGATCCTGGCAAGGCCCTACCCTCTCTTAAGGTATGCTGGGAAATTCCTGGGTCAACTCATCTTCAGTCCTTCCTTTAAAAGGTGGGCTGGAGGTGAGCCAGGGAAGAAGGGCCAGAATACTCTTTTGCAATTTAGACAGAGGATCGAGGAAGGAGAGAGGGGGCTTTGATCGAGATTAACCCCTGACCTGTCCAACTGAGGCATCTAAAAAGCCTTGCAAAGAAAGGACGCTGGAGGGTACATTGGCCTGGGAACCCAACCCCAGCAAGTAGGGGTGTTGTTGCCTGCCACCCCTCAGTTGGGTGGCAGGAGGAAATTCCTGTGAGAAATGGGGAGGGACATGATTGGCATCTCTGTCACGATGATATTGCTTCTGGCATGACTAGGAAGTGATGTCATCATGCAGGGGTACGTTCTATCATTAGGCCACAATCATTAGCCCACAATTTGTGCAAATGCTAGAGTCCCTACCATGATGATGTCACTTCTGGGTTGCTCTGGAAATGACATCATTGTGTAAGTTCTATTTAATTGTTGCGGCTGCTGGACACAGTATCCTCTGTAAATTGGTCTAAAGTTCTTGAAGTGACAGGCTATTATCACATCAGTTTTATGCCCCTTCTGGCTCTTCCTGCCATATTAAAGGCCCGTTAGATTGGGCTGAATCTGACAAATGCTGCTCCCTGTGTCTTTTATCTATTTTGCAAATACCTGGATTTAGCTGACAAAAGAAATTGAAAATTGATTCTTCAGCTGGAGGAAAACAGCTGATAACGAGTGGGGGTCCACAAAACTTGCCAGGAGGGAATATCCTCTCCCTATCCCCCCCTGCTCACCTTCCAGCCCAGCTGTAGCAGGGCTCCGGTGCAGATGGGCCTGAAGCAGCTCCTGGGTGCTGCTATGGATGGGCCTGCCAGGAGCTGTCAGGCTCTGCTGCCACTGCAGATGGGCCCAGAGTGGCCCCTGGGCTTTGCCGCCACAGTGACTGTTTGGGGTAAGTGTGCCCCCGATCTCTGGATTTAAATATCCACAGATCGGGAGCACAGTTGGAAATTAGATGCATAGATACACAACTAGGTAATACCACCCCACTTTGACTTACATTAAATCTTTTATTTACTGTATGCAGTAAAATTAGCCCCTAGTATTGGTAATATAGCCCTAACCTGAATGGTCCAGCCAAGCCTCATCCCATCCGATCTCAGAAGCTAAGCAGGGTTAGTTGTGGTTAGTGGTTGAATAGGAGGCCACCAGCAAAGCCTAGGGTCGCTATGCAGCGTCAGGCAGTGGCAGACCCCCCTCTGAATGTCTCTTGCCTTGAAAGCCCCATGAGGGGTTGCCATAAGTTGGCTGAGACTTGGCAGCGCTTTTATACACCCACACCTTGGTAATATAAGGACTACCATATTTCCCCTTTGCTCTCAGCTTCTTAAGGGACCTGTGTGTTCTGTTTGGTGCAAAAGTGACCTTTGATCAACTGCTGGTTTGTGTATTCTCAGCTGGACGGCTTCCATCTGTTTCTCCTTCTTGACAGAAAGCCAAAGGTGCAGCTAGATACTGGCTACACCCTGCTCCCATTAAAATTGGCAGAGTGTTCTATCCAGAATGCAGACAGAGGCCTGAAGAATGTTGCCAGAATTTTTTCCCCTCCCTCCCTCTTTTTTTTAAAACATCCAGCCTGATGAAGAGTTCTGGAGAACTTGAAACTTGCCCATTATGTTGTGTTATTTTGGTCTTTTACAAGTGGTATTATGTGGCTTATGTTTTTGACAATCTTTGGAAGTTCAGCACAACTCTGTCCCATACTTGCAAATATCATGAAGGTTACCTCAGCACGGGCAAGGAGGATATTTTGCTGAAGTGAAAATCCTCCATCCACCTTGCTATCTTACTTCATGGACTTTTTTTTTTTTTTTTGGGCCACCAAGTCACATCCCACTTATGGCAACCCTATAGAGTTTCCAAGGCAAGAGACGAACAGAGGTGGTTTGCTATTGGCTTCCTCTGCGTAGCAACCCTGGCATTCCTTGGTGGTCTCCAATCCAAGCACTAACCAGGGCTGACACTGCTTAGCTTTGAGATCTGACAAGATCAGGATAGCCTGGGCCATTCAGGTCAGGGCATGGACTTCTTTTACACATCATGAGCTTGCCCCCCCCCCCCAAAACAGCTTTTTGTGTGGAGAAGAAAGATCAAATACCTGTTTTGTGACTTGAAAATAATGATTTAAAACTGAAAATGCATCTAATGTTGGATCCTTAAGAGAAGAAATGTGAGTGCATGCATTGTTTTGGAATGTTCTCTGTGCTTATTGATTGGACTGGTGGAGACCCAATAGACTCATTGGACTGGTGGAGACCCAATAGACTCATTGGACTGGTGGGTCCAGTAGGGACCCAGTGTGGCTTAGAACATGGTTCTCTCCTCCCCCATTTTATCCTCATGGTAACAGACCTATGAGGGAGGATAGGCTGACAGAGAGTGACTGGGCCAAAGGACATCCAGTGAGCCTTATTGCCGGGTGGGGATTTGAACTGGTGTCTCTAGTCCAACACTCTAATCACTGTGCTGTGCTGGCTGTTCAGGTTTATTGCCTCATCACGTCTCTGGGCAGGGAGGACTACAGACTGCTGTGCCATGCTGTCAAACCCCCCCCCCCCCAAATGATTTTTTAAGCAGTTGTACTCATTGTGGATATTGGTGATTGTGGACTGTATCCCCTTGCGTCATTCTGTCTTCTCAGTCTGCCCTCTCCAATCCTATCTAGCATTGTAAAGTCACCATCTAATGAGGTCACGTTAGAATAAAAAGAGCTTTTTTGTGTGAGTGGACTTGGCCTAGGCCCTGTCAGAGTCTGAAACAGAGACTGGTCTTTGGAAAATGTGGGAATACTTCAATTCTGAAAAAGGTGCAATTTAAAGGGCCAATGCGGGGGCAGGAGAAAATGACGAGAGGACAGAAATGGCTTATGATTCACACAAAAACCCTGGAAAATTGGACGGAAGATGAGGGCCGCCACTTCCAGTCGTAAACTTTCTAAAGAATGGGTACACTGGAAGGAGAAGTTTATGACTGGGGTATGTCCAGGAGACAGAGATGGAGAAAATGGAGAAAATGGCCTCTTTGGAAGGTGGACTCTATGGCATTGTACCCCATTGAAGTCCCTCCCCTCCCCAAACCCTGCCCTCCTCAGGCTCCACCCCCAAAATCTCCAGGTATTTCCCAACGTGGAGCTGGCAACCCTATGTGTTGGCCCCATCCATTTGTAAAATTGGGGGATGTAAGGATCTGCTTTTAGCATCCAAAGAGGTGTATGTGGGGAGGAGGGGAAGAAGAAGAGCTGGTTTTTATATGCCGACTTTCTCTACCACTTAAGGAAGAATCAGACCGGCTTACAGTCACCTTCCCTTCCCCTCCCCACAACAGGCACCCTGGGAGGTAGGTGGGACTGACAGAGCTCCAAGAGAACTGTGACTAGCCCAAGGTCACTCAGCTGGCTTCATGTGCAGGAGTGGGGAAACAAGATTAGAGTCTGCCACTCATGTGGAGGAATCAAACTTGGTTCTCCAGATTAAAGTCCACCACTCTTAACCACTACACCACACTGAGCCTTTCCCTTCTCCCTTATCTCCTTTTCCCATGTTCCATTGCTTCTGGTGCTTTTCTATCCAACTCACTGCCTATATTGGAACCAATGGAGGGAATTGGGAGCCTCTGAGGGAGTATATAATGGAGGGAATGGGAGGACTCGAAGGGAGAGAGCTCCGTTTTCCAAGTTGAGGGTCATCAGGCTGAAATGAAACTGGAAATTGAATCCTCTGTGGTGCAAGAACCATATCTCCTTCTCTGAAGCTTTGGGGGAGTCTGAACTTACAGGTGGAGATGGAAATGCTGACACAGATCATTAGAGTGTGTTGCAAAGAGGGAAGGTTCTGGAAAGCTTTTATGACTCACCTTAGAGGATCTATGTGTCTAACTGGAATGCTGTCAATAGTTTGGTGCATCCTAGAGTCTTTTAAGTGTTTTTTAAGGCATTGTATTGAATGCAAAGAAATATATTTGTGTAAATGCAATAGTTCCCTCAGGATCATTGCACTCGAGCAGGGTGATTTGTACTCAGAATAACCTACATTTTAAAAAAATTATCCAAGTGTGCATACGATTGCAGCCCCAGTTGTAGAATTTGGAAAGTTTTAGTGCAGAATTAATTGGATTATGATGATCTCTTTTCGCTTTCCCCTATGCAATAAATTGATATTTTCTGAGCTCATAGCTTGTATGAGACTTTGAAGATCTCTGTGCATCTATACAAATAATGTTTGTTATCTGACTGGGAATGTTTGGAGGATTTGTGTCAAAGGTAACGTTATTGTTCTTTTCTCATGACAGAGCTGCATGCTTTTGGGAGGGCGGAAGACAACAGACATTCCACTTGAGGGTTATCTGCTAACTCCAATCCAGAGAATTTGCAAATATCCACTTCTCCTGAAGGTAACGCACAAAATGCAGAATTTGTTTCGATAGCAGTGTTCCTTCCTAATCCTCTGCCAAGTCTCAGCTATGGCTGTTGCACACTCAGAACTGTACTTTTGCATGTGTGAATGATAACTCTAGTTTGAGTGGGAAAATATTAGTATTTCTTGATGTGCAAGTACATTTGAAGAGTTGGAGGCTGGCACTCAGTGGTGGAGTACCTTCTTTGCATGCAGGAGGTCCCACGTTCTTATCTTTGGCCTCTTTAGTTAAAGAATCTCCAGTTGCATGTTCTGGGAAATCTGTTCTCTGCTTGAAACCCAGGAGAATTGCTGCCAGTCACATTTTTGTCACACCATTCCGGGATAGCCAGCGTGGTGTAGTGGTTAAGAGCGGTGGTTTGGAGCGGTGGACTCTGATCTGGAGAACTGGGTTTGATTCCCCACTCCTCCACATGAGCGGTGGAGGCTAATCTGATGAACTGGATTTGTTTCCCCATTCCTTCACATAAAGCCAGCTGGGTGACCTTGGGCTAGTCACACTCTCTTAGCTCCACCTATTTTGCAGGGTACCTTTTGTAAGGAGGGGAAGGGAAGGTGATTGTAAGCCAGTTTGATTCTTCCTTAAGTGGTAGAGAAAGTCGGCATATAAAAACCAACTCTTTTTCTTCCTCTTCCTCCTCCTCCTCCTCCAAGGCATTCAGGGCATTGAACATCACTTCCCTCTTGGTCCTCACAGCAACCCTGTGAGGCTTGGGGAGAGTGACTGGCCCAAGATCCTTCAGCAAACTTCATGGAGGAGTGGGGATTCAAACTTGGCAGTTCCATCCAAAGCACCCTAACCCTTCTAAGCCTATTGTCTTTGCTTAGGATGGCACTGTGGGTCTCCCAGACCCTAGTCTGACACTCTAACCACTACACCACGCTGCCTGCTCTCTTTCTATCAGTGTCATTTATTTAATCATGTCTGTTTCAGTCTCAGTTGTGCTGATATTCATTGGAAGCTGCTCTATGCTTTCTAGCTGCCATATGGAATAGCTGGCGCACAGAGGCTGCTTAAAGGGATACCTAGGCTGCAGCCATAACGTGTTGACTCATTCTTCAGAAAGTCCAAGGAGCATCCTGATAGATGCACAAGCTGTAGTTTGGCATGCCAGTTTAAACAGGCTTCATACAGAGTTCAGTCTAAGTAGGTAGGGGAAATAGCATAGGGGAGGTGCAGTGTTGCTGTGATCTTCTCCTTGTCTCTTTTCAACCATGAGCTTGAACAGGGACCTCTGAATATGCTGGGCCATGTGTGGGTCATTACCTCCCACCCGTGTGGATGGCTCGGTTCGTACTGGAGGCTATAAGTGTCATATATACTTTATTTAAAACCTTTTTACCCTACTATTCCACCCAATCCGGATCCTCAAGGCAGTGAACAGTTGAAAAACAAAACAAAAAAACCCAATATTTAAAATGCATATATCTAAAACAATAATTAAAAGCATAAACAGGAAGGAGAGTCAGTAAGGAATACTCCTCCCATAGTTAGTTAGAAAATGTATAGGGTTGGGAGGGTTGCCAACCGGCCTGGAGAAAAATGACCTGTCCCTCTAATAGAAGCTTAGAGTGTAGAAATGGGCAGCTGAATCTTTTCATAGCATGGAGGTCAATAACATCACCTGGCAAATAACATCTCACTAAACCTCTATTAAAGGGACAGGACTCCCCCCCCCCACAAGGAGTTGGCAACTAAAATATGCATCCTCTCCAAAGAACTCCAAAGAGATCTCCTCCAATGCTTAATCAACACGTGGTTATTACTTGATGTTTGCTGTGGAGTGAATTTGATGTAGCCACAGCTGACCTGCAGGGTCTATGGAAGAAATATCTTGCTGTTGTCTTTGATTATATCCCTTGGAAGAGAGACAAATGCTTCTTGTTAGAACACAACAGTTTTTTTTTTGAAAATGCATAAGAACAGAAATCTCAAGTATAAATGTGGATGGTTGCAGTAGTTTGGGGCAGGCACTTTCCTCAGCTGTTTCAGTTTGCTCTCTCTGTTTGGCGCCAAGAGGGACTGCGATTTGAGAGCTGACATAGCAAAGTAGCCGTGACATGGAATGCTTCTGAACCAACTTTACAGTGTTGTAGCAGTGCACAGGCTGAAGCCCTGTCTGATATCCCTCTGGCTGTTAGTTCAAGACCTGCTGTCGGCTCAGATTCTAACATTTTGTGGCCCTGGTTTGAGAAGTTTAGTGGCAGAGAGCACAAGCTTTGCAAAAGATCTTAGCTTCAGTCCCTGGCATCTCCAGTACATGGAACTGGATAGCAGGCCACATTTGCTCGAGGAAGAAAATCACATTGACAAAGCCCAGGAAAGCCTTTTCTGCTGCTATGTGAAAACCAGGTTTATTTCTTACTGCAGCAGCAGTTTTTATTTGGCAGCATTTTAAAGCAAGGCCTTTCAAATACAAACATTAGAAGTTTTTTTTTATCAGGTAGTAGTTAGGGAGCGTAGACTGTCAGAACCAGAGAACAGTCCTTGACAAGCCAGTTTGTGCTGTTTTCAGCTGTAGCTGGACAAGCCCTATGGTGGGGACAGGAGTAGAAGGGAGACAGGCCATGCCTGATCCTTCCATGAAGATGTATTGCTTAATAATAATAAGTTAATGAGTAATGACACTTGAGGCAGGGCAGTGCCGCGGGATGTCCCAAAGTCCTAACTGCTTTAACATACCATGTATACCAGTCAGACTGTGACAAATCTAGCCAAAGCCTTGCTCTAAAACGCTGCTTCGGTTTTCGCAACGTGCACAACTTAACCCTGCTCTGTATACTGACCCTGGACTAACTGACGGGAGTGGGGGGAGGAGGCAGCTGGTGGGTCTCCATTCCATGGATTTGCCTTGGGATTACGTGTGACACTCGAGGGCTTTCTGAAAGCCTCGGGTGGGGGGGGGGCAAACAGATCAGAGGAAGCAGAGATATGATAAATGTGGTCTGCACATTCCTCCTCAAGGACCTCCATGGTGTTTACACTTCTTTCGATATCCCTTTGGGGGTCCGTTGCTTGGTTGGCTTCCAGTTGTTTTTGTCAAGAGTGTTGAAACTCAAAAGGGAGCAGTCTGAAAAGCGGAGATTCTTAAGATTCACCAGAGACAGGCCTTGTTCAGATACAGGCATGCCTCATTTTATTGCATTTCACCTTATTGTGCTTCCCAGACATTGCATTTTAAAGCAACTCTATCAGCGCCATGTACTCACTTCATGTCCCAGTGTCACACTTCGGTAATTCTCGCAACATTTCAAACTTTTTCATTGTTATTACAGTACTGTTTTTAGACAAAAAAGGTACGCTTAACAGACGACAGCATAGTATAAACATAACTTTTGTATACCCCAGGAAACCAAAAAATTTGTGTGACTTGCTTTATTGCAAACCCGCAATATCTCCGAGGTATGCTTGTAGTCTCATTCTTAGGCAATTGCTTGGACTGTGATGTTTAGTTACAGGTAGAGGATGTTGGCTTTGAATGTTTCTCAGTGCAACAAAAAAATCCTTCAGTAAAAAAAACCTAACACCTCTTGGGGACAGATTCCAAGTTGTTACAGCTATACTGGTTTATTTTTACTTGAGGGGATTTTGTGTTAATGTAGGAGTGCAAGAAAACCATGAGACAGACTCTTGAGGTCTGTTCAGAAGTGACTCTTTTGCTACCTGGTCAGACAGTGCAAAGTCACCCACCTGCTGCTGATGAGCTCGCCTGTTCCGGAGGACCAGAACTTCCAACCAGTGTCACCTCTGGTGACAACTTCCAAACACACTTGACACTGAGAGACCCTGTCCTTCAGTGTTACTCCTCTGAAGATGCCCGCCACAGCTGCTGGCGAAACGTCAGGAAAGAAAATACAAAGACCACAGTCACACAGCCTGGATAACCTAAAAGAACCGATGAACTTTGACGGTGAAAGCCTTCGACAATACTTTAGTGTCACCTCTATTTGACCTGAATCTGGCATTAGCCTCAGTTATAAATTATATGACTTTTGGTTTAATGTGAGCCAAGACTGACCTCCAGGACCTGTTTTTCTATGTGTAGGTTTCAGCTCTTGCAAATTTAATTTGACAGCAAAGATGAGCACATCTGGACACAAGCAGAGTGCAGCCTTCAAGGGTGTTCCTCCATTGTGGCCTTAGAGGCACAGCTCCAGCCTTTGGGAGATGCCTCAGGCAGCTTACAAAATAATAATTAAAAAAAACTTTAAAAGATGTTAATTAAAATCCAACATCAACAGCCCCCCAGACCAAGACAGCTTAAAATGACAATTTCCAGACTAAAACTGTGCTAAAAAGTCTAACCTTGGTGTACAGAAACATTTTGGTCCGGCACCTAAAGGAAAGCAATGTAGGCACCTGGAGAGCCTCAAGGGAAGGGCATTCCACAAGCAAGGTGCCACTACTGAAAAAGCCCTGTCTCTGGTTGCCACCCACTTCACTTCTGAACGTGGGGGCACAGAGAACAGGGCTTGTCAGGCAGGTTTTACTGGAGAGCTGGACAATATGGGAGGAGGCCATCATTCACTGATAGCCGTATGTTTTATTTTGTTCCTGTTGTGTTGTTTTAAGCTGTGTAAATCTTCCTGGAGTCTCAATGAGAAAGGCAGAGTATAAATTAAGTAAATAACAAGTGCCCTGACCTGGATAGCCCCAGGCTAGTCTGACCTTATCAGATCTCAGAAGCTAAGCAGGGTGGGCCCTGGTTAATATTTGGATTGGCAACCTCCAAGGAATACCAGGGTCATGAAGCAGAGGCAGGCAATGGCAAACCACCTCTGAATGTCTCTTGCCTTACGGGGTTGCCATAAGTCAGCTGTGACTTGGTGGCACAAAAAAACAATAAAAACAACAACAGCAGAGTAGTTATTTCAACCAGGATCGCCCTGGTCCTAGTCCAACATGCTAATTCATTATTCTACCCTGGCCATCTTGATTTTAGGATGTGTTGCTTGTAAAGACAACAGCAACACCGTAATGGCATGGCTGTATCTTACTGAGCGGCAAGCACGCAGTTCAGTGGTGAGGCAGCTGTTGTGTGAGTCCAACCCCATCGGGGACTGGAAAAGCCATTTCTCTTTACAGTGGGCAGCTTGTATGAGCAAAAGGAAGACCTGGAAAGGGGGGGGGAGAGCACAGACCCCTGCCTTAATAACACCCTTTGGGTGGGGATTAGCAGTGCTTTCCTCTGTTTTCTCGCCCTTTGCTATAATAGGCGGGTGTAGGCCATAATAACCACACCCTAGGAGTCCCTTGATTGACAGCTGTGCCATGCTGGGATCAAGGACGCACGCTGTGATTTTTCTTTTTTCCATCCAGGATTTTGCGGGTACTATTCAACTCCATTTCAAGGCCATTCTTTTGGTGGCCATGCCTTGCAGCAGTATGAGCCACTTAAAAAAAAATACAGCTCATAATTATAAGCTACATCGTGGGCTGGGAGATTCTTGAGCTCCTAGGAAGGGATAACCTGGAGGCAGAAGCTGAACTGCCAGACTTGGAATCCACTTGAAAGGAAATGCTAAACAGGGTGGCATTTGCAAGCCAGTAATGATTGTAGGTGTCAGAAATGTGAAATTGGTAGGAGTACAGATAACAAGTGTGATGGAAATCTGACAAGGTGCCCTTTCTTCCTCCCCTGGATGATTGAAAAAGACAGGATGCGGCTACTTAGCTAGAGGTTAAGGTGCTAAAAAGGTAGTCCTCCCAACTCCAGATTTAGAGCTGTGTGAGCTCAGAGCCCTGCAGGAAAATGGAAATGAGTCTATTTTTAATTCGTAACAATAGTTTTTCATCCTACAATAATCCCAGCTGTTAATTTATTGGGCAAAAATAGCAAAAGGAACAGCTTTAAACCCTGCTCGGTTATGTTTCCTGGATCATTTTTTTCTGCCTGAATTCTGCTGTTCAAAACCCTGTTGCGCTCATGAACCCGGAGCAGGAAATGAGATTGATTCGTGCAATCTCTCTTCTTGCGATTAGTCCTAGCTTTTCAGTAAATTTGTTCTGCAGCAGCACACCGTGTTTCGTCACATGAAGCAGTGAGCAAAGTGAACATTCCATTGTGCAAATTGTGCGACATGCTCTCCAAGGGGAGTGTCCTGAAATGCAGGGCGGAGGAAGCCAGGGGGGATGGTTTTATGTGGATGGTGGTAATTTTCAGCAGCAAAAGCATGTGCTCTGCTCTAATATACAAATGAAGACATCAATCTGGGGTAGAGGAAGGCACAGAGGGTGGCGGCTGTGCAGACAGATAAAAACAAGGCACACTTCAGTAGAACAACATCCTCTCTTCTAGGAAATTTGAATGCTGGGCTTGGTTTTGAAACTTTCTTTCTTGCTTTCTTTCTTCCTACCTGCCTACCATGGGGTAGATCTGTGTTTAAAAGTCTAGGAAGCCTGTTGAAAAACTTACAGTCACAAGTAGTTTTGGCAGATGCTGCCGTTCTCTCCATTCAGAAACAATGTATATGATTCAAGTTGCCCTCATTGCCTGCCACTGCTTGGAATAGCAGCAGGAGGAAAAAAAAATTGATGTCATGTGTGTCACTTTTGGGGAAAACCTGGAAGTGACATGGAGAAGCTCTAGGAATCACCAGAAACTCTAGCTTCCAGCGATTCCTAGAGCTATCCTGCAAATGGTGGACTCCAGAGTGGTGGACTCTGATCTGGAGAACCGGTTTGATTCCCAGCTCCTCTACATGAGCGGCGGAGGCTAATCTGGTGCACTGGATTTGTTTCCCCACCCCTACACATGAAGCCAGCTGGGTGACCTTGGGCTAGTCACAGTTCTATTAAGAGCTCTCTCAGCCCCACCTACCTCACAGGGTGTTTGTTGTAGGGAGGGGAAGGTGATTGTAAACCGGTTTGAATCTCCCTTAAGTGGCAGAGCAAGTCGACATATAAAAACCAACACTACTTTTTCTTCTCCATGTCCCCACCCCGAAGCTCCTGCCACTTTCCAGGCACAGTCTGGCAACCCTATAGCATAATCTGCAACAAAAACCTATTGCCAGATCTCTCATGCAGTTACGTTTGTATAAAGTTAATCTTGAACAAGTATAGTCGCTTTCCCTTTCCAGAACAGTAAACTTAAAAATAAATCCTTTGTGTTCCTTTGTGGTAAATCCAGGGTGGACGAGATTAACCAGGGGAAGCAAAGTAGAAGCTCCATCACAGTGTGGCCAGTGGTACATAGTGCTAAACTCTGGCTGGCCATTACATACATAACTTTGGCCTCTTTCCCAGCTGGGCTTGGTGGTGCGACGGGGAAGTGTGGTGTGGGTGGCAGTCCTCAGACAGGGCCAAAATCCATACATGCTACCATCAAGAGGACAGTAGTGGCCCTGCACTGAGCGGGGGCTTTCCCCACCGAAAATATATTAGTGCTTGCTCCTGATACTCCAACCCACCACCACCACCAAATAGGAAGTACCAGAACCCATATCCCTGGCAGGTTCTACATCCAGTGGGCTGGTTCATTCATTTCGGGGCTGTGGGATGAGAACCAAGATCCTAGAGACCTTTGATTCTTGCCCAAAGGATCCTGCTTCTGGGCCGTACTCAGGGCTTTCCCCCCACTGACCCTACAGATAGAAAGGGGTGGAACAAGCTATGCTTTTATGGTGTACAGTTGGCAGCCTTGTTCCCAGATTCCCCTCCCTGCCAGAATGTAGTATCTCCTTCTCCAATATTTTACACTTAAAAGATGGCATCATTTAGTTGATATTCTGGGATAAACATCTGGGGGATATAAATTCTTGCTTAAGGATACAGTCCAGACTCCTAGGCTATATCATTTAAAAAAAAAAAAAAAACCCTCTGATTTCTTCATGACAAGCTAAAACTTTGTTCTTATTTATTCTGGGTCAAGGTACAAGTCCAGTTTACTCAAGCCCCCAAACACAACCCATTGAGGATAGATCCAAGACTTCCTAAACCAGACATTTTTCATTTTTGGCTCTGTGTGTGAAGGAAAGAAAGATGGACAGTGTGAGCTATAGTCAGGGTGAAAGTAAGATGGTACGGAGCACCAATAAGGTAGTAATTGAACTAGTAGTTCCCATCTTTTGTTCTGAGCCCCCCCCCCCAACATTAAAGTTAAGAAATGTAAGTTATTTTCACCTCTGCCTCTAGAATAAGCCAGCTTGTCTGAATGCAGATGTTTCCCATTCAATAGGATTATCTACACAAGTGAGTTGTGTAATGCGTGTGAGTTGTCAGTCATGATACCCATTCTAACTTCTCAAATATCCTTCAAGATTGCAGCATTTCCTGTGGCTGAGATTTATGAACTTTCTGCTTGTGCGTTACTTTGCTCCCACGCGTAGATAACAACCATGTTTAAAGAAAGTGACCCAAAGCAATTCCTGACCTGGGCCCAAGAGTATAAAATGTGTGAGATTTGCTCTGTGGGTCTGTTTCCTGTGGGCCTTTTCACTTGCAAGAAATAAAAAAATAACAGAAACAGAGGTTTCCTCCTTTGGATGGTAATTGCTGATATTAAGACTGCTTTACTAGGTTGATACCTGCACACATAGTATTTGAGAGACTTATACTAACCAGCATTACAACAAGAATCTATTATACCAGATGTTTGAGTAATTGAGAATAGAATTTACAACATATACTCATGCCTGGTTGGGTTTGAACTGTTTGTATTTGTATTCATTAATGCATTTCTGTAAATGTGTGCAGGTTTACAAAGGGTTTTAATTAAGCACTGATGAAGGCCCCATAGGCTGAAACGCGTTTGGTATGTGGCTATAGTTATCAACCTCAGGAAATGCCATTGTGCTATTTGAATGCTTTTAAATAATTTTAACTTTTATATAGTTCTTCTAATAAATTATACATTCAGTATTTATACATAGACTTATATATATTTTCCTTTCACCCAACCTTGGGTACCCAGCAATTGCTGATATTTCTGCAGCAGTGGTACCTTGAACAGAGGAATACATGAATCTGTCGTATAGTGAGTCAGACCTTTGGCTATCCAGGAGGGTATTTTCTACCCTGACTGGCAGCGGCTGTCCAGGCTCTGAGGCCGAGATCTTTCACATCATTGGCTACTTGATTCTTTAACTGGAGATGCCAGGGATTGAAATTGTGACCTTCTGCACGTGAAGCCGATGGTCTTCTACTGAACCGCAGCCCCTCCAGCTTGCTCCTTCAGTATTATCTACCATCTCACAGTTGCTGCTGTTGTGGGTAATTTTTAACAAGTAAATCAAACCCCAGTCTAGACTCAAGAACTTTCGCCATGGGGTTGCCCTGCCTGTAGACTTTGCTTTGTGAAAAAGACCACAGCATTAGGTTGGAGAAACAATAGACCGGTGGACCTTGGCCAGACAAGATAAAAGCAAGAGCTCTTATTTTCACTGAAGAAGCCAAGGGTGTTTGTATTTTGTAAAATAACATAAGCTTTTTTAAAAAATGATAAATTCTTTTCATTATGGAAGGGTGTAATCGGTATGAAAAAAGAAGACTGCAGATTTTTAATTTCTCTGTTTTATGCATAAGTGGAAGATTGTAATGAGAGGCTTCAGAAGTGTCCTGTTTAGCTTGAATGCTGTACGGCAGCTTGTCTACCTGATTGCAGGGCCTCTCTGGGGTTAATGTAGACAAAGAGGAAGAGCAATTGTCTGCCCAGCCGAGTGGAAGAGCCCAGCCCAGGACCGAAAGAGCAAAGCTGCCATTGGAGCCGCCTTGTAATTGTCAGCTGAGGATTCAACATCAAGGCGGGCGAACGTTTGTTGCACAGCCTGTTCCAGTTAAGCACCATTAGCCCTGCTCCCTTCATGGGGATTCCAGTCTGTCAGCAAAAAGCACTCCCATATCTGTGGAGGGGGGAATCCGTTGCAAAGCACAGCTTCTGTTCCCTTTCTGCCTCCCTTTCTGGAAGGAAAATTTGTAGCCTAGTTTCCCTAAATGGCTCCTTCTAAAAACAACGTGCGGGCAAGAACAGTGACAAAAGAAGTAGAAGGGGGGGGGGGAAGAGGAATTAAAGCAATGGTGTTGAATTTGCAAAGGATTGGCTGTTTGTTGCATGGCTAGTACTGGACTCAGATGTATATTTACAGTCAGGGTCATGACCCTGTTGCCAGTGGCCAAACTATGAGCCTGTGAGGCCATGAGAAAAGAGCCTAAGGGACAGAGCAACAGTGCTCTACTGGTTCCTTGCAAATGTGCTGAGCTGTCTCAGTGTTTAAGATACATGGGTAGGGTTGCCAGCCTCCAGGTAGTAGCTGGAGATCTCCTGCTATTACAACTGATCTCCCGCCTATAGAAAATGGCCACTTTGGCAATTGGACTCTATGGCATTGAAGTCCCACACCTCCCCAAACCCCACCCTCCTCAGGCTCCACCCCAAAAACCTCCCACCGGTGGCAAAGAGGGACCTGGCACCCCTATACAAGGGGACTCTTCTGCTTCTTCAGTGTCTTTGGTTTTGGAGTAAACCATTTCTATTGTTGGAGGCCATCACAGGGAACTTAAGAAGCAGCTAGGCACACTCCATAGTGCCTGAGCCTAGTTCCATTGCAGACCGCCTTCCTCCATTTTCCACGGCTGAGACCATTAAGGAGAGTGGAACCATCGGCCAGGCACCCTTCCATCCTGGCTGATACTAGTGCTAATGCCTTATGATGTAATTGCATGGGCTTGGAGCCTAGGACTGCATTCCCCATGCACTGGTTTGCTGTGGCTGCAGAACAAGCTTCCTCTGCTGCTGCCATTTGTACAAGATTGATGTTTTTCAGTCAGCCTTCGAGCAAGGAGAAGAGCGCTCTACAGAGGAGGCTGTCCAGCATGCATAGATCACAGTCAGAGGATCCAAGCCACAGTTGTCATTGTCTTCTTCCTCCTCTTCTTCCTCTTCCTCCTCTTCAAAAAGCAGACTGGCTATAAATATAGTAATTTTTAAAAAAGTTTAAAAGACTTTTTCTGATTTTCCATCCCTTTATCGTGTAAGCGAAGAACACCATTCAGAGTGAGGAGGGCTGATCAGATTTTGAAGGTCAGATGAGGAAGCAAAAGCAGCATCATTAAAGCAGGGGTACCAGTTGTGTCCCCTGTAAGTGCCTGTCTCCCCCACCTCCTGCCAATCGCCAGTTGCCTCCTGCTGTGCCTGGCAATCCGAAGAGTAAGGGAATATATGTACTTTTCCAATATGTATTCAGGTTGTAGAACCAATCTTTTCTTGGGGCATACCTGATAAACTTGGCTCAGAATCTGCATTCCTTTTATTTTTAAGCAGTTTTATTCCCCCAGAGAATACGCTGATCTGGTTACCTCTTGCTTGCTAGCTCTGTAATGCTAGTACTCCGGTCACATTTAAAGTTCTTCTCTGGAAATGTGAAATGAGGCAGCTGTGCAGCAATTTTGCCATTTGGTCACAGCTAAAAGCTATCAAAGCTAAATTTAAAAAGCAACAGCAGTATTGGAACAATGTGAAGCATTCCAGACAGGCTAAAAATGTCATATTTTAAACATCCTATTCTGTACCAAGAGGAAACGAAGATATTTATTAGGACCTTATTGAAAGGCTTTTTTTATTCAAAAGTGTCTGGACATAAAATATTATTGGTCTGAAAAAATGATTAATTCTGGGTTGAAGCTGCCATACTGTTTGCCAAAACGTTCTCATTGTTGATTATCGTCAGTTTCCAAAGTCTTTCCATGGGTTGATTTCCAGCAAGGCAAGTTAAGGTTGGCTGCTGTGATCTGAACCACTCAGACCATTCTGTTTTGTACGTTGTTCACTTGCAGCTGATTACTTCCTTTTAATTGTTATTTGTGGGATTCACAGCTGCTGGAATTAATGGTGGACAGATTCTGGAATGGGATAATGGGGTCCATCTTCAACCAACAGGGCCAGTTCCAACTTTTGGAGAGATCCTGGGCAGAGAGTGGCCAGGACCCCCCTTCTTTTCCCTCCACCAGGCCCCCCGCTCACACGCCCCTACCTGCCCACCATCCCACAAATGTGCTCCTGCCTACCTGTGTGTTCTTCCCCTGCTTGCTTGTGAAGCTAGGAGGACATCAAGCAGAGCGCTCATCAGTGGGTGGAGAAGAAGCAGGTGGGTGACAGGCGGGGTGGGCAGACAGGAAGCCAGCAGCTGTGGGTCCCACCAGAATCCCTGAGCCCTGTCAGCTCAAGGTGTGCTGATGCTAGCCATGGCAGCCAGTGACGCTTCTATGCCTCATGATTCTCAGCAGCACTTTCCTGCCCGAATACCTCCCTGCCAAGGACTGTATCTGACAGTGGAAGATCAGACACACCTGAAACACTCTCTACAGTTTTGCATTAAGCAGATGTAGGTCATGCGAATTGGCCTGTGGGCCCAGATCTTCATTATAGGAGGGTACAGAAGAGGGACTGTAACTTGAAGTTGTTCTTTTTTTATATATATAAATTTTATTGGTTTTTAAAACTCTAAATTCTTCATAATTTTAACAACAATTTAGAACTAATGTCAAAATCACGATTACATCAATTGTCTTGATTACAAGTAAACATAAAAGAAACAAATTGACTTCCCCACCACCTCCGTCTACCTCTTAATAAAGTATTACAATCCATCGTTAATATATTCTGATCCTAATATTAATCTCATTATAAAGTTTCATATCATATAAAGTTTTACATTCTGGATCAGAGTAAAGAGTGACTTTCCATTTTTCTCAAATCTTATACATTTTCACAGTAATTCATCCAAGCCTCCCATTTTCCCATAAATTGTTAATTATCTCTTTGATTTAATATATCATATTAATTTCTCCCTCTCCACCAGCTTTAACATTTTAATAATCCAATCCCTTTTTTCTGAAACATTCGTCCCTTTCCATTTGGCTGCATAAGATGCTCTTGCAGCCATTGTAACGTAAGTTTAGAAATGTCCTTTGAATTTAAATGTCATTCAAGATCATACCAAATAACATCATCTCCAATGTTTTAAAAATAGTTTTCTATACAATCAATCTTATTTCATTATAAAATCTGATTACATAATCCCAACATGATGTCTAAATCTTAACCACTACACCGTAAATAGCCATGCCACCCATCCAAACTGTCGAAGCCTTCCAAATCCAACAGTCATATTTAAACCAGTCCTTTAGCCATGATCTAATATTTCCTTCTGCATTTGAATTAGGTCAGACAGATGCAGGAACAGGATCTCTTTATTCTCTCTCATCTCTTCAGGCAGGTTGCGTGAACAAAAGTAATTTTCTCTGACCATCATTTCCATCATGGCTTCAATCTGTTTTTCTTGACCTTCTATCTTCTTCTTTGTTCCCTTACATCCTTCCGTAACTTTTTCAACTGAAAAGTCCATTGCTTGCTTGTCTGTTTTCATAGGCACGGGCAGGTTACGTTCTTGATCTTCTATCTTCTTCTTTGTGTCCTTGTGTTCTTCCATAACTTTTTTGACAGAAGAATCCGTTACTTGCATGTCTGTATTGGTAATCATCATTTGAGCCTTAACATCTTTTATGTCTTCTGTAACCAAATCCAACTTCTGATTAAATATTTGTGATGATTGGTCAAGAGTAGTCATCATTGAAATCAGTTGAGCCATCTGTGTTGATATCTGTTTTAATTGTTTAACTGTCGCCTCAGATTGTTTGGTTAACATTTCCTGCACTTTTTTTTCCATGGTAAAGTTCTGTAAAGTTTCCTTTGACTTCATAAAGGCAGGGCTATGTAATGAACCGGAACAGGGACGAGTTCCAGACATTTACATAAATAACTAAACTGAAAAATTGATGATCATCTGGCAGGAATCCATTACATGTAATTAATAGAGAATGTTTCATTGACCAGCTTAAATATTTTTTCGGGTTGAAGAGATTAAAATTTAGCCTTCAAATAACTTTTTAAAATTAACAGTACCAACGAGTTTTACCAGACGCTCTAGGTCAGCAAAACTAGGAAGTATTCCAGAAGTTACCTCGTCGCGGACCTTCTATCGTCTCTTCTCTATGGTTGTTACCTTCAGGAATGATTTTAATGTAGCACGAGTAAGACGAATTTCCGGTCCTACGACCTGCTTCCTGTTGATTTGCTTGCCGAACGATAAAGAGGGATAGTGGATGAAGCGCAGAGTCTTCCGATCGAAGATATCCCCATTGTTGTAAAACGTGGCTGGAGGACTCTTTTTACACCGGATAAGTTCTCAAAAGTTTCTCCCTCCCCTTCCTTTAAGAACGCGTCGGATTGGCAGATCTTAAGTCAATCATTCAAGCTCGTTGTTTTAGTTTAAGCTGATCAGTTTGATAAGGTTCCTGCTGCTTTATCTGATGGATCTCATACAGCAAAGTCATCCAATTCAGTTAAGGGAGGAACGAGGTTACCAGAAATGTTTTCTTCTACCCCCCTGTTATTCGATAATACCAGTGAAAAACGAAAGATTCTTATCAGCTCACTTGGGCGTCTGGAGGTGAGGTTCTAATCTTAATGTAGTCCTTATGATGTTTATAAGGTGGTGGAGGGTAGAGTCTAATGCCAAAGTTGCGCTCTGGCGATTTTAATCCCTTTGTGCCCGCGGGACCAGCATCTAAATCTCCCGGGGACTTAATAAAGCTCCCTCGGAGTATTTAGGAGATCAAACCGCATAGATGGCTGCAGGGAATTCCTGCTTCCCAGCCCACTTGCAAGGGCTGGGTTGGGGTGCAATAAATCACCCCAAATTAGACGCAAACTTGGATTCCCCCCAGGAGCCCCTGGGAGAACGTGGCACTCAGCCCAGCGTCACCACCGGAAGTCTGTAACTTGAAGTTGTTCTTGAAAGCGGGTGGAACACATGGAATCTCAATCAGTGCTGGGAAGGAAGAGCATGAACTAAGGACCTGAAGAGTTGGGGCAAGAGACTGACAAGGAAGAACCTAGAGAGCCAGTGGGGTGTAGTGGTCAGAGCAGTGGACTAGTACTGGTGAGGCTTGAGTTCAAATCCCCAGTGAGCTGCGAGACTCACTTGCAGAGCAATCCTGAGGAGGTCTACTCAGACTCCTACTCAGGTCTATTCAATGGGGCTTACTTAAAGGACTGTGCTCCTAAGATTGCACTGTAAGTTACCTTGGGCCAGTTGCTGCTTTCCCCCCCCCCCCCCAATATGGTAACTCGCAGATTAGTTTTGAGTATAGAATCAAGGAGGAAAGACC
Source organism: Euleptes europaea (assembly GCF_029931775.1). NCBI lineage: Eukaryota > Metazoa > Chordata > Lepidosauria > Squamata > Sphaerodactylidae > Euleptes > Euleptes europaea. The sequence goes on along the minus strand of NC_079313.1, from coordinate 117,389,384 downwards.
CTTTGGAGCAAGAATAGGATATGAAATGTATTTGATATAGTCATAAGAACATAAGAAAGGCCCTGCTGGATCAGACCAAGGCCCATCAAGTCCAGCAGTCTGTTCACACAGTGGCCAACCATGTGTCTCTAGGAAGCCCACAAACAAGACGACTGCAGCAACATTATCCTGCCTGTGTTTCACAGTACCTAATATAACAGGCACACTCCTCTGATCTTGGAGAGAATAGGTGTGCATCATGACTAGTATCCATTTTGACTAGTAGCCACGAATAGCCCTCTCCTCCATAAACATGTCTACTCCCCTCTTAAAGCCTTGCAAGTCTTCAGAGCATTTGTGAGTTATGGCCAACCTGGTAATTCAAGAAAGGGACACTTGGATTGCAGAGCTCCAACATTAATGGTTGCTCTTGCCGAGTAGTTCCTGTGTTAGCCCCCATCTTTACTTCAGTTGGGTCTCTGGTTGTAGCAACATAAGAAGAGCTCTGCTGGATCTGACCAATGGACTTTCTAGTTCAGTAAGCTCTTACACACAGCAGCCAATCAGTTATGCTGGAAGGCCAACAAACCTCTAGGTTTTGCTTCATATCATGCTTTATTCCCCATGTCCATAAAGTTGTTGCTGAAGGGCCTGAGCCAAATGACTCCTGTTAAACTGGTGGAGCTTCTGGGGCTTGGCTCTGCTTTTTTCTAGCCACCAGCTGCCCTCCAAAGCAGTGGTCCACTGGGAACTTTCCCAGTAAGTTAACTGGCCAGTCCACTCCCTAGTAACAGGAAGTATTCTATTTCCCCCCCTACAAAGTTTATTTTGTTCTGTTTTGTCTCTTCTCTTCTAGGAACTAGCTAAGAGGACGCCTACTAAACACCCGGATTATCAAGCTGTCCAGAATGCACTGCAGGCAATGAAGACGGTTTGTACCAACATCAATGAGACCAAGAGGCAGATGGAGAAGTTGGAAGCTCTCGAGCAGCTGCAGTCTCACATTGAAGGATGGGAGGTATGGATGGTGGTACGTGGTCCAATAGGGTTCCTTCTAAAGTTGCAAACCTGTCATTGATGAACTCCCGGTTCAATTCTAAGCAGAGTTACACTCTTCGAAGTCTACTGAGATAGATAGATATTTGCAAATTGTGTACTTCCTCTTGTGATTACAAGGATAGCTCATGTTGCAGAAAACCTTCCCTCCATGCTCTTATGTGGCAATCAGGGCTTGATTAACCATTAAGCAAAATAAGCACATGCATAGGGCATCAAGGGAAGGGAGGCACCACAGAAATCCTAAAAAGAGTTACATCTTTCTAAATCCACTGAAGCTGATGCACTTAGAAAGTTGGAACTGTGCTTAAGACTGTAGTATTCATGTATAAAGCTTGTGGACGATAGGACTGCAAGGTTTTAAAAAATTAGGCTTTTAAAAAGGGAGTCTTTTTAAAATGTCATTTAAATCCGTTCTGAATTCCATACCAGTTATGCACCAACAGAGGCAACTCATCTATAAATCCATCCACTATTAAAAAATGAACAAATCAACATTAATGATCTGTATAATGGAAAATATTCATTCCATCTCAGTGCCCATTTCAGATACATAATATCAAGCCATAAAGTTGGCATGCAAATTAGTTTGGCTCAATCTACCATCCCTAAATAGAGTGCATAATTGCAAAACTACATGGGATGTTGGGATATCTGTGATTGTTTTTCCCAATGTATGATTTAGATGTAAAAAAAACAGCCATAGGGAATCTACAGGGGAAAGCTGGGCTTCTCCTCTCCACTGCACCATTTCACTGATAGACCCACCCCCAGCTGCTTTTAGCTTTGTTAGGCACTGCCTGGCGCAGAGTGGTAAGCTGCAGTACTGCAGTCAAAAGCTCTGCACAGGGGGCCTTTACCTTTTTTGGGGGGGGGGTCAGTTACACTCTCACATGCTAACTTATTTCACAGAGTTGATTTGAGGAGAGAAAAAATATGACAGGAGGATATTAATTTATTTAGAACATTTTTATGCCACCTCTCCAGCCACCTAACTGAGGGGGCTTACAAAATAAAAACAACAAAAACAAAACAATTACAAGATATTAATTAAAATGGATTGACTCAATAAAGGAAGCCACAGCCTTCAATTTGCAAGATCTGAGCAAGGCTGTCAAAAATAGGACATTTTGGAGGACTTTCATTCATAGGGTCGCCATGAGTCGGAAGCGACTTGACGGCACTTAACACACACACAATTAAAATCCAGCATTAACTAGGGTTGCCAACCTCCAGGTACTATCTGGAGATCTCCTGCTATTACAACTGATCTCCAGCCAATAGAGATCAGTTCGCCTGGAGACAATGGCCGCTTTGGCAATTGGACTCTATGGCATTGAAGTCCCTCCCCTCCCCAAACCCTGTCCTCCTCAGGCTCTGCCCCAAAAACCTCCCACTGGTGATGAAGAGGGACCTGGCAACCCTAAGCATTAACAAAGCCACAGCCCAGCATAAAAACATATATCATAAAAGCAGACGAGAGGCAACTTAAAAAAAGAGTTTTCAGGCTCAAATAGTGTTAAAAGAACAAGAAACATTTTGGCCTAGCCCCTAGAAGAAAGCAATGGCAAGAAAGACCTGGCGAGCCTTAAGGGGAAGAGCATTCCACAAACAAGGTGCCACTACTGAAAAAGTCCTGTCCCTGTTTGCAACATGCCTCACTTGTGAAGACAGGGACCCAGAGCAAGGGTTGTGTGGTAGATCTTGACTGGTGAGCTGGATAATATGGAAGGAGATGGTCCTTCAAGTACTCTGGCCCCAAGCAATAGGGAGAGGAAGAGTTAACTCCCCATTCTCCAGTACCACACCCCCAATCCTTGGTGCCCAGAACTGAATACAATCCTTTTATTTTCTGCAGTTTTAGAGATCTGTGTCAACTGTATACATATATATATAGAGAGAGAGAGAAACTCTGTACATCTTTTGTATAATTCTACTTTTTTTTACATTACTGGTGACGTTCCAAGTGGGTGACTCATGCCTTTTATAAGACAGAAACGTTGTGATGAAAGAAGGGAATTCTTTGAGTTTCTTTTAAATAGTGAACAGAATAAAAAATTGACAGTTTTAAAGCTTTCAAACATTTCATTTAACGAAGCATAGAAAGAATTCATAAAAGAGATGGACTTTTAAAACAAGTAATTTTTAATTTTATTATTTTTCAAATATGAAATGGTAAGCTTACTACTACTGCGAGTTTTAAATGATGATCAAGGAAATAATGTTGCTTAAAAATGGGGAAAAACGGTTGAGGATGCCTGTTAATGGTGCAGTATAAGCAAGAAATCATTATCAAAAAGGGTCTATACCCTCACTGTTGTTATGGACAATAACTTGTATCCTAACTGTGTATTCCATTGAGGGGAAAACCATCTGCCAGTGTTTTATATTGTTAAAGCAGCAAAATAAGTTTGGCTTTGATAAGGAAGTATGTATTGCATATGTTTCAACTATCCTCCAAATTTCCATTTTTTTTTAATGAAGTAAACTTTTGTGGGGTTTTTTTTACACAGCTTTAAAATTTCCAGAAATGTTACATCTCTAGCTGTGACTCAGAGTGGTAAGCTGCAGTACTGCAGTCCAAGCTCTGCTCGCGACCTGAGTTCGATCCCGACGGAAGTCGGTTTCAGGTAGCCGGCTCAAGGTCAACTCAGCCTTCCATCCTTCCGAGGTCGGTAAAATGAGTACCCAGCTTGCTGGGGGTAAAGGGAAGATGACTGGGGAAGGCACTGGCAAACCACCCCGTAAACAAGGTCTGCCTAGGAAACGTCGGGATGTGACGTCACCCCATGGGTCAGGAATGACCCGGTGCTTGCACAGAGGACCTTTACCTTTTTTGGGGGGGCGGTCAGTTACACTCTCACATGCTAACTTATTTCACAGAGTTAACCACCCCGTAAACAAAGTCTGCCTAGGAAACGTCAGGATGCGACATCACCCCATGGGTCAGGAATGACCTGGTGCTTGCACAGGGGTCCTTTACCTTTTACCTAGCTGTGACAGGTCTGGAAAGTGGCATAAATACCTAAGCTGACAAAATGCAGTAGAAGAAGAGTCGGTACTGGTAACCAATATGAAAATGTTCTGAAAGTTTAAGGGTTCTTTGTCAGGGTTCATGTAAACAAGGTCCAATGAAAAGGAGAAAAGGAGTATAGAAAAGGAGTTCAATGTTGCATGCTGTGGGTTTTACAGTGACTTTTGTTTTATTACGCAACATTATGCTTTCTTGTAACAAGTAATAATAAACAGGGGACGTTCCCAGCACTGTTGTTCTGAGATGCCTTCGCTTATTGCTACTTTATCAAGGCTTTCTTTTTGAGACCGGGACAGATTTGATCTCTCTTGTAGTTACTTTTACTACTTCTTTCTGAGTTAAAGAAAGTTCTTGGCATGCGGTGCAGACCTAATCTATCCTCTGCCCTGAAGAATGAACGGCAAAATTGTGGATTTACAAACTCATATTCTTGTTACATACGTACCCATGAAGCTACTTGAGAAAGCCGTAATGTGTACTGAAAGCACTGTTCACTGTTTGTTTATTTACTTCATTTATACCTCACCTTTCTACCCAATGGGGGACCCAAAGCAGCCGACATCATTCTTGTGTCCTCCATTTTACCCTCACAACAATCCTGTGAAGTGTAAGTTAAGTTGAGAGAATATGACTGGCCCAAGATCACCCAGCAAGCTTCCATGGCATAGTGGGGATTTGAACCTGGGCCTTGCAGATCCTAGTCTGACTCTCTAACCACTATGCCACACTGGCTCATATAGGGTTGGATCCTATTATTGTTCCCTGGATAGGGTTGCAGCTCCAGGTTGGGAAATACCTGGAGTTTTGGGGGGCGAAGCCTGAGGAGGGCGGGGTTTGGGGAAGGGAAGGACTTCAGTGCCATAGAGTCCAATTGCCAAGGCGGCCATTTTCTCCAGGTGAACTGATCTCTATCGGTTCACCAGATTAGCATCCACTGTTCATGTGGAAGAGTGAGGAATCAAACCCCGTTCTCCAGATTAGAGTCCACTGCTCCAATGCCGAGAATAAACAAAAGAACGGTCTCTTCCAGTTTATAAAACTGTCCCGTCTGATCACCTGGAGATTATTTTTATTCGCCTCCGGTGACCAGTTGAACAGTTATTTAATAGCCTGGCTAAGAGGAAAAGGAAATACTAGATAACCATTGTGATAGTTGCTGATAATGGATTCTCGGGGTTTTGAGAGATTTGGGAATTTGGCATCTGTAGATTAGCAGGCAGAAGTGCAGACTTCAGAGTGACAGTACATTTTCATTCTACTATCTGGAACTATAGTTGTTAAATGACTTCACTGATATATTGGTGTCGGGAGAGCGGTGGGACTGACAGTTAAACTATCCGGGCTGATGGTTGACGGCTGACGATTCTTCTGCTGAAGGCATCTTTCAGGAGGTCATGAAAGCTTCCTCATGTTCAGGCTGTTGGATGTACTCCATGGCTGCTGCGATTGTTTCGTTTTTAGGCTGGCTCATTTTTCCCCATTAAGGATGATCTTGGCATTCTTCTGGGGCCATGCGAGCAGCCACGATCCCCAGCCACGTGTGTGTTTTTGGCTAGCAAGTTCAGCAAACAAATCCCAACTATAATGTTCAGTGTCACAAAAGTCCAGTTGAAAAACAGGGTTTGTCATGTCTTGGAGCTTAAAGGGGGGCGGTCTTGAGCTGGGGGGCCCCAATGGCCACTTTGCCAACAAATGCTTGGTGCGTGTGTGTGTGTGTTGGGCGGGAGGGGGGGAGAGATGTTCTAAAAAATGATTGTCAAGCACGATTTTTAAAAAGAGTTTAAATGGCCTATAACAAAAATGCTGGGAATGGAAACAGATCCTGATCTGTGTTGTTTTGCAAAAAAAAAACAAAAAAAAAAAAAAAACAAGCTGCTCAACGTTCATTTTACTGGCTTGTTACTTGAAAAGTTGAAAAAAAAGGTGGAGCAAATATTTGCCGCTGTTTAGCAAAATCCCCTAATGATGCTTCCAAGAATTCTGTAGGCCAGGATCATTGTGATTTTTTTAAAAAAAACTGGAAGTTGACCTGGGAATAGTATAGTCTAGGACCATCCAAACGGTTTAATTGTACTGCTTTACAATTTCCAGAGTCACAGCCTTCCAGGCTCATTAAAATCAGTGACTTAGAAGAGCATAACCCTACCTAGTATGATGCTGTTGATTTCCAACAATCAAGGTGCAAAAATGGGGAGACATCTGAGTTACCCCAGTCCTTTGGATCGGGTTGACAAGTCCCTCTTGTCAGCTTCTGCCAAAACAACATTTTAAAAAATCTGCACAGCCTATCAAATCTCTAGGGTTGCCAGGTCCCTCTTTACAACCGACGGGAGGTTTTTGGGGCGGAGCCTGAGGAGGGCGGGGTTTGGGGAGGGGAGGGACCTCAATGCCATAGAATCCAGTTGCCAAAGCGGCCATTTTCTCCAGGTGAACTGATCTCTATCGGCTGGAGATCAGTTGTAATAGCAGGAGATCTCCAGCTACTACCTGGAGGTTGGCAACCCTACGTTTGGATGATGTGGTTGTTCAGCTGGCCTTCTCCCGTATCCTCCATTGCTATTTCTTAAAATTCCCTTATTCTTTTTTGCTTCATGTAAAAGATAATCAAGAGCTAGGCCAAGAACATGCCCACTTGATTAGCTGATGGATCTGGGGGTGGCTTCTTCCCCTCTTAAGGTTATTTAATACTTTATGTATGCTTTTTCTGTGTACACCTTTCCAACACAGCCAACATGAAATGATATGGTATAAGGGTGGTGGGCAGGCTATGCTTCCCTCTCAGGCATGAATAACAAGCATGATTCCTTAGGGCAACAATAAGTTTTTTTGCATTGAATAGTACGCGGCTGCAGGATCTAGTAAGGTGAGAGAATGCTGTGATTGCAGCATTGTTCTGGAGCAGAGCAGAACAACACCAACAAGTATCGATTACTGCAAAGTGCAAGTGCCTTTGCGTATCATCTCAGCCCTTCAAATAACCCAATGTGGTGCCCGTGGGTGCCATGGCACCGACCAACACCTTTTATGGTGCCCGCCAAGTTGTTTTAGGAAGTGGGTGGTGCCACGTAGGGCTTTTGCCTAGCAAGGCTTCTGATTGACTATTGGAGATTTGTAGGGTTGCCAACCACTAGGTAGTAGCTGGAGATCTCCTGCTATTACAACTGATCTCCAGCCGATAGAGAACAGTTCCCCTGGAGAAAATGGCTGTTTTGGCAATTGGACACTATGGCACTAAAGTCCCTCCCCTCCCCAAACCCCGCCCTCCTCAAGCTCCGCCCCAAAAACCTCCCATCGGTTGTAAAGAGGGACCTGGCAACCCTAGAGATTTGATAGGCTGTGCAGATTTTTTAAAATGTTGTTTTGGCAGAAGCTGCCACTACAACACAAGGATCCTCACTGTGTTTAGGGTTGGCACGTCCCTCTTTGCTACCGGCGGGAAGGTTTTGGGGTGGAGCCTCAGGATGGCAGGGTTGGGGAGGGGAGGGACTTCAATGCCATAGAGTCCAATTGCCCAAGCGGCCATTTTCTCCAGGTGAACTGATCTCTTTCGGCTGGAGATTGGTTGTAATAGCAGGAGACCTCCAGCTAAAACCTGGAGGTTGGCAACACTAACTGTGTTATTGAAGTTAAACCATGGCAATAATTTTGTGGCTGGTTCTACCTCCTGCAGCAGCCATTTTGTTGTTGAACCCACCATGCCATATCAGAATTCCAGATGTGCCCATAGGCTCAAAAAGGTTGGGGACTCCTGCTATATTCAGTAGTATAGTCCACACACCTGTTCCCTTGATTAAAATAACTTTTTAGAACTGTTCTGTTAAAATATAGCCCTATAACCTTTTGAAAAATGCCCTCCTGAACAATTCTGCTCAGGGGAAGCTTAGAGGTTTTTTCCCCTCTCTGATATGACAATGTGAGAACCATGTCTGACTTTCTCTCATCAAGTGTTCATGCACCTGCAAATATTAATGCAAAATACAATGCAGAAGAAACCAGTTTTTAAAGCAAATGTTTTTTCTAGCCAGCATAGGGATCATAATTCCATTACAAACACAGGAAATGTGATGACTAATTTAAGATGCCTGTAGTCCATTGAGATGTTGTCTTTTCATGGATGTGTTTGTGGTATAAATGTAAACACAAGGCAGATTATTCTATTTTTCTGTTAACAATTTGGTCTAGTAAAAGCCATCATCTCAACCTACACTCTGAGTCCTCCATTGCGGTTTTTACCATGTCCGTCTATTTGATAACATAAGAGAATGGATGGAATGTCCCCCCCCACCTTCAACTTATCATTTGGTTCCTTTTGTAAAAAAGTCAACTACCCTCACCCACTTCCTTTCTTTACTTCCTAGCAATCATAGTAGTCCATGCTGTGTCTCCTGTTCCAACTTCCTTGGAAGATTTCAGCAGAGTTCCTGGCCCCATATTAAGAAAAGAAATGGCTTGCTTTAAAAAGGATTGAGGTTTGAGGATGTGCCCAGTGCTAGGATTGTTAATACTTTAGGTACCTAAGTGGGAAATGAGCAATTTGCTCTGTGCTCAAAAAAGAAGCTCTGTGCTCCAAATTAGGAAGATTATCCAGCTAGAGAATCTCTATAGCGTGGCAAGAGAGCTACTGTAGTGTAGCATAGTGTATTGTACTGTAACTAACTTGAGCCAAGAGGAAAAACAGAGTATATATATTTTAATAAATAAATGAACAGTGTAGTGTCTATGAGGCTGTTGTGAACCAAGAAACCCCATTTAATTCTTGCCCTTGCCACAAACTAAGTAGATAATGTTAGATTATTTGCAGCATTGGCCTGCCCTTATGCAGAACGGGATAAATACTATTGAACTACCTTGCAAGTTTGCAGTAAAGATTACCGAGTTAATGTATGTGCAGTTCACTGAATGTGTTAAAATGGTATCTATATATATGCTTGTGGTTGTATTTGGAAAGTCCTCTCCCATCCCAGCTGTGACCCTCATGTCGCAAGTGTAAAACTCCTGTTGTGTGTTCACTGAAAATGGAAAGGAAGTTATCTGGCTGACAATGCATGTTTCGCAACTTTCAATCACTTTCCGCTTTTTTCCAGTAAAGCATCAGTAGGTCAAATTATCTAATCAATTTCCTTAGTCTGGTTGGCATAGCAGATAAGGAAGTCAGAGGTAACTATATTACTAAACAAGTCATGCATACACACACACACACACAGCCAATCCATTAAAAACAAGGCATAAAACCAGCATAAAACAACACTGAGAAGCCTCAAATGATATTGATAAAACTGTTCTCTGGCCAGAAGCAAACCATAAAGCAGCTAGAAAAGATAAAAACGCCATAGTTAAAAACCTAGGTAAACTTGTTTATTTTTATTTATATTCTGCTTTTCTCCTTCATGGGGACTCAAAGCAGATCATCGCATCCGTCTCCCCACCTCTCAGAACAACAACCTTTGGGTTAAATTAGGCCGAGAGATTGTGATGGCCCCAAGATCACACGGTGAGCTTTCAAGGCAGAGCGAGAATTCTAACTGGGTTCTCCCAGGTCTTAGACTGCCACTCTAACCACTATGCCACGCCAGCTCTCGGTCTGGAGGCTTACCTGCATGTTTCTGTCCCTAGAAATTATGCTAACTATTCAGCTACAAAGGTAAATTCTTGTACTTGGTCCTTCTTCACTCAGAGTACATGGAGAGGGCATAGGAGTCTGTGTACCAATGCTGCATGTACATATAGTCCCAAAGCAGCATGCAGAACAAAATAATACAACTACGTACTGGTTTATTTAAATGTGATTAATCATTTAAAACATTTTTATCCCCCCTCTCTCCATGAGCAGACTCAAGGTAGCTTGTAATCCATGGCCATTTTCACTCTATGGTGACTCCCCCCCCATGTTGCTCACCATGACCATTTATTTGTAAACATTTGTAGTGGTATTGAGAAAATCACCTTCTGCAAACATAGAGCTCAGTGGTGGCTGTAAGAAGATAGAATTCTCTCCCCCAGGAGGCCTGCCTGGCATCATCTTTACTGATCTTACCTCACGAAATAAAGTCTAAATTTTTGATTGGAGGGGCAGTGGCTCAGTATTAGCGCATGTATTTTGCGTGTGGAAGGTCTCAGGTCCAATCTCTGGTATCTCCAGTTAACAGGTAGTAGATAACATGAAAGACCCTGCAGAGCTGCTGCCAGTCTGAGTAGACAATACTGACCTCGATGGACCAGTGGTCTGACTTAGTACAAAATCATGCGTTGATTTTGTTGCTTGCTTAGCTAGTGTCTATCAATCTTGGCTGTTCTTTATTGTTTGGCTCTTTTGTTTAGCTTAGAGGTGGACATTTAAATTTGTTTATATTTGATGGGTTGGCCCTAATCTTGTTTTCTGTTCATGGGAGGTCACTTCCTCTCCTACAGGAAGGGGGTAATTTTTCACTCAACTCCCACTTTCACCCCCATATCATGGCCAGTGAGATTCCTAGGGGTCCCTGGCCTCCATGTCAGCATTTAAGGATGGGTGGCCTGCAGCAGACGCAAGGATGTGTGAAAGTCACCTGGACAGCTGAAGCTGCCTTATACTGAATCAGACCCTTGGTCCATCAAAGTCAGTATTGTCTACTCAGACTGGCAGCGGCCCATCCCACAAGCTTTTCTCCACATGCGGCACTTTAGATCCAACCCTGTTTTCGTACAACGTGCTGTATTTTTATATGCTCTTTTGTGTTCAGGAAAAATGGTTTATAATGTTTCAAAATGCTTACTACCCACATAATGGCGGCTCTAATCGGGTATGGTTTAAAGCAACACAGTGTACATTTTTTTGGTGTATTTCTCCTGCATCATTTAATTATTTGAATATCTTAATAAATTACTATCATTATGGTTATTGTTGATTTCACAGAACAGCCATCATTCTGACATGAAAATTAGCCCCCAGACTGGCTGCAACAACTTTCTTAAAACTGGGAGAACATTTAGTTCTGAAGTTAGTAGTAAGCAAAACACAAAGAGGCAGGTTTGTGGGGGGAGGGGCAGAAGGCACTGACTTTATTGTAAGGATTTCACCTTGCAATCAAAATACCCTTCTGCGAAATGGAGATGATGAGCCTAAATATCAGTGCTACATGGAAATTCTTGATTGCAACTTCAATTAGAGGGAAGATTTGAGCAAACTGTCGTTTTGTGCTTTAGGGATCCAACTTGACAGACATCTGCACCCAACTCCTGCTCCAGGGTACCTTGTTAAAAATCTCAGCAGGGAACATCCAGGAGAGAACGTTCTTTCTCTTCGATAACCTTCTGGTCTACTGCAAGCGGAAATCCAGGTGAGCCCCCTTGTCTGTGGCACTTTTGAGATTCTTCCCCTCTTTCCTGTCTGGATGATCAGTGCAGATCAGTGCGGGCCTCATTTTGTTTACCTTTCTAGCACAGCAATTCAAGCCCTGCTTCAAAAGCAGTGGTGTTCTATCTGGTTCATGCACAACAAATTAGGAAGGAGTAACCTTGCCGCGGGAATGTTATCGTGTGTATGGAGGAAATAGCTGCACTGGTGTCCCTTCCTCCCCTACCCCCACCAGCTAAAAGGCTGGATGATGCTTGCTGCAGCTCACCAAAGAGACAACGCTCAGCCAGCATGGAAATAAATATCTATAGAAACTCTTTGTGTGTGTGTGTGTGTGTGTGTGTGTGTGTGTGTGTGTGTGAGTGAGTGTAAAGTGCCGTCAAGTTGCAGCTAACTTATGGTGACCCCTTATGGGGTTTTCAAGGCAAGAGACTAACAGAAGTGGTTTGCCAGTGCCTTCCTCTGCTTATCAGCCCTGGTATTCCTTGGTGGTCTCCCATCCAAATACTAACCAGGGTTGACCCTGCTTAACTTCCGAGATCATGCTATACCATGCTTCCTTCCCTCCTATGAAAACTCTTTAGCACAAGCTAAAGCCCTTGTCATTTTCTCTATCGACAATGTCCACACCATACAGGAGCAAGGATTCTCAAACTGCGGTGTAAATGGGGAGGAAACAAAAATTCTCAGAGCTCCTATTAGTGTAACTAAAGAAATATAAAAGAGACGAGAGGCTGTTACTTTATAGCACCACCAAAAGTGCTCTGCTGAGTGCAGCTAGAGTGACGGGAGGCGATCCGTTGCAGAGCAGAAGTGATCCTGCGTCCCGGCCCTACGCTGAGCATCAGTCTCCCAGCTGCAGGCCTTCTCAGAACAGGTGGTTCAGGCAGGAGCAATTGGAGACTGGGAACACTGCCAAGAGTGATTTGGAGGCTTTTTCAAGCTTGGTGTGAGAGAACACAGGGGGATTCCGGAGAATTCCTCAGGCGAAGCAAGTGCCTGTGAAAAGAAGAAGGATGCAATCATAGGCAGGACTGAGGAGGCAAGAAAAGAGGGCCATCTAGCCATCTGCAGCCCGTAATTCTTCCTAGCTTTTCCTTCCCACCCCTCCAATAAATAAGTACTTTCCTTATCTTTTGGGAGGAAGGGGGGATATTGAGATTTTATCTGACACTTCACTACTAAAGCCTTGGAAGCAATTTGGAAAGAGAGTAACCGACAATTACCTAATCACATGAACACACAAAGCTGCCTTATATTGAATCAGACCCTGGGTCCATCAAAGTCAGAATTGTGTACTCAGACTGGCAGTGGCTCTCCAGGGTCTCAGGCAGAGGTCTTTCACATCACCTGCTTGCCTTGTCCCTTTAACTGGAGATTGAACCAGGGATTGAACCTGGGACCTTCTGCATGCCAAGCAGATGCTCTACCACTGAGCCACGGCCCCTCAACTTTCATATTTCTTTTTTTCCATTTCCCAAATTTGGCCTTTTTAAAATGCCAGGGTTTTTTTGTGGTTGTGACCTTCCTGCCTCTTAGATTTTCCATCCTACATCCCATTCTGTTTGCACACCCCTTTCTTACAAATCATTATTGAATCCTTTCTAGCTTTCTTCATTCTTCTCTTGCCTTCTCTCTTTCTCTCTCTCCCATCCCACTTTGATTCTTTCTGGTTCTGTTTGTAGTTGGGATTAATACAACCCCTCCCTTTCTACAGTTTTCCGGGAACACCAAGTTTTCGGAAACAAAATGTTCTACTGCCTTTTGAGAAAAGTCTTCTTGTTTGTACAGAGCAGGCATCAGTGAGTGAGTTTTCTGTAGTTTGGCTTGGATTTGGATAGGGCAGCTCCGACACTTTGTGTTCCCCAAAGAATCTGTGCTTATATTTCCTTAATAACCACAGTGAGAACTGTCCAAATCAGCAGGATCTGATTTTCATTAAAACAACAACAACAGGATTCTAGGAAATCTGAAGCGTGTTACCTCATATTTAAAGATCTATGTAGACGCAGCCTGGCCACTATACTTCTGGAGGGTTCTTCTGTCTGTCTGCTATTTAAAGCCTGGTCTGGAGTGGAACTGAATCACAACCCACTTGTAGAAGTTGGCCAGCTGCAGGTCTCAACAAGTGACATGCTAATGGAATGCAGCATTGGGAGGCTGCTTTGCATTATGTTAATAGAATGCAGGTTTTCCCCACAGCCAAAGGAAAACTTACAATTTCACTTGGGAGGATTTTAAAACTTCTTAAAAATTGAGTGTGTGTCTGTTGCATGCACATGATCCCACTCTGAGGCCTCTTTCACACTTCCCCACAGTAGCATGGAAACTGCATTGTGTGATTTCATGGGGCTGTTATGTGTGTGAATATTAGAACCACGTGGTTGGGGCCAGTCACATGGGTCTTTCAGCGTGGTGTAGTGGTTAAGAGTGGTGATTTGGAGTGGTGGGTTCTGATCTGGAGAACCGGGTTTGATTCCCCACTCCTCCACATGAGCAGTGGATGCTAATCTGGTGAACTGGATTTGTTTCCCTGCTCCTACACATGAAGCCAGCTGTGTGACCTTGGGCTAGTCACACCACTCTCAGCCTCACCTACCTCACAGGGTGTCAGTTGTGAGGAGGGGAAGGGAAGGTGATTGCAAGCAGGTTTGAGTCTCCCTTAAGTGGTACAGAAAGTCGGCATATAAAAACCAACTCTTCTTCTTCTCCTCCTCCTCCTCCTCGATCAAGTGGGCAGGGTTTGGCTTGGTAAGACCTATATGGTTGCCCCTGTCCTTGCTGTTCCAGTATTGACAGCTGTTCTAAACATGGCCGTGCTATATCTCTGAGAAAACAGTGACTGTGCCAAAATGGACACTCCTTGCAGGGACGAGAGTTGTCAAAATTAGGGTCCCCAATTTAGATCAGCATTCCCAGCCTGTGGGCCAAAAACTGGATCACAAAGCCTGTGAAAATGGGACCCAGGCTTTTGGGATTTAATTCATTACACATGCTCTGTTTTTTAAAGTGGGTCATTGTACCAAGTCCATTTGGACTTGGTCACCATACCGAAAGGTTTGGCAATCACTGCTATACTGGGAGACCTGGCAACCCTACACATAGCATATGCAATAAAAATGACTTGTGTGCTGCATATAGATGTAACCTCTGGCTTTTCTGTTTTAATTACTAGTTTTAATTACTTTAATTTTTGTGTGTGTGCTGTATTTCTTGTTTCCTACCTTGGGTTATAGCTGTTGAGAGAAAGCCAGGATATATAAATATTTTAAATGTATACATACTCTTTATAAATAGTTGTGCATGCTCACTTTATCCCATGTTGTGTTTCTTTTGGATCTAATGGACATACGTCACAACATTCGGAAACGAGAGTGAGCGCAAACTAATTTTCATGAACACTGAAGGATTGACCTTAGAGTCACCGTACTGCAAAGAAGTTCAGAAGGAGGCTAGAAAGGGAAGCTGTTGAGAGTTCATTAGCAAAGAGAATAGGACGTCCTTACCTCTGATTGAATTAATCATTGCTCTGCATTCATCTGGGCTCTTGACTCCAACCACATTAGGATTCTCAAAATTCTGATTATAGAACATGCTGTAATTAAAGCATGTTTCTACCTACATGTCCCTGTGCCCCAGCTGTGGTTTACAGATCATGACTCTAAAGTACACAAAGCGGTCACTTAACCCCCATCCTTGTTCTGCATGTTGCATTGAAATTATTGGCATCTGGAAGTTTTATGCTGTAAAGGAGTCAGGCAATATCTTTGGGAGAATCATTCTGTCATTGCAGATTTCCATCTCAAAGAAGCTGAGAGAGACCCTCAGGTCACTGGAGCTTACGAAGCAAAACACTCACACACTAGCTCAGAACTGTCAACATGGCAAAGTTTCTATTGACATGTGGCCCAACAGGGGCTGCATGCTTAATGAGGGAATCGATGCATTTGTAATTAAACAGTTGCATACCCACAAAGAGCTAAATATAGCTTCTGTTGGCATGCCGAAGGCTTTAGTGGAGCAGACCAATTGTCCCTCACGTCAGCTATTTACAAGAAGATGTATGGTACCAGCTACTTGCCTTTATTTTGAGGTTGCGTTGGTGACATTATTAATTAATTAGCTCTAGCTTTAAACTGCTTTTTTCTTAAAAAGGAAAAGAAAAACATTTTATGTGTTCAGTAATAAGTGCTCACTTGTTAGCAAACTAAGTTGACCTTCAAACAGAATTTCTCAGAAATTCATAAAACACTAAAACAGGCCATAAAACACTAAAATGTACATGCATGTCTTTTAAAAAAATATGTGATATTTATTTATTACCATTCTTAATCCAGAAGAGGGGTGGGGTGGAGAAGGGGTGGAGAAGGGTAGTCCTAGTAACACCTAGGCACAATGATGCGTATAGTTTCCCCCCCTGGGAGCCAGCACTCAGGGTAAACAGCCCTCTCCCAAGCTTATGACACAATATGCTAAGTTTCCTTCCACTGGATACTATATTTCTATGATGCAGCTTTGTTTTTGATGGTATTTCATTCAACTTATTGTATGATAGCGTCAATTCTCCTGAGAAACATGCTGATCATAACATGCTGTTTTGGGGGATGGGCCCTATGGCATTATACCCTGCTGAGGCCTCTTCCCTCCCCAAACCCTGCCCTCCTCGACTAGGGCTGTGCAGCTTTTTTCGGTATTTTTCGGGTTCAGGTTTAATAAACGAGGAAATTTTTGAAAAACACAAAAAGCCAAATATAATGAATTTGACTTTTTCAAAAAATGAGAAAATTTGGGGGTTCATTAAACCCAAACCCAAAAAATACCTGTCGCAGAGCTGAGCACTGGGCTCCATGGAGCCCAGCGTTCAGGTCTGTGCCTCTGGGGCATTCAGATCCATGTTGCTTGCCAGCTCCAACCTCCGGGGTTCAGATCCATGTTACTTACTGGCTCCGACCTCTGTGTGGAGTTTGGAGCCTGCAGACAGTGTGGATCTGACTCAGGTAAGTAAGGCGGGAGCGGGGAAATGGCAGTGGGGCCAAAGTGGCCCTGAATAATGTCGAAAAAACCCGGCATTATTCAGGATCTGTTTTTTTCCAGCTCCCTTTAATTGCTGCCATTTTTTTTACTTGTAACACATGAAGCTGCCTTATACTGAATCAGACCTTTTGTCCATCAGGCTCAGTATTGCCTACTCAGACTGGCAGCGGCTCTCCAGGGTCTCAGGCTGAGATCTTTCGCATCACCTACTTGCCTGGTCCTTCCAACTGGAGATGCCGGGGATTGAACCTGGGACCATCTGCATGCCTAGCAGATGCTCTACCAATGAGCCACAACCCCCCCTCCCCGGGGTTTGTGGGTTTTTCCAATTCTGCTTTAGCTGAATGCACACCACTACCTCAGACTTCACAAAATCTCCAGGAATTTCCCAGCCTGGAGCTAGTCGAGCCTGGCCCCAATGTATCCTCTGCCAAAGGCCAAAATAGGCCTGGAAAAGGCCCTCCCCCTGCCTTTTACTCACTGAAACCTGGAATGCAAAAGCCACTGAGGGAAATGGTTTCTTAAAGCTACATGTGCTCCTTTTATCATTTTCTGGTCTTTTGAACCCTTGAGTGTATTTTTTTTAGATTTCAGATTTTTCTGCAAACCTGGAACCCTTTTGACGTTTGTAGAAAGATCTGTCTTGCTGTTCACAGCTCCAGTCACCAAATTTAAGTAACCAAAGATTTAGCCAATTTTGCTATTAGAATATAAGATACATTTCAAATAAGCACCGTCTTTTGATGTGAGGCGGTGGTTCACTGGCAAAGCTCTTTCTGTTGCAAGGCAGGGAGTAAAGTTAGTGATGTGCACTTCCAGGGATCAGTCATGCAGCTATGGGGAACAAAAGGAGGTTGTGGGACAAGGTAGTAATAAAATTGCATGTTTTCTTTTAAATAATTAAAAAATGTTATCTTGAGAACCACATTTTTCCTCATTGCAGAGTTGCTGGGAAAAAGACGTCTAAACGTACCAAGTCAATCAATGGATCCCTCTATATCTTCAGGGGACGAATAAACACAGAAGTCATGGAGGTTGAGAATGTGGAAGATGGAACTGGTAAGGGATATTTAAACAGACATTTCTTAATGGGAGTGGACAGTCATGTTCTTTGCTGGCTAAGATAACCCTGGATCCTAGCCTCTGCAGTTGAGAATAATTAATCCAAATGTGTAAATAATGCAGGGATATTTGTGGGGTTCTTTGTTAAGTCTGTTAGCTGCTTTGAAACGTTCCATAGGATCTTCTTAATAATCTGCCTTTTAAAAAGTAGGGTCAGTGTCCTGCAACCTGCCGCTCTTGTCAGCAAAGTTTGAAGCCTTCTTCCAAAGACTCTTCCGCAAATGGAAGCACCACCTACGTTGGAGGAGGCCTCCTTAGGCAGGGGGGAAGGCTCCAGACTTTACTGAGCAGAGGGGCAGAATACGTGCCACTGTAAGTTGTCCAGAGGGAGCACATCTCCTCTTCTCTTTGCTGTGTGGATTCAACATCTTGCCTTGAGTCTCAGTGAGAAAGGCAGACTATAAATAATGTAACTACGAATAAATAAAATCTGCTATATTTCATGTGATCCCTTATGGTTGCGAATGCATAAGAAGGAGGGAATGGAGCTTCGGGCAACTCTTAGATCATCACTAAAAAGTCATCTGTGGTCATTGGGAAGGGATGGATGCTTTCTATAGAGGATGGAGAACCCAAGAAGGTGTCATCCTAGATGCAGAGCTTGAGAAGGTGCAGAAAAGAGCAACCAAAATGTTCAGGGGACTAGAGCAACTGCCCTATGAGGAACAGTTAAAACGATTAGGGCTGTTTAGCCTGGAAAGAAGGTGGTTAAGGGGAGACATGATAGAGGTCTATAAAATTATGCATGGTTTGGAGAGAGTGGACAGGGAGAAGCTTTTCTTCCTCTCTCATTATACTAGAACACGGGGTCATCTGCTGAAGCTGGAGGGTGAGAGTTTCAAAACTGATGATAAAAGGAAGTATTTATTCACACAACTCATACTTAAATTGTGGAACTCCCTGCCCCAGGATGTGGTGATGGCTGCCAACTTGGAAGGCTTTAAGAGGGGAGTGGACATGTTCATGGAAGAGAGGAGTATTCATGACTACTAGTAAAAATGGATACTAGTTATGATGCATACCTATTCTTTCCAGGATCAGAGGAGCATGCCGAATTTATTAGGTGCTGTGGAACACAGGCAGGATGGTGCTGCTGCAGTCGTCTTGTTTGTGGGCTAACTAGAGGCACCTGGTTGACCACTGTGAATAGACTGCTGGACTTGATGGGCCTTGGTCTGATCCAGCATGGCTTTTCTTATGTTCCTGATCAGAAATAAGTTTCATCAGAGGGTTGCTTTGGGGAAAGGGTGGAGTCCAGCAAGTCAGTAACCTCACTACCATTTCCCCAAGTAGGCTGTTGCCAAGTCTCATGCCAAGTCTCATGCCACAGCCATGTTTCACGAAGTCCTTACTCTTCTGTTTCCTCTGGGATGGCAGCTGTAAGGGATAGTACTGTTCGTGTGCCAGGCTTAGCTCAGAGGATTCTAGTTGCTGATCTCAATCTTAGACTGGTCCCTTCCAAGGAAAGCAAGCTCGTAGTGTACTTGGGCATGTGTTCCCAACGGTGAGGCTATCTCAGATTTGCACTCTGTTAAATAAAACCAGAATCCTTTGCTCTAAACAAAGACTTCATACCTGTTTCTTCAAGGAGGCAGGTTGGTCTATTGTCCTTAATTCCAAAGATGGATGTGGTAAACCTGCAAGCCAGTGGGGTGGTTAGAGAGGCAGGCCAGGACTTGGGAGACCCAGTTTCAAATCCCCACTCAACTAGGAAGGTCGCTGGGGCTGCAATGCTGAGCCCACTTGCTAGAAAGTAAGTCCCACTGAACTCAGTGGGATATACGACCTGGATGGCCCAGGCTAGCCTGATCTTGTCAGAACTCTGAAGCTAATCAGGGTTGGCCCTGGTTAGTACTTGGATGGGAGACCACCAAGGAATACCGGGGTTGCTATGCAGACAGAGGAAGGCAATGGCAAAGGCAAACCACCTCTGTTAGTCTCTTGCCTTAAAAACCCTACTGGGTCACCATAAGTCGACTGTGACTTGACAGCACTTTACATACACAAACATGCTTAGAATTGCACTGTAGGTGACCTTGATCCATTGACTCTCTCTCAGCCTAACCAGCATCTCAGCTTTTTGGAAAGATAACATGGAGGATGGGAGAAACATGTATACCACCTTAAGCTTACTTGAGGAAGGTGAGATAAATATGTAACAGATAGATATGGGGTAAATGCTATTATGTCAGAAGTCGCCTACCCTGAATAACCGTGGGGCTTTGCATCATGATGTGTCCAAATTGCCTTCAGGCCTTTATTCAGTTCTTATATTTGAAGTTCTTATATTTTTGTTGTCCTCCTCTGGACACGTTCCAGCTTGTCTACATCTTTCTTAAATTGCGGTGCCCAAAACTGAACACAGTACTCTGCTCTGGTTAGACCTCATCTAGAGTACTGTGTTCAGTTTTGTGCACCGCAATTTAAGAAAGATGTAGACAACCTGGAACGTGTCCAGAGGAGGGCAGCAAAGATGGTGAGGGGTCTGGAGCCAAGTCCTATGAGGAAAGGTTGAAGGAGCTGGGTATGTTTAGCCTGAAGAGGAGAAGACTGAGAGGGGATATGATAACCATCT
The DNA here is from genome assembly GCF_029931775.1 of Euleptes europaea. Lineage (NCBI taxonomy): Eukaryota > Metazoa > Chordata > Lepidosauria > Squamata > Sphaerodactylidae > Euleptes > Euleptes europaea. The sequence continues at coordinate 117,369,251 of NC_079313.1, read as the reverse complement.
TCAAGTACTTGAAGGGCTGTCATATAGAAGATGGTGCCAAGTTGTTTTCTATTGCCCCAGAAGGTCGGACCAGAACCAACGGGTGGATATTAAATCAAAAGAGTTTCCGTCTAGACATTAGGAAGAATTTTCTAACAGAGCTGTTCCTTGGTGGAACAGGCTTCCTCGGGAGGTGGTGAGCTCTCTTTCCCTGGAGGCTTTTTAAGAAGAGGTTAGATGGCCATCTGTCAGCAATGCTGATTCTATGACCTTAAGCAGACGATGAGAGGGAGGGCATCTTGGCCATCTTCTGGGCATGGATTAGGGGTCACTGGGGGTGGGGTGGGGGAGGTAGTTGTGAATTTCCTGCATTGTGCAGGGGGTTGGACTAGATGAGCCTGGTGGTCCCTTCCAACTCTATGATTCTATGATTCTAAGCTATTGGAGATGCTTGCCTGGCAGGCTTTGCACCAAGTGTGAGGGACAGCTGTACATTTTCCCACTGGCTCCTTCCAGATGGACTTTCCCCCCCACAAAGTCTCAGAACTTGCCCTCACTGACTCCTCTCGTTTCCCTTGGTATTTTTTGCAGCAGATTACCACAGCAACAATTACACAGTGACAAATGGCTGGAAGATACACAACACTGCCAAAAACAAATGGTTCGTCTGTATGGCCAAGACTGCTGAGGACAAACAGAAGTGGCTGGATGCTATAATCAAGGAACGGGAGCAGAGAGAGAGTAAGTTCGTGACTGGTATTTTTTTTTTTTAATGTGCTGAATGAATAAGGGGAATAAGTGGCTCTGTGTGTGTGTGTGTGTGTGTGTGTTTGTGGAAAACATGGGTTTATCCATCCAAGCAAGGAAGAGATAATTTCTTAAAGTTTCTCTGGATCTTGTGATGTCTTCTTAATACATAATGGTTGAAAAGTTTCTCTTCTTTTCACTTTGCCACTTGGAAATTTCAGCACTTAAGAAGCACCGTGGTTACAGGAATCACACTGCCGGTTTCTGTTGTACTCTGTAGTACCGTATATACTCACGTATAAGCCGACCCGCGTATAAGCCGAGGTGCCTAATTACACCCCAAAAATGGGGGGAAATTAGGCACCCGCGTATAAGCCGAGGGTTGGCTTATACAACCCCCGGGTCGCCTTTCCGCCTGGCCTCCCGGGCCCTAAAGACCCACCCCGACCCCAGTGCCACCCCAGGGGGGGAGGGGGAAGAGCCCCTGAACCCCCTACTTACCGGGAGAGGCGACGATCAGCTGGCGGTGGTGGGCCCTCTCCGGCACGCAGGAGGCCCAGCAGGCCGCTCCTGGCCCGGGGAAGCCGCTCTGGAGGCGGCAGTGGCGGCAAGTTCCCCCCTCCCTCCACCTACCGTATTGACCCGCGTATAGGCCGAGTTGGATTTTTTCAGCCCTTTTTGGGGGCTGAAAAACTCGGCCTATACGCGAGTATATACGGTACTTTGGAACATCATTTTTTACTTAATCGATTTGCAAGACTCTCATTTATAAATAGAATTGTTAAGGAGAAGGTCCAGCCTTCAGCTTTTCACCGCATGCTTCTGTGGGTCTCTCTTTTTCCCCCAGCAGAGAATTTGCATCTTTCTGGAATATAGATGACAAATAAAACATCTGTAGGAACAATCAGAAGTAGATCAAGAGCTGTATCACTTTCTTTCCTTTCAGACGTGAGAGGAAAATCTGCCTTTGTACCCAAAGAGTTTTTGCAATTAAAATCATAATGTCAGCACTGTAGCCTTGCATCTGATTCTGATGCTGTGGACAGACAGGTGTTTCTCAGAACTGTTGAGTTCTGTGTGGTGTAGTGGTTAAGAGCGGTGGTTTGGAGCAGTGGAGTCTGATCTCAAGAACCGGGTTTGATTCCCCACTCCTCCACATGAGCGGCAGAGGCCAATCTGGTGGACTGGATTTGTTTCCGCACTCCTACATACGAAGCCAGCTGGGTGACCTTGGCCTAGTCACAGCTCTCTTAGAGCTCTCTGAGCCCCACCTACTTCACAGGGTGTCTGTTGTGGGGAGGGGAAGGGAAGGTGATTGTAAGCCGGTTTGAGTCTCCCTTAAGTGGTAGAGAAAGTTGGCAAATAAAAACCAACTCTTCTTCTTCCTCTTCCTCTAGGTCTCTAAGCAATTCTTTCTCACTTGGGCAGCCATACCAAATAAGGTGTGGTTTAAATGTTGACAAGGGGGGGGGGAATCATTTTCTAACACACATTGCTCTAGGAACCACCAGAAGCTCTATGATAAAACCATAGATGCTCACCACAGAAGACATGCTCAAAGGTAGGGCAGGAGCTCCCCTTCTCTCTCTCCTCCTTCTTCCCCTTCCCCCACAGTCTTCATTGCCTGTTACTCTGCTGTACAACTTGCTTCTAGGCTGTGTAAGATTCTTCTTCTTCCAGGCCTGCTCTTGGGACACTAAACAGAGTCAGTTATCCTCAATAAATATGTTTGAGCCAATGCAGTGTTATTAGGGTTGCCAGGTCCCCCCAGCCACTGGTGGGGGATGGGAAAGTAGGGTTGCCAGGGTTGGCCTGGATAGTACTTGCATGGGTGACCATCTGGGTAGTCTGTGGTTGCTACGCAGAGACAGGCAATGACAAACCACCCCGGAACATCTTTTCCCTTAAAAACTAGGGTTACCAAGTCTCCCCTGGTTGCCAGAGCCAGGTTGGGAAACTCCTGGAGATTTGGGGGTGGAGCCTGGGAAGGACAGGGACCTCAGTGGGGTGGAGTGCCATAGAATCCATCCTTCATAGCATTCTTTTTCTCTAGGGAACTGTTCTCTGTAGTCTGGAGATGAGCTGTAATTCCAGGGGATCCCCAGGTCCCACCTGGAGGCTGACGTCCCTAAGTGTAATGACTGATGTGCCAGACTATGAATATGATCTGGAAGACCCTGGCTCAAATACCCACTCTGCCATGAAGCTTGTTGGGTGACCTGAGGCCAGTCATTATAACTCAGCCTAACTTACCTCGCACAGTTGGTGTGAGGATGAAAGGGAGGAGGGGGGGAAATGATGTACTCTACCCTGAGCTCCTAAATAAAACAGAAGACACTCTATCAAGAGCCAGTGTGGTGTAGTGGTTAAAACTGGTGGTTTGGAGCGGTGGACTCTGATCTGGAGAACTGGGTTTGATTCCCCACTCCTCCACATGAATTAATCTGGTGAATTGGATCTATTTCCCTACTCTTGCATATTAAGCCAACTGGGTGACCTTGGGCTAGTCACAGCTCTTAGAGCTCTCTCAGCCTCACCTACCTCACAGGGTGTCTGTTGTGGGGAGGGGAAGGGAAGGCGATTGTAAGCCAGTTTGATTCTTCCTTAAGTGGTAGAGAAAGTCGGCATATAAAAACCAACTCTTCTTCTTCTGTTTGGATACTAGGAAGTGTTTTTTTTCCATTGGTAACTGAAAGCAGAAATTGATTTGTCTCTCTTCAGACAACACCAGGCTAGATGATTTAGTTTAATGTAAGTCTGCAGTGTGACTCAACTGCAACAAAGCTAATGCAATTTTTGGCTACGTTGGCAGAAGCAAGGTATCGAAGTCACAAGACTCTGTGCTTGTCAGACCTCTTCCGAAGGCACTGTGGTCACTTTTGGGTACTGCATTTTAGGAAGGGTGCAGACAAGATGGAGAAATAGAGCGTGGTCAGGGAACTGGGAAACATGAGGAAAGGCTGAAGGAAATAGGTTCAGTTAGCCTGTAGAAGAGGACAGACGATAGATAAGATCTCACTCTTCAAATAACAAGACTGGGTCATACCCCAGAGCCTCGATGGATGCAGTAAGGGATAGGTGGAACACTAGGCTGTAGTCTGGCATTGGAACCCAGGACTCCGTCACTGCAAGCAATCCATGCAATAAACCAGAACCGTTAACTATCCTCTTGGTGCCTGCCTTTTTATCAGTGAGGCTGGAGAATGATGAAATGTCCTAGTACAGAAGTGGTCCCTGGCCTCCAGGGGCTTGACAGGCTGTCAAATACAAGAGGGAAAGGATTTGTTCTCTGCTATTCCAGAGGACTCGATCTAATAGGCAATGTTATGGGTGATTAGAGTTGAGTTGAGCATTCACTGAAACCTCCTAATGGTAGTAGCTGATAGTGGGACCAATTTGCTGAGGCAAGGGCTCTCATTGGAGGTCTTCACATAGAGGCAGGACAGCCAAATGGTAGGATGTTTTCAGTCTGGGTTTCCTTCACTGAACAGGGAGTTTGACTAGCTGGTCTGTAAGGCCACTTTCCAAATCTTTGATTCTATTTCAAAAGCCCTTTCTAATCTTAAAATTTGTTTTTTAAAATCAGTGTTCTTTGAATCTTGGAACTTTGTGAAATAACCAAGAGATAGCCAGGAGTGCATATGTTCAGTAAGGAGCTGAAACCGCAGAACAAAGAATGAGAGGGATACATTTGATCAAATGGGGGGAAAGTACATTTCAGACAGTGATGGATTGTTAGATAGTTGACGGTTAGCCTTTCTTTCCTATTGTCAGTGACCATTCATTTCCATTTTGTTATTGAATAGGCATTCCCCCCCCCATCACACTTTGCTAGTGCTGACATTATTTTCAGACTTTGGTTGTACAACGTGATCCACTTCCCACTTGTACAGTCAGTACAAGGTAATGTGCAATGATAAGGGAAACGAACTGCTGATCGGTAAGAAACCGCAGAACAAAGTAATTGAATTAAACTATGAGAGTAGTAAATGAGCCAATGTGGTGTAGTGATTAGAGTGTTGGACTTGGATTTAGGAGGCCCGGGTTCAAATCCCTACTCAGCCATGAAGCTCAACAGGTGACATTGGGGTGGAGTTGTGGTAGGTAGTAATTACTGTGGACAACCTGAAGCTGAGACACTGGAGAGCCGCTTCCGGTCAGAGTACACAAGGTTGACCTTGGTAGTCTGATGTAGTATAATCCTATGTTCAAAGAGCAACTGCATCAAGGTTTGAGAGCTTTTCAAGGCTATGCTCACCTTTGGTGCTGGGATGAGACATCTTGGCTGCCCTTTCTCTTTAGCCTCCATCCTAGAAGGAACTGAGTAAGGGATGCATTGCAATCTTCTGCTTACCTCAGAGCTTGATAATGTTGCAGGCGCGGATAGGCATAGCGTTACATGGGCTGCTTTCTCTCACGACCTGACTTCCCAAATTACCTTTGGCAGAACTTGTCAGCAAGCATAGTTGAGTAACATCATGGTATGGGGGAAGATGGCAATCTGCCAGGATGCTTGCTCTGCCAAAATCCTTTCACCAGACATCAGATAATGAAAACAAATGTAGATTCTGCAAAAGAAAACATTACATATTCTTTTCTGTTGTTGTTGTTTCAACACTTAGGAGCACCTAATGTTGGGGCTTATGCCATATGCTGAGCCGTACTGTTATGACGGTTCTGTTCATCATTTACCCCCCCCCCAAATGTTAGGTAAAATAAATGTATTCATTTACATATTTACCTCATCATTCTTCCCAGTGGGGACCCAAAGCAGTGTATACCATTCTCCCCTCCTTCATTTTTTTCCTCTCATCAACCCTGTGAGATAGGTTAGACCAGTGGTTCCCAAACTTTTCAGGCCACTGCCCCCGTGGTTCCACAAACTCAACCCCAGTGCCCCCCTACCCTATCCAACAACACAGTTGAAGGGGTCCACCTCTAGCACCCCCTGCTGCCCCCTTGCCTCTTGGTGCCCCCTAGGTAATCCTTCCGCCCCCAGGGGTTGGTACTACCCACTTTGGGAACCATTGGGTTAGACTGAGAGAGAATGACTGTGTCAAGGTCACCCATCTAGCTCCGGTGGTAGAGTGGGGATTTGAACCTGGGTCTCCTAGATCTTAAGTCTTATATTCTAACTCGTATGCCATTCTGGAAGTTCGTTCCAAGGCTCTCTTTTCTATGCCTGGCCTAAGGATGAGGAACCTTGGTCCCGGTAGATTATTCCTGTCTGCCCCCTCATTCCATTTGATTTCTGCAGCCTTCTGAATTCCACCAACATGTAAAAGCCCAGCCTCCACAGCTACACCATGTTAGCCATACATTAACACCCTGTCACAATCATTGGTTGCCCATGGGACTTTTCCAGAACTCTTTTCCAGTACATATCTAAAATACAAACTATAGATTCAATGTTATGTGTGTAACTCTGGGATCTCTTAAAAAAGAGACCCCCCAATAGTAATAAGTACTAAAGGGGAGGGGAGTGGCCCTAGAATAATTTAACGGGAAGCTGAAGTGATCACTTTATCATTATTGGAACAGGAAAAGTGCATGTGTTTGGGACACAACTCCCCTCTGTAGACTGTGTAGCCTTGTCAAACCCTGGACAGCAACTAGTTCTGATGGTACACTTTGAGAAGAGATGGTAAAGTTGCCACAGAATGGCTGCTGCCACAGAATGGTTGACTGCCAAGTCCCTTTGCCAGGATGCTGCTATTTTTGCCTTAGGTTGGCAGTGAGGGAGCAAAATGGTTCATATTATATGTTCAGATTTGACCCACAGTCTTCCATTTACTGAAGTTAACAAGCTTAGTCGTTGTCTAGGACTGTCTGACTTAAATTTCCCATATTGCTCAAAGTATTCTCTGTGGCAGAGTCTTGATTTGTTGTTTTGAATGTTTTCTATGGATGTGTGAGTGTGTGTTAGAGACCTTTGTTCTCTCCAGAAATCATGTTCATTCTTTGTCAGCCTGTGTGTGTATTTTAAGTGTCATCAAGTTGCTTCCGACTCATGGCGACCCTGTGAATTGATGTCCTCCAAAACATCCTATCCTTAACAGCCTTGCTCAGGTCTTGCAAACTGAGGGTTTTGGTTTCCTTTATAGAGTCAATCCATCTCTTGTTGGGTCTTCCTCTTTTCCTGCTGCCTTCAACTTTTCCTAGCATGACTGTCTTTTCCAGTGACTCTTGTCTTCTCATAATATGTCCAAAGTACGACGGCCTCAGTTTAGTCATTTTAGCTTCTAGGGTCAGTTCAGCCTTGATTTGATCTATAACCCACTGATTTGTTTTTGTTTTTTGGCAGTCCATGGTATCTGCAACACTCTCCTCCAACACCACATTTCAAAGGAATCTACTTTCTTCCTATCAGCATTGTCAGCCTATCTCAAGGGATTTTACCCAGTAGTTAATTTTGCAAAAAGACTCCCGAGGATTCTTAGCCTGTTGTATCAAAACTAATTGTCTCATGATGCCTTAAATAATTACTCTGAAAGATAAAGACAGGGCAGGATATAAGTGTAAATAATAAATAAAATAAATAAAGTTACCACCTCTCTGCTTCCACACACTAACTGTCCACATCATCGTAGCCTTGGTCACACTTTACTATGTGGGTCATCCTTCATTGTGCAGAAAATTTCTACACCAGCCTCAGATTCTTTGAGGGATATCGGGTACAGGTGTACAAAACTTTGTGAGGAATCTTTGAAGAAAACCAAACTACCTGTTACACCTGGGGTGTGAGAATCACCAAGCAATCACAACCTCTGTCCCTAAGAGTCCACAGCCAAGTGTCTGGTAGTGGGTTGGATATTGCACTGCCCAGACTGGGAGTGATGAAATGTAAACACTTTGGGGGACGAGGTGTATTTTGGATCAAATCTTGTGCACTGGCCATGACCTAAATGGCCCAGGCTAGCCTGATCTCAGAAGCTAAGCAGGATCAGCCCTGGTGAGTAATTGGATGGGAGACCACCAAGGAAGTCCAGGGTTGCTATGCAGAGGCAGGCAAAACATCTCTGAACCTCACTTGCCTTGAAAACCCTACTGGGTTGCCAGAGGTCTGCTGTGACTTGACAGCACTTTCAACCACCACTTGTGCATTGTCAGGGTGTGGGCCTTGCATTACAATGGAATAGAACCCATGATACCCTCTGAGGACGAACAGAAAGGAGAAATCCCTCATAGAGTTTATATTTATTCTCTCACTGTGCCACTGAAAAATGCAATCTCTCCATCAAAACTGGAAGGTTTCTCTCTGGAGAATCAAAAGTCGTCTTTCTATGATCTGTCTGTCTGTGTGGCTTCAGTTTTAGGCTTTGTAGCGGATTTGTTGTTTGATCTGGGAAACCTTGCTCTGTATTTCAGGTCTGAAGTTAGGCATGGAGAGGGATGCCTATGTCATGATCGCTGAGAAAGGGGAGAAGCTGTACCACATGATGATGAACAAGAAAGTGAACCTTATCAAAGACAGGAGGAGAAAATTAAGCACTGTTCCCAAGTGCTTTCTTGGCAAGTAAGTGACCGTTTGGGTTGAAAAGGCCCTTTCATAGCAATTAACGGAAAGGACTGCGGGGTTTTCTGTGCATGGTATTGTGAAGCTGAATCAGGCATGCTTTGATGGGACTTAATTGGAAAGGTCTTTAACCTCCATTACAATTAGTTTATTAAAATTAATCATTCATTCCTTCTTCGTGCTCTTGGTGCGTGTGATGGCAGCAGATCTGATAGCGGGAAGGGGGGAATAACTCACAAGTGTCGTTTCAGATCTGCAGGAAGAGAAATTACATGCGCAACGATTGAAAATGCTTTTGACAGTGTATCTTCCTGTCTTTCTACTTCTCCTCTTTTTTAATTTAGAAAAGTACACTTTTTTTCCATTGCTCTTTGGACTTCCCAAGAGCTGTGTCTGCTTCAGTATCAAATCCAGATGCACAGATTTAGCAGGACGCCTCCTGTCTTGGGAAAGACAAAACACTTTTTCAAACAGTGCGTGTGTGTGTGTGTGTGTGTGTGTGTGTGTGTGTGTGTGTGTGGACTATCATAGCCGGCCAGACTTTAGGAAGTTATTTTGAAGGGGGGGGAATAGAGAGAGACTGTTCGTAGCAGCAGTATGCTTCAATATTTGGCATGAATCTGTGGAGTCGCTGGAGGTAATCTGAGAGGGAGCCAGTGTAGTGTAGTGGTTAAGAGCAGCAGACTCTAATCTAGAGAACCTGGTTTGTTTCCCCACTCCTCCACATGAAACCTGCTGGGTGACCTTGGGCTAGTTACAAATCTCTCCAAACTCTCTCAGCCTCACCTACCTCACAAGCTGGCTGTTGTGGGGGGTGGGGAGGGAAGGTGATTGTAAGCTGTTTTGAGACTCCTTAAAGTTAGAGAAACGCAGGGTATAAAAACCAACTCTCCTCCCCCTCCTCTTCCATCTTGGCCATTCAGAACCAAAATTATCATCTAGGAAGTCTGTTCTAGGGGCAGCTTATCCAGCTGTCTTGCTTCCATCTTGTTTCCTTGAGCATCGTAACAAGGCAGTTTCAGTGTTGTGGAGCAGAAGGGAGGCTGTGCCCTACCGAAGGGCAGACTGGAAAGGAAGGGTGGTATTTCTGGCATGGCAGAGTCGCACAGCCAACTTTGATAACTTGGGGGGGGAGGACGGGTAAGACTTTCCATGTTTGGCAGACTGGGGAGGGACACCCATAGTGGAGCGTTCTTTGATATTTGGATGGATATTTTTGCTCTCCATTTTACAGATAAAACAAACTCCCAGCTGCAGAATTCCTTGTCGTTCTGCTTTTTTATCTTGTTTCTTGGGGTGGTGGAGGTGGTGGTAAATATTTCTCCCTGGTTTTTTAATTGTCTGCTCCGCCCGGTATCGTGGCCTAAAAATATCCGCAAAGCTGCTGCCACAGTGCGTTTTTACATCTTGATGTGAAAGCTTCCTCCTTCCATGTTTTAGTCCTGGGCTCTAGATATGGAGCTATCAGCATGCCTTAATCTTATCCTGTAGCAATCTTGCTATTTCAGGCATTGCTCCCTAATCCCTCCGAGGAAAAAAAAAAAAGGGGGGGGGAACCCCAGGAGAAAATTCTTTGTGGATTGCTAACTATAGCAACTCTGAGGCTATTCTAGTCCTGACCACCCAGCAGAGCTCAGCCGATCCACTTCAATCAACTGGACCAAGACCTCGCTGCAATCCTGTTATTTCACATCTGGCGTTCCCTTAAACAGACCCCCTTTCCCGTCTCCAAAGCTTGACCTGCATATTTTCTTGCCATTCCAGACTTAAATACCAGACAAGCCTCTTGTTATGCATATCAAATTCACGCTTGTAGTTTGTTTGACAGTTCTGAGTGTATACATTGCTGTCGGCAGAGAATTTGGTTTTGGCCGCAAACATATTTGCTCATTTTGTAACAGCCTCGCTTAATTCTCTCCTGATCCTGACTTACTTCAGTTTCGAATCAAAGTTGAGTCTGACGTAAGGTTTTCTAATCATGCGTGTGACTGCTGGAAGTAATCCCATGGGCACTTGACCATTGCCGGATGGTTCAGCAGCATAGACCTTTGAGGCCTGGCAGTTTTTCACCAATCTTCCTATGCTAAAGGAAGTACTGTTGAGTTATAAAAGATTTTGGGCCATTGCTTTTTGCTGACACAAAAGAAGAAGAGTTGGTTTTTATATGCCAACTTTCTCTACCATTTAAGGAAGAATCAAACCAGCTTACAATCACCTTCCCTTCCCCTCCCCACAACAGACACCCTGTGAGGTAGGTAGTGGTTAAGAGCGGTGGTTTGGAGCGGTGGACTCTAATCTGGAGAACCGGGTTTGATTCCTACTCCTCTACATGAGCAGCTGATGCTAATCTGGTGAACTAGGTTGGTTTCCTCACTCCTACACATGAAGCCAGCTGGGTGACCTTGGGCTAGTCACACTCTCTCAGCCCCACCTACCTCACAGGGCGTCTTTTGTGGGGAGGGGAAGGGAAGGTGATTGTAAGTTGGTTTGATTCTTCCTTAAGTGGTAGAGACAGTCAGCATATAAAAACTAATTCTTTTTCTTTTTTATCAGTAGCCTGACTTAGTGTAAGGCAGCTTAAACTGCAAATAAACAAATACCACAAGTGATCAGAAAAGTCTGGGTGTGAGGCAAAAGGCTGTGGGAGAGAACTTCAGAAGATAAAGTGCCACCACAGAGAAGGCTATGTCTCTGGTAACTACCCCTTTAGTCTCTGAAGGTGAAGGTATACAAAGTAGGGCCTCTGTTGAAGATCTGAATTGACTAATATGTTTATCTTGCAGTACTTCATTTCAATTAGTATATTTATCATGCTTGTTTTGTGTGTGTGTGTGTGTGTGTGTTTGCCATCAAGTCACAGCTGACTTATGGTGACACCATAGGGTTTTCAAAGCAAGAGACTTTTGGAGGTGATTTGCCATTGCCTGCCTCTGAGTCAAGACTCTGGTATTCCTTGGCGTTCTCCCATCCAAATACTAGCCAGGGTCAGGGCTGAGAGTCTCTGACTGCCCCAAGGTCACTCAGCAAGCTTCCATGGGGCGAGTGGGGATTTGAATCTGGTTTTCCCAGATCCTAGTCTGACATCTTAACCACTACACCATGCTGGCTGTCATCTTGCTTGTAGTCATATCTTATAAAGCCAAATTCACATGATGGAATGCTGTTTCCAAAAGGGGGGGGGGAAACCCCCACTTCCCTGCACCATAGAACCCTTCTCCCTGATATGGTAGTTTTTTATATGGAGGAACATTCTGTCTTATGAGTTCCCATCTTCAGTCCAAAGAGGTACATCCCAGGCACAAGAGTTTACCATGCTGGTGAGATTTCTGCAAACACCTTCCTGCATGTACATTAATCATCTCCCTATCTTGTTGAAGATCATGATGACAGCGCTTGCTCTTTAGGGCCTAAAGGTATTTTTCTGAGAATGCGGGAATCGTCTGTGTAAACATGCGCTTGTACTTGAAAGAGTTTACCTCTAAGTAAACTCTGCAGGTGCAGATAATACAGGTGATCATTTATGAATCACAGTTCAACATGTTATTATTCCATGAAGAGTGTGTAGTAGTTGCAAAGCTTGGAGACCGGGACCTTTCAGTGTAGAAAAAGATGAAAGGGGGGACGTGGTAGAGGTTTATAAAATTATGCAGAGAGAGTGGATGGAGAGAACTTTTTCTCCCACTTCCAAAATTCTCAAACTTGGGTGCACCCAGTGAAGTTGATATTCAGGGTGAACAAAAGGAAGTACTTCTTTACTCAATGAGTGATTCAGATGTGGAATTCGTTACCAGAAGATGTTGTGATGGCATCAAAAAGGGATTTGATAAATTCATGGAGGATGAAAACCTCTGAATACCAATAATAGGAGGCACCTTTGGGGGAAGATCTCTGTGCTCTGTTGTTAGCCCTCCATAGAAATCAGTTGGCCAGAATGGATGCCGGACAGAATGCTGGAGTAGATAGACCACTGATTTGATCCAGCAGGGCTCTTCTTAGGTTCCTGTGATTTATTCTTATAATGATAATTTAGGCACACCATGGTAAACCTTGTGTGACTCACAAGGCACACAAACTATTTATATTATTTATGTACTTTACTTTACATCCTGCCTTTCTCCCCAATGGGGACTGAAACGGCTTACATTGTTCTCTCCTCCATTTTATCCTCACAACCATGTGAGATAGGTCAGGCTGAGAATGTGTGACTGGCCCCATGGTCACCCAGCAGGTTTCCATGGCAGAGTAGGGATTTGAACCTGGATCAACCAGATCCTAGTCCAGAGGTTTAACCATGACACCCCACTAGCAAACAAAGAGTGGAAGCACAGTGGCATGTGTCCTACTAAGGCCCAAGGAACCTTCTTCCAGTTTAAAGAACCTTCTTCCAAGGTAAGGGGCTTTTCCCTTGGAGGAAGAGCTAGTTTAGTTGACGCAAGTCTTTTTGGGCTAGAGGAAGACTTTAGACTTTGCTCAGAAGGGTGATAGGACACTTGGTAGTGTTGGAGTGCTTTTGAAAAAATGTTCTGGGAAGAAAATACAATAATAATTAAAGGAAGCCAACAGATGATGCGGTAATATAATACATAATACTGGAAGAACAGAAGAAAAAAAGTTCTTGCTATTGACATCTGTCCATTCTTTGCCAACCTTATTTTTATCTCCCTGCCTCTGCCTATAGACACATAGACTCTGACAGGGTCAGTTAATTCAGCCATATCTGCCATGCATCAAATATGGGACAGCCATTCCTTTGACATTGGGAGAACACATTTCCTCTACATTCGCACAAGCAGTTGCCAGATTCGGACAAACAGTTCTGCTGTTGTAATGGAATGTGAATGAAACCCCTTTGGAGATTAAAATGCAGTCCTTCTGCACATTCTTTGATTGTGTTTTAAGTGCTGAAATAGCAGTCAAAGAGAGTCAGTTTCTTGGCAGATTCCCAGCATCTCCCTTTAAAAAACACACACACCAAAACAGAAAAAGTCTCCAGGACTATTTCTGGTTCATGCACTTATTTGCTTGCAGGGCAAAGCACTTGCTAATTTTGCTGTGTACCAAATGTTTCAGAAGTCTGAAAAGTAGCACTTTTGAAAACCGTATTTCTAAAGCTCTGGAAATTTGGAAACAACATGAATGTCTCACCCTTTTTTTGCAGCTTGGTATATAAAGGGCTTTTCTGCATGCTCAACTTACTCCAGATTTTCTTACTCAAGATTTTCTGGAGTAAGCACTTGGAAGCATTGTTGTTCTGCGTGTCTGCCCCCCACCCCTGTGCATTTTCACAGTTGGGGGGGTCAGTTTATTTTCTTCCACATGTGCCTTTAATAATGAAGGTTCTCAAGGGAGGGTGCTGTTATCATGGTAGCGTCACAGCACACAGACACCCTGTTTTTAAAAAAGGGCACTAAATATGAATATATATTTCTGGAGTGTGTAAATATAGGCTTAGGAGGTTCTCTGAATTCCCAGCTTTCATTTTTTTAAAAAGTAAGTCTCTAGTACTTTTCCTCGCAGAGATATGTCTTTTTCCTTATATCTCCATGAGGGAGGGGGATAGAGACCTACCTTTTCTTTAAAAAAAAAAAAAGAAAATTGAGAATTCAGAGGATCTCCTAAGCTTATTGTTACAATGCTCCAGAAATATATTGATATTTTAGAGCCATTAAAAACAAAATAAATAACTTTTCTTTAGGATGGAGGGGGGAGAGGGAGTGGTTTGACCATGACAGTCCAATCATCAATCAGTGGGATGGAGGTGGGTGGCAGTGGGCAGGACAAAGAAAACCTACAGAAACATTATGCACAAGGAAACAGCCAGCTCAAAATCAGCTTTCAGAAAGAAAAAAACATCGGGGTAAAAGTGGTCTCAAAAGAACCAGGGGAAAAACTGGGGGACGAGGAATAAAAAACTCAAAGTGAAAATTAGAGACACAACAATGTGTGCAGAAATCAGGGGACAAATTGAAGCAGTATGGGGCCAGAACCGATGAAAAAAACCCTTGCAGAAATGCCCAAAGAGAAAACGGCTTTAAATTATAGCAACTGGAAATTTCAGGATAGTGAAGGAGAGTTTTCATCCAAGACATTGGGCATTGATTCACCTTTTGCCCTTTCCTGAATTAATACTTTTTAAAATGTCTCTCTCTTCTACTACTAAGTGCCTCAGGGCTGCTCACAACAAATTTCAGTACAGTAATAACAAAATCCTGATAAAACTATGAATCAATTGAACACAAAGCATTACAGCAGGAAAAGCAGCACTGCAGAGGTCCGCACCCTTTTTAAGACAACTAAAAACACTTCCAAGCTTCCAAAGGCCTAATTCTCAACAGCCTAGTAATTAGAATTGGCAGCACCCTGGTGGGAGTGGGGGTCCCCCGCCTCCCACTGGTGTTTCCTGCTGCCACTTTGAACAATGGGAGAGAAAGATAACACAGCAGCAGTTGGCCAACTGTGTGATGTCGTTTCTGGAAAAACCTGGAATTGACATCACACCTCTCTAGGAATTGGCTGAAACTTCCCTGGAATTGATGCCAGTCCTCTTTAGGAATTGTCATTGGTAGAAGAGATAATCTAAAATTCCAGTGGGACAGATCTGACAGATAAATGAACTCTGGTGCATTATGAATTCTGTTTGGATACAGTTGCCTGAGGTGCAAAATAACTGTGCATGCCTTCATTTATAACCCTCTACAACACTTTTTTAAACGTTCCTTTTGTTTATGAAAGGGCTACCAAAGACTTAGATGAATCAGCCACTCATAAACACAGGCTAAAAATAGGAGGTTCAGGGTCTGTAATTGGATGCTTGGGTGCTGGTTTTGATAAGCAACAAACCTACGCAAGCTGGAAGAATTATAGCTGTTTTATTGAACACAGATTTCCTCAGCATTGTGCTGCTTTTCGACTTTTTTGTATGCATTGTGTGTATTTTGGACAGTTGTGGAAAAATTGCTACCCAAGTTGGCAAACAGCAGACTCCCTTCCAGTGTCCCAGCCATTCAGTTAACTTTTTTTCTGTACCCATTCTCTTTCTGTCTCTCTTCATTGCTACTTACAACGCGGAGAAGAAAACAATTATGTTGTAGTGGGAAAAATATTTATTGTATTTCTCTCAGAGATCCCTTTCACACTTTGCTTTGTTGGGGAGATCTAAAACAATATATAAAAATATTTTAATTTTTTTTCATAAACACACAGAAAGTTAAAAACTGTAGTCAGTTCAATTCAGTGCCAATTGAGCATAGCAATACTGTTGTACAGGAGCTATGCAATATTCTTTTTCCCACTGCACCATCGTTTTTTCTTCTCTGCTTTGACTCTGTATTGGTGTCCCCCCCCCTTGCCATTGCTACGTAAAATCACAGTCTATACAGATTTCAACTCTAACTGGTATTGTGCACTGTGATTCCCTGTTCACTCAAAATCAATGTAGCACTGAAACCCGACTACCACCAGAAAATTTAGCCCCATATTGATTTTTCCCATCCCCAACAGAAGTATGGTGTACAGATCACGCGAAGTGATGGTATCACTTTACTCTGCTCTGGTTAGACCTCACCTAGAGTACTGTGTTCAGTTTTGGGCGCCACAATGTAAGAAAGATGTAGACAAGCTGGGACGTGTCCAGAGGAGGGCAACAAAGGTGGTGAGGGGTCTGGAGACCCAAGTCCTGTGAGGAAAGGTTGAAGGAGCTGGATATGTTTAGCCTGAAGAGGAGAAGCTGAGAGGGGATATGATAGCCATCTTCAAGTACTTGAAGGGCTGTCATATAGAGGAGGGTGCGGAGTTGTTTTCTGTTGCCCCAGAAGGTCGGACCAGAACCAACGGGTTGAAATTAAATCAAAAGAGTTTCCATCTAGACATTAGGAAGAATTTTCTGACAGTTAGAGCGGTTTCTCAGTGGAACAGGCTTCCTCGGGAGGTGGTAAGTGCTCCTTCCCTGGAGGTTTTAAAGAAGAGTTTAGATGGCCATTTGTCAGCAATGCTGATTCTATGACCTTAAGCAGATGATGAGAGGAAGGGCATCTTGGCCATGGAGCAGGGGTCACCAGGGGTGTGGTGGTGGGGAAGTGGTTGTGAATTTCCTGCATTGTGCAGGGAGTTGGACTAGATGATCCTGATGGTCCCTTCCAACTCTATGATTCTATGATCCCAGCTGTAATATATAGTTCAGCTTATCTCATAGACTGCTATTACACTGTACATTTATTTGCTTCTAGTCCACATCATTGGCTAGTTGAAGAAAGTGGGGGCTGTGGCTAAGGGTGAGACCGTGGCTCAGTGCTAGAGGAATTGCTTGGAATGCAGAAGGTCCCAGGCTCAATCCCCGGTATCTCTACTTAAAGGATTTGGCAGCAGGTGATACGAAAGTCCTCTGCCGGAGACCCTGGAGAGCTGCTGCCAGTCTGAGTAGGCAATACTGACTTTGATATACCACAGGTCTGATTCAGTATAAGGTAGCTTCATGTTTTCAAAGTGGAGTTGTGTACATGTTCCTGAGCACAGCTGTGCTGATGGGATAAGGGAAGCAGGATGATTTCACATCCTTCCTCTTCCTGACTGCGGCCTCTGACACACACAGTCGTTTATCCTTTCAGGTGTTGTGATGCTAGAAATGATCTTTCTGAGGTTGGATTGCAAAGGGCGAAACAAGTGCTAAGGAAATCCACATGACTTTTATTGGCAGTTGGTTGGGTACAAGCCACTGATTTTTCAAAAAACCTGTACTTCCTCTATCGCAAGCACAGCTCTGCTGAGGAAAGGGGTTTTTTTCCTCCTCTTGTACCTTCTCATTCCGGCCCACCAATCTTCATGGCTGTTCCTCTGCTTAGATTCCCCCAACACCCCAGGAATTATATTTCTGGGATAGGAAGGGGCTGCATGAATATGCTTTCTGCACAGGGGTTATTGAATAGAAGAAGAAGAAGAGTTGGTTTTTATATCCTGCTTTTCTCTACCTTTAAGGAGTCTCAAAGCGGCTTAAAATCTTCCCTTCCCCCCACAGCTTCCCTTTCCCCCCCACACACACAACAGACACCTTGTGAGGTAGGTGGGAGAACTGTGACTTGCTCAAGGTTATCCAGCTGGCTGTGTGTAGGAGTGGGGAATCAAACCAGGTTCTCCAGATTAGAGTCTTCCGCTCTTAACCACTACACACCACTACCTGCCAAACCCACTATGGGAGGCCTTGGCTCAAAGGTGGGAGAGCCCCCAATGTTATCTTTGTGAAAGCATTCTGATGTTGGGAGGCAGTAGAGTTGTGTGTGTGTGTGTGTGTGTCAGTGTTAACTGAAAGCTGGTTGAGTGAGTCTGCCTTGATTTGCCCTCAAGTCTATCAGATGAAATCCCCAAATGTACTATACTGTATGCTTATTAAGAAAATCCATCCAGCATCATATTTATGGTTTGTCAGGATAATACCCCTGAGATTGCTTTCATAGTTCAGATTGTGGGCTGAAGCACAGTAAAACAGGAAACCGCCCATGCAGACCTTTTCTATTTTAAAAGAATGTCAGCAAAGCCCACCATTTGTGGTCATTTCGATGCAGTGGATCTGTCTTTTACTATGTGTTTGAACAACTAAATATATGGAATTCAGTGAAATAGTGGGCAAAAAATTTCCAGGGGTAATTTCCCCCCCACAGCAGAACATTTATCTAGGGGTTTGGAAGACCACTCCTTGTCTCTTCCCATTTTTGCAGGGGTCTAGAATGCATGTCCGTCGGTTTGCTTTGCTTGTCCAAAGGGAACATGGAACTAATTTAGGTTGCGGCTCTGCTTCTCTCTGCAGTGACTTTGTATCTTGGCTTATCGAAATCGGAGAGATAAGCAAACCAGAGGAAGGGGTCAACCTGGGACAAGCTTTGCTGGAAAATGGTATCATTCATCATGGTGAGTGCTTTGTATTGCAGCAAAAGATGCTATCGGGTATAGTAACTTACAAGAGGCAGGAGCCTTTAAAACACACGCACGCACACACACACCCTCACACACACAGAGAGAGAGTTATCCCAAAGATGCTTAGGCATTTACAGTCTCTAACTTTGAGAGGTATCAGTGGGAATGATATGCTTGCTGAGACCAACACTTCATTCATCAGTAACTGTCCTAAAGCCTTCCAGGGACATGCTTAAAAAAAAAAAAAAAGGTCCCCTGTGCAAGCATTGGGTCATTCCTGACCCATGGGGTGACGCCACATCCTGACGTTTCCAAGGCAGACTTTGTTTTACGGGGTGGTTTGCCAGTGCCTTCCCCAGTCATCTTCCCTTTACCCCCAGCAAACTGGGTACTCATTTCACCGACCTCAGAAGGATGGAAGGCTGAGTCAACTTTGAGCCGGCTACCTGAAACCAACTTCCATTGGGATCGAACTCCGGTCGTGAGCAGAGCTTTTGACTGCAGTACTGCAGCATACCACTTTGCGCCACGGGGCTCCTAGTACTGAAATAAACCTCCTATGAAATATTTTAGAATGAGTGAAATGCCCTTAAAAACAAGGTAGGCATGCTGTAAACATAAGCAGCTCTTAAATACAAAATGCATTTCTGCACCTGGAAGGATACCTAATCTTCATGAGGAGAGCATCCAGGGCTTTCATGGCTTCTGTTTTCTTTCATGGCTTCTGTTTTCTTTTTGACCTGACTCTTGTGGTTGACCTGTGACACATACACCCACCCACTGTGACACATACACCCACAGATTGTAGGGTATTATTATACGCCCACAGACTGTAGGGTAGATTGTAGGGCAAGTAGCTTGTTGCCCTAAGATAGCACAGGGTGCATCAGCTTGCAGTTTTCTGGGTACATTTACAATTTTACTTGTAGAAAACTAAGGCATTTGTAACTTTTAAATTCCATAAGTATGTCAAATATTTCATTTTTATATGCTAAATAAGTTATAAATGCTGCATTTTATGTTGTTAAAGCAGTAAAATTAGTTCAGGTTGGACAGGACAGTAACAGCCCATTCCTGAAAGGGAGGGGGGTATCTCCACAGAGATTCCTGGCCCAAAAACAAAGGTTAAAAATGCATTTTTAAAAAAATACCTGTGAAACTCCTTCATGGAGTTACACGGTGCTACACCAGCTATTTTGCTGGCGTAGCAACGCTGCTGGATAAAGGGGCATTCCCAACTCTGCCCTGGGAAACCCCCCCCCCCCCTGATGCTGGTGCAAGCGCTCACTTTTGGGTTTTTGCTGCCTGCGCGGCAGCATGGGCAACCAAGGGCCGCACTGCTACGGAACTCTGCGGCGCCAGTGTAAGTGACCCAGCGCTGGCGTTAATGCCACTTTATCATGGTGCAAAGTGGCACGGATGCTGACGCAGGGTTACAGCAGCTCATTTCCCCCCCCCATGGCTTCAAAAATTTCCAGAAATGTTACACCTCTAGATAATGCTAATAAATTAGGAAGCCACTTTTATCAAGTTTTGGAGGAACAGCACCCTATATTTAACATTATATTGATGTATGCAGAGTATGTATAATCCAGTGGGCATATTTTCAAGAACTTTACACGTATAGTCAATCACATTTTCTTACACAGAGATGTGCCTGATCAGATTACAGCATCTCAGTGAAAGGGAATAATAATAGATTAAAGCCATAGTTTCTGATACATTCATATATAATTTCCTCTTAAAAATCAGGAGGGGCTGTGGTTCAGGGGTGGAGCATCAGCTTTGCACACATGTGGTCTCAAGTTCAATCCCCAGCATCTCCATTTAAAATGACCAGAGAGCAGTTGATGTGAAAAACCTCAGATCCTGGAGAACCACTACAAGAATACTGACTGCAGCAGACTGAGAGTCTTATTCAGTGTAACGCAGCCTCGTGTCTTCAAGGGTTTGTCTATGAATACAACAAGCATGTGTGTTAAACCGTGTGTCTCATTCTGGCGCATTCATCTGGGAGCTATAATTGGCTAAAGCTCTCTCTTGAGTGTTCAGTCGATGGCAAACTTGGGTTCACGCTTACATTGTAGGAAAAAAATGCTTGGTATGTATTGATTGATAGGATGGCAGGATTCTTCCCTTAAAAGACTGGCTGCAAAACTTGGTTTCCTCCTGATGCCTTCTGTTATTATTGCAGAAAATGGTGTCATTGAAAGAGCAGGTTTTGTGTTTCCAGCCTCTGTCTGGAAAATGTTCTTAAAAGCAATAGGGATTTTTCTTCTGCCAGTAGTGTCAATTTCATTGCAAACGCTCTGAATCTGCTTGGGGGGCGGGGGATATGATTAGACCTGGCTGATGTCTGCAGGTTTTTGTTGCATTTTACACATAGGTGATTATAAATAATAGTGTTGTTGTTTTTAAAGAAAGAAAGGTAATTGTGGACGTCTTTCACCAAAACATCTAAGAACCAGCATGATGTAGTAATATGAGTGTCGGACTATGTTTGACACTAGGTTTAAATCCCCAGTCTGCCATAGAACCTTGTTGGATGACTTTGGGCCAGTCACATGCTCTTGGTCTAACCTACCACAAAGGGTGTTGTGTGGATAAAATGGAGAAGACGAGAATGTTGTAAGCTACTTTGGATCTACATTGAGGAGAAGAGTGGGGTACAAATGAAGCAAAATAAATAAATATTGGACAACATTCTCATGTCTTGCCTAGGAAAAATGTATATTTAGGAGTATTTTGGGGGGTTGTATTTTCGGATGGACTTCTCCTGCTACTATTTATCCAGAATAGTGGCACTGTGAAAATGTGGCCCTTGTTTTAAGAAGCTTAATGGAAAAACTTGGCGACAGCTGTGGTTATTAAAGTGTAGTACTTAGCAAAAGTACGGCTTGGCAAGTACTCTCTCAATGATTGATTATTGTTCTGTTGCTTCAGTTTCAGATAAGCACCAGTTCAAGAACGAACAGGTGATGTACAGGTTTCGTTATGATGATGGGACCTTTAAGCCAAGAAGCGAGCTGGAAGATATCATGTCCAAGGTATCCACCTTTTCCTTCTTGCACTAGAGGCAACCTCTGAGTGACTGGGGAGGGGCCGTGGCTCAGTGGTAGAGCCTCTGCTTGGCATGCAGAAGGTCCCAGGTTCAATCCCTGGCATCTTCAGCTAAACGGACTAGCAAGTAGGTGATGTGAAAGTCTTCTGCCTGAGACCCTGGAGAGCCGCTGCCAGTCTAAGTAGACAATACTGACTTTGATGGACCAAGGATCTGATTTCGGCATAAGGCAGCTTCATGTGATCATGCGAAAATAACTGTTAAAAGCCAGCTAATAAGAAATGAGCATTAGTTTAAAAAGTCAATCAATTTAGGAGAGTGTTCCTCTGCTCAGGATTTCAATGATTATGGAAGACTTTAAACAATAGATTTATTCTGGTTTGGCATATTTAATAGGAAATAAATGATATTAGTGATACTTGTTTCCATGCAATGCAGTTTAGGATTCAGCTTTTGGGATCAGCAGTCAGCAAACTGTCAATGCAGCTGGGTGCTCCAGATTTGCTAGAGTGCTTCTCTGTGTGTTTTAGATAACCATATGCCTCCTTCGAAATTAAATGCCCACATTTGCTTTTCTCCACAGGGCGTGAGGCTCTACTGCCGGCTGCATAGCCTTTACACTCCAGTGATTAAGTAAGTTTGTTATCATAGTGTTCTCATTTTTTTCTACTAATTATTAGCACAGCCAGTGTGGTGCAGTGGTTAAGAGCGGTGGTTCGGAGCGATGGACTCTAATCTGGAAAACCGGGTCCAATTCCCCACTCCTCCACATGACCTAAGAACATAAGAAAGGCCATGCTGGATCAGACCAAGGTACATCAAGTCCAGCAGTCAGTTCACACAGTGGCCAAACCATTTAGCTGACACCCTGTTTCAGTGGCTTTGTCTGAGAAGGGGTTTCTTTTTAAAAAGCCATGATATTTGGGGAGGAGCCAGCCATGAAAGATGCACACTAAAAGGGAAGAGGTTGGAGTCCCAGTTTATGCAGTTGACCTCTTATTCCTCAATTAATTTAGCAGATGTGGTGATGTGAGTGACAAAACCCTCTCACGCTTGTAGCATCTGGAGCACAGAGATGTTTCATGCATCACAATGCTGCCTAATTGAAAACACAGTTACCCCAGGGGAGGGGGGGTGACCGAGCTGTGAGAAAGGAGAGTGGCGTGTGAGTGTTAGTATGTATGCGTGCTCACGCACATGCATGCTTCATCCATTAAACAAGCAATTTCTACGTAAAGCAAAAAAACAACAACACAAAAATTGATAATCAGTTCAGCTGAGGAAATGCTGCTGACCCTCAGGGGCATGCCATTAACGGTTTGCTTTGCATGCATCAGCCTTCTGCGTTAGTCATCAACAAGCAGGAACAATGGTTGCTGTCCTCATTTTAGGAAGATAGTCGAAATTAAGGTCCATGATGGTTCGGAGAAGTATCTCTGGGCCCATCACAAATATCCGACACAGATTTCCCTCTCCTAGCAATTTATGTCATTTCAAAAATGAAACAGAATTTTCCCCCACAACTCTAAGTCCATATGTACAAGATCGAATTGATCTTGTACATATGGGTTTATGAGTTGTGATAAAAAAATTCTGTTTCATTTTTGAAATGGCATAAATAGTCCATATCATGATAAAAGGGGCTTACAGCTCCCCTGGAATTGAGCACCACTAACTCATACCCCCAAACCCAGAGCAAATACCACATGAAAATAATTATCCTTTCAGCTGAGAAAATGGTACTGATCTTCGGGCATATCATGAACCCTGAATTGCATGACAAATCACACACTTTTGACCCCTCCCATCCACCCCCTCTCTTAGGCCCAGTCTGTTTTCTTCCTCCTCCCAATGCTTGGCCCACGAGAGAAACCTAAATAAGTTCTATATCTCAAGGTGATCTATAGTCCCAAAGACTCAATGTTTAAAAATTAACACGTAGTGACAGTACAACATGCCTGTATCTCAGCCAACAAAATGGCAAAGTAGTTTATTGAAGGTAACAGATATAAAGCAAGCAGACATTCAGGTCAGGTAATATGGTATGATCTGCACTCCCAAGATCAGCCTTACCTGGAAGGTCAGCTCACCCTACCAGCAGTTAATGCAAGTGAACTCTCCAAATCACCTTAGTGGAAGTGCACTGGAAAGGCCGCATTGGCTGCTGAGAATTATTGTACTCTTTGATGACTCTCCTTAGCTAAAATGTGGCCATTGATACTTTATTCATTTGTCTGCCTGATTGCATTTTTAAACAAAGCTTAACATTTGTTTCTTATTCAGAGACCGAGACTACCATTTGAAGACCTACAAGTCTGTGATTCCAGCAAGTAAGCTAGTGGATTGGCTGATTGCTCAGGTGAGGAGAGCCAATATTGCTCTTGTGAATAGTGCTGGTAGCGATGGTTGAGCTTCATTGTAATTTACACATCTAGATGCATAATACATCCGATTCTCTAACAGCATTAATTTTGTTAGCACAGTTCACATGAAACACCAAAGCACAGATTGACATTATTTGAGTGAGCTTTGGACTTGTGCATTCCCTCCTGCCCTTGCATTTTATTATGTCCTCTTACTGCTTTTTTGCAAATTTGTAGTTTGGTGTTAAATCTGATCCAGCAAACTCTGATTTGCATTTTCCCTCCAACCTGGAATTGGAAGGGAGGGTAGATTTTTGCCAATAGTTCCCTCCCACGGCAGACCTGTAATTCCCCATTCATGCTGTTCTTGATGGGAAGGTGAGAAAGTTCCCCTTGACTGTTGGAATTCTTCCTGTCAGTAGATATGGTGGTCATAGTTTACTGGTTCCAGTGTTAAATGGGAAGAGTGGAAATTGTAGTGTGCACGGGATCAGGGAACACATGACCTTGATGCTGATTCATGTAACACTGATCCATGCACTGATTCATAGTGTGGTTGAGACTGGGGCTGAGGAGGGAAAGTGAGGGCTGAAAAACAGAAATTTCAAAGATGTGGCCTTAATTATTCCCCTGGATATAGAAGTAAAGGTTTTCAAGGATGGCAAGATAAAAGACAAGCATCCACTCCATATTCTGTGGTTTGAAGTAGATGAGGCGGATGCGGTGGATACGTTAGCGGTCGTATTGGATGACAGGACTTGGACTAATAGATATAAAATATAGCAAAGGAGATTTCATCTACATTTGAGGAAGAACTTCCTGATGGTGAGATGTGTTCAACAGTGGAATGGTCTCCTTCGTGAGATGGTGGATTCTTCATCATTGGAAGTTTTTAAGTACCGATTGGATACCTACTTGTCAGGGATGTTATAGTTGTAGTTCCTACATTGGCAGGGGGTTGGACTAGATGACCCTGGTGGTTCCTTCAAACTCTGAGATTAAATAAGTAAATAAATAGAAATAATTCCTGTAACCCCCTGAAGTAGGCAGCATCACATTCCAGAGGTTTTCTGTAATCATCACTCACTCTGGTTACTGAGGACTTGTACTAGGCCTGCGAAACATGTGTTCTCATAGAAAACAGATGTGTCGATAGAAATGCTTAGGATAAATGTGCCAGTCCTGTATATAAGTATTGGAGAAAAAGTGAAACTCTTATCAGAACATGACTTGGCTATGGCAAAATATTTTAAAAGTACCACGGCTTAAAGAAGGAAGACAAAACATCAACACTCTCTTCACAAGGCGGTAATACTTTTTGATCAATTACTAGAATAATAAAAGATCAGACCTCGATTATTATGACATCTTGTATTTTTAATTTGTTTTCTAGTTGAAGTTGCTATGTACGTATATGATGTTCCTCTGTGTATTGTTGGGTTTTTTAAAAGTTGATGTTTTATTCTAATGGGGGATGGATCTAGTGTTCTGTCAGCAGAAGGTTCATATGGCCGATGATCTTCTCTGCTCCTCCTCCCCCAAACAGCCACTTTAAACCCCAGGAAAATTGACTCCTGGGTTTGTGAGACCCATATGGAATAATAGCTTTGTAGAACAGTGGGTTTGTAAGAAAGAGCCAACACACGTTCACTTTATGAAACTTGGGACTAGTACCTGCATAAATGTGGGGTTTCACAAGTTCAGCTGTATCTGCCCTGACTGTAACATGAGAATTACTCATGCATGTATAAAGAAATATCTTTATACATGCATGAGTAACATCAAGTGTACATGTGTTTACTGTAACTTGTGAATAGTGCTAATGACATCCTGGTATCTGAACATTGTAAAGTGTTCATTCTCTAACATCCTTACTCCTGTTTTCTTTGCATTGGGAATAGTTTTAGGTTATATCTGGAAAAATACACAGAGGATTTGAAATACTCTATTTTTAGTTATCCCCTTGACCTAAAAATTGCTGTTTTGCAAATGATGAGATCAAAGGCCAAGCTGCAGTACTGGAAGCAGCCAAGTTTGCTAGAGATGTCCTCTCCTCTAAGATGTTTACATTCAGTGGCTTATAAACAAATTGGATTCCCAATGGCTAACTGAAGAATGGTGTCAAAAGGCATTTCCTCTTCCATTTACAAACAGTTTGAGGGTGAATTTAGATTGTGAATTCTAGTCTTTATGTATTACGTATTTACCATTTCCTCTAATAAAATATCTCTTGAAGAATTAAAGTAGCCATGTGGCAGGATGTTGAAATGGAAGAGATGTACGTTAAGCTTGGAAATTCTATTTTATGGAACATTTCATTCAATATTTATCAACACCCTATGGTTTGCCAGTAGTGGGGGGTTAGGTAGGGTAGAATCAGTTGGATCAATACTTGAAACTTTTGTGCTGTATGCCTTCAAGGAGATAGCACTTTCTTTTTTTATTGCAGAAGTTAGTCAAAATTAAAAGTAGCATTAGACTTGTCTTATTGTACGAGTCCATACTGATAAGATTAAGGCTGTAATCCTAAGGATGCTTTCCTAGGAGCAAGCCTCCTCAACTAACATGAGGCCTACCTCTGAGTAGTCCTGGTTAGGTGTGCCCTCTCATTGTATCAGAATGTGGGAAGACTGAAATGAGGCATTGCATGTACCACAGCCTCCATGTGCCTGTTTCAGTAATTGGTTCTGATAGCAACTACAGGCACCAGTGGCTGGAGAGTCCCCTCTTTGTCCTGTGCTTCAAGCAAGCACAGAGCTTCAGCTGCTCAATCATTTCCAGGCAGTATCTCAGTTCAGCGGGCAGAGAAGAAAAATAAATTCATGCGGCCAAGCTGTTTTGTTTCCTTATTTCCCTCTGGTCTGGCTGCTTTCCTTTGTTTTTAGTTGGAAGGAAAAGCATTAGCTTCAAAGATAAAAAAGAAAACAAAAGAGTGTGGCAGCTTAATTTCCTTGTCTTAAATCTTAGTGAGGAAAGCGAACAATAGTTAAAGTAAATAAAATACAATAAATACTATCCACTATCCATGCTGACACCAGTATAAATGGAAATGGCAGAAATGAGGCTCTCCTAGCTACATGTTTTGTAGCAGCTATCATAATCAATAGTTACAACAGGCACATGGAGTCTTTAGAACAGGGGTGGGAAACGTCAGGCCCGGGGGCCGTATAAGGCCCGCAAAATCATTTGGTCTGGCCCTTCGTGGGTCCTGGCAGACCTCTAGCTCAGAAGGATCTAAGACTGGCAATCCACTCAAAAGCGAGTCGCTCTATGTGGCAGACACTCGGAGCCATCTCTGGTTGTGCCTCTTGGCTAAATGTTTGACCAAATATAGCAGGCTAATTTTTAAGTTGATAATTTTGTATGGCCCGTGAATGATGTTATAAATATCCAAATGGCCCTTGGCTGAAAAAAGGTTCCCCAGCCCTGCTTTAGAATCATGGAATCATAGAGTTGGAAGGGGCCATACAGGTCATCTAGTCCAACCCCCTGCCTATTGCAAGATCAGCCTAGAGGATCCCTGACTTGTTGCTTCATTTCAGTATACTTGACCTCACAATAAGAGGAATGTTTTTCGAGTTATGATGGTTGTTACTGCCACATTAGGTTCTCAGCCTACATAGTTTAAGTAGCTGGTGTTCCTTGCTAGGTGTTCCTGACCAGAATGAGCCCCAGACTAATTGTAATTAGAAACTTTTGGAGGAATGTGAAATAATAGAACAGGAAAGGAGTCAAATTCTGTTTAGTCCAATCCCTTGCTTAACTGGTAGGGCCATCCTTTCATCATTCTCCCACCCTTCTAAATTAATCTCAGCTGTCCAAACCAAAGTGAGAATCAAGTAGGTTTTCTGCCAGGAGGGATCTGAGAACTCAACAAAATGCACCAAGTCCCCTCCTTCTCTTCAAGACCCTCTGTCCAATTTGACAGGGGAACGATTCCATTCTTGAGGCTATCAGTCGGGCCTTTCAGCATTAGCAAAACATATCTGCTAAAGGTAGTGTATATAGTAGTGTTGTTGATCATTAAGTAGAAAATAAGCATCTGTTAGAAGAACCATACAACTCCACACTATCCAGTGTTGTTTCCTTAGTTGGGGTGCAACCTCTGATGTCTCTAAAGAAGCGGAAATCATCTCCAGGTTCATATACAGAATGAATGCCTTCCTGTACTCAGTAAGACCTCTCTTTTTTCAGAGCAGAGAGGAAGGAGGGAGTTGCATTGATGTGGTTTTAAAATTGCTCGGATCACACGGGGAACCTTTCACAGTTTATCCATGGAGTTGCGTCCACGTTGTTCATTTCCAAATGGCTGCTCATATCGCCCACTTTTACAGGTCGTTCAAAACACCTGTTGTGTCATTCTTGGAAGTGCTGGATTCGAGTCCAATAGCACCTTAGAGGCCAACAAGATTTTGGAGGTATAAGATTTCAAGAATCAAACCTCTCTTCCTCAGATATCATACTTCCTATGACTCTCAAAAAGTTATACCCTAAAAAACCTGTTGGTCTCTAAGGTGCTGCTGGGCTCACATTTAGCTCTTCTACTGTAGACAAACATGGCTTCCCTCCTGAAACTATTTTCCTGGAAGCGCACACTAATATGATTGAAGGTTATATTTGCTTTTTTCAGCCAGTCTTCATTCTGGGGGTGGGGGGGACTAAACTCTGAGCAATATACGAATTGTGTCTGATCTGAACGTAGCGAAGTCTGAATAAATTGTATTTCCCCAGACCAATCCCTGCATGGGTTTGGCTGCCTCCCTTTATAAAGAGGTGTTTTATTGTCTGTAGCCAATGGGCAGAGAATTCAGACTGTCGCAACTGCCAGTTAAAGAAGGCCTCCACATTGAGGTAATGCGCCGCGTTTGCACAGTTAAAACATCTGCTTTCCGGAGCCCTGGCTTTTGTCCTTCCAATTCCTGTGGGAGGGAAGCAGTGCTATATATAGGAATGAATGGGATGGAGGGGAAGGGAGTCCTGCTTTAATTGCTCCCTATTGTTTCTTCGCAAAGAGTGCCATGCTAATTTGAGAGCGGAGACCCGGTCGCAGGCCAGGGGGAAAGTTGTTTGGATTCGGAAGTGGTCTGAGGTGTAACACTTGTCCTCTCTTGTTGCCAGGGAGACTGTCAGACAAGGGAGGAAGCTGTCGCACTGGGTGTTGGACTCTGCAACAATGGCTTCATGCACCATGGTAATTCATCGATATATCCTTATCCCATCCAATTAACAGGAATCAACATCGTCTCATTAGCAAAGAAATGTGGCAAAGGCCTCTATTCCAAAATACTGTCACCAGTGCAAAGTACTGACTGCCCAAGGAGGACTGTGAGATGCAGGGAGGGCGCAAATCCTCAATGTGACTATGTCGCCATATGTCTAAGAAGTGTAATAGATACAATAGCCCTTAAAGCAAGGGTTCCCAAAGTTTTTGAGACTGTGGGCACCTTTAGAATTTGACACGGGGTGGTGGGCACAACCACAAAATGGCTGCCACAGGAAACAGAGCCAACCACAAAATGTCAGGAAGTGAAGTTATGCATGACTCATAGTTATTGCTTCAACGTTGCAGGCAGAATTTCTGCTTACTAAAATGTCCTTTAAAATGAACACCTTGCTTAAAAATGTTTTCTTGCATACACACAGCTTACCTTCAGTATTGCAATGAAGATATTTTTTGGAAGCTGCTTAGCCAATCAAAAGCCCTGCTGGGCTAAGTCTCCACCTGGCCCCTCCAACTTTCTAAAAACACTTGGTGGGCACCAGGAAAGGTGTTGGGGTGTGTGCTATGGTGCCTGTAAGGCAGTTGTAAAGGGAGTTTCCTTCTAGAAGATTAGAAAGGGCCCAGAAGGAGCACCTCTGCTCATCAGAACCTCACAGATGAGTCTGCAGTATTGAGAACATGATGGTGAAGAAGAAGAGTTGGTTTGTATACCCCGCTTTTCTCTACCTTTATAGAGTCTCAAAGTGGCTTACAATCACCTTTCCTTCCTCTCCCTACAATAGACACCTTGTGAGGAAGGTGGGGCTGAGAGAGAGCTCGAAGAGACCTGTGACTAGCCCAAGGTCACCCAGCTGGCTTCATGTGTAGGAGTGGGGAAACCAACCTGGTTCACCAGATTAGAATCCATTGCTCGTGTGAAGAAGTGGAGGATCAAACCCAGTTCTCCAGATTAGAGTCCACAGCTCTTAACCACTACACCATGCTGCCAGGTTGTAGCAGGTAGTAGCAGGAGAACTCCTCCTAATTCAACTGATCTCCAGCTGATAGAGACCAGATCACCTGGAGAAAAATGGCCGCTTTGGCAATTGAACTCTAAGGCATTGAAGTCCCTCCCCTTCCCAAACCCCACGCTCTTCAGGCTCCACCCCCAAAATCTCCCGCCGGTTGCGAAGAGGGACCTGGCAACCCTACCATGCTGGCAGGGGCACCGCAGAAATGTATGGCGAATAAGATAACCGAAGCATACACGAAGATGTCTGCTATGGTAGACGTAAGCCAGACCTTCCAGGAACTGACTTGGAGTCCTGCATCTAAAGCTACTGCTTCTAAAACCATAAACATACCCCAGAGGAACTCTCATAGCATGGGAAATGAAGAAAATAAAGTGTGCATATTGTCTGCTGTTTGGTTTCCATTTCCCAGTTTACTTACCACTTCCCGTCACGGCTTGGGTCGTTCTCACAAGTATTAAACCTATGTCTGGGACTTTACTGTTCCACGGGGGGTGGGGGGTGTTCATAGCACTGAATCTTTTTCCATATGAAAGGAATCCCCACATAAAAATGTAACATATTGAGGAAAAGGCTAGGCTGGTTGATAATTAGTTCTTGGAAATATGCTCACATCTTCCATGTCTGAGTTATAAACTCTGTCCCGTATCCTGATTGCTTCCCAGCTGGCGGTGAAGATCTGCCCCCAAATGAAGACTGCTCTCCCCACATCAGCCATTTCTCCGCCCTTTTCCCTTTGTTCCTGGTGCAGCAAACCTAAGCCATAATGAGACTCAGCAATCTCTCTGACAGTTTGCCAGAAGGCTTTGATTAATTAATGCACTATATTTTCCTCCCCCTCCCCTATTTCTCTTCCCCTGCAAAAGCAATTGTTTATGCATTTCTGGATACTTGAAGGGCAGATGTATGACATAGCCCTGTGTCTGAATTTGAGAGCTAAACCCAAACCTAAACATCTGTGTATGAACACAAATACTTAATAGTATTAAAATGTCTTTTTCTGAATCAGTGGTAACACTTTGGGAGGCAAGGTTGCATGTGGAATCTGTGTTATAAATATGAAGAAAATCAGATGGTATAGTGGTTAAGAGTGGTGGATTTCAATCTGGAGAACCGGGTTTGATTCCCCACTCCTCCCCATGAGCGGCGGACTCTAATCTGCTGAACCAGGTTGGTTTCCCCAGTCCTACACATGAAGCCAGATGGGTGACCTTGGGCTAGTCACAGTTCTCTCTGAACTCTCTCAGCCTCACCTACTTCACAAGGTGTCTGTTATGGAGAGAGGAAGGGAAGGCGATTGTAAGCTGGTTTGATTCTCCTTAACAGGTAGAGAAAGTTGGCATATACAAACCAACTCCTCTTCTACTACTACTACTAAGAGGGAAAAATCATCAGGAAATCAACGGATCAAATCCTGGATTAGCATTCCCCGCTTTAGTGGGATAATTCCATATATATGGATGAAACTCCCTCAATGGACCACTCGCTCAGCTCTACCTAGCCCAGGATTGTCTCATCTGACTGTAGCAGCTCTTCAAGGTCTCCTGCTACCTAAAAATTATTTAGCTGATAATGCTCAAGATCCATACAATGTAAGAACATAGGAAGAGCCCACTGGACCAGACCAGTGGCCCATATTCTCCAGCATCCTGTGTCACACAGCGGCCTACCAGTTACTCTGGAGGGCCAACGACAGAGCGTAGAGGCCGAGGCCTTCTCCTGATGTTGCTTCCTGGTACTGGGATTCAGAAGTTTCTGAATGTGGACGTTTCCTTTAGTCACCATGGGTAGTAGCCACAGATAGACCTATCTTCCGTGGATCTGTCTCATCCACTTTTAAAGCTATCTGTGCTTGTGGCCATCACTACATTTTCTGGCAGTGTATTCCAGAATGTAATTGCTCATTGACCATGGAAGTATTTTCTTTGGTCTGTCCTGACTCTATTGCCCATCAACTTCATTGCGTGCCATCAAGTTCTAGTGTTACGGGAGAGGGAGGAAAAAGTTCTCTCTATCCATTTTCTCTATCCCATGCATCATTTTATAAATCTCGGTCATGTCCCCACTCAGTCGTCTATTTTCCTATGCTGAAAAGTTCTAGAGGCTTTAGTGTTCCTCATAGAAAGATGCTCCAACCCCTTAATCAGCTCAGTTGCCCTCTTTTCCCCTTTGTCCAGCTTTGCAGTATCCTTTTTGAGATACAGCACTTGGAACCACTGGCCACAAAGTCACAATTCCTTCATCTTCAAGACACATTTTGTGCAGTTCTGCCATTGTTCATGGTTTCTGAAGGCCACTCTGTGTGGATTTTGTTGTATAAATACAAGCAGTGACAAATAAAATGGCTGCAGACAGAGGTTATGGGAGGAATTTCGGTCAGGGCATCAAGGGGGTGAAATGGAAGAAAGTAGAGAGGAACTCAGATATAGCAGAATTGTATGCAGTGTTCTGTAAATCGTTCACGGTTAGCTGTGATAGTAGCAATCTGAGGTATGTCCCTTAGAAGAAGAGGGTGGATATTAGGACATGGCCTCTGTATTCAGACTAGTTCAACAAATTCCAGCCAAGTAAATGATTTTAAAACTGCCGAAGAAGAAGAGATGCAGCTGAGAAGTTAATTTAGTGCTGCGGTCAATCTCTGTCTTTCTATGGCGCTGGCTGGCCTTCGGAAGCTTCACAATGGTCCTATGTTTACTCATTGGAATTTTCCCAAGAAGTGGATGAAAAGCAGCCGTTGTTTGTGTCCTCCCTAGGATGTTTGGATTCTGTGTCAGCAGCACGAAACGTAGGCCCATGCCTGTCTGCTGCGACAGAATGTCAGACCTGCTTGTGCCACTGGGACCAGCAGTATGGAGAGCTAAGATAAATGTCACAGAGGTGGAATGATGGGTAGGAGGGATCCAGATAGGGTTGCCAGCTCTGGGTTGGGAAATACCTGGAGTGTGAAATGAAGGCCCGAAGGAGACACAGATAAGATACTTGAGTGAAGATCCATTATACCCTTGTGTAGTCGCCCACAGATGGCTACTCTGGATCTAGGGTTGCCAACCTCCAGATACTAGCTGGAGATCCCCTGCTATTACAACTGATCCCCAGCCGATAGAGATCAGTTCACCTGGAGAAAATGGCTGCTTTGGCAATTGGGCTCTGTGGCATTGAAGTCCCTCCCCTCCCCAAACCCCGTCCTCCTCAGGCTCCGCCCCAAAACCCTCCCACCGGTGGCAAAGAGGGACCTGGCAACCCTACCTAGATAGTCCCCTCCAACCAAAAACACAGTTCCCTGTGTGTGAAAGAATGCACCAAGAGTCCCGCCATGCTTCTTAGTGCCCTAGGAAGGATATGGCCGGTGCATGTCAAGCTTTAAAAACAAAAGAATATGTAGAAATCTGGAGTTATTATTGTTGATTTGCTCACTGTCATTTTAAAAAAATCATAGCAGTTGTTTTTTATAGTCCCGTTGCATTTTTCCATGTTTGTGACACATTTATCTGTTTCCCGCTTATTGGCTTCCAGTTCTTGAGAAGAGTGAGTTCAAAGATGAGTCTCAGTACTTCCGCTTTCATGCCGACGAGGAGATGGAAGGCACGAGTTCCAAGAGCAAGCCGTTACGAAACGACTTCAAGCTTATTGAAAACATCTTGGCCAAGAGCTTGCTGGTAAGTGACCGATACACTGATTTAATGGCCCAAAATGCCCATCGTTATGAGAGTGTGGTGGGGGGAAAAGGACTCCTGGAGGAAGAAGTGGGTGCCTTGAGTTCTCTTATTACATTGTACACCCCAATGTCAGATACGGTCAGGCCACCCAGAGTTAAGTAGGGACAGCTGGTTGCTTACTCACTGCGAAAGTGTAGTGCTTTACTTTTCCTTGAAGAGGAGCCGTGTACTATCTTGGGAGAAACTGTCCAGTTACGAAGCATCCACAGCATTTTAGGCAGCTCAGTGTGTATTTCAGGGATCCCCAGTGTGGCGCTTGCGGATGATACCAACACGTTTCTCGGTGTCCACCGGGTGTTTCTAGAAAGTGGGTGGGGCCAGGGGGAGCTTTTGCCCAGCAGAGCTTCTGATTGGTCATTTGAGATCTGACAGGCTGCGCGGGTTTTAAAAAACTGTCGCCTCAGCAGCATCTGCCACCTCAGCACGAGGATCTTCACTGTATGACTGCAGATAAGCTGTGGGTATGCAAGAAAATATTGTGAAAAGGCATATGTTAAACAGAGCTTCTACCTGAAATATTGGGGAGTTACACATAACCTCACTCATTGACATTTTATGGTTGGCTGCACCTCCTGTGGCAGCCATTTTGTGGTTGCACCCATCCCCCTTTCTCACAATTCCAAAGTTGCCCTGAGGCTCAGGCTGATGTATTTTATATTGCTGTTATGCTCTGGCTTGTTTTAATGGTGTTGGCTTGTTTTTAATTGATAGTTCTTGGATGGCCTTGGCCTATTTTTTTAATGCTTGCATTTTGACGGCTTTGTATTTAATGCTTGTGTTTTAATGGCTTTATTTTATTAGTTGTAAGCTGCCTTGAGCATTCTTCTGGAAGGGCGGCATATAAATTTTCTAATCGATTTTTTTTTGCCATCAAGTTGCAGCTAATTTATGGCAATCCAGTAGGGTTTTCATGGCAAGAGACGAACATAGGTAGTTTTCCATTGCCTGCCTCTGCAAAGCGACACTGTTATTCCTTGGTGGTCTCTCCCATCTTAAATAAACACATTAAATTAAATTAAGAGATGTGTTCTAAGAGGGAGGTTAAACCTGTTCCCTGCCCCTTTTTGACTCCAGCCTGGGAACTGAGCCTGCTTTTAATCTGTATTGTTGCATCCTAACTTGTGTCTCTTAGGTCATTTATGCATGGTCGCTTTAACCTCCTTTATTCCCTGTTTCAGCCAGGATTAAATTTTTCAGTATGCACGCTATCTCATTCCTTAGAAGCTCAACGCTATTTCGACGCAAAACGAACCCGGCTTTTCCCATTCCTCTTGTGGCCTGAATTAAACTGTTGATCCTGGCTCATTCCGGAGTCTCAGAGCATGCATACTGCATTAGGGGGGAAACACAGAAGATTGGTGTCTCTCACAGCCAATCACGAAGCAGTGTGTAAAGAGGTGCGGATTCAAGTGCTTCCTGCTACCTTGGAGCTCTTTCTGATCTAGAGAAAGGCTTCTTAAAAAGGAGGGTTGGATTTCTCCCCCCCTTTCAGATTGCTCCGTTTTTTGTTTTTTGTTCTTAAAATGCTTTTTTATGCGGCAGTTGGGTTTGCGGGGGGGAGGAAATCTCTCACTAGGTAAGCCAATTACAGAGCAGCATTTAAAGGAGTGGGACTTGATTTGAGTTTGGGAGACTGCTTTTCTGTATTCATGGCTCAATTAGCACACAGTTTTGTCCCTAATCATTCAAGCCAATGCATAAAGTTTCCCCCAATCCGGGTTACTTTAATGTACAATGAACCCAGGTCCAAGCAGGGAGATCCAGCCCATGCATAAAAGACCTTAGTCATTCTAGAATGTGACATAATGTTTGGTGCTATCTTCTGCAGAGTAAGTACTCAGGTCTAAGAAATTGTAAAGAGCCATGTTAGCCCATACAAAATCCAGAAAAAGAAATGAAATCATGTAATACCTTTTACTGAGGCCAACCCAAATGACTCAAAACTGTGCAAGCATTCAAGTTCTATAGAATGCTAACATAAGGCAGATGTTACAAAAATTAAAAAAATGAAGCAGGGAGGAGCAAATTTTCAAGGTCAAGATTGTAAGACCTGGTCATGGATGCTGGCAGGTTTACAAGTTGATTACTCTAGGCGTTGGATTACAGCACTTACACTCTGGGAAGAAGAAACCAATAATGGAGGGTCTGGATCTGAGATCATCGATTTCAGCGGACACAGACTGGAATAACTCTGTATAGGAGTTACGTGGTTGACAACTGATTTTTTTAAAATTGCTTAAACCTGCTGTAAGTGGAGCCCGAGGAAGGCGGTGTTTGGGGAGGGGAGGGACTTCAATGCCATAGAGTCCAATGGCCAAAGTGGCCATTTTCTCCAGGGGAACTGATCTCTATTGACTGGAGATCAGTTGTAATAGTAGGAGATCTCCAGCTAGCACCTGAGGTTGGCAACCCTACCTACAGCCTAGTCTAGTGACTTACCGTATGTTTCACTCCATAAGACGCACTTTTTTCCTCCTCAAAAGTGAGGGGAAATGTCTGTGCGTCTTATGGAGCGAATGTGTGTGAATCCGGCCCCGGGGAGAAGGGCAAAGCTGCCTAGGCAGCGCAGAGCAGTTTAAACCCCCACCGCCCCCTTCCCGGGAGTCCTGGGAAGGGGGTGGTGGGTCTTTAAACTGCTCTGCGCAGAGCAGTTTAACCTCCCCCCATGCTTCCTGGTCCCGAAGCTCAGCTGTTGGGCAGGTCCCCGCCCAACAGCTGAGCCTCGGACCCGGAGGCGCAGGGGGAGGGGGTGGTGGGTCTTTAAACTGCTCTGCGCAGAGCAGTTTAACCTCCCCCCGTGCTTCCTGGTCCCGAAGCTCAGCTGTTGGGCAGGTCCCCGCCCAACAGCTGAGCCTCGGACCCGGAGGCGCGGGGGGAGGGGGGAGGTTAAACTGCTGTGTGCTGCCTAGGCTGCCTAGACAGGCAGCGCAGAGCAGTTTAATTACCACCCCCACCCCCCGCGCAGCTTCCAGGGACTCCCTGGAAGCCGGGCGGGGGGGGGGCGTCTTGAAAGTGCTCTGTGCTGCCTGGGATGGCAGCACGGAGGAGTTTAAAGGACACCCCCCATGGACTTCCAGGGAGTCCCTAGAAGCCGGGTGGGGGGGTGGGGTCTTGAAAGTGCTCTGCGCTGCCTGGGATGGCAGCGTGGAGAACTTTCAAGACCCACCGCCCGGCTTCCAGGAACTCTGCTTTAAAGCCTCCTCTAAAAACCTGTTTTCCTCCTCTAAAAACTAGGTGCGTCTTATGGTCAGGTGAGTCTTATGGAGCGAAAAATAAAGTACATACTATGATTTTGATTCTGTAAACTCTTATTCCATTCTTTCAAACTTTTGAGTGCATTTATCTTAGTGAGTCTTCATCACCGCTATTTGTCTACAGATTGACAATGAGCCAAAGTTTGTACCACTCTCCTCGTTGGCTGAATATAAGAGCAGGGAGAGTGCTCAGGTCAGCAGCAACTGAAACAGCATCCTAGGAAAGGATCCAAAAGTCCATTAAGGGGAAAAAAACTGTTTTCCTGTGGATGACTTTAGCTGCTCTTGACTTGCTGTATCTCCTCTTAGTGCAGCAGGCACATAAATCAGCAGTTCTGAATGCCGATTATAACTAACAGCAACAACAAAAAAATCCCCCATATTTCACAAACTTTGTGGATCGGATCTGTAAGCAGGACACCGATAGATCTCACAGAACCATCCTAAACAGAGCTACATCCTTTTAAGTCCGCTGAAGTCAATGAGTTAGAAGCCAGCTTGCCAGCCCCCAGTAGGGGCAGGGGATGCCCTGACCCTCATTTCCTACAGCTGCTCCTAGAGGAGGTGGGAGAATTTTTTTAAAGGTCATCAGGCCGACTGCATTACATCACTTCTAGGGGAATCAGTCCTCTCCAGGAATCTCTGGAAACTCCATGGTTTTGCCATTGAATTTCCAGGGATTTCCTAGAGAAGCATAATATCACTTTCAGGTTTTCCCAGAAATCGACGGCATGCTGTCACTGATGGCTGTCCCCCATGTCTCCGCCACCCCAGGTCTCCCACTGGTTGCCATGCCTGGCAACCCTATAGGGGTATAACTCTGCATAGAACTGTACTAAAACCTATTCAGTTCCTACATTCAGTTCTTTACTGGAGCATTCATACTTCAGGTCTGTATATGTTTGTCATGTCTTTATGATAGAATCATTTTTATACAAGGAACCTATTGAAGTTACACGTTGAACCCTTCCAAGGTTGTATTTTTGAAGCTAATTTCTTTCTTTCTTTTTTTGGTGTACCATCCAAACATCTCCCCAACAGATTGCTATTCCACTGCATTTCCCCCAGAACTTGGATGGCAGCATTTTGTTATTGGGAAATACAATTCTTCTCGTCAGATACCCTATTCAGTTCTGTTGCGATTCCCATGTAAAATGGGATTGTGTGGATATCCCAAATCCCTGTTGTTTGCTGTGCATGATGCCGCTAGTGATGAGCAATTAAGTTCTCTCTCCCACTCCCCCCAATAGAACCCTGTCTTTTAGTTGATAAAGTTTTCAATTTTCAGTGTTTGGAATTGCTGGGTTTATTCCCTGTAGGACGGCAGCATCAGTTGGGTGATCGCTGAAAAAGGGTCTTGTGAGCAGGTGCAAGGCAATGGCTTGGCTCTTGAATAATTGATTTACGTGCCAGTTGCTGGCGAGTCAGTTGCTGTCAGTGTTTTAAGCGTCCTTCTGCTGTCAACAGCTGGGATCTGTAGCACTGTGTTTTATAGGAGAAATGCTCATGAGTTAAGATACACAGGTCCCTTAAGGTCAAAAGAGCAAGGTGAATATCATTTAGCAAATGACACTTCAGATAAGCAAATGTCCATACTGATTGTGGTGATTTCCCCAGCAAGCCAGTGAATGTCAGGGTACTTTCAGTTCACAGTGAAAAGAATTTTGTTTTCGAATTGGACTTCAGGAGATGTATTGTCTCGCTCATCAAAATCCCAAATGGCTCACAAATTGCCCTTTGGCAAGGCCAGGTTATTTATTTAGTTTTATACCACCTACATAGTGGCCCCAAAGTGATTCTCCAAATATGCTGACACACAGCAATTATCTTGTTTTTATCTTGTAAAGCTCTAGCTAGCTGTCCTCCCTCCTAGGTTTTGTATTTGTCACGTGTTTCCTCCTATTCCTGTTTGCAGATGCATTTTCAGTGCTTCCTAAGGGGCCCCCAAAGGAATTATCCTTGGTTTGGGCCGTCTTGCCTTTTTATCCAGCCTCTTTTTGAATATGCCCCACCCTTCTCTCTTCTCAGCGTGGGGCTCAGCCTGGCATTTCCATTGCCACAGAGATGGAACTGTCAGGCATGGTTAGCCCTTGGGGTATTGGGGTAAAGGTGGTGTCCCTCTTTCTGCCATGTATGCTACTTCTGGGCCCCATTGCTGGCTCTGCACAGTTCCATGCATCTGCATGGCAACTTGGTTGGTCTGCAGCCATTTCCCTGTGGCTTCTATCTAGGGCATGGCCCCACTCGATACCTCTTACCCTGCTCTGTAGTTGGAGGTCGTGATGAAGTCTAGAGTCACACATCATATTTTCAGGCATACACCTAGGATGGAGGGAGGGGAGGGGCTGTGGCTCAGTGGTAGAGCATCTGCTTGGCGTGCAGAAGGTCCCAGGTTCAGTCCCTAGCATCTCCAGTTAAAGGGACAAGGCAAGTAGGTGATGTGCAAGACCTCAGCCTGAGGCCTTGGAGAGCTGCTGCCTGTCTGAGTAGACAATACTGACTTTGATGGACCAAGGGTCTGATTCAGTATAAGGCAGCTTCATGTGTTCATGCTCATACAGTGCAGTAGAAAAATGCTTCAGATAGCCCTCATTGGCTGCAAGTCTCTATTGAGAATAATGTATAAGATCTAAACTGCAAGAAGCAGCTCACATTCTCGTGTTTCTAGTCTGGAGCGCTGACTTACAATTGCATCACGTGTACTCGTATATTACTTTATCAGGGCTGTTTTTAAACTGGAGTAAAGGTAGGTTGCCTTACCCCAGTGGGTTTTGAAATGCGCTCTGTGCTTTTGCAACATATGGTGCATTGCGTAAGGCTAAGCTCAAGTGGCCTCTCTGTATTCCCCCTGGTCTTTTATCCCTCTTCCTGACCTTACGCATGAAGGATAAAACAGCAGATATTTTCTGCCAAACAAAATGTACGGATGCCAAAGGAAAATTATTCCAGTGTGAAGAAAACGCTCTTCAAACAAATACTTAATTTCATTTGCTTACAAAATTGTTTCAGTTCATGGTAATGGATCCTGTCCTGCTAAGAAAAAATACACAAAATTATCTGCAGTCAAAAAGAGAATTAAACCTCAGGCCTACACCCAGATGTTAAAAATGTAGCAATGTCCTGATATTTCCTTTTTGATTTATAACTGGTGGGCTTTTCGGAAATAGGAATGAGGCCTGAGGGGTGGGTAGTTCCTGGAAGTTTCCTTCTGGGGAAAAAAAGTCAAGATGCCTATAGAGCTGGCAACCTCTGAAATATCTACGAGAAACTGAACACGTCATGCTGAACTTCTCTGTTAAGCAGGGCCTTCCACGGTGTTTTCCCATGCCACATTTTAATCCTAATGAAAAGCAACTGGTTGTTATCTCTAAATTTTTAACGTATTTATACCCATGAACGTTTTTCTTCTGATCCAGCAAGGGAGGCCCGCGTGCGAAAGCAGGTTCACGCATATGCTGGCAATGTAGATGTGCACCTGGGTAGACATCTGCTTCTTCTTCATGGTTGTTCATCTGGGCCCTGTTAGACCTTTGCAGGCAGATGGGAGTGCACACCCTCAGCTAGAGCCACTAGCATTTGCACAAATGCTGTTTATATAATAGCTACAGAAATACAGTGGCTTCTTGAAAATGAACATGCATTTCAATACGGGTTTTCGTGAGTCACAGGTAGGGTTGCCAACCTCCAGGTGGTGGCTGGAGATCTCCTGCTACTTCAACTGATCTCCAGGCGACAGAGGTCATTTCCCCTGGAGAAAATGGCCACTTTGGCAATTGGACTCTCCCCAAACCCCACCCTCTTCAGGCTCCACCCCCAAAAAATCTCCAGGTATTTCCCAGCACACAGCTGGCAACCCTAGTCACAGCCCACTTTGTCAGATAGAAAGGTGAAGGAAAATCATATTGGGAAATCTTATGGGGAAGGGTTTTTTGGGGAGGGGGAGTCAAAGTTTGGTGTGAATTATCCCAGGAGTCTTTCAAGTGTAAATTGCAATGTAAGGGGAAGGGGAGGAATTGAAGTAGAAAGGCTAAGTGTGAGTTCCATCGGGTAACTAGAACTGATTCCCACTGGGCTGAAAGCAGCAATATACCTCCCAGGTGTCTGCAGTGCTAGCAGAACAAGATCAGGTTAGCAGTTCCCTCGGCTAGCAGAACAAGATCAGATTAGCAGTCCCCATTGCTTGCAAGATGCCATGGAGGTGCAAGGGTATTGTTGTCAGAGTCCCCTGTCTGAGTTCCCTGGTATGTTACGCTAACGCCCCTGCCACTGAAATGCTTAACACATATTTTAAAAGGGCAAGTGATTAACCAGTTTGGAATCACTAGACTTAGAAGGGCGTAACCCTGCCTGGGATTCCTCTGAAAGATTCCTTTAGTAGCATATAAACATTATTGTTATCCATCTCAATCCTTAAGAAGAGACTGGATGGATAAATACAGAGCTTTCACATTCTTTTGGTGAAACATCCTGTAATGGGTAGCTTTACACACCCTGATAACACCATGGGTGCCCCTTTTACTTTATTTTTAAACGCAAAGAGATGTTAAAAAGAAACGTCCTGTTGTTTTCAGCGAAGCCGTTTCAAGTTGCAGTGAATCTCCAATGAACACTACTAAAAACTGCTTTGCTTTGTTAAACTTCTCAGGGGTTAAGGTTTCCTGGGGGTGGGAGCTTCCTCATGTGACTCCAGCTGAATTGTAAAAGCTAATTACACCCTTCACTCTGGAGTTTTGAAAGAACCTGCTTTCCAGACAAGGGCTAGCAATCCCGCAACCCCCTCCAAAGGAGAAATGGGAAGACAGAGAGCCCAAATCCCGGTCCCAGTCACAATTGGCCTCAGAACTTACAGGGCCATAAAGCCATCCTTGTGCGAGAGGATGGAGAGGCCACTTGACAAATGGGCAAGGACAAAGCTTGACTGGTGAGATGCTGAGTTGCAAGGAAATCTTTGAACTCAGCATCCTCCTGTGCACCATTGTTCCCAGTCCCAGAATGTTTTGTTAGGAGGATCCAGCCTCAGCACCAGCCTTACTGAAACGTCTTCCCTTAATTGCACTATCTTCTGAATAGGCTTCCCCCACCCTTACTTTAAATTATAGGTATCCTAGAGAGAGCATCGCCTTTTGCTTGTATATTCTAGTTCCTGCAGGGAAGAAGGCCCAGTTTCTTGTGTCTTGTGCTTATGATGAACTACACCAACAAAAGGAGGCTGATGAGCTAATCATACTCCTTTGAACCACATAAGGACTGAATTCTAACAGTATAAAAGTAGTTAGAGTAGGATAAGTCACTTATTTTGCCTGTGATTTTTAAAAAAAATTCCTGGCAGACCATAGAAGAGGGAAATGAGCCTTTGGATTAAAACAGTAAACTTGTATGTTGCAACATGGTTCTGATTTGACCCTCATAAGGGCTCACAATTATAGAGCTAAAATTTCCAGAAATTGTGACGCTATGTTTTTTTATAAATGTTTTTTTTTTGGGGGGGTAGCAAAATTTGAAATCACACAACAATTGTTTTTATCAAAACGAAACTTTTGTTGCTTTAACAATATGAAATGCGCAATTAATCTTTAGCTAAGCATATAAAAATCTACTATTTTACATGGTAGTATAAATGGCTGGCAATGGAGCCCCGTGGCGCAGAGTGGTAAGCTGCAGTACTGCAGTGCAAAGCTTTGCTCACGACCTGAGTTTGATCCCTACGGAAGTTGGTTTCAGGTAGCTGGCTCAAGGTTGACTCAGCCTTCCATCCTTCTGAGGTCGGTAAAATGAATACCCAGATTGCTGGGGGTAAAGGGAAGATGACTAGGGAAGGCACTGGCAAACCACCCCGCAAACAAAGTCTGCCTAGAAAATGTCGGGATGTGACATCACCCCATGGGTCAAGAATGACCTGGTGCTTGCACAGGGGACCTTTACCTTTATAAATGGCTGACAGTGTGATCTTAAGCAGATATAGGCCTTCTAAGCTTAGGATTCCACGCAGGTTTCTACGAGCAGAATTGTGACTGTATTTTAGAGAGAAAGAGAGGACACTGTAAACAGCTTCATTCTGTGCTACCTTGGCATATGCACCTTATTTTTTTCCATCTGAGAGGTAGTGGGGAAAGATGGAAGCAGAAAACAAATTTTGTGGCAAACAAAAGGAAGTGTATTATTTATTCCTTACTTGTGGATTTGGACAATAAATATGCTATCTCTTCAGACCTGCTCAGCTGAAACTATCTTTTACTTTCGCAGCCAGACTAGCAGCATATTTTGATGCCCAATTAAACTCTGTAACACTGAAAAAGCTGCCCTCTTCAATAGTGTATTATCATCATACATGTTATAGCATATGCACTGTGGATAAAAGTAGTCTCAGTTAAACAGTTTAGGCACTGAAAATATGCTGTATGCAAAACTTACCATTATCATTATCTTATTGGGTAATGCTGTAAAATGTCTTATACTTTAAAAAAACTCTTCAAACTATATGTTTTAAGTGAGTAGTCCTTGCTCTTTAAAAAGATTTCATTTGTTTCAGCAGAGAAAATATTTCACATTTTTAAGAGCTCTCCAAACTTTTCAGTTTGTCTACTGGAAACACTGCGGAAAAATCTGGGGAGGGAGAACAATTCCCCCTCTAATTTTTCCAGATTTTCTTTTCTGGGGTATCACAACAGTACATAAAATATGACATAAAAATGCTACCAAAAGCTGCATTAAAAACCTTTAAAACTCTATAAAAGTACATTCCTAAGTAGGGTTATACCCCTCTAAATTTATTGAACTATATTGAGTATAATGTAGTAGGGAGATAAAGCAAACGACCTTTTGTTTTAAAGCAAACAACCTTTTGTTCTGGGTTGGCCAGGAAAATAAGTTATTCAGCTAGGGACCAATTACTGTAAATCTCAGGACCTGCCTGGTTCTCAAAGATGCTTTTTCTCTCCCAGGTTTTGCCAGAAGAGGAGGACTACGGC
This sequence comes from Euleptes europaea, assembly GCF_029931775.1. Classification (NCBI taxonomy): domain Eukaryota; kingdom Metazoa; phylum Chordata; class Lepidosauria; order Squamata; family Sphaerodactylidae; genus Euleptes; species Euleptes europaea. The sequence goes on along the minus strand of NC_079313.1, from coordinate 117,325,513 downwards.
TTTGACATAGAAGAAAAGAACAAAGTCCTTGTGGTGAAGTCTGTTCGTCGGGGGTCACATGCAGAGGTGAAACTTTCTGACATCTGTAAATGCTTCCCTTTTAGCTTGGGAAAGGAGAGCAAATCATTTGAAAGGGCCCCAAAATAATATGCATAAGCCCATTTCATTTTAATGGCAGTGAGAAGGAAATTGAGGATTTCTCTCTCTCTCTCTCTCTGTTTTTTTTCTTTTTTTTTTGTAGTTCCTCTAACGACAAACGGCCTTTGTGCATTGGTAGGTTTTTGGCTCCTTTCTGACCATATTCTTGCAGAGTAATTTCATTAAGCGATAAGGCAGCAGGGCCTCCCTACCCCTCCATCCCAGAGAGATGATGGCTTGCCTCATGCTGTGTCACAAGACCTGAAAAGCAAGGCAGTGTGAAGACTAGTGTCAAATAGCACACGTGTGGAGCAAAAGTACATTGTGCCAGATGGAAGCAGCAAGCCTTTGTGTAGCAACAGCACTACTGGCAGGGTCCAGGTGACTCTTTAATAGTGATCTGGACAGTGCTAATTAAGGACAGTCCAGTGGCCCTGCTTCAACCGGTGGACTCTGATCTGGAGAACTGGGTTTGATTCCCCACTCCTACACATGAAGTCAGCTGGGTGAAATTGGGCAAGTTACAGCTCTGTTAGAGCTCTCTCAGCCCCACCTACCTCACAGGGTGTCTGTTGTGGGGAGGGGAAGGGAAGGTGATTGTAAGCCGGTTTGAGTCTCCCTTAAGGGGTAGAGAAAGTCGGCATATAAAAACCAACTCTTCTACTTCCTCCTCCTCCTCCTCTTCCTCTTCAAGCGGGGCTCAGTTTAAGGGGGCAGGAAAGCTCCCTAGGATGTAGTGTTGGCCACAGGTATAGCTTTAAAAGAGCATTTAGATTAGGGGTGTCCAATCTTTTGGCTTGCCTGGGCCACATTGGAAGAAGAAGAATTGTCTTGGGCTGCACATAAAATACACTAACACTAATGATAGCTGATTCATAATGTTTTAAGTAAGTTTAAGTATGTGTTGGGCCGCATTCATAGCTGTCCTGGGCTGCATGCGGCCCGGGGGCCGCAGTTTGGACAAGCCTGGTTTAGACAGATTCATGGAGGAGAAGTCTATTGCTGTCTGCTAGCTGTGGTGATTAAAGGGTCCCTCTGCATTCAGAGGCAGTAGACCTCTGAATGCCAGTGCCAGGAGACAACATCACGGGAAGGCCTTGGCCACTATGGCCTGTATGTTGGATCTCCAGAGGAACTCATTGGCCACTGTGTGAGAGGGGATGCTGGACTAGGTGGACCACTGGTCTGATCCAGCAGGGCTCTTCTCATGTTGTTATGCCTACTTGTGCCCCTTGTCACTAGCAGTGGCAGCAATAAGGGGTGGTAGAACATCACCCTCCAAGATGGAGACGTGTACTGAATCCTAGTCACGAGCCACTCATACATGCTTGGAAGTGCTGCCTAGAATGCACCATCCTTGCCACTGCTTCCATAGCCACTAAGGAGAAGGACCAAGTGCACACTAGGGAAGCAGCGTGAACTTGGTTGAGGAAGTACGCAGAGGAATGGACGGGGGAGCCAGAAAACAGAAGCCCAACTATTAATCTGTAAAAGAAAATTCCAAGACCACGGTTACACAGCCCAGATAACCTACAAGAACCAATGAACTCTGACCGTGAAAGCCTTCGACAATATTAATCTGTAGTTTGCCCGGATGCTTATTAACAGCAGTACCAAACTGATACTCTCATAGAGTGTTTCCATCCTGGTGGGAGACCCTGATGTATAAGCCTTTCCTTTCCAAGTTATTAGGTACCAGTATTCTGGTAGAGCTTTGTTTTAATTAGAATTCCCATCCCCCCTTCAAGCCAGGGGTTTCTGAATTTTCGGTAACTGGGTTTACTTACTTAATCCATTGGAACCTTAAGGCCCACCGTTGGGCTTCCAGCAATAAATGGACAGACAGAAAGATAGGTAGGTGTCCAAGAACAGTCGCTAGAAATTAACTTCTTAAAAAAAACAACCCCTAAGAAGTTTGAGGAAATGATCGGATTCTACCTCTGCTTCCTGCTGTCTGCTCTTTTCTCTTTCCTTGCCCCTCTACCATGCTCTAGCTTCATGGTCCGTTCTCATCTTTCCATCATGTTCTCACCTCTCCTGACTTTGGCTTTGCCCATCATTATCTCCTGAACCTTTGGCAGTAGACGCCTGGTCCAAGCCACTGAGGGGCGGGCAGGACTGTTGTCCTTGCGTTCTCCTGGTTGGTGGCAACACAGGAGGAGAGAGCATAATGTATACCTTTCATTTTCTCTTGGGCCTATGCTGCAAACAGCTGAGTCTACCTTTCCCCTGCCCGCTGGCAGTTTTAAACCACAGTTTAAGAACTGCTCTAAGCCGCTGATAAGGAGTTCCCAGAAAGTTTCCCATTCAGGTCCTGGGCAGGCTCAGACGTGCTTAGCTTTAGAAATGGAGATGATTCTTCAGAATCTGTCCTTCTCACTTAGGGTTGCCAACTCTGGGTGGGGAAATTCCTGGATATTTGGGGGGAAAGCCTAGGGCCATAGAGTTCACTCTCTGAAGCTACCATTTTCTCTAGGGAAACTGAGCTCTGTAGCCGAGAGATCAGTTGTAATTCTGGGAAATTTCCGGGCCCCACCTGGAGGTTGGCAACCCTATTCTCACTGTTTGTTTGGGCACATGACTGTGGGCGAGATTCCTTGTTTTTTATTGCTATATGGTCTCTGGCTACACCAAGATTTATCTGTTGAGATTAGCCAACGATTTTATGAATATGAAGCTCTTGGTAAACCACTGCCTGAAAAATAATCTCTCCCTCCATCATTTCTTTGGACAGCTGCCTATTGAACATTCAGTGCCGGGGGCGGGGGGGAATCTGTTTGTGTTTTGAGACTACAGAAGCGCACGATTTGCTAAGGAATCTTTTTCTTGACTTTCCAAGAATAACTTGCTTTCACCATCTGCCCTTTTGCCCTCTTTTCCCTTAAAATATTGCTACAAATGGGGAAAGCATCCAGATCCCGGCGAACAGGGGAACTGCTGGCTCAGTTCACCAAAGATTTTAAACCTACGATAATACTTTTTATTGCATTCTTGGGCTCTTCATAGAATCATAGATTTGGAAGGGACCACCAGGGCCATCAAGCCCAACCCCCTGCACAATGCAGGAAATTCACAACTACCTCCCCCCCCACACCCCTAGTGACCAGAAGATGGCCAAGATGCCCTCCCTCTCATCATCTGCCTAAGGTCACGAATCAGCATTGCTGACAGATGGCCATCTAACCTCTTCTTAGAAACCTCCAGGGAAGGAGAGCTTACCACCTCCTGAGGAATCCTGGTCTAGGAGTGTCCCATCCAAGTCCTCTGCCTGGTTTGGTGGTCGATAGCAGACCCCCACGAGAATATCACAATTATTTCTTATTCCTTTTATGTTTACCCATAGAGTCTCGACTGCACTACCATGCTCAGATTCATGCGCCAGATTCAGTTGCGCTTTGAATACTACAAAGCTATTCGGCATATGGTTCAGTGCCAGTGCAGCAGCTGTAGACCATTTGGAAAACCCTCTAGTGGTTTGACGCTCCTGATTCGGGGGGGGGGGACCAGCATCGCCTACCGTACACAGTGTATTTTCCCTGGCGTTTTTCAGACTTTTGTTTTTAAATACTTCAATGTAAAGTTTTTTTTTTAATGCCCTGACCCGGATAGCCTGATCTTGTCAAATCTCAGAAGCTAAGCAGGGTCAACTCTGGCAAGTATTTGGATGGGAGACCTCCAAGGAATAGGAGGCAGGCAATGACAATCCACTTCTGAAATCCTCTTGCCTCGAAAGCCACACCAGGGGTCACCATAAGTCAGATGTGACTTGACAGCAACCTCCCTTTTTTTAGTTAGATAGACCTTAATGTCATTAAAGGTGGCTCTGTAGAAGGAGGAGTAGTTGGCTTTTATGTGCCGACTTTCTCTACCACTTAAGGGAGAATAAAACCAGCTTACAATCACCTTCCCTTCCCCTCCCCACGACAGACACCCTGTGAGGTAGGTGGGGCTGAGAGAGTGTGATTAGCCCAAGGTCACCCAGCTGGCTTCATGTGTAGGAGTAGGGAAACCAACCCGGTTCACCAGATTAGCGTCTGCTGCTCATGTGGAGGAGTGGGGAATCAACTCATTGGCCACTGTGTGAGAGGGGATGCTGGACTAGGTGGACCACTGGTCTGATCCAGCAGGGCTCTTCTCATGTTGTTATGCCTACTTGTGGCTCTCCAGATCAGAGTCCACCACTCCAAACCACCACACTTAACCACTGCACCATGCTGGCTCCCAGAACAGAAATAAGGATGTGGGTAAGGGTCAATTATACCTGTGAGCTGTATGTATTCCACACTTTAAAATTGCAGTTAGGCAATCCATATCTTTGTACTAATTTGCATAGTTTCTCTTCCCTTACTTTGCATACAGCTAATGCATTTTTATAGCACCCTTCCTCCAAGGAGCTCAGGGTAACATATATGGTCTTCCCTTCTCTAATTCATCCTCACAACAAGCCTGCAGGTTAGACTGAACTAGAGTAACTGACCCAAAGTCACCCACTAAACTTCACTGAAATGTGGGGATTTGAATCTTCCAGATCCCAGTGACATTTTAATCAGTGGTGATGGAAAGCGCCACCAAGTCACAGCCAACTTATGGCGACCCCTTAAAGTTTTCAAGGCAAGAGATCAACAGAGGTGGTTTGCCTGCCTCTGCGTAGCAACCCTGGACTTTCTTGGTGGTCTCCCACTCGAGTACTAACTAGGACCAATCCTGCTTCGCTTCTGAGATCTAACAAGATCAAACTAGCCGGGGCATCCAGGTCAGGGCACTCCAACCACTGCATATGAGTGCCATTTCCTTCTTCTGCATGGGGCTGTCGATTCGGTTCATCCCGAATTGAAAAACATCCGAATTTCCCCCGGTTCGGCGGTTTTTAGTTTGGATGGAACCAAACTCAAAAAAGGCCGGAAAACGGGGAGCCAAATTCGGCGAGTTTGGGGTGTTCGGCGAATAAATTCGACAAATTCGGGGTTCGGCGCAGCAGCATAACCGTCAGTTAGTAAGCAGCATTCTCCTGCTGCCAATCGGTGGCCAAGCAGGGTCTTCTTCTAACCAATCAGTCGTGATTGAGCACGTGAGCCCAGCTGCTCCGCGGCCCGGGGAGAGAAAGAGTATCTGTTTGTGTGTGAGAGAGATCCCCGTGGGGGGGTGCGTGTGCACATTTCTCTCCTTTCCGTGGCTCCGGGAAGGCATTTTGGGGGTAGAGCCCCCAAACTTTCAGCGTAGCTTCAGAGGAGCCTTCTTGCAAGAACCCTCAAGTTTTGTAAAGATGGGATCAGGGGGGGGCGAAATATGGGCCCTGAAAGGGGTCCCCCCCTTAATGTGCATTTTTATTCCAGTTACAGCACACATTCGAGACATTCCGTGGCTGCAGGGGGCACATTTTTTGGGGTAGAGCCACCAAACTTTCAGCATAGCTTCAGAGGAGCCTTCTTGCAAGAACCCCCAAGTTTTGTAAAGATGGAATCGGGGGGGCGAAATATGGGCCCTGAAAGGGGTCCCCCCCTTAATGTGCATTTTTATTCCAGTTACAGCACACATTCGAGCCATTCCGTGGCTGCAGGGGGTACATTTTTGGGGGTAGAGCCCCCAAACCTTCAGCGTAGCTTCAGAGGAGCCTTCTTGCAAGAACCCCCAAGTTTTGTAAAGATGGGTTCGGGGGGCCGAAATATGGGGTCCCCCCTTTTCCCTATTGGGATGAATGGGATCAGCTGATCCTGTGTGCATCTCGAGAGCGAGAAATCCAAGGCAAAACCTCCCGTGCTTAAATGGAATCATATTGGATTATCCACTCCTCCCAGTCCCTCCTGATGGAACAGAAGACATCCACAGTAAGACCCCTTTTGGGGCTTTAATCTATAATTTTTCCCGTATGTATGTGTGTGTGTGGGGGGGAAGCAGAGTCTGTATGTGTGTGGGGCAGTTTCTGTGGGGGGGGGGAAGCCAAAGGAGGCTTTCGCCCGTTCTGCCGAGGGGTGTGTGACCTCTCACCTCTGCGGGAGTGTGTGTACTGCTTTTAAAGTTTTAAAGTTTAAAGTTGAGTCTGTGTGGCGGCTAGCGAATCTCTCTCCGCTCGGCACCCAGGCCGTGCCTCCTCCTTGGTGTTTTTCCCTGTTTTTGCCCCTAGCCTGGGGTTGAGTGCAATAGGGCGGCTTGCATGAGATCCCCTGCGTCTTGGATTTTTTCCCCGTTTGGGGGGTGCACTGCGGTGCCATATTGGTTGGAGAGGTGGGGGGTTGTGCTGGTGAGACTTACTTGAGTTTGGTGGGGTCGTTTGCATAAGGGGGGAGCATCCCTCCACCATGAGAAGAAGGAGCAGGGCAGAAAATACAAACTCTGGTTGTTGTTTTTGCACGGTCTGTTTTGCTGCTCGCTCAAAAATGTTTTTGCAAAATCTGACTCACAATATATTTGCACGGTCCAAGTCACCTGCTCATTTTTTCCTTTTTGCTGAGTTAATTAATAGCATGCAATGCACAGCTAGATTGCCTCTGGCTTGGAGTTTGCAAATTTCAATTGCACACTCCAAAGGTCGCGTGTTGCTCCTATAGCTAGCCTAGTGCACCTCTGTTCCTTTCCATGGTCGCTCACGTGTTGCTTTGCATTGCAATGGTTAGCACGGGAGGTTTTGCCTTGGATTTGCCATTCATCCCAATAGGGAAAACGGGGGGAGCCCATATTCCCCCCCCTGATCCCATCTTTACAAAACTTGGGGGTTCTTGCAAGAAGGCTCCTCTGAAGCTACGCTGAAAGTTTGGGGCTCTACCCCCCAAAATGCGCCCCCTGCAGCCACGGAATGGCTGGAATGTGGTTTTTATGGCTTTATTCGGCCAAATTTCCCCCCGAACTCAAATCTCGCACCAAATTCTAAGGATCCGAAGTGGGGGAGTTCGGACTTCGGCATTTCCCGGAGCAAAACAGGCCGGATTTTGCCGAATCCGAATTTTACAGATTTTTTTTTTCCAACAGCCCTACTTCTGCATAAAGACCCTGGACTTCCTTGGTGGTTTCCCATCCAAATACTAATCAGGACCGACCCCGCTTAGCTTTTGAGATCTGATGAGATCAGGCTAGCCTGGTCCATCCTGGTCAGGGCACTCTAACCACTACCCTAAATTAAAGTTTATAATTCTGGTTGCTAAAAATCTTCATCTGTTCCCTGGGCCTCTGACATTTCAAAAGGTAGTTGCTCAAATATTCAAGGATATCTTCCCAGCCACAAGGACAGGGAACTTGCTTTTTTTTTTAAAATGAAAGATTTCTCAAGAAGCTGTATTCTGTGCCTAGTGAAGCATTCTGAGCTCTTGGGGAAAATATATCCTCTGTATATAGACAAGATCTGAAGGATAAGGTAATGCTAGGTGTTTCACGCTAACTCTACCCTTAGGAGAAAAGGGCAAGAGTCCAGTAGCATCTTAAAGACTAACAAAAATATTTTCTGGTAGGGTATGAGCTTTCTGAAGAAGTGAGCTGTGGCTCACGAAAGCTCATACCCTACCAGAAAATATTTTTGTTAGTCTTTAAGGTGCTACTGGACTCTTGCCCTTTTCTACTACTGCAGACAGACTAACACGGCTACCCACTGTGAATTATCTACCCTTAGGATATAACTCAAAGCACTTATAAATTCCTTATGCAATTTATGCAATGGAAGAATAAATACGTAAAACATTATTTTATGAGGATGTGGGCTTTCTAGAAATGAGAGCAGGAATGGACAACTTGCAGATCTTTCATATAAGATACCTGCAGATACTTTTTTCATGTGTTCCTCCAAATGTTCTCCTCCATGGAGCAAAAATGTTATGCTGGGATTGGCTCCCAGGCCAATACTTTGTTCTCATCTTCAAGATCTGAACTTGTTAAAAACAGGTCAGCCTTTATATAAACCCTATTTTCCTAGAAACATCTGGCTGCTGTAAATGTCAGCTATGACTTAATATTTGGTCAGGTTTACTGATCTCAGTTCAGGATATTTTTTAAAATCTTTTTCTCCTTCTTAATCTAGGAGAAAGCAGCACATTGTTGCTATTTTTACTTTTATCTTTCAAAATTCTCTTACCTCTGGATCCTATAGCAGTTGGACCTTCCCAGTCAGATAGAATGACTTCTTGTTTGAATACCATGACTGTATACTTCTGTGCCTTCACTCTCCCTCCACTGAAGAATGTGGTGGTTTACTCTGATTCCCACCCTCCAGCCAACAATCTGCTCCAAAGCCACTACCTTTGACCATATCTGGTAGAGGATGTACACTTCCATGGTTGTGATTAGGTAGGAAGGCCCAGTGACTTTTGCACCATATCTAGTTATTGGAGGAAATGTCTTAAAAGTCAAGGCTTTTTCCCACTCCCAGTGTGACTTCATGGACTGGAGTTATCATTGCTGCCCCTGGCAGGTCTCACTAGATATGACCCATAAGAAGAAGAGTTGGTTTTTATATGCCGACTTTCTCTACCACTTAAGGAAGACTCAAACCGGCTTACAATCACCTTCCCTTCCCCTCCCCACAACAGACACCCTGTGAGGTAGGTGGGGCTGAGAGAGTGTGACTAGCCCAAGGTCACCCAACTGGCTTCATGTGTAGGAGTGGGGAAGCCAACCCAGTTCACCAGATTAGCCTCCGTCGCTCATGTGGAGGAGTGGGGAATCAAACCCAGTTCTCCTGAGCAGACTCCACCTCTCAAAACCACCACTCTTAATCACTACACCATGCTGGCTCTCAACAGGGTGTATGTTGAGGGGAGGGGAAGGTAGTTATGAGCTGGTTTGATTCTTCTTCTGAAGTGGTAGAGAAAGTCAGCATATAAAAACCAACTCTTCTTCTTCTTCTTCTCATTATACCGTAGCAGTTCTGCATGACACTCAGGATATAGCTCAGAGGTCTCATAATATGCATGTGTGCTGTTGTCACAGTGCACACAAATGTTTGTCCATTCTTTCATATGTAACCTCCATGGAGGTGGTAATGAGAAGGAAGTGAGGCAGAGACCCCAGATATACCTCTGTTCTATTGTTGCCTGTAGCAGGCATTCCGAATTGGACTTTGGTGGAGGAGAGGCTCATGCAAATTTAGCTAAGTATAGGCAAATGAGCACCTTTAAGAATGTTTTTAATATTTCAAGTAACTCTGTCACTTGTATAGGCTGGGCTATGTGTACTAAAAATAAAAATAGTATGTAACTATAAGAGCTAAATCCTGATGGGCATAAATTATGCAAACCAATCAGGTTTGTATATTTTCTGTGCCATTTGTATGAATTTTTCTGCTTTTGCTAGTCAGAAAGAGGAGGAAGAGCAGGACAGGATGGTAAAGTCCATCCCATTGACAGCTCAGAATCTCATTTGCTTTTGTTTCTGAAATTTCAGTAGACCTTGCTTGCACTACAATACCGTAACTGACTGCTTTTGAAAATCTAAAAATGTGTCCTATTTAAAACTTTGGAGCCTGCTTTTTAGGAAGCTGAATTCCACACTGCAGTTCACAAGTTTGCTATGCATGCCCAGAATCACAAAAGCCATATAGCCAGCTATACGGAGTTCTTCAGTTGTACAGCAAAACATTACCTATGTATATGGTAGAACAAATCCACATCACAGGGATTTGTTGAACTTCTTCAGTCTTTGCAAGTTTTATAGTGCAGTCCCAAGCAGATTTCCACCCTTCTATGCCCATTGACTTCAGTAGACTTAAGAAGGGTATAACTCTGCTTACGATTGCACTGTTAATTGTGGAACAGATTTGTAATCGATAAACCCAGAGCTTATTAGGATGTAATCACAATAAAAGACGGATACCATTGGGAGGCATGTTGAGTGCTGTCCTGCTTGGAAGAAGCAATTAACAAGCAGATGTCTGAAAATTCATTGAACTTTATCCAACATCTTTTGGCCATTGGCCTTGCCAATGGATCGCTCCTAGAGAAAGCCAGTGTCTCATATCTAGACAATTTACTGACTTGTAAGAAATATGAATCGCAGGAAATTTTCAGAAGAAACAATAATGTAGACTGTTACTCTAGGCCGGTTCATATCTTGTGTACTCCATGAGGGCTTTTTGTGAAAGGTGTGCTTGGAATTTCTATCTGCCCCCCCCCCCGCCCCCCGCCCCCGGTCATGCTATTTTATTTGCCTGAAACAACCCTAGGGAACAGCTGTTAACCCCACTGGGGAAACTTATTGTGTACTGATGGCTACGTATAAGCTTCCCCAATGAGTCAAGTAGCAGCCCCCTGTGGCCTTTTCAGATCAAGAAAATGGCATGGGGGGAGGCCTAAGGCCCTTCTTGCATCATGCGGTCCTGATCCGAATTAGACCTGTGTGCACCTGGGAATTGAGTTCCCAGCAAGGAACTCCCAAATAGAAACACAAGGCACAAGGACTTTATAATGTGTGGATTGGCCCTCAAACGTGTCCTGTTTAGATTGCTCTCATCCCTTGACAAACTGTTAAGCTAGATATTAAAAACATGCTTGGGCTCAAATGAACAGAAGCAGTCCTTCAGGTACCACAAGCAAAATGGTAGCCACCGCATCTGCTGTAAAACAAGTTAAATATGGTCATGGTGACCTGTATCAGACGGACTTTGAACAGCTGTATTCTATACCAGCTGGAAAATCTGAATTATCTCCAAGGGCAGCCCTACACAGGATTTTTTTTTTTTTTTTTACAATAGCCAGCTATTAATAAGCGTCCAAGGAATTCTAGGTTGGTCAGAACACAACATGAAATCCAGTGGTCTAATGTACCTTTTACCCTGCATGGCTCAAAAGACAATGTGTGTTGTTTGTGTGTCCTTTCAGATGGCTGGCTTGCAGGTTGGACGGAAAATCTATTCCATTAATGAAGACCTAGTATTCCTGCGCCCATTTCAGGAAGTGGACACCATCTTAAACCAGTCCTTCTGCTCTAGGCGGCCTCTTCGACTTCTCGTGGCAACTAAGTCTAAAGAGTAAGACCCTGAGAAAATGGAGCTGTTGCTTGTGGATACTTTTTCAGAGTTTCAGAGGGTAGCCTTGTTGGTCTGCAGTAGAAGAGCTTGATTTGAGTCCAATAGCACCTTAGATACCAACGAGATTTTCGGGGTATGAGCTTTTGAGAGTCAAAGATCCCTTTGTCAAATGCACGATGAAGGGAGTTTTGAC